>NC_134582.1:121087216-122287216 GCF_037038515.1 Microtus pennsylvanicus
CGACTATTTTTTTCCTGAGTTTGTAAAATCTTCAACTTTTCCTACTCTTGTCTTATAGATTCAAAAGAGCAAGGTTAATGAGGCCACCAAAATAGCCATTGATGTAGGTTTCCGTCACATAGATGCTGCATACTTCTACCAAAATGAGGAAGAAGTTGGACAGGCCCTCAGAGACAAGATAGCTGATGGAACTGTGAAGAGAGAGGATTTATTCTACACCACCAAGGTGAGCACTTGTGGCCAGAATGGCTGGAAGTCACTGTCAACTCAGATATGTTAACAATGAAGAAGACACTACCCCCTTGGTCTCAGATTAAATCATAGCTTTATTGCAAAGACACATTATAGAAACATAGAGAAGAGGACCAACAAGATGACTCAGTGGAAAAAGATACAGGCTGTCATGACTCTCAACCTCTTACCCTGGCAAGTCTATGGTAGAAAAGAAATGATTCCTAATATCCTATTTCTACAAGTGTGGTATCCACGTACATGCACTGATGCTCTCTCTCTCTCTCTCTCTCTCTCTCTCTCTCTCTCTCTCTCTCTCTCTCTCTTTCTCTAACATACACACACACACAAAAGTATAAATAAAAAAAAATTAAAAAATAAAGTCTTGTTTTGTCCCTAAAGTATCGTAAATGTGGGATACAGATACTCAGTATCTCTGAATATCAGACATTTTCTAGATGAAGTAGGGACACAGTTCTGTTGGATAATCTGAACTCTCTGGGCCCTAGTAACTAATTCTTCTGTAGAATCTCAAGTCAGGTTGAGAATATTGTTTACGAAAGGAAAAATCCTCTTCTGAAATCTGCACTGGTGGACTGGTATTTGTAACATTTCCTCAGGTGGAAAGGCAGTCTTCCAGTGTGATTCCATCTGAGTTGATGTCCCTACAGATGTCTCCTACCAATGTTTACACTGGTGACAGCTTCTTTTTAGATGGGATCTCTTAGAATTGGTTCTGGATTTGCTAAGAACCATGGATCCTTTGACAACTTTACTGCTGTTTGTTCAGTTACTTGGAAAGCTCACCCAAGAGGATACATCACTCTGCTCTGGATGGACTTTTAACTGGGAAATTCCATCTGGCTACCTAATAGGGCTTTCTACTAGATGTTTCCCAGCCCCCTGATTTATTGTTTTGCTATATAGCTTCTATATCTTCTCTCTGTTTTTACCACATCCATCTCATCATTTCTTGACTCTTTCAAGACCAAAACTTCTAATTCTTGAAACATTGAATTTGGTTGCTTTCTAAATTCTGCTCATTCTCCTGACATTGTCATCACTCAAGTAAATCTCAGTATTCTATTGAGGATGTGATCTATGATGAATAACATAATTTTGAGTAGTGTTCTGCAGAGTTTGTGGGAAAAGTTGGGTGACGGGAAAGTCATGATACAAATTGTTGAAAAAAATTTTAATAAAAATGCATAAAAACTTAGCCCAAGATGCTCTTAGCTTAGCTGAGACCACCATAGCACATATCAATCATTTCACCACAATGTGTGATTCTGTTTGGAAACTCTAGATTTGGGCGACTTTCCTTAGACCAGAGTTGGTTCGTCAGTGCCTGGAGAGATCACTGAAGAAACTTGGGCTGGATTATGTAGATCTCTGTATTATTCATGCACCGATTGCTGTGAAGGTAAGTTTTGGATTTTTATTCCCTAGATATGTTATGTCAGGCCAATGAGATTTTTTTCTGGGTTTTTACTGTGTATGATACATCAATCTGAGCTGAACAGAATCCATGATTATGAAACTGTGTGACAGTTGAGAGATGCCACAGGTAAAACTCTTCAAATGCTCGTCCTCCAGGCTTCAGGAAGGTTGAAGTTCAATGACTTCACTCCTTCTATCATCAGCATGTCCTCGGTTGTGGAGACTTCTGAGACTCCAGGGGGGGTCTCCATCTCCTCAGGGCATGTTCTCGCCTATATCTATCTCTCACTCTAGAACACAGAGATCTGAATTTGGGTAATGGACAATTAGGCTTGGGCTCCTTTGGGCCTCTAGGCTTCATTTTCTTGTCGAGGTACATGTTTACTGATCTCATCTGAAATACTCATTAATTTATAAATGAGGTATCATAAATTGAAACAAAAGCTTATAATTAATAGCGAAAGTCCCTTCCTTTACACTATTCTGCTATTGGGATATGGAAATTCCAACGGGAAGAGTCCTCATAGTTGGTGAGATTCAGTGTTTCATGAGGGTCACAAGGAAGAAAAGTGTTGGCAATCAAGGGGAAAATATTCCAGTATAATCTATTATGTAATTTCACTTTTGTTTCTCCAGAGTCCCCCCCCTAAAGACACATGTGCACACATGTATGTGCACACACTCCCACACACAGAGTGAATGTTGGATGAGTAAGCTCATTTGCCAATAGAAGTTGACTATTAGAGAAAGTTTTGTTAACTTATTTTCTCTCTACATTCTAGCCTGGAGAGGAACTTCTGCCAAAGGATGCCAGTGGAAAAATTATTTTAGACCTAGTGGACATTTGTGATACATGGGAGGTATGTACTGCTCTAGGCAATAAATGCTGTGTGTCAAGAGAGGAAGCAATTAACACAGAATTAGAAGAGATGGATTTTGTTTCATTAACTGACAAGTCTAAGGCATATCATAATGCCTAGACTTATAATACCTTACTATTCTAGGATCTTGTCCTAGGTAAAATGTATCTACTGTTCAGCTGATATCTCTGTGAGGCCTGCTCATTCCCGTGAGAGAACGAATGAGGAGTGGATATGGGGGCGAGAGGAGATGAGGAGAAAGAATGGGAGGAGTGGTGGTGGTGGTGGGAACTGTGGTTGGGATATAACACATGAGAGAAGATTAAACCACAACAGCAACAACCACCACAATCCCTTCTCTGTCTTTCTGTAATCTCATCTGTAGAGGAAGAGTTGAGAGAAGCTGAGTTTAATTTTAATCTCAGCTATGATTTGAGGTAGATATTTCTTTACCTCCTAGATCCTATTAACAATAAAAGCCATATAAAAGGTATTAGCTGAAAGAGACTCAAGAAAGGTTACAATACTATTCCAGGACAGATAAACACACCTTTGGAGAAGTATAATCTGCCTTAGCACAGAGCAGACTGTGATAGAGAATGAATCTTGCCACTATATACCCTATCCTGTATACAGATTTTCAACATTAAAGAGAAAATGTAACAGTACATTTTACCTAGCACAAGATCCTAGAATTCTTTGTCTTTGACTATAATGACATTTATTGAAGAACCATTATAATCCTGGCATCACAACAGATGCCAATGATGAGGGTGGGGAAGGTAAGGGGAGACTTATATGTACTTGCTGTTCTCAATGTGCATGTAAATGAATGCGCAGACAAATGTGTATTCATTTCAGGTAAGTACCTTAGGCAAGGCTGTATTCATGTGTCAAAATTGTTTTGAAATTTTAAACAAAATTATGTAAGTAAATGAAGTTATTATATAAGCAACTGAAATTATTATGTAAGTGTTCAAATAATCCCAAGGAGAATCTCCAAGGGCAGAGTACAAATAGGATTAACTACATACTTCTTCCTCCCCAGGCACTGGAGAAGTGTAAAGACTTAGGTTTAACCAAGTCCATCGGGGTGTCTAATTTCAACCGCAAACAGCTGGAATTGATTCTGAACAAACCAGGGCTAAAGTACAAGCCCACTTGCAATCAGGTGAGCTCTAGTTCACCTGGGCTGTGCCTTACCTTCTGTTCTTCACAAACTTCTTTCTTACTCCATATTCCCCAAATCTCTGTTTCAAACCAGCTATTTAGGTTTATAGCTATTTTCACTGACACAGGAAACATCAATTACGGCTCAGGTTGACTATATTGGGAAGAACAAGACAGGGGAAGGCAGTTTGATTGACTAAAATCACAACTCTTAAATGGAATACCATTGCTCAGTAACACTCACAGTGTGTGCTGTATGAAAATCATTTAAAATCTTAAAAAGAAAAACCTGATTGAAATAAAGCAGAGCAAAATTGTCTTGCTCCTATATTGTTCTGGTAGCACCCTAGATAATTTGTGTTGGTTTCTTTCCTAAATTTGTAATGAAAAATTTTTAAAAAACTTTTAAAGACTTTTTACCTTTGCACAATTTAAAGCTACAAATCCACCGAGAATTGTGTGGGTACAACTTCCTTCACCTGCACACATCAACACGCTAAGGCAATAATTTCTCTTCTCTACAAATTTGTCATATACATAGTATTTGAAGTTTTGAGGCAGGCATCACATAGTTTTAGCCCATATTTTAAAAATACATATTTTAAAATAATTAACAGTGCTTAAACACTGTTAAAACACGTACACTTTCAGCAAAGATTGGTATCACTAAATATTTTGAGTGTCAAAGTATGAATACGTTTTTTTTTTTTATTTTCATGGTACTTGGGAGTAAACCAGAGGCCTCACACACAGTAAGCAAATGCTCTAACACTGAGTTTTAGCTTGTGATCTTTAATAGATATTTTGAGGCAGGCTCTCTTTGAACGATCTGGTTGACCTGAAATTTTATTCTGCCTGCCTTACTCTCCCAAGAATCTAAGTGTTTGTCACTATACCCTGTAACACATTGTTTTATTTTGTATTTATTTATTATTTAAGACAATTTGTTTATTCTTTTTATTGAGCTATATATTTTTCTTTGCTCCCCTCCCTTCTTTCTTACTCCCTGTTCTGCCCTCTTCTATATATAATACCCACACTCCCAGTTTACTCAGGAGATCTTATCTTTTTCTACTTCAAATGTAGATTAGATCCATCTGTATGTTTTTCTTACAGTCCTCATTGTCATCTAGGTTCTCTGTTGTTGTGAATTGCAGGCTGCTTTTCTTTGCTTTATGTCTAAAATCCACTTATGAGTGAGTACTTGTTATATTTGTCTTTCTGGGTCTGAGTTTACCTCAATCAGTATGATGTTTTCTAGATCCATTCATTTGACTGCAAATTTCAAGATGTCATTATTTTTTTCTGCTGTGCAGTATTCCGTTGTGTAAATGTACCACATTTTCTTTATCCATTCTTTGATCGAGGGATTTCCTAGTAGTTCTACCCTTATTAGTAGCTCTCATAATTTTGGTTTTATTTTTCCCAGATATTGTTCATCATTTAGGCTTTGGATAATGGATCTGGGACATTTAGATTGTTTCCAGTCTCTGCGTACGACAAATAATGCTTCTATAAACATAGCTGAGCATATGTTCTTGTGGTATAATTGAGCATCCTTTGAGTATATACATAAAAGTGATATTGCTGGAACTTGAGGTAGATTGTTTCCTAATTTTTTGTGAAATCACCACACTGACATCCAAAGGGGCTGTACCAGTTTGCACTTCCACCACCAATGGAGGAGTGTTCCCTTTATCCCACAACCTCTTCAGCATAAGCTGTCATCAATGTTTTTGGTCTTGGTCATTCTTATGGGTCATTGGACATTCATAAGAAGAAATCTCTGAGTTGTTTGGATTTGTGATTCTCTGATAGCTAAGAATGTTGAGTATAGGTTTATGTGTCTTTCAGCAATTTTATATTTCTTTTTTGAGAGTTCTCTGTTTACTTAAGACAGGGTAGTCTTGTGTAGCTTTGTAGCCTGTCTTTGAACTTGCTCTGTGGTCCAGAATGGCCTTGAACTCACAGAGATCTGCCTGCCTCTGTCTCCTGTGTGCTGGGATAAAAGGCGTGCGCCCCACTGCTCTGCTATCCCCCCATACCACATCTAGCTTTTTTTTTTTTTAGAGCAAATTGATTCAAAGTAGCGAGGTAAAATGACCAAACATCACCACTGGGTGGTGTGTCTATGAAGTTTTTCTTGAAATCAGAGGTTCGGTCTCTTGCATTATATCCCATTTCCATCTTTTTTCTCTGTCCATTTCCCTTCTCCCTGTCCTTTGTTCTCACTCTCACTCTCTATCTCCTTTGATCTCTTTATGGAAGAAATTAAACATTTATTTTGTTAAAGTTCCCCACATGATAGGGGAAACTAGTCACTGCTCACTGTGATGGTTTGGTAGGTAGTTTTTGAATTTCTTATACATTGAGGATCAGAGCAAAAGGCTTGATAACAGAAGACAAAAGTCATATAAGTTCCTAAAGCTTAAAAGGCATGACGTTTCCCATCCAGCGCAGCCACTCTTGTTCATCTTTCTCCTCTCCATTGTTCCCCTTGGACATCCAGTCCTTCTACAAGGCTTCCACTTCTTCCCTCTCTAGGGGCAAAAGCTTGCAGTCTTCTAACGATGGCTATACCCAGTCCTTGCTCTAACAGGCTCCATTCTATACAAACTGACAGAGACTGCAAGTTGGAAATGGTTGACTTTAATCTTAAAATAAAAATAAAAGATAAAATACAGAAAATTGTATTTCTGGGTAAATTTGAAACATATTGTACTTTAGTCAGTATAGAAGTAGATCTGCCCTTAAGGCACTTTTAAAATAGACATGACCTTGTTGGCTATACATTCTAATACTGTTTTGTTTTGAAAATTTACAGGTAGAATGTCACCCATATCTCAACCAGAGCAAACTCCTGGAGTTCTGCATGTCCAAAGACATTGTTCTAGTTGCCTATAGTGCCCTGGGATCCCACAAAGCCTCAAACTGGTAATGAGACCACTGAACTTTATTTACGTATGTCAATAATTCCATGTTGACAAAGATTAACTTTTAACCTTGTGGAAAAGTTCAACTATGAAGAAACCATTTCAACATTGCAGAAGTTCCTATGCACCAGGGTTGAACTTCAGGTTCTCTAGTGGTCTTTTATTCTTGCTTTATCTGTCTACCTGTTTGCAGCACTAATAAGCATAGTTCTAAAAATAGATTTTAAGGGCCAGTTTATAAAGATGAGAGTACATATATTTTACCCAGGCCATTTTAACAAATGGGTGGAATGTAAAGCCCACATTCATATCCTTTCTAGAAACTTCCTTATTTCTGCAATATTTAATGTTTAATTTAGGAGGGACTTAGAACCATCTTCCCTCATAATATCAGCTAATGTTATACAGAAACCCAAAAGAGAATTTCCAGAAGAAAACATGATGACTTTCCAAGTGGTGATATTGACTTACAGAGTATCTAACATGTTACAAAAGATTTTTCAAAGGATATATGCAGCTGAATTCATGAACTTATAGTTGTATGTGCATTGATATGTTAAATATATAGTACTGCTATTACATTTATCAGTGATTTCTGAGTTCTGTTTGTAGACTCAGAGACAGTAGATTTGTGTATGCCCACACTGGTTGATTTTTTTCTTTACTTTTCTTTCTTTTTTTTTTTAACTTGACACTTGACACATGCCTAGACTTATCTGGTAAGAGAAGGAAATTATAACTTTAAAAAAAATTGTCTCCATTAGACTGGCTTATTGGCAAGTCTATGTGGTATTCTCTTTATTAATAATTGATGTGTGAGGGCCCAGCCCACAGTGGGTGGAGCCACCATTGTTGTCCTGAGTTGGATAAGAGAGGAAGTTGAGTAAGGCAATGGCCACCTTCCTTCATGGCCTCCGCTGCAGTTCCTTATGTGAACCTTTTTGAGGGTGCACTGTGATGTGGAAGTGTAAGATGAGATAAGCCATCTCTTTCCCAGGCTGTGTTTGTCATGATGCTTTATCATAGCAATAGAAACCATAACTAACACAGAGCATAAGAAAGAAGACATTTGATGACTGTCAAAGACATTGTCTCTTGTCCTGAGCTTAGTAGAGTGTAGCCTTTACTGTGAAAACTTGATTTTCTTAAGTAAAAAAAAAAATAAAACAAAGTTAATCAATAATATAAATAAATAGCATTTTGTATGCCTTTCAAGTTCTTATTACTTCTGAGACAGTTTTCGACACTTCTCATTTGCTCTAGAATTTTGCCTGTTCTATAGGAATGCTGTGTTTTTAGTTAAGAGGAATGGATTGAATTAGGATCATGCTATGTAGAGCAGGCTGTCTTTAAACCCATGAATGGGGACCTCCTACTTCAGTCTCCCAAGTGCTAGGATTGCAGACTTCTGCTCCCATGCCTATCTGGAATTCACATGTCTATGCTTTTGTGGCCTTTGTCATCACAATTACCTGAGCTCATGAAATTTTATAGCAATTCTCCTGAATTCTTTCCTTCTTTCCTCTCCCTCCCTCTCTGTCTCCTTATCTTTTTTCTGTTTCTTTTCCTTCCTTTCTTTCACTTCTTTTCCTTTCCATACTTTTAGTTATCAATTAATGGTAGCTAGAAATTATCAATGGAAAAATTCTAGAAAAGAAATATGCAATTCTTATTTTAAAATTTCATATTATCCTAAGTTACTTGATGAAATCACATGCTGTCTGAGACAATGATTAACCCTTTTTCATGGTATTCTCACCAAATCTACTCCATGTTTGCGAGCCACTTGTTTGTTTGATTTATCCAAACTATCATAGCATGACAGGGCTTGCAGTTAGGAACTTTTATTTTACTTAATAAAGTCTCAAAAGTATGAGAATAGGACTTCTTGAAACTTGGATAGGGCAAAGACAGACACTTACTTCATTTAAAAATGGGCAAGTTCTCAACTTAATGAAAGAGAAAATTTATACATTGAGATTTCCAAGATCCATGATAAGACTGAATCTTCTACCATGAAATTGTCAAGAAGAAAAAGGAAATTCATGCTAGTTTTGAATACAATCAAATACAAGGTTCACTTATTCATCAAACATAAGTTGGAAAAAGTATTTCATATATACATATATTTATAATACACGTTGATATCAGTGCTATCCCCAGACCCTCTGAAGATAAAAGGGAGTTTCTGTATTTCTGTTATTTTCTATTATATGGATACCTGTACTACACAGTATTTATCTTCCCGTCTATTGATGGATAACTTAGTTGTTTATAATTGCTACAATAATAAATAAATCACTTTTGAATACTTACAAAATTTGCTTTAATTATACCATATTGTACTTCTCAAAGGTCTTGGAATATAGGTAAGGGGGCAATATATTCCAGATTTGGTATCTCTGTGAGTATATGTCTGAATTTTTTCAGTGATAACCCATACCTTCTGGAGGAACCCATCTTAAAGACCATTGCCAAGAAACACAACAGAACTCCAGCCCAGGTTGCCCTGCGCTACCAGCTACAGAGGGGTGTGGTAGCTTTGGCCAAGAGCTTCAATGAGAAGAGAATCAAAGAGAACTTTGAGGTAAAAGACCAGGGCTATTTCTCCAGAATGAGACCATGGGGGCAATTTCCCTCACATGGGAACACTTGCTATTTATTTGCTCTAATGCGTTGCCGCCTTCTTCCACCCCCACACTTGTGTGATACAGACAGCATTTTGAAAGGCCAGCAGAGAAAGCGTGGCTTTCCTCCACACTGGTTTGCCTTTTACTATTTCGTTAACATGCTGTATTGAATCTCCATTACTTCAGTTGGTTGTGGGAATATTTTCAGATGGCAAAGAACTTTAAATAACTTCATTTCTATTTATTGTATTCTATGCTTTTCAAATCCCTGTTTGTACTAAGGACTGCCATTTGGATTAAGATTAAATTAAAATACAACTGCTTGTTGGTTAACTCACTGCATTATATCAATACATTTTTGCTTTTTTTTAAACTTCCATAGTTCTGGTCATGGGTCTGTGTTTGTTTTCCATTAACTTACAATTATTTAGTTATATACTGGTGAGCTTTCTGAGGTATGGGATGTTATATATGAACATTTCCCCTTTAATCATTAGTGTTTCTCTATAAAAAAGGAGCTAGATAAATTTATAGATTGACCATATGAAGAAATCAATGATTAAAGTTATTCCTTAAATGTTTTTTCATATGTGCACTAGCTAGTCTCTCCTATCAGTCAGTGGTTTTTCATTTGTTTTGTTTAGAATCCCATAAGGTTAAAATTTAACTCTATATGTAGTTTCTGTATGTATTTGTGTTTGAGGGCACACTCACCAGCACACAGTGGGTAGCCAGAGAATAACTTGTGGGAATTATTTCTGTTATTCTACTACTGCACCTCAGGGTAGAACAAGCACTGTCACCTGCAATATGGCCGCCATATTACTTAAAGAATGTATTTTTCAGAAGGACATCTGATGTATAGATAGATGGACAGTGTCTTGGTTTCTTTTCCTATTACTGTGATAAAATATCCCAGAAAAGCAACTCTAGGTAGAGAGGGTTTATTCTGAATCATACTTCAAGGGTACAGTCTACTATCACAGGGAAATTATAGTGGCAGGAGCCTGAAGGAGCTGGTCACTTTGCATCCACAGTCAAATGTAGAGAAGGTTGAATGCATGCTCACCTCTTCTCTGCTTTTTGCAGTGCAAGATCCCCTGCTCAGGGAATGATCCTACTCACAGTCAGGATGGGTCTTCTTATATCAGTTAGCATAACCAAGGTGATCCTATACAGGCATGCCCTACGACTCACCTCACTGATGGTTCTAGATTCTATCAAGTTGATTATGAACTTTAACCATCATAGATACCTTCAATAGATATAGATGATTAGAGAGATATATATTTAAAATTACATAATATGAATAAATGTAAATTATGTATATATATAATATTAGAAAGGTCCTTTTGATTAGAAAAAGAATAATGTTTGATAATATTTGAAAAAATGTGATGATCAAGTGGTATTGTTGAACAATTGACCAGGGGAAGATTTTCTTCAACTGAATCAACTCTTGGAAAGGAGTTAAATTATGATGTTTCGGCGGGGCGGAGGTGAGGGTCTATTCAAAGCTGGATCAAACTCCCAGATAGCAAAGGAAGGAAAGCTCAAAATTTGGTTGAGACTAAATCTAGTATTTCATCTAGATTTAAAAATTAATTTGGGAGTTCTTTTTCCCTGCCTTTCTTAAGATTAGGGATTGATGAGTCTTTCTTTTGTGAAATGGATCAAAGTAGGAAAGAAATGGATAAGGAGGAACCTGCCATATTCAGCCAAAAGTTTTGAGACCCAGGCCATCTGGAGACCAATGGTGAATAAAATTATTCTCTTAAAGTCACCCTTGGTGCTATCACCCTTATATTTCCAGGTAGAGGGATGCATCAATGGCTTATTTATTTATTTATTTTTTCTGAATTGCCTTTCTATCTAGGTGTTCGATTTTGAATTGACCCAAGAAGACATGAAAGCAATTGATGGCCTCAACAGAAATTTTCGATATGTTAAATTTTTATTGTAAGTATTTCCACTAGAGTGTTTTATGGGTTATTGGCTTTTTGAAACATGGAGGTGAACCATGAAAATGTTCTAAAGGATCCAAGAAATGATCAGTTTAGCTAAGCATTTGCTTTTTAATGAGTGAGTTTAATATATGTGTGTGTGTATAAAATAATAAGTAATGACAGATAAAAAGGTTGCACACATAATTAAATTGTGCACTCAAAATATCCAGAAGTTGACTGAGACAGCAACTTTAAAACAACCAGCCTTAGTTCTCAATAGAGAGGGTCTCAAACAGAGGACAGGGTCTGCTCAGGTGTGGCTTCTAGGTAAAAGGACATATGACAGCAGAAAGGTTGTGTTAATATACTCAATGTTTAGAAACATTCAGCAAAGTCCAACTGGGGAAGTTGAGGCACTTCCTAATAGACAGTCTTGAGCAGAGAAGAGTGAGCCCCTAGGGTGAGAATTCCAAGTAAAACCCCAGAAGAGAGAGATAACATTATCCAAATGGGTGTTTATAACATCCAGCAGAGACCTGGGAATATGGAGATCTACCAGTGACTGGTGATGAGGAATTGAAGTCAAATTCAAGATTCAACAGAATCAGAGACTCTAGGATCTGCTGCTCAAGAATGCCTTTACTGACATTCTGTGAAGTTTTCTTTATTATGGAAAGCTCAGAGTTCAAAAAAGGGGGAGAGAAATGATGGAAAACATTCAGATTATTTCTTATCACTAGAGGTGCTCAAGAGACGAGATTTCTTGACTGAAGGGGATTGTTTGAACAATGCCTTTGAGCACACAAAGCTGCACAGCTAATAAGGGGAGGGGACACATCTTACCCTTGACATTCCTTGGCAGGTGGAAGGCATTCTCCTCTTGGGAGTAAACAAAGGGCTATGGGAACAGAGTTCACACAGCAGAACAGTATATCATTAGATGCAGGTCACAGGGGAAGATGAGGCAGTTCCCATGGCTGAACATCCAGCTTCTTTTTCCAATGGCAGGCAATTTACATTATGGAAACCTGTCGCTGTTCTAAAAGCATGATGTTTTCACTCTTGGGCTGTTTTACTGCTTTCTTCATTCCCTGTCAGAGGTTTTTGGGGGGTGGGAGGATCCCAACCCTAGACAAGGGGCCTAGACAAGAGGATACATTGAGACAAAATAATTGGTCTTAAATGCAGGAAGTGGCAACTCTGCTTCCAGAGGCAGCTTTTAGTGATCTGACACAACACATGATAGTATTTTAATACAGTGTCATTACAGAAAACACACCTGATTTTCAGAATAGGTTTGCAACAAAGGAAGGCATCCCTATGGACCTCAGAAGAGAGAAATTCCTTCTGAAGTTCAGATATGCAGTGAGACTCAGGACAACCCCATTTCAAAACTGGCCAATCTGGGGCTGATGATTGGTTGGTTCAGCACTTCCCAAGCCAAAAAAAAAAAAAAACCTAAACCATTATTCTTAGCCCCTGAGAGACAGAAACAGGAGGATGAGAAGTTTAAGGTCATCCTTGATACACAGTGATTTCAACTGAAACACAGAATACATGTGACCTTGTCCCCCCAAATGGTCAAAGTTGCATCACTGTGAACTGATATTAAAGAATACACTATGACATATGGCCAAAACAAATGTCTTCAGGGTTCATTTGCCCATTATACTCACATAACAGACTATCTATGGCTCACGATATAGTAAGAGGCCCATGAAAATACTTTCTCATTAGTGTTTATTGCAATCCAAAGAAATAAAAGAGAATTCAACAATAATGAATGTACAGCTATGCATCAAGACTATTTTAACTTTGTTTCCACTAAAACCTATTCTAACTTTGTTCATACTAAAGCAGTATAACATGTACTTTGAATAATCTGTGTGGAAGATGAACTCTCAAAGGTGATATGAATAAGTCCTAGGGAAAACATCATTCTCTTTCAGCTTCCTCCTCTCAGTGTCCATTGATACTTCCCCTGGGACAGTCCTTTACCAAGCTACATCAAAGGTGTCCTTTGACCTCCACAAGAATGTCTTGGCACAGAGTCAATCATATTAAAATTCTAAGAAGAAAATAATGAAATCAGTTGATCCACAACCTTAATTGCTGATATATTCCATTGCATTTAGCACGACAGGGTCTACTGAAGATTTTGTGGGTTCTCAAATCATGAGTGTCCTCATTTTGTCAATCAGAAGTGTGACTCGTGAACAACCAGTGTTTCTTCTTTTCTTTCAGTGCGGTGGATCACCCTCACTATCCATTTTTGGAAGAATACTGAGCATGAGCTGTTAACCATTACAGAGACTCTCCTCCCTCCAGACAATGTGTATCTGTATTTAGTGGAGTGGTTGAGAAGCAGGATTCCTGCCTTTGTGTGCTTGTCAAATGTTACAAAAATCTCAAGTGTTTTCCCTGATGATTATAAAGTAACACACAAGTTACAGAGAATTTATAAGATAAAAAGAAATATTTGATGTATCTTTCTTGATTGTTATGTAATTTCATAACTGCATTGTTATTTACAAAATTAGAATCAATTTCAACACATGGATCATATACTTTTAAATGCATTGTTTACAAATTATCAAACTTTATTGAAGAATTTTAGAGCACCTTTATGGTTGTAAAGAATAGGTCTTACTAACTTACTTGATTTCTTAGTTATCGAAGCAGGTTTGGCAGTGGCATGCATCCCTTTTTTTATTCCCTAGCAAAATTTTGTTGAATATCTGTTTTTCCCCAGGCATTGCTTTATAATAAATTAGGAAAATTTAGTCTAAGTTTGCATATAAATATTTTTAAGTGGGGAGTTTTGTTGAAATAAATGGCATAGGGGAAGAGAAGGGAGAGAGAGAGAAGGAAAAAGAAAAAGAGAGCATTAGATGCAGATGAGTATGAAAGCCTACTGGAAAAAGTAGGCTAGTAACCAAATAAAACATGAAGTATTCAATGAGAAGTGGGGAGGGTGGGATGGGGAGGGAGTGGACTGGAGAAGGCTCAGCGGGAAAGATGGTTTACTGTTCTTGCAATGTGGTTCCTAGCACACATGTTGGCACTGCACAATTGCATGTAACTCTGCCTCCAGGACACCTAGGTCTATCTTTTCTCCTCTTTGGGCACACGTATTCATATGCACTTACCTCCTCCCCCCAAAGATATACACATAATTAAAAAGCAAAAATAAAACTTAAAAAAGAAATCAATAAGCATCTATTGAAATTAATTTTTTTGATCTCTTATATTTTTCTTTTAAATTTTACTTTTTGACGTTTTGTTTATTTTTGATTTTCTGTTATCTTCATTGTTTTCTATTTACTTATTTATTCTGTTCTTTATATTTATTTTTTCTTAAAATCAGTTCTTTAAGAATTTTGTATGCATTGTGTTCATACTTGCTATGGGACAATGGTCCTGTACCCTGTAACATTTTGTAAGTTGTACTGGTTTAAGAAAATGATGACTTGCCAGTAGCCAGGCAGGAACAGCAGAATTCTTAGAAAAGGAAAGGCTGCATTTGCAGTCCTAAGCCAGATGCAGAGGCAGCAACATGAGAATGCCTTGCTGATCAAAGGTGCCAATTCACATGCCTGACACAGACAAGAATTCTGGGTTAATGTAGGCTGTAATAGTTAATAGCAGGCCTGAGCTAAGAGTCCAACCTGTTTATGATTAATGTAGACTTCTGTGTATTTCTTTGGGACTAAACAGCCTCAGGACCTGGCAGGACAGTATTCTCAGGCAATGCATACTTATCTTCAGGTCTTCCCGGATTCATTCCCCTTCCCTACCCACCTAACTTTGTGTTCTCAAAAAAAAAAAAAAAAATACCAACCAACCAACTAACCAACCAAACAACAAACTAACCAACCAATCAAACAACCAACCAAAACAAACAAACAAACAACAAAAACAAAAACCTCTTAAGATTAGTTTGTGCTTGCCGGGCAGTGGTGGTGCACGCCTTTAATCCCAGCACTCGGGAGGCAGAGGCAGGCAGATCTCTGTGAGTTCGAGACCAGCCTGGTCTACAAGTGCTAGTTCCAGGAAAGGCTCCAAAACCACAGAGAAACCCTGTCTCAAAAAACCAAAAAAAAAAAAAAAAGGATTAGTTTTTGCTGCCAAAATAATTTTGAAAGTGTCGTCCTCCACTGGAGTGTGATCAGCTAATAAAGGGATATACACTTAGAACAAACTGTCACATGCATTCCTAGCACTAACAATTGACTCGTGTTCTTTGCCTAGGGGTAGGAACATATAATTATCCACCTGCTAGGATTTCTTACATTGTTTTTACACGTGACAAGTGGAGGGACTGACTGTGCTTCATTCTACATTTATTCAACAAGTTTGCATATTGAACAGTCTTGATGTATAAAGACAGTATCTCCCTTCAAGGTTAATGGGAATCATGTCTAATAAAGTAAACAGCCAATCTCCTTGTCAAAGAGACAGCCATTTTTACTGTTCATTGTAAATAATATGGGTTCCCATCACCCAAGGTTTTTCTCTTTTTACTCAACCTATTGAATGTTCATATGCCATTGAATTGTTTCACTTCATGTTCTGAAAACTAGCAATGCAGGAACTGATGCAAAAGTGACCTTACTTTGGCTACAGATATTGTCATGAGTAACGAATTCTCATTTATCCCTAACCCAGAAGTTTTAGGGTTTCTACCACCATGTACAAAACATATCTAGCTAGTTTATTAGTTTGTAATCTTGACCTTCCATATTCTTGACAATTATTTGAAGAAAATTTAGGAGTAGGAAGAATTGATAGTGGTAGCGGAGTGGGAATGTTAGGTGCTATTTCCTTCTTTTCTTCCTTCTTTCCTTCATTCATTCCTTTTTCCCTCTCTTCTGCCTCCCTCCCTCCTTTCTCCCTCCCTCCCTCTCTCCCTTCCTTTTTTCCTTCCTTCCTTCCTTTCTTCCTTCTTTCCTTTTTGTTTTGAAGCAGGGCCTCTCTACAAAATTTTGACTGTTCTAGAACTCCCTTTGTAGACCAAACTGGCCTCAAATTCACAGAGTTCTGTGTACTTCTAATTCCTGAGTACTGAATTAAAAGTGTAAGCAACTATGCCCTATTTTTCTTTTAACAATATTTTTTAATAATTATTTGGGAGTATCACAATGATTATTATATTGTGATCATATTTGACTCCTCCATTTCCCCTAACTTCACCTATATACATCGAGCATGTACCAACCTCATGTATTTTTTTTTCTTAATTTCAAAAGGAGTTCAGTTTGTGCTGCTCATATACTCAGCATTACTCACTTTCCAGGAGCCACAGAATTAATAAAAACTGACTTTCCCTCCCTAACCAGCCATCAGCTATCACTAACTCCTCAGCTAAGGGTGGATACGGCTTTCAAAACCTTGAGAAACAATGATGCTATAGAAGCCTGAACAGTAGCAGTGATAATATTCTCCCGACACTAGTGAATCCTTAAGCTTTCATCTCATGTACCAAGTTGGAAACCAGCTCTGTGATATGTTTTAAAGGCTGCTATAATCCTGTCTTATGTTACCCACTACTTGGATCACTCCTTTCTTTATCACAGCTTAGATTTGTACTCAGGATATTGTGTCAGCACCTTTCATTGCTCATACAGATAATGCATGTATCAATGTCCTTTTCTTATTGTCCTTCCTCTCTTATTCAGACAAGTTTTTATTTTTTATAGACTTCTTGCTTAGTTTCTTGTTTTATTGCCCAGAGCAATGGCTGCACAACTGACATCATAGCTTGTTTACAATTCCATCTGTTGATTGCCTTGGCGGGCTACTTAGTCTAGGGTTAGTAGCCCGCCTGGCAGTTCAGTTATTCCAGGGTCACGGAGAGGCACTACCTGGAAGATATGGGCTAGGAGACAGGAAGAAGGCCATGCAAAGTTTGCCAAAGCCTCCGTTTATTACAGATGGGGTATAGCTTTATATAGAGTAAAGAGTTGGGGGATGGGCACAGGGTTCTGGGCTCTTGCCGCGTGGTTCACGTTGGTCACATGGTCCGAGTTGGTCACGTAGGCAGGAGGTTATCTTCGGTCAGGTCACTGTAGGCCTGGAAGTTGACACACCTAGCTCCCTAGATAGTTTGGAATGTGGGGTGGGTTCCGCTAACAGATAGCTCTCATTAACAGCCAATTTGGGTGTGGGGTAGGCTTTGTCAATAGAACCATTCTTAACACAATTAGGAGTGTGGGGTTCTCTGCAGACTCCCCAGGGTGATGGTTCCTGTAATGATTTTAGGAGGAAATTGGCTCCTGACATCCATCCTATATTTGTTACTTTCAGGGGTTGTAGTATGTTATCTAATCTCTTGGAGGCTTGGGCGGAACCTTTGTAATCATGGAGCACAGCCCATTTCTCAAAAAGACATTCCAATCGACACTACATAGTAAAAGATGGCCATGTTTTCATTTTCCCCACAGACAAGTAACCTTTAGATGAAGCAGTATTAGTTGTGTTTGTCTTTTTATCTATTTCAGGGATAATGCAATTGCTAGTGTAGCAAGCAATCCTGCCATTCCACACCACCAAGAGAAGAGGTGGCTGTACCATTATTAGCTCTGAGGGTGCTCCACTCAGTTGTGTGTATAATCAACATCACATAGGTGAAACACGGCAAACTCAGCTATCTGTTTTTGTAAACTGCTGTATTCTTTCATTAAGTCATTCTTTCTGAGTTGAATAGAAAATGAAGTCTCAAAGAGAAGGTTGGTTATTTAGAAGGTACTTACAAAAAATAGAAGAGATAATTCTCCTAGCTGGTACGCAAATCTCAGCATAGCATATAGAACTTATGGAAAACCACAAGCAATAAAAAAGAAACAATTATCAAAGAGAAGGAACCGCCTACAGAACGCAAGTGGACCTTTAGCAGCTATTCATCTTCCAAAGTGTGAGCATCCAGAACATTTAAAGAACTGAACAATCCAAATATTAAACCATTCAACCATAAATGAAAAAAGTGAAGAGCTCTAGAATTACTAATAAGAGTATAAAAAATCTTCACTGTCCATGGAAATCAAGGAAACGTAAATCAAAGATGACTGAATCCAGAAAATAAAGACCAATGAATGCTGTTGAGGAAGGGTGGTGGTGGGGTCCTTCTATAACGCTCGTAAGAATGTCAGTTACTTCAGCCAGTATGGACATCATTATGAGTAGGTTCAGAAAGCTAAAACATAACCTTCATTTTGGTCTAGATATGCTGCTCCTGAAGTGTATGCAAATGAATCAGTGAGTATAATAGCAATATCTACAGACCCGTGTTTTTAAAGGTACTTTGCAGTGACAAAAATATAGAATCAGTCTAGGTTCCAATCAGAGGACAAATAGACAAAGAAAATGTGGCTTACATATAAAGTGGACTTCTATTAAGATATAAGGAAGAAAATATTATCTTATTTGAGTCAAAATGGATGAAGATAGGTGAAAAGTATCTCAATAAACATAAAAATCACAACTTAGGAAGGCAAATAGTTTATGTGTTCTCCATAGATGGTGTCTAGTTTTTCAGAAAGACATAGAGTAGAAGGGGGGCTGTTTAGGGAATCAGGGAGAGAACAAAAGACATTTTGGGCAAGTCAGTATGATCAAGATATCATGTCTCTGTATTGAAAAGTCACAATGAGAATCTTACTGTTTACAAAATAAAGAAGAAGAGATACCATTTTCAAGAGAAACTGAGCTCCCATCAGCAGTTGTAGGTAACATATGATCGATCAGTTACTATCCACCAGTTTCCTGTTTTCACTTTAAAGAAGTCAACGTGGATTATGAACAAAACAAGAAATTCATGCTTTCATTTTCACTCTGCGTAATTTATTAGAGTTCACATTCATAGAAATGCAAGCAGCCTCTAACTCTATACTCTGTGGACTGTTGCTTTAAGCAGCTCCTCCCACATTACACTGTTTAACTTTCCACTAGATATTTAAGGAGCTGTCACATTTGGCTGGCCTGCACCCTGTGCAAGCAGAAGACTCAAGACCTGTTTAATTGCATGATTGACAAGCTATGAGTTCTGTATATCTGCATGTGGCACTGAATGATGGTCACTTCGTCCCTGTACTGGGGTTTGGAAGCACTGTGCCTCATAAGTTAACATTTGTGTCTTGGGTCTAAGGGTATACAAAAAAAAAAAATCAAGGATGTGTGGAAACTGAAGTGTACTTTCAGAAATGTTCCAGTTTGAAGCAGACTCCCAGATTCTCCAGATTATGTTATCCATAAGTATTAGAAAAATCAGTCTTGCTACTGTTTTTTTGAAACTTATCATGCAAATGTATGTATGTATGTATGTATTTGGGGGGAGTCCAAATATGCGATGTCAAAGCCTGAAGAAGGTGTGGAATTCCATGGAACTGGAATTATAGGCAGTTGTGAGTCATCTGACATGGGTGAAGGGAAACCAGACTCAGGTGTTAATGAGATACAGCATCATTTCTGTGAATTGTACAAATACATGTACAGGTCTAATTAATAGATAACATACTATTAATCTGTATCTAGCTATTCCTGCTTGGCTAAACTGTGTGAATTTGATAAGTAAAAGAATTGTGGTCAAGTTCTAACCTATCTCATTTTTTCAGATTAATGATCTACTACCAAAGGTAAATTGGACATGACTGTTAACCCCACTTCATCATGAAACCTTAGATGAAAATGTATCTTGATTCATCTTTCAGCAAAACAAAATGGTTCTTTTACATTCTTGTTTATGTAAGTCATTCATGAGATAATTTTTCAACAGACTGTGACAGTAAAATATTGAAAGAATGCTGTTCTCTCTCCTTTATTTTATTTTTTTCTAGCTCTGAGTACTTTGACCATGACTCAAAGGTTTGGGCTTTCTTAGGAAAGGGACATTTCATTAATCATCAATGTCAAGTTGATTTCAATGTGTGATGATTTTCTGAGCAGTTCATTATTTTGTACTTGTTCAACTATGGTTATTTCATTGCCCTTTCAAAATTTATTCTACGTGAAAGAGTCTTGGGTTAGAATATAACCCAAGTCTTGGGGTGTAGCCTTGATGAGTTTGTACATTCCACAGTAGGGGCATGTGGGTTAGAAATGTTAGGCAGAATAGACAGAGAGACAAAAGAGATACAGAGACATAGGATAGTCCCAGGAGTGCAACTCAGTGAAAAATGAATACTATATACACTCACCGTTGTTTGCTATGTGATTATATAACCCTATAAAAAAGAAGAACTGTTACTTGTTTCAATATTTGAGACAATATTTGAGAATATCTCAACCAAGTAGAGATGCAGGGCAAGCAGATATAACTAGAAAAGAATGAAAGAAAAAATTTCCCTGAAAGAATTCAGGGCAGTGACAGAGATTTAAGTGGGGAGGAGTGGGTCCCTTCTATCCCCGTGACTGGATGAAATGTTAAAACAGGATAGGAAACTCCCATGTTCAAAAGCAGAGCAATGGACTTACCTGCTACCTGCAGCATTACCCTAGGCTCAGAGAGGGCTATGGGAGTCACCAAGTCTAGGCTGCATCAATTGTCTGCAAGGCCAAGAAGTTTGAAGGCTGACACAGTCTCATTTACCAATGTTGTTGAGGCTGAACCTCCATGGCATAGAGGATGAGCCCATATGGGGAAATTGTGATTTTCAGCGTCCAGTTTTCTGGCACATAGGGAATGGCTTCATAGGCGAAGGTCCAAGGCAATATCATGCCAAATAGCCATTTAGACCACATTTGAAGCAGGCTGCCATCAAGGGTGACTTGGCCTAAGCTCCAGCAGGAAATAACCTTGTGGTTGACTTCCCTTGTCCCTCTTCTGGGGGTCCCAGTGGCCTTAGGGCAGCTGCTAGGGCTTGTGCATTCCTATCTGTTGTAGCTTCGTGTGTCAGGAGGACTCAGCTATTTCTTCTTGGGCATTAAAAACTTTAAAAGCCATTTTTATCAATTTTTAATGAAGGTTTGGGAACCTTTTTCATCCTTTTTTAACTTTTTTCTAATATCTGGTGCTGACTTAGAAATAAAATGGTTAGCCAGGACTGTGGCTCCTGCTGGGGAGGCTGGGTCTAGTCTAGTATATTGGACCATGGTCTCTTGTAATCAGTTTTAAAAAATGGCTGGGTTTTCATCAGCTAGCTGTGTGATCTCTCAAAATTGACTGCTTTCTGAAAGACCAACTCCATACCCTGAAGGAGGCACCAGACCATGATGTCCTGCCTCTGTCAGCCGTTTTGGCCAGGTTAATAATCCCAGTATGCTTTTGTGGCTAGCACAGCCACATCCCCCACAGGGACTGTCTATTAGGTGAGTCTGGTTTGCATAGTGTCTAGCTGCTGTGTGAATTCTACTTCACTCCTCAGGATGAGAGTAGAAGTCTGAATGACATAAAAGTCTTGCCAATTTAATTTGTAGGCCTGGGAGAGATAGCAAAACTCCTTAATATAAACAGAAGGATTAACAGAGAAGAAACCCAACCACTTTTCTATCTGAGAGAGTTCTGGAAGAGAGAAGGGAACATGGGCTTTAATAATGCCATCAACTACCCCTACCTCCCAGAGAGGGCAGAGGAAGGCGGGAATATGGTGAGATGTGCTATGAGAGGAGACAGGATTGGGAAGGGTTAGTCCAGTGTGTAGAGGAGGTCCAAGAAGTAGGTTGAGGCATAGCAGGTGTAGGAAGATGAGGCAGGCATGAGATGAAGGGAGGAAGTTGGTTAAGGAGAAAGTTGAACTTGACCTTCCTGTTTGGCTGGGGGGGGGGGGGTAGATGGGCATAGGTAAGGGGAGGAATGTAGAGAATGTTGTTCCACAGGAGGGGGCTGGTAGTAAGGGTTTGAGTGAGTGGGGAAGGGGTCAGTGTCTCTGGATGCATGGTCATGGTGGAGTTATCAGGGTCCCAATTTCAAGATGGTTGGGAATCTGGAGGCACCATGACCCTGGTGACCAAAACGGGTGCTGCAAGACACTGGCTACTGAGGGAGGGGCGAGAGCAAAGTGCCCAAGAACCGTGGACATATGCAAGTTCTGTCCATTTATTCCCATGGTGGCAAATATTTTTTAGGCCATGGAGGATGGAAAACTCAAGAGTTCCCTCTAGTGGCCATCGTGTTCCATTGTCAAGGTCTGATTGAGGCCAAATCCTTTTTTTAAATTTATTTATTTATTTAAGGATTTCTGCCTCCTCCCCGCCACCGCCTCCCATTTCCCTCCCCCTCCCCCGATCAAGTCCCTCCTCCCTCATCAGCTCGAAGAGCAATCGGGGTTCCCTGACCTGTGGGAAGCCCAAGGACCACCCACCTCCATCCAGGTCTAGTAAGGTGAGCATCCAGACTGCCTGGGCTCCCCCAAAGCCAGTACGTGCAGTAGGATCAAAAACCCACTGCCATTGTTCTTGAGTTCTCAGTAGTCCTCATTGTCCGCTATGTTCAGCTAGTCCGGTTTTATCCAATGCTTTTTCAGACCCAGGCCAGCTTAGTGCATAAAGAAATTAGCCATTCAGGACAGATTGTATTGGTAAGTCCCAATTTATAAAGATTTTGTAGGAGGTAGCCCAGGGGCGATAACAGATATGGCTTCGAATTGCAAGATCCCATTTTAAAAGTCTATGCCCAATTGCGGGCTCAAGTCTATCACAGTGCATCCACTGGGATAACTCTTGAGCCAAAATGGAATAGGGATTGTGAAAATTGAATGGTAGGCGTCCCTGACCATGCAATTTTCACACCAGCTAAGCCCACCTTAGCCAGTTGGATCAGACTTTCACTGAGCGATCGTGACTTCAATGGAAAGCCCAAACATCAACAAATAAAGACACAAATGAACCCCCTACCGTACCAGCAAGGAGCATAAAATGAGAGCTCACTAAGATGAAGCCAATCTAGCCTGTAAGCCAATTTGAGCCTGGCAGAGAGTACAGGCAATAAGGGCCTTTTCCAACACATGGCCTTGAGCCTGTGTAAAAAACAGCACCCCTGGCAGAATCTCCAAAATGTTAGGAATATTCCTAAAAACAAACCTCTCCACCAACATAAATAATTTAAACCAGACCAAATTAGGACAAATTGAAAGATATCCTGGTAGCCGGGCAGTGGTGGCGCACACCTTTAATCCCAGCACTTGGGAGGCAGAGGCAGGCAGATCTCTGTGAGTTCGAGACCAGCCTGGTCTACAAGAGCTAGTTCCAGGACAGGCTCCAAAACCACAGAGAAACCCTGTCTCGAAAAACCAAAAGAAAGAAAGAAAGAAAAAAAAAAGATATCCTGGTTTAATTGGACATCTGTGCCCTCAGTGGCCCAAGGGAGGAAGAGAAAGCAGACACAACTACTGAAGAGGAAGATGAAAGACCCCATGTTTATTCTCTGGGAGAAAGTTTAAGTAACCTGTAGGAGTGGTCTTGAACTTTCCTGGGGAGGGGTCAAGGTTTGGTGGGCTTCTAAAGATTGATGCCAGGGGCTGAAATTACAACCATATTTTTTGCAAGACCAAATGGCCAGCATTTGGAACCTGTTGGCCAATAGAGGGAACCTTTGGCCTGTATATTATTTTTAGGACAAAAGTCCTGATTTTTGGTGAACTTGGACACCCAGACCAGATTCCTTACATAATTGCTTTGAAGGACTTTGCAGCATACCCTTGCCCTTGGTTAAAGCCCTGTATCTCCACAGTCCCGGCAATGTGGGGGATCCGAGTCTTACTTCTGTGCATCTTGGAAACGTGTGAGTACTGGTGTCTGGTGGACACCACCAATAAGAGATGATATGATCACTGTCTGACAGGGTATATATGATATGGATTGTGAGTCCTATGAAAGAAAAAAATGTAAACCTTTCAGGATAGAATTTGCTGATCAAGGAAAATGGACTCTGATTAAGAAATGGACTATTAGTAAAACCTGATGTATTCAAATGTATGATGGCCCTGGGCCTTATCTTGGGCCAGTACCAGGGGCCCTCTTCACTATTAGATTAGAGGTTCAGACAAACCCCACAGTGGCAATAGGATATAATTCAGTCTTGGTACCTCAGGAGGCTCTAGTCACCAGACCCCCAGGAGGGGGGCAGACAGCAGTAGTCCACTTGGGAACCAACCCTCAGTGCCAAGATTCTTCATATGGTCAACACCCTTTATGAGACTTGGTTTCAAAATCCTTCCAGGTGATAAATGCCTTGAAATCCAATCTGACTAAAGAATGCTGGCTTTATCTGAATACACAACCCCCTTTCTATGTCAGAGTTGCAATAGCTGGTGTTTATACCTCAGTCTTCCCAAAATTCTGCCCTTGGGAAAGCCAAGAAAGAAATTTCACTACAACATCTGACAGGTACGGGGACCTGTGTAGTGCCCCCTGGAAGGCAAGCCCCAATGGGTCTATGTAACCAAACCATCAGCATACAAAATAAAACCTTCTATTCGGCATCTGCTGGATGGTGGACTTGCACATTGGGACTCAGTCCCTGCATCCATGGGACAGTCTTTCACAGAGGATGAGGATTTTGTGTGATGCTCTAATTGTTTGTCAACATAAAATTCTATACAGAGGCCCAAATGGAACTGACCTTATGTCCTGTTCCTGTCAGGGGAAAACGGACTATAGGAGCAACAGCTATATTGCTCTCTTCCCTGATAGGACTGGCCATATGTGGAGCTACCGGGGTGGGCACCTCAGACTTAATCCTCCAAGATTACCAGGCCCTACAGTTGGCCATCAATTCAGATCTCAAAAACATAGAACAGTCTATACTCAAGTTAGAGACCTCCTTAGATTCCCTGGATGAGATTGTCTCACAGAATCGAAGAGGTTTGGACCTCCTCTTCATTTGCTGCCTTGGGGGAAGAATGCTGTTTCTAAGTCAATCACTCTGGGGTAATTAGAGATTCAGTGGCCTTGTTAAGGGATTAATGATAGGGAACAGACTGGCTCACGTGGAAACTGGAAGGTAGGAAAACTTGTTCAACTGGTAACCCTGGTTAATCACTACTCTCAAACCTAATAGGCCCCCAACCATCTTGCTCCTGCTACTTACTCTTGGTCCCTGTCTCATCAACAGACATTCGCAGGCTTTTATTTGAGAAAGGGTCAATACTGTTCAACTGATGGTATTGAGGTCCCAGTATCACCCACTTGAGCTCTGGACAGATAGGATCCATGATTGAGTCCTTTCATTGCTACTTTGTGAAGGGGGAAAAATATAGAGCCCAAGGCAGCTTTTCCAGGCAACTTGGTACAGACCTGTCAAGATGGGTTCTATAGATCATCAGGAAGGTAGACCTGAGTTTCAGTTTGCCCTAGGACAATGTTAACCCTTAAACTCCCTCCTGTTCCCATTTTACCCTAGGACCTTTTTTTTTTGCCTTAGCAGGAGAAAACATTAACAGCTAGATAAAACTTGTTCTGTTTTTACCCTCAAAATGACTAATTCAGTTTCTTTATTAGCTTTAATTGAAAAATTATTACAGAGTGTTGAGTTCTAGTCTTGTAAAAGCTGCTAACTTATTATAGACTGTTAGGAAATACAAGTTAGTCAGTCATCCTTAAAGTACTGATATAATTAGTTACAAGAATAAGCCTTATTAAGTTCTTTGTATTTGTTTTCAAAGTCAAACTTAAAATAAGTAACTAGAAACAAAGTTTTTCTAATCAGATATACCTAGGCAGTCCTCATACATCAGAGATCTGCTGAATATGGCATTTAAAATAATGATAAAACTCTTATTGTAGTAGACAGAGACTCTGAGATCCTAGCAATAACCCAAGGTCTCAAAGAAGTTTATGGGACACCATGATGTCTCCACCTGGATTACAATGACGCTGACCACTGGGCAAGGTGTCTCAATGCAACACCTGCTGCCAGGACCCAGTCCAGACTGTGGACAAACAGCAGGACATTGGAGAATTAATTGCACCACTTTTGCCTAGAAAAAAATAAGGTCAGTTTTTTCCATGTCCCTCTTCCACAGGAAAAAATTTTATCTTATGGGAATAGCTAAGACTGTAAGACTGCTGTTCTGGATATTTCTGCCTCCAATGCTATGGAGACCTGGGTATGACTAACTGTATAACTGGGTATAACTAACTCTTGTCCCTGTCATTTTTAACAGATTCAGTAGCTACTTGATTTGTACTCAGATATACTTTATTTATCCTTCTGAGATCTCTGATAGTATTGATGGCTAGGGAAATTATAATGTCAGTTTAGCAGCAAAAGGTATCCAGATCCTTCCAGAAAGTTATAGCCAGCTTGGTAGTGCATTCTAAACTAGGTTTCCTAAAAAATGTTTTAATGTTTGAGAACATAAAGGTTCATAAGCTTTGAGGATCTAAAAAAGGACTCAAAATTTAAATACAGTGTAAGATGTTGAAAATATTTCTGATTTCTCCCCCCTCCCAATAGTATAGTTCTAATAAGCTGATAGAACAATGACCAATTGCTGTTTGGGTCAAAAGTTTAAGATTTTAGGTTTATTCTCATTGCCATTAAAAATTAACTAAAAGGTGTTTCTCATCAGGCCAAAGGTATCTCTTCCCAAACCATATATGTATCTATGGACAGCAGAAAAATATACATGCTTCTAACCAAAATCTGTAGTTTTTGCCAGAACTCAAAGGTATGAGTCTATTCTTTCTGTTTACAGATACTTGTTATCTACAATTTTTCTACAATATGGATTTCAATAATGTACTATTTTTCTTTAAGTACATAAATTTTAATTTCTGTTCCTAGTTTAAACTTATCTCCAATGGGCTTCCAGTTGGCTGGAAGATGCATCTAAGCATCGGTTGCTGACGACAACCTGCTCTGAATGGTGGTGAGCCCTGAACTTTCTGAAAGCTGATGTGGACTAGTCCAGCTGATACAAACATTCCCTGTCCCTTTCAACAGAGTCTGATGAGCGCCACATTGCCTGAATTCCCTCCCTACCTTTGGCTAGCCTTTCAACCTGCTGGGACCCTGATAACCATGCCCCATGTCAGTTTGAAGTAGTTGCAGAAAGGAACATATAATCCCATGCTCCCTGATCAAAAAAGGTTGAAAGGCTGAGACAAGGGGAACTCCCTGGCATAGGGAACAAAACAACTACCTATAGTGTCGATTGATATGCCCGAAAAGTAGGCCCAAGTTGTCAATTAACGGATTTATTAACATAAGTAGTTCTTAGATCCCAATAATTCTTCCTTAAAAGCATGGAACAAATAAGCAGCCTTCTCAAAACAGTTTCTGTACACAGTCGACTGCTTACTAAGAGACTATATGTCAGTTAGCCTGGATTAC
This sequence comes from Microtus pennsylvanicus, assembly GCF_037038515.1. Lineage (NCBI taxonomy): Eukaryota > Metazoa > Chordata > Mammalia > Rodentia > Cricetidae > Microtus > Microtus pennsylvanicus. The sequence goes on from NC_134582.1 coordinate 121,114,694, forward strand.
ATGATTTTTCTGATGTATACATAAGGAAAACTTGAAGCTTCCTAATAACACTCTAAATTTGACACTGTAACACTCTAAATTTTCAGGATTGGGTCCTGTCATTGGTGCTTGTGATGGGGGAAAAGTAGGAACCAACCATGATAAGCTAAATAGAAACAGCCCACCCAAAGGAAGTTCTTTGCTTCTAACCATTATCACTGGTAAGACTCAGCCATCAGTTTAATGGAGGCCTGAGTTTCAGTAGTTTACTTTGAAGTAATACCCAGTTTAAGGGAGAACCACAGACTGAGATTACCTGAGCACCACTCAGGAACACACCATCCAAAGGAAATGCCTAATGTTCCAACCATTGTAGAGAGGATCACCTGCCAGCACACATTTATCAGGACACCCCTAGACAAATGTCAGCCAATCAGGCATCATGAACCTTAGAAATCTGCCCCCCACCCCTTTTACTGCTATAAAAATCCAACTCTAGCTGAGCTCAGGGCTCTACGTTTATTCCAAAATGTTGGACGCACAGAAGGATCGAGTTTGCAAACTTGCAGAAGATAAAGGCCCTTTGCTTTTCATACAGGACACTGTCTCCTTGTTGGTTTTAGGGGGACTCTATGGATCTGGGCACAACGCCAAGCAGTGTTGTAATAATACAGTTTCTGTGTGGTTATTTCGGGTCTTGGCAGCCAGGAAACAAGCAAGCAGCCTCTAACTAGAGGAAATGTCACTCTTTTTAGAGCCTTGAGAATAAGGGGAAAATTTTAAGCAAATTTAAACAAAATGTAAATGCGATTGCAACATGAGAACTGTTGTGCATGTAAATAAAGATCTTTATTATATAAAGTTTAAATAAATTATCAAATTCTCATAATCTTATATGATAAACTCTCAGGTCTTATTTTGTGCCTAAAACTGAGTCACATCTAAACTGAATTTATAAGTGGAGTTTTATGTATATGATATAGTCTTTAAAGAAACATGATGTGGGAGTGTCATATATCAATCTGTTGATTTCATTGGTTAAGTAATAAAGAAACTGCTAGGCCCATTTGATAGGCCCACCCTTAGGTGGGTGGAGTAAACAGAACAGAATGCTGGGAGGAAGAGGAAGTGAGCTCAGAGACTCCACAGCTCTCCTCTCAGGGGCAGACGCCTCAGAGAGATGCCATGCTCCTGGCTCCTGGGCAGACACAAGCGATGAAGCTCCGACCCAGGATGGATGTAGGCTAGAATCCTCCTAGTAAGCGCACCTAGCTGTGCTACATAGAATATTAGAAATGGGCTAGTCGAGGTGCGAGAGTTAGCCTAGAAGAGGCTAGATAGAAATGGGCCAAGCAATGTTTAAATGAATACAGTTTGTGTGTTGTTATTTCGGGCATAAGCTAGCAGGTGGCTGGGGTGTTGGGGACGCAGCCCCGCCGCTCCTATTACTACAGAAACAGAGTACAGACAATCATGGATTAAAGATAATAAAATAAGAATTAAACTTGTAGAAAAAGAAATAGAGTAAAAATAATAAGCCATGTAAAGATGGAAAATTCACAGAGAGTCTAAATTATTTATATTATTGTGTTTTTATTTATTTATTTATTTTGCCTGTGAAGAAGATAAATACAGAGAGACATTTCATTGTGTGGGCTGCCAAATTAAGCCAGCATATATGTTCTAAAGATATCATGACTTCAAAATTTGGGTCTAAGGATTTGTTGCTTTGGAAAAGAGGTTCTGTTTTTTTTGTTTCCACAGAAGATGACACTCTGTGAAATCCTAATAGACTAATGTGGTTTGATGAACCAAAACCCCCTGAAAAGTCCCTGTAATCATCATCAAAAATTACTTCACCCACCAAAAAGCAGGAAGGAGTTCTGAGAGAACTATATCCAAATTCTCTAAATGATTCTTTATAAATGTTTGTTTATATTTAAAGCTCTGTAAGATGTAATTATCTTTAAAGAAAAAAAGAGAAACATAAAATTAGTAAAAAACCCAACCTTGGCATCATTTCTAGGTAGAGCTATGATCAATTCCCTCCTCCTGATGTTTCCCATCCTGACTTATAATGATTCTACTAGGCTGATTCTCGTGTCACCTCTTTAGCCTAACCTATCTCAGGAATGCCCCACTCACCAGTTCCAAGATTCTAATGCTAAGCAGGTAGAGAAATCTTGGGTGTTACTGGTCAGTACCCAATGGTCCCATGTGTGCCTCATGTTTCCGATTGAGAATCACAGAAAGTGTGCAGTGTTTTCTTGTTAACTCAGGGCTAGAGGACTGCTGACCCATAGACAACTGCTAAAAGTCATTCTCTGGTCTGGAACAACCACCTACCCCAAGTCTGAAATGTTTATAAAATGGAAATCATCATCTTCAAACACCAACTACAGACTTCCAATAAACTAGTTTTTTATCAAATTATCTTATTTAAAAGAAATAAAGTATCTTTTGAGGAGAAAATGTTATATTTATTTTAATTCACAATGAAAATCAAATCCCTTTTCTTAAAGACCATTAGCTGGAGCTTCAGCTGAACATGACTGTTACTAAGCAGCCTAGGTTGATGGCAAATGAGGCATCCACCAAACCGCATCCAAATCAAATCACCAACGTCACTGTCCACAAACAGTAATTTCAGGCAGTCATGACTAGGTCCCCATGTTAATATTCCTCAGAATATGGATATTCAGGGTGGTCAGCAAAACTAAAAGAAATAAAAGCAAACACACACTATTTGAACTATTTCTACAATGTAAATTGTAACATCTAGGAAGGCACCATCAAGGTGCTCCCATTTTGTTCCTAGATCAGTTGCTAAAAGTGATATACTTAAAATCATTTACAAACGTGTATAAGAAATGTTTTTAAAATATAAATACATGCAGTTTTCTTAATGTATGTCCAGTTGCCTAGAACCGAACACACAAAGACCTGTGATCATAAATATTCATCTTCCTCAGCTTCATCTATGTATCAAATCAATGAAGAGTCAAAAATCCTTTGCAACTTCACTCCCCAAAGAAAGAGAAAAGTATAAGTCATCTTTAGTCAAAGGTAACTCTACACATTGATGAACGCAAAAATACCTTAATGTACCTTAAAATATCATTTATGCCTACTACTTTCACTTCCATTTAATTAATAGTAGTGCATTAATTATTTACTCATTGTTCATTCTGTAAAAAGTAATGTATTAAACTCAGTTAGGAAAAGAATGTCCTCCATAAAATGGGCATCCATGTCTAAGGAGATAACTGTATAATTTGTAGAACTCTATATGAAAATAACAATCCAAAATATGCATTGATAAAAATCATTACTTGCTAAAGTGTGGCAAGAATTATTCATTACTTACAACAATGACTCATCACCAAGTTATATTTCTCCTTTGTCTTCATTCTGTTCTTTACTAACAGAAATCTTAAGGATAATATATATATATATATACCAATTTTACATAGCATTGTAGATTTTCTAATCCTCCTTCAAACATTATTATATTTATTTCTATTGAGAATTAAAATTATAACAAGCAGAAAATATAGATAGATGACAAACAGGCATGCAGATAGATAAAAAACAAAAGATAGATCAATAGATGAATAGATACATTTATGTATACATGCAGGTTTCATTTATAATACAGCCTATATACAGGATTAAATTTTGTAACCATAGATCATAAAGGGAAACTAAAGATCTTTTGGTAGCTATTAATTCTCAAATATAATAGTGTTTTTTTTCTGAAGATTCTTTTCTTACTTTAGACTATGACTATTAAAACCTTCTCTTTGTTTTAGAATGACACATCCACATTTTCAAATACTCAGAAACAAGTACTGTACTAACTATGTCCATGGAAAAACTTGCTACAGATGAATAGGACATTAGGTTTCTGGACCATCATGAATGGAAAAACAGGGGAGAGACTTGGACCTGAAACAAACTGAGGTGAGGTGTTTACTTACCACTTAGTTGGAAGATATCGAACATTTCTGTTCAGGCCATCTAGGGTTTTCATATCCTCAGGAGACAACTGGAATTCAAAAACCTTTCAGAAAAACACAAAGGTTTTAATATTTGAATGAATCAGATTTTTGTCTGAGAAGCAATGTCAGTAGAACACATCTCTGAAAACAATGGACTTTGGTTACTAAAACATTCATGATTAATAAATGCCAAGTAAAAATGAAGAAAAATTGCTTTGAGATATATTAAAATTACATAATGCCTTAAACAAGAAAAATCACAAAGGCAGTTTGAGGGGGGTAAACAGTTGACATACATAGTTTTCAAGAAATCTAGAGCAAAATTTCAAAAAATAAAAAATTGCTCTTTTCAGCATTTTGTAAGTCAAAATTTGCCCAAATTCTAATTATAACATGTTCGTGTAAGGACAAAAGAGTTGACTTAAAAAAGAATCTTATTTTAATTTAAGACATTTTAACTTCAAAATGATTTTTCTCTAACAGTTCACATCTTAAACACATGCAGGGCTTAAGTCCTTCGGTGCCTTAAAAATATGGAGATAGATAAAGGTGGAGGGAAGGACAAGAAAATTTGTCAGCAGTTTAATAACTGCTAAAACTAGCAAGACACAAAATTAGAGTAGTGAGAGAAAATAATGAAACAGAGAAAAGAACTCAAAAATGCAATTACTCTGAATAAATCACTTAAAGTTACATATATCTTTCTGGATCCATATTTTACAACTTATAAAAACTACATTTTGAAAACAATTTGGGGGGTAATAAGACAAAGCTTTAGTAAAATAATAAGGGAAACTCTTGCCTGACAAGTGAAAAGATGTGATGGTCAACCACATAGTAAAAGTATAAGACTGTAAAAGGTCCCTCCTTTTCATAAAGTAATAAGAAGAGAATGAAAACAAGCAAAATTTAGGAGAAGGCAGTTCAGCAAACTCTTCTGAATCTGCCTAACAATCACTATTGATACTGTGCAAATACAGCAAACATATAACCCATATTTTTTGAGAAAATATGCCATTTTTTATTTATTAGCTAGATTTACAAGTTATTGCATTTTCATAGTTCTACACTTGAATTACCAGTGTTCATTTATGTGTGTGCATGTATGTTGCTTTTAAATAATCCATATATATCATTTTCAAATTATCACATATATCATATTATAGCATATATATTTATATATGATAAATACTACATATACTTAATATATGATTTACCATATATTTATGAAACATATATCTATCATATATATAAATTTAACACATCATTAACCACTCACCCCTGCTCACTTCTGCAGGCATTTATTATAAAAACTGGGCTTATCTTCTCCAGGACCATTTCTAGGAACACCAGCAAAGCTTGCCTACAACAGTGTGACAGTTGTAGTTGCCTGCCAGGCTTAAGTATCAGAAGTGCCTTTGGTTCAATTGCTGTGCTCTGGTTTTAATACCAATTTTTTTAATTAAATTTATTCATTTACTTTACATCTCTAGGACAGTTTCCCCTCCCCGTGTTCCCTGCATCTCTTCTGTTTCTGTTCAGAAAGAGGCAGGCCTCTGATGGGTATCAAGAAAGCAGGTCATATCAAGTTTAGGAAAGACTAATATCCGCTTGTATTGGGGCTGGGCAAGACAATGTACTCACTTACATGTGGATATTAGCTGTAAAGTAAAGGATAACCATGCTACAATTCACAGACCCACATAGGCTACATAACAAGGAGGGGTCCAAGGAGGGATGCATGAATTTCGTGCGGAAGGGGAAAATGAAGAGATCTCACTGGAGTTGGCTGGAGATGGGCACATGAAGAATCTGGTTTGGGGTGGATAGTGGGGAAGAGTGTTGAAAGAGATGACTTGAAAGGGCACATTTTGGAGCCAGGCAGAAACCTGATGTAAGGGAAACTCACAGGAATCTAGAATTAGAATACCTGAGCATACAATGAATTAAAAATTAAACCATTGAAAAGTCTAGAATCAAAATTGCTCAGTCCAGATCCCTCATTTCAGAATATAAAGAAGAGGTCTATGTGAAAGGGATATATAGTACTTGGCTGACAAGGCAAAGCAAACTCTACATCATCTCCAACACTAAATCTATCAAGTTCATACTGCTGTTTATGTCATAGACAAAACATTTCTCGATGCACCTGAAAGTTCACATGCATAGAAAATGCTGGAAATATAGGCTTGATCTCAAAAAAGTAAACAGAGATTTGAAGGAAACAAGCATATGGAAGATACTAAGTAACAGCCCTAAGGAGCAGAGCTCATCACCTGCAAATTCTCTTTTATCTCATTTTCTTTGAAACTCTGGACCACAGGCACAACCCCACGCTGAATCAGGTATCGCAGAGCAATCAGGGCGGGGCTTCGCTTGTTCTTTTTGGCCACATCACAAAGAACTGGATCATGCAAGAGAACTGGAGAGTTCTGATCCACCCTAGTAAGAAAGTAGAAATGAGCCCCCGAGGTCAAGGTTTTGGTTTTGTTATGGTGCTTCAACACACAGTACAGGACTCCTTCTAGAATGGACATGATGGTTACAGATAAATGTCACCTGGACAAAGTCCAGAATCATCTGAAACATGGGCTTCTAGAATGACTGTGAGAGATTATCTTATTTTGAAAATTGATGTGGGAATACCCATTTTAATTATTGGTGTGACCATTTGCCCAGATCCTGGACTGTATAAATGGAGAAAATGATCAGATCATTAGTTTCATTTGTCAATCTGCTTCTTGATTGCAATGTGAAGAGACCACCTGCTTTCATCTCCTGACTCCCTGACTTCCTGCTCTTATGCTTTGCACCTTAGAATTGTGATCAGCCCTTTCTACCTGAGGTTGTTCTTGTCTGAGTATTTTATCAGAGCAACAAAAAAAGAAATTAAAATGCAAGGGCTATGTAGAAGTCCCTGGGCCACAAACTTCTGTTTCACATGGTTCTTCTAATGTTGCCTCTCTCCCTGAGAACTGAGTGTCATGATGCTAAATGACAGTCTTGCTTCATGCATACTCTTCATCTTCTTACCATTCTTTATATCGTTGAGTTCCCAGGGCACCATAAGCAACCAGAACAATGTCTTTTGATTTGCAGTAATCCAGTAGCTTACTCTGGTTTAAATAAAGATGACATTCAACCTGTGAAAGAATATGAGAGAAAGACATCAGATTATATCAAATGCTCATATTATGACAAACTAAAACTTAAAGCCAATAAAGTAGACAAAGAAAATCATATGCAATATCACACTTGAATTTAAAAGATCAAACAGTTGCATTTATTCTTGAAGGACAAAAGAATTTATTTTGAGGGATTCTGTTAATATCATTTTCTTGGCAAACTTTTATTTCAAAATCATACTTAATGGTCAGCAAGGTAGTAAAGTAAGTAAAAATACCAGCTGCTAAACTTAATAAAATCATGAGGAAGGAATGTAATAGGATGGTGAGAAGCATTTAAACCTCATATAAGTCCTGACCATTTGGCTGTTTTTTTTAATTTCAACTCAGTCTTTCAAGAAAGTATTCCAAGCTCACTCATTATTCTTAGCTGGGGTAGAAGATTAATTTTCCCTGGGCTTAACTTCTGCCTGTTAGACCAACTCAGAACTTATACCTTCTCACAAATACTTTAATAGTTCCAGGTTAAAATTAGAATCCCCCATGTCTTTTGAAACAATGGTACTGTTCTCAGGATCTTCTTTTCCACAGTATGAAAATCACTTGGGCAGAGGGAAAATAAACAAGTGTTAGTAGTACAAGTGAGCAAAAGCATGAGAGATGGGGATGAATGAGAATCCTTACCTGATTGCAGACAGGCTTGTATTTAAGTCCTGGCTTATTCAGGATTCTCTCTAACTGCTTGTGGTTAAAGTTGGACACCCCAATAGACTTGACCAATCCTGCATCCTTACACTTCTCCAATGCCTGGTGATGAGAAAGGGGTTATGAAATATCATACTTGTAAACTGACTACATCAATATAAAGAGAAGTTATAGCAATTACAAAGAAAACTGCCTAGAGCTAGATATATAGTTCAATATTAGAGCACTTGCCAGTGTGCACAAGGTCCTAAGTTTGATAAGAAACATTAAAATAAAAAAAGGTGTGAAGGGGTACATTGCCCAGATGATCACAGGACTTAAATATGAAGAAGATAAAGGTGGTAATGAAGAATAAAGTATCAGCCAAATAGAAATTTATAGGATTTCTCTTGAAAATTGAGTATGATATACTACATATGATAAGTATGCATATAAATAAATTTCTATACTTATGGGAAAATAGACGGATTCACCCTCCCTCTGCTTGATTTATCTTTCCTTTGAAAAGTACTCACCTCCCACGTGGCACAAAAATCCACTGTGTCCAATAATAATTTCCCTTGTTCGTCTACTGGGAAATCATTATTCCCTGGCTGGAAGAGAAATGCTTGTTAAGAAATCTCACAAAACAGGTGTCTCACCAATAGTAATGTTTTTAAGAATATCTTGAACAAGATGGAGAGATAGATCAGTGATTAAACAATGGTTTCTTGTTGTAAAATGTTATTTTAAAGTGTGTTATGTTTGTTTATGCTGTGGAACATTTGTTTAATGATGTATTGTATTCTTTTGTCTTGTATTTTTTGTTTACTCCTTCTTTCAGGAAAAAAGGAAAATGTTTCATACTCACTGAGAAGCCCAGTCATTGCATGGCCTTGAATGCCAGGAAGAATTTATATCAATCCTATCCCAGAATAAATAATAAATATGAATGCCTGTGGGCACAAGGGCAGGCATGTGAGCAAAGAATGGCCAATCAGGACAGTGTACAAGATTGATTGTGATAAGAAAAGATAAAGAGAAGCCCACTGAGACAGTGTGCCTGAGTTAGTGAGAGCTCACCAAATCCAGCTGGACTGGGACTGAACGAGCATGGGCTCAAACTGGTCCCTCTAAATGTGGTTGACAGTTGGGGCAGACTGAGAAGTCAATGATAATGGCACTGGGATTTGTCCCTACTGCATGTACTGGCTTTTTGGGATTCTATTCTATTTGAATGCATACCTTCCTAAGCCTGAATGGAGGGGTGATGGCCTTGGACTTCCCACAGGGCAGGTTACCCTGCCCTCTCTCTGAAAAGTCATAAAGAGTCAATAACCCTGAAGCTGAAACTCTCTTGGGACCATGCTTGCCACCAAGGGAGAAAATTGGAATAAGACCCAAGCAAACATCCAGTAATACAAATAAATGTTAAAGGTGTGTAAATACAAGATTTTCTGGAAGTTACTTCTAATCTGTGATTCTGACCATTTCTTGGATACCTTATTTCACAATCTAGTAAGCCCTTTGTGGAACCTACTCAGAAGTTTAGTAACAAAAAGTTATATGAAATTATAATGGAAAATTGTCTCAACCATCCATAAAAATGATATCCATGCCCCATGAAAAAAATATGTACATTTGACAATACAATCACCTACCTTCAATGGTACTGGGTAATGTATAAGGTAAAGATCAACATAGTCCAGTTGCAGTCTTTCCAATGATTTTTCCAAACTAGGTTGGACAAGTTCTGGTCGAAGGCAAGTACCCCAAAGCTGCAGAAGTTGAGGATTAGAAGTTGTGATTAATTAATACATTGCCCAAACATGAATACCTGTTTATCCTAATACTACAATATTTTTTGTACTTGAAGGAAAGTCATAATCATTACCTTTAATTCAGAATTTACTTAACTCATACTTAACAATGTGAACTTGGTTATATATTCTTTGTAATTGTTAACTCATTGAACAATGAAAGGATATTACTCAAGAAATAAAACACATACCACTAATAACATTCAAAAACTGAATTATTTTTCATAGAGATTATAATTGAAAATTACTTTCTCTAACCCATTTACACAACAGACACCTTTAACCAACTTCTGATCAAGTTATTTAATTTTCCCTTCCTTATATTTTAATGATTTGCACACTTGCATGCTATAAAAACTCTACCTTTGTAGTGATGAACATGTCTTCTCTCTTTACAACGCCAGCTTTAATCTTGCTTTGAATGGCCTGCCCTACTTCCTCTTCCACGTGATATGCAAAAGCAGTATCAATATGGCGGTACCCAACACCTATAGCTAGGTTGGTGGCCTCCAGTGACTTGCTATTAGGAACCTAGAGGAACAACCCAAAGAGGTATTTAGAGATGCACATTCAGAAAGATAACTCAGAGTGAGCCTAGATGGGAGTTTACCAGACCAGAAAGAATTTGGTCTTCCAAAGTCACCCTTAGATTACTAGGCAAGAGCCTAGTCCCCTGATCCTTGAATTCCCACTTTTTATTTTATAAAACATAAGGAATTCTATAGAAATATTGTACATGTCACAGAAAACTAAGACTCTTCATAGAGTCATTGTTTGCCTATATTTTGCCCCACATTGGAGACAATGAGCCAAGATCTACTTTCTTGGGGTCTTTCCTGATTAATAGCAAGACTTTCACAATCAAAAAAATCTCGATATACCCATGCAATCATGGTTCTTACTGGCATTGATAAATGCCAAGCTCATACTGGGTTCAAATGTTTGCTTGGAAGTCACACTCAATTTATACTGTGAAATTACTAAGCAAAATAAACAAAAAGAAGTCTTCTTGGGACAAGGAAAATTACACAGACAATCTTCCTTGACTCCAGCTAAGACGCTGTCACATAATCATGAGACAGCAAAGATCTCAGATACCACACAACACCAAGTTAGTAATAGGGATTTGAACAGAGAACAGTATCTTATGTTGGTCTTTGTGTATATCCATTTTCTTTGTCTGAGAGAACTAAATACAGGCAGAGAAAAAAAACTCTACTCCAGGAATATATTCTCCTTAAAATAAATTATGAACATCATATTGGAGATTATTCATTTGGGGTGTCAGCCCTTTCAACCAAAGATAACTTGCTTAACAAAGATATGATTGAAATTAAATCTAAGAGTATTGCCTTGACTGTGAGATTTGGATAAAGATATGACAGTTCTTTATTAAAGAATTTAAGGTGTAGACTGGGAAGATGTCTCATTCAATAAAGTGTTTGCTAATAAGTCTCAGGATCTTAGTTCAGACCCCAGCCATCACGTAAAAGGGGAATATGGCACGGTGGCACACACGTGTAGACCCAGTGCTTGGGGAAACAAAGTCAGGGTGATCTGTGGCACTCACTGGACTGCAAGTCAAGCTGAATCTCTGAGTTACAGATACAGTGGGACAGACTACCTCACAAAAATAAAGTGAGAGCAGTTTAGTCAGACTTTTACCTCTGGCATAAACACACGTGCACAAAAGCACAAACATATGTAGTCATACAACACATACAAAGGGGTTGAGAAGAAAGGCAGACTACATTTTTTTTTATTATTTTAACAATTTCTACAGTTATCTTTCACAATAAACCACAGTAACTGAAATTCTGCCTGGTACCACTTTCTCTGGTACCAGCTCTGACAGAGTTAAAAACAAAGTCACTCTATGAGTTACCAGCACTGAAGTTTTATCAGGACCCTTGACTTGTTGCTGTCTTTCTTTCTTCTTTTGCCACCTTGAAAAGTAACTAATCCTGTATATATCCAGAATCATCTAGGTAAATATAAATAAATCTAATAGGAAGAAACTGGGTGAATTTGAAGTTAAGGGAAATGAGCTTTTGTCACAGAATTTAAAAGTTTCAGGAAGTTTACAAACAAGAAATTCCCTTTAGGTTAAGAAACAGTACACCTTGATAGTTTCAGTTCTGGAGACCATGCTCTAAACCCAACATGAATTAATAAAGACCAGTAATTCACACTTATGGTTACCAGGTCCTCTTTCCCCCAATCATAAGGATATATTATAAGTTTCAGTAAGTTTCCTATAGTTCAGAATTTGTACATGGGGGACCTTACTTAGCTCTAGTGCAGCATTCACTGTGTGGTGCATAAGGCTACTCCAAAACAAAACTGAAGTAGCCCTCAAATACTTGTATCATGCACAAGTATTACAGCGAGACACCCTTAGTTACCACACTGATTTCCAAGGATCTTGCATTCTTGAAAGAAAATAACATGCTGTGGATTGTAGACATGAACAGAGAAGTCCCTCTCACTGCAACCAAGAACACTAATAGGCAATCTGGTGACTTTCTTCTCTTCTTTCAAGTCAAGAAACATAGACATAGGAAAAGCACAGTGCCCAGAATTGTTAAGTCATGATATATCCCATTAAGCTTGGAGTTATAGCCTGAAGATTTATTTCAAGTTCACTCTTACAGTTGACATGCCCCAAACCAGAACAGTAAACTCACAGGCAGGTCTGGACCTGTAAAGCAAATGCAAGAAAAAAGACTCGGCCACATTCTGCTAAGACCAGAGAGCCTCGTCTCCAGCAAGAATAACCGGAGATCATAAACAATCTTTCTCTCTATTCCTGAAGTCCAAGATTGAGTTATAGTAAATGTCCCAATGCCTCTGAGGCTTGTGCCCTGTAGCTCTATCATATACAACACTAACACCCATGATCAAAAAAAAAATGTTTGAAGAGTTAAACTTTCTCTTTTTTCTCCTGCATGGCTCCTGGCTTACCAGGAGCAGGGCAAGCATGAATAAAGACACTATTCTGACAGAATCATGACTCAGTCTATCTAAGGAAACAGATTAGTCTCCTACCCACAGCCACCAACTGCAGCCACTGCTCCAACCTCTATTTAACAGGAATAATAAACAAGTGTGGTCTCAATGAAACACTGATTTATGTCAAGCCTAACTATTTGCCTTCTTGTACATGGAATAGCTCTGGCCTGGAAATACTTAGAATCTTATATCCTTACCTCTTGGGATTTACAGGTTCCAAAACCCAGGGCATGAATGAAGTGGCCATCGTTTAGTTTGACAAACTGCTGCTTGGAACTCATGGTCTGTCACTCCTCTGCCTAAGCACGTCCTGAATCTTCTGATGCCTTGAAGGGGAAGTTGGTAATCATCATATATCAGCTTCCTATATAACGGCTAACAAGTGGCACTCCCGTTCTGGTGGTTAACCGTTCCTACTTAGTGGCTAATGTTTAAATCTTTCTACACCCTAGCTAATGATGATTAATGGTGCTACTACTGTTAGGCTAATGGTTAAACAATATTGCTCTATACCTACTTTGTAATATTTGTATTACCTGTCTAATGGTCAGTCAACAGAAAGAAGTCAGTAAAGTTAAATTATTACATCACATGTAAGAAAGGAAGCCACGCATTTTCATATGAAAGATGAATTTTAAACAAATTACTATATACTGATAAAGTATTTGTTTCCTGTAATGGTCTCTTTATTATTGCATACATTATATTTGAGGAGAAGAGACTGATTGAATAATTATACTACTTCAGACATTTATTTTCATTTGGTCATTAAGAAGCCTCTACTTGGCCACGTATTATTGGAAATAATTAGCTGACACTCAACATAGAAACATATTCAAAGAACAAAGAAGCCACAATTGGACATGTAAAAAAATTAATACTCCACTTTAAATTTAATTAATAATTAAAATATAAAAGGTTATTCTTTCTGAAATTTTTTTCCTGTATTTTTCCATTATTATTGCCTCAAATACAATCCTGAAATGCATAAAGGGGACAACACAGAATAGTGCATCGTGGTTGATAAACCATTGACAACTGCTGGGTATTATTTTATAACAAGCAAAGGGACTCAGACATTTCTATAGAACTTGTTTGTTAGGTAATTTTGAAATATTTGTGCATATGTGCTAGGTGTGTGTTGCCAGGTACTATTTGTTTATTCTCAGCCACTCCAACCCAAAATAATCCCATAGAAACTATATTATTTGCAATACTGTTTGGAAAATAATTTAAGCCTATTTCTAGCTAGCTATTATTTCCTAAAATAACCCCATCTCCATTAATTTGTGCAACACCATGAGGTCATGGCCTACTGGCAATTTTCTGTGCTCTCCAAAAAAGGCATCTGTCTCTGGTTACATGGCTTCTCATTGACTCCACCTTCTTTCTCTATGTATCTTTTCCAAACTGGCTCAGAAAATGGTTGTAAGATGACCCATTAGATATAATTCCAACCAGTTTTATCATGAAAAAAAGATGATCATTAACAATTACAGTATTAACACATGGGTCCATAACTGATTAATGTTATTTGGAATGTAATTTGGTTTTCATTGACTCAACAGCTTAACATCCACGCAGAAGTGAATATGTATCTTTTTCTTTCTGTGTGTGCCTCCCTCCCTCTTTCTCTGTAATTTATTTATTATTCTTTCAATACAGAAATCCACTCAGTGTCACAGGCTAAATTTCTAACAACTTCCTGTCCTCTTTCAGACCTTATCTCAACGGAATATTTGACCATATCCTTGCTTTAATCATTATTCAAAGCCCTTCGCGTTCATAGAACTTGTCATGTCTCCCACCGAAAAAAATGGTATTTAGCATCAAAGATCTAGCCCATGAGGTTACTGAATCTCAAGAATGTTATTTTATTTTAACTTCCCAAGAAAGATATCAAATTTATTTGAAAATATCATGACATAGTATTGGAACTCTCAATTTAAATTTCATGCTAATATTGACTATTTTATTCAGCTTCCTTCCCTTTAATATTTCTTTGATATGAATAAGTGATTTCAAATTATTTTATACCTTTCTATTCTGTTTACAGGTCAAATGTCATCCTTATCTTAACCAGAGCAAGCTGCTGGATTAGTGCAAGATGAACAACATCATTCTGGTTGCCTATGGTGCTCTGGGAACTCAGAGATATAAAAATTGGTAATAAGAACAGCAGAAGTTATCTCTAAGTCACAACTCTTCGTTCTACAACAGTCAAGTTTCTGGAATTCACTCTCATTCAAGATGGGGTTACATTTCATGTTTAACTTTAGAGTTTTCAATTGTACAAAAAGATTAATTAAGCAGTACATCTCTTACATAAATTTTCAGTCTTTAAATAGTTGTATTTTATTATTTCTCTATAAGACTATTTCAGAATAACACCAATCAGTTATGAACCCATGTGTTAAAACTGTATTAGTTACCTCCATTAATTCTCTTATTTCTCTGTTAGGTTTCTGTCTGATTGACCTGTCCATTGGTGAGAGAGTGTGTTGAAGTCTCCTACTATTAGTGTGTGTGGTTTGATGTCTGCCTTGAGTTCTAGTAATGTTTCTTTTACATAAGTGGGTGCTTTTATATTAGGGGCATATATATTCAGGATTGAGACCTCATCCTGATGAACTGTTCCTGCTATGAGTATAAAATGTCCATCTTGATCTCTTCTGATTGATTTTAGTTTGAAGTCCATTGTGTTAGAAATTAGTATGGCCACGCCTGCTTGTTTCTTAGGACCATTTGCTTGAAAAACCTTTTCCCAACCTTTTACTCTGAGTAGATGTTTGTCTTTGTGGTTGAGGTGTGTTTCTTGTAAAACACAGAATGTTGGATCCTGATTTTGTATCCAGTCTCTTAGCCTGTGCCTTTTTATAGGTGTGTTGAGTCCATTGACATTAAGTGATATTAATGACCAGTAGTTGTTGACTCTGGTTATTATTTTTTTTTGTAGTAGAGTTTGTGTGTTTCCCTTCTTTGAGTAGTGCTGGTGAAGGGTCGCTAGATGTCTGAGTTATTGTAGGCAGTGTTGGCAATGTTGGATTCCTTGGGTTGTGATTTTTCCTTCTATTACTTTCTGTAAAACTAGAGGTAATGAATCAAATGGACTTAACAGACATGAATAGAACATTCCACCCAAAAAGGAAAGAATATACATTCTTCTCTGCAGCTCATGGAACCTTCTCAAAATTGACCACATACTCGGTAACAAAGCAAACTTCCACAGATACAAAAAATATTAGTAACCACCTGTGTCTTATCGGATCACCATGAATTAAAGTTAGAATTCAACAACAATGCTAAACCCCAGAAAGCCTAAAAACTCGTGGAAACTGAACAGTCAACTACTGAACCACACCTGGGTCAAGGAAGAAATAAAGAAAAAAATTAAAGTCTTTCTTGAATTTAATGAAAATAAAGACACAACATACTCAAACTTATGGGACAATATGAAAGCAGTGCTAAAAGGAAAGTTCATAGCACTAAGTGCCCACTTAAAAAAAAACGGAGAAAGCTCACACTGGAGACTTAACAGCACACCTGAAATCTCTAGAAAAAAAAAAGAAGCAGACTCACCCAGGAGGAGTAGAAGACTGGAAATAATCAAACTGAGGGCTGAAATCAACAAAATAGAAACACAGAAAACAATCCAAAGAATCAATGAAACAAAAAGCTGGTTCAGAAACGAAAAGGGGAACATAACTACAGACACAGAGGAAATTCAGAGAATCATTAGATCTTACTACAAAAGCTGGTATACTACAAAACTGGAAAATGTAAAAGAAATAGATTTTTAGATAAGTACCATATACCAAAGTTAAACCAAGACCATATGAACAATCTATTTATTTATTTATTTATTTTAAAGATTTATTTATTATTTATTATGTACACAACATTCTGCCTCGATATATGCCCGCATGCCAGAGGAGGGCGCCGGATCTCATTACAGATGGTTGTGAGCCACCATGTGGTTGCTGGGAATTGAACTCAGGACCTCTGGAAGAGCAGCCAGTGCTCTTAACCTCTGAGCCATCTCTCCAGCCCCCAGGTGAACAATCTAAATAGACCTGTTAGTCGCGAAGTATTAGAAGCTGTTGTCAAAAATCTCCCTTCCAAAAAAAGCCCAGGACCAGATGATTTCAATGCAGAATTCTACCAGAACTTCCAAGAAGACCTAATACCTATACTCCTTAATGGATTTCACAAAATAGAAACAGAAGAGTCATTGCCAAATTCCTTTTATGAAGCTACAGTTATCCTGATACCAAAAACACATAAAGACTCAACCAAGGAAGAGAATTACAGGCCATTCTCACTCATGAACATCGACGCAAAAATTCTCAATAAAATACTGGCAAACTGAATCCAAGAACACATTAGAAAAATTATCCATTATGATCAAGTAGGCTTCATCCCAGAGATGCAGGGCTGGTTCAACATACAAAAATCTATCAATGTAATCCATCATATAAATAAACTGAAAGAAAAAAAACCATATGATCATTTCATTAGATGCTGAAAAAGCATTTGACAAAATTCAACACCCCTTTATGATAAAAGTCTCAGAGATATTAGGGATACAAGGTTCATACCTAAATATAATAAAAGCTATTTACAGCAAGCCAACAGCCAACATCAAATTAAATGGAGAAAAACTCAAGGCCATCCCACTAAAATCATGAACATGACAAGGCTGTCCACTCTCTCCATATCTCTTCAATATAGTGCTTGAAGTTCTAGTGATAGCAATAAGACAACATAAGGGGATTGAGGGGATTCGAATTGGAAAGAAGTTAAATTTTGTTATTTACAGATGATATGATAGTGTACATAAGTGACCCCAAAAACTCCACCAAAGATCTCCTACAGCTGATAAACACCTTTAATAATGTGGCAGGATACAAGATTAACTCCAAAAAATCAGTTGCCCTCCTATACACAAAGGATAAAGTAGCAAAAGGATAAAGAAGCAAAGAGGGAAATCAGAGAATTATCATCTTTCATGATAGCCATAAATAGCATAAAATATCTTGAGGTAACTCTAACCAAGGAAGTGAAAGATCTATTTGACAAGAACTTAGTCTTTGAAGAAAGAAATTGAAGAGGATACCAGAAAATGGAAGGATCTCCCTTGCTCTTGGATCAACATAGTAAAATGGCAATTCTACCAAAAGCAATCTATAGATTCAATGCAATCCCCATCAAAATCCCATCAAAATTCTTCACAGACCTTGAGAGAACAATAATCAACTTTATATGGAAAAACAAAGAAAACCCAGGATAGCCAAAACAATCTTATACAATAAAGGAACTTCTGGAGGCATTACCACCCCTGACTTCAAACTCTACTACAGAGCTACAGTATTGGAAACAGCTTGGTATTGGCATAAAAACAGAGAGGTCGACCAATGGAATCAAATAGAAGACCCTGATTTTAACCCACAAACCTATGAACACCTTTTTTTCGATAAAGGAGCTAAAAGTATACAATGGAAAAAAAGAAAGCATCTTCAACAAATGGTGCTGCATAACTGAATGTCAACCTGTAGAAGAATGAAAATAGATCCATATCTATCACCATGCACAAAATTCAAGCCCAAATGGATTAAATACCTCAACATCAATCTGAACACACTGAACCTGACAGAAGAGAAAGTGGGAAGTACTATACAACAAAAGGGCACAGGAGACCACTTCCTACATATAACCCCAGCAGCATAGACATTAAGGGCAACATTGAATAAATGGGACCTCCTGAAACTGAGAAGCTTCTGTAAAGCAAAGGACACTGTTATTAAGACAAAAAGGCAACCTTTTTGACTGGGAGAAGATCTTCACCAACCCTGCAACAGACAAAGGTCTGATCTCCAAAATATATAAAGAACTCAAGAAACTAGACTTTAAAATGCTAATTAACCAATTTAAAAAAAATGGGGCACTGAACTGAACAGAGAATTCTCAACAGAAGAAGTTCAAATGGCCAAAAGACACTTAAGGGCATGCACAACCTCCTTAGTGATCAGGGAAATGCAAATCAAAACAACTTTTATATACCTTCTTACACCTGTCAGAATGGCTAAAATCAAAAACACCAATGATAGCCTTTGCTGGAGAGGATGTGGAGTAAGGAGTACACTCATCCATTGCTGGTGGTAATGCAAACTTGTACAACCACTTTGGAAAGGGTGTGGCAGTTTTTCAGGAAACTCGGAATCAACCTACCCCTGGACCCAGCAATACCACTCTTGGGAATATATCCAAGAGAGGCCCTATCATACAACAAAAGTATATGCTCAACTATGTTCATAGCAGCATTGTTTGTAATAGCCAGAACCTGGAAACAACCTAGATGCCCTTCAATGGAAGAATGGATGAAGAAAATGGGGAATATATACATATTAGAGTACTACTCAGTGGTAAAAACAATGACATCTTGAATTTTGCATGCAAATGGATGAAAATAGAAAACACTATCCTGAGTGAGGTAACCCAGACCCAAAAAAATGAACATGGGATGTACTCACTCATAATTGGTTTCTAGCCATAAATAAAGGACATTGAGCCTATAATTCGTGATCCTAGAGAAGCTAAATAAGAAGGTGAACCCTAAGAAAAATATATAGTTATCTTCTGGATATTGGAAGTAGACAAGATTGCTGGGCAAAAATTGGGAACTTGGGGGTGGGGTGGGATGGGGGTAAGGGGAGATGGGGAGAGAAAAGTGAGAAGGGGAGGATGAAGAGAGCTTGGGGGAATGGGATGGTTGGGATGGAGGAAGGGTGGATATGGGAGCAGGGAAGTATATATCTTATTTAAGGGAGCCATTTTAGGGTTGGCAAGAGAATTGACTCTAAAGGGGTTCCCAGGTGCCCATGGAGATATCCCCAGCTAGTTTCTTGGGCAGTTGAGGACAGGGAGCCTGAAATGGCCCGATCCTATAGCCATACTGATGAATATCTTGCATATTACCATAGAACCTTCATCTGGCGATGGATGGAGATAGAGACAGAGACCCACATTTGAGCACTGGACTGATCTCCCAAGGTCCAAATAAGGAGCAGAAGGAGGGAGAACATGAGCAAGAAAGTCAGGACCGCGAGGGGTGTACCCACCCACTGAGACAATGGGACTGATCTAATGGGAGCTCATCAAGGCCAGCTGGACTGGGACTGAAAACATGGGATCAAACCGGACTCTTTGAACGTGTCGGTCAATGAGGGCTGACGAGAAGCCAAGGTCAATAACACTGGGTTTTGATCCTACTGCATGTACTGGATTTGTGGGAGCCTAGCCTGTTTGGATGCGCACCTTCCTAGACCTGGATGGAGGGAGGAGGACCTTGGAATTCCCACAGGGCAGGGAACCCTGACTGCTCTTTGGAATGGAGAGGGAGGGGGAGGGGGGAGAGAGGAAATGGGAGGCGGGGAGGAGGCGGAAATTTTTAATAAAAAACAAACAAATTAAAAAAAACTGTAATAGTTAATGATCATCTTTTTTCTTGATAAAACTGGTTAGAATTATATCTAATGAGTCATCTTACAGCCAGTTTCTGAGTCCTTTGACCAAGACTCATTAATAATTGGGGAATTCCTACTTTAAGTAATATTGAAAATGACTTTTTCCGCTCATCCTAAGTTTTCGTGGTGAGTATATAGAAGCACAACTTTATCTATGATAATTACTGATATATCCTATGAATATATTTTCTAGGTGTTTCAATGACACATATTTAAATATTCTAATGAACAATTTTACAGTATTATCTCTGAAATCTGCTCAATTTCTTATCAGACCAAAGGCACTTCCATCATCCCTGTGGTACATGTCAGCGGCTCTTACCATCTCCATGTGGAATTGATTATTGAATCCTGATAATTTAATGGCTATAGGAAAATGAAACCTCTTATTTCCTGTGCATTGTATGTGCATTCAGGACTCAGACAAACATTTTCTCAAGAATTTTTGCATTGCTGTAGTAAAAGAAACATCATTTATACTCAATGGAAAACCATTACTCTTTTTCAAGCTATCTATAATTCTGTATAAGTTACAAAGAGTAGTACAATATAAATGAGGTTAATTAAGTAACTTCTTCTTAACCTCTTTTTATTATATTATCATAATTATATTTTATTACATTATCATTCTATTACATAACTTTTACTTCAAAGTGATAGAAATACTGGCAAGCAATCAGTGATTTCTGTTCTTATTAAAATGATGAATCATTTTATCACTTTCATACTGCTATGAGTAACTTCCTTGGACACAGACGTTAGTCTCATAACTGACATTTCTTCTATCTCTGAATCTAACAAAGCATAGCCTGTATGATTATCAGCTGGTGAATAATTAATGGTTGAATAAAACTGACACTAAGATACTATCATCTGCTTTATCATTTCAGAGTAGTTTTTAACTTTTTATTAATTTTTAATTTGGTGTGTATGTGTTCTCACACATACCCTGCATGTGAAGGTCAGAGGACGGGCTATGTCTATATATCAAGGAGCAAAAGCATTAAAGTTTAGTTCATTTATGCAAATAAATAAAAATAGTTTGCTTCAGCCTCACTTATTCATGTTTATATATAAAGCATCTTGAATGCTTTACCTCTTCCTGCCCTCTTAATACCTCAAACTGATTTATCTGATTTACATATTTGTGAGCAGTGTTTAAGAGATAACAGCTTTTTATTGACATTTCTAGAATAGGTATGGATAGAGTGCTCATCCTTTAGGGAAGTTTCAGTTAGTTGGGATTGATCTGTAAGTGTTTCTCCTGACCTTCGAACAACAAGAAAATGTATCACATGTGGTCTTGAAGGCAAGATACACATAAGTAGAGCAGTAAACAGCCTAAGAAACTCAAAGATTAGAATGCCAAGAAGCTGGAGAATGCAGTCTCTGTAGAAGACTTTGAGGAAGCCAAGAGGGGAATTGCTCTGCAAGGGTCTTGAGTTCATTGAGGTCATTGTATCACAGGATGGAATTTGTAGATGACAGATGAAATTCCAACTAAACTCTTCTGTGTCCTGATTCCAATCCACACAAAGACAGCATACAAGGGTTCCCTTCTGTAGAAACAAGCAGTTCCTTTGTTTTTTGCAAGATACTTTAGGATACCCGTATTTTAAAATTGCTTATGGATAAATGCTAATGATCTATTGGTATTGCCTGTTATACCAAAATAGATATATAAAGTGTATATATATACATATACATACACATATATGTCTTTATTAAAGGTCCTAAGGTGCCAGTGGATTTGCTCATTCTATTTGGATTACATAGTCTCTACTCATACAATACCAGAGGATTATGTAATGTCATAGCCTATATTCTATCAAAAAATTTATATCATCTGAGTTAGAGTCTCTCTGATATAAACAAGCCTGTCATGCCTTGCTGGTAATCTGAGGTGGATTTCACTCCTGGTCAAATTATCCAGTGATGGCAGTGATCTTTTATGCTGCTTAATGGTTTCTAAAGACACTCTGGAACATAAACACATCCAATCTCTGGATAAATGGACCACACTCAGTGATCACCTCTGGTGCCATTCTCTACTCAAAGTCACATGTCTTTTGTAATGCAATTCCACACTGGTAGCTTTCTCAGAGAAGTGATATACTCCATGATTCGAGGCATTATTGTAAACAGTGAACCAATGATATTTTCCCACTGTATCCCACATCAGATGCCAATGATATAGTCAGACTATCACTAGAGAATTCTTGCCTAGTCTCTAGGGCTTGCCTATGTGATGTATGCTAAGAATACGTGTTATTACTATTGGTTAGGAAAGAAGCTACTTTTTCCTATGGCAAGGAAGAATACAGCCAGGCTGGAAGATATGTATATCTTCCCCATATATAGATATTGATATAGATATAGGAGTCGAGGAGATGTCATGTAGCTGCCAAAGAGTAACATGCCAGCACCAATAAGCCACAGCCAACTGGTGATATACAGATTTATAGAAATGGATTAATTTAAGATGTAATGGCTAGCTAGGAATATGCCTAAGCTATGAGCCAGTCTTGTAGTTAATATAGTTTCTGTGTGATTATTCAGGAAACAAATAAGCAGTCTTTGCCTACACCTATGAGGACTCAATAATTAAGGCCTTGCTAAATCTGTATTGATATTGTAATACACTCATTTCCTCCCATCCTGTTTTTAAAAGTTATTCTATCTTCTATAGCATGAATTATATTACTGAGAACAGATGACATCCCAAGTCTCAATGTCAACACACTGTTCAAAGGAACCCCATTGGATCTTTATGGGACACCTGCAAACATGTAACTCCACTTTGGTAGCCCTAGTATCTTTGCAAGTGGTGACATAGTTAATAAGCTTGAAGACCCACCTACTCTGATCCATTGAAAGACATTAACATAATTTAATTCAAGGCAACACCAGACCAAAGATAAGGAATGTCTAGTAACGTTTCTCTAATGTCATCTAATAAATGCCAATCAAATCAAGAAATGATCAAGGAAGAAATTCTAACATCTTTTTATGATGGCCCTCCCCAACTACACTTCCATATTCATTGTGTATAAGTCCTCCTTCCTCTGTTGTTCGTACAACTCCATGGAAGAGGGGCTCTAAAACAAGAGGCAATTGTTTCAAATGTGATGAGGATTCTTCAAATTCTGTATATGCATTGCTTTTATTGGTTAATGAATAAATCCGTTTTGGCCAGTGTATTAGCAGAGTAAAGCCAGATGGGAAATCTGAACGGAGACATATAGAGGGAATAGGTGGAGGCAAGGAGACACCAAGCACTTGCTGAAGGAGAAAGATGCTGCCGGATACTTCCTGTAGATCATAGCATTGTTGTGATACACAGATTAATAGAAATGGGTTAATTCAAGATGTAAGAGCTAGCTAGAAATATGCCTGAGTCATTGGTCATGGAGTGTTTTAATTAATATACATTCTGTGTGATTATTCGGGTCTTGACAGCTGGGAAACAAAAGAGCAGTCTGATTACAAAATGGTGCCTCCTGTCTGAGGCATGGATCTACATAAGACCTAAAACAGCTTTAAAGAAAAGAGGGCTTCCAGACACACAGAACTGGAAGACAAGCACATTTTTTTTCAAATAGGCTCTGTTTGGTAGAGGAAGTGCAACTGTATTCATGATAATTACTGAAGTGTATTTTCAAGACTGTCTCTGCACTTCTCTGAATCTTTTGCATACATGACATTATCTCTTTTGAATTGTTAAGCTATCTTTCTTCTCCAGCTTCCTTTGAAATCTAAGTCTGTAGTATTACATATGATTTGTGTTGATATACTTCCATTTAATTTTTTAATCTGGAATTCAATGATTTGCTTGATGACTTTAGAAATTGGGGCAACTTCTCAGAGGTTGCAAGCATTGTCTGTTTTCTCAGGTTGATAGATATTCTCCATAAATATATGATGAAAATAACATTTCTTTTTTTACAACAGGTTTTTGATTTATGGTTGGCTTCAGATCACATGAAAATCCTAGATGGCCTGGACTGAAATTTATGGTACTTTCCTGCTAATATGTAAGTAACTTCCATAACTTTTGTAATTTTGATGGTTCTCTCCTAAGGAGAGTATATTAATACCCTGTCTGCCAAATATTACCTCAGCATGAAAAAGTCAAAGAATATTTAGAGTCAGACAAGGCACAGATTTCTCGAATTCTCTTTTTAGACTCAGTCAGAGTTTTCTGTTGGACACAGCAAAAAGAGGTGGGTACAGGGTCACCTGACCAGTTGCACCTGTTCCTCCTGTATCTGTGGCATGAAACGTGCTGAGAGAGCCCACATCATTGCCGAGTCTATATACTTCCTGCAGATCTATGTATTCTATGGCTATACATCCTGGGTATTTCAATGTCACAAACTTAAATATTGTAATGATCAAATTTACAGTATCATCTTTGAAATCTACTCAATTTCTTATCAGACCAAAGGCACTTCCATCATCTCGGTGTCAGTCACTCTTACCCTATCCATGTGGAATTGATTGCTGAATATTACTAATTTAATGACTCTAATAATATGAAATCTCTTATTTCCTTTGCACTGTATGTTTGTTCAGGACTCAGACAAACATTTTCTCAAGAATTTCTGCATTGTTGTAGGAAAGGAAACACAATTTTTACTCAATGGACAATCATCACTTTCCTTCAAGCTATCTATAATTCTGTATAAGTTACAAAAAGAAGTGCAATATAAATGAGGTTAATCAAGTAACTTCTTCTTAACCTCTTTTTATTTGAATATATATTTGAATATATTATTAAAATTATATTTGATTACATTATCATTCCATTACATAACTTTTACTACAAAGAGATAGAAATACTGGCAAGCAATCAGTGATTTTTGTTCTTATTAAAATGATGAATCATTTTATCACTTTCATGCTGCTATGAGTAACTTCCTTAGACACAGACGTTAGTCTCATAACTGACATTTCTTCTATCTCTGAATCTAACAAAGCGTAGCCTGTATGATTATCAGCTGGTGAATAATTAATGGTTGAATAAAACTGACACTAAGATACTATCATCTGCTTTATTACTTCAGAGTAGTTTTTAACGTTTTAATTAGGTGTGTATTATTCTTACACATGCCCTGCATGTGAAGGTCAGAGGACATCTTGCAGCCATTAATCCTGTCCTTCTCCCATGTGAGTCCAAGGATCTAACTCAAGTTACTTGGGATGGCAGCAAACACTTTTAGCTGCTGAGCCATCTCTCTATCCCCCTAAAGTATTTATTGTTGTCAAATACATAGCTGGACTTGCCCAATTCAAAACAAGACAAAATCAGTCTGTTTCTCTGAGAATTTGCAGTAAAAAGAAATGGTCTTCTTTTTGTTTTATAAAAAGGTGTATATATTTGAATGCATGACTCTGTTCTCTCTATGTGTTAAGTTCCAAGAATAATGTATGTGAACAGTTCATTTGTTCTCCCTCTGTTCTATTAAGAAATGTTGTTTGTATAGGTAAGAATACATGTAGTATGAATTATCAGAAAAAAAGGTTTCAATTTTCACCTCAGTGGCCATATCTGTAGAAATCATAAACTAGAAATAGTCTTCAGGTGCACTGTGCATTGTTCTTTCTCATTGCAGAGTCAAGGCTTATCCCAGTTTTCCATTCTTCAATGAGTATTAACATGGAGGCCTTTGCCATGGCTTCTGTTAGAAGCTCTTGTGTGAGATACTGGACTCTCATATGCTGATAGCTGGACACATAACCATCAATCTATGCTGCTTAGGAACTCTCCCTGACTTTGTGCTATGTCTACATATCAAGGAGGAAAAGCACTAAATGTCAGTTCATTTATGCAAATAAATAAAAATGGTTTACTTAAGCCTCACTTACTCCTGTGTATATATTGAATGCTTTATCTCTTCCTGCCTCATTAAGACATCAAACTGATTCATCTTTTCTACATATTCATTTACAGTGTTTAAGAGATAACAGATTTTTATTGACATTTCTAGAATAGGTATAGATAGAGTGTTCATCCTTTTGGGAAGTAGCAATTAGAAGAGGTTGATCTGTAAGTGTTTCTCCTGACCTTCAAACAACAAGAAAATGCATCACATGTGGTCTGGAAGGCAAGATACACATAAGAAGAGCAGTTAACAGCCTCAGAAACTCAAAGATTAGAATGCCAAGAAGCTGGAGAATGGAATCTATGTAGAAGGCTTTGGAGGGAGCCAAGAGGGGAGTTGGTCTGCAAGGGTCTTGAGTTCCATAGTATATAATCAGATCCATTGTATCACAGGATGGAATTTGTAGATGAGAGATGGAATTCCAACTAAACTCTGCTGTGTCCTGATTCCAATCCATACAAAGGCAACATACAAGGGTTCCCTTCTGTAGAAACAAGCAGTTCCCTTATTTTTTCCAGGATACTTTAGGAGACCTATATTTTAAAATCGTGTATGGATAAATGCTAATGATTTATTGGTATTGCCTGTTACACCAAAATAGATATATAAAGTGTATATATACATACATATACATATACATATATCTTTATTAAAGGACCTAACTGCTGGTGCCAGTGGATTTGCTCATTTTATTTGGATTACATAGTCTCTATTCATACAATGCCAGAAGATTTTATAATATCATAGGATATATTTTATCAGAAATTTAATTTATATTATCTGAATCAGAGTCTCTCTGATATAAACAAGCCTGCCATGCCTTGCTGGTAATCTGAGGTGGATTTCACTCCTGGTCAAAATATCCAGTGATGGCAGTGATCTTTTATGCTGATTAATGGTTTCTAAAGACACTCTGGAATATAAACACATCCAAGCTCTGGATAACTGAATCACAGAGATCACCCCTGGTGCCATTCTCTAGTCAAAGTCACATGTCTTTTGTAATGAAACTCCACACTGGTAGCTTTCTCAGAGAAGTGATATACTCCATGACTAGAGGCATTATTGTAAACATGAACCAACTATATTTTCCCACTGCATCCCACATCAGATGCCAATGATATGGTCAGGCTATCACCAGAGGATTCTTGCCTAGTCTCTATGGCTTGCCTATGTGATGTATGCTTTTTTTTTACCTTTGGTAGGAAAGATGCTACTTTATCCTATGCAAGGCAGAATATAGCCAGGCTGGAAGATATAGCCTACTGGTAATATACAGATTAATAGAAATGGATTAATTTAAGATGTAAGGGCTAGCTAGGAATACACCTAAGCTAGTGGCCTGATAGTGTTGTAGTTAGTATGGATTTTTTGTGATTATTCAGGTCTGGGCAGCCAGGAACGAATGAGCAGTGTTTGCTTACACCTATGAGGACTCAATTATTACGGGCTTGCTAAATCTATATTGGCACTGTTTGCTGCAGATATTATAAACTTTCATCTCTTTATCTGTTTCTGTCTCCAAATAAGGTGTACAATAGAATTTTAACCTGCTTGATAATCCTCAAGAAGCATATTTAATTGGAAGACACACCATCTCTTTCAGTATATACTTGCTCTGTAGATGATAATCAAGCACATAATCCCATTAATGTATCACACTCATAATTCTTGCTTTGACACTATTACGTTCTAAATTTCAAGGATATTTACAAGCCTTCATCTCTTCCCTTACAAGTTTGTTATAAGTACTTTCTAAAGGTACCATATTCCCAAAGATGTTATCTTTATGTAATACACTCATTTCTTCCCACTCCCAGTTTTAAAAGTCATTCTATCTTCTACAGAATGGATTATATTACTGAGGACAGATAACATCCCAAGTCTCAATGTCAACACACTGTTCAAAGGAATCCCACTGGATCTTATGGGACCCCTGCAAACATGTAACTCCACTATGCTAGCCCTAGTATATTTGCAAGTGGTGATATAGTTAATATGTTTAAAAACCCACCTCCTCTGAGCCATTCAAAAACACTAAAATAATTTAATTCAAGGCAACACAAGAACAAAGATGATAAGTATCTAGTAATATTTCTCTAATATCATCTAGCAAATGCCAGTCTAATCAGGAAATGATCAGGGAAGAAATTCCAGCACTTTTTATGAAGCCCTCTCTTTTTACTACACTCCTACATTCATGGGGAACCTTGTATTTGTGTATAAGTTTTCCATCCTCTGTGTTAGTACAGCTCCATGGAAGAAAAGCTCCAAAACAAGAGGCAAGTGTATCAAATGTTTTCAAATTTAAAATGGAAACAGACCAAGTTTGACAAAAAAAAACCCCACAAGAATATCATATGTTCTTTTATTTGTCAAATGTCATAGGCATCAAAAGTTGATATGGAAGGCATTATTTATCCCCCACAGGACTGGGAAAATACAGGAAATTTACAGTCTAACAGCAAACTGAAAGGGTTTAAGTTCCTCAAATGATACAAACAGAACAAACTCTTGACTTCTGAACATCAAAGACCAAAGGTCACAAGAGAAAACCATCACAGCAAGTATTTATGTTTGACTTCCCACTGAGTGAATGGGAGTGTTTTCAAATTGCAGCACCCTCCTACTCCTATATTAATGACACAAGTAACATCACTACCTAACCAAAGACTGTTAAATAGCCTTATATAACTGTACCTCAATCTGCAGTTCCACTGTGACATTATCCAGAACCTGGACAATTTTCCATAAAAGATGGTTTTCTTACCTAGATTCTGTCCATCAAACTGTTGTGCCTTTTTGTGCTCTTTGATGCAAGGCATCTTGGTTACTATCTTCACAATACACCTATATCATGCTTCATTTAAATGTGACAGATATGTGTTGAATTTAATCTCACCCTAAGTACTATAAATGTCTTTCCCATACAGGTCTCAGCTGTCAGCTCTTCTTGGTCTGTATTCTCTTTTCAAGCATACTAACTGCCAACAATGGTACAACCTCCATCCGGTGAATTGTATTAATCATGATGTTAATCTCAGTGTAGCAAAGCTGTAGCATTAACAAGACAGTCATTCACTTTTCTCACAGAAACCCTGATTTGACCAGAAATGTTTGGAAACTATAGACATCTCCAGACCACACTCTGCAAGAAGCAGAGTGAGCATGAATTTTCCAGGTGTGCCTCATTCACCCACAGCTAGCCAGTCTTAAATTCACTGAACTGGGTTACAGGGTTCTTCCAGTAGAGAACCACAGTGTAGAGAATTCCTGCGCCACCTAGTGGCTCTCCCACGTTTCCTACAATGGTGCTGTTCTCAGGGAACTGAGTGCTTTTGATAAATCTAATGTTCTCAACCATTCTGACTTGTGGGAAGGCTTTGGGCCCTTGTAGGTATAACAGATAGATGCAAAAGAGAACTTAAACCCCCGGTTTCAGATATTCAACTCAACTCAGACAAGTCACCTGAACTGAGAATGTTTACCACCAACACATTATACTGGCTTTGTAATAAATCCTAAACTCCAATGATACAAGCTTCACTTATATTTTTAAGCTTTCTATCCATCATTAAAGTTTTATATAAATTTGATGAAAATTTATCCAATATAAAAAGACTACTAGAATATAAAATTTATTGCATGCATTTATATATATATATAATATATATATATATATATAAATGCATGCAATAAATATAATTATGACTTTGTGAAAATCTATTATTTCAATATTCAGGATTCTTGATGACTACTGCACAAACTGCGAAAGCCACTAAGCATGTAATAACTCATTACTTAAAATGCTTCTCATTCACAAGAACATAAAAAATCATAAAGACAGATAATGGGTCCAGATATGCTAGTAAAGCATTTCAACAATTTTGCTCCCAATGGAATCTCAAACGTAAGACAGGCAGTCCTTATAATTCAAGGACAAGGAATCATAGAGTATGCCCACGACACCTTAAAAACACAACTTCAAAAAAGAAAAAGAAAAAAATTTATCCTCAAACACCACATAACATCTTGACCCATGCACTTTCTACACTAAACTTCTTGAATATGGATGTCCATGAGCAATCTTTTGGCATGATGGCAACAAGACAAGCTTTACTAAAGCAAGGTGGAAAGACTCTTGCACTGAATTATAGGGAGGACCTGATTCTGTCTTAATATGGTGTCAAGGGCATGTCTGTGTTTTTTGACAGGATGAGGATCAAACGAGAGAACTTCCAGAATTTCTGTTTTGATGCATATAGCAGAGGAATACCAGTCCTGATGACATCACAGTCACTGATGACTCCATAAAACAAGCAGAGAGAGTTTGCTAAGCCTGTGATCCAGATTTCCTCATCCCATTATGCTGCAGGCCGAGGAAACCCCTGAACCAATGCTCCCGACTTACTACAACTTGCTGCAATATGAGAAAGGAAAGAAGGTTGTGGTGACAACTGTGATCCCCAGCCTCTTGAGGTACTTGCTTCTCAAACTTCCAGACCTAAGGAGTCCCATTTAACTTAGAGTCAGCCCCAAATTGCAGACTGAACATTTAATTGTTTTACACTTTGGGACACAGTACTCATTTTTCCCAGTGTGATATTCAATCTGCTGCTAAAAAAAAAAAAAAAAAAAAAAAAAAAAAAAAAGACCTTAGAAGTGAGACCTCAGTTTTCCCATCATAGGAACAAAGACTCATTACAAGGAGTGACTGAAGCCCCTCTTCAAGTATGGGGAGAGTAGCCTAAAAGTTTTTGCTGCTCAGAGACCGAGACAATTACCTAAAAGCAGAAATGCAGTTGGATTCTTACCCATCAGAGAAATATTTTTTATTTTGATTAAAATCGACTTTAGAGAATTAAGATTTGACAAATTGTGCATTTATTGTTAATTTCTACTCTAGAATTATGGTATTTACCTGCTAATGTTTGTAATTGCTTTTTTAGTTCACTATAAGGTGTTAAGAAAAGTTGGACATTTCTGATGAGTTTTTGGATTTGGCATATTTAATAAGAAATTTAGAGTTTGAAGAGGTATGGCGAGAGTGGACAGCCTTGTCGTGTTCCTGAGTTAAGCGGGATGGCTTTGAGTTTCTCTCCGTTTAATTTGATGTTAGCTGTCGGCTTGCTGTATATAGCTTTTATTATATTTAGGTATGACCCTTGTATCCCTAATCTCTCCAAGACTTTTAACATAAATGGATGTTGAATTTTGTCGAATGCTTTTTCAGCATCTAATGAAATGATCATATGGTTTTTTTCTTTCAGTTTATTTATATGCTGGATTACATTGATAGATTTTTGTATGTTGAACCAGCCCTGCATCTCAGGAATGAAGCCTACTTGATCATAATGGATAATTTTTCGGATGTGTTCTTGGATTCGGTTTGCCAGTATTTTGTTGAGGATTTTTGCGTCGATGTTCATGAGTGAGATTGGCCTGTAATTCTCTTTCCTGGTTGAGTCTTTGTGTGGTTTTGGTATCAGAGTAACTGTAGCTTCATAAAAGGAATTAGGTAATGACCCTTCTGTTTCTATATTGTGGAATACATTAAGGAGTATAGGTATTAGGTCTTCTTGGAAGTTCTGGTAGAATTCTGCATTGAAACCATCTTGTCCTGGGCTTTTTTGGTAGGGAGGTTTTTGATAACAGCTTCTAATTCTTAGCGACCAACAGGTCTGTTTAGATTGTTCACCTGGTCCTGGTGTAACTTTGGTATATGGTATTTATCTAAAAACGTGTACATTTCTTTTACATTTTCCAGTTTTGTGTTATACAGGCTTTTGTAATAAGATCTAATGATTCTCTGAATTTCCTCTGTGTCTGTGGTTATGTCCCCCTTTTCATTTCTGATCTTATTAATTTGCGTATTCTCTCTCTGCCATTTGATTAGTTTGGATAGGGGTTTATCAATCTTGTTGATTTTCTCCAGGAACCAGCTTTTTGTTTCATTGATTCTTTGGATTGTTTTCTGTGTTTCTATTTTGTTGATTTCAGCCCTCAGTTTGATTATTTCCAGTCTTCTACTACTCCTAGGTGAGTCTGCTTCTTTTTTTTTCTAGAGCTTTCAGGTGGGCTGTTAAGTCTCCCAAGGTCCCAATGAGGAGCAGAAGGAGGGAGAACATGAGCAAAGAAGTCGGGACCACGAGGGGTGCACCCACCCACTGAGACAGTGGAACTGATCTATTGGGAGCTCACCAAGGCCAGCTGGACTGTGACTGAAAAAGCATGGCATAAAACTGGACTCTCTGAACATGGCGAACAATGAGGGCTGATGAGACGCAAAGGACAATGGCACGGGGTTTTGATCCTACATAATGTGCTGGCTTTGTGGGAGCCTAGCCAGTTTGGATGTTCACCTTCCTAGATATGGACGGAGGGGGGAGGACCTAGGACTTACCACAGGGCAGAAAACCCTGACTGCTCTTTGGACTGGAGAGGGAGGGGGAAAGGAGTGGGGGGAGGGGGAGAAGGGTGGGAGGAGGGGGAGGGAAATGGGAGGCTGGGAGGAGGTGGAAACTTGTTTTTTTTTTTCTCCTTTTCTCAATAAAAAAAGGAAAAAAAAGAAATTTAGATTTTGATACAGCCAAAATTATTTTTTTTAAAAAGCTAGGCCAATTAAAAAAGGGCATTCCCAGCCCTGGTGATCTTCCACTCCTTTAATTAGGAGATTGTAGCATTTATATTCACAAAGCATTATCTAATTGTAGATAAACTCTTGATAGAAACTTGGCTCAGAGATACACCACCTAGAGGTACTTTCTCCCTTAACCCTTTGCTTACAGAAATCAGCAGTCAAAAATGATGGGTTTGAGCCTTTTCCTCCTAGGCACCTAAGACATGGACATGGACATGTATGATTAAAATGCATATACCAAAGACAAGTAAGTCTGAGAATGGGAAAGTGTTTACCTAAGGCAGACACAATCATCTATCCATTGAAAAAGCACAGTCTTTATTAAAATTAACAAAAAGAAAGGAATCATGGAGGCTCACAAATGTGAGCCTATTGCCACCTTGTCTAATGGTCAAAGAGTTTGGAGGTTGCTCAAAATGGTTGACAAGGGTAGCTACACATCCCGACTCAGGATGTGTTTACTTGGTTCTTTTGACATTAAAATGGCTCGTACAAGTAGATCCCTTCCATCCTGACAGATGGTCAGGATATGCAAGCCTACTTCAGATACTTCTTTTGTAATATGAGGTTACCTGGAGAGTGGCGCCTTCAAGATACTTGGTTTAGGGTAACTTTACTGCCTAAACCACAGAACGCTAATGACTTGATATCAAATTGTTAAAGGAATTAACTGCTCAAGCTGTCCATTGTATCATGTTAAAGACGTCTTTTGTTGCCTTCATCTCCCTTTTAGATTGGGGTATAAAAGTATATGGAAAATTAAACATGGACAATTTCAGTATTCACTAGAATGCCTCCCTGGTACTATTCTATGGTTTCTGTTTTATTAATTTTCATGTGTCTTCATATTATTTATTCATATATCTAAATCCCCATGCTGCTACCCTGGAAAGCGATATTTTTGTCAAGGCTGGTCCCCAACACATGTCCCTACAATCACATACTTCATAAACACACAAAAAATAAAGTATTTGAAAAGATGATGTGTATCAAATCCAAGTTTATTTTTAAAACTAAGAAGGTTGAACACAGAACAAGTATTTAGGAGTTTTCAGTTGTCAGTTAATTTGATTTTCAGCCTCTCAATCAGTACTCAGTGGGGCCAGTACTATACCCTTTATTTGAAGAAAGACATTAGGTTTAGCCCTCAACTCTGGCTCTTGGGAGGAAAGTTTTCTTTATCTATATGATAAACCCATCAATTACCCATATATCTCAGATAGGATTGTCCAATTCTCATCACCTTAATTCCATGCACCCGATTGCTAATCTTTCAAAGCTGGTTGTCTACAGCATTCTCCGTCAACATTCAAATTATAGTTTCCTTGAGCTCAGATGAGTAAGAGGGAAACAAATTATGCAAATGAAAGACAATAGTGGTGCTTTACTTGCACCTCATAGAGACAAATATCATCGTTTAGAGTATCACAAAAACACCGTACCCATCTCTCTTGATCTGGTTGATTATAGGCTGACACACAACATTGACCAGAGGTGATGTCCAGTCAGCATCAATGGCACCTCCCACATTGCTACCATCAAGGAGATGTCACAACAAAGGCTTATATATTAATATTCATCTGAGTATGGATAATCAGGGTGGGCAGATGTACTGTAATGAGAAAGAAAATGTATAGAACAAGTTTAGACTGTAGAGAGAATGACTCTCCTTCTGACTGCGATCACAATAAAGGGTTTGTATTTGCTTGCTACAATCTTACTGTCATAAAAAGCCTGCATAGCAATTGTTTGTTGATCAAAACTAAATTATTTCACTCTAGTTCTCCTTCCTGAAAGGTAAAAGCACTTTGATATTCACTTTGATATTCAAATGTACAAACATATTCTTTTCCATCACCTACATCATCAGTTTACCAAAGCATTATCTCATCCTCATTCCAGATTTCAATGCAAACAGAATCTGATAATGATTTGTGTACAACATTTTTATAGATATTTATCTAAATATATATGTATGTTTATATATACACATATATGTATAAGTGTACACGTAAGTATGTATATAAAGTTTAGTGCTGGTAATCCAAAATTCATTATTCAATAAGCTTTAACTCACTAACTATCATATATAACACACTATAGTTAATTAGAAATGAAAATGACAAAATTATGAGATATACTTCCATGTCCAAGAAACTCATTACATACTTTGTAGGTCTCTACACTTGAAAAACAAGACAAAATATAAAATGATAAAAATAATTTATTTACAATAACTAATTTGATGTTTTTGGGATCCTTCTAAATAAGCTACAATAAAATCCACAATGTCTATCCACTATATAGTTGTCAAATATAATGGCTTATATGTTGATATAAAGTCAGCAATATTGGCTGACCTTCCGACTGTGGAATACTAAGTACAGAAGCCCATATGTAGCAATACAAGCTAACCCTGATTACATGCACCCTGTTAATGAACCAGACAGATCTCTGTGAAGAATTTGGGACCAAAATCCCCAAAACTCCTGTCTCACACTGACCCCATTACCCAGTATTAAGACTACGCTAAAATACCACATTAAATTCAACATCAAAAAACAAATTGAGCAATGCTTTTTCCAGTACTTACATTTTAGCAGTAGAATATCGGTAATTTTTGTTCAGGCTATCGATAATTGCCATGTCCTCTTCCGGCAACTGGAACTCAAAAACCTGTCACATAAGTAGACAGATTTTAGAATGACCATATCTTTGACTACCTGAAAAACACAAGCTAATCAGACTAAAAGTTTTGGGGATAAGAGCTTCCAAAGGACTTTTAAGAGAATAGCAACAAAAAGAATACAAGTTATTAAGCAAATGAATCTCAGCCTTTTGCTAAGATCAAATAAAACTATTAATGAATACCAAATGAAAGATGAATGCAAGTATATTACTATGTACAATATATTTAAATTTCACTTTACTACAGGCAATATCAGATCTCAAAAGAGCCTGGAAAAGAAACCAAGTTGACAAATGAAAAGATTACAGGATCAATCGTATGCAAGACCTGGAGGAACCTAATGATCATGTTTTATTTAATTTTTTATTTTTTTAAATTTTATTTATTTATTTATATTTATTTGAGATAGGCTTTCTCTGTAGCTTTGGACCCTGCCCTTGAATTCACTCTGTAGACCAGGCTGGCCTCACTTTGAACTCACAGAGATCTGCCTGCCTCTGCTTCCTGAGTGCTGGGATTACAAGAATGTGCCACCAACACCTAACGTGATCACTTTAAAACATATGAGTTAGTAACAATTAGCATGGATAGAATAGACAATCAATGAAGGATTAGAATGTAAACAAATGAACCTTTCTTATATAATCAGAAATTTCCCAAATACAAATGATAATTTGTTTAAGGGATCCAAAAGCTGGCTCAAAAAGGATGTCACTATTGAAATTTGCAGCACTTAAAGCATAAAAATTATTTTCAGTTATTACTAAACCATCAACATGAGAGGTCCTTTCAATATGCATTCTTTATAAATAGAGGAAGAAAGAAACAGAAACAAAAGTATCCATAATGTATTAGTTGATGAATCTAGGTAATAGGTATCGATTTATTATTTTTAACTAACTTCTATAAATTGGAGCATTATCAAAGCAAAATGAACATTATCAAAATTGAGCTAAATTATTAAATTCAAACTGACAGAATATTTACAAATGCTTTAATGGACAGAGTAAAAATTTACTTAATAATATTAAATAAGATCTAAAATTCAGAAATGTATCCTAAATCATATTTAGAAGCTTGCAATGTAAAAAAATAGATCATGTTTCAATGCATGAGGCAGCATTGGGAAAATGTGATGTCAAGTTTTATCTGACCAGATGTAGTCAATAAGCGTAAACACATTTAAGTAAAAAGCATAAAAATCATAATAAAGCAAGCATGGTGGTACAGCTCAGTGTTATAGAAATTGCCTAACATGTGTGGGCTCTAGATTCAATCTCTAAGACTAAAATTGGAAGTAATAAATCAAACACCAACTTTCTAATACAATGATCACAAAAGAGAAAAGCAAACACAACAGTTAAAAGAAAGTGGGTCAATTTTATGGCTAGAAGTGTAAGTGACATTTTACAAAAACTACATATTTTTTACATCCTTCCCTATTTTACATAGCACTCAAAAACTTGCTTTGAAATAAAGACCAGTTGGGAAAAAAATTATCACTTGTATAGAATGTAAAAAAATTCATTTTGCTACACATATGGGAAAGAATAATATTCATTGACCACAAAGTAAAGTCATGAATGGTGTGAGCACAGTAAGGGAGAGATTCTAGCATATAAATATATATCATAAAACTAATGAAAACGTGCATGAACTATGAGGAAGATACTTCAACAAACAATTCTGAATCTGAAAAGCAAACATTGAGAATACATAAATGTGGTGAATGGACTGTAAAGTGCCCCTTCCCCCGACCCTTCTAGTTTCTGAGGACACACACTTTCATAATATGAACTTGGAAGTTTTTTTTTCCAGTATGGGATCATGTCTCTCTCCCATCCCTTGAGGTTTGCCGGGCCTGTAACTTATAATGACCCACAGAGTGTGAAAACATTGATAATGTGGCAGTGTTAAGCTTAGAAATGAAAGTTTTTGAGTATCCGGTCCTAGCTGAATATGGAGCGCACCTGTAATCCTAGCTCCTGTAATCCTAGGCTAACAGCAGAGGACAGTGAGTCTGAGGTTAGCCTAGATTGCAGAGAGACTGCCTGAAAAAAGACATGACAAGAAGAACAATAGCATTAATTTCTTTGTTGTAAACTTGTACCTTGCAACTGGTTTACTAGACAACTACTACAGGTAACAGTACTGTCCTACATGAAAATAAAGATAATCCACAGAGTGAATCAATATATGAAGACTATTCTTTATGAGCATCAAGGACATATAAAGTAAATTTTTAATGAAGGTTGAAAATCACACAGTCTGATAACCTCACTCCAGAAAATGAATGAAAGGTGTGCGTGTATACAAGACTACAGAGCACATTGTTATCTTAAAGAGGAAACAAAGTCAGTTTTAATCCTCTACAGCCATGAACCCAGAGTGCTATTATAGAGAAGAAAATGCTCATGCATACACTTGAAACACATATGCCTACGAAATGCCAGGCACAGTCGCCTGACACCAGGATACTGGAAGCTTGCAAACAAGCCTTCAAGGGAGAAACACCACACAGGAGCCCCGATGCCCATAGTCTTTTCTTCACCTTCATATTCTCTTTGATCCGCTTCTCATTGAAACTCTTGGCAATAACCACAATCCCACGCTGCAGTAGATAACGGAGGGAAATTAGGGCTGGAGTTTTTTTGTGCTTCTCAGCCATAGCACCAAGAATTGGATCTTCCAAAAGATATGGCGCATTCTCATCTACCCTGAAAAGAAAGGAATGTTAACTACTTGAGGTTAAGATTTGATGTGTTAGGAGTCTTACAAAACACATGGATTTGCTCACTCTGGACCTAGGACTATTAAAATATGACTCCAAAATCAGTAATACTAGCATCATCTGGAACATGTTCAGAATTGTATGTTGATGTTACCTAGATATGGAAATAACCAGGCTACCTTAAAGATAGACAAATATATTTTATTTATTATAAGGGGAAAGCTTATATGCCACAGGAATGGAAGATCCAGGCTTTCCTGGACCACGGGGGAAGCTACACAGAGAGTGCACGTTGGTGGTGTTTAGGTTTTCTCTGGGTACCAGACAGCCATGGCTAAACTAAGTTCCGCATCTTAAAGATTAACAAGGTTAACAAGGCTTTCCTCATCAACTGTAGATTGTCCTCCCCATCCTGTTGAGTTAATTCCAGAAAACTTGGGATTTCAAGACTGAAACTATTTTATATGTGCTTTTTAGGTATGATTTAGTTACAATTCTCATTACCAGTTCTTATATCGTTGGGTTCCTAGAGCACCATAGGCGACCAGAACAATGTCTTTTGACTTGCAGTAGTCCAAGAGCTTGCTCTGGTTGAGATATGGATGGCATTCTACCTGTAGATGAACAAGACAGAAAGATTTCAAATTATAGAAAACCTCAAATATCCATGAAAAAGAAGTGCTTATAAGTAAAAGAAATGGAAAAGTCTACAATGAGTAAAATATGAGTAGAAAATCTCAACTTCAAGTAATGATCCTCTTTTAAAAACTAAAAACATCCCTGAGGTGAACTGACTGGACCACTGAATGCAGATACAATGAGAAAATATGAAGTACAGATAGGGCACAGAGAATAAGCTCATCAAGCCTTGGATTTGAATTACACCATAAAGAAAGAATTTGGCTGAAAACACATGAAAGCAGGTATGAAGGACAAAAGAGTAAATTTGTAGGGATTCTGCTGGTGACATTTGGGTATATTTGGGCATCAAAACAATCAGGGGTTGGCAAGGGGATGAAAGAGCTTGCCATGCATGCCTGGTGACCTAAGTTCTATTACAGAACCCACATAAAGCTGGAAGGAGAAAGCCAACTCCACAAGGTTGTCCTCTGACCTCCACACAGACACCATTGCATTCATGCCTGCCTACACACACAGCCACACATGGACATACACATGGACACACATAGAGAGATACAGAGACAGACAGACAATATTCATATACATACACACAAAAAAGAATTTAATTGTGTTTTAAAAATCCCCAGAGTGCCGAACGGTGCTGGTGCATGCCTTATAACCCCAAAATTTGGGAGGCAGAAGCAGGTAGATCTCTGTGAGTTTGAGGCCAATCTGCTTGGCCCATTAGCTCTAGCTTCTTATTGGTTAACTTTTACATATTAGTTTAACCCATTTCTATTAATCTGTGTAAGCCTCGTGGCAGTGGCTTCCCAGCAAAGTTTCATCATGTCTGACTCTGGCAACAGTGAGTTCCAGGACAGCCAGGGCTACACAAAGAAACTCTATCCCAAAAAAACAAACACACACACACACACACACAAAAAAAAAAAAACCCTCCAAGGGAAGATCGTACAAATTGTTTATACAATGTCACATGGTCATCTTTGAAAACATGCATACAAATAACATTACAAAAAATCAGCAAGATGTACTTTATGTGTTCAGGAATGTATGTGTAAACATATATAATAATTACATAGTAACAAATACATACACACAGATAGACAACACAGATATCTGTCTCTAATGTGCTGCTATCAAAGTAGAAATTCCCTCAGGTCATTGATAACTAAGGAAAAATAAGGCTTACTCCATTACTTAGGGATATCTGTGGTTCATTTTCACTTCTTAATCAAAATTTTATTTTTTATAGAGATTTATTTATTTATTTAAGATTTCTGCCTCCTCCCCATCACCGCCTGCCATTTCCCACCCTCTCCCCCAATCAAGTCCCCCTCCTTCGTCAGCCCAAAGAGCAATCAGGGTTCCCTGCCCTGTGGGAAGTCCATGGACCACCCACTTCCATCCAGGTCTAGTAAGGTGAGCATCCAAACTGCCTAGGCTCCCACAAATCCAGTACATGCAGTAGGATCAAAAACCCATTGCCATTGTTCTTGAGTTCTCAGTAGTCCTCATTGTCTGCTATGTTCAGCGAGTCCCGTTTTATCCCATGATTTTTCAGACCCAGGCCAGCTGGCCTTGGTGAGTTCCCGATAGAACATCCCCATTGTCTCAGTGTGTGGGTGCACCCCTCGTGGTCCTGAGTTCCTTGCTCTGCTCTCTCTCCTTCTGCTCCTGATTTGGACCTTGAGATTTCAGTCCGGTGCTCCAATGTGGGTCTCTGTCTCTGTCTCCTTTCATCACCTGATGAAGGTTAATATTCAGGAGGATGCCTATATGTTTTTATTTGGGTTCACCTTCTCTAGGATCACTAATTATAGGCTCAATGTCCTTTATTTATAGCTAGAAACCAAATATGAGTGAGTACATTCCATGTTCCTCTTTTTGGGTCTGGCTTACCTCACTCAGGATAGTGTTTTCTATTTTCGTCCATTTGCATGCAAAATTCAAGAAGTCAATGTCCTTTACTGCTGAGTAGTACTATAATATGTATATATTCCATACTTTCAGAATCCAGTGAAGAAAAAACCAAACAAGTATCTTAAAATAAAAAATTAACCTCGGAAACACCCCAGTAAAACAGATAATTCAGGCAAAAATATACTAAGAGATGTATGAAATAGATTTAAATTATGGGAAAACCTGTGTTAAAACATGACTTCCCCATAGACATTTATCACCTGACAGGAGAGTAATAATTGAAGCAAAAGAAAACATCTTTTTAAAAAAAAACTTCTCTGAATAACAAGAAAAGATGAGAGACCACATTATTAAAATTATAGAAGATAGAGAGGAAGATACAACAGACACAATGAAATCCAGAGGATTGTTACAGCATAATTTGAGAATTTACATCCTAAAAAGCTGGAAAATCCAAAAGCAAGCAAATCCCTAGACACATATGTCTTACCAAAGTAAGTGAAAATATGTAAACAATTGACAAAATCGATAATAGCAATCCAACTAATGTAAACGAGTAGAAACCCAGGCCCAGAAGGATTCAGTACTGAATTCGACCACACCTTTAAAGAGAAATGTTCAGGTTAGCATTTGTGAACTTGACACAAGCTAGAGTTATCTAGAAATAGGAGTATCAGTTGAGAAAATGCCTCTATTGGTTGCCTGTAGGCAAATTTGTATGCCATTTTCCTGATGAATGATTGATGTCACGAGAAGACACCACCACGGGGCAGGTGGTACTGAAGTGTATAGGAAAGCAGGATGAGCAAGCCACGGGAGCAAGTCAGTAAGCAGTCTTCCTTACGGTCTCGGCCTCAGTTCCTGACTCCAGGTTTCTGCTTGCAAGAACCTGTCCTGTCTTCCCTCAGTGAAGGACTATAAGTTGCAAAATGAAATAAACACATTACTCTCCAAGTTTCTTTTGGTCATGGTCTTTTATCAGAGCAATAGAAAGCAACCAAGACAAGGTACTGACACCAATGCTCCTCAAACTGTTGTGTAAACTAGAAAGAGAAGGAACACTATAAAACTTTCCCTACAAAGTCAGAATTAAGCTCATGTAGAGTAAGTCAGGTCCCCTAGAAATGGACTTATGAGCTGCCATTTGGGTGCTGGGAAATGAACCTCTTTCAGAGGAGCCATCGCTCTTAATGACCAAGCCATTGCTCTAGCCCCTCCCTGGCTTTCATTCTTGCAGCTCTTAGTCATTTTTCTGTATTACCCAGTGCGACCCTCCTTGAATACTTTTACATTTCCATATTCTTGCGTGCACAGAAGCACTGTGGCTCCCAGGCTTTTCCACAAACAACCAAGCAGAAATACAATCAGCATTCTCTGTTCCACGAAGTTCAGGTAAATAAGAGAAGAGGATTGTGGCTAGTAATAAAAAAAAAAAAAAGAATGAAGAGCAGAAGAAAAAATACCGTAGATGCTCACCTGGTTGCACACAGGCTTGTACTTGAGCCCTGGCTTGTTCAGGATCATCTCCAGCAGCCTGCGGTTAAAGTTGGACACCCCAATGGACTTGGCCAACCCTGCATCCTTACACTTCTCCATGGCCTGGGTCAGAGGAAATTTGATAAAAAATAATTTATGAAAGTGGCTGGAGATGGTTATAAATACAAAGAAAGGAAAATAAAACATATGCACTAATTATTAAAAAGAGAGAAACCAGCTTAAAATACAGGCAGAAGATAAAGACAGAATGAATGCCTTGGGTCACCAAAGAAATCATATATTGAAACGTATTTCTCCCAATACTTTTCCAATAGTCTCCAATATATTCCAATTATGTTGTCCTACCTGCAACTGCAAAATAACCCTAGAAAAGATCATGTGTTTCATGATCTAAAGATCCATATCTGACTCTCACATGTGATGAGACCTGACTCCCTCTCTTAACTTCCCCTGTGCTCTGTATTCCAAGTACTTACCTCCCAAGTGTCACGGAGATCCACTGTGTCAAATAATAATTCCCCATTTTCAACTGTTGGATTAAGATTGTTGTCTGGCTAGAATATAAACAGTCATTGTCACCATTTCACCAGTGTCATGACTTCCACATTGCAATGTTCCCTGGTACACAGAAGGCTACTCCATAAGTTAGGCAGACCAGCATGCCACAATTTACATCAGCAAAAGGCTTTGCATATGAAGTTACGAATTTCTTTTATTCTCTCACATCTATTATATGTGTTAATTCACAAAATTTCCCAGGTCTCTACAGTTATACTATTTGTCTTGCATTATTGTTTAATACCAGTGTGATATCCCCTGAAGGAACATCTATCGTTGAAAAAGTCACTAGTTTCAAAGGTCATGATCCCTAGTAAATAAGAAATTGTAGTCTTAACATGGTTACAGAATCAGTGTTCTCATCAGTGTTACTTTGCCTGAGCATTTCAAAGGTCAGAGGTTAGACACAGCAGCTAAACACTTGTCCACCAAGGGACTGGGATACAACTTAGCTGGTAGATATATAGAGTGTTCAATATAGTATTCTCAAGACCTTAGTTAGGTTCAGTCACCAGCTCTACATTTAAAATATGGTGGTACATGACTGTAATTTCAGGTCTTAAGAAATGAAGGTAGAAGGATGAAAATTTCAAGGTCATCCTTCACTACTTGATGGGCTACATGGAACCTTGTCTCAAAAATAAGCAAGTAAATAAATGAATAAATTCTGGGTCTGTAGACTTTTTTCAGTTATAAGAAGTATGAACTAAGGAAAAAAAACATGGAACTAGGGAAGTAGCTAGGACACTGTGATCAGAATATCTCTTTAGATTAATTTTCTCTATATTCAACTATAACTAAGTCAAAATAAAAACCACTATCAGTAGTAACAACTATCATCTGTAGATTGCTGAACACACAGAAATTCCTCACAGGGAGGGCTTCCATTTGCAGCCCTGTTAATGACAGACAAAAGTATAGACAAATCCTTGGTCTGACTAGGAAGTGTGACCCATTAATTCTTGGGGATGTGGATCTTTGCAAAACACTAAATGTGGTTACTGAGGAATCTGTTTTCCATGTCTTAAGATCAAACATTCTAATGAGAAAATATATTTTTTAACCTCAAGCAATGTCTCTCAATATATTGTGACTTAT
Source organism: Microtus pennsylvanicus (assembly GCF_037038515.1). Lineage (NCBI taxonomy): Eukaryota > Metazoa > Chordata > Mammalia > Rodentia > Cricetidae > Microtus > Microtus pennsylvanicus. The sequence continues at coordinate 121,158,498 of NC_134582.1, forward strand.
GTCTGCCATCATCTTCTGTATAATTGTAAGCTTTTTTAAAAATCATTCTTAGTCCAGCATGTCATTGGCCATTCAAAGGGGATTGAGTAACAGGGGAGACATCAGTAGTCAAATGTCATTTTCGTTGACTAAACAATATCACGATGGGTAAAATTTCCATTATTGCTAGGCATGGACTAAGATTTGTTTCATTAAGGATTATTTTGCAAATATTAAAACATATTTGAAAAGTACTCTCCATGTTCCAGGCACTATATAATTCATGTAATCTACTTTTTTCTCTATGAGTTATATGGTATTACTCTTATTTGCATTTACAGATAATAAAATAAAGTCATAGATTTTAAGGAACTACTCAATGAGAACCAAATAATTAAAAAAAAAAACGTTCCAAAGCATTCGGCATGCACCAGACCTGTTGATACACACCTGTCATCCCGGCACTCAGGTGATTGAGGAAAGGTAATCAAAGCCTTCAAAGGAGGCCAACAGATCAACACAGCTAGGACCCGTTCAAAAATAGGGATATATGATCTCCTAAGACACTGCACTTTATTCACTAAAATAATCTTGCTGCTTGCCATTGCCTAGGTTTGTGTAGTTTTCAGATGTCAAAAGGCAAATAATTAAAAAAAGAGAGAGAGAGAGATCAGTGGTCTTGAAGACACATATCTACAATACTAGCATATGGAGGCCAAAGGATGTGGACTCAGTGTTAGCCTTGGTAACACAGCAGGTTCAAAGCCAGTCCCTTTCTTTTTTAAAAAAAATCAAAGCTAAAGAGATTAACATAAAAATATTAAATGTAAAAGAACCACAGTTTGAAGTGAGGATAGATCCAAGCATATTTATTTTCATGATGAATTTTTCACTGGAAGGTGCAGATAAGGCATTCAATATAAACAACCATGATCAAACCATATTTACTACCAATGGGAAAAGATAGAACAAAGGAAAACCCTATAAACAGAGACTTTCTAAAGACTTTTCCAAATCCATCAATCTAGTGTGATTTGGGTTCCAAATTTTTCCGCATTTAATTTTTTATCAGTTTATCTAAATAAATCAGCAGCAAAATTAAAGTTCATGCTGAGCACTGGAGTGAAATAGGTATGAAGATGTTGACTGCTTACCTTCATTGGCACTGGGAAATGAATAAGATAGAGGTCAACATAGTCCAGCTGAAGCTTTTTCAGTGACTTTTCCAAACAAACCCGGACCAGTTCTGGCCTATGGCACGTGGAGGGGAGCTGCAATTATTAGAGTGAGAGCTGTGATACATGAACACACTGCCCAAATTTGTGGACTTCTTTTACCCAAAATTGAGTCTTTTTCAACTGGTCAGAAACTGGTGACCGCAGAGCAAAAATACTCTGTCTAGACTTAAGTTTTCCATTGTCTAATATGTTAATGTCAAGTCTGATACATACCTGATGTGTATTAATCAATCAATAGGAAAATTAATACTTGAGTAACATTGGATATAATAATAATAACAATCATTCTCTGAGTTATATTTCACAAGAGTTTACAAAGGAGGTTTCTCTCTTATCCTTTCACTCATTCAGCCAATGGGAAAGAGTTAATATTCCTATCATTTACATAAGTGAAAGGAAGTATTTTTGATATCTTAACATATATCAGACATAATACAAGACTCTATCAATGTTTCATGAGATACTTAGGACACAATTTTTTTTAAATATTTATTTATTTATTATGTATACAACATTCTGCCTCGATGTATGCCCGCACGCCAGAGGAGGGTACCAGATCTCAGTACAGATGGTTGTGAGCCACCATGTGGTTGCTGGGAATTGAACTCAGGACCTCTGGAATAGCAGCCAGTGCTCTTAACCTCTGAGCCATCGCTCCAGCCCCCAGGACGCAAATTTTTATTCTTCTCTATCACCAATGAAAGTGAAAATGGATGTTAAGAAACTTAAGTAATATTTGTCACCCAAGAGATAAAATATGAGATTGTTCTAAAATGCCAGTCTTATCATAGTTATGTCCATGTTAAATCACACTGTTTTTAGGTGAGAATCAAAATAACAAAATTTTACCCTAAGGTTACAAATTCAAACACAGTGGTGAGCAGAGATCCATTAGCTGCCTCTGTTTTCAACACCAGTTTAGCATATGTAATTAAACAGTAGACTAATATGCCTAATTCAACTACTGGTCAAATCATACTAGCATTTCATTCATTTGCACACCAGCATACCATATGTGTACAATACCTTTGAAGTGTAGAATATATCTTCTCTCTTCACAGTACCATCAGCAATCTTGTCACGGATGGCCAGCCCTACTTCTTCCTCATTTTGGTACATATAAGCTGCATCGATATGGCGAAATCCAGCATCTATACCCATCTTGGTGGCCTCTGTAACCATACTCTTAGGAACCTAGAAAAGCAACCATAGGGAATATCTTGAGATCTGTGTGATTGAATTAATTCTGAAACAGCTAGTTACTTTACAAAACCACAGGTTTCTGCTGTGTTAAGTGAGTCTTGGGGGTGTTGCATCTTCTCAGGTTTGCCCAGCCCTTATCATCTCACATAATGAGACTTCGGCATCTGAGCCAAGTCTTCAGACTGAGACATTCATTAATCACTGCCATCCAAGGTCTTCAGGGACTTTTCCAGGGTCAGTGATCTGCTGGGAGGATTCCCAGGACTCAGTATACAGCTGTAACAGTGCTTGTTATTTATAGAATAAGGTTATAAAGTAAAACAACCCCAAGACAATGTGCACAGCAAGAGGAACAGTATTGAACATTTCCCCTGGAGAAGTCACACAAACACACAAACTCCCCTCACGTTGCACTTCTAGTATACATGTATTCATTGTTCTCAGGAAATCTATTGAGAGCCTCAATTCCTAATTATTCAGCTGAGGATTTATATAGACATCCCCTGTCAGTACACTCTAAAATGTACTCTCCCAAGCAAAGCAGACCTTCAAAAATTCTGCTTTTTATGCAAACAGTTAAAAATATGGCTGTTCTTCTCTTTTGTGAAATGGTAATAATTAATATTGCCAGCTGTCAACAGTATCTAGTTTTAAAATAAACACTGTAACACATAGCAGGATCCTGTCTTAATTCATTCTCCAACCACTCTTTCTGCATGACTGAAGTAAATTCTAGCATTAAAATGTATTAGGCCAGGATATAGATTTAATCATAAGAATTACTTTTAAGATATATAAACGGAACTATTTAAGTAACTTTGCTTGATGCTCAGAGGAGACTTGAATTTGGGCCTTTGCTGGGGCTGTTGATATTTGAGGGTCTCTTTAAAATGGAATAAATGAACTTGTGTTACTATGTAGAGATAATCTTTTTGGAGCCAGGCACAGAATGTTACAGTTTTAATCTTAATTGTCCCCTGATGGATCAAGTGATTGAAACAGAAGGACTTTAACCTCACTAGGAGGTTAGTCCTCAGTTAATTTATGATTTGATTATATCATTGGGAAATCGTAGAAATGAGGAAAGATGGTTCATTGGTGGTATAATGAAGAGGTTGGCTAAAATTAGACATGTCATGGGGTTGAAGTATTTTGATCAATGTATATCACATGCACCCATCAAATTAGTGCAAAGGACATTTCTCTCTTCTTCATATTACATTTAAGATCTTTGAGTTACTCTCCTCCACATATTAATAAAATAAAAGTAGACCTGGTGGCACAGGTTGAGGCAGGAGATTCCTGAGTTCAAGGACTGAGTAAGCAACACAATGAGATCTTATCTCAAAATGTAGGTCTTTTTGTTAAGCCTGGTGATGTTTTATATAACTTCTTTCCATGATAGAATATTTACATAGCATTCTCCAGGGCTTAGGTACAATCCCCTTTACTGAAATATATATCACCATAAAATATAGTCAACATTCTATTGATATGCCACAATTTAATCCTTATCTGTGTTTTTGTACCTATGTCCAACCTAATAATCACTATTCTACATTTCAGTCAAAAATGAGCTTTCATAAAAGTGGCGTTTTATTTGGTTTCTGTGATTCATTTATTTTTAAAATGTCCTCTAATTTATGCAGTTTATAAAAATGATAAGAATTAATTTTTCTTTGTGGATTCTCAATACTTGTGTGTGTGTGGTGTGTGCGTGCATGCGTGCGTGCATGCGTGCGTGCATGCAACATCTTAATAATTCATTGTTTGATAAGCACCTAAGTTAAACTCATATTTGTTACTAATGGGACTGCATCTATCACTCCAATATACTGACTTTATTTCCTTTGTACAGGTGAAGGAGGTTATGGGTAGATCATATAAAAATTTTAATTTTAGGAATTTATATATTGTCTTCTTTAGTGTTTGTACAAATTTACATTCCCATTAGGATGCTTGAGAGTTCTGCTCTTTCAGCATTCCATCAGTGTTTGTTTTCTGATGCCCATTTTTAACAGACAATCTAAGGTGAACCATTATCTCATTGTAATCTTAAATTTCAAAACATGCTACCGAGCCATAATAAGCAAAGCAACATTGTTTTATCCTGAAACAATGACATCAAAAAAGAAAGCACAGAGCAAGCCTTCAAATCATTAATGTAGGTAACATCTTTTATACATGTCCTCAATGTAAAGAACATAGAAACAAAAATACATAAATAAAATCATCTATACTTAAGAAACATTTTTTACTTTTTGAGGATAAAATTAAAGTGTATGATTTGTTAATTTTTAACTGTGAGATTATAATATAGCTTCTACATTTATCCCTGCCTTTTCCTCCCTACAAACCCTCACATGTATCCCTCCCTGCTCTCTTTTGTATTGATGCTTCTTTCTTCATTGTCATTACATGAATATATTTATATACATGAATTCTTAAATATAACATGCTCAGTCTGTATAATGTTAATCATACATATATTTTTCAGGGCTGACCACTGGGTTTTGGATGACCAATCACTGTCTTCTACAATGGAGAAAACTATTTGTCTACTCTCAGTATTCCTTACTAGCATGTAGATCTTTGTATAAGGTTTGTTTGCAGCAAGGGAATAACAGAATGAAGAAATTTACTACAGATAAGAAGGAAATCATTGCCAAATGTTTTTCTATGAATGTTCACTTTGGTGGCTTGATTTGAATTTTTTTTTTAAAGAACCAAAAAAAAAAAAACCGGGTGTGTTGTGTTGGCATTTACAGAGGTAATTAGATGAAGAGGACTCTGACCAGATCATTAGATTAATCTCTTCATTTTATTTCTGTGTTGGGGAGTGGCAGAAAGTAGGGGTGTGATTCAATTGGAGAAAGTAGGAGCCTGGGACTGCATGCTTGGAATGCATGCTGGCCCTAGCTCCTTCCTTCGCTTCTCTTCCCCCAAGAATAGAAAGAGAAGCAGCTGCCTCCACATACCCCACAAGCACCACCACCACCTTGATGTTCTGCTCAGGCAAAGCTGGCCAAGCAACAGCAAATTGGAGCTTGGGACCATAAGCTAAATCCAAAAAAGAAAGAAAAACCACCCACCAATCTCTTCTTTGGGTTCTATGAGGTATTCTGACCACAGTAATGCAAAAAATAATGTATTATCTGGAAAATTATTACTATTCGGGGTACATAAGAAACTCAGAAAACTTTGTAACAGAATTCATTAAATAGAGAGGATGTGATCTAAATATACATTTCTCAACAAATTCTGAAAATATATGAGATACAAGACACTTAGTATCATATACAAGCCTTTACCCAGACTTTATGCAGTGAGGGTTGTTTTTGAGTTTTATTTATTGCACCCAGTAGAAAACAGGCTTGTTTCAGTCTTGAAACTGAACGCGAAGAGAGCTAAGAATTACAGTCCTTATCCTCATGGTCAAACTCTCAGCTCCCACTAGACCTGTCTGCTTCCTTCTGAACTCCAAAACCACCATCCTTACCTCTTCTGGGGCATAGGTTCCAAAACCAAGAACAGGAATGTGGTGGCCATCATTTAGCTCTGCACAGAGTTTGGGATTCATTCTGGAATGCTCCACTTCTGTTTTCCTTGCTGTTACTGGGTGCTGAGTAACAGGAAGATACACTGCAACTGTAGGGTGTAAGTTTAATCATTACTCATTTCCTGTCCAACCTTTAGACAGCAGGGTGTGGGGAGGAAGGTAACACAGCTCACATGCCTCTGAAAACTGGTACCAGCTCAATGATTTCATAAGAAAAAGAATCTGAGTACAGTACTATATACTGATACATTATTTAGTCTTTATAAAATTTTCTCATTATAGTCTCCCACAAATTGTCTTCAAACAGAAAATTAATTGAACAATTACTGGCCATTTGTTACATTGAAAACCTCTCTACACCTATTCCCGTGTTTGAACTCGTGTTTTTCTGGCCGTGATGAAGCCCCTTCTTGGTTATACACTATAAAAAGAGTAAGCTATCACACACCACACACACAGTCACATTTAGAGAATTAAAGAAATGGGAGGTGGGTATATGGCTCCGTCACTAGGATCACTTGCTGTACAAGATGAGGACCCCAGCTCAGATTCCAGCTCCTACATAAAAGTCTGGGTGTGGCTGTGTGCCTATATTCCTAGAGCTGCCAGGTAGGGACACACGAGGCTCACTGGGATGCTGGCCAGAAGGTCTGGTTCCAGCTCCAACAAGAAACTCTGTCTCAAACAATTAAGGCAGAGAGTAAGAGAACAGTACACTCACAATTCTCCTCTGGTCCACACATGTTCATACACTACACATGCATATACTACTGCATATGAATAAACCTAAACACACTAAGCACATACACAGAACACACATATACGTTCAAGTAATGTACATATAACACATCTACACACATGTGCACACACCATCACACATGTATACAAGCACACATCAAAAACATACATACATAGACAAAACACATATACTCAAATACACATAAATCACATTTGTTCACAAATGTATACAATCACTTTCAGTTACTGAGACACACACATAACACCAAGTCCCACAAACACACTCAAACACACATGGTAGCATACTGGCATGCTCACACTCACACACTTATAATCACAAACATTCATTCATATAAACACACACTTTACAATGCATAGTTAGAGAATAATAGCCACACACTGAAATACAAATACAATCACAAATACACACACTTCACAACTAAAACACAGAGAGTACACATACCGACATATGGGGAATGCATTACTACACACTGATTCACCTTCTCACACACTCACATTCACTTACTCACTAAATCTCTCTCTCTCTCTCTCTCTCTCTCTCTCACACACACACACACACACACACACACACACACACACACTAAAAGCACACTACACACATACCAGGCTGGTACGACAAGCACCCTTGCACACTCAGCCATCTTGTCAGTCCAAATGTTAGCTACATATTCGCGTCTCTCCATCTACATTTCTGCTAGGGAGAAGCTGATATCACCTTTCACTGTTAGTGCAGAAACTCAAGCTTCCCTAGGAGGTTAGTTCATACTTAAAATGTACTTCAGGTGTGTTTACTGCTTGTGACTAATTCACAAGGAAAACCTAAACACCACAATGAAGGAACTTCTTGCTTCATCCATCAAGGTCTATGTTCAACAAGAGCTATAATCACTGGGTCCTATTTCTTCTTCTCATTCTTTCATTTTCTTTAGATTCAGATTGTCAGTCAAATGAAAGGTCATCATATCCCACTCACTCTCTCTACAGATTTACTGTGGTGGGGAGTCACCTGCCATTGTTGCCTATTGTCCTGCATTCATAGCACCTATATAGGACCAGTGTGCACAAGAGTAAATTGCTTTGCATACAGGGATTGTTTTAAATAAATCCAAAGCCCCTTCTGCTCTGTAGTAAATCTAGATATTTCCAGGCCTTAAGACCTTGCCAAGCAGGTCTGACAACTCTTCTATAGGAATGAGGTCAGAGAAAGTAGGAGCTATTAATTATTTGAAATACAGGATTGTTGTATTACTTGAGACTCAAGTAATCAGTCTTTCATCTGCTCTCCTTCCTTTCTTTTTCTGCTTTCCTATCTCGTCCTTTGTCCCTTCCTTCGGTCCTTTTTTTTTCTCCTCTCCTGTAAGACTCAAAATTCCTTAAGTCTCTTAAGATGAGCATCTGTTGTTCAACCAATTGTACAAAGACAGAACTGAATCCTTGACAACTCCGCCAAGCCTCACAGACAAAGAAGAAAAACAAACCATCTCTTGACACATAGGAAGCCACAGGGTTTTTTGTTTTCCAACATGTTCTAATCTGTACTGCATGCATGACCTCACTCAATTCTGCCCTACCCTGATTACATGCTCATGATTTGGCTGGATTCTTCTACACCCAAATCTTGCTTACTTGTGAAGAAATGATAACAAAAGGACAAAAGACTTGTAAGGTTAGCCCAAGTAGTCTGAGGTCAGACGACTGCCAACTTCATCATAATGCCCATGCTTGACTTGTAAAGCAGTGACCCTGAACAATAATATTTTTCCTTTTCTTCCCTTCATTTCTTTTCACTTACTGTTGCTTCTCCAGTGGACCTTTTGTGCCTGCTTTTCCAATTCTTTGGCCAAGAATAATTTTCCTCATAGCTGAAGCGCACTCTCAGATACTTACTGGTTCTGTGACTCCTTCAAGAGGAAGAAGGCACCATATGTGGGATCAAACTTGGTAGCCATTCCATGGATAGTCATTACAGAAAATGCTACATATAAAGAGACAACTGATTAGAACTTTGAGCCCGAGCACTATTCAACATATTCTATATCTGTCCCATCAGAACTGACTCCAGAGGTATTGAAGGTCAGCTCTCTTGTGTTCAGCCTTTCCTTCCATGTATCTGGGTCCCCTAAAGGCAAAAGTGGGTCTGGGGTGAGTCTAGGTTAGTGCTGTCCTCACATGTGCAAAGCCCTGTGTTTGATCTCTACCACTAGAGAAGCAGAAATATACTAATTCATGCCTATAATCCTAGCATGCATGAAACACAAGATTAAGGTAAACCTTGGCTACTTAGAAAATATAGAAGACACTCTAGGCAACATGAGATGTTAGATAGAAAAAAAAGTTTAGATAGAATAATAAAGACAGAAGTGGGCAAGTTTATTCTGGTTTCTTCCTCTTCTCTTCCCTTTAGCACAGAATTCTTTCCTTATCACAACCCAGAGTACTTTACAAAGTTCTTTGTTCTGAGCTCAGCCCTTAATCTGTGTACACAGCTAGAAACAGCATGGCATTTGAGGTGACAGTGCCTGATAGCCACAGGCACAAACTAACTTCATAACAAAGTTTTCTAAATTGGAGTCAAGCACAGAGTGTACCCTGTGTCCAATTCCAGACTTCCTTGAGGAGTCTTCAGATTGGCTATGCACACAACACCCTCCCCCTAATCCATGAGCCCTTCCCTATACCAGTTCCAGCCTGCACTTGAGACAAACCCACAAAACAGCTTATAGTAGCCAAATATTTCTTTTTTGTCCCTGATTCTGCACATGAGCCCAGAAGTCCAAGCCTTTTGTTCTCATAATGGTCACAGAAGTTGGTGCTGATCTGGGCAGGTTACCACCTACATTGACACTTTCAATGATGCATGCAGATGTCAAAGTCTCAGAGTTCATTCTACAAATATACACAAATACCCGTCAGTTGAAACATATTTAGAAGTAAATAGGTAATAAGTGTCATAGCTGTGTTGACTGTGGCCACTTTGTTATTTAATATTTTAAAAGTTACTTTTAAGGACATTGAATAGTTTATGATTTGGAGTTCTTTTTTTTTTTTTTTTTTTTTTTGGTTTTTCGAGACAGGGTTTCTCTGTAGCTTTGGTGCCTGTCCGGAACTAGCTCTTGTAGACCAGGCTGGCCTCGAACTCCCAGAGATCCACCTGCCTCTGCCTCCCGAGTGCTGGAATTAAAGGCGTGCGCCACCACCACCTGGCTTCTGTTTCTTAATTCTTTATTTCAATCATATGTTTGTTATACAGCCCAGAGTAGCCTCAAACTCACTACAGAGCTCAGGCTGACCCCAGACTCACCCTCATTTACTGCTTAGCCTCCTGAGTGCTAAAATGCCTAACACTCACTCTTTTCAAGACAGGATTTATTTATTTCATCATAAGAAATTGAACTGCATCCTTCCAAGCACACTATCCACTCACCTTCTGTGACCTTTATCCTAGATTTATTTCATTCTCAATCTTTCATTGTGAACAAGTTTAGGCAGGGACTAACATGAGTTTTTGGTCGGGGGCTGGCCTTGCTGGTTTTGCTTCTCTGTCTTAAGAACTGACACAAAGAAAAGCAAAAAAAGCACTATCTCCCAGGGACGATATAAGTTTTACTTCAGAAGTTGTAGTTCAAACTCATGTTTTCTCTTTCTCTTTAGCATGGTAGAAATGAGAAATTTTACAAACTAACAGATTGTGTGATGGCCGCTCTTGTCAACTTGACCATATGTGGAATAAACTACAATACAGAAATGGAAGGCACAACTCTGAGAGATTTTCTGCTTGGTTTTAAGTGGGTGACTCCATTTCTTTTTTTTTTTTTAATTTTTATTGAAAAAAAATTCTGCCTCCTCCCAGCATCCCATTTCCCTTCCCCTCCTCCCGCCCCTCTCCCCCTCCCCCCACTCCTCTCCCCCTTCCTCTCCAGTCCGAAGAGCAGTTAGGGTTCCCTGCCCTGTGGAAAGTCCAAGGTCCTCCCCCCTCCATCCAGGTCTAGGAAGGTGAACATCCAAACTGGCTAGGCTCCCACAAAGCCAGAACATGAAGTAGGAACAAAATCCCATGCCATTGTCCTTGGTGACTCCATTTCTAGTCCAGACTTCGATCTTGAGGTAAAAAAACATTTCTTCAAAATGGTTCACACATTCTGGGCTTTTCATTCACAGCTAGCTGTTGTTGGATTAGCTAGACTGTAGCCTGTAAGCCTGTAAGTAATTCCAATAAACTCTCTCTCTCTCTCTCTCTCTCTCTCTCTCTCTCTCTCTCTCTCTCTCTCTCTCTCTAGAGAATCCTGACTTATAGACTGTTAACTATTATTTATAGTCAATTCTTTGTGTCTTGAAGAGTATTCTAATGTTGAAACACATCTATCTGAAATCTTGTAGAATACCTAAAGTGTGTGCAGGTTCCCTGAGAGGCCAGAAGAGGTTGTCAGATCCCTTGGAGCTGGACTTATAAATGCATGTTAGATGCTCTTTGTTACCCCAGCAGACGCCATCCACCAGACTCCTTCCTAGAACTTTGTAGCAAAACAATAGCTATAGCCTTGCTTTTCCCATCCAGATCTCCTGTATATCCCATACAATGGGTGTTTCTTTGTGTTATTTCTTGGCTTATGATTGTCAAGATACCTTTCCCTTCACCCTTCAGAACTGTAACACATTAGCGAAACATTTCCCCTCTGCGCCGCAACACCTCCATTGGGGAAATCTTCCTCCTAAGAGCTGCAACACATCTAATGGGGAAGTCTTTCCTTCCTCAGAGTTGTGACACTAATTCTGAACCTGAATTCTGAACCCGATAGAAGGGAAATGGGTAATAGCTTTGAATGCACTGTCACAGGAGACAACTTTCTGAAGGGAATACTAGTAGCACAGGCACTAAGATCAACAATTAATAAAAAGGACCTCATGAAACTGAGAAGCTTCTGCATGCCAAACGACACCATTACTTTGACAAAGCAGCAATTTTGAGATTGGGAAAAGATTTTTTTTTTACCAACTCCACATCCAGTAGAGGACTAATATCCAAAACATGTAAAGAAAATTAGACATCCAAAACCCCCAAATAATTAAATTAAAAACAGGGTACAGATCTAAACAGAGAATTCTCAGTAGAAAAAATGCAAATGGTTGTTAAACAGTTAAGGTTGTTAAACAGTTCAACATCCTCAGCCATCAGAGAAATAAAAGTAAATCAAAGCTACTGGGAGATAGCAATAACACAAGTGACAGTTCATGCTGGCGAGGATATAGATAAAGGGAAATACTTCTCCATTGCTGGAGGGAGTGCAAACTTGTACAGTTGCTATGGAAGTCAATATGCAGGTTTTTCCAAAAATTAAAAGTCACTCCACTACAAGACCCAGCATATACCCCAAGGACACTATATCCTACTGCAAAGACACTTGCTCAATTATGTTCATTGTGATTTTATTCATAATAGCTGAAACTGGAAACAATCTGGATGTCCCTGGATAAAGAATGAATTTTAAAATGTGTTACATTTACACAGTGGAGTATTACTCAGTTGTTAATAAAAAGACATCATGAAATTTGTAGGCAAATGAATTTAACTAGAAAAAAAAATCATCCTGAGTGTGGTAAGTCAGACCCAGAAAGACAAATATTGTATGTATTCACTTGTAAATGATTACTAGCAGTTAAATAAATAATAACCCCAGCTACAATCTGAAGACCCAGAGAGGTTAGGTACAGAGGAGGGCTCTAGGGGGGAACACATGGATCTCCCTGGGAAGGGGAAATAGGATAAAATTTTCTGGTGGACTGGGGGCCAATGGGAATAAGAACAGGAGTGATTGGGTGTACAGAGGAGATGGGTTGGAGGAAGCATATGTGAGGAGAGAAAGGCGGATGTTTTTCTCTGCATATGTATGTTAGAATCATTCAGTCATACTAATGAACATATCCAGCACTTCACCGTTCCTGTTTTCCTCAAAAGAAGAACAAAAACTCTGATTCTGGGCCCACTTAGGAATTTAAGAGAGAGAAGAAAGAGGTAGTTGTGGAGGTGGGATCTAGCGTTAGGGTGAGATCTTTGGTAGTGAACTCTAAGATGAAATTACATCATTGGTCCACAGCTGTTCTTTAGCTTCTTATCTGGTGATGGAATCTCTGCATATGGTTCTCCCATGCTGAGCCATCAGGCGTGTGGTCCTAATCAGAACTGTGTCCTGTCACCATCGTGTCCTTCAGCCTCCCCAAACTAAAATAAGTAAAAATAGAGAAACTCTTTTACACCGTTCTACAGAATGTATATTTAGTACAATTGTTAACCAAAATATAAGAAGGTTCCTATGGTCTCTTATGAAATAAATTAAGATAAGTAACAATTCAAAGAGTAGCCGGCCATTTCTGCACAGTCATAGTCACAGGAAGAATACAGAAGAACTTTTAGGGGAGGTAGGAATATTGTGCGCCTTGGTTGCGTTGCATTACATGTAATATGGGATACTAATTTATTAAAACAAACAAAAACCCACGAAAGCAAACGAAGGCAGGATAGTACCGCCGCAGGTATCATCGAGTCAGAACGTGAAGTTCTAGATTCTGAAACTCGGATAATTGCACAGTTGCAGAAGTCCTGGTAAGAATGGCATTTGTGTGTTTGGAAGAGGTGCACGCAGTGCATGTTGGGATATGTAGTCCGATCGTTGGGCGCAGTTTGGGGCTGGCGAGAAACTCCTCCCTGGGTCTAAGAGTGAGCGGTTGCTTTCAGACCCAAAAGACCCAGTATGGAGTCTTAGTGATGATGTCCTGCGCTGCCCACTGTGACTTAGCTACTTAGCTCCCATATGTCCTTGTCACCGGCCGCCTCTCCTAGATCAGACTTTCTCCGCAACTCTCAAAGATCCCGATGGGACTGATCGACTCGCAGAACCCAAACTGTATCAAAAGTGTCAAATTCCTAACAGAGAGCTCTCCCTAAGTGAGTGACCGAGTTAAACCCTACCCAGTTGCGAGCTACCTAGAAAGCTGACTGCAGCTTTCTTGAGCAGATTATGATCCCCCGCCCCGTGCTCCCTCCCCACCCCCGCCGTGCCACTTTCTCCGTTAAGAGGGTGACATTTAGGAAACCTACCACTGTTTGTCCTCAGTGGAACTTGCGGCGCCAGAAGGGGCTAGGGAGAATCTAGATGAGGCTAAGCTGCTGGGAATTTGACATCAGAATCCCCTTGGTCGCCCCTTGATTGCATGACTGGGCTATATGTGCGCCCCCTCGTGGCGCTACCGGAGCAACCAGCAGCAAGGGTAAAGTTGCTGGGCCTACAGTACCTATGAAAGTCTGAAACTGAACTCTATGATCCGGCTACAAAATTCACATATTCTAAATATTAATCTTCTTAGAGCATCAGCAATAGTTATCGAAATATTTCCCAAAAAATCCTATTTTAATTTTTACAGGATATACTTTTATGAACAAATACTTCCACCGTGTGTGTGTGTGTGTGTGTGTGTGTGTGTGTGTGTGTGTTATTTTGGTTTGATTCCTATGAAATCGGTTCCTATGAAACTCAGCTGGCGAGTTATGAAGTCCAGCTTAGCACCAAATTTTATAGTTCATCCTGTCTATGCCGCCTGACTATCGGGATTTCAGTGTGTGTCACACCCAGCTTATTTATGCTTTGTTTTGGGTTTTGTGTGTATTGAGATAGTCTCTCCTGTAAGTCAAAGGCTGCCCTTGAACATGCCATGTAGCTGAGGATGACTTTTAACTCCTGATCTTCCATTCTCTGCCTTCCAAGTGCTAGAAATACGGGTGAGTGACACCAAGCCTGGACTGCTGTTATTGTAATGAGATTCTTCTTGACTGTTCTCCAAACTTCATGAGTATCATGACCTTTTCTATATAGGAAACGCAAAAATATCTTTATTACCTTTGAAAAATTAATATTAGAGTATTTTTCTGCTGAGTAGATGTTTAATTATGCTATAACGTTAATTAATATGTGAAACAGTTATCTATATATACACCCATGTTTACCTAAATTGTTCTAATATAATAAAAACTCGGGAGGCAGAAATTCAGATAAAGATCTGTCTGATATCAAGGCACATCAGAGAGTCAATTGGCTGACCCTCTCTTCGTTTTCTTTTTTTTCCATCTACGAGCTCCAGAAATTCCCAATTCTCTTTCCCCGTCCCTCGCTATCAGGCCTCCTAATTTCTCCAATGACTCTATTGCTCATCCCAGTCAGCCAATTGCAGACTCTGTCCTTTAATTCAAGGTGGCTTTATTGGCAGTGTGGAATGACCGAGAGAATAATTCTTCTGCAAAATACATGTGCCATTTTCAATTGGAAATCAAATATTCATAGTCACAGTAGAATGTATCTGGTGTGGTGGGTTACCCTCCAGAGAAGACCATTCAGATAATCTATAGCCATTTGAAAGTCTCTGTTCAAGCCACTCAGGTACTCTAGACCCAAGTATAATGCAAAGCATTTAGAGTAAGGGAATTTTAAAGACAAAAACTATATCCTATTCTTTTGCTTGGCAGCTTCAGGGGGAGGCTTGCACAAGCAGACAGTTTAACAGAAGCCAAGATAAGTTAGCCATGGCATTAACTTTGGCTGCCTAGAATGGATCTGGATAATTTTCCACAGGACTTCCCATTAAGATCGAAATCTAGTTTAACCTAAAATGGTCTCAGCAAGAACTCAAAATGGAGAAACCTCTGCTCTATTTCCATGGCACACTGCTATCTCTAGTTTTGAATGACATATTTAATTTTCGTTGTACAGATGTCTACATGTATGTGGGTGTGTGGAAGGCAGAGCACGGCCTTGGTTGTTATTTTAAGATACCATTCGTTTTTCTGTTTTTCGTTTTGTTTTGTTTTGTTTTCCTTGACATGACCTCTCACCAGTCTGGAACCTGCCAAGTGGGCTAGGAGAGCATGGATACACCTGTCTTTGCCTCCCCAACACTAAATTTACAAGTGTGTGTGCTACCATAGCTGTCTTTTTAAGTGTGGGTTTTGGGGTCAAACTCAGGTCTTCATGCTTTCAAGGACAGCACTGGTCTGGCTGAGTCATCACTCCAGTCCTAATGTATTTTATTTCTGTATTTTCTTTATAAGTCAACTTCTTCATAATTCCTTCTGTTTAAGAGTAACTTTATTTTGTCTTATCAGTATGTCATATAAAGTTCATAACCACCTAATAAACTTGCACAAAAGAATAAGTCTACAAATTCATTTGCTATTGCCTTGGAATATTTGGTTGGTTTAGAACTGATTCAGTGACCCTATTGACACTGAGACTATGATCATGATATAAATGTCTAGGTTATTTTTGTTCTTGTTGTCTATTTGTTTCTGTGTTAAGAGATGTAAATTAAATAATAATGAGATGATAATATTAGTAGTACAGGAAATTTTCAGAAAACTGACAACACCGAATGCTGGAAGACTCTGCAATGGATGTCCTCATTCATTTCTAGTGGGGGTGCATAATGGTACAGCCACCTTGGAAGATAATTTGATGATTTCATTTTTTAACTTAACTCTTTATTGATTCTTTTGGAATTTCACATCATGCACCCCAATCCTGCTCATGTACCAGTCCCTCCATACCTGCCCCTAACCCTGCAGTAAGCCCCCAAGAAACCCCCTAAAAATTAATTAAAACAAAACAAACAACAACCCTACCTTGGTCCTCTGTCTTTGCAACACCTGTTCATTTGACCTAGTGGTATTGAGTGATGCAGTGTGTCAAACACTATACCCTTTTTTTCTGACCAATACCACTCACAAAATGTTCATTGTGATGAGCCAGTGGTCTGGTTCAGGGCCTCTGGCACACCATCCTCACTGGATCCTCACTGAAACTCCTCTCAGGTCGGATGCTGTTGCTGTGAGTCATAAAGATCATACGTTACTGTTCCTGAGGACAAGGCCCTTCACAAACTCCAGTAGGTCATAGATTGGGAAGATGTTAAGATGGGCCAACCAAAGGCCCAGAATTCATGTCTTGGTTGGACTGGGCCTCTGGGACTTCCCCCCTCAGGTGAGGGACAGAGCCAGCTCTCTTAGGCCAATGCCCTAGGGACCAGCTCTCCCATATGGGGCAGGAGCAGCTCTTTGCTGCAGTGTCCAACTAGGGGCACAGCCAGCTATCTCAGGGCAAGTGAGGGTGGTCCGGCTCAGCACAGCCTTCAGAATTCAACACACATATTTCATATGAACCTGTGAAGTAACACAGGCCACAGGCGTCGTCACAGACACCAGTGGCAACAGGACCACAGATGCAGACATGGCTATTTTCAACAGGTTGGGTCCAGACATCCTCATGGCCCCAGTAGGTACACAGGCCACCCTGATTGGTATGACCCATCAAGACCCTCAGACATCAAAATGGCCTCAGGCTGCTGTCCAGACTCCAGACATCAGCACAGCCCCTGGTGGCAGCGGGAGCCACAGACATCAACCTAGACCCTGACTACTGCTGGACCACAGACCCAGACATGACCAGCAATAGCATCCTGGCCCAGATAACACCCTGTTGTCGTGCGGCAGTGCAGGCCACCCAGACCAGCATGACCTTAGTGGCAAGACAGACCTTAGACACTAACATGGCCACAGACAGTCCCTGGGCATCTATGTGACCTTTGGCCACGACATCAACGCAAACCCTGGCTGTGGGAGGTCAATAAAATGTCTAGTTTTTATATGTTGTTTAATTTCTTTAAAGAAATTTCACATTCCCCATTATAATATATATTTTCATTTATTAATAAGATTATAACAGTTTATTGTAACAACACATTTCATAGGATTTTACTTTGTTATCGATTCATATTTTGTTAGATTTATTAATAGATAAATAGCTATAACTGATTTATAGCTTTTTGATAATTTTTCCCTTTTCTTTAACAGACTTCAAATATATAGCTATAGTGGCATGCCTTTTATCTCAGCTTTCTAGAGGAATGAGGGGTGAGCATGGTGTATTTAATGAGAAACTATCTCAAAAGAATTCATAATTGAGATATTTATTAACGAAATATATAAGTTCAGCTGTTTCCTTGGAACTCAGTAGATAATTTTTTTTTAATTTACCTTCACATTCTTCTGGACCTTCTCTGAGCACAGCACACTTTTCTCTCTGATTTTGTTAACATATTCTTTGGGCAAAAGATATTGCCCACACTTAACAATTCTTAAAACACTGTGCTGGTCAAATACAATACTTCAAATAATTTTTGAAAATTTATAGAATTTGTCTCATCATTGCTATATATTTTAACATAAATTTGATAACACAATTTAAAATCTTAGAGATATTTTATATTTAATGAGTCTTACTTGTTTACCTATAAACACATACAATCATGTTTCACAGATCAATTTTTAAAACTAAGAAAATTTGCTGAGTATTGAGTTTATACTGATGTGAATTAATTTTTCTTGCCGTAGCTCGATAAGGCAACTGCTGAAACCCTTGAACGTCTAGATCTCTATCTTGGATAAAATACATAGAATTCCCTTTTACCTAGCATAAAATGATCAAAAACAAATGACATATTTCCCAAGCAACGACATGTTTGGCTTTCTTCTGTCTTCACGTCTGTGTCATGATGACTCTTTTAGATGAGTTCCCTTCTTACCCACCTTCCAACCTCCCAATCTTCCCACATGGAAATCTTATCTCCATGCTCTTGGAGCCCTGGTTCCTGGGCTGGTGAAGGAAGCCCTGGGACTCTTGGTCACCCTTGCCAGATGTGCCTCACCTCCAAACTAAGAGCGGAATAATCGCAGAGTACTTTCTTCTTTCTCAAAGAATTTGAGGAATATTGGCTTATCAATAATTTATCACTGTTAATTCCCCAAATGTTAAAATTTCTTCTAACACCTACCCAAAAATGTCTACTAAGTGATAGTCATCATCTCATGCCTTCAGTGAAAAACTTCTAGACAAATCGGGTTGGTGTCAGTAGGAGTCAGAAGGAAATAAACCATTGAAGTCACAGAAATAGAAGCCAGCAAGAATCTTTAGGGCAGGACCTGGTGAACTGGCAAAGTGTTTAAAGGTTTGCTGCTCTTAGACTCAGATTTGGCTTTCAACACCAACATGGTGACTCACAACCATTGGTAACTCCAGTTCCAGGTGATCTGTTGCCCTCAGTGAACAAGAATATTCATGAGGAACACATACATGTAGGATACTCATATGTAAAATAAAAATAAATGAATCTTTCAAAATTTAAGAGTCATTGGGATAAACATCTTGATGCTGTCTTTCAGACTTCTCACACAGCTCTGCGGATTTAGCTCAAGCTTACTGTGAATTGACAAGACAAGAATGTTTGATCAGAAGTGATGTGTTCAATAACCAGTATCCAAGACTTGTCTCATATCATGATACATAAACAGATCTTCCGGTGGAAATTGGACAAGGGTCTCCATGTTAATATTCATCATTAAATGGATGATTGGGATGTCCATTAAAACTGCAATTAGAAAAAAAAAGGATGCCTAATATAAGAAATTGATTCTTCCTAGTTTTAAAGAAAGATAAATTCAAATGTTGGTCAGTAATAAAGGTTAGTTTAAGGTGTACTAGTTACTGCTAACAAGTTCATTTTCTTTTTACCATCAAACACGGTGTTGCATATTGTACTGGCTAGTTTTATGTCAACTTGACAAAAGCAAGAGTCATCTGAGAGGAAAGAACCTTAATTGAGAAAATGTCTCCATAATATCCAGCTACCAGAAAATCAACAGAAATTTTTTTAATTAGTGATTGATGTGGGAGATCACAGTCCATTGTGGGTGGTGCCATCCCTGGGCTGGTGTTCCTGGGTTTTATAATAAAGCAGACTGAGCAAACATGTAGAGCAAGCCAGTAAGCAGCACCCATCCATGGCTGCTGCATCAGCTCCAGCCTCCAGGTTTGTGCCCTGCTTGAGTTCCTACCTCCACTGCTTTTGATAGAGAACTGTTATATGAAAGTGTAAGTAAAATAAAAACTATCTTTCCCATGTTGCTTTCATCATGCTGTTTCTTCATAGCAGTGGTAACCCTAACACATGATTTATAAGTAAAGTTTATAAATGGAAAACATTTCAATTTTTTAGACTGGGTCTCACATATCCCAGGCTGTCCTCAAACTCACCATATAGCTGACAATGATTGGGAGCTTCTGACCCTCCTGCCTCTATCTCCCAGTGTTGGGGCTATATTTGTGTACCACCATGCCCAAATTAACAATATTAAGACCCTTATTCTAGATGCATGCTTTGTAATTTGGTAATTTGAATACTTTACTAGTGACACAAATATAATTAACAAATATCATTCTTTTATTTTTTATAATTAAGCATAAAGTACGGCAATAACACTTCTATGTTTACCATTCTCTCTATCTTTGTACTGTTTCTCATAATTCTTAACTTTTTTTCTATACACAGAATAAGATTATTAACCCTGAGGTATGTGGGATCTGATGTATAAGCTCAGGTATTTAACTCAGGTAGATGGTAAAGTATATGTGCCATGACACAGCTGTAGAAAACAGAAGCCTACACAGAGCTCCAGTTTGAACAAAGGCCTTGTATTATCCAAAAAGTTCTGTGGCTTGAGATGGGCAGAAGGCACATGTGAAAGTAAAGTTGACCCTGGTTCCACCATGAAACAGAGCCCTAGAGACAATCTGTAAGAACTCCCAAAGCAACTCATCCCCAGCTCATATTAGCTTTTGTTTTCTGCATATCGAGGTAACATTTAATACATTACTCTTCTACTCAACAAACTGAAGCAATATATTGATCAAAGGTACTTACTAATCTCCAGAATTGTATCTTAAATTTTTGTTCAAACCATCTAGGACTTTCATGTCCTCTGAAGTTAACTGGAATTCAAAAACCTATCACAGAAGTAGAAATTTTATTACTTTTATGTTACATATTGCAAGTCTGGGAAACCCAATTATACTCAAAAGAGTGGTACAGAAACAATATTAAAAACACAGGAGACATGTTCCAAATCTCCTGATATCATTCACAACATTTACACTATTAAGAAATAACAGGCAGAAAAGAAATAAAGCAATATTCTTACATAAGAAATTGAACCACCCAACTAGAAACCAAGGAAAACTAAAAAAGAGAGATGGTGTTATTGAGACATATCAACTTAGAATATTGAACAAAAGACTA
The DNA here is from genome assembly GCF_037038515.1 of Microtus pennsylvanicus. Classification (NCBI taxonomy): domain Eukaryota; kingdom Metazoa; phylum Chordata; class Mammalia; order Rodentia; family Cricetidae; genus Microtus; species Microtus pennsylvanicus. The sequence continues at coordinate 121,179,408 of NC_134582.1, forward strand.
AAAACTGAATTTTAATGCTATGGGACAATGGTCTTTCATTCTGTCACTTGTATTATCTTTAATAAAATGCTGGTTGGCCAGTAACCAGGCAGGCATTATAGGCAGGATGACCAGGAAGTAGAGGAGGGACAATGAGAATGCTGTGAAGAGGGAAGTGCAGTCTGCAGTCATAACCCAGACCCAGAAGAAGCAAGATGTGACTGCTTCACCGAAAAATGTACCAAGCCACGTGGCTAACACACACAAGACTTACGGGCTAATATAAGTTATAAGAGTTAATAAGAAGCCTGAGATACTAGGCCAATCAGTTTATAATTAATGTAGACCTCTGTGTGATTTCTTTGGGCCTTAATGACTGCAGGAACCCAGCAGGACAGAAAACTCAGTCAACATTTTAACAAAAGAATTTACTAAAATGTATGGACAGAGACTCCTATATCCCATTAAAAATGAGAATAAGTTTTATATAGTTTAATTTATAAATTGTCAAATGGTAATGAAGTCATCAGCAAATAGCATAGGAACTGGCTTCCAAAGGTCTTCTCTAAATTAAAGATCAAAATTATCACCACTAGCTCCCAGTGTATTCAGAACAATGATTTTATGAATCTATAGTACTACTGTAAAGTGTGATAGAAAACAAGAGAAAATCAGTATCTGAACAGCTGATAAAGCTCTTAAAGGTAGGGTGGACTGAGCTGTTGCAGTGTAAGCCAAACAAGCCCTTTCCTCCCTCAAGTTGCTTTTGGTCACGGTTTTAAGCCAGCAAAGTAAACTAACTAGGACATCCTGTTCACCCAGTGTCAGCTATGTACAAGAGGGACTCTGTGCTAAAGTAAAAAGTGACGACTGACATCCAAGATTGTCCTCTGACAGCCAGACAGACATCAGAGTATATCCATATGCACAACACACACACACACATGCACCTTCATGGGGGTGCATAGGGGGAGAGAGAAAGATTCCTAAATGACCTTAGAGATGAAAGGAAATAAAAGAAATTTCTAGACTACTCCACCCCCACAAAAATTGTGATGTGTAATGAAGTATAGCCTAAACTAGTTACCTAAAGAATAAATAGAAAACCAATGAAGGAGAACAGTTCTGCAACAGCCCAATCAATAGAAAACTCAATCCAGAGCAGCAAGATGGTACAGGAAGTAAAAGCCCTTGTGGCACATGCCTGAAGACCTGAATTTAGTCTCCGAAGACCTAAATTCAATCCCTGAAATCTATAGTAGAAAGAAAAGCTAACTACTGAAAAGCTGTCACCTGACTTCCACATATACATCATGGCACATGCATGCATGAACACACAGACACGCAGAGACATACATACATGCCTATATATATATATATATATATATACACATATATGGATAAATATAATTTTAAAAGAGCCTAACATGCACAAAGATGTTCTGAGAGATCACAAAAGACCCACATTAAGGATATGTGCTGACTAGTCTATGTCAACTTGCCATAAGCTAGAGTTATCTGAAAGCAGAGAACTTCAATTAAGAAAATGTCTCCATAATATCCAAATGTAATGCATTTTCTTAATTATTGATTGATGGGAGATGCCCGGCACATTGTGGTGACGCCATCCCTGTGCTGGTGGCCTTGGATTTTATAAGAAAGCAGTTTGAACAACCACGAGGAGCAAGCCAGTAAGCACTGCCCATCCATGGCCTCAGCATCAGTCATAGCTTCTAGGTTCCTCTCCTGGTTGAGTTCTTATCCCAACTTCCTTTGATGGTGAACTGTGATGTGGAAACAAAGCCAAATAAACCTTTTCCTACTCAAGTTGCTTTGGGTCATGATGCTTCATGATAGCAATAGTAACCCTAACTAAGACAGGATATTTCACAGATGCTTCAAGGCCTACATCACCTGCATCATCTCTTTGATCCTCTTCTCTTTGAAACTTTTGGCCAGGGTCACAATCCCACGCTGCAACAGGTAACGAATGGCAACCAAGGCTGGTGTTTGCTTGTATTTCTTTGCCATGGTACAAAGAACTGGATCTTCTAAAAGAACTGGGCTGCTTTGGTCCACCCTGGAAGGGAAGGTAAAATGCTAAACTACAGGAGTTCAAATTATCTTAAGGATAGGAGGCCTCCAAAGCTGTTATATACTCTAAAGCATAGATATGCAATTATTCTCCTTAGGCCAGTAGAGTCAATATCACCTCAGGTCTTCTCAGAAATTTAAATGCCAACCTCTCTAAGTAGGCTGAGAGTTAGATCTAGAAAGTTGTTAAAGGACTAAATCTATTTCAACAATGATATTTGAGATTCTCTGTTGTTTTTGATACCTACCATAATGGGTCTCGTGAACTTCCCAATGTACAGTAGGCAACCAGAGCGATGTCCTTGGACTTACAATACTCCAGCATTTTGCTCTGGTTGAGATAAATATGACACTCTACCTGATAGAAAACAATCAGATTGCAAGAAGCTTTACATTAACACAAAAGAAAATGATCAAAATAAAAGAACGTGAAATTTTAAAAAGTATAATGTGAAATTTGAAGCAAATAATAACATTAAGTAGCAATCACTTTAACAAAATAGATTTAATTACTCTTTCTTACAGAAATTTTTTAAAATATGTATCTAAGAAAAAATAATTCTATGGACGAGTTCTTGGATGCTAAATAATCTGTTCTACTTCATGATGACGTGGATAAAGATTCTTGATGACATGTTTTATGACAAAAGAACCAGGTTCATAGGATCCATATGAATGTAGGAAACTCATAAGTCCTTCATAATACAGAGAGAAAAAAAAGGGTAAACAAATCCATTTGCTCATACTGACTTTCACTGTGATGATTCTTTCAGAACATTGGTAGTCAAGGGCAAACTCTTAGTCTCATATAAAATTGATTTTTATCTTGATGTGTAAAACATTTTATAGCAAATATCATGTAAGAATCCTAAAAGGGTCAGGTGAAATGGTGTAACAGGTTAAAGCACTTGCCTGTAAACCTGATGACTTGATTTCAGTTCCTGTGACCCAGATGGTGCAAAATGAGAACCAAGCAATTCCTATAATCCTCAGACTTACACATATGTGCTGGCGTGTGTGTGTGTGTGTGTGTGTGTGTGTGTGTGTGTGTGTGTGTGTAAACAGTTGAATTGCTGTCAGAAAGCAGGAAGGAGTAGACTTCTTCTCTGATAGATGTGTGTGGTCAGCAAAAGGTCAGCTCATATAGTTCTCTGCCCATAATTCCCATCATGATTTCACCATAACAAAGTAAGATATATCATGAATCTAAATGAATTTGATAGCTTCCTGGTAACTTCCTTGTAGCTATGACTTGGTTACTATACCTAAAATCAGAGGTTGTCAGGACCAAGGGCACAACCATCTAATATTCATATTATTAGCATCCATATTTTACTTTTGCTCCATCATTTTTTATTGCCCACATTGTCTTTCCAGGACCTTTCATTCTGTGCACCATTCCCTCTGCAGCATATTTCTTTTTTCCAATTGCTTCTCATAGATGGAGAAGAAGTTGATCTTCTTCTCAATGGCCACACTATAACTCCTGTCTCCTTTGGTTGCCTTTCCTTGTTCTAGTTATTATATCCTATTAGGCCCAAATTAGCCTCAATGTTCCACTGTCTTTCTCATAATTTTAAATAATATGCTCTTATGTCCTCTCAGAGAGACTGTACTTTTAAATTTTCCATCCCATGAGGTAAAAGTAATAAGGCTAACAACAAATGGATATGAGTCAGTGGTGCAGGAAGAACAAATTAAGGCATAATAGGGCAAGGAGTGGAAAGAGCTCACCTGGTTGCACACAGGCTTGTACTTGAGCCCTGGCTTGTTCAGGATCATCTCCAGCTGCCTGCGGTTAAAGTTGGACACCCCAATGGACTTGGCTAGTCCTGCATCCTTACACTTCTCCATGGCCTGTAGTGGAAGAGATAGTGAAGGATAAATTGCACAGTTGTTCAAAGAATTGGTATTAATGGGGATGCTCCAATCAATGCTGGCTTTGACTATCTAAAGATGGAGAATTTGTAAAGAAAATAAGGAGCAGAAGAAGGGAAATTAAAAAAAAAAAATCCTGAGTCCTTGAGAAATAGGTGACGTGAGAAGCCAGGCCAGCTTCTTGAAAACGAGCATAATTCCAATCACCCCTATTCTCCTTATCAGCTTATTCCAGCCAACACCACTAGCAGAAGGCTAGCAGGCCATCAGAGGCCAGGCCACCATCCTGAAAACCAGGTAAGCCACCAACCCAACCAACTCTCACTTATCCCACCCAGCATGATCCCAAGTGCTCCTCTTTTCCTTGTCACCTGATCTTAACCACAACTCTGGCTGAAACATTCCATTGTCCAGAGGCCAGGTCAGCATCCTGAACAAATGTAAAACCTCCTTCCACACACCCCTGCATCCCCAACTTAACTCCAACCACCCCACCTCTCCTCATCACCACTTCCTTACCCTTACCCCTAAGCTGAAGACTTCTACTCACCAGATGACAGACAACACCCTGTGTACCGGGTAATATTGCCTCCTCCCCTACCTGTGCTCAGCCACCATAACTTTAACTGTCCCTCCTCTCCTTATCACCATATCCTGGCACACATCTCTGGTGGAAGCTTTTCATCCCATCAGAGGCCAAACCAGAATCCTGATCCCAAGAGGTAAGACCAGCATCCTGAACCCAAAAGACCAGGTTTACTTACTACCTGAAAAAAAAAAAAACAGGCAGTGATGTGGGAGTGTCATATATCAATCTGTTGATTTCATTGGCTAAGCAATAAAGAAACTGCTAGGCCCATTGGATAGGCCCACCCTTAGGTGGGTGGAGTAAACAGAACAGAATGCCGGGAGGAAGAGGAAGTGAGCTCAGACTCCACAGCTCTGCTCTCTGGAGCAGACGCAGGAGAGACGCCATGCTACCTGCTCCAGGGAAGACGCACGCTATGAAGCTCCGACCCAGGATGGACTTAGGCTAGAATCTTCCCGGTAAGACCGGTACTATACAGATGATAAGAAACGGGCTAGTCCAGGTGCGAGAGTTAGCCTAGAAGAGGCTAGATAGGAATGGGCCAAAGCAGTGTTTAAATGAATACAGTGTCTGTGTAATTATTTCGGGGCATAAGCTAGCCGGGCAGGCTGCTGGGGTTTTGGGGACATAGCCCCGCTGCCGCTCCTTATTACTACAAGGCAGAAGTCTCCTACCCTACCAGAATCCAGGCTAGCATCTGAATCTGAGAGGACCCTTGGTCAGATCAAAAGTCACAGACATACCCAGCCAAAACACTAGCCCCAAACTTGGGCAGCAATCCCCTGCTGGAACAGAAGCCATCCAGGACATCAAGAATTTCAGCCTCCAGTATGGGTGGAGACCCTCTAATCAACCACAGTCTATAGGATCCAGAAGACCAGAAAGGAAATAGAAACTAAGGAAGAAAACATCCATCCAACAAAGACAAATTGAGAAATCATCAACTAGACCTATAATTACTCCAAATCTAGATGCCTAAAAGTGTAAGAACACAATGAACAAAAACCAGGGCAATATATTACCACCAGAGCCCAGTCATCCCACTACAGCAAGCCATGAATATTCTAACACAGCCAAGGCACAGGGAAACAATCTTAACGTCAACATGATGTGATGATAGAAGTCCTTTAATCGTAGATGAAAAACTCCGTTAAAGAGCTCAAAGAAAAAACGACAACCAAAATGTTAGAGGAAATCAACAGATCCCTTAAAGAATGGCAAGAAAACTAAGAAGAAACAAATAGCTGGGGAAAACAATTCAAGACTCAAGACATTAAAATTGAAATACAAGCAATAAAGAAAATACAGAGTGAATAGAGAAAATGAAAAATTAGGGTAAGTGAAGAAAATACAGATGCAAGCATCACAAAAGAATTCAAGAGATAAAAAAGAGAATGTCAGACAGTGACGATACAATAGAAGAAATAGTGTCCTTAGTCAAAGAAAATGGTAGAGCTAAAAGATTCCTAACACTAAACATCCAGGAAATCTGGGAGACCATGAAAAACCCAAATGTAAGAACAATAGTAATAGAAGAAGGAAAAGAATTCCACCTCAAAACTTGGAAGATAGAAACAACATCATAAAAGAAAATTTTCCTAACCTAAAGAAGGACGTGCTATAAAGGTACAAAAACATTACTGAGCACCAAACAGATTGGATCAGAAAAGAAATTTCAAAGTCTCAATATACAGAACCAAGAAAGAATATTAAAAACTGCAATGGAAAAAGGCCAAGTAACATATAAAGGCAGACATATAATAATTACACCTAGCTTCTTAACTGAGACTCTAAAAGCCAGAAGGGCCTGGACAGTCTTGCAGACTCAGAGAAACCAACAATGCCAGCCCAGACAAATATAGCCAGCAAAGCTTTCAATTGGTATAAATGGAGAAACCAAGATATTTCATGACAAAGTTAAATTTAAACAATATCTATCCACAAATCCAGTCCTTCAAAAAGTACTAGAAGAAAAACTCCAGCCCAAAGAGATTAACTACACTCATATAAACATAAGCAACTGATGATCTCACTACAAAATACTCAACGAAGAGAAGCATACTACTACTACTACTACTACAAAGAAGAAGAAGACTAACAACAACATTATAGGAACAAACAATCAATAGTCATTAATATCTCTCAATATCAATGGACTCAATTCAACAATAAAAAGACACAGGCTAATAGAATGGATACAGACCAGAATTCATAATTCTGCATCCAAGAAATACACCTCAACATCAAAGATAAACATTATCTCATAGTAAAATGTTGAAAAAATTATTCAGTCAAATGGACCTTACAAGCACTCAAGTATAGCTATCCTACTACCTAACAAAACAGACTTCAAACCAAAATTAACTGAAAAAGCAGAAAAAGACACATCAAGGAAAAGGCTACCAAGATGATGACTGAATTCTGAACATCAATGCCCCAGAAGGGTATTGGAAGGGTACCCATATCTGTAAAGAAACATTACTAAAACTTAAATCACTCATAGAACCTTACACAGCAATACTGGGAGACTTCAACACTCTACTTTCACCAATGGTCAGGTCATCCTGGCAGGAACTAAACAGAGAAATTACAGTCCTAAGTAATAGGACATAAATGGACCTAACAGTTATCTAAAGAACATGTCACCCAAACAGAAAATACTATACCTTCTTTTTAGCACTTCATAGAACCTTGTACAAAATTGACCACACACTTGATCACAAAGTCTCAACAGATACATGAAGATTAAAACAATCCTATGTATCCTATTAGACTACCATGTATTAAAATCAGATTGCAAAAGAAACAGAAACAACATAAAACCTACAGACTCATGGAAACTGAACAAGTCTTTACTGAATTAACATTTACTTTATTAAATTTACTGAATTTTCATGCAAGGAAAAAAGAAAGAAATTAAAGACTTCCTAGAATTTAATGAAAATGAATACACAATAAAACCAAACCTATGGTATACAATGAAAGTAAAACTAAGAGGAAAATTCAAAGCACTAAGTGCTTACATTAAAAAAAATTCAAGAATCCTCATACTGGTAACTTAACAGCACAGTTGAAAGATCTAGAACAAAAAGAAGTAGATACACCCAAAAGAAGCAGATGGCAAGAAATAAACTTAAGGATAAAATCAATAAAATTCAAAAAATAGAACAATACGAAGAATCAATAAAACAAAGAGTTGATTCTTTGAGAAAATCAACAAGACAGATAAATCTTTTTCCAAACTAACTAAAAGACAGAGAGAAAATCCAAATTAAAATCAGAAACAAAAAAGGGGACATAATAACAAACATTGAGGAAATTCAAAGAAACAGTCATATTTCAAAAACTTGTACTACACAAAAGTAGAAAATGTAAAAGAAATGAACAATTTTCTTGGTAGATACCACTTACTAAAGTTAAATCATAAACAATTCAAGTAGACCTATATTTCCCAAAAGAATACAAGCAATCTTTGAAAGTCTTCCAACCAAAAAAAAAAAAAGGCCCAGGGCCACAGGGCCAGTGGTTTTGGCACAGAATTCTACCAGACCTTCAAAGAAGAGCTAATAACAATGCTCTTCAAATTATTGCACAAAATAGAAACAGAAGGAACATTGCCAAGCTCATTTTATGAGAACACAGTCACCCTGAAACTCAAATCACAGACTCAACAAAAATGAAATTACAGACAAATCTCACTAAAAAAATATAGAAAAATACTCAATAAAGTGATTACAAACATAATCCAAGGACAAATAAAAAAAAATCATCGATCATGATCTAGTGGGCTTCATCCCAGATATACAGGGATGGTTCAACTTACAAAAATCTATCAGTAATCCACCATATAAACAAACTGAGAAAAAAAAACAAGATAATCATTTCATTAGATACAGAATAAGTCTCCAGCAAAAATCAACACCCTTTCATGATAAAAGACTTGTAGAGATCTGGGATACAAGGAACATACTTAACATGATAAAAGCAAAATACAACAATTCTATATTCAATGCCTAATTAAATGGATAGAAACTCAAGGAAATTCCACTAAAATCAGAAACAAGACAAAGCTATCAGCTCTCTCCATATCTATTTAGTATTGTACTTGAAGTTCTAGCTACACAACTGAAGGAGATCAAGAGAATACAAATTGGAAAGTAAGAAGTCAAAGTACTGTTATTTGCAGATGACATGCTAACATACAAAAGCAACAATAAGAATTCTACCAGGGAACTCATACAACTAATAAACATCTTTAGTGAAATGATTGGATGCAATATTAACTCAAAAAAAAATGGTAGCACTCCAATAGACAAATGATCAATGGCTTAAAAAAGAAATCAGGAAAACAACATGCTTCACACAAACTACAAATAATATAAAATATCTTGGTGGAACTCTAACCATGTAAGTGAAAGATCTATACGACAAGAATTTCAAATCTTTGAAGAAAGAAATTGGAGAAGATATCAGAAGACGGAAAGATCTCCCATTTTCATGAATCAGTAGGGTAAACAGAAAAATGGCCAAATTATCAATAACAATCTACAAATTCCATCCTATCCCCATTAAAATTCCAACACAATTCTTTACAGACCTTGAAAGAACAATACTCAGCTTCATCTGGAAAAAGAAAAAACTCAGGAGAGCTAGAATAATCATAAACAATAAAAGAACTTCCAGAGATTTCCCTGATTTTAATCTCTGCTACAGGGCCATAATAATGAAATATGCATGGTACTGGCATAAAAACTGATAGGTGGATCAATGAAATCAAATTGAAGACCCTGAATATATATATTCACACACCCATGGGCACCTGATTTTCAACAAAGAAGCCAAAATAATACAATGGAAATAGAAAGCATCTTCAAACAAATGGTACTTGCGTAACTGGATATTCAAATCTAAAAGTAATCAAAAAGATCAATCTATTTCACCCTGTACAAAACTCAAGTCCAAATGAAAAAAAGACCTCAACATAAACCCAAATACACTGAACCTGATGTAAGAGAAAATGGGGAATACCTTGAACACATTGTCAGAGGAAACAAGTTCCTGAATAGAACATCAATAGAGCAAACTCTGAGATGCACAATTAATAAGTGGAATGTCATAAAACTGAAAAGCCTCTGTAAGGCAAAGGACATTGTCAATAGGACAAAACAGCAACCTACAGAATGGGAAAAGATCTTCACCATACCGACATCTGACAGGAGACTGATTTCCAAAAAACTAGACATCAAAAAATAAATAATTCAAAAAAACAAATAATTCAATTTTTAAAATGTGGTATAGATCTAAACAGAGAATTCTCAACAGAAGAATCTCAAATGACTGTGAAATACTTAAGGAGATGTTCAACATCCTTAGCCATCAGGGAAATGCAGATAAAAATCACTGTGAGATTCCACCTTACACCTGTCAGAATGGCTAAGATCAAAAGCACAAGCAACATCTCATGCTGGAAAGAACATAGAGGAAAGCAAACACTCCTCTATTGCTGATGGGAGTACAAACAAATACAGCCACTTTAGAAAGCAATATGGTTATTTCTCAGAAAATTGGGAATCAATCTACCACAAGACTCAGCATACCACCCTTGAGCATATACCCAAAGGATGCTCAATCATACTACAAGGACACTTGTTCAACTGTGTTCATAACAGCTTTATTCACAATAGCCAGAACCTGGAACCAACCTAGATGTTCCTCAACCAAGGAATGGATAAAGAAAATGTGGTACATTTACACAACAGAGTACTACTCAAATGTTAAAATCAATGACAAAATGAAATTTGAGGGCTAATGGATGGAATTAGAAAAAAATCATCCTGAATGAGGTAACCTAGACCAGAAAGACAAATATAGTTTTATACTCACTTTTAAGTTGATATTATCCATAAAATAAAGGATCCATGCTACAATTCACAGACCCAGGGTGGCTAAGTAACAAGGAGGGCTCAAGGGGATACTTGGATCTCCTTGGGAAGAAGAAATCCAAGAGATTTCTTGGATGAACTGGGGGCAGATAGGGATAAGAATACAAGGGATCAGGCAGAGGTTGGGGGGAAATATTAAAAGAATAAACTTAAAGGGGTCATTTCAGGGTCAGATAGAAACCTGGTGCAAGGGAAACTCCCAGGAATGTACAAAGATGACCCCAGGTAAGACTCTAGCATAAGGGGGTATAGAGCCTGAAATGACCACCTCCTATGACCAGACAAGACTACCAGTGGAGGGATTGGGACACCAACCCAGGCACATAACCGTAGACCTTAAGTCTGCTCTACCTAAGGGTTGTGCAAGAGTGACACAGACTGTGGGACTGGCCAATCAATGACAGCTTTAGTCTGAAATTCATGCCAGCAGAGTGCGAGTGAGCCACCCCTGACACTGCTTGGAACACCATGACTCAGAGGCTGAAAGACCCAGATAGCTAGGATAGACCAAAACATAACAAGAGAAAAAGAAAGTCAATATAATGATGTCTAATGGTAGTCTCTTATACTCATAGATTAGTGCCTAATCCAATACTCATCAGAAAGGCCTCATCCACTAACTGGTGAGAACAGATGCAGAGACCCACAGTCAAATATTATGCTGGGCTTGGGGAATCCTGCTGAAGAGATGGAGCCAGCGGGGTCAAGGATATTACAAGAAAACCCACAGAATCAACTAACCTGGGCTCATAGGAGCTTAAAGAGACTGAACCCAGAACCAGGGAACCTGCATGGAACTGATCTACACCCTCTGCATATGTATGATAGTTGTGTAGCTTGGTTGTCTTCTGGGACTCCTAACAGTGGGAGCAAGGAACTTCTCTGACTCTTTTGCTGGCTTTTTGGGCCCTGTTCCTCATATTGGGTAGCCTTGTATACAAGGTTGGATGGTAAATTTTATTACAACTTGATATGCCACGTTTTACCAATGTCCATGGGAGGCCTGCCCAGATGGAGGGAGTTGGAGGGGAGGTGAATGGAAGGGACTGGAAGGAAAGAAGGGAAGGGAAAATGAGGCCGAGATGCTCAATACATACATGCATACATACGTAAGAAATGGGTGACGTTCCAACATTTTTTTGGAAAGAGATTCCTAAACCCCTGCCCTCCATTCTTCTCCATTCTTAATATTTTCCAATAATGAATTCCCCTGCTAATTCCATCAAACCATTCTTATAAAAGCTACAAATTCCTAGACTGAGCCATGTACATTCTATTCTCACAGGTGAAGGTAATATCTGACTCAAACTTTCACTATATTCCCTCTGTATTCTCCTCTCTAAGAACTCACCTCCCATGTGTCACAGAGATTCACCGGGTCCACCAACAGGTTTCCACCTTCATCTCTTGGAAATAGCTCATCTCCAGGCTGAAATAGAATCATCCATTTTAAAGACTTCACCACAGTCATGTTACCACATTTGGTCACACTGCCAAGTCTCTCAGAGTCTGGGCCATGAAACCTTCCCAAATAAGCAGGACATTATTTTAGATACATTTGGAGTGACAAAGGATGAAACTTTAAAGACTGGCATCCTCTAATCTTTATATTTTTTTATGCTTAAGTAGTGCTTTTCTTCAAAGTCCTAATGGTGTCTTGTATTACTTTTGTTATTATTTCAGACCCTATATTTTCCTATAGGAAAATGTCTCTATCTTTTTGGTGAATCTAGTAATTATATGAACTTGATCTCTGGCAATAACGGATTATGATTTGAGCAAAACAATTCACTATCACAGTGGACAGAATATTGTATACAGGCATGCACAATTAAACTGGGCCATCAGTCAGACTTTCTTTTCAGGATTAACGTGGGTTAGAAAGCCAGAGTAACTCTCCAGTTTTACCAATCATGAATTTTGAATTGCCACGAGAACATATCTTCTACCAATAGCAATGGCAATCCCCAACTAAATAGACAAGATGTAGAAATAAGGAATGGAGAAAATATGTCTGATGCTGAGGCTATTCATATCTTTAAATGTAGTCATGGCTTGGACATCCCAGTTATGTAACATAATAGCCTCCTTTGCACAAACTAGCTTAAGTTTTCCATGTAATTTTATAGCAAGAAATCTGTACGACACTGTTATTAATGGCTAAGTGCCATCAACAAAACCCCACTACCGTGAAATATCAAGACAAATAATCCCCAATCGCCAACTCTCCAAGGGCAGGTAGTATGAGAGCCAGATGCACTGCTTGGCTTTCTACTGCCATTATAAACAGCTGGGAAGGAAAGGGTTTATTTAATGCCTTACACTTCCAGACCACAGTCCATCATTGAGGGCAGGGACTCGAGCAGAAACTTAAGCAGAAAACATGGAGGAATGCTGCTCCAGGGTTCACTCCCTTCCTCATTCATCAGCTAGCTTCCTTCCATAGGCAGGTCCACCTGCAGAGGGATGGCACTTTCCACAGTGGGGTGGGCCAACTCACGTCAGTCCATAGTCAAGACACTTCCTCAAAGACATGACCTCAGGCAGATCTGTTCTGAGCAATTCCTTAACTGAGACTCCCTCAGATGACTTTGGGCCCTGTCAAATTGAGAGCTAAAACTAACCAGGATACCAACACAGACTGAGTAGCACCAGATCTGCTTTCAAAGTGCAATTACAAAAGATGTTAGAACCTCGTTGTGAAGCATATGTGTGGCAGTTTTATTAATTTCCATGTAATCTGCATGTAAACACCTTCAAAAGACTAAGGGGAACTGAGGAGATGGTCCAATGTGTAAAATACTGGACTTGAAAGCCTATGGACCTGAGGTTGACATTCAGAACTGATGTGAAACAGCAAACAGAAAACAAAATTTAAAGCCAGGTGTGGTTGTACATGTTTTCAGTCCTAGGACTGGGAGGTGGAAACAGGTAGTTTTCCTGGGGCTAATTGTCCAATCACTCTAGACTGTTCAGAATTCTAGGCCAATGAAAGACCTTGTTTCAGATATATTGTGAATGGCATCTAAAGAACACCAGTGACTGCTTTCTGTCTTTCATATGAATAAGCACACACATGTGCACTAACAGATACGTGAACACACATGCGCACACACACACACAAATCACAAGGACTAAAACCAGAACTATGCATTGGATATGGGTATTGGGTTTTTTTCCCCCACATTCTAATGCAGAAGACTACTAATTTATTTTCTTCCACAGGCAGGACACACTGTTTCAAGGCTCAAAAAAAACCCTATGAAATGGAACTTGAGGATTATTGTTTAGGATTTTCTTCAGAATAATCCATACATCCACCCAAGAATATAAATCATAAATTGTCACATAACTGTTAGTTATACGGGCACCACTAGTGAAATAATGGTAAGCACAGTGATTGCTCACCTGCAAAGCCATTGGGAAATGAATAATATACAGATCGACATAGTCCAGTTGAGCTTTCTTCAGTGACGCTTCCAAGCAAGATCGAACCAATTCTGGTCTATGGAAAGTGCTCCAAAGCTACCAAAGTTAAAGAATGAAATTTTAAACTCAGAGTTCATTCACTTTTGCTCAATTACTTTATTTAACAAGGAGACATTTTACTACAGCTGGAAACACCCTCCCTGTTTTTCTTTTTCTTCATTGGTTTTTCACATACAAACTCCATTGTGTGAATAGTCCAGTGCCTGCCACTGAGCTATGTAACGTGAACATCATTGCATGCTTGGCTGTTACCAGTTTATCTACTGAACATGGAATGGAATATTTAAAGAGCAAGGTTGTTTTCTCTAATAATAATGTTGAGTTTACAAAGTAATACTTAAGATTGGTCTAAATCACTCATCCGTTCAACCACACAGGAAGCGCTAGTACTCATCCAATATACATAACTGTAGGTTGTAGGAAAACCATTTGTGGGCATGTTAGTGTGTGCTGAACTTAACTGAATACACTTTAACTATGCCTTTTGTGAACAAAATCTCCCAAAAAGAAGTTGTGTCTGCAGAGACTGACTGGCCGACTGGAACTTCGGTATGTGGTGAGGCTGGAATGCTGCGGGTCCAGAGGCGAATTATTTTATCTTGGACTAGTCATCTGGAACAGTCATTGCTTGTGCACCTCTGTGTCAGAACTAAGATCTTGTGACTAATGGATAAAAACAACTGAGACTAAACTAACTTCTCAGGCTACTAATTTCCACCAATCCAAAAGCTAAGAATGTCATCAACAGCATGTTAAACCTATAAAAAAAAATCTCTCTCGTCTCACTCTACCTGTCTCTCTGGTGTACCCACCAATGTATTTTATTATTTTTTTTTTCTTTGACAATTTCATGTATTTATGTATTGATCTTATTCACCCTAAGTACCCTTTTTTTTCCTTTAAATGTACAGTTCTTTATGATTTTCTTTGTTCTATAAAAATAAAAACACTACATGATACTACTTTCACGTTAGAAAATAGAATTTGAGGTTAGGTAAATCTGTGTTCCTAAGCCATCTTTACTCAAAATGGCTCCAAAAATAAACTTTTATTTACTTTAACATGAGAGCTATGGTTCTTAAGACCCTATAGCCTGAATAACATAGACTTTACTATCCTTTTGTGTAAAATCTGTCCTCATAGAACACTATTTACTAGTGTGGGACAAATGCCTCTACCAGCCCATGAAATGTCTCAAGCAAGTACCTCTTTCTTTCCCTCCTCAGCAATGAAGCTAAGTGTGCTCTGAGCTCATTGGTGATGAGAAAATGTTTTGCTTTGTTTTTCATTGGTTATCTCTCTAATTAACTGGAATCAGAGCACCACAGAATGCCAGTAAAGGCACCCCAGAGTAGCACAACTTACAGTCCCCTGGTTTTGTTGAATCTCAAGTTCTACTTCAATTCCTCAGCAATGATCACTGTTAAGTCATGGTCTAGCTCTAGCTCTGTTTCATTCTACATTTCATGATGAACCACACTGTTTTGACCTGAGGTTCAGCACAGTATACTTACACGAAAGTCATAAAGTTTAACTCAACAAAGAAATAATTATCCATTTTTATCCTATCTTTAATACATCACTGTGTGAATAAAATTTTATACCAATAAGTAACGATGTATGAAACTGATATTGATCCAAAGACACATTGTTTCGTCAGCTGAGCCACATTAAATATGTCTACAAACATCCCATGCACAAAATACCTTTGATGTATAGAATATATCTTCTCTCTTCACAGTGCCATCTGCAATCTTGCTTCTAATGGCTTGTCCTGCTTCCTCTTCTATTCCATACAAATAAGCAGAATCAAAATGCCGGAACCCAGCATCTATAGCTATTTTGGTAGCCTTGATAAGTTCATCCTTAGGAACCTAAAAGAGCAAGCAAAATAGTATCTGTGTAAGGAAAGACATCTCAAACACAAACAATGGCTTTCCAGTGAATCAACTTCTCTTTCTTGGAGTTGCTCACAATGTGTGGGGATAAGTCAATTCCAATTTTCCTGGATCTCTTCCAATCAGCCTCAGAGCGGAACATTCGCCAAATCTGCTCAGTCTAGAGCAATCAGCACAAACTGCCCTTGAAATCCTGAAAAATATCTCCTAATTCAAAGATTTGATCAAAGGACTCAGAGGTTTAATTGAGGCAGCATAGAAAGATAGAAAATCTTACAGGAATGGGATACAGCCTCTCCCTTGGAGTTTGGTTGAAGCCTTTTACCAGCAGAGAATCAAGAATTCCAGCACAGTTAGCAATGTGTGCTCTGATGGCTATAATATTATAGCATTCCTTTCATATTCAAATATTTTGTATTAAGTAGCAATAAGCTTGACATAGGTCCTGGCGTGTCTTTGCCTTGTAGACATTGCTTATTTTCTCAAATATTTTCTGGGCATCTCAAATAAGACTGTTAATGTTGTACACAGTAAAGATGTCCAGTTTCATGGATCCCTGTGAAATAGTTTTACTTTTACAATTATGATCCTGCCATGTGTCATTCAGAAACCACTCCATGAATTCATTTAGATATATCTTATGAATGCTTTGAAGATAATTACTTCACTTAAATGGTATATATGACGAGTATGAAAAAGGGTGGCATTACCTTAAAAAGTCCACACCTACATTTGGTTGTATCTTTTTCTTGCGATTAATATCCTATTCTTAAATCTCTGTTTTAAGGTGTGCTTTAGGACTAGGCAAATGGCTCATTTGGTAAAATGCTTGTTACATGAGATGAGTTTCTGAGGTCAATCCCCCAAACTCATGTAAAATCATGGGGTGTAGATGAACACACTTGTAATCTCAGAGCTGAGGAAGCAAGGCAGATCTGCCACGCCAACTCAGTCTGCTTGCAGAGCTCCAGGCCAATGACAGATATTGCCTCAAAAAAAAATGTCCATAGAGCACCAGAAGAACACCCAAGTTTGATCTCTGACCTCCTCATGCATATACCCATGTATAGTGCATGTGTGTACAAACATAGTCATATACTTGCTCACATACACACATGCACACACACATACATTAGTGTATTGTTGAGAACAAAATCAAAGAAACTATTCTATATAAGAACTTAAGAATTTTTTCAATGAAATTACAAATGTCAAATAATGTCTTATTACCTTTTCTCTCCTCCTCCTCCTCTCTCTCTCTCTCTCTCTCTCTCTCTCTCTCTCTCTCTCTCTCTCTCTCTCTAAAGCAATTATTTTTAATTCTATAAAACCTACAAAATTCATCCTGCAATTGCACCTACATCAACAAGTACAAGTGGGCAATGATATTTGAAGGTTGTGGGGGCCCACAGATATGAGTCCTGTTCCACCTTGACTAAATGTCTTAGAGTTTGAGTTTATTTTTACCTTCAGTGTAGTTACAAACAAGGTGGCCTGACCTAGGATGTGGTTACTTGGTGGTTTGAACATTAAGATGGCCCATAGAGGTGAATCTGCTCCACCCTGACCTAAGGTCAGAGAATTCAAGCCTATTCCTGTTACTTCACTTCTAAAATAGGAGGTTTGACATAAGGAGTGGCTGCCTACAAGATACTAAGGACTATTTGCTGCATATCCTGTCCAAAATATCAGAATGCTTAACTTGGGAAAGAGTGACCTGATATCTCAAGAATTGAAACAAGTAACTGTTCTGCTTTTTGTATAGGGTTATATAATCATATGGCAAACAAATGTGAGTGGATATAGTATTCATTTTTCACTGAGTTGCACCCCGGTACTATCCTATGTCTCTGTATTTCTTTTGTATCTCTCTCTATTCTGCCTAACATTTCTAATCCACATGCCCCTACCGTGGAATGTACAAACTCGTCAAAGCTAGACCCCAACAAATGGTAGTGCATTACATTCTATCACAAGACTCTTTCATGTAGAATAAATTCTAAGAGGACAGTGAAATAACCATAGTTGAACAAGTACAAAATAATGAACTACTCATAAAATCATCACATATGGAAATCAACTTGATATGGATGATTAATGAAATGTCCCTTTACTAAGAAAGCCCAAACCTTTGAGTCATTGTCAACATTCTTTGTCTGCTGATTCAGAGCTAAAAAATAAATAAAGAAGAGAGAACAGCATTCTTTCAATATTTGCTTTCACAATGTTGGACAGAGGCCATTTGGCCCTGAAATAATCATACAGAAACCATATTAATGAAATCACTGTTTGGGCCATTTACTCTAGCTTCGTATTGCCTAATTCTTACATATTACTTTAACCCATTTCCATTAATCTGTGTATTGCCATGTGGCTGTGGCTTACTGGCTAAAGTTCCGGAATCCATCTCCAGCAGGGCTACATGGCCTCTTTCTGACTCCATCTTCTTTTTCCTAGCATTTTTATTATTTTTCCCCACCTAGTTCTGTTTCCTGATAGCTCTGCTATAAGCCCAAAGCAGCCTCTTTGTTAACCAATGATATTCACAACATACAGAAGGGAATCCCACATCACCTCCCCTTTTCTGTTTAAATTAAAAAGGAATGTTTTAACTTTAACATAGTAAAATTACATATAACAAAACAGGTATCAAGCAATAATTACAGTTACAATATCTATATCTACTTTACTTTTATCATAACTAAGAAAACTAACTATAAACTTTTCAACTCCATCAAAGACTACAGAAAGATATATTATTACCTAAGTAAACAGGAAGTGCATTGTAAGCAACTTCCAAAACTCTAGAAATGACAGGGACTTTTTGCTGCCTAGACAGTCACCCAAAGTTCTTCTGTACTGTTAGGGCATCCATCTTCAGCCTGTTGGCCCATAGTATCTGGCAGACTTTTCCATGAAACAGAAAATTTCAAAAACAGTTCTGCCTATATTGGAAGTTTTCAGTCAATTTCTTCTGTGTCCTACAAAATGTCTGGCAGACTCTTTCATGAAGCAGGAACCCTGAAGGATGGTCTCACCTTTAGGCAAGTTCAGCAGTCATTTCTCTGTGGGTCCTGCATGTCTAGTTCATCAAGCAGTCCAGGCAAGAACAGTTTCTTGCTCAAACGGTTAACCAACTCCATAAGGAGTCTCTTCAATGCCCATCTTTCTCTTGAAGTAGATTGGAGCTGCTAGGAGCAGATGTTTCTAATTGTCATGATAAGTCCTCAATTCTTAAAACATTTAAATACCATATTCTATAGTCTTTAAAAGGTTTGAAGAATGCCTATCTATCTGAAATATATCTCTGTATATCTAGACAATCTAACTAACATGACTACAATTTTGACTATTATTGATGATTATCTATTAACCTATATTTCTTAATTATACACAATATTTTTAAATGAGCTGTACAAACACAATACCATAATCAAGAGCAGAAATATACATAACACAACATTGACCTTAAATTTGTATCCATAAAGCAAGATCAATACTAATGCAAATCTCTATAGCATTTTCCTTTAAATGTAAACAAATATTTGTAGACAATATCTGGGAATATGGGCATAGTTTTTCTCCAAACTGCTTTCTGCTATTTATTGGGCAAAGTAAATTTTTGAGAGGTGTTCAAAGTGACCTTTCCGGGGATCTTGGTCCATTAAACCTCACTAGTCTGGAAGGATTCCAAAGGTTCTCACCCTCAGTGGAAACAAAAGAAGAACCTCTTTTCTGCCTACCTACCATGGAATGTACAAACTCATTGAGGCTAGACCCCAACAATACAAGTGTATTAAATTCTAACCCAAGACTCTTTCATGTAGAATAAATTTTAAGAGGACCATGAAATAACCATAGTTGAACAAGTACAAAATAACAAACTGCTCATAAAATCATCATACATTGAAATCAACTTGATATTCATGATTAATGAAATGTCCCTTTACTGAGAAAGCCCAAACCTTTGAGTCATGGTCAACATTCTCTGTCTGTTGATTCAGAGCTAGAGAAAAAATAAAATAAAGGAGAGAGAACAGCAGTCTGTCAAAGTTTTTCTTTCAGTCTGTTGAAAAATTATCTCTTGAATGACTTGCACAAACAAGAATGTAAAAGAACCATCTTGTTTTGCTAAAAGATGCATGACGATACATTTTCAAACTACAGTTTCATGATGAAGTGGGGTGAGCAGTCATGTCCAATTTACCTTTTGCATTAGATCATTAATGAAGTCGGAAAAAATGAGATAGGTTACAACTTGACCACAATTCTTTTACTTATCAAATTCACACAGCTTACAAAACAGGATTAGCTAGATACAGAATAATAGTATGTCATTTATTAATTTGACCTGCACATATATTTGTACAATTCATAGAAATGTTACTATATCATATTAACACCTGAGTCTAGTCTCCCTTCACCCATGTCAGACGACTTACAACTGCCTATAACTCCATTTCCATGGAATTCCACACCTTCTTCTGGCCTTGACGTCTCATATCTGTACCCCCACACATACATACATACATACATGTGTATATACATACCTGAATTGAAATTAAAATAAATCTCTCAAAATACCAGAAATGATGACATTAATTTAAATGATATCATTTATGTGGATCTCAAAATGTTGTATTTAATACAAATAAAAGGAAATAATAATGCTATGAGTTATTAAAACAGACATATGAACCCCCTAATAGCACATAAAAATATCTATTTACATAAGTATTTGTTCTGGTTCTATTGTGAGAGAAAACATTCTTATGAATATAACACACATCATCTTAACTATATAAAATTGTTTATAGTATTTTTTTGTGTTCAATATAGCAGCTGGCACCATGAACTTCACCATTTTTTATTTGAAAATGAGATAAAAATTCAGTACTTTAGATATTGCTCTATAAGCACAGCTTACCTATATGCATCATAATTTTTTAAAAATGACTTATAAAGAATATAATCAAAATGAGCTTGTTTTTACTGATACATGGATTTGATTCATCCTCACCAACAATAAAAATAATAAGAATGAAGATAAGTTATAAAATTTTTCTTAATTTTCTTGTTTGTGCATGTGTGTGTGCGTGTTGGACATCTGGAGCTCTAGAAAGACATATGAAAGTCAGTTCTCTCCTTACACCATATGAATTCTAGGGATCAATCAAACTGCTGTCATCAAAGACCCCACACAATTTTCCAGGAATTGTTTTCTCTAATGTAGTCAATCTTCCTAAAATATTATAATGTTCTTCTTTGACACTTTTCCATTTAAAATGTTTTCATCTTATGTGTGTGAATGTTTTGTCTGAATGGATATCCATGCCTCACTTGTTTACTTCCAGCAAAGCTAGAAAAGGTTGTTGGATGCCCTGGAACTGGAGTTATAGACAATTTTAAGTACAATGTGGGTGCTTGGGACGCAACTCCTCTGCAAGAGTAGCCAGTGCTCTTAACCACTGAATGATTCTTCTACCTCCCAGAGTTGTTAAGCCTATCCCTATCCTTCTCTAAGTTGTACT
This sequence comes from Microtus pennsylvanicus, assembly GCF_037038515.1. Lineage (NCBI taxonomy): Eukaryota > Metazoa > Chordata > Mammalia > Rodentia > Cricetidae > Microtus > Microtus pennsylvanicus. Next base: position 121,200,808 of record NC_134582.1, read on the forward strand.
GATCTCTACAAATTTATTGAAACCACAGCTGTTGTAATATGTTTGCTCCTTACCTCTCTCTCAAGCTATGCATGTTATGAAGTAAAAATTCCTACCTAAAGAGGTAAAAATATCCCTGCCATTAGGTCTTCTGCAGGAGAAAACTACCACTCAAGCTTTAAGTGCTGTCCTTGACACTCACTGAAAAACCAGAGGATGAAACCAGAGTGTAAGCATTTTCCCATGAGAACCTCCTGTGGTTTTTTGATTCAAATGTCATAAACAGGAACAAGGAACAAGAATTTAGAGTTGCTTTGTTAAAGTATAGTACACCCATATAATGTTTTATTTATTTCTTTATTTGTTTGGTAAATGTTTCTAGAGTGAAAGTAGAAAACAAATCTTATTTCATCACAGGTCTGGAATTTCTGCTGCGGTCCTCATTCCCTGATGCTCAGCAAAACACAATAAGCTCATCATTTTTTCATAAGCAATATCTCTAGTAAAGTCTATCAAAATATTTTATCTGGATCATATCTATCAAAAAAGGCAATTACTTAAATCACAGAAATAATCCACGTCACTAAGCCCATTACAATCAAACTCAAAGCACAATAGGAGCACTCATAGCTGCTTTCCACTTATTGCCAAACAAGCAGAAACTAAAGGAAAAGCAGAGTCGAAAATAAACAGTACTGTCCACATAACTCTCGAAGGAACAGTTGCAACACTGCCTTCCCTATTATACGTGGATAAATCTAATCTGGAGATTCTAGAGGTCTACTTCAAACAGGAGCAAACCTGAAAGTACCTTTCAACCTCCACACATCCTTGATTATTTTTTATGAAAACCCTTATACCCAAGACACAAATGTTACCTTATCAGGCACAGTGGTTCCAAACCCCAGTATAGGAATGAAGTGACCATCATTCAGAGCCACACGCAGAGGCACAGAACTCATAGCTTGTCAATCAGGCAACTAAGCAGGTCTTGAGTCTTCTGCTTGCACAGGGTACAGTCCAGCTAAATGTGAAAGCTCCTTAAATATCTAGTGGAAAGTTAAACAGTGGCATGTGGGAGGAGCTGCTTAAAGAAATAGTCCACAGGAAAGAGAGCTAAAGGCTGCTTGCATTTGTATGAATGTGAACTCTAATAAATTACTGCAGAGTGAAAATGAAAGCATGAATTTATTCTAGAAGAAAAGAGTCTGTTGATTCTTTGAGTCAGTGTTGGATTCACACTGACTTCTTTAAATTGGAAAAATGAAACTGGTGGATAGTAACTGATCAATCACATGTTACCTACAACTGCTGCTGGGAGCTCAGTTTCTCTTGAAAAGGGTATCTCTTCTTTATTTTTTAAACAGTAAGATTCTCATTGTGACTTTTCCACACAGACACATGGTATCTTTATCATACTGCCTTGTCCACAATGCCTTTTGTTCTCTCTTTGACTCCCTAAACAGCCCCCCTTCTACTCTACGTCTTTCTGTAAATCTAGACACCATCTATGGGGAACACATGAGCTATTTGCCTTCCTAAGTTGTGATTTTTATGTTTATCGAGATCATTTTCACCTAGCTTCATCCACTCTCATGCAAATAAGATATTTTCCTCCTTATAACTTAATAAAAGTCCACTTTATATGTAAGCCACATTTTCCTTATCCATTCATCCTCGGATTGGCACCTAGACTGATTCTATATATTGGTCACTTTGCAAAGTACCTTTAAAAACACAGGTCTGTAGATATTGCTATTATTCTCACTTTGATTCATTTGCATACACTTCAGGAGCAGCATATCTAGAACAAAATGAAGTTTATGTCTTAGCTTTCTAAAGCTACTCATACTGATTTCCATACTGGCTGAAATAACTGACATTCTTACCAGCATTATAGAAGTACCCCACCACCACTCTTCCTCAACAGCGTTCATTGGTCTTTAATTTCTGGATTCAGTCATCTCATTGGTGACAGAATCTCTAGCTTGGCCTTGCATATTCTTGATTGCCATAAACAGTGAACATTTTTTATACTCTTATTAGTCATCTGAGAGCTCTTTACTTTCTTCATTTATGGTTGAATGGTTTATTATTTAGATTGTTCAGTACTTTAAATGTTCTGGATGATCACACTTTGGAAGACGAATAGCTGGTAAAGGTCCACTTGTATTCCATAGGCTGTTCCTTCACTTTAATAATTGTTTCCTATTTCTACTGCTTGTATTTTTCCATATTTTCTATATGCTATGCTGAGATTTGCAGAGCAGTTAGGAAGGATATCTTTTCTATTTTTTTTAAGTACCTGCTAAGTAACCAGCCTTCTCTTCGAGACTTCATCCTCTATAGAGAAGAGAAAAAAATTAAAGAAACAGTACAGAAATTTAAAAAATCAGATAGCTGAGTCTGCCTTGTTTCATCCATGTGATGATGATGACACACAACTGAGTGGAGCACCCTCAGAGGTGATACAGGTACAGCCACCCTTCCCTTGGTGGTGTGGAATGGCAGGATTGCTTGCTACCCTAGCAATTGTATTGTCATTGGAACAGATGAAAAGGCAAACACAACTAACACTGCTTAACTAAAGGGGGGGATGCAAACATGGCCATCTTGCACTATGTAGTCTAGATTGGAGTGTCTCCTTGAGGTATGGGCTGTGCTACATGATTATAGAGGTTCCTCCCAAGCCTCCAAGAGACTAGATAATGTACTACAACCCCTGAAAGTAACAAATACAGGACGAGATTGTAAACAAGTTATGATGTCAGCTGTGCAGCCCTTGCTCTGGGCAATAATACAAGTAACTGAGCTAGCAGTCAATAAAAAGTAATGAGAGAGGAAGTCCAATGGAAAAAAAGACAAGTGGATGCATGGGTTATCTGTATGAACAATGAAAAGTCCTGACACAATATCCTGAGTACAAATCTAAGCTGTGATAATGAAAGGAGTGATCAAAGTAGTGAGTAACATAAGACAGGATTATAGCAGCCTTTAACATATCACAGAGGTGGTTTCCAACTTGGTAAATGAGACAAAAACTAAAGGATTCACTAGGGTCTGGAGAATATAATCACTGCTACTGGTCAGGCTTCAATAGCATCTTTGTTTCTCAAGCTATTGAAAGTCGCACCCACCCTTATTTGAGGAGCTATTGGTAGCTGATGGCTGGTTAGGGAGGGAGTGTCAGTTTGCATTAAGTGTGTGGCACCTGGTAAGTGAGTCATGCTGAATATATGAGCAGCACAAACTGAACTTCTTTTGAAATTAAACATAAAAAGAATACATGAGGTTGGTAGGGTTCGTTGGATCTAGGTGGAGTTAGGGGAAGTGGAGGAGTAAAATATGATCACAATATAATAATAATTGTGACACTCTCAAATAATTAATAAGAAGTATTGTGTTAAAAGAAAGAAAATTGAGCATAGTTGCTCACACCTTTAATTCAGTACTCAGGAAGTAGAAGCAGACAGAACTCTGTGAATTTGAGACCAGCCTGGTCTACAAAAAGTTCTAGAACAGTTAAGACTTTGTAGAGGGGCACTGTTTCAAAAATAAGAAGGAAAGAAGAAGAAAGGAAGGAAGGAAGGAAGGAAGGAAGGAAGGAAGGAAGGAAGGAAGGAAGGAAAGAAAAAAGGAAGGAGGGAAGGAAGGAAGGAAGGAAGGAAGGAAGGAAGGAAGGAAGGAAGGAAGGAAGGAAAGAAAAAAGGAAGGAGGGAAGGAAGGAAGGAAGGAAGGAAGGAAGGAAGGAAGGAAGGAAGGAAGGAAGGAAAAAAGGAGAAAAGAAGGAAATAGCAACTAACATTCCCACTCTGCTACTATTCTTCCAACTCTTCAATTTCCTTCAAATAATTGTCAAGAATACGGAATGTCAAGATTATAATCTTTCTTACAAACTAATAAACTAGTTAGATATGTTTTGTACATGGTGGCAGAAACCCTGAAACTCCTGGGTTAGGGATAAGTGACAATTTGTTGCTCAAAAGTAAGGTCACTTTTACATCATTTGCTGAATTTCTAGGTTTCAGAGCATGAAGTGAAATAATTCAATGGCACATGAACATTCAGTAGGTTGAGTAAAATGAGTAATGGGAACCCATATTATTTACAATGAACAGTAAGCATGGCTGCCTCTTTAACAAGGAGATTAGTTGTTTACTTTATTAGACATGATTCCCATTTCCTTGCAGGGAGATGCTGTTTTTATACATCAAGATTGTTCAATATACAAACTTGTTGAATAAATATAGAATGAAGCACAGTCAGTCCCTTCACTTGTCACATGTAAAAACAATGTAGAAATCCTAGTAGGTAGATACTCATATGTTCCTACCCCTAGGCACAGAACACATGTCAATTGTTAGTGCTAGAAGAACATGTGACAGTCTCTTCTACATGTGTATCCCTTTATTAGCTGATAACACTCCAGTGAAAGATGACACATCCAAAATTATTTTGGTAGCACAACTAATCTTAAGAGGTTTCTGGTTTTGGTGTTTGTGTTTTTTTTTGCTTGATTGTTTGATTGGTTGGTTAGCTTGTTAGTTGGTTAGGTAGTTAGTTGTTTGGTTGTTTGTTTGGTCAAGTGGTCAGTTGGTTGGTTGGTTGGTATGGCTGTTTTTTTAGGACACTATGTTGGATGGATAGGGAAGGGAATGGATCTGGGAAGAGCTGAAGATAAATATGCATTGCCTGAGATTTCCGTCCCGCCTGGTCCTGAAACTGTTCAGTTCCAATGAAATACACAGAGGTCTACATTAATCATAAACTGGTTGGCCTATTAGCTCAGGCCTCTTATTAACTCTTACAGCCTACATTAACCCAGAATTCTTGTCTGTGTCAGCACGTGGCTTGGTATCTTTGATGAGCAAGGCTTTCTCATGTTGCTTCCTCTGCATCTGGGTTAGGACTGCAGATCAGCCTTTTCCAAGAATTCTGCTGTTTATGCCTGGCTACTGGCCATTCAGCATTTTATTAAACCAGTACAACTTACTAAACTTTACAGGGTACAAGACCATTGTCCCACAGCAAGTGTGAACACAATGCACACAAAATTCTCAAAGAACTGATTTTAAGAAAAAATAAAGATAAGGAACAGAATAAATAAGTGAATAGAAAACAATGAAGAAAACAGAAAAACAAAAATAAACAAAACATCAAAAAGTAAAATTTAAAAGAAAAATATAAGAGATTACAAAGAATTAGTTCCCAAAAGATACTTAATTGATTTCTTTTTATCTTATTTTTGCTTTTTAATTATGTGTATATCTTGGGGGGAAGGTAAATGCACATGAATACGTGTGCCAAAGAGGCCAAAAGATGGACCTAGGTGTCCTGGAGGCAGAGTTACATGCAATTGTGCAGTGCCAACATGTGTGCTGTGAAGCACATCCCAAGAACAGTATACCCTCTTACCCGCTGAGCATTCTCCAGTACACCCCCTCCCTATTCCACCCTCTCCGTTTTTCATTGAATACTTTAGGTTTTAATTTGTTAGTAGCCTACTCTTTCCTGTAGACTTTCATAATCAAAATGTTTTTTCTTCTCTATATCTCTATTCCTCTTTCTCTCTCTCTCCTTCTCTTCCCCTATGCCATTTATCTAAACAAAACTCCCCACTTAAAAATATTTATGTGCAAACTTAGTCTAAATTTTCCTAATTTATTATAAAGCAGTACCTGGATGAAAAACAGATATTCAACAAAATTTTGCTAGGTAATAAAAAAAAGGAATGCATGCCACTGCCAAACCTGCTTTGATAACTAAGAAATCAAGTAAGTTAGTAAGACCTATTCTTTACAACTAGAAAAGTGCTCTAAAATTCTTGAATAAAGTTTGATAATTTATAAACATTACATTTAAAAGTATATTATCCATGTGTTGAAATTGATTTTAATTTTTAAAATAACAATGCAGTCATGAAATTACATAAAAGTCAAGAAAGATACATCAAATATTTCTTTTTATTTTATAAATTCTCTGTAATTTGTGTGGTTTTTTTATCATCAGGAAAAACACTTGAGATTTTTGTAACGCTTGACAAGCACCTGGAGCAAGAATCCTGCTTCTCAACCACTCCACCAAATACAGATACATATTGTCTGGAGGGAGGAGAGTCTCTGTAATGTTTAACAGCTCATGCTCAATATTCTTCTAAAAATGGATAATAAGGGTGATCCACCGCACTGCAAGAGAAAAAAAACACTGGTTGTTCACGAGTCACACTTCTGATAGACAAAATGAGGACAGTTATGACTTGAGAAGCCAGAAAAACTTCTGTGGACCCTGTCTTGCTAAATGCAAGGGAATACATCAGCAATTAAGGTTGTGAATCAACTGATTAAATTATTTTCTTCTTAGAATTTTAATATTATTGTCTGTGTGCCAAGACATGCTTGTGGAGGTCAAAGGACACCTTTGATGTAGCTTGGTAAAGGACTGTCCCAGGGGAAGTATCAATGGACACTGAGAGGAGGAAGCTGAAAGAGAATGATGTTTTCCCTAGGACTTATTCATATCACCTTTGAGAGTTCATCTTCCACACAGATTATTCAAAGTACATGTTATACTGCTTTAGTATGAACAAAGTTAGAATAGGTTTTAGTGGAAACAAAGTTAAAATAGTCTTGATGCATAGCTGTACATTCATTATTGTTGAATTCTCTTTTATTTCTCTTGATTATAATACACATTAATGAGAAAGTATTTTCATGGGCCTCTGATATCATGAGCCATAATCTGTTCTCTGAGTCTAATGGGCAGGTGAACCCTGAAGACATTTGTTTTGGCCATATGTCATAGTGTATTCTTTAATATCAATTCACAGTGATGCAACTTTGACTATTTGGGGGGACAAAGTCATATGTATTCTGTGTTTCAGTTGAACTCACTGTGAATCAAGGATGACCTTAAACTTCTCATCCTCCTTGTTCTATCTCCCAGGGGCTGAGAATAATGGGTTAGGCTTTCATGTCTATTTTTATGTGTTGCTTAAGAAGTGATGAATCAACCAATCTACAGCCGCAGATTGGCCAGTTTTGAAATGGGGTTGTCTTGGGTCTCACTGCATATCATGAAATTCAGAAGGAATTTCTCTCTTCTGAGGTCCATAGGGATGCCTTCCTTTGTTGCAAACCTATTCTGAAAATCAGGTGAGTCTTCTGCAATGACACTGTATTAAAATACTTTCGTGTGTTGTTTCAGCTCACTGAAAAGCTGGCTCTGGAAGCAGAGTTGCCACTTCCTGCATTTAAGACCCAAAGTATCTTGTCTCAATGTATCCTCCAAGGCCCCTTGTCTAGGGTTGGGATCCCCCCCCCCTGCCCATGAAAAAACTCTGACAGGGAATGAAGAAAGCAGTGAAACAGCTAAATAGTGAAAACATCATGCTTTTGAGAACAGCGAGAGGTTTCCATAATGTAAATTGCCTGCCATGGGAAAAAGAAGCTGGAAGTTCAGCCATGGGAACTGCCTCATCTTCCCCTGTGACCTGCATATAATAATATACTGGCCTGCTGTGTGAACTCTGTTCCCATAGCACTTTGTTTACTCCCAAGAGGAGAATGCCTTCCACCTGCCAAGGAATGTCAAGGGTAAGATGTGTCTCCTCCCCTTATTAGCTGTGCAGCTTTGTGTGCTCAAAGACATTATTCAAACAACCCCCTCCTGTCAAGAGATCTCCAGTCTCTTTAGCACTTTTAGTGATAAGAAATAATCTGAATGTTTTCCATCATTTCTCTCTCCCTCCTTTGAACTCTGAGCTTTCCATAATAAAGAAAACTTCACAGAATGCCAGTAAAGACATTCTTGAGCAGCAGATCCTAGAGTCCCTGGTTCTGTTGATTCTAGTATTTGACTTCAATTCCTCACCACCAGTCACTGGTAGATCTCAATATTCCCAGGTCTCTGCTTGATGTTATAAACACTCATTTGGATAATATTATCTTTTTCTTCTAGGGTTTGTTCTACTTGGAATCCTCATCCTAGGGGCTCACTCTTCTCTGCTCAGGACTGTCATTAGGAACTGCCTCAACTTCCCCAGTTGGATTTTGCTGGATGTTTGTACGCATCTAGTTTAGTAATGCAACCTTTCTGCTGTCATGTGCCCTTTTACCTAGAAGCCTCACTGAGTAAACCCTGTGCTCTGCTCAGAGCCCTCTCTATTGAGAACTGAGGTTGGTTGTTTTAAAGTTGCTGTCTCAGTCAACTTCTGTATACTTTGAGTATGAAATTTAATTATGTTTCCAACCTATCTATCTATATATCTATCTATCACTACTTACTATTATGTAAGTATTATGTATATATATGTAAACTCACTCATTCAAAAGCAAATGCTTAGCTACACTGATCATTACCTGGATCCTCTAGAACATCTTCATGGTTCACCTTCATGATACAAAAAGAAAATAACCCATAAAACAGTCTAGAGGCATTACTTACAATGAAAATTTAGAATATCGAAAATTTCTGTTGAGGCCATCAATCACTTTCATGTCTTCCGGGGTCAATTCAAAATCAAACACCTAGAATGAAAGACAGATTCAGAAAAAATAAAAATAATCAATCAATAAATAAGCCATTGAAGTGTTCCTCTACCTAAAAATATAAGGGTGAGAGCAACAAGGGTGACTTTAAGAGAAGAATTTTATTCACCATTGGCCTCCAGATGGCCCAGGTCTCAGAACTTTGGGCTAAATATGGCAGGACCCTCCTTTCCCATTTCTTTCCTACTTTGATCCACTTCACAAAAGAAAGACTCATCAACCCCTAATCTTAAGAAAGGCAGAGAAAAAAAGACTCCCAAATTAATTTTCAAATATAGATGAAATATTAGAATTAGTCTCACCAAAATTTGTTGAACTTTTCTTCCTTTGCTACCCTGGAGTTTGATCTAGCTCTGAATAGACCCCCTCCACAAGTCACAGAGCATAATCTAACTCCTCTCCAACACGTGACTGTGTGGAAGAATATCTTCCCCTGATTCAACCATATCACTTGACCATCTCATGTTCTCAAACATTATCATACATAATTTTTTATGAAGAAACTTTTCTGATATTATGTATAATTTATATTATGTAAATTTATATATCTGTATAATCATCTATATCTATTAAATGTATCTGTGATGGTTAAAGTTAATAGTCAACTTGATAGAATCTAGAACCATCAGTGAGATGAGTCGTAGGGCATGCCTGTATAGGATCACTTTGGTTATGCTAACTGATATAAGAAGACCCATCCTGACTGTGAGTAGGATCATTCCCTGAGCAGGGGATCTTAGACTGCACAAAGCAGAGAAGAGATGAGCATGCATCCAACTGTCTCTACATTTGACTGTGTAGGCAATATGACCAGCTCCCTAAAACTCCTGCCACTATAATTTCCCTGCAATGGTAGACAGTACCCTTGAGGTGTAATTCAGAATAAACCCTTTATTCCTAAATTACTTCTGCCAGAATATTTTATCACATCAGTAGGAAAAGAAACCAAGACACTGTCCATCCATCTGTCCACCAGAAGTCCTTCTGAAAAAGACATTCTTTAACTAATATGGCTGCCATGTGGCATGTAAAGGTGCTTGCTGACACTTTGATCCACCCCTGAGGTGCAGTGGTAGAAGGAGAGAAACAATTCCCACAAGTTATCCTCTGGCCACCCACTGTGTGCTGGTGAGTGTGTCCTCACACACAAATACATACAGAAACTAAATATAGGGTAATTGTTTAACCTTATGGGATTTTAAACAAAACAAATGAAAAACCACTGACTAGATAGTGCACATAAGAAAGCAGTTAAGGAATAACTTTAATAATTGATTTCTTCATGTAGTCAATGTGTAAATATATCTAGCTTTTTTCTTCATAGAGAAAAACCAATGATTAAAGGGGAAATAGCCATATATAACATCCCATACCTCAGAAAGCACACCAGTATATAACTAAATAATTGTAAGTTAATGGAAAACACACAGAGAACCATGGCCAGAACTATGGAAGTTTTAAGAAAAAAGCAAAAATGTATTGGAATGGTGCAGTGAGTTAACCAACCAACAATCGTATTTAGATTTAATCTTTTTTTTAAAAAAAAAGATTCATTTATTTATTTATATAGTATCCTGCCTGTAGGCCAGAAGAGGGCACCAGATCTCATTATGGGTGGTTGTGATCCACCACGTGGTTGCTGGGAATTGAACTCAGAACCTCTGGAAGAGCAGTCAGTGCTCTTAACTACTGAACCATCTCTCCAGTCCTTGGATTTAAACTTGATCCAAATTGTAGTCACATGGTAGCAAATAAATAGAAAGTATTCCCATGTGAGGGAAATTGCCTTCCCCATCTCCTTCTGGAGAAATGGCCCTGGGTCTTTACCTCAAAGTTCTCTTTGATTCTCTTTTCATTGAAGCTCTTGGCCAAAGCTACCACACCCCTCTGTAGCTGGTAGCGCAAGGCAACCTGGCCTGGAGTTCGGCTGTGTTTCTTGGCAATGGTCTTTAAGATGGGTTCCTCCAGAAGGTATGGGCTATCACTGCTTACCCTGAAAAAAATTCAGACATAAACTCACAGAGATAACAAATCTGGAATATGTTGCCCCCTTACCTATATTCCCAGACCTTTGAGAAGTACAATATAGTATAATTAAAGCAGAATTTTGTAATATTCACAGAGATTTATTTTTTATTGTAGAAATTGTAAACAACTAAGTTACCCATTAATAGATGGGAAGATAAATACTGTGTACGATAGGTATTCATATAATAGAATATAACAGAAATACAGATACTCCCTTTCATTCTCAGAGGGTCTGGGAATAGCACTGATCCCAATATATACTATAAATATGTATATATATGAAATGATACTTTTCCAACTTATATTTGATGAATAAGTGAATCTTATGTTTGATGGTATACAAAGCTAGCATGAACTTCCTTTTTCTTCTTGACAATTTCAGGATAGAGATTCACGCTTTTCATATATTTTAAAAATCTCAGTGTATAAATTTTCTCTTTCATTAAGCTGAGAACTTGCCCATTATTAAATGAAGTAAGTGCCTCTTTTTTGCCCTATCCAGGTTTCAAGCACTCCTATTCTCATGCTTTTGAACCTTTATTAAGTAAAATAAGGGTTCATTAGACACAAGCCCTGCCATGCTATGATGGTTGTCCTGATAAACCAAACAACAAACAAGTGACTAGCTAAGATGGAATAGATTTAGTGAGAACACACTGAAAAAGGATAATCCTTGTCCCAGGCAGCATGTGATCTCATCAAGTAACTTAGAATAATATGCAATTTCAAATTAAGAATTGCATATTTCTAGAAGTTTTCCATTGATCATTTCAAGCTACCATTAATTGATAACTAAAAGTATGAAAAGGAAAGAAAAAAAGAAAGGAAGGAAGAGAGAAAAAGAAAAAGACAAAAAGAAAGAAAGACAGACAGATGGAGAAGGAGGGAGAGGAAATAAGGAAAGAATTCAGAATTGCTATAAAATTTCATGAGCTCAGTTAATTGTGCTGACACAGGCCAAAAACAAAGCACCGACATGTAAATTCCAGATAGGCATGGGAGCAGAAGTCTGCAATCCTACACTTAGGAGACTGAAGCAGAAGGTCCCCATCCATGAGTTTGAAGACAGCCTGCTCTACATAGCATGATCCTAATTCAATCCATTCCCCTCACCCATAAGCACAGCATTCCTACAGAACAGGCAAAACTTCTCCAGAGCAAAAAAGCAGTGCAAAAATTAATAGTCTGAGAAGTGGTGAAAAAGTGTCAGAAGTAATAAGAACTTAAAACATACAAAAAGCTATTTATTATTATTATTGATTAACTTCTGTTTTATTTTGCTTTACTTAAGAAAATCAAGCTTTTACATTAAAGGGTACACTCTATTAAAATCTCAGGACCAGAGACAATGTCTTTGACAGTCATCAAATGTCTTTTTTCTTATGCTCTGTCTTAGTTATGGCTTCTATTGCTATTATAAAGCATCATGACAAACACAGCCTGGGAAAGAGACGGCTTATCTCATCTTACACTTCCCCATCACAGTCTATCCTCAAAGTGGTTCACAACAGGAGCTAAAGCAGAGGCCATGGAGGAAGGTGGCCACTGCCTTACTCAACTTGCTCTCTTATACAGCACATGACCTTAATGGTGGCCACACCCACAGTGGGCTGGGTCCTCACACATCAATTATTAATAAAGACAATACTATACAGACTTGCCAATTGGCCAATCTTATGGAGAAAATTTTTTTAGTTATGATTTTCTCCTCTTACCAGATAAGTCTAGGCATGTGTCAAGTTAACCAAAAGGAAAAAGAAAAGAAGAAAAATAATAAAGAAAAAGAGAAAGAAAGAAAGAAAGAAAGAAAGAAAGAAAGAAAGAAAGAAAGAAAAGAAAAAGAAAAAAAATCAACCACCATGGGCAGAACTCAGAATTCAGTACTAAATGTAATACCAGTACTATTTTTCAAAGCCTAGTTATAATTTCCTCTTCCTACCAGATAAGTCTAGGCATGTGTCAAGTGTCAAGTTAACAAAAAAAAAGAAAGAAAGAAAGAAAGAAAGAAAGAAAGAAAGAAAGAAAGAAAGAAAGAAAGAAAATCAACCAGTGTGGGCATATGCAAATCTACTGCCTCTGAGTCTACAAACAGAACTCAGAATCCACTGATAAATGTAATAGTAGTACTATTTTCATAAGCCTATGGAATTTTTAACATATCAATGCACATACAACTATAAGTTCATGAATTCAGCTGCATATATCCCTTGAAAAATTTCTTGTAACATGTTAGATACTCTGCAAGTCAATATCACCACTTGGAAAGACATCATGTTTTCTTCTGGGAATTCTCTTTTGGGTTTCTGTATAACATTAGCTGATATTATGAGGGAAGATGGTTCTAAGTCCATCCTAAATTAAACATTAAATATTGCGGAAATAAGGAAGTTTCTAGAAAGGATATGAATGTGGGTTTTACATTCCACCCACTTGTCAAAATGGTCTGGCTAGGATATATGTAGTCTCATCTCTATAAACTGGGCCTTAAAATCTATTTTTAGAACTATGCTTATTAGTGCTGCAAACAGGTAGAATTATAAAGCAAGAATAAAAGACCACTAGAGAACCTAAAGTTCAACACTGGTGCATAAGAACTGCTGTACTGTTAAATTGTTTCTTCGCAGTTGAACTTTTCCACAAGGTTAAAAGTTAATGTTTGTCAACATGGAATAATTGACATAAGGAAATAAAGTCCAATGGTCTCCTTACCAGTTTGGGTCTCTGTGAGATCCCAGGGCACTGTAGGCAACTAGAACAATGTCTTTAGACTTGCAGAACTCCAAGAGTTTGCTCTGGTTGAGATATGGGTGACATTCTACCTGTAAATTTCCAAAACAAAATGGTATTAGAATGTATGAGCCAACAACGTCATGCAGTTTTTAAAAGTGCCTTAAGGGCAGATCTACTTCTATACTGACTTAAGTATATGTTTCAAATTTTCCCTGAAATACTTTCTTCTGTCCTTTTATTTTAAGATTAAAATCTCCCTTTTGCCCCCTAGAGAGGGAAGAAGGGGCAGCCTTGTAGAAGGACCCAGTGTTCAGGGGAACAAAGGAGGAGAGAATGATAAACAAGAGTGGCTGCACTGGATGGGGAAATGTCATGCCTTTTAGCCTTCAGGGACTCACATGACTTTGGTCTTCTGTTATCAAGCCTTTTGCTCTGATCCTCAATGTATAAGAAATTCAAAAGCAACCTTCCAAACTCTCACAGTGAGCAGTGACTAGTTTCCCCTATCATGTGGGGAACTTTAACAGGATAAAATGCTTGATTTCTTTCATAAATAGATCAAAGGAGAAGAGAGTGAGAGTGAGAACAGAGAACAGGGAGAAGGGAAATGGAGGAATAAGGATGGAAAGGGATATGAATGCAAGAGAGCGATCCTCTGATTTCAAGAAAAACTTCACAGACATACCACCCAGTGGCAATGTTTGGCCATTTTACCTCCCTACTTTGAATCAATTTACTCTAAAAATCAACAAAAGCTATGTATGGGGTGGGGGACTAGCAGAGTAGTGGTGTGCATGCCTTTAATCGAGCACCCAGGAGAGAGAGGCATCCAGATCTCTGTGAGTTCAAGGCCAGTCTGGACTATAGAGCAAGTTCCAAGACAGGCTCCAAAGCCACACACATACACACACACACACACACACACACACACACACACACACACACACAAATCCTTGTCTTAAGTAAACAAAGAACTCTCAACAAAGGAATCTAAAATGGCTGAAAGGCACTTAAGGAAATGCTCAACATTCTTAGCCTTTAGAGAAACACAAATCCAAATAACTCTGAGATACCATCTTATACCCATAATAATAGCCAAGACCAAAAACATTGATGACAGCTTATGCTTAAGAGGTTGTGGGGTAGAGGAAACACTCCTGAATTGGTGGGAATTCAAACTTGTACAGCTTTTTTGGAAATCAGTATGGTGATTTCTCTGAAAATTAGGAAACAACCTACCTCAAGACCCAGCAATATCACTTTTAGGTATATACCCAAAAAATGCTCCATAAGGACATGTCCACAACTATGTCCATAGAAACATTATTTGTCATACCCAGAACCTGAAACAATCTAAATGTCCCTCAATCAAAGAATTAATAAAGAAAATATGGTACATTTACATAATGAAGTACTATACAGCAGAAAAAATAATGACATCTTGAAATTTGCATGCAAATGAATGAAACTAGAAAACATCATACTGATTGAGGTAAACCAAGACCCAGAAATACAAGAATAATATGTACTCACTCATAAGTAGCTTTTAGACATAAAGCAAAGAAAACTTACAATTTACAACCTCAGAGAACCTAAACAATGAGGACTGTAAGAAAAACATGCATGGGGGCTGAAGAGATGGCTCAGAGGTTAAGAGCACTAGCTATTCTTCCAGAGGTCTTGAGTTCAATTCCCAGCAACCACATGGTGGCTCACAACCATCTGTAATGAGATATGACACCCTCTTCTGGCCTGCATGGATACATGCAGACAGAACACTGTATACATAATAAATAAATAAAGCTTTTTAAAAAGGAAAAACACACATGGATATAATCTACATTGGTAGTAGAAAAAGACAAGATCTCCTGAGTAAATTGGGAGTGTAGGGATTATTGGAAGGGCAGAAAGGGAAGTGGGAAAGAAAGGAGGGAAGCAGAGAAAAATAAAAACAATAAAAAACTTGTTTTAAACAAATAAATAAATATCTTACAAGATATAGTAACAAACACTTAGCTACTTGAAAGAGTAAGGCAGAAATACTAAAATCTCAAAGCCAACCAGATCATTCAGAGAGAGGCTTCCTCAAAATAATTCATTACAGACCACAAGCTAAAACTTAGTGTTAGAGCATTTGCCTACTGTGAGTGAGGCCTCTGGTTCAATCCCATGTACCATGAAAATAAAAAGATGTGATTATACTTTGACACTCATGATGTTTAGTGATACCAATCTTTGCTGAAAGTGTAGGTGTTTAAACCATGTTCAAGCACTGTTAATTGTTTTAAACTATGTATTTTTAAAATATGGGCTAAAACTATATGATGCCTGCCTCAATACTTCAAATAGTATGTATAAGACAAATTGTACAGAAGAGAAATTATTGCTTGAGTGCGTTGATGAGCACAAGTTACGGAAGTTGTAGTCACACGATTCTCAGCGCATTTGTGGCTCTAAATTCTGCAAAGGTTAAAAGTCTTTGAAAGTCATTAAAAAATATTTTCATTCTATATTTAGGAAAGAAACCAATATAGATTATCTAGAGTGCCATAAGAACAGTACAGCAGCAAGACAATTTTGCTGTGCTTCATTTCAATCAGGTTTTATTAAGGATTTTATATGATTTTCAGTACAGCACACATTGTATTACTGAGTAGTGGTATTCCTTCTAAGAGTTGTGATTTCAATCAATCAAACAGCCTTCCCCAGTCTTGTTCTTCCCTCTCTTGTCAACCTGAGCCATAACTGACATTTCCTGTCTCCGTGAAAATAGCTATAACCTAAATAGCTTGTTTGCAAAAGAGATTTGGGGAGTACCAAGTAAGAAAGAAGTTTGTGAAGAACAGAAGGTAAGGCACAGCCCAGGTGAACTAGAGCTCACCTGATTGCAAGTGGGCTTGTATTTTAGGCCTGGTTTGTTCAGAATCAATTCCAGCTGTTTGCGGTTGAAATTGGACACCCCGATGGACTTGGTTAAACCTAAGTCTTTACACTTCTCCAGTGCCTGGGGAGGAAGAAAGTATGTAGTTAATCCTATTTGTACTCTGCCTTTGGAGATTCTCCTTGAGCTTATTTGAACACTTACATAATAATTTCCGTTGCTTATATAATAACTTCAGTTACTTACATAATTTTGGTTAAAATTTCAAAACAATTTTGACACTTGAATAAGCCTTGCCTAAGGCACTCACCTGCAATGAATACATATTTGTCATTCATTTACATGCACATTGAGAACAGCAAGTACATATTAAGTCTCCCCTTACCTTCCCCACCCTCATCAGTGGCATCTGTTGTGATGCCAAGCTTACAATGGTTCTTCAATAAATGTCATCATAGTTAAAGATAAAGAATTCTAGGATCTTGTGCTAGGTAAAATGTATTGTTACATTTTCCCTTTAATGTTGAAAATCTGTATACAGGATAGGGTATGTAGTGGCAAGATTCATTCTCTAACACAGCCTGCTCTGTGCTAAGGCAAATTCCACTTCTCGAAAGGCGTGTTTATCTGTCCTGGAAGAGTATTGTAACCTATCTTGAGTCTCTCAGTTAATAGCCTTTATATGGCTTATATTGTTAATGGGATCTAGGAGGCAAAGAAATGTCTACCTCAAATCATAGCTGAGATTAAAAATTAAACTCAGCCCCTCTCAACTCTTCCTCTATAGATGAGATTACAGAAAGACAGAGAAGGGATGCTGGTGGCTATTGCTGTTGTGGTTTATTCTTCTCTCATGTATTATATCTCAACCACAGTTCCCCACCACCACCACCACCCTTTCCATTCCTCCTCCTCATCTCCTCTCTCCCCCATATCCACTCCTCATCTGTTTCCCTACAGAAATGTGCAGGCCTCCCAGAGATATCAGCTGAACACAGAATAGTAAGGTATTATAAGACTAGGCATTATAATATGCCTTAAATTTGTCATATAAGGACACAGAATCCATCTCTTCTAATTCTTTATTAATTGCATCTTCTCTTACCACACAGTGTTTATTGTCTTCAGCAGTACATACCTCCCATGTATCACAAATGTCCACTACATCTAAAATAATTTTTCCACTGGCATCCTTTGGCACAAGTTCCTCTCCAGGCTAGAATGTAGAGAGAATAAAAGTTAACAAAACTTTCTCTAGTAGTCAATGTCTATTGGAAAGTGAGCTTACTCATGCAACATTCACTCTGTGTGTGAGAGTGTGTGCACATACATGTGTGCACATGTGTCTTTAAGGAGGACTCTGGAGAAAGAAAAGTGAAATTATCTAATAGATTATACTGGAATATTTTCTCTTTCATTGCCAACACAACTAGGGAATAAAAATCCCAAACTGACCTTCATAGCAAACGGTGCATGAATAATACAGAGATCTACATAATCCAGCCCAAGTTTCTTCAGTGATCTCTCCAGGCACTGATGAACCAACTCTGGTCTAAGGAAAGTCGTCCAAATCTAGAGTTTCCAAACAGAATTACACACTGTGGTGAAATGATTGAGATGTGCTATGGTAGTCTCAGCAAAGCTAAGAACATCTGGGGCTAAGTTGTTTTGTATTTTTATTTAAATTTTATACAGTTTGTATCATGGTTTCCCCCTCATCCAACTTTTCCCGGATCCTACCTGTAACCCTACCTAATTTTGTACTATTCTTCATAGATCACATCCTCAATAGAATACTAAGATTTACTTGAGTGATGACAATGTGAGGAGAATGATCAGAATTTAGAAAGCAACTAATTTAAGTGTTTCAAGAACTAGAAGTTTTGGTCTCAAAAGAGTCAAGAAATGATGAGTTGGATGTGGGACAAATAGAGATAAGGTATAGAAGATATATAGCAAAACATTAAATCACGGGACTGAGCAACATCTTGTAGAAAACCCCACCGCATTTGAGGTAGCCAGATGGAATTTCCCAGTTAAAAGTCCATCCAGGGCAGAGTGATGTATCCTTTTGGGTGAGGCTTCCAAGAAACTGAAAAAAAAAGCAGTAAAGTAGACAAAGGATTTACTGTTCTTAGCAAATCCAGAACCAATTCTAAGAGATCCCATCTAAATACAAGCTGTCATGAGTGTAACATAGGTAGGAGACATCTGTAGAGACCTCAGCTCAGATGGAATCACACTGGAAGACTGCCTTTCCACCTGAGGAAACATTAAAAATATCAGTCCATTTAGTGCAGATTTCAGAAAAGGATTTTCCCTTTCATGAACAATATTCTCAACCTCACTTGGGAATCTACCGAGGGCCCAGAGAGGCCAGATTATCCAACAGAACTGCACCCTTACTTTATATCAAGACAATGTCTGATATTCAGAGATACTGAGTCACTGCCACATTGAATACAGTTTGAAGCAAAACAAAATTTTTCTTATTTAATCTTTTATTTATCTTTGTGTGTGTGTGTGTGTGTGTGTGTGTGTATGTGTGTATGAGAGAGGGAGAGAAAGAGAGAGAGAGAGAGAGAGAGAGAGAGAGAGAGAGAGAGAGAGAGAGAGAGCACCAATGTGTATGCATGGGTTCCACACATGTTAAGGTAAGACATCAAGAATCATTTCTCTTCTATTATGTACTATCCAGGGATAAAAGATTACCAGGCATGGCAGCCTGCATCTTTTCTACTGCGTCATTCTGTTGACCCTTGTTCTTCATTTGTCTATAATGTGTCTTTGCAATAAAGCTAGGATTCAATCTGAAACCCAGGGGGTGGTGTCTCCTTCCCCAGGAACATATCTGAGCTGGCAGTGGCTTTCAGCCATTCTGGCCACACGTGCTCACCTTGGTGGTGTAGAATAAATCCTCCCTCTTCACAGTTCCATCAGCCATCTTGTCTCTGAGGGCCTGTCCAACTTCTTCCTCATTTTGGTAGAAGTATGCAGCATCTATGTGACGGAAACCTACATCAATGGCTATTTTGGTGGCCTCATTAGCCTTGCTCTTTGGAATCTATACAAGAGTAGAAAAATTTGGAGATGTGACCAATTCAGGGAAAAAAAGACATTTATGTCTTCATCACATTTTTTTCCGAGTTGCTGCCAGCACTATGGTTGATTGTGTTTGATGATACAAACTTGATAATAGATTTACAATCTATCTCGAGATACAAACTACAAAAGAATTAACTTCTAAATCTTGACTGATTGAATTAGTGATGTGGGATTCTTATCAAGCATGTCAATGAAGGTTTCATTCAATAAAGATTAGTTGGAAGGAACTAGCTAGCAGGAAAGCAGTATACTGGGAGAAAAATTCTAAGTCCCTCAGTATATTAGACAGGTGTACATATACATAGGTATTTGTGAGGTGATGAATGAAAATTAGTTCCTATTTCCCATCGTTCTCAAATTTGTCCAAATAAGTTTCAGTTCACTCATTCCCAACAGAGGTGATTGTTATTTATCCCATGATATGAAAAGGCTACAGCATGAGGAAGGAAAAGAGGAGGAGAGGCAGCAGCAACAGCAGAAGGAGACAGTGGAGGAGGAGGAGGAGGAGGAGGAGGAGGAGGAGGAGGAGGAGGAGGAGGAGGAGGAGGAGGAGGAGGAGGAGGAGGAGAAGGAGAAGAAGAAGAAGAAGAAGAAGAAGAAGAAGAAGAAGAAGAAGAAGAAGAAGAAGAAGAAGAAGAAGAAGAAGAAGAAGAAGAAGAAGAAGAAGAAGAGGAAGGTTGTCCCACTGGAAGCTCATCTATAGGGAGAGAGAGCTAATTAAGGAACTCGAATTTACTGCCTCAGCTTCCCCATTTAGTTCTTGCTGGATGCAGTGAACATCCAATCCAATCTGATGATATTAACTCTTTCTGCTGCTATTTGTTCAGTTACTAGGCACGCTCATCCAAAGGGGATACTTCACTCTGCCCAGGATGTACTTTTAACTGGAAAATTCCATCTGGTTGCCTCAATGGGGTTCCCACAGTTAGTTTCTACTAGATGTTTTTCAGCCCCCGATTTAATGTTTTGCTATCTATATTCTGCTTCTCTCTGTTTGCCCGTCATAATTTATTCTTTTACATTTTTGCATATATTTAATAAATCACTCATTCAAAACCAAAAGTATAGCCATCATAGATGATACTCCGAAACAGTAAAATGTGTATTAATCCTTTTTAGTTTAAATACTAGTTCATTGATTTTAATACTTATCCTGACAAAAATTGATCCACTAATTTTACATGCAGGAAGTTTACATTGAGTCTGCCCTTGGTCTGCATCAGAACTGGGAAGACTAAGGGTAGGTAGGATGCTAAATTCATATCCATGAAATCCACAGTGAGAGTATCTAGATGTAGCAGATGCCCAGAGAGCTGAGAACTACTCTTCTGACCAGTTATTGTTACCAGGACAAGGACCACACCTTAATAAGCTGCCGCTGGGGGACAAAGTCAGGATAATAATATTTACAAAATTTCCTCAAATTTCAATCAGTGAATAATTTAATGATTTAATCAGATATCCTGTGTTTGTTTTACCCCCAGAGCACTTAGCTAGACAAACAATACCACAAAGCATAAAATGGCGCAGGCTTTTGTTCCAGCAGTGACCTCATATGGAGGTCATTTATTGACTAAGAATCACGTTCAGAATAAAAAATCCTACTAGATTGTAAAAGAAGCTTCTGTTTGTTCCTTTCTATTTCTCAATGACATGTATTACATTTACTTTTACAAGTAAAAGCATTATGGAAGGATGATTTCATTCTGTTCCCTAAGATACAATTCTATCTTTAACAAAAGTAATAAATGTCAGTTAAAACAAAATTGTTCTGTTCAATACTAATACTTTGTCATTCTTCCACCAACATTGAATATATTGATCCCTGTCATTTGGAGACAATCCTTCCCAAGCCACCCAATGCTTCTATTACCTGTGACTAGCGTTTAACACTTTCAGTTCACTACAATGACTTATTGGATAGGTACATAATGAGTTTTATAAGAAGTGTGATCCAATTCCCATTGTTACTTTATATTTTTCAAGCCTTCAACACTAACTTATGAATGGAATTATTGTGAATTCTCAGAGACATTTTTTAAAAGTTGGACTTATATTGTAAATGATTATCTTTATGCTCATAGATTAGTGCATCTCTCAGTCTTCATCAAAGAAGCTTCTTTTTGCCATAGACATTAACTAATACCAGGATCCACAACTGTTTGTGTCCAGAGAACAGGTGTCCACGATGGGCTCTCCCGTAAATGGGACTTCTATTGCTCATCCTTTCTTCAAGAGGCTCAGGGAACATCATGGAAGAGGAGGGAAGAAAGAGTGTAAGAGCCAGAGATTATGAAACAGAAAACTGCTGTTCAACAGTGTCTTCTGGATAGGATGGAACAGCTTGCATTCATGAGCTGATAGCAGCTATAGTTGTCTGCAGAAACCCTCCATAATATCAATCCAGTCAACACTGCAGCATGGACAGAGGATGGATAGACAAGGCCTTGCCCCTGCCCCAGAAAAAAAAAACTGCTACTGACAGTTAATGACTTCTGAGAAATAGAAAATCCACTTACTTCAAGCATGTGGCCACACGTAGGTTGGCCATGTTCTGAAGGACAGCTGCATATTCAAGTACATATAGTCAGTATTAATGATTTTAGTGGGGAAGAAGAAGAAGAAGAAGAAGAAGAAGAAGAAGAAGAAGAAGAAGAAGAAGAAGAAGAAGAAGAAGAAGAAGAAGAAGAAGAAGAAGAAGAAGAATGAAGTTGGAAAGAGAAGTGAGAGTCTGAGAGTAGTTGGAGATATGGAATGATGGAATGAGTGGTGCAGAAGATCAAAACATGTTGTGTACCTGTATAGACTTTTAAAACCTATTCAAATAGTTGAAATTCGTTAACAAATACATCTTCTTCCAAAAATCTCACAGCAAAGCTGCAGTCAATGTTCCTACTTTATCCATTTTTCTCCTGTAATCATTGCCCATAGGAATTTCCTTTTTTATTGATTTTATTGAGCTCTACATTTTTCTCTGCTCCCCTCCCTGCCTCTTCCCTCCCCCATTCAACCCTCCCCAAAGGTCCGTATGCTCCCAATTTACCCAGGAGACCTTGTCTTTTTCTAACCAAGAGTAGAAAGCAGAAGAAGCCTGAGCTTTAGATGACAAAAATTTAAAAATTAGTAAGAATACTTATATCAAGTATTTAATATACTTATAGATGTAAGGACTTAAATATATAGCAAGCATTGAGATTTGTCAGGAAACAATGTTAATAACAATAAAGACACATAATCCGCCTACAAAATCTTTAACCTTCAAATCTCCAGACCTAATATCTTGGCATCTCACCAAGTACCAATACTCATCCCCATACACGAACATAAGTAAATTGTAAGCAGGGAAAGGGAAGCCTGGGTGACTCATTCATCAGGTGCAGGTCTCCTGCCTTCTGAATGCACTTCCAGGATAGCTGATATCTAATGCTTTGGTTCCCGAGAGGCCCACTTACTCCATCTGAAGCAAACGTGCCAAATCCAAGCACTGGCATTAAGTTCCCATCATTTAGCTTCACTGAACGACTATGTTTGAGATCCATGGTGTCCACAGCCCGACAATTCTGACTCTTGTCTTTCCTTCCTCAGTAACCTGAGCCGAATAAAAGGCAAGGCTCCAGCACTACTTATTTCTATCAAGAAAGGCGGGGACAAGATTGCAAAGGCTCCAAGGTTGGAGTGAGTCCATGGCACTTCTTATAATCCTTTCATGTCTCTACAACAAACACACCCAAAAAGTTTATGTATTAAAAGATGTTGGATTTTCAGCTCCTAAACAGAAAAGCTGGCTGTGGCAATCTGCCCCTGATAATTACACCAGACTTACTTTATAAGATGCAAAACTCTCATCAGGGTGTTCATTTCTAAACATGAATTCTGATACAGAACCTTAGTTAATTTCCTCACCCTGTATTTGTTTTATAAATCTTAACAAAAATACTTTATAAATTTTCTCAAACGAAGCTTGTTATCTGCACCCAAGCATACAGGCAACAAAACTCCTTTGGAATATTACCTTCAATTTAGTTATCTAATTTTCTTCTTCCATGTGTTAAGGTTTCACTCAAAATTCAGATTCTCTCTATTTTGCTTTTTTAATAAGTTCTATCCAAGAAAACCTAGATTTATATCACAGATGAATCTCTGGAATGTTGCCTTTGTTTAAACAGCTGTTTGCTTCTGTAATAGCCTGTTCTCCTCCAGCTCAGTCACTACCAACCTTAGGAATTCTGCTTATTAAGCTCAGCATATGTGTTTGAGTCTCGGGTTCTTCTTGACTCCAACAGCCTCATTAGATAAGATTCATCGTGCTCTCCTGTGTCACCTTACATTGTTCTAATATCTATTAATGCAGCTCAATAAACTTGTTGGCAAATTACACTGTAAATTAATTCAGAACGTCAGCTATCATTAGAAAACCCTAAGTAGCACTTTGCTCACTATCACAGATATCACACTTCCTCATTTGAAATACTACAAAAGGTATTCCAATAGCCCTATAATTTATATTGTAATTTACAGTTCATCCTCATCTCTTCACAGGGTCAGATTTTATTTATCCTTTTATTGTATATTATCCCTCTTAAAAATATTCCTTAAAGATGGGCCTCTCCTCTGATATAAATAATCCCAATCAGACCAAATCAGACCAAATTAAACCAGATATCCAGGTTTAATTGGACATCTGCACTAAGGGTGTCCCCAAGGGGGAAAACAGAAAGCCAACAGGAACACCAAAGAGGAAGAGGGAAGACCACATATTTTTCTCTGGGGAGCAGTTTATGTAACCTGTGGGAGTTGTTTTAACCTTTCACAGGGAGAGGTCAAGGTTTGGACTGAGGCAACTCTCAGGGGAGGTGACTTCCAAAGATGGATGCCAGGGGCTAGGATGAGGCCCCAACTTAACATTACAATCCCAGCATTTTATCAATTATAAATTTAATAAGTATACAACTTGGGTTTTTTTTTTGTTTATTTCAACTATTAGACCAAACAGAAATAAGGCGGCATTCTATAAAAGGACTTGGTTCTAATATATCTTTGACCATAGAGAAGTAGTGGCCAAGGAAGAAAAGACTCGCCCTAGACACAAAGAAAAACTCAGTAGTCAAGTTGGCCCATCCTAACAATTGATAGAAACAGGATTCATCTTCCTTACAGGTAATTATAATGTTCTTTCTGCGTAAACACAATGCTATCACATTCGATGGATGAAGAGTTGATGTCTACACAGCTTCTATTTTTCACTTTCAACTTGGAGGTTAGAAAAAACACTAACCAAATGAAGCAAGAAACCAGAGAAACAGAGACACTCTGCGTTTTCCTGTGAGAACTCTTGATAAATGACTAAATGGTAGGAAGGATCCCAGTGAAATCACACCAATAAACAGGAGAAACTTGTCATGCTGAAGCATTGTCCTGTGCTGTTGCCTCATAGGAAAGGATCGGGTCAAAAGAGGCTTCTGCAGTACTCAGTCCCTGGAAGATGGTGACACACAACTCATAATTTTACTCAGTTATACAGCTGGGTAGAGTTTAAGAAATTACTGACTGCTGAGAAGTCTCTGACCAGGTGGTCATTCCAGGTGTTCCTTTCATGCCGCTATTTTCCTTGTGATGCTTATTACTACATGAAATGTTCTTGTTTTAAGCTCATTTTAATCCATTATAAGAATTTAAACTATGCTTAATAAATATTAAAACTCAAACAAAAGTTGGGTTAAAAGTCTCAGAAAGACAAGTGTTAGATGTTTTCTCTCACTGTGGTTCTAGATTTTTATGCAGATATATGAAGTTGTGTACATGTATTTCTACATGTGTATTCTAAACATACAATAAATATACATACAGAAGCTTAAGTAACTGAACCATAGATTTTTAAAATCAGACTAAGAGATACAACTTTCCCTTGATTAATCAAGTAGGTCTAGAGTTTTTTTTAGAAAAGTGAATTCCTTCCATTCTATGAGCTTCCTAGAGACTCTCATGGCCAGGCATGACATTCCTGTGGAGGAAAGCTGGCAGTCCAGGCAAGCATTTTAGCCACATCTGCTAACAAACACAGAAGTTTATTGAATGATAATGTCGATGTTGAACAGGACAACTAAGCTATTCTAAGAGGGAAAGATATTTATTTTAGAAGATTGCTTTCAACCTGTATTTTTGTTTTCTTTCAGCAAATGAATCTCAGAACACATGAATTACTCTGTGAAAGGGGAATATGAACGTATAAAATTTAAGATTACAACTAAACATTAGCTTAGGTTATTTAGTAAAAGTTGATTATCTGAAAAATACAATACAAGTAAGGTTGGTTCTCACATTAGTCTCTTAAAGACAGAATAAGCAAACAGCGTAAGTGCACAGGGCTAACAGTCATTAAGCCTTAAGAGACCTCGAGATTTATTATTAACCAAAGTTAAATAACAAATTAACCAAGTGAGGTCCAGAAAATTTCTAGTCTCTTAGATTGTAAAAAAAAATAGTTTCATAATATTCCATTGCTACACTTAATAATCTCAGAGACAAATACTGAATGTTATTTTTCATTGGTGATTACATTCTATATTAAACCATCTCCATATGTGTCTGTATCTATCTATGGAATGATATTGAAATAAAACATTCAAGAAGATAAAGGAAACTTATTAGAGAAAGAGCAATGGAAACAAGGAGAAAGGGAGTTTGAGGAAATAATCTCAATATAAAATATGTGCATGCTGCAGAGCTTAACATAGTTAAAAATAGTTCTAAACCAAACAGAAGAAGAGAAACAGCTTTCCCTTAGAGAATAAAAACCCCGAGGATCCAGTTTTTTCTTTGCTCAATATGTTTACCTTGTAGTGTAAGAAGTGTCTTTTACCTATATGTTCTATTTAAAGTACACCTTGCTGCCCTTCTCCTTCCTCTTTCTTTCTCCCTTCTCTGAACAAGTGCTGAATTCTCCAGTCCACTTACCCTGTTGTTTAATCTAACCCCAATAAAACCATCTTCAGATTCTCCCCTTTGAGGCCTCATAAATTCTCTCATTAATACTATCAAGAACTTACAAAACTATGCTTTATTTCCATAGTGCTAAGGATAATAGTGACAAGGGCATGTTATTGTCAGCCCCCAAAATCTCCTCAGACTCCCCAAACCACCTAAAGGTCTCTGGTCATTGTCTTAAACCTGTAGTCACCTTGTATTCCATGAGTAAACACCTTTATGACAAAGAGGTAAACCCAACAACAAGTAATAGCAAGCCTCCCTCAAAATGAGGGCAGTTTTATGTGCTGATATCTCACTGTAGATTAGGAATAGCCAAAATGAACAGCATTCAACAAGTGATAACAATGACAATTCCTTCAAAAGTCTTGCTGAACCAAAACTAATGTAATAATCAAACAGCCACACTTTGATCAAGACTGCTTAAAACATCTACCTCTGACCAATTGCCCCAGCTCTTTCTCTGTTTAAACCTAAAGCTATGTCAGTACTCAGAAGCCAGATTTGGGGTCACTAGACTGCTTTATCTATTGCTCTCCCCAGTGTGACTATACTTAGTAAATCTACATCCTTTGCTTTGTGCTATAATTAATCTTTCACTGATGAATTGTGGTAGACTTTTGGATATCCACAGCCGGGGTTTGCCCTTGCCCTAGCTTATGGGTAATAATAATGCTATGAGTAAACCATTACCCTAAAGGACGGGAGAGAGGAATGATGGAGGATGGAGATCAGACTGGGATAATCCGTTAACTAACTAGAGATAAGAAGAGAACAGACTCTCGCACACATTCTTGAATGTGTTAAAACCTTCTTTCAGATTCTATATGGATTCTTAATTGCCTCACAGAAATCAAGAGTCCACAGGTACTCGACCCTACAAATGATCTTCATATTCTAAGTCTATTCATTTTGTCCTGTGTTCTGCAATTGTCCTACTGCCAGTTGTAGGCTGCTGCCTCTGGGGTCAACAGACAAACCTTGGCCAAGAGGCTGGATTTGTGTCCTCACTGAAACATGTGTTAAGGAACTGCTTGTTCTTAATGTGCTCTCTTTTATTCTGCCAAATTTCCAGGCCCACAGCAAATTTAAGATGCATAGAAGAAAATATTTTTATTTCCCCTGTGTCTCCAAGAAGGTTCATGTCATTCCTGGGTGTCAGGACCCTAGAATTGATCTCTGAACAGGTCCCCAGAAGCTATTGAATAGGATGTCCTGCTGATCACAGATGCTGAAGGTGCTGTTTATCATGCAGTTGTTGCTGAAAATTGTTGGTTATTTATAATTAGTACTATTTTCATTTTCTGTATATGGGTGTTCTGTCTATATTGTATATCTGAGTACCACATGCATGCCTGGTACCTGAGAAGTCCAGAAGAGGGAATCAGACACATTGTCCTAGAGTTACAGATGTAATATGAGGGTGGTAGGAATTGTCCTCTAAGAGCAGTCAGGTCTCTTAACTGCTGAGCCAAGAGTGTTTGCACAGGTGCTTTCTTCTCATTTTTTTTGGTTGTATACAGAGTCTTGACATAGTAGCCAGTCTGTTCTTGAATTCATGATCCTATTGCCTCATCAGACTGAGTGCTGAAATTGTGGGTATAACAATACCATAACCATTATAACAATGTATTTCTATTTAATTTGTTTTATCCTTTCTTTCTAGAAAAATCTTCAGAAAGAAAAAGGGATGATTTCCTACAATGATGATAAGTATTTTTAACCTCCTATGCTGTCTATGAAGCAAAGATGACATGCTCAAATGGGCCCTTGAATATGTTATCTAGAAAGCAGTGAGAAAATTGCTACAATGGGATAGAATCCAAACTCACAAACAAGTACTGTACTAGTAACTTTTCCCGTGTTTAAATTATGGTTGATTTCACCTTACTTTGAGAGTTGTTCAGAAAAATCAGATTCATAGGCCAAACAAAAAGAACTTTGTCAGGTGTGGTGACACAAGCCTATAATCCCAGAAGTCATGGATTGAAGGAGGACCATCCCACAAGCTTCAATCTTGGTCTCTCTTGTCTCAAAACAACAAAAGAAACAGGAAGGAAGGAAGGAAGGAAGGAAGGAAGGAAGGAAGGAAGGAAGGAAGGAAGGAAGGAAGGAAGGAAGGAAGGAAGGAAGGAAAGAAGGAAAGAAGGAAAGAAGGAAAGAAGGAAGGAGAAGGGGAAGGGAAGAGAAGGGAAGGGAAAGGAAGGAGAGAGGAAAAAGGGAAGGGAAAGAAAGTCAGACTGAATAGAACTCATCAGTTAGGAATATTGTTGCACAATCATGAGGACCAGAGTCTAGATCCCAGCACTCCTAAAACTAGTCACGTGTCCTGTGCACACGTACTTGTAAATCAATGTCCATAGGGGGCAGAGACAGAGTTGCTAGAGCTCTCTGTCTTCCAGATTAGCAGAAGGGGCTGTGGAGAAAAACTGGAAGGAATAGAGGGAAGGAAAATGATAACCAGGATATTTTGTATAAAAAAACATCTATCTTAATTAAGAAAAAAAATTACAGGGCCTGGCATGATGGTTCTGCAGGTAAAGGTGCTTCTAGGCACCCTAAAGTCCTGAATTCTGTCCCTGGGATTTACGTAGTGGAAGAGGACAACTAAGTCTGAAACCTCCACACGTCAGGACCACATCCATGCACTCGCGCACACATAAGTAAATGACAAAACTGATTCCAAAAGTACAAGACGAGAAAGACACTGACCCCTTCATCCATCTAGTTACAGTCCACACAGGTATTGTCAGGATAAATGACAACTGGTCTTCACAGGAGACTCCTCCAAATCTGTTTATGATACAGTATTTCAAAGGTTACATCTCAATTTACTGGTCATTTGCTCTTTAATTACCTTCATCTGAAAGAAAACCAACAGCTCTGGGAAGGCAGCAAATGCAGGTTAGGAGCAATTACAGCTCAGAGAAAGGCTGTCAGGGAACTAGAAACTCTTATATTTACATTTTATTCTCACAACCTAAAGAAAATAACCCTGCGTTGTAATTATTCTGCCACAGGGGCTAGCTATTTTTTATTCTTTGTTGTCTTGGTTTCTATTTTTGTTTTATTTGGCAAGTGCAGGGAATTGAACCCAAAATGGTAGG
The DNA here is from genome assembly GCF_037038515.1 of Microtus pennsylvanicus. NCBI lineage: Eukaryota > Metazoa > Chordata > Mammalia > Rodentia > Cricetidae > Microtus > Microtus pennsylvanicus. The sequence continues at coordinate 121,230,168 of NC_134582.1, forward strand.
CCAGGGATCAGTTACTAAACTATACTTCCAACCTTCTAATTCTTCCTGTGAGAAGATCAACATACATATACAATGGACTGAGGAAGGATGCACAAACACAGGTTTTCATCCAGAAAGGCTTAAGGAAAGGGAGGTAAAATTCTGGAGTTGACTTTCACTTGCTTGCTGCACAGGGCATGTTTCTGTTTTGTTTTGTTTTGCTATGCCTTGTCTTGTTATTTGCTGCTTGGTATATTAGTCACTTACTTTTCTATTGTGATAAAAACACCCTAATAAAGGAAACAAATAGAAGAAAGAGGTTTCTTTGTTATTATTTTTCTTACAGTTAAAGAGGGTTAGAGTCTCCGATGGCAGCAGAAGCAGGGAGCTGTTGGGAGGTCCTGCTGGTCAGAGGTTATAGTCTACCATGGTCTTGCAGTTTTCTATCAACTCCACAACAGGAAGGACGCCCTCCCCAGAGAGGATTCTTGCTTTCTACCTGTCCTTATTTGGAGGACGTCTCTAGGCTCCAGGCCTGACTCATCTCAAGGATGATCCTTTATCAGAGCCACCTTTTTGTGGTGACTTCTGCCACAATCCTAGCTGCTGCAGATGACACATTGAAGGACAGGGAGCATGAGGATTAGAAAATGTTAAGTAGGGGGAATAAAGATAAGAAAGAATCACAGAGACACAGGATAGTATCTGGGGGCTGCTCAGTCTCTCCTGCATACTGAGTTCTGGGTACTGAGTTTGCCCATGGTTAATTTTCCATACACTTTTATATCCTAATACAAAATGGGAGAAGAAGGCAAGACAGTGCTTTAACGTGATACAAAGAACAACTAGAACAGTTATTTGTTTCAGTACTTTGAGACATCAAGCCATTAATTTCTGAGAAAAGCATTCTGTTTAGGCAGTGAACCCAGCCTAGTCCAAGGATCCAGAAAGAAGCCACGCCCTCAGTTAAAGAAGAAACAGAACTATGCTTGAATTCTCTGACCTTTGGTCAGGGAGGAGTGGCTCTACCTCCCTCAGCGTGGAAACTACCAAGTAACCACACCCTAGGTCAGGGTGTTTAGTCACAGTCGCTTTCACCAACTTTGAGCAAGCTGGATCTCTCTGACCTTCAGACAAGGTGGAATAGGTTCACATTTTAGGGCCTCCAAAACCCTTAACATAGTTCCCTTTAAATGTCCTTCCTCTACTGACCATATGGTAATTAAGTAACAGGCTCTAGTTATTTTCATAGGCTGGTGCTGCACTGACCCAGCTATGACAGGAGTCTGCTGTTTAATCAGTGATTCCCCAGTTACTGTCCCCAATCCTTTATATTTCACATACTTTAGAATAAAGCTGAGTTGTCTCATTGAAATCACTTTCCTGAAGGCTATCTCCATTGTATCCACAGCCATCAGAGCTGTTATTCTTTTTTTAAAAATGCTGCAAGATCCTCGGGGCAGTAGGCAGCAGAAATGCTGTAGGTCCCAAATGGTGGTATAGGGCCATGTGGTGGCAGGCAGCGGGCCCTGGGAGCAGCCAGTCCCAGGCAAAAATGGCTGCCGGTCCCAGAGCGGTGGCCTGAGCGGTGGTGGCAGACCATGTGGCTGCAGACAGCAGGCCCTGGGAACAGCCAGTCCCAGGCAGAGACGGCTGCTGGTCTCAGAGCAGTGGTGGTGGGCCATGTGGCAGCAGGCAGTGGGCCCCAGGCAGAGACCACTGCTGGTCCCCAAGCAATGGCTGGTTCCGGGCAGGGAGACACATGGCGGGCGGGCAGAAGACAGAAACATGGATAGACAAGACATGCAGGGTGAGGTTGAATGTTTATTCAGGGGGTTATGGAGGAGGAAGGGTGAAGGGGGGAGAGAGAGGAAGGGAGGGAGAGAGAGAGAGAGAGAGAGAGAGAGAGAGAGAGAGAAGAGGAGAAAGAGACGGAGAAGGGGGAAGCAGAGAAGTGGGGAGAGAGGCAGAAGCGAAGCAGCCTCTCTGAAAGGAAGATGGAAAAGAGAACAAGCTCAGGCCGGAAGCTGAAGATCAGCCTGCCTCAGCGGATGGGGAGGGGAATGGGTGTGGCTTGTCTCTTAAAGGGACCAAAACCATAACATTCCCAGGTCTTCCTTATAATAAAAAGCAGGCACGTCAAGGAAGCAGAAAAGGAAGGGCCCAAGATGGCAGCAGGCAGGTCAGAGGTAATGGGAGTGGGTGTGGCTTGTCCCTTAAAGTGACAGGAAAGCACAACAAGAGCCCTGTTACTAACTTCTGCTCCCTTTACCTTGGTGACCTATGGTCAATGATCCCTGGAAGAAGGAGACCCATAGCTGTTACCTATGAACAGGACCCTCCAGGTTGCTTGGGGCTTGTGGGTATTCTCCCTGACATCACCAGCGGGGGTAATGGTATTTTTTGTATGGCCATACTTCAGAGGACCTGCAAGTTTCTTTGGTCCTCCCTCTGATTTACTTTTGATTCTCTCATGGGGAATTCTGCCTCTCTCCAGCTAAAGCATGATGTTCACAACGTTGTAGCTACAGCCTGTCCCAGCTGTGCTCACTTGGGTGCATGCAGGGCAAAGCCTTTGTCTATCACGTGGGCAAGGGCAGGGCCTGTCTCCCTACCACGTGCTGCAAAGGCTGTGTCTCTGCCAACAAACAGAACAAGGGGTGGGACCACACAGCAGCTGCTATGACCTTAGTTATAGCATAGGTCACTGGTTGCTACTGCTCAGGCACGGGTCTGAGCAATCAAAAAAATCAAAAGGAATTCTCTGCTTTTGACTCATTTATTTTGCTCCAAAACCTGTTATTTCTCTCTGCTCTCTTTTCCTAAACTATATAAATCTCCTCTCCCTAGGTTTGTTACATCACGGGAGTCAGGAATGGAAAGGCGCCTGCCCCTCCCTGCAATGTCTAGAGCCGCCGCCCCTGTAGAATGTACACAGACACTTCCTGGCAGCAGTGCCTGCTGGATCCAGGGGCCAAGAAAGCCAGATAAGACTGGAGGTAATGAGTTATCTCAGTTGTTCACACTCAGTCACAGATTGAACTCAGGTTCTACACTTTTCCCACTGCTGTTGCCTCCCTCCCCTCTCCCAGGAGCTACAATTCTATGGAAACCTAAAAGACCTACTAAAAATCTTTTCTCCACATCTTAAAATTATACTGTTAACTCCTACGTCAGGGATTATAAATTGACTATCAGCCATGGTTTAAAAGTTATATGATTCATAACAACATGTCTTTCCCATGGGAAACTTTTGTTTGTCTACTTCTCAAGAAAGATGTTGTAATGGTTTAGATGAAATGGCACAGTTCCCAGAGGGGCAGCCGGGTCCCACCACCGGATGCCTCTCTGGGTCCCAGGTGGGTGGGAGGAGGTAGGTGAGAGACCTCGGCGAGTCAGTAAGGTGGCTGGTACCAGGAGGAGCTGGAGCTGCAGTGGGCAAGAGATGGATAGACGCCATGCAGAGAAAGTGGGTATAGTATATTCAGTGGGTTGTAGAAGAAAAGGGAAGAGGGAGAGAGTAGGAGAAAGGAGAGAGAGAGAAACAGAGAGGGGGGAGAGAGGAGAGGATGGGAGGATGCAACCACCTCTTCCATAGAGACTGGGCCCAGAGAGAAGGAAGATCTGCTTGCCTCAGCCTCAGCAGAAGGGGGAAAGTGGGAGGGGCTTATCTCTTAAGGCAGTGTAAGTCAGTAGCAGGTCATAACATTCCCATCTCTTTCTTATAATAAAAAGGAGGGAAGTTAGGTACAACAGGTTAAAGGAATTGGGATGGTGGATTCTCAAGACTACTTTCTGTTTATTTGTGGGCATCGTCTTGTAGGGGGAGAACCTGAGAAAGCTGGGTGCTGTTTACATTCTGGGGTAGCTAGTCTCTTTGCTCCTGTCCAGTGTTTGTAGTATGAAAATATCTGGTGTCTCTTAGACCAGTTTAAAATATGAGACTTATTGCTTTGTTAGTCTAAAATGAGATTTAATGGGCAGACAATTATTTAACAGTAAACATAGATGCATTTAAGTTACATGTATGCACACACACACACACACACACACAATGAACAGGAATTAGACAAAGTGGATGCTTTTGGTGGGCTCTACCAAAGGCATGCCACTGCACAAAACACACATGTAACAGAATCAGCATCAGGGGACCAGGCAGGAAATACCTCAGTAAAGATGGCAGGACTTGGTCACCTGACCTGCCCTCAGTTAAGATGTCAGTAAGTTCACCTGACCTCAGTCAAAATGGTGACAGTCATGTGTTATATGGAGAAGTTACGCTTTTTGAGCTGAAGGAGTTTTAAATATAATAACAAGAGAGACCTAGAGGCATGATCCACCCTGTTGCCACACTGCCATGCCACAAGCCGCAGGAAGCAAAGACTGGAATTGAAAACAGCTGTCTGATGGATCCAATTAATCTTGTCAGTTTCTGCAGGACCAGCTTAGCAGTGGCAGGGATAGAATGGAAGGAATGGGAGCGAGAGGAAAAGAGCATTTTCAGACAGGTGGGGAAGGGGCTGCCCAGAGAAAGGAAAAAATGGAGTCATTGGGACACAGGCAGAGCATTTACAGGTCAGTGGCTGATAGTTTGAGGGTTTATATCTCATAGCTGAAAATGCAAAAACAGTGAACAAACTCCCCAAGGCCTGTAGAAGAACGTCTTCTCTCTATAGGCAGGGTGTTAATGAAGTCGACTGGCTCAGGTCCAGGCGACTCAAAGTCAGATGCTGGAGGCTGTCCTGGATGGTCTCTCACAGTGGGGACCACTTACAAGTGGTTCAAAAGAAAAGACAAAGGAAAACAAAACAAAAAGCAAAATAAATAAATATCCAAGGGACCCCGGTCGCAAAGCAAATGCACCCCTCAGCCTCTGCGGTGCGAGCATGGGACAACTACCCTGGGTAGTCCATCACAATTTTAGCTATGGGAAGCAACCAGAGATGAATGTCACTGAAGGGCTCAACCGCAGCCATGAAGGCTATGGTTGGGTATGATCCCCCTCGTTTCTAGGAATACCAGAGGATTTCTGGGAGTGTGAGAAATGGTTAAGCTGACTGAAAGGAGAAAACTTACCACCGAAGCCACTGGTGTCCACAGAGGTTGGTGCTCAGGCGCAGGTAGATCCCTGGTTCCAGAGCCCAGGGTTTCACGTGTCTTCAGCTGGCCCGCCCCCCCGGTGAGAGGGAACGTGGAGAGAGCCTGGCCGAGTCACATATCAATGTTATTCTTTTTAACGATATAAGGGTGGGAGACTGGTCCCATGAGGGATGGTGGTCCAACAAGGGGCAGCCGGCCCCACGATGGGTAATGGTGGGTGAGATACACCAAATGTAATGGTTTGGGTAAAACGCTGTGCTTCCCCAAGGGGTGACAGTGGTTTAGAACAGCAGCAGGTTGGAGACCATGGCAGCCCACAAGGGGCAAGATGGGCATGCCATGTAGAGAGAGTTTGGATATAATTTATTTAGTAAAAGGGAAGGAAAGGGGGGAGAGAGAGAGAGAGAGAGAGAGAGAGAGAGAGAGAGAGAGAGAGAGAGAGAGAGAAATGGATAGAAAGGGAGGAGAGGAAGCCATAGCCACCTCTTCAAAAGATAGAGAAGAGGGAGTGTGTGCAGGCTGGAAGCAGAAAGAAGATCCCCTTGCCCTGGTGGGGATGGGCAGGATATTCTCTTAAAGGGACAGGACAGACCATTACAGATATATAATTAGAAAGTTTGTCTGTTTTTTTTGTTCTGGTATGTCCAGCAAAAATTTAGATTTTGTGTGTGTGTGTGTGTGTGTGTGTGTGTGTGTGTGTGTGTGTGTGTTCTATTTTATTAAAAAGCTGTTTACTGTAATTGGGGTCTAGGTCTCCTACTCTGTGGACTCAATCATGTTTAAAAGTTCCTCCTATGCCCTGTGTCACATTAAGTCCCCTGGCACAGAAAGCAAAGTAAAACAGCCAAGAAATTAAACTTGGTTTGTATAAACATTCTACACCTCAAGATTCTAAGTTCATTGTATTGGATTTGGTTAAAAATCTGGTAAAACTATTTTTTAAAAAGTTTAGCTTAAAACTAGAAACATATGGTTGATAGTTAAAAATCTATACATAGGTAATCTCAAAGAGACCACATGCCACGATCCTATTCTGGCATATAAGCAGCACATGGCTTCCTGCCATCTCTAGGCAAACACGTGGCTGGTCACCATCTTTGCTAGGGTTGGAGGAAACAGATGCCGTATGACTTCACCGTCATATAATTAAAAGTGACCACCACATGGAGTGAGCCTACAAAGAAGAAACAGGTCTCCAAGATATTTATATAAGGAAAGATTTTGGTGTGATAATTCCTGTCTTCTCCTAAAAACAAGGTCCAGAAATAAATCCCAGATACTGAATATTAAATAATCTACACTATTAAAGTTTGATTTTTACCTCATGTGAGTTATGGTTGTACCCTGGGCTGGAGAGATGGCTCAATGGTTAAGAGCACTGGTTGCTCTTCCAGAGGTTCTGAGTTCAATACCCAGCAATCAAATGGTGTCTCACAATCATCCATAAGGAGATCTGGTGCCCTCTTCTGGCCTTCAAGCAGACATACAGGCAGAACACTAAATAAATAAATAAATAAATAAATCTTTTTTTAAAAAAATCAAAAAAGGTACCTTATTTTTGAAAGATCCGAAATTTGTGGGGTTTACCTTCTTTTTTTATAATTTCTACAGAATGATCATTATTTTAATTTATGATTATTCCCATATATATATAGTTGGATACACACACACACACACACACACACACACACACATATATATACACACCCAGAGTTTTGACCTTAGACATTCAGGGCTATTGTTGCTGGGGCTTCAGGAAGATTGTGTTTAACTGTTTTATTTTACTAAATAAAAAAAAATTTTTTTTCTCTTATATTGTTTTCTTTCCCCCAAACTTCTAATTGCATGCACCCCCACAACTGAGTCTAAATTTAGGGTTTATGTTTGATACCATAGTCAAACTGAACAACATAACAAAGCTTGAAAATCCCCATCTAAATAATGCTGACTTCGGGAGCAGCTGTTAAGATAGAACAAGACCACAAGACCAAGACAACCCAGCAACTAAATGCTATTGTTTCTCTTCTTAAAGGGACATAAAGGGACAGGCAGGCCTTAAATGGTGTTGTCCAGAGCATAATATTTTACTTGGTGCAAAAATGTTCACATCTAAAATTTTATGTGTTTGTTTTGATTTCGATTATAGACAGGATCTTATTCCACAATAGTTCAACTTGAGCAGTTATTTGCTGATGGTTACCGAGTAAGTGGGAAAAGAAGCTGCAAATGCCAGAGAGATGGTTCAGTGGTTAAGAGTGAGTACTGCGAAGCTCTGTGGAACCCTGTCATACATCACATCCTGCCCAAATACTTGGGGGACATAAGAGGTGCCTTGGCTTTCTAGATGCCAGCAGGGAGCTTCCCTGCTAGTCCTCAGTCCACTTTACCCCCAACCTGTCATTCCCTGCCAACTTCGTGGAACCCTGAGAAACACACCCTGTGCCAATACTAAGTGGACCTAAGAGCTTGGTCCAATACTGTGTGGACCTAAAAGATAGCCACAGCAAGGATTGGACCAAGAATCCAAGACACTGCTGGCCTCATTTGAAGGAAGAGATGGATAGGAACCAATGCAAGAATTCCTCCAACATCCTAAAAAACAACATTGGTAACACCAGAACCCAGCAGACACACAACAGGAAGACTTGATCACCCTGACCCAGAAGATGTAGAAGAAAATGACTTTAAACATAACTTTATGAAAATGATGGAGACCTTTAAAGAGGAAGTGAAAAACTCCCTTAAAGAAATAGAGGAAAAGACAAACCAAAAGCTGGAAGAAATTAATAAATCCCTCAAAGAAAACCAAGAAAAAGCAAACAGATGAAGGAAACAGTTCAAGACTCAAAGATTGAATTTTTAGAGGTAATAAAGAAAACACAAACTGAGGGAACTCGGGAAATGGAAAATCTGGATACAGAGACAAGTATAACCAACAGAATACAAGAGATAGAAGAAAGAATCTCAGGCACTGAAGATGCTATTGAGGAAATAGACTCATTGGTCACAAAGAAAACACTAAATCCAACAAATTCTTAACACAAAACACTCTGGAAACCTGGGACACCATGAAAAGACCAAACCTAAGAATAATAGGGGTAGAAGAATGAGAACTCCAGCTCAAAGGCACAGAAAATATAGTCAACAAAATTATAGATGAGAACTTTCCCAACCTACAGAAGGATATCCCTATGAAGGTACAACAAGCCTACAGAACACCAAATAGACTGAATCAAAAAGAAAGGACACAGTCAATAAGACAAAAGGCAGCCTACTGAGTGGGAAAAAATCTTCACCAACCCCACATTAGACAAAGGACTGATCTCCAAAATATATAAAGAACTCAAGAAATTAGACATTAAAATTCTAAATAACCCAATTAAAAGTGGTGTACAGAACAGAACAGAGAATTCTCAACAGAAGAATTTCAAATGTCCAAAAGATACTTAAGGACATGTTCAACTTCCTTGGCTATCATGGAAATGCAAATCAAAACAACTCTGAGATATCATCTTACTCCTGTCAGAATTGCTAAGATCAAAAACACTAATGATAGCTTATGCTGGAGAGGATGTGGAGCAAGGGGAACACTCATCCACTGCTGGTGGGAATGCAAATTTGTGCAACCACTTTGGAAATCAGTGTGGTGGTTTCTCAGAAAACTGGGAATCAACCTACCTCAGGATCCAACAATACCACTCTTGGGAATATACCCAAAAGATGCTCAATCATACTATAAAAGCATTTGTTCAATTATGTTCATAGCAGCATTATTTGTAATAGCCAGAACCTGAAAATAACTTAGATACCCCTCAACTGAAGAATAGATAAATAGATAAATAAAGTATAGCACCTCAATACATTAGAGTTTTTTTCAGCAGTAAAAAAATAATGACATCTTGAAATTTGCATGCAAATGGATGAAATTAGAAAACACTATCCTGGGTGAGGTAACCCAGACCCCCCCCAAAAAACAAATATGGTATGTACTCACTCACAAGTAGATACTAAACATAAACAAAGGGCAATAAACGAACCTATAGTTCATGATTGTAGAGAAACTAATTAATGAGGTAAAGCCAACGAAAACATATATAGACCCTCCTGGAAATTGGAAACAGACAAAAATTTGGGAGTATGGGGCAGGGGGTAGAAGGAAGGGGAGAAGGGGGAGTTGAGGAGAACTTGAGGGAATGGGATAGATATAAGAGCAAGGACAAAGATATCTTGATTGAGGGAGCCATTAGGGAGGTATCAAGAAATCTGGCTCTAGAATAATGCCCAAGAACCCACAGGAATGACCCTAGCTAAGACCCTAAGCAACAGAAGAGAGGGTTCTGAACTGGCCTTACCCTGTAGTCATCCTGATGATTATTTTAAATATCACCATAGAACCTTCATCCAACAACAGATGGGAACAGAGGCAATGACCTACATCAGAGCACTGGACTGAGTTCCCAAAATCCAGTTGAAGAGTGGAAGGAGTGAGAGTATGAGCAAGGAATTCAAGACCATGAGGGGTTCATCCACTGAGACAGTTTGCTTGAGCTCACCAACTACAACTGGACTGGGAATCAACTCTGAAGGGGGTTGACAGTTGGGGCAGACTGTAGGGGCCACTGATAGTGACACTGGAATTTGTCTCTACGGCATGTACTGGCTTCTTAGGATCCTATTCTCTTTGGATGTAAGCCTTGTTCAACTTAGATGTAGTAGGGAGGGCGTTGGATTTTCTACAGGGTACGATGCATGGCCCTCTCTTAAGATTGGAGGGGGTGGGGTGGGAGGGTATATGGAGTGAGTGGAAGGGGAATAGGAGGAGGGGAGGGAATAGGAATTTGGATTGGTATTTTTTAAGAAATAAAATAATAATAATAAACAATTAAAAAGAGTGAGTACTATTCTTGCAAAGGATGGATGTTCAATTCCCAGGGCCTACAGGAGGGCACTCACAACCTTAAACTCTAGTTCCAAAGGATCCAAAGTCTGACCTCTTCAGGTCAGAGTGCCTTCATGGGCATATATCCTCCCACCCAACCCCCACATACTTAAAGATAAAATAATTTAAAAACAGAAAGTAATGAAATATAAATTATGAAGTCAAATACATATTAACAAATAAAATTGAATTGCCAATTGAAGAATTTAAATTTGTTTGATTCCAACAACTTAGCCTGCTGTAGTTTGATCCATTCTGCAAGAAACATTAAAATCATACACACACACACACACACACACACACACACACACACACACACACAAATCAATCTGTAACCAATGACAGAGAGAACTCTTTCAAGGAAACTGGAGTATGGAAAAAGGTCTCTAGCATGGATAAAGATGATAAACTTTTATTGGACAAAATTTAATTTCATAATACATATAAATTGGAAAAAATGCTCAATCCATATTAAGAAACAAACTTTCAAAATATTTAGTATTTTAAGTATAAAACATCTTAAGTTCATATAAGGTTTTGTTAATATACAGTCTTGATAATAGTAGCTTTCACAATAGCAAACATCTATTTCTTTCCCCAAAGCTTCAGCCCTCTTCTCAGTTCTCTTCCTGTGTAAAATTCAGGCCACAGGCCTCACTCTCCTAGAGCTCCTACTAGGTTTAGACACAGTTTACCTTTTACCAGACTCAGAAAAGAGATAAACTCACAAAACAGATTTCAATGTAACTTTTTACTATCCCTTTTCTTAGAGGAACTCACTCTACAGTGACTGTCCTCAGTACTCAACAGCCTGTGTCTCCTGGTCAACCACTAGATATTAAAAAGGTGTAAAGTTTAAACCTTAAGTTGTGATGGTCTGATAAAATGTTTTAAGATCTAAAAAGATGTATAAATGCAAGTTATAAAGGTCTGAGGATGCAAAAGCTTAAATTGTGGTTTTTAAGAAAAGCGATTTAAGTGTATAAATGCAAGTTACTAAGGTGTAAATACAAGTTACAGATGTCTGAAGACACCAGGACCTGAACTGTAAGGATCTAAGAAAAGTGTTTTGAGATACATGGATGGACATTATTTGTAAAGGTATAAAAATGGCCTAAGTTATATAAAAATGTTTTGGATTTCTTGCCCCTTCTATGTTACTGTTACACTAAGATTTCAAATTTTCAGAGATTTAACATTAGTCGATGGAATTCGGACAAGCTATTAATTTAGCTCTCAAAATACAGACTACTTATTGTTTTGTCACAGCTCACGATTTTAAGTTTCCTTTGGTTGTCCTCTACATATAGACCAACAGGTGTTTCTCATCTGACTACAGAACTAAAGATATTCCTGTCCAGTCTCTATCTCACCTGGTTTCCACTTGGCTGACAATCACCATCCAAAGACCTGCAAGCTACAAAGTGCTGGGCTCTGGACTTGCTGAAAACTGACATGAACCAGTTTATGTGATATGAATGTCCCCTGTCCTTTCACCTGGAACAGTTAATCAGACCTTTCTGATGAATGCCCTATTATCCAGATTTTAACTAGCCCTTCAGTCTTCCTGGGCCTTGACAACCTATACTCCAGGTCAGCTGGAAGCTGTTATAACCCCTTAATAGTTGGTAAACAAAGTCAAGTCAAGAGAAAACTCCCTGATAAGAGCTACCAAATGACTACCTATAATTCCAATTGATATACAAAAAAGGAATAAGATTTATTAATGGTAAATTCAAAAATTAAAATGGTTCTATAATATGATAGAACACTTGGCCTGTTTTTTTGAAGAACAAAAAGATATTATCCATCACAGGGCCTTTGACATTTCTGCTCTCTGTCAATTACGGTTGGCTGTTACATCACTGATATAATGACTAGTTGATAATTCTTATCTCAGTACCATTAATCTAATTAATTAGGTTATCAGATCCTAATATAAAATGGCACCTGTCATAGAGCCAAGGATTTGACACAGGATACAAATTAATTCTTAAACCCAAAATTAAGCTGTGAGCACCACCAGCCCAAAGACCAGGTATATTCCTGGGATTCCCGAAACTGTAGCTCTTAAAAATAACAATAAAGTCTCCAAAAAAAAAAGGTATATTAGCCTATAGGTTTTATTCATATAAGTCCAAACAACACATTTCAAGGCTACACAGTTGGAGAGTTTCCAGATGGTGGTCCCGACCAAATTCCATCTTGGTCAGTATTTAACTTTTTAAGCTAATTTTTAACTTTACTTCCTCAGAGAAACTCCCCTGTGGGTTTTGCACCCTCTTGTGATTATCCCTCAGGCCTATCTACATGAGGAGTAAGAGTCAGCACTGCTGCTGCAATCCAGAGACAGAGATAGTCCTTCCATTGCTGTAGGAACAGAACTTGTCATCTCCCTTGGATCTGCTGGGGCTGCAGTAACTGCCATCATTCCGACACATCATCTGGTTGGAGACATAAGAGACAGAGTCAATCAGGCAATGGCGTCCACAACTGACGGCTTGGATCCCTCCAACGGTAGCTCTTTTGGTGGAGTTGTGATTCAATACAGAAGAACATTGGATCTAATAACTGATGGACATCTAATAATTGCTTGGTATTGGGGGAAGAAAGTTGTTTCGATGTAGATGAATCAAATATGGTTAAAACTAAAGTCAATGACCCCCAAAACAATCTCCACAAAGACCTGCTCTCAAAATTCCAGCCTATAGAGTCACTTAGCATTTTTAACAACCCTATGTTTTCTTGGCCCCTACCCTTTATCAGTTCTCTGGTTATGCTATGTTTTATTTTGCCCCCTGCCTTATTCAGTTCCTCTGCCAGCAGACTACCAAAATTGCAACAAATTTCCACCAATCAATTCATGGCCCTGGACCTTCAACACAGATGGCAGGTTCTTCAAGGTTTAGTACTACACCTCTCCATTATAAAATAAAACAGGGGTTATATGTTGGAAGGTCCTGCTGGTCAGAGATTACAGTCTACCATGGCCAGACTGCTTTCACCACGCTTGGCAACAGGAAGGATGCCCTCCCAGTGAGACACCCTGCTCTCTACCTTCCCTTATTTGGAGGATGCCTCTAGGCTTCGTGCATGCCTTATCTCAAGGATAACCCTTGATATAGTTCCCTGTAAATGCTCTTCCCCTGCTGAACACATGGAACTTCAGTAACATGCTCTAGCTATTTTCACAGGACTGTGCTACAACTAACCCAGCTTTATGATAGGAGCATGCCGTTTAATTCAAATTAGGTGATTTCCCAGCTAAGATCACCACTCCTTTTCCCCCCCATATCTAGAATAAAGCTGAATTTTTGAAGTCATATCCCTGAGGTCCTTCTCTATTGTATCCACAGCTGAATCCTGTTCTCCATTTCTGCTGCCTCCACTCTCCTGGAGTGTTGGCCAATAATCCCTGAGGAAGGATATGCATAGCTCACATTTTTAACTATATGCAGGAAGACAGAAAAGTAGGGATGGCTTTGAAACCTCCAAGGCTACCTAGTAGAATACCCTAGTATTCTACCTCCTAGGGAAAACCACATCTCTTAGACCTCCCCAGTGTCACCTCCTGGGAAACAAGTATTCAAATGCAAGGGTCATTCAAACCCCACAGGTGGTTGGTAGATTTTTTATTTTGTTGTATTTGGCTTTTGTTTTTTAATGCTACCATTAAAAAAAACACACACACACTTTAGCAACGTTTTTTTTTTTTTTTGGATTTTTCGAGACAGGGTTTTTTTAGCAACACTTTTAACAGAGGTTCAACTATGATTAGCTTGCAATTTCTAAACTTTAACTGGGACAGAAAGTCACACAGCAGACTAATGCTGTCAATGACTACAGGCAATGCAGCCTGAAAATTTAATTAGCAACCCTTAAGATGGAGGACAGGGTTCAGGGTTGACTATGTTGTCATGAGAAATGAGTATATTCATATTCTAGCTTCTTGTCTGCAAAGTAAAGTCCCTGCAGTCTGGGAGGTAAAGAGGGGGGTGTGCCCTCCTTGCCTTATTCTTCGCTTAATGAAGGTGTCAATGTGTTCAGCCTCTAGGGAGGTTATCTTGTCAGCCAAATGTTTCCAAAGATCTGTGTTTTGATCTGTGAGGAGACATGATAAAATCATGAATTGCCCACCAAGTCACACTATTTAGACACCATCATACACCCACCTTTGTTTTATTTGTTGTTGCTGCTAGTGTTGTTTGAGACAGGGTAACCCACTGTAGCCGAGACTAGCCTCAAACACCCATTATCTTCCTTTCTTACTCTTTCATGTGCTGATATTGACACACTGCAAGATGGCATCCAAATTAAAATTCAGTGCCTTAACCAATCCTTCCACTTACTTCACAGACTTTGCCTGAAAGCAAGGCAACAATTATGTCTCAACAGAGGGCCTTAAGAAGGACATTTCCAGTTGACATGGTCTCCTTCCTGAGGCAAATATTTAGCTGATAGCTTAAACATCAAGAATGGATGATTATGTGGATTTACCACAGAGATTGATAAGAAAATAATAGAACTTTAAAATGCCAAATAAATAGTTTTCTGCCTGACAGTCCTAGAACCTTGAGGTGCCTCATTGATCTGCCTTCATTCTCAACAGTCTGAAAACTTAATTATATCATGAAAGCCAGAAACAAATTTTGTGATTGCTGAAACAAAAATTAATAAACCCTGACACAAGCTAATATAGGCAATTTTTCTTAAAACAATAGGTTCTCACTGTGTAGTATAGGCTATTCTCAAAATTGAAATTATTCTGTCTCTGCTTTCTAAGTGCTGGCAATAGATCTATGTACCAGAGTAATCCTACTTTGGGATACTATAGACTAAAATATATCCTATTTTAATCAACAGTGTGCTACTCTAATAAGGAAAAGATGTACTGAATAAAGATCCTTGGTCATTTCAGAGGAAATTCAAAGATGGGCATAGAGTTGATTTAGCAGGAACAAGTGTATTAGAGCAAGGTGAAAGTTCACTTTCAATTCCTGCCTATGGGTGCTTAGAGCCTGGGTTTTTTTATTGAGGTATATACATATGTATAAAGATTTCCATGGAATTTGGAAGAATTCTCCCAGTCCATGACTGAGCTATCCTTCTAGCACATTGGGTAGGTAATTTCTGAACTTGTATGGTCCCGACAGAAGCTGTGGAAGAAGTGCATGTGCCGACAATGTGCTCAAATGCAGTGCACACCACAGATGTATTTACCAACTCATAGTTTACTCACAGGTGCCAATTATTTCCTAACTTCTTTTCAGACCCCTGTATCAAAGTGAACTCAATCTCACCCAGCATCCATCAGCACAGAAGTTACTGAGCCTATTAAGGACGTATAGGGGAATTAAGGAGTGGTGGAGAATATATAGAATCAACAAAGCGAAAATGACAAGAGGGCAGAATGGTTACTAAGAAAATCATTTCAGGTCTCCTTAACTAGCAATGATCCAAGTTTAGCTCTGAACTTCACAAGGAGGCTGGGAAACAAGGGTCCTCTTCACAGATGTGGGCTGGACAAACTGATTTCTTCCCATAGCCCTAAGTTTTCTAAGCAAGCACATTCAGGTGGCCTTAAAGATGGCAATGGTCTCTATCCACTATGCCAATCCCTCAGAGACAATTATTGCACTGCCAACAGCCATAGATATTAAGGTGCAACTCTACACTCTTTCCCATAACAGTGTTCTGAGGAATTCTGTTTATCTTTTATGTATGTTGACTTTGATGACACTGGACCCATGGCTGTTCTATGGGGAAGAATATCAGTATGGTCCTGTTTTAAGTCAAGTAAAAGGTAATTAAACATAGAAATTATGGGGAAGAATAAGGCACATGGAGATCATAGGTGTGGACGTTTAAAGAACACATTTACTTAAGGTTTGGAACCATATGTAGCATGTTGGTGACTCTCCAGGTGCATCTCAAAGGATTGCTAGAAACCTTTTGTCTTTTTTTCTTTCATTTTCATGAATGAGATTCTACGGTGACTCTGGACATGCACTGAATAGTATTATAGTCTAAAAGTAAGAGCCATTGGGGATAACAAAGGAGTTAGATCACATCTTCTAACTATAAGGGATGTTTCTGATGAGAAGCCTAGAAAATTGCAGGTTTATAGCCTTAAGCAAATGTTGCCAAGTTGGAGCTCCTGACTCCCTGCTGGTGAGGAGTTTCAGCCACACTCCTGGGTAAGGCCTTTTCCTTCACTGACCCATATTTTTCTTTCTATCCTGCCTTTTAGAAACACTTCAAGAGCAATATGGATTCCACTCTTGACAGAAATCTTTTGTGGCCACTCTAAGCATTCTAAAGAAATATTGGAAATAGCCAGTGGGCTGTTAACTCTAATTCTCCTGGAGATGGTATAACTGTGGCCCTCCCATTGCACACTCAGCTAACAGGGGATTCATTCTGGAGAATGAATCTCAAGTATGAAACTAGAAGAAGAAGCTGTATCTGTGCAAGGCCCTGGATACTAATTGTCATTTGAGCTGAGTAAAACACTGTGATGATGAAGATAATGTTATATGTTGAGAGCCCAAGTTACCTAGAGCTCTCATAGATGTGCTCAATGGACGCTTGCTGTCTCTGTATCTAAGCTAACATTCTCACATCAGATAAAACACTTGGGAAATACAGTAAGGTTCCACAACATCCACCTCATCTGTACCAAGCCAAAAGTAGACTGCCCTAAGATAATATTTGACACCTGCTGAAAGCTCCCCCTGCCTTGGTACAGGCAACAGCAATAACCTCTCTCGTCTGATCTTCCACCAAGAGAAAAACAGTGTTACGCACCTCTGAGAAATGCAAGGTTCAATACACAATCTTGGAAATAGAGACCAGGGTCTCACTAGACACTAACCCTGCTAACACCTTGTTCTTGGACTTTCCAGCCTCTGAATAGGAGACATCTATTCAGCTTGTTCTACATGACTCAAGCTGCAGTGTTCCTTTACGGCAGCACATGACATGACAGGAAGCACTCCACCAGGTGGTGAAGGGTTTTATCCCGGAGGAGCCGCAGAGAACATGAATGCAGTGGAGGCATTTTCTTTCAATAACTGCTTTTGTTTAGGAAATCAGGACAGAGGTTACAAGCACAAACATGTGCACATGTGCACGCATACACACCCTAGAGTAGACTTACGCATCTCTCAGCCTGAAAAACATTCCACACCCATGACCTCAGAGACCCCTAGGGGAGGAAAATTATCATCCTCAGCCCAGTTTTTCAGGAGGGGGGTAATGGGAAGGAGTACAGAGCTCCACCCAAACCTTCCTAGAGTCTTTCAGCCAGAACAGAGCAGAGGTACATTTAGGTCCTGACCTCCCAGCCCCAGACTCACATTCCAGCTCTAACATCCTGAAATTGGTAACTTTAACAACTTTGGTCCTTCTTCCTGTGTTCCCTATTTCCTTCAGATTTGCATGATAAAAGGGAAGATATTTTACAACATGGTCAGTTTCCATTTTTATGTTGAGCAGCTTCTCCTGTGCTTTATTTCATAATACACATGCAATTATTGAATAACTGCCATAGGATGCCTGGGGACTGTGTTAGGTTGCTTTTGTTGTTATCACAATTTATAAGAAGATTAGTGGCTCATAGAAATTTTGAGGCCAGAAATTTGACATCCTGTCATGGGTATTACCAGGGCTACCCTCCCTCTGAAGTTCAAGTAGAGAACATTTTCCACTTGTTCTGGTTCCTGGTAGCTCCATGCTTTTTTTCAATTTTAACTGAAACCCCCAGATTTCTGCCTGAGTCTTTGTTTGTTCTGTCAAATCTTCAGCCTGCTTTAAAGGATACTGTGGTTACACTCAGGAAACACCCAGATAAAACACAATGTTTTCCCCACCTCAAGACCCTTAATTGACATCACATCTTTAAACTCCCTAGGTTACTACCACAGGTTCTGGGCATTAGGTCTGAATATTTTTTTAAAAATAATGACTTAGCCAATTGCAAACAACCAAATAACAGAAAGTCCAAGATAAACTCATGCTAATTTTCCTCTATTGTTCTACAGGAAAAGACAAATGAATTATAGAAATCCCAGATGGACCATGTTATAAATCCCATGTGTTGAAAAGAACCTAGAGAAAGACATATAATCTAAAACTCACAGTTTACAGATGAAAACATAAACAAAATACTATTAAATTACATGTTATAGGTAGTTCATTAGGATTATATGCAGTAATAATAAAATTGGCCTCTTTATAGTCATTATGGGAATGGAAAAGAATAATATTATGTCCAGTATCCTTTATCCATGTCAGTCGTCTTGCTCGTCTTTAAATGCTATCTTGTTGGTATTGATTATCATAATTGGTACTAGGCTAGGATGTCAAAATGACTTTCTCAACACAAGCTAAAAGGTGAAACAACCAGAACTAACTCTCTGAACTTCTGAATTCTCAATGTAGTACGTTTTTCTATATAACAAAGTGTCCATAAAACTAGAAATGCAGAACATACCATCTTGTTGTGGCATGTGTCTATCTTCTCTCCCCATCACGAGAGTGATCCTGAGAGGCGTCCTATTTTGCCACCTATCTCCTTGTCTAAATGCTTAATCACCATCACTCTATATCATTTACTTTCCAAAAGATCTAGGTTAACAATATCACCACCAATTCATTAACACTAATCATAGTCTAGCAACTGTTCTAAGGGCTAGATGCATATGTGCATGTGTATACCCATAAATGTGCACACATGTGTAAATATACATGTACATACACACAAAAACATACATGGATATATAAACAGCTAAGGTTTCCTGCTCTGGAACAGTCTTTGTTCACTGTGAATATCTGTTGCTCTCATTGGTCTAATAGAGAATTTAATGATCAATATCTAAGAAGTAGAAGTTAGACAGGGCTTGCAAATAAAAGGAGAGTACAGCAAAGACAGAGGGAAAAGTTGCCAGGAAATGCACAAAGAAGAAGGATAAACATGCCGGCCTGAAGAAAGCTACCACCACATGGTAGAGCATAAATAAGAATATGAATTAATTTAGGTTGTAAGAACTAGTTATTAATAAGCCTAAACTACCAGCCAAGCATTTATAATGAATAACAGTTCTCTGTGTGGTTATTGAGGAACCAGTGATTCTGACAAAAACCTCTGCCTATGGTATTTGTTGAATCCTGGCTATGAAAGTACAAAGAAAGACATACTGAAGTCTGACACGAAGAACTGAGGATTTATAGGGTAAATGGGGTTAATTCCCTTGGCAGAAGAAATCTCAAAACAGCCTTGAATAGATTTTATTGTATAGTTGTTAGTGGTAACTCTAAGGATGATTTATTAGCAGAGGAAGTCGCTGAGCAGAGTAAATTCAAAAAACAAAAGATCATGTGGAACTGAAATGGGGGTAAATCCTGTTTTCTAGGAGATAAGAAATAGAATAAAGGGAGAGGTGATCTCAATCAGTTTCCCACTGCCTGAAAGATTTATGACTCTCAGCTCCTACTCTAACACCATGTCTGCCTCATTGATACCATGATATTGAACTGAACCTCTGAACCATAAGGAAGCCACCTCAGTTAATTGTTTTCCATTTTAAGTGTTGCCGTAGTCATGGCAACCCTAACTAAGGACACCCCATTCCTAACCCAAAAGCTTTTTTCAATTGATAGCTACTTGAAAATAAAAAATTAGTTTTCTCCAAGGGAGTCTCATTGAGGGAAACAAACCATCATAATAGTAGGGAGTAGATAGCCAGCAAACACACAAAACTCAATGGCGTCTTTGGAGGTTCTTTGGCTGACTGTAGGTCCACACCTCTCCTTCTGTTCCTCCAGATCCAACCCCCCATCTCATATCCTGCTCTGTAGCAGAACACCTGTGCAGTCTCCCTTTCCTCTCTGATCCCATTCCCAACATATCACAAAGATTTTAGATTTTCTCCCCCAATCTTCCTTTCCCCAACTCATCCCATCATCTCAGCCTCCAACACCAGCAGGCATGGCCTGGGAGCACAGCTGCCTAGCAGGCCAGGACAACAAGCTAAATGAAGACGTTCACCACTCTCTCCTCCCACCCATAAAACTTTCCCACCACCAGCCCCAACAATCTCATTCCTAGATCTGTAACAGAACATGAGTTGCAGTCTTCCTTCTCCACCCTTGCCTGCTCACATCTGTGGATCCCATAGATCATTCCCTCCTGACCTCCCTCCCCACACTTGTCATTTCATCCAACCCCCCAGTTGCAGCAGGCACCCCCTGATAACCCACAGCCAGTGTCTGACAGAAAAGCAGGTAGGCTGCCTGCAGATCTCTTCTTCTCCCTCTGTTCCACAGCAGCAATTCCCCAGTATCATCCTCAGCTTTTCAGCAGAACACCTGTAGTAACCTTCCCTGGCCCACTGTTCCCATCTCCTGTGGATCCCAAAGATCTTCCTCTTCTAATTCCCTCAGCTTACTCTTTGCTCTGATCCAGCCCCCAATTCCAGCAGGCACTCCCTGCTAAGACAAGGACCATTCCTGGCAGGGTAATAATTAGGCTGACTGCAGAACGACACCTTTCCTGCAGCTACTGCAGATCCAGTCTCCCGATCTCATTTCCAGCTCTGTAGCAGAAAACCTACCATGTTCTCCCTTTCTCCTCTGAACCCACACTCAGCAACAAAGATGTTCTCCAATTTTCCTTCCTCCAACTCATCCCATGATCCCAGCATCCCAACACCAGCAGACATTCTCTGGAAACACACCAGCTGAGCAGGCCAGGGAAACAGGTCCACAGAAATTTCCTACCAGGCAGAACATAGTCAACACACTCTCATAAATTCCAGGCAGGAAGCAGAAGCCAAGAAACAAAATATTCACCCAACAAAGACAAAACCAGATACCATCACCCAGGCCACCAATCCCAGATGTCTAGACATCAGTGTAAAAACACACTTAATAATGACCAGGACAATGTCTACCCTGGAGCCCAGCAACCTTACCACAGCAGGCACTGAATAGTCCAACATAGCTGAACCCATGAAAATGACCTAAAAATAGCCTTGTGAAACGAAAGAGGCCCTTAGGGAGGAGATAAATAAATCTCTTTAGGAAAATAGAAGCAAACAGTGTGATGAAATGAAATAAACCCTTAAAGAATTCCAGGAAAACATGAGTTGTGCAAGGAGATTAATAAAACTGTTCCTGACTTAAAGATGGAAATAGGATCAATGAATGAACCCAACCTGATGAAATGCTGGAAACAAAAAAAAAAATTGGGAATTTGAATAAGAACTACAGAGGCAACTCTAACCAACAAAATACAAGAGATAGAAGACAGAATTATCATTTGGCAGTTGTTTCTGTAAAGTGACTGAATAAATTCAAATTTGCTGTTTGAAAACCTTAGGTTGTTCCCATCTAACCTTGAAGTACAATGCTGAGATTGGTTCCCTTTTAAATTCATCTGTCTGGATCTGAATATCTCTATGATCTGTTTTAATAGGTTTTTCTAAGGGCTGTATCTTGGCACTCATTCCAACAACTTTTTAAATGATAAGACAAGAATTATCAAACCAATGATAAAGATTATCAAAATGATATTTAACGTTATGTCATGCCAGTTAAATTGATTATCCTTTCATTTAATTGTTGCAATTTTAAACCATCCATTGTGTTGGATATACTCTCTCCTTTGTAATAGTGGTTCCCATTTTTTAATTTGGGGAAATAACCTCGTTTTTGTCTTTAAAAACTAATTTCCCCCTTTAAGACCTGCCAATTGTCTCACTAAATCTTCTGATGATGACCATGGAGCATAAGGCTGCATAGCATGTCTAATTGAAGAACACAGGTGGTGCACAACCTGGCTGAGGATAGCTGCAGCTGTGAGTATGCAGCCGTGAGCTGAGAACGTACTTGGGTTGCAATAAAGTAGAAGCCTGAGCAGGTGTTAAGTCAGCTACCTAGTGGGGAAGCAGCTCAAGGTGGGGATTCTGGGGAATTCCACAAACCACAGGGGAGAGGGAGCTGACTGGCTGAAAAATGCACAGGGGGTTGTGCAAAAAAAAAAAAAAAAAAAAAAAAAAAAACAGGTGTAGCGGGAGCTGTCTGAAGACAGAGCCATCCAGTCTAGGGTAGGTAACTTCTATTTGTTTGGAACCCAGGTGCTTCTGGAGTTTTGGTGATAGCTGGAGCTTGTTATGAAGAGGCTACAACAGGAAAATCCTAGATTCGCACAAGGAAATCCTAGATTTCCTTGGGGAAAAAAAGAAAAAAAGAAACCCTAGCAAGCACAGCAGGGCAACAACTCGAGTGGGACCCCCCATGTGCTGTTGTGGTGTGTGCCACAGGCAAGCAGCTTTTTCATGAATCTGTGCCCTAAAGTTGGGTGGCAACTATTGCATGAGTTATAATTGGTATTAATAATAAAATCCCAGAGCCAGATATTAGGGTAAATGAAAGATCTAAGAGACAAACAAAGAAGCCACAGACAGTGCTTACCTTGCTTACTCCTCAGCCAAAAAAGAGGAGAGTTCCTGTACCCTCCCACGTTATATTCCTCTCTCTGCTCAGCCACACCACTTCCTGTCTGTCTGTCTGTACAAACCTCCAGACCTCTATAGTTAACTAGTGGCTCCCTCCACCCTCTGATCTTCAGGCAAGCTTTATCTGTTTGAGCACAAATAAAATATCACCACTGATGGCACCTTAAAAATAACAGCAAAGGTTGTCCTCTGGCTGTCACACATGCACACATGCCCAGATATATGTACAACAAAATTAAATATCCTAATCAAAAAGAGAGGAGCAGGTGTACATGGGAAACAGGCCCACAGGTTGCCCTATTGTTGTCTGGGTTTCTGTCCTGCCCAGTTCCGCAAAGTCCCAAAGAAATCACACAGAGGTCTACATTAGTTATAAACTGATTGGCCTAGTATCTCAGGCTTTTTTATTAACTCTTATATTAACTCTTACAACTTATATTAACCCATCATTCTTGTCTATGTTAGCCACATGGCTTGGTACCTTTTTCAGTGAGACAGTCACATCTTGCTTCTTCTGTGGCCGGGTCACAACTGTGGAAAGAGCTTCCCTTTTCCCAGAATTCTCCTGTTCTTATCATCCTGAGGACACTTCCTGCCTGGTTGTCCCACCTATACTTCCTGCCTGGTTACTGACCAATCAGCGTTTATTTAAAATATAATTGACTGAATATAGACCACTATTCTATACCACCCTATCTTGTGTTCTTGCTGAGGCCACTTTAGATTTAAGTAGAATTTGATTTCTTTGATGGGAAACCATGTGGAAATTACACAGCTGCATTCTAGGAAGTCAATGCCCCAGCTAGCTTATCTTGGCTTCTATTAAACTGCCTGCTTGTGCAAACCTTCCCTGAAGCTGACAAGCAAAAGAACAAGATATAGTTTTTGTCTTCAAAAGCTCTTTCCTCTAAATGTTCAGTGTTACACTTGGGTCCCAAGTACCTGAGTGTAGTCCCCGCTGACTTGAATAGAGGCTTTCAGATTGCTATAGACTGTCTGAGAGGTCTTCTCTAGAGGGTAACCACAATACCAGATACATAATACGATATCCAGTTGAAAATGGCAGGTGTATGTTGCAGAAGAATTGTATGCTTGGCCATTCCACAATGCCAATAAAGCCGCTTGAATCAAAGGATAAAAATGGCTATTGGCTGATTGAAATTAGCCATCGAGTCGTTGGAGGTCTGATAGAGAGGGACAGGGACAGAGAAGAGGGAATTTCTGGGATTGTGGATTAAGAAAAACGTGGAGTGTTAGCCAAAGACTCTTCAGAGTTCCTTGAATTTATCAGGCCTTTATCTCAATTTCTGATTCTCGAGTTTTTATTATACTCGAACAATTTATGTAAAGATAGGTGATATTTAGATAATTGTTTCACATATTAATGTTATAGCATAATTAAATATCTACTCAGCAGAAGATACTCTAATATTTTCAAAGGTAATAAAGGATAATTTTATGTTTCCTATACAGAAAAGGTCATGACACTCATGAAGTATGGAGAACAGTCATGAAGTATTTCCTTACAACAATACAGGTGATCTAAGCACTCACCTGTATTTGTAGCACTGAGAAAGCAGAGAAAGGAAGATCAGGAATTAAGGAGTTAAAAGCCATCCTCAGCTATATGGCATGTTCAAGACCAGTCTGAGAGCTACACGAGGGCCTGTCTCAAGACACACAAAACCAAAAACCAAAATAAGAAATAAGCTGGGTGTGGTAACACACACCGAAATCCCAGTAGTCAGGAAACTGAGGCAGGATGAACTGCAAATTTGGTACTAGCCGGGACTTCATAATTCGTCAGCTGAGTTACCTAGGAACGTGTTTCAAAAACCAAAACAAGCCGAACGGTGGTGGTGCACGCCTTTAATCCAAGCTCTCGGGAAGCAGAGGCAGGAGGATCTCTGTGAGCTCTAAGCCAGCCTGGTCTACAAGGGCTAGTACCAAAGAAGGCTTCAAAGCTACAGAGAAACCCTGTCTCAAAAAACAAAATAACAAAAGAACAAACAAATAAAAATAAGGAGTCAGAGAAATTATTTGATGTTATAAGAGAATTAATATTTATTATATGTGAATTTTGAGCTTGATCAACAAGACTTCAGTTTCAGACCTTCATAGGTACTGTTGGCTCCACAACTTTATCCTGGTGACTGGTTGTCCCGACCGCGCCAGGAGGGGGCGCTCCTGTAGCTCAGCCAAGCAATCAAGAGGCGACCAGGGGAATTCTGAGGTCAGGTTCCCAGCAAGGTTGCCTCATCTAGATTCTCCCTAGCCAGTTCTGGCGCCACAAGTTCCATTGATGACTAACAGTGGTGGCAGGTTTCCTACATGCTACAGTCTCATGGCGAGGGGGCGAGGGTGGAAAAGTGGGGGAAAAATCACAATCTGCTCAAGACAGCCACAGTCAGCTTTCTAGGTAGCTCAGAACTAGGTAGGGTAAACGCGACCATTCACTTAGAGCCCTCTTCAGGAACTCTGAACTTTGATACAGCTTGGGGTTCTGCGAGTCGGTCAATCCCATCCCGGTCTTGACCACAGCTGGTGAGAAGTACCGAGAATGTCTGATCTAGGAGACCCTGACAAGGACGTACTGGGAGTCAAGTAGCTAAGTCACAGTGGGCAGCGCAGGACATCATCACTAAGATTCCTTACTGTGTCTTCTGGATCTGGCAGCAACAGCTCACTCTTAGGCCCGGGGAGAAGTTTCTCAACAATCCCAACTGCGCAAGCTCGGCACGGACTACAGATCCCACTACATGCACCACTTTCACGCAGATTAATGTCATTCTTGCCAGGACTTCTGCAACTGTGCAATTATCCGCGTTCCAGAATCTAGAACTTCAAGTTCCGAATCAATGATAACTGTGGCAGTGCTATTCTGCCTTCGGGAAATTGTTTGCTTGTGTGCTGATAAATTAGTATCCCGTATTACCTGCAATGCAACACAATCAAGGCACACAATATTTCTATCTCCCCCAAAAGTTCTTCTGTATTCTACCTGTGATAATGTTCAGAAGAAGCTGACTACTCTTTGAATTGCTGCTTAATTTATTTCGTAAAAGAGCATAAGAACTTTCTTATATTTCGTTTAACAATTGTACTAGAAGTAGTAGAACAGTGTAAAAAAGTTTATTTTTATTTAGTTTAGAGTTTGGGGAGGTTAAAGGACATGTTGATGACAGGACACAGCTCTTATTAGGACCACACGCCTGATTGCTCAGCATGGAGAACCATATGCAGAAATTCCATCACCAGATGAGAATGTAAAGAACAGTTATGGACCAATGATGTAATTTCATCTTAGAGTTCACTACCAAAGATCTCACCCTAACGCTAGATCTCACCCTCCACAACTATCTCTTTCCCCTCTCTCTTAAATTCCTAAGTGGGCCCAGAATCAGAGTTTTTGTTAAGCTCAAAATAATCTACCTATTATCCAATCCAATTCCCCCCTCCTTTTTTTGTCAAAGAAGATCTCTGAACCTACAAAATTTCCACCCAATCCGCAACCCTATACCAGTTATAATCACCCTGAATTGATGTCCCTACCTAATCCTCAGGACAAATTTTATTGGGAGAGGGCACATGGTTTTCTAGAATTACTTCCAGATGTCATGGGGAGGGGCGGTGTTCTTTCTATGGGATCCTGTAAAACTAAAAGGATGGTTAAGAGGGAGGGTAGCCGTGGGAATACCCATGATTGGATGTCAAATTTCTGGCCTCAAAATTTCTATGAGCCACTAATCTTCTTATAAATTGTGATGACAACAAAATCAACCTAACACAATCCCCAGGCATCTTATGGTATTCAATAGTTGTATATGAATTATGAAATAAAAGCATAGGAGAAGCTGTTCAACATGAAGTTGGAAGCTGACCATGTTGTAAAATATCTTCCCTTTTAGCATGCAAATCTGAAGGAAATAGGGACCACAGGAAGAAGGACTAAAGCTGTTAATGTTATCAATTTCAGGATGTTAGAGCTGGGATGTGAAACTGAGGGGTCAGGACCTAAATGTACCTCTGTTCCCAACTGGGGAGTCAGGACCTAAATGTACCTCTGTTACTTTCTGGCTGCTAGAATGAGCTCTGAACCTCATCTTCCCTCCCCACAAATACTGGGCTGAGGAGGATGATTAGCCTTCCCTAGGAATCTCTGAGATCATGGATGTGGAATATTTTGCAGGCTGAGACACATGAACATACTCCAGAGTTTGTGCATGTGTGTTTTGTGTGTGCGTGTCTGTGTCTGTGTGTATGTGTGTGTGCATGCATATTTGTGTGATTGTAACCTCTGTTCTGATTTAGTAAACAAAAACAATACCCCAGAGAAAATGCTTCCACTATATCCACCACATTCTCTGCTGCTCCCCAAGGATAAAGCCTTCACCACCTAGTGGAGTGTTTCAGTCAGTCACGTGGGGCTGTAAAGGAACACTGTAGGTACAGTCATGGATAACAAGCTGAATAGGTGTTTCCTATTCAGAGGCTGGAAAGTAATTTCTATGTTTAATCACCTCCCACTTGGCTTAATGCTGGATCATACTAATATTCTTTCCCATAGAACAGCCATAGGTCCAGTGTCATCAAAGTCAATGTACATAAAAGATAAACAGAATTCCTCAGAAGACTGTTATAGGAAAGAGTGTAGAATTGCACCTTAATATCTATGGCTATTGGCAGTGCAATAATTGTCTCCGAGGGATTGGCGTAGTGGATAAAGACCATTGCCATTTTTAAGGCCACCTTAAAGTGCTTGCTTGAGAAACTTAAGGCTATGGGAAGGAATCAGTTTGTCCAGCCCACATCTGTGAACAGGACCCTTGGTTCCCAGCCTTCTTTGAAGTTCAGAGCTAAACTTGGATCAGTGCTAGTTATGGAGACCTGAAACGATTTTCTAGGAACCATTTTGTCCTCTTGTCATTTTTGCTTTATTGATTCTATATATTCTACACACACACACACTCACACACACACACACACACACACACTCTCTCTCTCTCTCTCTTCCGAATTCCCCTATAGGCCCTTAATATGCTAAGTCACTTCTGTGCTGATGGATGTTGGGTGAGATTGAGTTCACTTTGATACAGGGGTCAGAAAAGAAGTTAGGAAATAATTGGCACCTGTGATGACCTCTAAGTTGGTAAATACATCTGTGGTGTGCACTGCATTTGAGCACATTGTCGGCACATGCACTTCCTCCACAGCTTCTGTCGGGACCATACAAGTTCGGAAACTACCCACCCAATGTGCTAGAAGGATAGCCCAGTCATGGACTGGGAGAATTCTTCCAAATTCCATGAAAATCTTTATATATATGTATATACCTCAATAAAAAACCCAGACTCCAAGCACCCATAGTCAGGGATTGAAAGTAGAACTTTACTTTGGCCTAAAACACCTGTTTCTGCAAATTCTACTCTATACCCATCTTTGAATGTTCTCTTCAATGACTGAGGATCTTCATTCAGTAACATCTTCTCCTTCTTATAATAACACGTTGTACAATAACAATATAATCTATCCTTCTCTGGTGCACACATGTATTTCCAGCACTCAGAAAGCCAAGGAATCTCAATTTTGAAATTAGCTTGTCCTACACAGTGAGACTTTGTCTTTATAAGAAAAATTGTCTACTTTAGTTTCTGTCAGTGTTTATTTTTGTTTCAGCAATTACAGACTTTATTTCTGGCTTTCAGATATAAATAAGTTTTCAGACTGGTTGATGATGAAGGCAGGTCAATGAGACAGGTTCAAGTACTGTCAGGTAGCAAGTCAATTGTTTGGGTTTTAAAAGTTCTATTATTTTCTTATCCATTTCTGTAGTTAATCCACATAAGCCTCTCTTCTTGATATTTAAGCTATTAGCTAAATATTTGCCTCAGAAATGAGACCATGCCAACTGTAATTAAGGCTTTCTGTGGAGAAATCATGCTTGCCTTGTTTTCACACAAGCTCTGTGAGGTAAATGGAAAGAAGGATTAAGGCACCGAATTTTAACAGGATGCCGTGGAACAGTGTGTCAGTATCAGTAGTTGACAGATAAGGAAGGAAGAGCATGGGAGTTCAAGTTTAGCCTGTTCCACAGTGGGAGACCCTGTCTCAAACAACAATAGCAGCAGCAACAACAACAAAAGGAGAGTATATTGATGGTGTTTAGGTTCATGATTACAACATAATGGGTAATTTATGATTTTGTCACCTCTTTACAGATCAAAATACAAATCTCTGGGAATATTGGACTTGGAAGATCATCACCCTAGAGACTGAACACTGGGTCACCTTAGTTGAGAGTGTGAAGGCCAAAAGTAAGGCATGGATGGCACGCCCCCCCTCTTTACCTCCCAGGCAGCAGGGCCTTCACTTTACAGAAGTAAAGTAGCTAAAGTAGGAATACACTTTTTTTTAATTTTTATTTATTTTATTCTTTATTACTTTATAAATAATTCCAATCAAAATTTCCACTTCCTCCCCTCTTCCCACTTCCCTCCTGCTCCCCCACTCTCTCTTCCCCCCTCCCCCTCCAGTCCTAAGAGAGGGCAGGGTACCCTGTCCAGTGGGAAGTCCAAGGTCCTCCCCACTCCATCCAGGCTTAGGAATGTATGCATCCAAATAGAATAGGTCCCAAAAAGCCAGTACATGCAGTAGAGACAAATCCCATTGCCATTATCATTGGCTTCTCAGTTTGCCCCAGTTGTCAGTCACATTCATAGGGTCCAGTTTGATCCCATGCTCCTTCAGTCTCAGTCCAGCTGGAGTTGGTGAGCTCCCATTAGCTCAGGTACACTGTCTCTGTGGGTGTGCCAACCCTTGTGGTCCTGACTTCCTTGCTCATATTCTCCCTCCTTCCTCTCCTCAACTGGACCGTGGGAGCTCTCAGTCCAGTGCTTCAACATGGGTCTCTGTCTCTATCTCCATCCGCTGCCAGACGGAGGCTCTATGGTGATATTCAAGATAGTCATCAGTCTGACTATGGGACAAGGTCAATTCAGGCATCCTCTCCTCCACTGCCCAGGGTCCTAGCTGGGTTCATCCCCGTGGACACCTTGGAACCCCTCCAGAGTTAAGCCTCTTGACAACCCCAAAATGACTCCCTCAATTAAGATATTTCCTTCCCTGCTCCCATATCTGTCCTTCCTCCATCTCAACCATCCCACTCCCCCAAGCTCTCCCCAACCCTCCCTTTGTCCCTTCACTCTCTCCCTCTCCCCTTCCCCCCATCCCAACCCCATCCCCATGCTCCCAACTTTTGCCTGGCAATTTTGTCTGCTTCCAATTTCCAGGATGATCTATATAAGGTTTTCCTTGGGTTCACCTTATTACTTAGCTTCTCTAGGATCGCAAGCTATAGGCTCACTGTCCTTTGTTTATGGCTAGATCCACTAATGAGTGAATACATATCATATTCATATTTTGGGTCTGGGTTATCTCACTCAGGACAGTGTTTTCTATTTCCATCCAATTTCATGAAAAATTCAAGATGTCATTGTTTTTTTACTGCTAGAATACACTCTTTCTTATGACAACATACAGAGTCAACCCTGCAGCTTCTCCTCAATCTTAAGGGTGCTTATTAATTTTTTCAGCCTTCGTTCCCAGTGAGAATTGATAACATTAGTCTGCTGTGTCTTTCTGACTCACTAAGAGTTTAGAAATTGCAAGTTATTAATAGTTGAACATCTACTAAAATGTTACGATAGTGGATACTTTTTAAATGATAGCATTAAAAAAACAAAAGCCAAACAAAATAAAAGAAATATACCAACTGATGAGTCTGAAAGAGAATGTCTCTCATAGGGTCTGTCATTTAAACACTTGTTTCCTGGTTGGTAGCACTGCTGAGGGAGGTCTAGATGTGTCCTTCCTGGGGAGGTTGGATACTCAGGATGTCCTTTGAAATTTCAAAGCCATCACTAATTTGATGTCTTCTTGCATGTTGCTAAAAACGTAAGCTGTGTGTCTCCTTCCTTGGGGATTGCTGGCCAACACTTCATGAGGGTGGAGGGGAGATGTAGGGGAATAGTGTTCAGACAGCTGTTCATATAACGGAAATAGCACTCAGAAATGACTTCAGTAAGATAACAACTTTATCCTAGATATGGGGAATATAAAAGATGGATGACCTGAGCTGGGGAATCACCTAATTTGCATCAAATAGCACGCTCCTATCACAAAGCAGGATTAGTGGTAGCACAGCCCTGTAAAAAGAGCTAGAGTATGTTACTTAATTAATTACCATGTGGTAAGCAGGGGAAGAGCATTTGCAGGGAACTACATCAAGGGTCATCCTTGAGATAAATCAGGCATGGAGCCTAGAGACATCCTCCAAAAAGGGCAGGAAGAGTGCAGGAAGCCTCACTGGCTAGGGTTTCCTTCCTGTTGTTAAGTTTGGAGAAAACTGTTGGGCCATGGAAGACTGCAACCTCTGACCAGCACGGCCTCCCAAAATTTCCCCCTGTTTTATTTTATAAGGGAGAGGTGTCATCACAAGCATTGGGAAACCTGTCATCTGTGTTTTAAGGTCTAGGTCCTGGTAGAGAACCATGACCTAATTGGTAGTAACTTTAGCAATTTTGGTGATCTCTCGCAACAGAATAGAATAAGGTGGCAGGAAAACAGGGCAAAATAAAACATAGCATAATCAGAAGAATGATAAAGGGTAGTGTAGCAGCCAACCATAATGAGCTTAATGGAAGCCTGAGTCTCACTTGTTTACCCTGAAGCAATACCTGGTTGCAGGAAGGATCATAAATTGAGATTACCCAGGAACAGATCATCCAAAGGAAATGCCTAACATTCCAACTGTTGTAAATAGGATCACCCGTTGGGACTTCTGAGCCCATTTTTTCTCTTTTGTATATCAATTGACAATATAGGTAGACATTTGGCCTCCTATGTCAGGTAGTTTTCTTTTGACTTGGCCTTGTTTAGCAACTCTCATGGGGGCAGAGACAATGTACTCCCTTCAGCAGCTGCTTCCAGGTGAACGGGGCATAGGTTGTCAAAGCCCTGCAAGGTTGACAGGCTAGTTAAGGGCTAGGCAATAAGGCATTTATCAGAAACATCTGATTAGCTGTTCCAGGTGAAGGGACAGGGAGCATTCACGTCAGCTGGACTGGTTCTGACGCAGGAAGTCCAGAGCTCAGCAGCCTGGAGCTTGTAGGTCCTCTCTGGATGGTGGTTGTCAGCCAAGTGGGAACCTGTTGAGATAGGGACTGGACAGAAATGTCTTCAGCTTAAAGAGAAGCACCTTTAAGTCTACATTTAGAAGAGCAACCAAAGGAAACTTAAAATCGTTGGCTTGTGGCTAAACAATAAGTAGTCAGTGTTTGCAAAGCTGGATTAATAGCTGTGGTCGAAACTAAAGCTTGTCAGAATTCCATCAATCCAGTGAACTTTTGAAATCTTAGTGTAACAATAGCATAGAAGGGGCAAGAAATCTGAAACATTTTTTAAAGTTCCTTAAGCCATCTTTATACCTTTCCAAATTGTATCCATCCATATATCTCAAAGGTTCTTTTAGATCCTCACTGCTCCTGTTTTCCTGTCTTCAGACCTCTGTAACTTGCATTTACACCTCAATAACTTGCATTTTACACACCTAAGTCACTTTTTATCACAATTTAAGCATCCACATCCTCAGACCTTTATAACTTGCATTTATATATCTTCTTAAATCCTTTTCTCAGACCATCACAACTTAAGGTTTAAACTTTATACCTTTTTAGTATCTAGTTCACCAGGAGACACAGGCTGTTGAGTACTGAGGGCAGTCACTGTAGAGTGAGTTCCTCTAAGAAAAGGGATACTAAAAAGTTACATTGAAATCTGTTTTGTGAGTTTATCTCTTTTCTGAGACTGGTAAAAGGTAAACTGTGTCTATACCTATTCCGAGCTCTAGGAGAGTGAGGCCTGTGGCCTGAGTTTTACACAGGAAGAGAACTGAGAAGGGAGCTGAAGCTTTGGGGAAAGAAATGGGTGTTTGCTATTGTGAAAGCTACTATTATCAAGACTGTATATTAACAAAACCTTTTACGCACTTTAAATGTTTTATAGCCTCAAAATGCTAAATATTCTTAAAGGTTGTTTCTAAATATGGATTGAGCATTTTTGTACCCTTTTTTACTTTAAGAGGGGGGAAACAGGGCACAACCATAATACACATGAAGAAAAACAAACTCTAATATAAATATTATTTAATATTTAATATCTGAGATTTATTTCTGGATCTTGTTTTTAGGACAAGACAGGAATTATCGTAGAAAAGTCCATTTTAATATAAACTATCCTGGAGACCTATTGTTTTCTCCTCTGTAGTGGTGGTCACCTTTAATTATACCATGGTGAAGTCACATGGCATCCGTCTTCTCCAACCCTAGCAAAGATGATGTCCAGCCACGGGGCTATCCAGAGATGGCAGCAAGCCAAAGTACTGCTTATATGCCAGATGAGATCATTGTGCATCATCTCTTTAAGATTACTTATGTATAGATTTTTAACTATCAACCATGTGTTACTGTTGGACCCTGGAGCACAATTACCGAGGAGGAGTTGCCTCAAAAAAAACATTCTCACACCACAGTTGATGTAAAAGCAAGAGGATTTTTAATTCTGTCATGACAGGGTCACTTAGCATTCAAGCCAAGGACCCTGAATAGCTGGTATAGGCTACTTTTCAAGCAAAAAGCCACAGAAACAAGGGGGGAGCCTGGGGGTTGTTCTTCATCCTAACCATATCTGAGGAACTGAGTCAATATCCTCTGACCAAGGCTGAGGAACTGAGTCAACATCTAAGGGTTATCTTGCCCCAATTCCAATAACTAAGTTCTATCTGGAGAACACCCACAAGGACACAGGGAGATGGAAAATCCCCAACATTCCAGTACATGCATGTGAAGTTGTTATGTCCTTGGTTCCCAGGAGAGGGGGGAGTACTACTGCTGAGAGACCTCTGTCAGAAATGGCTTTAGAGTTATCCTAGAGTTTTACATTACTAGTTTTAAGCTAAGCTTTTTAAATATAGATTTAGCTGATTTTTAAATCAAATCTAATAAAAATGAGCCATAGAATGTTTACACAAACCGAGTTTAACTTTTTGGCTGTTCTGTTTTTCTCTCTGTGCCAGGAGACTCAGTCTGGTACAGGGCATGGGGGGAGCTTTTATTTTTTTTTAATTTATTTATTTATTAAAGATTTCTGTCTCTTCCCCCCCCACCGCCTCCCATTTCCCTCCCCCTCCCCCAATTAGGTCCCCCCCCATCAGTCCGAAGAGCAATCAGGGTTCCCTGTCCTGTGGGAAGTCCAAGGAACCCCCACCTCCATCCAGGTCTAGTAAGTTGAGCATCCAAACCGCCTAGGCTCCCACAAAGCCAATACGTGCAGTAGGATCAGAAACCCATTGCCATTGTTCTTGAGTTCTCAGTAGTCCTCATTGTCCGCTATATTCAGAGAGTCAGGTTTTATCCCAGGCTTTTTCAGCCCCAGGCCAGCTGGCCTTGGTGTGTTCCCAATAGGGGGAGCTTTTAAACAGGGTTGAATATAGAGAAGAATATAGACCCCAATTTTAGAAACAGCTTTTTTAATAAAATAGAACAACAAAAACCATCTAACTTTTTACTGAGCACACCAGAACAGACAAAGAGACAAACTTTCTATGACACAAATTTTTGGGAATTAGACAAGCAAAAACTTCCTGGGGGAAAACAGTATTTTATAAATTATATAGATTTTAAACCATGCCTGGTGGTCAATTTATAATCCCTGAGATAAGAGTTAACAGTATAATTTTAAGATATAGAGAAAAGATTTTTAGTACGTCTTTTAGTCTTCCACCGTTCCTGGGAGAGGGGAGGGAGGTGCGAGCAGAGGGGAAAGTATCCTCAGTTCAACTTGTGACTCAGTGTGAGCAACTGAGATAACTCATACCTCCGGTCTTATCTTGCTCCCTTGGACAGGAATCCAGCAGGCATTGCTGCCAGGAAGTGTTTGTGTGCATGGTGCAGGGGCAGCAGCTCTAGACATGCAGGGAGGGGCAGGCACCTCTCCATTCCTGACTCCCGTGTTGTAATAAATGTGTTTATTTCTACAGGAGATTTACGTAATTTAGGAGGAGAGAGAGCAGAGGGAAAGAAGCAAGTTTTGGAGCAAAGGAAAAGGAGTAGTGTAAGATTTCAGCGTGAGAGGGACTTCAGTGGGTCCCATGGCGAGTGGGTGACTGAGCAGGAAACAGCAAATTCCATGCAGATAGCGTTTGGGGAGTATGAAGTTTTATTTAGGAAGAGGGTATTAAGAAGGTTTGTGAAAAAAGGATGGAGAAAGGGAGAGATACAGAAACAGATAGACAAAGGTGGAGGCATGGCAGCTGTCTGCCTCTTCAGAAGAACTGCGGGAAAGAAAGACAGAAAGGGAAGAGAGCGGAGATCAGCTTGCCTCGCTGGAAGGGAGAGATTGGGAGTAGGCAGAGTTTGTCTCTCAAAGGGACAGGGTACTTGACAGGGAAGGCCAGCATAATCATACCAAGTAGAAAGTAGAGAATTCCTTTTTAATTTTTGATCACTCAGACCTATGCCTCAGCAGTAGAAACCTGCAAGTTTTTTCTACACCACATGGCAAAGATAAAAAAAAATGGGGTTAATTGAAAATGTAAGCGTTAGCTAGTAATAAGCCTGGACTATTGGCCGAACATTTATATTTAATGCTAAGCTTCTGGGTGGTTACTTGGAAGCAGTTTGCAGGATAGAAACTTCTGCCTACAGATCGGGGCTTTTGTCTACTTCTTTCAGCATTAGCAGCCCATCTGGCACAGATACATATAGGCCCTGGGAATGCTGCCACAGTCTGCGAGTTCACATGCGCATAGGTTATGCTGTGTTTAAAAGACCTTGGTTTTTTAGGTATCCTCGATGCCTATTACATTCTCTCTGCTTCCTCTTCTGCGGGGTTCTTTAAGGGGTGAGATTTGATGGAGATAACCTGCTAAGGTTGAGTGTTCTGAGGTTGCTCACTCTCTGCATAATGTCAGGCTGTGGGTCTTTGTATTTGTTCCCAACCATTGCAGGAGAAGGCTTCTCTAATGATGGATGAGCAAGACACTGATTTATCAGTATGGCAGGATGTCATTAAGAGTCATTTTATGGCTGTGTAGCCTCAGAAGAGCTGTAGTATTTGGTTTTACATTAAACCCCTGTGCTAATTGGTCTCAGGTTCTTAGTTACCCAGGCACCACTGAGTTTGTGTTGCATCTCCTGGAGTGGGCCTTAAAGCAAATGAGATATTGGTTAGTTACTATCACAAATTTTATTTGACACAATGGTAACTTGTGTTACCTTGTAGGCAGGTCTCTATTGTAGGCTGGAGGGTTCATAGCTGGGTTGTTGTTGACATGTTGCTTTTGGTAGCCTGCAGAGGACTGTTTGATACTAAGAACACTAGCCCATATAGCCTCTGTGATTTTTTTTTTTGAAATAGCAGCTCTTCTCTGTGCAGCTTGAAACAAAACTAGATTTATTCTTTATCTTTTTTATTTTCTATTTTTTGAAAACATTTTTTTCTCTTTGAAATAGGATTTCACATAGTAGATTATCATAGCCTAGAACTAACTGTGTAGCTCTGGCTTGCCTCAAATTGGCAGTGATTCTCTTGCCTCTGAGAATTTGGATTGCAGAGGTGAGCCACTCTGCCAAGTACAAACCTGTTTCTCTTATTGACTTCTTAGTGTGTTCTCTCTCTTTCTCTTTTCCTTTTTTCCTTTATTTCTCCCTCCTTCCTTCCCTCCTTTCTCTTTTAACTCTTTTCTTTTTGTTGAGACAGAGTCTGAGGTAGCCAAGGACAGCTTTAAATTCACTACAAAATGCAAAACGGTCTTGAACGCCTGATATTGCTTACCTCTACCCCAGGAATGCTGGGATTATTTGCACATATGACCATGCAGTTTTATGCAATGCTGGTAATCAGATATTGGCCTTTGTGTTGGCACTGTACCCTCTGAGCTACCCCTGGCATTCTAGTCTATTGATTTTCTACCTTTGTAAATGGTGGTTTTATGAGTTAGAAGGAGATACTATTTTTAATTTAATCCAACATCAAGAAGAAGAAAGCTGTAAGTTATATAAGGTAAAAGAATGCTATAATTGAGTACCACCACCCACCTATAATGTATTTTTAGTGTCATTATAAAGAATATGGGACTACCCCCTTCCTCCTTCAATTCTCAGTGTGTAGTTCAGTCATGCTCACTGGCCTAAGCATGTGGACCATTCTTCCCTCTTCTTCACTGCTACAACATTTTTCTTTATTTGCAGATCCTCGATCCAAAGGGTTGTGCCCAGATTTGTTACCAAACTGAGGTCTTGGCTATTTGCTGTTTGATAGCCAAAATTTGGGATCCTAAAGTTAGTAAGAGTAATCCTGCTTGTACAAGGACAGAATTTTTTTTTTAAATTTTTTTATTGATAAAAGGAGGATAAAGAAAAGAAAAAAAAAACAAATTTCCACCTCCTCCCACCAGCCTCCCATTTCCCTCCCCCTCCTCCCACTCTTCTCCCCCTCCTCCACTCTTCTCCCCCTCCTCCCACCCCTCTCCCCTTCCCCCCACTCCTCTCCCCCTCCCTTTCCAGTCCAAAGAGCTAAGGACAGAATTTTTATAAATGAGTGGCCACCTATCTCAGATATTGTGGAATTATGGGCACAACGGGTTTGAGCGGAGAATAAGGCAGAGTGAGACAATGGTAAGGAAAGTTAGATTGAGGCAACCAGAAGTGAGTGTCTTTCTGCTGCCTTCTCTCCCAGCTCTTACCAGAACATTATAATAGAGCTCAACCACCCTGAGCTATTTATTGCATTTTATTAAGACTAACATATGCTGGTGAAACAGCCAGTCCAGCATTAAACAATATGGCAGAAAATGTCCATTATCCTACCATTCAGGAGATGGAGGCAGGAGACTCCTGTCCTGGAGTTTGGTGCTTTACCAGGTCACTGCCCAGTGTTAAATCAGATCAGTTAAATTTCTCATTTCATCAGTTAAACTTCAAATATTTATACAAATCTAGAATCACTTTCCTGGTTCAATGGGGACCAAACATACACACGGGATGGGTGGGGAGAAAGGGAGAGATACATGATTGATTTTCCTCACTATTTTCCCTTGAAATAATTGTTTTGGGGCTGAATTTCAAAGAAAAATTTGTTAATCATTTGCTGCTCAAACAATTCCTTATTGTTCCCTTTCTCTCTTTCTCTCTCTCTCCCCTCTCTTCTAACCTCTCCTCTCCCTCTTCTCTTCCTTTCTGTAGTTGAATGTTTTTCT
Source organism: Microtus pennsylvanicus (assembly GCF_037038515.1). NCBI lineage: Eukaryota > Metazoa > Chordata > Mammalia > Rodentia > Cricetidae > Microtus > Microtus pennsylvanicus. The sequence goes on from NC_134582.1 coordinate 121,268,017, forward strand.
CTGTCCCCCTGGAGAATTTTCTTTCCCATTTGTGCTTTTGGCTTTTCGCTGTCATTTATGAAATAACTCTCTGAGACTTAATATCAATTATAATTGTTTGGCTCAAGCATATTACTGACAAGCTCTCACAATTAACCAATTTCTATTAATCTGTGTTTTGCCACAAGGCTGTGGCTTACTGGTGGTGTTCAGGCATGTTACTCTTTCAATAACTACATGGCATCTCCCTGACTCTGCCTTCCTTCTCTCTGCATCTTTCATTGAGGGGATTTCCACCTAGGTATATTTTTCCTGACCATTGGCTGAAGCAACTTTATTCATCAACTAATAAAAGCAATACATATTGGTAGCATACAAAAAGACATCCCACATTACCTTCTTCCTCATCAATTACTTGCTCTCTCCTCCTTCGCTCTGATTACTGTGTGTACAAATATTTATGCAAATGTGTAACTCTATGGAAGCCAGAAGAGAGCACGAGGCATTCACCTCTATTACTCCTCATCCTGGTCTTTGAGGCAGGGTCTATCTTTGAACATTGTGCCTTGTTCAGATGTCTTTTGTTGTCTAAATATGTCTGTATTGAATATCTGTAATCATTTTCTGACCAGGAGCACCTTTTTTAAAAAAATGCTAAGTGGGTATGAGTAGGACCAATTCCATGGCCCTGCCTGTTTGCTCCACCCATTCCAACATGGCAGAGGCATGTTCACTGCCTCTGCTAGCCATGCTCATGGCCACAGTTCCAGGGATTCAGTGGGTCTATGTCACCATTAAGCAATTGTCAGATGCTGCCCACAGACCCCATTTTAGTGCAAGACCCCCAGAAAGAGCCAGAGTTTGTTCTGCCAGCATGAACCAGGAAGCCAGATCTTAAAGAATCCCTAAATTTTTTTGTCTTTAACACTGAGTCAGGAAGACTTCTACTAAAGGAGCTGTGCCCCTTGCTTGCCACCAGCAAACAGAGTTAATCTGAAAAAATGTTGCTACAAAGAAGCCATGCTTAACTTGCTCTTTTGTGTCTAGAATTCTTTTCCAAGCTCTCTCGGTTTTTATGTGGGTGTAGTTGCCTCACACTGGTGCCATTTTGTAAGCAGAAACTGTTCACTCAGACCTGAATAATCACACAGATACTATATTAATTACAACTGTTTAGCCAACAACTCAGGCATATTTCTAGCTAGCTCTTATATCTTAAATTAACCCATTTTTATCATTTTGTATTTTACCATGAGGCTCATGGTTTGTTACCTCTTATTTCTTGAGCAGCTACATGGTGTCAACTTCCTTCTGCAACTACATGGCATCTCCCTGACTCTGCCTACTCTCTCTGTATATTTCTGTTTGAATCCCATGCCTTTCTGTATTCTGCCCTGCCATAGGCCCAAAACAGATTCCTAATCAAACAATGGTATTCATAGCACACAGAAGGGAATTCCACATGTGACTGTATCAGTGAGGAAACAAATCCAGACACTTGCGCAAGGTTTGTCTAGGACCATCCCAGAGGCAGTACCCTACAATTGGCAGTAGGACAATAGTAGAAAATAGGACAAATGGATAGACTGAGAATATAAATATAATTTATAAGGTCAAGTACTTGTGGATTCTTGATTTTCTGGGAAGGTCTTCTTGAAACTTATAAATCCTAGTAGGATTTGAAATGCAGGCATTAATGCTTTCAGGAATGTGTTTGGGATTTTGGTTTTTTTTTTCTTACCTCTAGCTTGTTAACTGATTATCTCACTTTGATTCCCACCACCCATCAAAACACTCTCCTGTACTTTAGGATCATAGTTTACTCATATCATTATTATTACCTAGAGCCTAGGAGAAAGGCAAGCCCCCACTGTGGCATATCCAGAAGACTACTGCCATCCATCCGTGAAAGATGATTCATAGCACAAAACAAAAGGTGTAGATTTACTAACCTTTGTCACATTGGGGAGAACAGCAGATAAAGAGATCTAGCAAACCCAAATCTGGTTTCTGGGTACTGCCAGTATGTGCAGTAGGATCAAAATCCAGTGCCAATGTTCTTGACTTCTCAGCAGTCCTCATTGTCCGCTATGTTCAGTGAGTCCGGTTTTATCCCAGGCTTTTTCAGACCCAGTCCAGTTGGCCTTGGTGAGTTCCCGAAAGAACATCCCCATTGTCTCAGTGTGTGGGTGCACCCCTCGCGGTCCTGAGTTCCTTGCTCGTGCTCTGTCTTCTTCTGCTCCTGATTTGGACCTTGGGGTTGTAGTCTGGTGCTCCAATGTGGGACTCTGTCTCTGTCTCCTTTCATCGCCTGATGAAGGTTAATATCCAGGAGGATGTCTATATGTTTTTCTTTGGGTTCGATGATCGTTTTGCATTTTATTTTATTTTTTTTAGCAAAATTTTTAGCTTTATTGGGGAGACATTTCAGAGCAAGAGGGAGAGAGGAACTGATGTGTTTTTTTCTTCACAGGATATTTGTTTTTTTCCCTTCTTTTTCACCTTTTTATTTTTTTATTACTTACTTATTTATTAAAGATTATTGTCTCTTCCCCGCCACCGCCTCCCATATCCCTCCTCCAATCGAATCCAAAGAAAAACATATAGACATCCTCCTGGATATTAACCTTCATCAGGCGATGAAAGGAGACAGAGACAGAGTCCCACATTGGAGCACCAGACTACAACCCCAAGGTCCAAATCAGGAGCAGAAGAAGACAGAGCACGAGCAAGGAACTCAGGACCGCGAGGGGTGCACCCACACACTGAGACAATGGGGATGTTCTTTCGGGAACTCACCAAGGCCAACTGGACTGGGTCTGAAAAAGCCTGGGATAAAACCGGACTCACTGAACATAGCGGACAATGAGGACTGCTGAGAAGTCAAGAACAATGGCACTGGGTTTTGATCCTACTGCACATACTGGCTTTGTGGGAGCCTAGGCTGTTTGGATGTTCACCTTACTAGACCTGGAAGGAGGTGGGAGGTCCATGGACTCCCCGCAGGGCAGGGAACCCGGTCTGCTCTTCGTTTTGCATTTTATAAAGTCTGTCTGATGTAATTATCAGGGGCAGATTGTCACAGCTAGATCTTCTGTTTAGGAGCTGAAAATCCAACACTTTCTAATACATAAACTTTCTGGGTATGTTTCCTATAAAATATTCTTATAGAGACATGAAGGGATTATCAGAAAGCCTATGGACTCACTGCAGCTTTGGAGCCTTAGTAATCTTGGCCCTTCCTATCATGACAGAAATAAATAATGCTGGAGCTTTGCCTTTTATTCAGCTCAGGTTAGTGAGGAAAGAAGGACAAGAGTCAAACTTTTTGGTCTGTGGACATCATACATCTCAAAGACAAACTTTTTAAAAATTTCTATGAAAATCCACAATTATTTCATTCATACGTTAGTGCTGAAGAATTGCATGACATAAAGTAGCAGTGGGAATGAGATCACACTTCTTACTAAACACATTTTGTACCCATCCAACAGATCATTGTAGTGAACTGAAAGGGTCTAACTCTACTGGCAGTTAATAGAAGCTTTGGGGTGACTATGTGACTTTCACAACAAAATAGAGACATTTGAAGCATATATGGGAAGTTGTTAATATGACAATGATGATGACTATGATGATGATGATTAAAACAAAGTTTCATGTATTCCAGGCTGTCCTTCAACTCACCATGTACATAAGGATGCCCTTCACCTTCAGGTCTTCCTGCCTAACCATCTCCCAAGTGCTAGGATTGTAGGTGTGGGCTACCTTATCCACTTCCAATACTTTCTTGTGTAATGACTGTCGTCGCTACTTCTTCTCAGTAACCTCATGAAGGAGGGCAATCCAGTCCTTTTGTACATGGAAAAATATCCAGTACTCTAGAGCCTAACATAGTATTGGACAAAATTAAGGCACTCAGTAAATGCTTACTGCATAAATGTTGAATGCCAGGATCTGAAAACTGAAGACAATAAAAGAATCCTCAGTGAACTGAAGAATGTATTTCAGTAGAAATTGAGAATGATGGGTAATAGTGTTGACAGAGGTTTCTGTCCCACCTGGTCCCACAGTTGTTCAGTCCCAAAGAAATGCACAGAAGCCTACATTAATTATAAACTGATTGGCCTATTAGCTCAAGCTTTCTTATTAACTCTTATATCTTAGAGTAACCCATAATTCTTTTCTGTGTTAACCATGTGGCTTGGTACCTTTCATCAGTGAGGCATTCTCATCTTGCTTCCTCTGTGTCTGGGTATTGAGTACAGACTGATCATTTCCTATTCCCAGAGCTCTCTTGTTCTCATCACCCCACCTGTACTTCCTACCCGGCTACTGGCCTATCAGCATTTTATTAAACCAGTACAAGTGACAAATCTTTACAGGTTAAAAGACAATTGTCCCACCGCATAATAGGAGCTCATTAGGTATTACTGCACATATACCTATGTGTCTGTACAACTGTCCTATCTACTGAGTGCCTTAGAATTTTTCTACCAATATTCAGCTTTCCTGAAAGATAGTTCCTTCCAACTGATCTTTATTGAATGAAATTGAATTTCCATGATTCATACAAATCCCACTTCACTAATTTTATTCAGTCAAGATTTAGAAGTTAGGTTTTTTTTGTTTTGTTTTGTTTTTGGTTCCCAGATGGTTTATATCATCAAACAAGATCAATCATGAATTTGGCAGCAACTTGGAAAAAATTCTACAAAGAAATAAATCACTTTTTTTTCCAAGTTGGTCACATACCCAACTTTTCCTACTCTTGTTTCAAAGATCCCCAAGAGCAAGACTACTGAGGTCACCAAATTGGCAACAATGTAACTTTCATTTATATACAGGCCCTTTGAAACAAGATGGCAGATGGAACTGTCATGAAGAGGGATTTATTCTACACTGCCAAAGTGAACACTTGTGACCAGAATGGTTGGAAATCATTATGAATTCTGATTTGTTATTGGGTAAGGAGACACCACCCCTTTGGTCTCAGTTTGAATCAGGCAAAGTTAAATAGAATAGTTAAGTGATTAACTCTGCATGAAATCTGAGAGACCCCACAGGCAAGGCTTCTTAAAATGCTCATCCTCCAGTCTTCAGGAGATTGAAGTTCAAGGATTTCACTGTCTTCTATCGGCCAGAGTACCCAACTCAGAAGTGAGTCATCATAAAGTGGAACAAAAGTTCATGATTAATAGTGACAGGGAACCTTGATTGCTCTTTGGGCTGACGAGGGGGGGGGTACTTTATTGGGAGAGGGGGAGGGAAATGAGAGGTGGTGGCAGGGAAGAGACAGAAATCTTTAATAAATAAATAAATAAGCCTGATCTACAGAGTAAGTCCCAGGACAACCAAGGCTACACAGAGAAACTCTGTCTCAATAAATAAATAAATAAATAAAATCAATAAAAATCATTTTGTTACTACTTAAAAAAATAGTGACTGTTCTATCCTTTACATTATTCTGTCATTGGGATGTGAAATAAATTCCCAATGGAAGAGCCCTCCTAATTGGTGAAATTTAATGCTTCATTGGGGTCTATGGGGAAAGATGTTCTGGTATAGTCCTTTGGATAATTTTTGTTTTCCTTATCCTGAGTCTCCCTTTAAAGACACATGTGCATGTACGTTTGTGTGTGCACACACTCAAACACACAGAGTTATTAACACAATATCCTGAATGTTGGATGAATTATCTCATTAGGCACTAGACATTAACTATTAGAGAAAGTTTTGTTAAGTTCTCTTTTCTCTGCATTCTAGCCTGGAGAGGAACTTCTGCCAAAGGATGCCAGTGGAAAAATTATTTTCAATGTAGTGGATATTCATGATACATGAGAGGTATGTACTGCCACAGATACCATAAGCACTGTGTGGCAAGAGAGGAAGCAATTAATGAAGAATTACAAAAGATGGATTTTGCTTCATTAATTGGCAAGGCTAATGCATATCATAATGACTAGTCTTGTAGTAACTTAATATGCCTTATTCAATTGATATCTCTCAGAAGCCTGCTCATTTCTGTAGGAAAGTGAAGAAGGAGTGGGTGTGGAGGAGAGGGGATATGGGGAAAAGGAAGTTGAGAATCACCAACCATCACTACCATCTCCTTATTTTCTCAGACTGTAGCATGATGCCACCAGAGGTTCAGGAAAACAGGTTCACAATCTCACTCCAATTCCTCTGAGAAGGCTTCATTCAGCAGCTACTGTGTCATCAGGGTTGGCAATCTTCTGCTTCACATACCAGACCAGATGTTCAGAAAATCACTGAACCTCATTCTCATCCTCTGATAAAGCATAAACATGCCCTTGACCTCATATTAAAATGGGCTTGGATCCTTTCCTTAATCCAGTGCAAGAGTCTTTTCATTTTTCTTTAGCAAAGGTCACTCTGGTGGCATCATGGCAAAATCTGTCTGTGGCAGATTGTTCATGGATAACCACATCCAAGAAATTCAGAGTAGAAAGGACACGATGTAAGGTATTATGTAGTGACTAAAGATATAATTCCCCCATTTTTTATCTTTTGAAGTTGTGTTTTCAAGCAGTCATGGGCATGCTCCACAACTTCTTGTCCTTGAGGGTTGTAAGTAATGACTGTTTTATGGTCAAAATCCCATTTTAGAAACAAAATTGCTAAAATGCTTTGCTAATATATCCAGGTTCTTTATCTGTCCTTCTAGTTTTAGGAATTCCAATCTATGAAAACCACTCTAAGCACTGAGTTGTCACATGATTAGTGGCTTCTATGGTCTGTGCAGTAGCCATTAAGAAACCTGCATATTTATTGATTATTGCATCAACATATCTTAATTTGCTAGATTCTACAATACAAGTAATATCCATTTGGCGTAGGTGATTAGGAAGCAGGCCTCGAAAACTTACTCCTTGATGAAGTACAGGTAAATATTGTAGGCATATGTAACAATGAACAACAATCTAATGAGCAATCTCTCTTGCTAATCCAAATTGTTTTCTTAAACTTTTACTATTTTGATGATGTAAAGTTTGTGGTTGCTGAGCAAGCTCAACCTGAGATAAAGTGATCAATTGAGTAAGTTTATCAGATAAAGCATTTCCTTCAGGCTATGGACCAGGAAGATTCGAATGTGCTCTAATACAGCCCACAAAGCCTGTAAATTTTCTTTGATGAAATGGCATCTTAAATTTGCTGGGACAGTATTTTAACTTGACTATTACTAGTTTTAATACAGGGAACTGTTTTTATTACCTGAAGAGCTTTAAAAATGTAATGACTGTCACTATTAAATTAAACGTATTATTTGAAAAAAATCTAGAATACTACAGCAACAGCTCACAGCTCAACTGTTTGAGTTGAGGCCAGATGTGTGTGCACTCCATATCCTTTATCATCAGTAACCTATGTTCCTCTTCCATTGGAAGAACCATCTGTAAAGATTAACATAGCAGTCTTTAAGGGCTCTCTCATTACAATTTTAGGAAAAATAAAGGAATGTAGTTGTGCAAATTGCAGCAATCAATCAACAGGAAAAAAAGATTATCAATTTGGATTTCAAATGGAGCAAATACAATTGCCCAGGAATCATTATTTTGAAATAATAATTAGACCTGTTGCTTAGTATAAAGAACATTGACCACATTAGATTCCCTACCAAAAAAACTGACTGGATTTTATCCGGCTTTTCTGTACTAAATAAGCTACGGCTTCAAAGTAAGTGTTTAATTCTGGTGAAACAGGTTTAATCCTGGTGAAACAGGAAGGTGTAGTCATAAAAGAGGACTATTTTGCCATAATACTGCTGTGGGAGTAAGTATGCTAGGTAAAATACATGCTTGCTAAGGTTGATCATAATTAATCTAATGTGCTTGCTATTTCTGTATTGCATATTCCACCTGCTTCAGTACCTGTCTAGAAGTATCTGTAAGGTATCTGGTGGAATTGGGGTCACTACTCCCCTTAAGAATCTCACTGATTGGCTCAAGGTCTCCCATAGAGATATTTAAACAAGGTCTCAGCCACTAAATATTTCCTAACAATCTCTGAAAATCATTCAGAGTTTATAAGCTATCCTTCCTAATTTTTAATTTCTTAAATTTAATTTCTTTAGGATATAACTTATGTTCTAACTACTGAAAAGGTGGGTGCCTTTTTACTTTTTCTGGGGCAATAACTAACCCTGCTTTGGTAAGACTCTGGTGAAGTTGTCCATATGTCTCAAGAAAAACATCTTCAATTTTATGGGCAAGTAGATATCATTCATATAAAGGACAATATAAACTTGTGGAAATTGATCTCTAGCATTTTGTATAGCCTGAGCCACAAATTTCTGGCATGATGTAGCACTGTTTGCTATACCCTGAAGCAAGACATTTCAATAATATCTTTTCATTGACTCTTTGAAATTAACTGATGGAATACTAAATACAAATTTTTGACAATCTTTTGGTGCAAAAGGAATAGTATAAAAACAATCTTTTAAATATAAAATAATCTTGTAGGTATCTTTTGGTATGGCTGTAGGAGAAGGCAATCCAGGCTGTAAGGTTGTCATTAGTTTCATGGTATCATTAACTTCTCTAGAATCTTGTGTCAATTTCCATTTCCCTGATTTAGTTTGAATCACAAAAATAGGAGAACTCTGGGGAATTGAAGGACATATTGTGACCATTATCCAGCTGTTCCTGTACTAATTGCTAGGCAACTTGTAAATTTTCTTCTGTTAGAGGTCACCAATTTATCCATATAGGCTTGTCACTATAATTGGGTCTGCATGGAGTGCTTTACAGTGACCTCTCCTTAAAATACCCTAAAGCTGCTCTGGGAGGCTTTTTACTTAGGTATGATAGGATCAGTGCTTCTCTCATTCTCCTTGCCCAGCCCTTGATTGGGTAACAACCCTTGTTGGAACATTTGTTTAGCAATAACTGTGTTGGGACTACATAAATATACCCCATTCGGGCTATACTATCTTGACACCATAAATTTACAGGTAAGTAAGAAACAATGTAAGGCCAAACATTTCTTCATGACCCTCTTCATCTCTCTAGGAAATTTCATTGTTACTTTGTTCAGGATTTTGAGTTTGACTAATCCCTTGTAACTATGTAATAATCTCCATTTTAGGCCACCTTGAAAGCCATTGACTAGCAGTTATAACAGAAATATCTGCACCAGTATCCAGAAGACCAATAAAAGCTTTTTTCATTTGTAAACAAATTGAGTTCTGGTCACTGTAGAACTACTACTTGTAGAAATAGATATCAGATGAACCAAATCCAGTCTATCCTCTCTCACCTCTCTTAACTTGATTTCTAGTATGCATTTGAGGAAGTAAAATTAATTGTGCAAGCCTCTGACCTGTTTTTTGCCACAGAAATTACATTAGGTGAATGAGTCATAACTTTTTATTTCTTTTTCAAAATCAGCATCAATCACTCCAGGAGCAACAAAAATGCCTTGCATAGTGGTGCTACTTCTCCCCTATAAAAATCATACTGTGCCTTCTGGTAAAAGTTCATAAACCCCAGTGGGGAGTCACATCCCCATTTCATGAGTTAAAACTGTGTAAATGGAAGAGCTGAGATAGAGCCCTGCACTGTCCGGTGTTGGTCTTGAATGGAATTCCTTGTGGGTGATCAAGCAGCAGTCTACTAGGTTATGGCAGCTAGCTGCAGTCTCTGCCACTTGGCCTTCCTGCCTGGAACCAGGGACCACGGATCCTAGATGTCTGTTGGGCCATGCAGAATGAAACTGCATTCTCCATGGCTCAGTGGTCATGCTGCACACTGGAGACAACATGGGGGTGGTCACGTCTTCAGTGACTCCAAGGCCGCAGTGACTGAAGGCCTGGCCAGCTGGGAGCTTAGACAGAGAGGGCCAAACCATTTTTACTTTTATGAGTCCAGGAGCAGACCTAAAGTGTTGGTGGTTCCTGGATGTCATGGCACCAGGCCATGCACCACATGCTACCTTTGCTCCTCTGCGTGCACAGTGGTAACAGCAGTTGTGGCATAGAGGAGGCTGCACTGTCACATGCCCAAGTACTGGGGCAGTCCAAAAATGAAAGCAGCTGTGCTATCAGCATGGGGGGGGTGGAAAATTTACAATATTTACAAACTCTAAAATTATCTGCATTTGCTTTTGCTCCACCCCAGTTCCTCTGGCTATCAAAATGTACAATTGTCTGCTCCTTGCTTGGACCATATCTACAATTTTATACAATTTTTACTCCCTATATCCCCCCACACACTTTTATACTTTTGTTTATTACTTATCTGAACTCTAATTTTTTTTTACCTCTACACCTGCAGTGTGATATTTATGTAAGGGGTCCATCACATTTTCCACCTTTACAACTGGCCATACTTCTGGGCAGCATCCCAGGATTCGGCAACATAAGTTGGGGTCCTGCCTTGATGGGGTTTGTATATTTCAGGGTAGGTGCATATGGATTAGAAATTTTAGGCAAAATGAGCAGAGATATGAAAGAAAAAGACAAAGACACAGAATAGAATCAAGAGACAATCCAATGAATACTGAATCCATCTTTCTTTATTTCTTATGTTCTTTAAATTTCACAACCCAAAAGAGGGGAAGAAAGCAAAAGACTTTTTTACCGTGTTCCAAAGAACAAACAAAGTGAATGCAATCTTCATACACAACACCAAGTAACCACACCCTAGGTCAAGACATCCTGTTAGTAGTCACACCTTAAGTCACATCTCCTGTCAATAACTTTGAAGGAGCAGGAATAGGCCTGAACTCTCTGACCTTAGTGAAAGTTGAACTTCTGTGGGCCTTCTTAATACCCAAAACATCAGGTAACCACATTATAGGTCAAGATATCTTTGTCAGTAGCCACATCTTAAGTCAAATCACTTGTCAATACTGTTGAAGGAACAAGAATAGGACTGACCTTGCTGACCTCCAGTCAAGCTATACTAGAGAATGAAACCTATCTTTATATAACCTATGTCATATATAGTTTTTCAACATTATAGAAAATAATAACAATATACTTTTACCTAGCACAAGATCCTAGAATTCTTTGTCTTTGACTATAAAGGCATTTAATGAAGAACCATTGTAAGCCTGGCATCACAAAAGATGCCACTGAAGGGGGTGGGGAAGGCAAGGGGAGACTTATATGTACTTGCTGTTCTCAATGTGCATATAAATGAACAAGCAGACTGATGTGGGAGTGTCATATATCAATCTGTTGATTTCATTGGTTAAGCAATAAAGAAACTGCTTGGCCCTCATAGGTTAAAACATAGGTGGGAGGAGTAAACAGAACAGAATGCTGGGAGAAAGAAGCTGAGTCAGGCAGTCGCCATGATTCTTCCACTCCAGACAGACGCAGGTTAAGATCATTCCTGGTAAGCCAGCTCGTGAGCTACACAGATTAATAGAAATGGGTTAGATCGATATGTGAGAGCTAGCCAATAAGAAACTGAAACTAATGGGCCAGGCAGTGTTTAAAAGAATACAGTTTCTGTGTAATTATTTCGGGGCATAAGCCATGTGGGCGGCTAGGTGCCGGGGACACAGCCCCACCGCTTTTATTATAACAGCAGACTAATGTGTATTCATTGCAGATAAGTGCCTTAGGCAAGGCTGTATTCAAGTGTCAAAATTAATTTAAAATTGTGACCAAAATTCTGTAAGTAAATGGTATTATTATGTGAGTAACTGAAATTATTATGTAAGTGTTCAAATAATCCCAAGGAGAATCTCCAAGGGCAGAGTACAATAGGATTAACTACATACTTCTTCCTCCCCAGGCATTGGAGAAGTATAAAGACTTAGGTTTAGCCAAGTCCATCGGGGTGTCCAATTTCAACCGCAAAGTGCTGGAATTGATTCTGAACAAACCAGGGCTAAAATATAAGCCTGTTTGCAACCAGGTGAGTTCTAGTTCACCTGGGCTGTGCCTTACCTTCTGTTCTTCACAAACTTCTTTCTTACTCGATACTTCCCAAATCTCTGTTTCAAACCAGCTGTTAAGGTTATAGCTATTTTCACTGAAACAGGAAATATCCATGACGGCTCAGGTTGACTAGAGTGGGAAGAACAGGACAGGGGAAGACAATTTGCCTAAAATCACTGCTCTTCATAGAAGGAATACCATTGCTTAGTAACACTCACAATGTGTGCTGTGCTGGAAATCATATAAAATCTTAAAAACAAAAACCTGATTGAAATAAAGCACAGCAAAATTGTCTTGCTGCTGAATTGTTCTCATGGCATCCTAGGTATTTTGTGGTGGTTTCTTTCCTAAATTTAGATGGGAAATACTTTTTAAGAACTTTCAAAATCATAACCTTTGCAGAATTTAAACCTACAAGAGGCACTGAGAATTGGGTAACTATAACTTCCTTCACCAGTACCCATCAACACATTCAAGCAATAATTTCTCTTTTCTACAAATTTATATATGTATATAAATTAAATATATATTTAATTTTACACAAATATAAATGCATAAATATATAAATGTAAATTATATATAATATCAGAAAAGTTCTTTTGATAAAGAAGAATAGACATAGATAGTATCTGAGAACATGAGATGATCAGTGATATGGGTGAACAATTGATCAGGGGAGGATTTTTCTTCAATCACGTAATTGAGAGAAGTTAGACCATGCTCTGTGTCTGGGTAGAGGGGTCTATTCAAAGCTGGATCAAATTCCAGGATGGTAAAGGAAGAAAAGTTTAACAAATTTTGGTGAGGTTAAATCTAGTATTTCATCTAGATTTGAAAATTAATTTGGGAGTTCCCTTTTCCCTGTTTTACTTAAGAATAGAGATTGATGAGTCTTTCTTTTGTGAAGTGGATCAAAGTAGGAAAGCCATGGGAAAGGAGGGGGCTGAAATGTACAGCCAAATGTTCTGAGACCTAGACCATCTGGAGGCCAATGGTAAATAAAATTCTTCCCTGAAAGTCACATGTGTTGCTATCCCCTTTATATTTTCAGGTAGAGGGCCAACTCAATGGCTTGCTTATTTATTTATTTATTTATTTATTTATTTATTTATTTATTTATTTTTCTTTTCTGTGAATCTCTCTTTCTATGTGTTTAGTCTTGAATGAGTCTAGTCAGAGGACAAGAAAGTGATTGAACACCTCCCCAGAAATTTTTCATATGCTAAAATGTCATTGTAAATAATGCCTCTAGACTGCTTTATAGGTTATTTGCTTTTTGTAACATGGAGGTGAGCCAAGAAGATGTTCTATAGTATCTAGAAAATGATCAATGTATAGCCAAGTTTTTGCTTTTGAATGAGTAAATTTATTACAAATATATAAAACAAAGTAAAATTATGAGTAGCAACAGATAGATAGATAGATAGATGATAGATAGATAGATAGATAGATAGATAGATAGATAGATAGATAGATAGATAGATAGATGATAGATGCAAACATGATCGAAGTATGCGCTCAAAATATCCAGAAGTTGACAGAGAGAACAACTTTAAAACAACGAATGACTTCTCGAATTTTGCATGCAAATGGATGGAAATAGAAAACACTATCCTGAGTGAGGTAACCCAGACCCAAAAAGATGAACATGGGATGTACTCACTCATAATTGGTTTCTAGCCATAAATAAAGGTCACGGAGTCTATAATTGGTGATCCTAAAGAAGCTAAATAAGAAGGTGAACCCAAAGAGGAACATATAGTTATCCTCCTGGTTATGGGAAGTAGACAAAATTGCCAGGCAAAAAATTGGGATCTTGGGGGCGGGGTGGGATGGGGGTAAGGGGAGATGGGGAGAGAAAAGTGAGAAGGGGAGGATAGGGGAAACGGGGAAACAGGATGATTGGAATAAAGGAAGGTTGGATAGGGGAGCAGGGAAGCACAAATCTTAGTTAAGGGAGGCACCTTAGGGTTGGCAAGAGACTTGAACCTAGACTAGCTCCCAGGAGCCCAAGGCGATGTCCCCAGTTAGTTCCTTGGGCAGCTGAGGATAGGGAACCTGAAATGACCCTATCCTATAGCAATACTGACAAATATCTTGCATATCACCATAGAACCTTCATCTGGTGATGGATGGAGATAGAGACAGAGACCCACACTGGAGCACCGGACTGAGCTACCAAGGTCCCAATGAGGAGCGGAAGGAGAGAGAACATGAGCAAGGAAGTCAGGACCACGAGGGGTGCACCCACCCACTGAGACAGTGGGGCTGATCTATTGGGAGCTCACCGAGGCCAGCTCGACTGTGACTGAAAAAGCATGGGATAAAACCCGACTCTCTGAACATAGCGAACAATGAGGGCTGATGAGAAGCCAGGGACATTGACACGGGGTTTTGATCCTACTTCATGTTCGGGCTTTGTGGGAGCCTAGCCAGGTTGGAGGTTCACCTTCCTAGACATGGACGGAGCGGGGAGGACCTTGGACTTTCCACAGGGCAGGGAACCCTGACTGCTCTTTGGACTGGAGAGGGAGGGTGAGAGGAGTGGGGGGAGGGGGAGAAAGGTGGGAAGAGGGGGATGGAAATGGGATGCTGAGAGGAGGCGGAAACTTTTTTTTTCTTTTTCTCAATAAAAGAAAGAAAGAAAAGAACCAAGACTTAAAGTTCCAGGAAAAAAATAAAAAACAAGGAGCCTGAGTTCTCAGTGCTGACAGAGCACAGATCTACTCAGGTGAGGCTTCTAGGTAAAAGGACACATGACAGGAGAAAGATTGTGTCATTAAACAACATCCAGCAGAAACCACGTCTGGAAGTTGAGGCAGTCAGCTATAGTTCCTTGTAACAGGAAGAGCAGGCTGCTTAACGTCCCTACCGCCCAGCTAGCTTACACCCAAAATAATCACACAGAAACTGTATTCATTTAAACACTGCCTGACCCATTAGCTCTAACTTCTTATTGGCTAATTCTTAATTTAACCCATTTCTATTAATTTGTGTATTGCCACGTGACTGTGGCTTACCGGCAAAATTCTAACCAGCGTCCATCTCAGGCAGGAGATCCATGGCATCCCTCACTCTGCCCTTCTTCTTCAGTTCTGTCTACTCCACCTACCTAAGTTCTGTCCTATCAACTAGGCCAAGGCAGTTTCTTTATTCATTATCCAATGAAAGCAACACATAAACAGAAGGACCTCCTACACCAGTTCCTAACAAACAGTCTTGAGTAAAAAAGAGTGAGCCCCTAGAGTGAGGATTCCAAGTAGAACAAGCTGCAGAAGACAGAGATAACATTACCAAAATGGGTGCTTACAACATCCTGCAGCAACTTGGGAAGATGTAGATTTACCAGTGATTGATGGTGAGGAATTGAAGTCAAATTCAAGATTCTATTGAACCAGGGAATCTAGGTTATGTTGCTCAAGAATGACTTTACTGGCTTTCTAGGAAGCTTTCTTTATTCCAGATAGCTCAGAGTTTAAAGGAGGGAGAGAGAAATAATGATGACTTTACTGGCTTTCTAGGAAGCTTTCTTTATTCCAGATAGCTCAGAGTTTAAAGGAGGGAGAGAGAAATAATGAAAAACATTCATACTGTTTCTTATGACTCTATATACTCAGAATACAAAACATCTCTCAGCTGCACTGGAACTGTCTGAATAAGGTCCTTGAGCACATTAAGTTGCACAGCTGAGAAGGGAGAGAACAGATCTTACCCTTGACATTCCTTGGCAGGGGGAGGCATTCTCCTCTTATGATCAAAGAAAGTGCTGTGGGAACAGAGCTTACGCAGCAGGACAGTATATAAATGTCTATTACAGGCAGGTCAGAGGGGAAGATGAACTTCGGCCTTCTTTTCTTCCCATGGCAGGCACTTTATACTAGGGAAACCTCTCGCTGTTTTCAAAAGCATGATGTTTTCACTCTTGGACTATTTTACTGCTTTCTTCCTTCCCTGTCAGAGTTTTTTTCTGGGGTAGGGCATGCATTCCAACCCTAGACAAGGGGCCTTGGAGGATACATTGAGACAAAAATACTTTAGGTCTTAAATGTGGGAAGTGGCTACTCTGCTTCCAGAGACAGCTTTTCAGTGAGCTGAAACAACACGAGAGTATTAATACCATGTCATTACAGAAGACACACCTGATTTTCAGAATAGGTCTGAAAATCCCTATGAACCTCGGAAGTGAGAGAGATTTCTTCTGAAGTTCATGACATGCAGTAAGACTCAGGACCACCTCCATTTCAAAACTGCCCAAGCTGGGCCTATAGCTTGTTGGTACAGTACATCCCAAGCACTACATAAAAACAGGCACAATACCTGAGAATACTAAGTTTACACATAAGTGTTCTGAGTGTATGAAAGTCTATTAGAAGAAGCAGGCTGCTAACAGAATTAAACCTGAAGCATTCAATGAGAAATGGGGAGGGGTGCTCCGAAAAAAAAGCTCAGAGGGGAAGAGTGTGTGCTGCTCTAGCAATGTGAACTCAGCACCCATGGCATCTCCCAAATGCCTGTAACTCCAGCTCAGGACATTTGAGCTCTTTTGGCCTCTTTGGTCGCAGGAATTCATGTACACTGACCTGCCACTGCCCAAGATGTACACAAAATTGAAAAGTAAAAATAAAACTTAAAAAAGGAAATCAATAGATATCTATTAGAAAACAATTCTGCCTGGTCACATTAGTTTTTTTTCTTTAAAATTTTACTTTCTTAAGTTTTGTTCATTTTTGTTTTTTTTTCTTCTTTTTCTTTTTTCTTCGAGTTTTCCTAGTTAATTATTTATCTTGTTCTCTATATCTATTTTTTAAAAGTCAGTTCTTTGAGAATTTTATGTGCATTGTGCTCAGACTTACGCTCACCTCTTCCCAGACCCATTCCCCTTTCCTCCCCCATCCAACTTTGCATTCTAAAAAAGTAACCAAACCATTCAACCTGGCAACTAAACAAATAAGCAAACAAAAAAACTCTCATGATCAATTTGTGCTGCCAAAATAAACTTGGATGTGTGGACTTCCACTGGAGTGTGGTCAGCATATAAAGGGATACACACTTAGAAGAAACTGTCACACGCACTTCTAACACTAACAATTAACATGTGTTCTATGCCTCTGGTAGGAATATATGATTATCTGCCTGCAAGGATTTCCTATGTTGTTTCAACAGGTGACAAGTGGAGGGACTGACTGTCTTTCATTCCACATTTATTCAAGAAGTTTGTATAATGAACAGTTTTGGCATATAGAGACAGTAGCTCCCTGAAAGGAAATATGACGCATGTCTAAGGAAATAAACAGCCAACCTTCTTCTTGTTAAAGAGGCAGTTATGGTTACTGTCCATTGCAAACAATATGGGTTCACAATACTCAAAGTTTTTCTGTTTTTACCCAACCTACTGAATGTTCATGTGACATTGAATTGTTTCACTTTATGTTCTGGAAATGAGAAATGCAGAAACCAATGCATAAGTGACCTTATTCTGGCCACAGATATTGTCATGAGTAACAAACTCTCACTTGTCCCCTAATCCAGAAGATTCATCAGAGTTTCTACAAAACATTGCAAGCTCATTTACTACTTTGCAAGTAAGATTAAAATCTCAGATCTTCCATATTCTTGACAGTTATTTGCAGAAAATTCAGGAGGAGGAAGAATGGAGAATTGAGATGGAGTGGGAGTATTAGGTGCTAGTTCTTTCCTTCCTTTCTTATTTTCTTCCTTCCTTTTCTCTTTACAAAGCTGTGGCTGTTCTAGAACTCACTGTGTAGTTCTAGAACATAGAGTTTGAGGCTGGACTCAAACTCACAGAGATCTGTCTGTCTCTGCTTTCTGAGCACTGGGTTAAAGTTGTAAGAAAATATGCTCTATTTTCTTTCTTTTAACAATATTTTTTCATTGCTATTGTATATGTTTATCAGGTTAGGCATATATATAATATTATAATATGATATATATAATATTAAACCAGATATCTCTCTCTCTCTCTCTCTCTCTCTCTCTCTCTCACACACACACACACACACACACATATATATTCTCAAACACTTAGCATTCCTTTTTTAAAATTATTTTTATTGAGTTATATATTTTTCTCTGCTCCCCTCCCTTTCTCTCTCCTCCCCTTCTACCCTCTCCCATAATCCCCATGTTCCCAATTTACTCAGGAGATCTTGCCTTTTTCTGCTTCCCATGTAGATTATATTCACATATGTCTCTCTTAAGATCCTCATTGTTGTCTAGGTTCTCCGGGATTGTGAATTGTAGGCTGGTTTTTCTTTGCTTTATGTCTATAAGCCACCTATGAGTGAGTACATATTATATTTTTCTTTCTGGGTCTGAGTTACCTCATTCAATATGATGTTTTCTAGCTCTGTCCATTTGCCCACAAATTTCAAGATATAATTTTTTTCTGCTGTGTAGTACATCACTGGGCAAATACACCACATTTTCTTTATCTGTTCTTTGGTTTAGGGGCATTTAGGTTGTTTTCAGGTTCTGGCTTTGACAAATAATGCTACTGTGAACATAGTTGAGCACATGTCCTTGTGGCATGATTGAGCATCCTTTGGGTATATACCCAAAAGTGGTATTGCTGGGTCTTGAGAAAGGTTGTTTCCTAATTTTCTGAGAAATCACCATGCTGATTTCCAAAGTAGCTCTACTAGTTTGCACTCCCATCAGCAATGCAGGAATGTTCCCTTTACCCCACAACCTCTCCAGCTTTAGTAGTCATCAGTATTTTTGATCTTGGCCATTCTTACAGGTATAAGATCGAATCTCAGAGTTGTTTTGATTTTCATTTCTCTGATGGCTAAGGATGTTGAGAAGTTTCTTAAATGTCTTTCAGTCATTTTAGATTCATCTGTTGAGAATTCTCTGTTTAGGACTGTACCCCATCCCATTTTTTGGATTAGTTATTCTTTTGATGACCAATTTCTTGATTTTTTTTGTATATTTTAGAGATCAGCCCTCTGTCCAATGTGAAGTTTGTGAAGATCTTTTCCCATTCTGTAGACTGCTGTTTGGTTTTGTTGACCATGTCCATTGCTTTAAAGAAGCGTTTCAGTTTCAGGAGTTCCCATTTAGTAATTGTTTCTCTCAGTGTCTGTGCTATTGGGGTTATATTTAGGAAGTGTTCTCCTGTGCCAATACATTCAAGTGAATACAATATTTTTATTAATTATTTAGGAGTGTCACAATGAATATTATATATTGTGATAATATTTATTCCACTTCCAATAACTCCTCCTATATGTATCCCAACCCCTTTCAACTTGCTGTATTCTTTTTTATTCTTAATTTAAAAAGGAGTTCAGTTTGTGTTTCCCATATACTCAGCATGACTCACTTACCAGGTGCCACACACTTAAATGGAAACTGACTCTCCCTCCCCAACCAGTTGACAGCTATCAATATTTTTTAGCTAAGGGTGGGTGCAACTCTTCAAAAGGTTGAGCAACAATGATGCTATTTAAACCTGACAAGTAGTATTTGTTATATTCACCAGACCCTAGTGAATCCTTAAGCTTTCATCTCCTGTATCAAGTTGGAAACCACCTCTATAATATGTTTTAAAAGCTGCTGTAATCCTGTCTTATGTTACACACTACTTGAGTTATTCCTTTTATTATCACAATTTAGATTTCTATTCAAAATATTATGTCAGCTCCTTTCATTGTTCATGCTAATAACCTATGTATCCACATGACTTTTTCTCACTGGACCTCATTTCTTATTTATGCAAGTTTTTTTTTCCTTGCTCAGTTACTTGTCTTATTGCCCAGAGCAAGGGCTACACAACTGACATCATAGATATTTACAACCCCATCCTATATTTGTTACTTCCAGGGGTTATTGTATATTATCTAGTCTCTCAGTTGCTTTGGAGGAACCTCTATAATCATGTAGCATAGTTCATTCCTCAAGGAGACATCCCAATCTACGCTACATAATGAAAGACAACCATGCTTGTATATCCTGCCACAGACTTGTGACCTTTAGAGGAAGCAGTCTTGGTTGTGGGTCTTTTCATCTATTCATGGACACTGTGACTGCTAGGGTAGCAAGCAATCCTGCCATTCCACACCACCAAGAGAAGGGGTGGCTGTACCAGTATCACCTCTGAGGGTGCTCCACTCAGTTGTGTGTCATCATCATCACATAGCTTATTTTTTTTTCTGAATGTAATAGAGGAAGAAGTCTTGAAGAGAAGATTGTCCTTACCAATAAAAAAAAAGAGAGGAGATGTCCTTCCTAACTGCTATGTAAATCTCAGCATAGAATATAGAAAATATGAAAAAATACAAGCAGTAGGAAAAGGAAACTAGGCCTGACCTACTGCTTCCTGTGAGTGTCTGGGCGTGAGTCTGGGACCTCTGGGAATAGGCAGGAACCAGGTATCTATGTGGGTCCAAGTGTGAGTCTGGAACCTCTGAAGGAGTAGGCCGGTCTGGGGGCACCCAAGTCTGGAAACTCTGAGGTAGTAGATTGGAGCCAGAGACCTTTGCAAGACCAATTCCAAGCCAGGGGCCTCTGCAGGAGTGGATACAGACCAGGGTTTACAGAAACAGGTCTGAGGTGTTGACCTGAGCCAGAGTGGACCTGAGGCGATGAACTCTGAGGAAGCAGGTCTGAGTCAGCAACCTTGGGCTGGAACAGGCCTGAGGCAACAAATTCCACAGGAGTGTGACTGAGCCAGCAACCTGGGCTTGAGGCTGTGATCTCCAGAGCAGGAGGGTAGGGGTGGGGGGATCCAGACCAGGGTCATTTGTGGAAGCAGGAAGCAGGACGGGGCCAGCAACCTAGGCTAGAGCAGGCCTGAGGCAGTGAGTTCCACAGGAGTGAGAGTTATGTAGGCCACAGGACGGAGTGGGCCTGATAAAACGAGCTCCACCACGGAAGCAGGAGTGGATCCAGACCGGGAACATTGGCGGAGGCAGGACTGAGCCAGCAACCTGGGCCAGAGCAGACTTGAGACAGCCAACTCCACAAGAACAGGTACCGGGGAGCAACCGCTGAGCGAGTAGGCCAGAAACAGAAACTGCTGCAGGTCCAGGAGTGAATCGGGGACTTTCAAGGGAGTAGACCTAAGCTAGGACCCCTGTGAGTCTAGGAGTGAGTCTAGGACTTCCAAGGAACTAGGCCTAAGGCAGGACCTCTGCAGATCTGGGTGTGAGTCTGGGACCTCTGAGGGAATAGGCCTGAGCCAGGTCTTCTGTGGGTTCAGGCATCGGTCTGGGACATCAATGGGAGTAGGCAGGAACCAGAAACTTCTGCAGGTCTGAGCATGAGTTTGGGACCTCTGAGGGAGTAGGCCTGAGCCAGGTCCTCTGTGGGTCTAGATACAACCAAGCCTGGGAACTCCTAGGGAGTAGATTGGAGCCAGAGTCCTTTACAGGACCAACCCCAAGCCAGGGACCTCTGTAGGAATGGATCCAGACCAGAGAGATTTACAGAAACGTGTCTGAGCTGACAATCTAGACTAGAGCAGGCCTGAGACAGCAAACTCCAAGGGAGTGGAGTAAAGCCTGGGAGCACTGAGTGACCTCCAGGAATACGGAGTGACCAATGGGGTAACTAGAACCATGGCACTGACTGCACCCACGAGGAACAATCATCTGAGCCTTGGATTGACTGGCACCTAGAAGATTAATCAGCAGAATCACAGACATCCCCAACCACACCAATGAGAGGAAAAGAGGAATAGAAAAGGTGTATATGCAAAAGGATCAGTCAGTATAATAAAAATTATCTATGCATCCATGCTTTTTAAAGGTACTTTTCAGAATGACCAATATACATAACCAGACTAGGTACAAATCAATGGATAAATGGACAAAGAAAACTTGGCATACATAGAAAGTGGAGTTTTACTTAGACCTAAGGAAGCACAAAATTATCATATTTGCACCAAAACAGATGAGGTTAGGTAAAAATTAGCTCATTAAACATAAAGTCCCAACCTAGAAATGCATAGAGCTCATGAGTTCCCCATAGATGATGTCTAGTTTTTGGAAAAGACATAAAAGCAGAAGGGGGACTATTTAGTCAGCCAGAAAAGGAACAGACAGGACCATGAAAAAGGTAAATATGAACAAGACACCATGTATTTGTGTGGGAAAGTTGCGATGAGAATCTTATTTTTTAGAAAGTAGAGGACAATAGATACCCTTTTCACATGAAAAGCTAGAGCCAGTCATCACTTGTAGGTAACATATGACAGAACAGTTACTATCCACCAGTTTCCTTTTTAACAATTTAAAGAAGTAAATGAGGACTGTGACAAGAATCTTTTCTTCTACAAGAATTTCATGGTTTCAGTTTCACTCTGCAGTAACTTATTGGACTTCACTTTCATACAAATGCAAACAGCCTCTAACTCTATACTCTGTGGACTATTGCTTTAAGAGGCTCCTCCCACATGCCACTGTTTAACTTTCCACTAGATATTTAAGGAGCTTTCACATTTGGCTGGCCTGCACCCTGTGCAAGCAGAAGACTCAAGACCTGCTTAGTTGCCTGATTGACAAGCTATGAGTTCTGTGCCTCTGCGAATGACTCTGAATGATGGTCACTTCATCCCTGTACTGGGGTTTGGAACCACTGTGCCTGAGAAGGTAACAATTGTGTCTTGGGTATAAGGGTATATTTTAAAAAATCAAGATGTGTGGAAAGTGAAGTGTACTTTCAGATTTGCTCCAGTTTGAAGCAGACTCCCAGAATCTCCAGATTATGTTATCCATGTGTATTAGAGAAGGCAGTCTTGATACTTGGAGATTTATCGTGTGGACAGTACTGTTTATTCTAGACTCTGTTTTTCCTTTAGTTTCAGTCTGTTTGGCAATAAGTGGACAAAAGCTATCAGTGCTACTATTGTGTTTTGAGTTTGATTGCAATGGGGTTAGTGACATGGATTATTTCTGTGATTCAAGTAATTACCTCTCTCTGGTAGATGTGATCCGGATGAAATATCTTGATAGACTTGACTAGAGATGTTTCTTATGAAAAATGATGAGCTTATTGCATTCTTCTGAGCAGCAGGGAATGAGCACCACAGCAAAAATTCCAGACCTGTGGTGAAATAAGACTTGCTATCTATTTTCACTGTAGAAAAACTTACCAAATAAAAGTAAATATTAAACATTATATGGGTATACTATACTTTAACAAAGCAACTCTAAAGTCATGCCCCATATTTCTATTTGAATTGAATCAAAATACTACAGGAGGTTCTCATGGGATAATGCTTACATTCTGGTTTGATCCTCTGGTTTTTCAGTGAGTGTCAGGGACAGCACTTAAAGCTTGAGTGGTAGTTTTCTCCTGCAGAAGACCTAATGGCAGGGATATCTTGACCTTTTGGGGTAGATATTTTTACTTCATAGCATTCATAGCTTGAGAGAGAGAAAGGTAAAGAGCAAAGATATCGCAACAGCTGCAGTCTCAGTAAATCTGTAGAAGTCATTACAACTTAGAGAATGACAGGGCTGGGCTCAAGGGAGTCCAAAGGGACAACTTGGAGCAGGAAGAATTTCTCAGCAGATAAGAGCACTGGCTACTCTTGCAGAGGAGTTGGGTCCCAAGCACCCTCATTGTACTTACAATTGTCTATAACTCCAGTTCCAGGGCATCCAACAACCTTTTCTTGCTTCTGCTGGTACCAGACAAGTGAGACATGGATATACATACAGACGGAACATTCACATATAAGATAAAAAAAATTCAAATGAAAAACTATCAAAGAAGAACATTATAATATTTTAGGAAAATTGACTACATTAGAGAAAACAATTCCTGGAAAATTATGTAGAGTCTCTGATGACTTCAGATTAGTTGATCCCTAGAATCTATATGGTGTGAGGAGAGAACTGACTCTCACAGGTCTTCCTAGACCTCCAGATGTACAACATACACACACACACACACACACACACAAGTAAGAAAAATTTTATAATTCATCTCCATTATTATTATCTTCTTTGTTAGTAAGATAAATCAGACTCTTGTATCATGAAAAACAAGCTCATTTTGATTATATTTTTCGTAAGTATTTTTAAATTATGGAACATACATGTAAGTTGTGCATATAGAGCAATATCTAAAGTTCAGAACTATTCTTATCTCATTTTAAAAATAAAAAAATGGTGAAGTTCAAGGTGACAGCTGCCACATTGAACAAAAAAGCACTATAAACAATTTTATACAGTTGAGATGATATGTAGTATATTTTTAAGAATGTTTTTATCTCACAATAGAACCATAACAAATATTTATGTAAATAGATATTTCTGTGTGACATTAGGGGGTTCATGTAACTGCTTTAATAACTAATAGCATTGTTATTTTCTTTTATTTGTATTAAATACAACATTTTGTGTCCTACTTAGATTTAAATTAATATCATCATTTCTGGTATTTTTGAAAGATTTATTTAATTTTGATGTATATATGTATGTATGTCTAGGGGTAAAGGCATGATACCTCAAGGCTAGAAGAAGGTGCGTTATTCCATAGAAGTGGAGTTATAGACAGTTGTGGGCCACCTGACATGGGTGAAGGGAAACAGACTCAATGTTAATGAGATACAGCATCATTTCTGTGAATTATACAAAGGTATATGCAGGTCAAATTAATAGATAACATAGTATCTGCCTGTACCTAGCTATTCCTGTCTTTCTTTGCTGTGGAAATTTGGTAATAAAAAAAAAATACTGGTCAAGTTCTAATATATCTCATTGTTTAGACTCCAATAATGATCCAATGCAAAATGAATTGTAAACAACTGCTAACCCCACTACACCATGAAATCTTAGATGACAATGTACCTTGATGCATCTCTTAGAAAAACTAGGTTTTTTAAGTTCCTGTTTGTGCAAGTCATTGATGAGATCAGTTTTCAACAGACTGTGGAAGCAACACTTTGAAAGACTGCTGTTCTCTCTCCTTTATTTTTTTTTTTCTGGTCCTGAATCAATCCACAGAGAACTTTGACCATGACTCAAAGGTTTGGGCTTTCTGAATAAAGGGACATTTCAGTTAATCATTGTTACCAAGCTGATTTCAGTGTTCAATAATTTTATGCACTTTTGGCTCTTTGGTTATTTCACTGTCCTCTTACAATTTATTCTACATGAAAGAGTCTTGGGTTAGAATGTAATATACTACCATAAAATTCCGTAGGCCACTTGAACTCATTCATGTAGGTGTAATTGCAGAATGACTTTTGTAGGTTATATAGTTAAAAATAATTACCTTGGGAAGAGAGAGAGGAGAGAAAGAGAGACAGAAGGCAAAAAGACATTATCACTGACAAAAATCTGAAATTATTATATAGGAAAGCCTTTTTGTTTTTTCTTTATAACAATACCCGTGTGTGTGTGTGTGTGTGTGTGTGTGTGTGTGTGTGTGTGTGTGTGTGTGTGTATGTGCATGCACATGTCTATGTGCACATGGGTGTATGCCTGAGGAGATGAGAGATCAGCTTTGGGTGTTGTTCTGTTGCTATGCACATTGTTTTTGTTTTTGTTTTTTGAGGCTGAGTCTTCCACTAGCCTGGAGCTCTGCAAGCAGACTGAGTAGGCCTGGTTCATCTGTTTGCCTCTGCTTCCTTAGCTCTGGGATCTCAAATATGTACACCTACACCCCATGTTTCAACATGAGTTTGGGGGATCAGCATCAGAATCTCATCTTGTGCAACACACATTTTACCAACTGAGCTATTTGCCCAGTTCTAAAGCACACTTTAAAGTGTAGATTTAAACATGGAATATTAAGAGCAAGAATAAGATACACCCAAGTGTGGGTGCACTCTTCATGTAATGTCACATCTTTTTTATACTAGCCATATATACCATTTAAGTGGAGCTATTATCTTCAGAGGACTAAAAGATATCTAAACGACTTCATGGAGTGGTTTCTGAAGGTCACAAGGCAGGATCACAATTGACAAAGGGATACTACATCACAGGGATAAATGAAACTGGACATCTTTACCATACAAAAAGCTAACAATCTTGTTTGAGATGCCCAGAAATATGTCTCCAAGGTATAGACATGCCAGAACTTAAATCAAGTTTATTGCCATTTAATACAAAATATCTGAATATGAAAGAAATGCTATAATATTATAGCCATCACAGCACACATTGGTAACTGTGCTGGAATTCTTGATACTCAGCTGGTAAGAGGCTTCAACCAGACTCCAGGAGAGAGGCTCCATTTTCTTCCTGTATCCATATCCCTGTATGTTTTCCTGTCTTCCTATACTGTCTCCTCAATCAGGCCTCTGAGTCCTTTGATCAAATCACTGAGTTTGGAGATACGTTTTAGAATTTCCAGTACAGTGATGCACTGATTGCTCTGGACTGAACACATTTGGGAGACATCCACCACTCGTCCTGATTGTAAGAGATCCAGGAAAATTAGAATTGAATTACCACCACACATAGAGAGCAACTTCAAGAAGGAGAAGTTGATTCACTAGAAAGCCATTCTTTTTTTATGAAATGTCTTTCGTTACACAGATACTATTTTTGCTTGCTCTTTTAGGTTCCTAAGGATGAACTTATCAAGGCTACCAAAACAGCTATAGATGCTGGGTTCCGGCATTTTGATTCTGCTTATTTGTATGGAATAGAAGAGGAAGCAGGACAAGCCATTAGAAGCAAGATTGCAGATGGTACTGTGAAGAGAGAAGATATATTCTATACAACAAAGGTATTTTATACATGAGATGCTTGTGAACCTTTTTAATGTGGCTGAGCTGAGGAGACAATTATGTGTTTGGATCAATACCTGTTTCATACATCATTCCTTATTTATATACATTTTTTTCACACATTCATGTAGTAAAGCTAGGATAAAAAAAATAAATATGTCTTTGTTCTCACTACGGAGTTAAAATTTATGTATGTATACTGTTCTGAATCTCAAGTCAAAGCTGTGTGGTTCACCATGAAATGTAGAATCAGATAGAGCTTGACCATGACTCAGCAATGAGCACTGCTGAAGAATTGAAGTGGAATTTGCGATTCAACAGAACCAGGGGACTGTAGGTTATGCTGCTCTAGAGTATCTTTACTGATGTTCTGAGGAGTTTTTATTCCAAGTAAATCAGGGAGACCAACAACGGAAGTCAGAACATTACTCTTCACCAATGTGCCCAGAGGACAGAAAGTCATGGACAATAGGGGCTGTATCACAATGCCCTTGAATTCCCTAAGCTTTATTGTTGAGGAGGGGCAGAAAGAGAACACATCTTGCCAGAAACATTTCTTGGGCAGATAGAAGCCTTTGACCCAGGCTAGTAAACAAAGTTTTATGGGGTCAGAGTTCACACAGAAGGATAAAATATGAAAGTCTATTATAATCGGAATATAGGGTTTTAAGAACCCAGTATTAAAGCAAATAGGATTTTATTTTTGAGTAGTCATTACTTAGGAACACAGATTTAGCCTAGCTCAAATTCTATTCCCCAACATGGTAGCATTTTCATGAAGGTCTTTTTGCACGTTTAAAATACATTGGTGAGTACACCAGGGAGGCGGGTAGAATAAGATGAGGGATTTTTTTTTTTTTTTTTAGGTTTCACATGCTATTGATGACATTTTTAGATTTTGAAATCGTGGAAGCTAGTATTCAAATAAGTTAATATAGTCTGAACTATTTTAATCCATTGCTACAATATCTTAGTTCTGACACAGAGGTGCACAGCAACGACTGTTCCAGATGACTTGTCGAAGGTAAGATAATTAGCCTCTAAACCCGCAGCATTCCAGCCTCACCACATAGTGAAGTTTCAATCAGTCAATCAGACTCTGCAGAAACAGTATCTTTTCAGGAGTTTTGTTCACAAAAAGCATAGCTAAAGTACATTCTGTTGAGTTCAGCACACACTAACATGTCCCCAAAGGGTTTTTCTACAACCTTCAATTATGTATATTGAATGAGTACTGATTCTGCCTGTGTGCTTGAACGGATGAGTGATTTCAACCAATCCTGAGTGTTATTTTGTAAACTCAATGTTATTATTAGAGAAAACAACCTTTCTATTTAAATATTTTATTCCATGTCTAGTAGATAAACTGATAATAGCCAAGCATGCAATGATGTTCACGTTACATAGCTCAGTGGCAGGCACTGGACTATACACACAATGGAGTTTGTATGTGAAAAACCAATGAAGACAAAGAAAAGCAGGGAGAGTGTTTCCAGCTGTAGAAAAATGTCTCTTTGTTCAATAAAGTAATTGAGCAAAAGTGAACAAATCTGAGTTTAAAATTTCGTTCTTTAACATTGGCAGCTTTGGAGCACTTTCCATAGACCAGAATTGGTTCGATCTTGCTTGGAAGCGTCACTGAAGAAAGCTCAGCTGGACTATGTCGATCTGTATATTATCCATTTCCCAATGGCTTTGCAGGTGAGCAATCACTGTGCTTACCATTATTTCACTAGGGGTGCCCGTATAACTAACAGCTATGTGACAATTTATGATTTATATTGTTGGGTGAATGTATGGATTATTCTGATGAAAATCCTAAACAATAATTTTCAAATTCCATTTCATTGAGATATTTTTTGAACGTTGAAACAGTGTTTTCTGATTGTGAAAGAAAGCAATTTAAGCCAGGCGATGGTGACACATGTTTTTAATCCTAGCACTCAGGAAGCAGAGACAAGTGGTTAGATCTCTGTGAGTTCATAGCAAGCCTGATTTACAAGAGCTGGTTCCAGGATAGGCTCCCAAACTACAAAGAAACCCTCTCTCAAAAAATCAAAATAAAATAATAATAATAATAATAATTTAGTGGTCCTCTTACTAGAAACTTGGGAGAAAACCCCAAAAAACATTCAAGGCATAGTTACAATTTTTGTCCCTGTAAGTTTGTATCTTTTTTTGGTGTGTATGTTTGCATATGTGTTCACATATGTGCAAGTGGACATGTTTGTAGTTGCACATGCGTGTGTGTGCATATT
Organism: Microtus pennsylvanicus; assembly: GCF_037038515.1. Classification (NCBI taxonomy): domain Eukaryota; kingdom Metazoa; phylum Chordata; class Mammalia; order Rodentia; family Cricetidae; genus Microtus; species Microtus pennsylvanicus. Next base: position 121,296,884 of record NC_134582.1, read on the forward strand.
CATGTGAAAGACAGAAAATAGATGCTGGTGTTGTTCTTTAGATGTCATCCACAATTTATTTGATATAAGGTCTTTCACAGGCCTAGAATTCTGAATAGTCTAGACTGACTGGACAGTTAGCCCCAGGAATCTCCCTGTCTCCATCTTCCCAGTCCTAGGACTGCAAACTTGTATAACCACACCTGGCTTTAACTTTTGTTTCCTGTTTGCTGTTTTACATGAGTTCTGAAGGTCAAATTCAGGTCCTTAGGTTTTCAAGTCCAATGCTTTTCCCACTAGGCCATGTCCTCAGTTCCCCTTAGTCTTTTGAAGGTGTTTACATGCAGATTGCATGGAGATTAATAAAACTGTCACACATATGCTTCACAATGAAATTCCAAAATCTTTCATAATTACACTTTGAAAGCAGATCTGGTGGTACTCAGTCTGTGTTGGTATCCTGGTTAGTTTTAGCTCTCAATTTGACAGGGCCCAAAGTCATCTGAGGGAGTCTCAGTTAAGGAATTGCTCAGAACAGATCTGCCTGAGGTCATGTCTTTGAGGAAGTATCTTGACTATGGACTGACGTGAGTTGGCCCACCCCACCGTGGAAAGTGCCATCCCTCTGCAGGTGGACCTGGCCTATGGAAGGAAGCTAGCTGATGAATGAGGAAGGGAGTGAACCCTGGAGCAGCATTCCTCCATGTTTTCTGCTTCAGTTTCTGCTCGTCCCTGCCCTCAATGATGGGCTGTGGTCTGGAAGTGTAAGGCATTAAATAAACCCTTTCCTTCCCAGCTGTTTATAATGGCAGTAGAAAGCCAAGCAGTGCATCTGGTTCTCATACTACCTGCCCTTGGAGAGTTGGCGACTGGAGATTATTTGTCTTGATATTTCATAGTGGTGGGTTTTGTAGATGGCATTTAGCCATTAATAACTGTGTTATGCAGATTTCTTGCTATAAAATTATGTGGAAAACTTAGGCTAGTTTGTGCAATGGAGGCTATTATATTACATAAGTCTGAACCATGACTACATTTAAAGATATGAGTAGCATCAGCTTCAGAGATACTTTCTCCATTCCTTATCTCTACATCTTGTCTATTTAGTTGGGTGCTGTCATTTGCTGCTGGCAGAATTGTCGTGGCAATTCAAAATTCATGATTGCTAAAACTGGAGAGTTACTTTGGCTTTCTAATCCACATTAATCCTGAAAAGAAAGTCTGACTGATGGCCCAGTTTAATTGTGCATATCCTTACACAATCATCTGTCCGCTGTGATAAGGAACTGTTTTGCTCACGTCATAGTCTGTTATTGCCAGAGACCAAGGTCATATAGTTACTGCATTCACCAAAAATATAGAGGCATTTTTCCTGTAGGGAAATATAGGGGCTGAAATAATAACAAAAGCAATGTAAGACACCATTAGGACTTTGAAGAAAGCACTATTTAAGCATAAGGAAAATATAAACGATTAGGGGATGCCAATCTTTAAAGTTTTATCCTTTGTCACTCCAATTGCAAAGTATCTAAAATAATGTCCTACTTATTTGGGAAGGTTTCATGGCCCAGACTCTGAGAGACTTGGCAGTGTGACCAAATGTGGTAACATGAGTGTGGTAAAGTCTTTAAAATGGATGATTCAATTCCAGCCTGGAGCTAAGCTATTTCCAAGAGATGAAGGTGGAAACCTGTTGGTGGACCCGGTGAATCTCTGTGACACATGGGAGGTGAGTTCTTAGAGAGGAGAATACAGAGATAATATAGTGAGAGTTCGACTCAGATATTACCTTTACCTGTGAGAATAGAATGTACCTGGCTCAGTCTAGAAATTTGTAGCTTTAGTAAGAAAGGTTTTGATGGAATTAGCAGGGGAATTCATTATTGGAAAATAATAAGAATGGAGAACGGAGGGCAGGGGTTTAGGGATCTCTTTTTAAACAAATGTTGAATTCCACAATTTCTTATTTATTTGTTGGTTGGTTTGCTTTACATCCCAGCTACAGTTACCCCTCCCTCATCTCCCCTCTGTCTTCCCTCCTCCATGAACTCTTTTTCTACTTCTATTCAAAAACATACATGCCTCCCATAGACATTATCAAAACATGGCATAACAAGTTGCAATAAGATAAACCATTGTAACACACCTCACTATGTATTAAGACTGGGCAAAGCTACTCAATTTGAGGAATAGGGGCCCCAAAAGCCAACAATACAGTCAGAGATAGTCCCTGCTTCCACTGTTAGAAGTCCCACAGGAAAACCAAGTTATATAACTGTCATACATATGCAGAGGGCATAGTTCAGTTCCATGCAGGTTCCCTGATTGTTGGTTCAGTGTCTGTGAGCTCCTATGAGCCCAGGTTAGTTGATTCTGTGGGTTTTCTTGTAATGTCCTTGACCTCTCTGGCTGCTATAATTCTTCCTTCATCTCTTCAGCGGGATTTCCCAAGCCCAGTGTAAACTTTGACTGTGGGTCTCTGCATTTGTTCTCGCCAGTTGCTGGATGAGGTCTCTCTGATGACTATTGGATTAGGCACTAATCTATGAGTATAGGAGAATAGCATTAGGCATCAATACATTGACTTTAATTTGCTCCAGTCATGTTTAGTTCTATCCTAGGTCTCTGGGTCATCCAGTCTCTGGGTCATGGTGTTCCAAGCAGTTCAGGGGTGGCCCACTCTCAAACTGCTGGCAAGGGTCTCAGGCTAAACCAGTCGTTGGTTGGCCACTCCCATAACCTGCATCACCCTTACACCAGCATATCCCTTAGGTCAGCAGGCAGGTTATGTGGCTGGGTCACTCCACTGGTAGTCTTGTCTGGTCATTGGAGGTTGCCAGTTCAAGGTACATACCCCCTTTGTTAGGAGTCTTAGCTGATGTCTTCCTTGTACATTCCTGAAAGTTCCCCTTGCACCAGGTTTTTACCTGACCTTGAAATGATCCCTCTGAAGTCCACTCTTTCAGTATTCTTCGCCCACCCTGCCCCCACCCGATCCTTCATGTTCCCATCCCTACCTACCCTGAGACCACCCAAATCTCTTGCCTTTCCTCTTCCCAGGGATGTTGGGAACAGTGACCCCCAGATCCTGAATTTCTTCTAAACAACTTGTTTTCCTCTGCTCTGAGTCAGCCTGCAGCTGCTCTGAGCATGAGACCCTCAGGAGTTCCTGATGGTAGGGGAGTGATTTCTGGTGGGTTTGACTGGGGCGTGGCTATCCCTATATAAGCTGCTCCTGAACACAATAAAGGGCATTCCTGTTTCAAGGATGACCCATGTCTCTATCTGTGTGTCTTTGTGTGTTTAAATCTCCAGGTCCTTGCCCGGCTCACGAATGGTCCTGTAGGGCAGGGGCACCGCAATATAGGAGTCGTGCAATACAGGAACAGTACAGTACTGTCATGTAGTACAGGCAGGCGGTACACAGGGAGATCCAGGAAATCCCTTGAGTCCTCATTGTTATCTAGATTCCCTGGATCTGTGAATTGTAGCATTATTATTTACTTTACAGATAAAATCAACTTACAAACATAAATGAGTACATACCATGTTTGTCTTTCTGGGTGTGGGTTATCTCACTCAGGATGACTGTTTTGTAATTCCATCCACTTGCCTTCAAATTTCAAAGTTTCATTGGTTGTTTTTAACAGCCGAATAATACTCCATTGTGTAAATGTACCACATTTTCTTTATCCATTCCATGGCTGAGGGATATCTAGACTGTTTCCAGGTTCTGGTGATTGTGAATAAAGCTGCTATGAACATAGTTGAGCAAGTGTCCTTGTTATATGATTGAGAATCCTCTGGGCATTCGCCCAAAGGCGATATAGCTGGGTCTTGTGGAAGACTAAAGATGTTGAGCACCTTGTTCATTGTTTTGCAGCTATTTGATACTCTTCTTTTGAGAATTCTGTGTTTAGATCTTTACCACATTTTAAAATTGAATGATTTGGTTTTTTTTGATGTCTAGTTTTTTGGGTTCTTTATATATTTTGGAAATCAATGCTCTTTCAGATGTTGCTATGGTGAAGATCTTTTCCCATTCTGCAGACTGCTGTTTTGTTCTATTGACAGTATCCTTTACCTTACATAACTTTTTCAGTTTTATGAGGTCTTACTTATTAATTTTGGGGTTTAGTGTCTCCTATATTGTTGTTCTTCAGGAAGTTGTTTCCTCTCCCAAAGGGTTCAAGGTTATTTTCCATTCTTCAGTGTAGCTGGATTTATGTTGAAGTCTTTGATCCATTTGGACTTGAGTTTTGTGCAGGATGATATATAATGATCTTTTTTATACTTCTACATATGAACATCCAATTATGACAGCACCATTTGTTAAAGGTGCTTTTTTTCCTGTATTATTTTGGCTTCTTTGTAAAAAATCAGGTGTCCATAGGTATGTGGACTTATGTCTAGGGCTTCAATTTGATTCCATCGATCCACCTATCTGTTTTTATGCCAATACTATGCTGCTTTTGTTACTATAGCCTTATGTAGTAGAGTTTGAGATCAGGAATGGCAAAACCTCTAGAAGTTCTTTTATGGTGCATGATTGTTTTAGCTATCCTGGTTTTTTTTTTCATATGAAGTATTGTTCTTTCAAGGGCTGTAAAGAATTGCATTGGGATTTTTATTGATATATTGAGCTATATACTTTTCTCTGCTCCCCTCTCTGACCCTCCCCTGCCCTTCAACCCTCTCCTGTGGTCCCTATGCTTCAAATTTACTCCGGAGATCTTGTTTTTTACTACTTCCCATGTAGATTAGATCCATGTATTTCTCTTTTAGGGTCTTCATTGTTGTCTAGGTTCTCTAGGGATTGTGAATTATAGGCTTGTTTTCTTTGTTTTGTGTTTCAAAAGCACTTATGAGTGAGTACATATGATGATTGTCTTTCTGGATCTGCATTACCTCACTCAATAAGATGTTTTCTAGCTCCATCCATTGGTCTACAAATTTCAAAATGTCATTATTTTTCTCTGCTATGTAGCACTCCATTGTGTAAATGTACCACATTTTTCTTATTTAGTCTTCAGTCAAGGGGCGTTTAGGTTGTTTCCAGGTTCTGGCTATGACAAACAATGCTGCTATCAGCATAGTTGAGCACATGTCCTTGTGGTATGATCAAGCATCCTTTGGATATATGCCCAAAAGTGGTATTGCTGGGTCTTGAGAAAGGTTGTTTCCTAATTTTCTGAGAAATCACCATACATATATCTGTTGGAGAAGGGCCACTTGTTGGTTCCCAGACACAAAATAATCACACAGATCATATGGCTAACACTTATATTAATTTAACACATTTCTGTTAATCTGTATATTGCCACGTAGCTATGTCTTACTGGGTGTCTATCTGTGGTGGGTCTATGGCTTTGCTTTGACTTTACCTCCTTTCTCCCAGCATTCTGTTTTGTTTCCCCTGCCTAGATCTGTTCCCCTATAGCTCTGCTATCAGCCCAAAGAAGTTCCTTTATTAACCAATGATATTCACAGCATAGAGGGAAATCTCATATCACCTCCTCTTTTCTGTTTAAATAAAAAGGAAGGTTTTAACTTTAACATAGTAAAATTACATATAACAAAACAGGTATCAAGCAAGAATTACAGTTACAATATTTATATCATTGTTATTTTATTTATTTATTTATTTATTAAAATTTCCACATCCTCCCATTTCCCTAACACTCCCCCCCACTCCCCCTCCCCCTCACTCTTCAGTCCTAAGAGAAGTCAGGGTGCCCTGCCCTGTGAAAAGTCCAAGCCCCCCCTATCATCCTGGTGTAGGAAGGTGTGCATCCAAACAGACTAGGCTCCCAAAAAGCCAGTACATGCAATAGAATCAAAATCCGGTGTCCATTATCATTGTCTTCTCAGTCCGCCCTCATTGTCAGCCACATTCAGAGAGTCCGGTTTGATCACATGCTCGTTCGGTTTTATCTTTTATTATGACTAAGAAAAACTGTAAATATAAAATTCTTCAACTCCATCAAAGACTCCAGAAGGATACACTATTACCTAAGTAAACAGGAAGTGCATTGTAAGCAACTTCCAAAACTTGAGAATTAATAGAGACATCTCACTGTCTGAACAGTTACCCAAAGTTCTTCTGTACTGTTGGTGCATCCATCTTCAGCCTACTGGCCCATAGTATCCAACAGACTTTTCTGTGAAATAGGAAAATTCAAAGACAGTTCAACCTATATTGGCAGTTTGTCAGTCACTTCTTCTGTGTCCTGTAGAATGTCTGGAAGATTCTTTCATGTAGCAGGAACCCCAAAGGACCATCTTATTCCTTCCTTGACTCAGTGTTAATTTAGTAAAGGGCTGTTCAGTTTCCATAAAATTGTGGGTTTTCTGTTGTTGTAATCCAACTTTAATCCATGATAATTTATTAGGATACAGGGGATTGTTTCAATTTTCTTGTGTCTGTTGAGATTTGCTTTGTGATCAAGTATGTGGTCAATTTTGGACAAGGTTCTATGAAGTGCTGAGATAGGTTTTTTCTGTTTTGACAAAACATTCTATAGACATGTGTTAAGTTAATTTGCATCCTAGTACTTAGGACTATTATTTCTCTGTTCAGTTTCCAATATTTCTCTGTTTATTTTCTATCTGAATGACCTGCCCATTGGAGAAAGTGGAGTGTTGAAGACTCCTAGTATCAATATGTAGGATTCTATGTGTGGTTTAAACTTTAGTAATGTTTCTTTTACAAATCTGGGTACCCTTGGATCTGAGACATAATCTTGGTGGCTTTTTCTTTGACGAGTATAAGATATCTTTCTCCATCTCTTTTGATTAATTTTGGTCTGAAGTCTATTTTGTTAGGTATTATGATTGCTACACTCAAATGCTTGTTAGGGCAATTTGATTGGAAGCCATTTACTCTGAGTAATTTCTATTTTTGATGTTGAGGCGTAATTCTTGTATGCAGAAGTATGGATTCTGTTTTTTCAATCCATTCTTTTAGCCTATTCTTTTTATTGGTAAATTGAGTCCATTGATAGTGAGAGATCTTAATGACCACTGACTATTTGTTTCTATTATGTTATTGTTGTCAGTAATGCCTGTGTGTGTGTGTGTGTGTCTGTGTGTCTGTGTGTGTCTGTGTGTCTGTGTTTCTCTTCTTTGGCTTTTGTTGGTGTGAGATTATCTATAGTCTGTGTTTATGTGAGTGCAGTTAACTTTCTTGGACCTGAGTTTTCCTTCTAGTACTTTCTATAGGACTGAATTTGTGGATAGATATTGTTAAAATTTGACTTTGTCATGAAATGTCTTCTTTTCTCCATCTATACTGATTGAAAGTTTTGCTAGGTATATTTGTCTGGGCTGGCATTAGTGGTTTCTCAGAGTCTGTAAAATATCTGTCCAGGCACTTCTGGCTTTTAAAGTCTCTGTTGACAAGCTGGGTGTAATTCTTATAGGTCTGCTTATACTTTACTTGGTCTTTTCCTTTGCAGTTTTTAATATTCTTTCTTTGTTCTGTGTATTTAGTGTTTTAATAGTATGTGACACAGGGAATTTCTTTTCTGTTCCCATCTGTTTGGTGTTCAGTAAGCTTCTTGTACCTTTATGGTTAAGAAAATTTTCTTCTATGGTTTTGTTAAATATATTTTCTAGCTTTTTGAGCTTGGATTCTTCTATCCTATTATCCTTAGATTAGGATTTTTCTTGGTGTCCCAGATTTCCTGAATGTTTTGTGTTCGGATTTTTTTAACTCTACCATATTCTTTGACTGATGAATCTATTTCTTCTATTGTATCTTCAACATCTGAGACTCTCTTTTTTATCTTTTAAATTCTGTTGGTGATGCTTGCATCTGTATTTCCTTTGCTTACTTTGATTTTCTATTTCTTGAATTCCCTCAGTTTGTGATATTTTTATTGTTTCTATTTTGTTTTTAATGTATTGAGACTTGAATAATTTTGTCAATCTATTTGTTTGCTTCTTCTGAACTTTCTTGTCATTCTTTAAGGAATTTGCTGATTTCCTCTAATACTTTGGTTAAAACATAATTTTTTTAAAAAAATTTTTCTAATTTTACATATCAATTCCTGTTCTCTCTTCCTCCTGCCCTTCTTCTCTCCCCATCTTCCACACATCTCACCACTCATCCACACTTCAGAGTGGATGATGCTTCCTTTCATGTGGAATCAAGAAAATCTGGAACAAAACTTTGAGGCAGGACCAAAGACCTACTCCTTATATCTAGGCTGAGCATGGTATTCCTCCAATGAAAGTAGGCTCCAAAAAATCCAGTCCAAGCACTAGTGATAAATCCTGGTCCCAATGCCAGTAGCCCCACAGACTACCCCAGCCATACAACTGTCATCCACATTCAGAGGTACTAGTTTGGGCCTCTCACTACCTCAGGTCAGGTTTTTCTGTGGGTACCTTCCTCATGGTCTTGATCCCTTTGCTCATATTATCACTCCACCTTCTCTTTGTTTGAACTCTCTGAGCTTTGCCTGTTGCTAGCTGTGGATCTCTGCATCTGCCTCCATAAGTTGCTGGATGAAGGTTCTGTCATGACAGGGTAGTCATCAATCTGATTACAGAGGAAGGCCAGTTCAGGCACCCTCTCTACGATTGCTTAGGGTATTAGCTGGGGTCATCTTTGTAGATTTTTGGAAATTTTCCTAGTGCCAGATTTCTTGCTAACCCATAATGATTCCCTCAATCAAGAAATCTCTTTCCTTGCTCTCCTTCTATGTTTTTCCCCATATCAACCATCCCATTCCCTCATGTTCTCCTTCCTCCTTCCCTTCTCTCCTACCCTTTTTCCACTCTCCCTTCCACCCCTATGCCCCCAATTTTCTCAGGAGCACTTCTCTATTTCCCCTTCCCAGGGGCATTCATGTATGTCTCTCTTAGGGTTCTCCTTGTTACCTAGCTTGTCATAGAATATAGGCTGGTTATTCTTTGCTTTGTGTCTAATCTACATTTGTGAGTAAGTACATACTGTGTTTCTCTTTCTGGGTCTGGGTTGCCTCACTCCAGATGATTTTTTTTTCTACTTCCATCCATTTGCTTGCAAATTTCAAGATGTCACTGGGTTTTTTTGTTTGTTTGTTTTTTGTTTTGTTTTGTTTTTTACCATTGAGTAGTACTCCATTGTCTAAATGCACCATATTTTCTTTATCCATTCTTTGGTTAAGGAGCATCTAGGTTGTTTCCAGGTTCTTGCTACTATGAATAATGCTGCTATGAATGTAGTTAAGCAAGTGTCCTTGTGATATGGCTGTGTATTCTTTAGGTATATACCCAAGAGTAGTATTTCTGGGTCTTAAGGTAGATTGATTCCTAATTTTCTGAGAAACTGTCATACTGATTTCAAATTGACTATACATATTTACATTCCCACTAACAATGAAGGAGTGTTCCCCTTATTCTCTTTCCTCACTGATCTTTTGGATCCCATGGTTTACCCACTTTGAGGGCTGGACTTCTAATATTCTGAATGACCTCTGGTCCACCAGAGGGATGCTGCTAAGCTTGAGGTTAGCTTTCTAGTTATATATGTGCATGACTACTAATCGGGCCAAGAGTCCTCTGGGATTCAGATATTGGCCTCGCTTTTAGTGAAGTAGAAGGCTTCTGCCTGATTTTCAGAATATGAGCTTGGTCCTTTGGGTTCAGGATGCTGGCCTGGCCTCTGATGGGTGGAAGACTTCACCAGAGGTATGGACAAGGATATGGTGATAAGGAGAAGAGGGGCAATTGGAGGTATGGTGGTCAAGCACAGCTGGGATGGGGGGCAGTATTACATGGGGTTCAGTGTGCTGGACATGCCTCTGGGGAATGAAAGGATTCAGCCGGAGTTTTGGGCTAATAAGTGGTAATGAGGAGAGTTTGGGTGGTTGGGGTTATGCTGGGAAGGAGGGGTGGGTGGAGGGAGATTTTAGCAGGGATTCAGGATGCTGCCCTGCCTCTTGAGAGTGGATGGTTTAAGCCAGATTTGTAGACACAGATCAGGTGGCAAAAGGAGGGGCATGTGGGCTTATGCTGGGTTTGGCAGGGGCAAATTGACTGGGGTAGTGGGTTGCCTGCTTTTTAGGAAGCTGGACTGGCTTCTGATGGGGTGGAAGGCTTCTGCAAGAGATGTGGTCTGGGATAATATGATGAAGAAGATTGGAGTTATGCTACTGGTTTTCTGGAAGCTGGCCTGACTTCTCATGTTGCCTATTTCTTCAGGACATAGAATTGTTTCTTGCTTTCACTTCTTCTGCCCCTTATTTCTCCATCTCTAGACAGTCAAAACCAGCATTGCTTGGAAGCATCCCTTTTAACACCAATTCTTGGAACAACTGCACAATTTATCCTTCACTATCTCTTCCACTACAGGCCATGGAGAAGTGTAAGGATGCAGGACTGGCCAAGTCCATTGGGGTGTCCAACTTTAACCGCAGGCAGCTGGAGATGATCCTGAACAAGCCAGGGCTCAAGTACAAGCCTGTGTGCAACCAGGTGAGCCCTTTCCACTCCTTGCCCTTTTATGCCTTAATTTGTTCTTCCTGCACCACTGACTTATATCCATTTGTTGTCTAGTCTTGTTCATTTTACCTTCATGGGATGGAAATTTTAAAAGTGGAGTCTCTCTGAAAGGACATAGAATTCTTTCACTAAAACTATGAGAAAGATAGTGGAACATTGGGGATAGCTTTGGGAAAATTGGATATAAGAATCTATCACTGAAAAACAATCAAAGGAGGCAGCAGTCATTGTGTGGCCACTGAGAAGAATATGTTTTTCTCTATCTATGAGAAGCAACTGGAGGAAGAAAGATGCTGTGGAAGGAACTGTGTACAGAAAGAAAGGTCCTGGAAAGATAGTGTGGGAATGGAAAGAATGATGGAGCCAAAATAAAAGATGTATGGTACAAACATGAATATTAGATGGTTGTGCTTTTGGTTCTGATTTCACGTATATTAACCACAGTCATTGCTATAGGGAAATTAACTAGAAGCTATCAAATTCATCTAGATTTATGAGATATCTTACTTGGTTATGGTGAAATCATGATGGGAATTTTGGCCAGAGCACTTTGAGCTGACCTTTTGCCTGACCACACACATCATAGTCTACTCCTTCCTGCTTTCTGACAGCAAGTCAACTGTTTATACACACACCCACGCGCACACACACACACACACACACACACACACACACTGTGGGTCACAGGAATTGAAATCAGGTCATCAGGCTTGCCAGCAAGTGCTAAGCCATTTCACCAGCCCCTTTTAGTTTTCTTACATAATATTTTGATATATTATATAGACTTTTGATACATCAGGATAAAAGTCAATTTTATATGAGATAATATTAATTATTTTACAAACTAATAGCACATATTAATAGTTTCCCTTTGACTACCAATGTTCTAAACCCTCACAGTGAAAATCAGCATGAGCAAATGGATTTGTTTATCCTTTTTCTTTTCTCTCTGTATTATGATGGATTTATGGGTTTCCTACATTAATATAGATCCTATCAAACTGGTTATCATATGAATGTTGTCATAACACATTTCATCAAGAGTGTATAGCCAACCTTCATTAAGTGGAAAGATTATTTAGCATCCAAGAATGGGTCCATAAAATTATTCCTTCTCATATATATATTAGAAAAATCTTCCTATAAGAAAGAGTGATTAAATCTACTTTATTAAACTGATTGCTATTTAATTTATTTTTTACTTCAAATTTTACATTATACTTTTAAAATTTTTCACATTCTTTCATTTTGATGTTTTCCTTTTGTGTTAATGCAAAGCTTCTTTTAATCTGATTATTTTCTATCAGGTAGAGTGTCATGTTTATCTCAACCAGAGCAAAATGCTGGAGTATTGCAAGTCCAAGGACATCGCTCTGATTGCCTACTGTACGTTGGGAAGTTCACGAGACCCATTATGGTAGGTATCAAAACAACAGAGAATCTCAAATATCATTGTTGAAATAGATTTAGTCCTTTAGCAACTTTCTAGATCTAACTCTCAGCCTACTTAGAGAGGTTGGCATTTAAATTTCTGAGAAGACCTGAGGTGATATTGACTCTACTGGCCTAAGGAAAATAATTACATATCTATGGTCTAGAGTATATAAGAATTTTGGAAGCCTCCTATCCTTAAGATAATTTGAACTTCTGTAGTTTAGCATTTTACCTTCCCTTCCAGGGTGGACCAAAGCAGCCCAGTACTTTTAGAAGATCCAGTTCTTTGTACCATGGCAAAGAAATACAAGCAAACACCAGCCTTGGTTGCCCTTCGTTACCTGTTGCAGCGTGGGATTGTGACTCTGGCCAGGAGTTTCAATGAGAAGAGGATCAAAGAGATGATGCAGGTGATGTAGGCCTTGAAGCATCTGTGAAATATCCTGTCTTAGTTAGGGTTACTATTGCTGTCATGAAGCATTATGACCAAAAGCAACTTGAGTAGGAAAAGGTTTATTTAGCTTTGTTTCCATACCACAGTTCACCATCAAAGGAAGTTGGGATAAGAACTCAACCAGGAGAGGAACCTAGAAGCTATGACTCATGCTGAGGCCATGGATGGGCAGTGCTTACTGGCTTGCTCCTCGTGGTTGTTCAAACTGCTTTCTTATAAAATCCAGGGCCACCAGCACAGGGATGGCGTCACCACAGTGTGCCGGGAATCTCCCATCAATCAATTAATTAATTAAGAAAATGCATTACATTTGGATATTATGGAGACATTTTCTTAATTGAAGTTCCCTGCTTTCAGATAACTCTAGCTTATGGCAAGTTGACATAGACTAGTCAGCACATAGCCTTAACGTGGGTCTTTTGTGATCTCTCAGAACATCTTTGTGCATGTGAGGCTCCTTTAAAATTATATTCAATTATGTGTGTGTGTGTGTGTGTGCTTGTTTGTGTTCATGCATGCAGGTGCCATGATGTGTATGTGGAGGCCAGGAGTTAGCTTTTTCTTTCCACTATGGATTCCAGGGGTTGAATTCAGGCCTTCGGGGATTGAATTCAGGTGCATGTGTGTGTGTTGTGCATATGGATATACTCTGATGTCTGTCTGGCTGTCAGAGGACAATCTTGGATGTCAGTCGTCACTTTTTACTTTGGCACAGAGTCCCTCTTGTACACAGCTGACACTGGGTGAACAGGATGTCCTAGTTAGTTTTCCTTTGCTGGCTTAAAACCGTGACCAAAAGCAACTTGAGGGAGGAAAGGGCTTGTTTGGCTTACACTGCAACACCTCAGTCCACCCTACCTTTAAGAGCTTTATCAGCTGTTCAGATACTGATTTTCTCTTGTCTTCTATCACACTTTATAGTAGTACTATAGATTCATAAAATCATTATTCTGAATACACTGAGAGCTAGTGATGATAATTTTTATGTTAACTGATCTCTAATTTAGATAAGATCTTTGGAAACCAGTTCCTAGGCTATTTGCTGATGACTTCATTATCATTTGACAATTGATAATTAAACTATATAAAACTTATTTTCTCATTTTTAATGGGATATAGGAGTCTCTGTCCATACATTTTACTAAACTCTATTGTTAAAATTTAGTTTTTTAATGTTTTGTTCAGAATTCTAAGTTCATATGTCTCAATAACATCATCTCTATTTCTTTCCTAGACTTTCCTTGGTTTGTAGTTGTGTGGTTCTATCTCTTATGTAAGAACATGGCTTTATTTCTTTCCTGCCTGTTGTTTCTTAATAGTGTGAATGTTGTGAATGATATCTTCAAGAGATTTAGAACATGTCTCCTGTGTTTTTAACATTGCCTCTATGCCACTCTTTTGAATATGATTGGGCTTCTCAGACTGGCAATATGTAATATAAAAGTAATATAATTTCTACTTCTGTGATAGGTTTTTGAATTCCAGTTGACTTCAGAGGACATGAAAATCATAGATGGTTTGAACAGAAATTTAAGATACAATTCTGGAGATTAGTAAGTACCTTTGATCAATACATTTCTTCAGTTTGTTTTTTGAATAGAAACATAATGTGTTAAATATCACCTCGATATGCAGAAGACAAAAGCTAACGTGAGCTGGGGATGAGTTGCTTTGGGAGTTCTTACAGATTGTCTCTAGGGCTCTGTTCCATGGTGGAACCAGGGTCAGTTGACTTCCATGTGTGCCTTCTGCCCATCTCAAGCCACAGAACTTTCTGGATAATACAATACCATTGTTCAAACTGAAGCTCTGTGTAGGCTTCTGTTTTCTACAGCTGTGTCATGGCACATATACTTTACCATCTACCTGAGTTAAATACCTGAGCTTATACATCAGCTCCCACATACCTCAGGGTGTTTTCCTAACCAGATCAATGATATCTTTTCAACACCATGGTCTTAGTTAGATCCTCATATCTACTCCATATGCAATTGTTAATTACACCTCTTCAATTCGATGTTTTAAATAGACTCAAGTCTCTCAATATGCAATACCTTTTTCTTAACTCAGCCCTCAAATTCCACCTTTGCATAAAACCAGTTGTTCTTGGTGAGGTGAAGAGAAACTATTGTTTTGCATTTAAAGAAATACAGAGATCTCAGTGCAGAGGACAAAGATGTCTCAGATTAGTGAGCTACGAACCAGACAGAAGATCTTGGAGACATTCCCATTGTTAGATGTTTTTTTTTTTCCTTTTTATCAAGACAGGGTTTCTCTGTGTAGCTTTGGAGCCTGTCCTGCACCTCACTTTGTAGACCAGGTTGGCCTCACACTCACAGAGATCTGCCTGCCTCCGCCTCTCAAGTGCTGGGATTAAAGGTGTGTACCACCACCACCCGACAGCTGGGAGAAATTTGAAGCCTACAAATGGTCTCTAGTTTTCCTTCCATCTGTAAGACTGTGTGAAGTGAGAAAAGACATACCCTATAAAAGAGTGTGGGCAGCAGTGTGTAATTTTTCTGCCAATGGGAATTTAAACTCACAATATAAATAATGGAATGGTGTATGAAATGAGAATAGTCCAATTCAAAATTATATGTGCTCAAGAAAATAACAGATGCACCATTAATAATTTTTTCTATGTATAAAAAATTAAGAATTAGGGGAAATAGTACAAAAATAGAGAGAATGGCAAGCATAGAGGTGTTATTGCTATACTTTATGTTTAACTATAAAAAATAAAAGAATACCTTTGTCAATTATATTTGTGTCACTAGTAAAGTATGCAGATTACCAAATTTCAAAGCATACTTCTAGAATAAGGGTCTTAACATTGTTAAAGTGGGCATGGTGGTACACAACTATAGCCCCAACACTGGGAGATAGAGGCAGGAGGGTCAGAAGTTCCCAATCATTGTCAGCTATATAGTGAGTTTGAGGACAGCTTGGAATATGTGAGGCCCAGTCTAAAAAAAATAAAATAAAATTTTTTCTATAAACTTTGCTTTTAAATCATATGTGTTAGGGTTACCATTGCTATGAAGAAACAGCATGATCAAAACAACATGGGAAGGAAAGGTTTTATTTCTCTTACACTTACATATAATAGTTCCCTATGAAAAGCAGTGAAGGTAGGAACTCAAGCAAGGCAGGAACTTGTCTGCAGGAGCTGATGCAGCAGCCATGGAGAAGTTTTGCTTACTGGCTTTCTCTACATGATTTGCTCAGTCTGCTTTCCTATAAAACCCAGGACTACCAGCCAAGGAATGGCACCACCCATAATGGACTGTGGCCTCCCACATCCATCACTAATTAAGAAAGTGCTCTATACTGGATTGTTGGAAGCTGGATCTTATAGAAGCATTTTCTCAATTGAGGCTCTTTTCTCTCAGATGATTCTCACTTGTGTCAAGTTGACATAAAACTAGCCAGTACAATATGTAACACCGTGTTTGACAGTAAAAAGAAAGTGAACTTGTTAGCAGTAACTAGTACACCTTAAACTAACCTTTAGTACTGACCAACATTTGGATTTATCCTTCTTCAAAACAAAGAAGAGTCGATTTCTTATATTAGGCATGTTTTTTTCTAATTGTAGTTTTGATGGACATCCCAATCATCCATTTACTGATGAATATTAACATGGAGACCCTTGTCTGAATTCCTACCAGAAGATCTATTTATGCATCATGATATGAGACAAGTCTTGGATACTGGTCATTGAACACATCACTTCTTATCAGACCTCCTTGTCTTTGTCAATTCACAGTCAGCTAAAGCTAAGTCCCCAGAGCTGTGTGAGAAGTTTGAAAGACAGTATCAAGATTAAAGATACCAAAATTTCTTACATTTTGAAAGATTATTTTATTTTCTTTTTACATATATGTGTCCTACAAGTGTGTGGACCTTGTGAATACAGTGTCTCTGGAGGGTGACAGATCACTTGGAACTGGAGTTATCAATGGTTATGAGTCACCATGTAGATGTTGGAAGCTAAATCTTAGTCTTCTCTAAGAACAGCAAGCCTTTAAACACTTTGCCAGTTCACCAGGTCCTGCCCTAAAGATTCTTGCCTGCTTCTATTTCTGTGACTTCAATGGTTTATTTCCTTCTGACACTAACCTGATTTGCCCAGAAGTCTTGGACTGAAGGCATGAGATGATGACCATCATTTAGTAGACATTTTTTGGGTAGGAGTTGGAAGAAATTTTATCGTTTGGGGAATTACCAGTGATAGATTATTGAGTCAATATTGCTCAAAATTTTTGAGAAAGAAGAAAGTACTCTGCCGTTATTTTGTTCTTGGTTTGGAGGTGAGGCACATCTGGCAAAAGTGACCAGGAGTCCCATGGCTTCCTTTACCAATTTAAGGACCAGAGCTGCAAGAACATGGAGATAAGTTTTCCCCGGGGGAAGGTTGGGAGGTTGAGGGTTGGTAAGAAGAGAACTCAACTAAAATATCATGACACAGATATGGGGAGACAGAAGAAAGCTGAACACGTCTCTGCTTACTTGTTACAGGTAAAATGAAATCTACATATTTTATCCATGATAAAGTTCTAGACTTGACATTTGTATTTTCGTGAGTTTCAGCAGTTGCCTTATTGAGCCATGGTAGGAAAAATTTTCCTAGATTTAAAAATTGATCTGTGAAATTTGATCTTATGTGTTTATAGGTAAACAATTTAGACTTATAAAATATCTACAAGGTATTAAATTGTGTTATCAACTTATTAAAAGGATGATTGATGAGACAAATTCTTTAAATTTTCAAAGATTATTTGAAATACTGTATTTGACTACCACAGTGTTTTAAGAATTGTTAAGTTTGGGCAATATATTTTTTGTTTGTTTGTTTGTTTTTCTTTTTTATTTATCTATTTTTTCCATTCAAAAATTTACACTTCTTTCCCTCCTCCCATTCCCCTCCCGCTTCCCCACTCACTCTCCTCTCTCCCCCTCCCTTCTTAAGAGAGGGCAGGGAATCCTGCCCTGTGGGAAGTCCAAGCCCCCCCCCCCCCACATCCAGGCCTAGGAAGCTTTGCATCCAAATAGACTAGGGTCCCAAAAAGCCAGTACGGGCAGTAGAAACAAGTCCTAGCACCTTTATGAATGGCTTCTCAGTCAGCCCCCATTGTCAGCCACCTTAGGAGAGTTCGGTTTGATTGTAATCTCATTCAGTCCCAGTCCAGCTGGATTTGATGAGCTCCCATTAGAACAGGCACACTGTCTCAGTGGGTGGACCAACCCCTCCCTTCCCTGACTTCCTTGCTCATCTTCTCCCTCCTTCTGGTCTTCAACTGGACCTTGGGAGCTCAGTCCATTCCTCTGATGAGGGTCTCTGTCTCTATCTCCATCCGTCACCAGATGAAGATTCTTTAGTGATATTCGAGATAATCATCAGTGTGATAGAGGGGCAAGGCCAGTTCAGGCACCCTCTGCTCTGCTGCCCAAGGACCTAGCTGGAGACATCCCCGTGGCCACCTGGGATCCCTTGTAGAGCCAAGTCTCTTGCCAACCCTAAAATGGCTCCCTTAATGTAGATATCTTCTTCCCTACTCCTATATCTGCCCTTCCTCCATCTCCACCCTCCCACTCTCCCAAGCTCTCTCCAGTCTTTCCTTTCTCCCTTCGCTCTCCCCCTCCCCCCTTCCCCCAACCACACCTCCACCCCTACTTCTACCCCCATGCTCTCAACTGGCAATCTTGTTTGCTTCCAGTTTCCAGGAGGATCTATATATGTTTTTCTTTGGGTTCACCTTGTTATTTAGCTTCTCTAGGCTTGCAAACTATAGGCCTAATGTCCTTGGTTTAGGGCTAGAGTCCACTAATGAGTGAGTACATACCATATTCATCTTTTGGGGTCTGGGTTATCTCACTCAGGATAGTGTTTTCTATTTCCATCCATTTGCACACAAAATTCAAAATGTCATTATTTTTACCACTGAGTAGTACTCTAATGTGTATATATTCCACACTTTCTTCATCCATTCTTCCATTGAGGGGCATCTAGGTTGTTTCCAGGTTCTGGCTATTACAAATAATGTTGCTATGAACATAGTTGAACAAATGCTTTTGTAGTATGATTGGGCATCTCTTGGGTATATTCCCAAGAGTGGTATTGCTGGATCCTGAGGTAGATTGATTCCCAATTTCCTGAGAAACTGCCACACTGATTTCCAAAGTGGTTGCACAAGTTTGCATTCCCAGCAGCAATGGATGAGTGTTCCACACCCTCTCCAGCATAGACTATCACTGGTGTTTTTGATTTTAGCCATTCTGACATGTGTAAGATGATATCTCAAAGTTGCTTTGATTTGCATTTCTCTAATTGCTAAGGAGGTTGAACATGACCTTAAGTGTCTTTTGGCCATCTGAACTTCGTCTGATGAGAATTCTCTTTTCAGTTCAGTACCCTATTTTTTAATTGGGTTAATTAGAATTTTCATGTCCAGTTTCTTGAGATCTTTATATATTTTGGAGATCAGACCTTTGTCTGATGCGGTGTTGGTGAAGATCTTCTCCCATTCTGTAGGATGCCTATTTGTCTTAGTGACAATGTCCTTTGCTTTACAGAAGCTTCTCAGTTACAGGAGATCCCATTTATTCACTGTTGCTCTTGTTGTCTGTTTTTCGAAACAGGTTTCTCTGTAGCTTTGGAGCCTGTCCTGGAACTAGCTCTTATAGACCAGGTTGGCCTGGAACTCATAGAGATCCGCCTGCCTCTGCCTCCTAAGTGCTGGATTAAAAGCATGCACCACCACCACCCAGCTTAAGTTTGGGCTTAAGTTTTGCACAAAGAATATGTTTAAAAAAAATCAGAGAGGAAAGGTGATCGTGCTGTGCTCAGAGAAGTTCCAGAAAAATGTCAAGGTAAATTTTAAGAAGAATGTTACCTACTGAGTTTCAAGGACACACCTGGACTTATATATTTCATTAATAGATATCTCAATTAAGAATTTTTGAGATAGTTTCTCCTTATATACTCCATGCTGACCTGAAACTCACAAAGATCCACTCACCCCTCCTTCCTCTAGAATGCTGAGATAAAAGACATAACACTATACCTATATATTTGAAGTCTCTTAAATAAAAGGAAAAAATTATCAAAAATCAATAAAACTGCTACTTACATATTAATACATTACATATTAATAAATAATATGAATCAATAACAAAATAGAATCCTATGAAATGTACCAATACAATGAAACTGTCATGTTCTTATTAATAATGGAAAAATTATATGTTCTAATGGGGAATGTGAGATTGCTTTCAGGAATTAAGCAACATATAAAAACTAGACATTTCATGGCCCTCCCACAGCCAGAATCTCTGGTGATGTATGTGGCTCCTGATACCATTGAAGACCATGCTGATGCCAGGGTTCTGGGCTAGTACTTGGAGCCATGGTCACATCTGAGCCTGGGCTGCTACTGGGGACCAAGTCTAGGTCCTTGGTCCTACCACAGCCAGTAACTGTGCTGATGTCTGTGACCCGTGATGACACCAAAGGACACACAGGTGCCCAGGGGCTGGGCCACAACTGGTGGTCATGTTGGTGTCTGAGGGCTATGCTGTCTCCAGGGCCAGGCTGATCTGGGTGGCCTGTACTGCCATATGGTGGCATGGTGTCATCAGGGCCCAGGCTTCTGTCTTTGGTCATGTCTGGGTCTGTGGTCCAGCACTAGCCAGGGTCTGGGTTGATGTCTGTGGCTCCTGCTGCCTCTAGGGGATGTGCAGATGTCTAGGGTCTAGACAGAAACCTGAGACCATTTTGATGTCTGAGAACCTTGAGGCCACTGGAGCCATACAGATCAGGGTGACTTATGCTCCCACTGGGGCCATGAAGACTTTCAGGCAGACCTGCTGCTATGGCCCTATCTGGGTCTGTGGTCCTGCTACCACTGGTGTTTGTACAACGCCGGGTCACAGGAGCCATGCTTGTTGAATTCTGGGGGCTGTGCTGAGCAGTTCCCACCTTTCCCTGGCCCTAGGATAGAGGGCTGTGCTCCTAGCTGAACACCTGCAACAAGAGAGCTGGTCCCACCTCACATGGGAGAGCTGGCTCCTGCACTCAGAGAAATGGCCCCATCCCTCACCAGAGGCATGGACCTAGGAGAGCTGGCTCTGTCCCTCACCTGAGGGAGGTAGTCCCAGTGGCCCAGACCAACCAGCTCAGCTACCACCAAGACACAAATTCTGGGCCTTTGGTTGGCCCACCCTAACATCTTCCCCATTCTACTGAAGTTTGTGAAGGGACAATAACTGCAGGATCTCCATGACTCACGGCAATAGCACGAGACCGAAAGGAGTGAGGGTCCAGTGATGACGGTGTGCCAGAGGCCTTGAACCAGACCACTCACCCGTATTTCTAGCACTTGGAAGGCAGAGAAAGGAAGATCAGGAGTTAAAAGTCATCCTCAGCTACATGGCATGCTCAAGGGCAGCCTGTGAGTTACAGGAGAGACTATCTCAATACACAAAAAACCCAAAACAAAACAGAAATAAGCTGGGTGTGACACACACCGAAATCCCAATAGTCAGGCGGCATAGGCAGGATGAACTACAAATTTGGTGCTAGGTTGGACTTCATAACTCACCAGCTGAGTTTCATAGGAACTGATTTCAAAAACCAAACCAAAGTAACACACACACAAAATGGTGGAAGTATTTGTTCATAAAAATATATCATGTAAAAATTAACATAATTTTTTTGGGAAATATCTCGATAAGTATTGCTGATGCTCTAAGAGGATTAATATTTATAATATGTGAATTTTGTAGCCTGATCATAAAGAGTTCAGTTTTGGATTTTCATAGGTACTGTAGGCCCAGAAACTTTACCCTTATGCCTAGTTGCTCCGGCCGCGCCACAAGGAGGCGCTCATGTAGCACAGCCACACAATCAAGGGGCGACCAAGGGGATTCTGATGTTAGGTTCCCAGCAGTTTAGCCTCATCTAGATTCTCCCTAGCCCCTTCTGGCGCCGCAAGTTCCATTGAGGACGAACAGTGGTAGGTTTCCTAAATGCCACCCTCTTAGCGGAGAAAGTGGCACGGCGGGGGTGGGGAGGGAGCACGGGGGGGGGGGGATCATAATCTGCTTAAGAAAACCGCAGTCAGCTTTCTAGGTAACACGGGACTAGGTAGGGTTTAACTCGGTTACTCACTTAGGGAGAGCTCTCTGTTAGAAATTTGACACTTTTGATACAGCTTGGGTTCT
Organism: Microtus pennsylvanicus; assembly: GCF_037038515.1. Classification (NCBI taxonomy): domain Eukaryota; kingdom Metazoa; phylum Chordata; class Mammalia; order Rodentia; family Cricetidae; genus Microtus; species Microtus pennsylvanicus. Next base: position 121,318,467 of record NC_134582.1, read on the forward strand.
GCGAGTCGGTCAGTCCCACCGGGGTCTTTGAGAGTTGCGGAGAAAGTCTGATCTAGGAGAGGCGGCCGGTGACAAGGACATATGGGAGCTAAGTAGCTAAGTCACAGTGGGCAGCGCAGGACATCATCACTAAGACTCCATACTGGGTCTTTTGGGTCTGAAAGCAACCGCTCACTCTTCCACACTGGGAGGAGTTTCTCACCAGCCCCAAACTGCGCAAAGGTTGGCGCGGACTACAGATCCCAAAATGCACTGCGCGCACCTCTTTCAAACACAAAAAAATGCCATTCTTGCCAGGACTTCTGCAACTGTGCAATTACCCGAGTTTCAGAATCTAGAACTTCACGTTCTGACTCGATGATACCTGCAGTGGTCCTATCCTACCTTTGTTTGCTTCCGTTGTTTTTCTGTTTGTTTTAATAAATTAGTATCCCATATTACCTGCAATGCAATGCTAGCAAGGTACATAATATTTCTACCTCCCCTAAAAGTTCTTCTGTATTCTTCCTGTGACTATGACTGTGCAGAAATGGCCGGCTACTCTTTGAATTGCTACTTATCTTAATTTATTTCATAAGAGACCATAGGAACCTTCTTATATTTTGGTTAACAATTGTACTAAATATACATTCTGTAGAACGGTGTAAAAGAGTTTCTCTATTTTTACTTAGTTTAGTTTGGGAGGCTGAAGGACACGATGGGGACAGGACACAGTTCTGATTAGGACCACACGCCTGATGGCTCAGCATGGGAGAATCATATGCAGAGATTCCATCACCAGCTAAAGAACAGCTGTGGACCAATGATGTAATTTCTTCTTAGAGATCACTACCAAAGATCTCAGTAAAACCTATATCGTCCCTGGGAGATAGTGCTTTCTTTGCTTTTCTTCGTGTCAGTTCTCAAGACAGAGAAGCAAAGCCAGCAAGGCCAGCCCCCGACCAAAAACTCATGTTAGTCCCTGCCTAAACTTGTTCACAATGAAAGATTGAGAATGAAATAAATCCAGGATAAAGGTCACAGAAGGTGAGTGGATAGTGTGCTTGGAAGGATGCAGTTCAATTTCTTATGATGAAATAAATAAATCCTGTCTTGAAAAGAGTGAGTGTTAGGCATTTTAGCACTCAGGAGGCTAAGCAGTAAATGAGGGTGAGTCTGGGGTCAGCCTGAGCTCTGTAGTGAGTTTGAGGCTACTCTGGGCTGTATAACAAACATATGACTGAAATAAAGAATTAAGAAACAGAAAGAACTCCAAATCATAAAATATTCAAAATCCTTAAAAGTGACTTTTAAAATATTAAATAACAAAGTAGCCACAGTCAACAGAGCTATGACTTTTATTACCTATTTACTTCTAAATATGTTTCAACTGACGGGTATTTGTGTATATTTGTAGAATGAACTCTGAGACTTTGGCATCTGCATGCATCATTGAAAGTGCCAATGTAGGTGGTAACCTGCCCAGATGAGCACCAACTTCTGTGACCATTATGAGAACAAAAGGCTTGGACTGTTGGGCTCATGTGCAGAATCAGGGACAAAAAAGAAATATTTGGCTACTATAAGCTGTTTTGTGGGTTTGTCTCAAGTGCAGGCTGGAACTGGTATAGGGAAGGGCTCATGGATTAGGGGGAGGGTGTTGTGTGCATAGCCAATCTGAAGACTCCTCAAGGAAGTCTGGAATTGGACACAGGGTACACTCTGTGCTTGACTCCAATTTAGAAAACTTTGTTATGAAGTTAGTTTGTGCCTGTGGCTATCAGGCACTGTCACCTCAAATGCCATGCTGTTTCTAGCTGTGTCCACAGATTAAAGGCTGAGCTCAGAACAAAGAACTTTGTGAAGTACTCTTTGTAATGATGAGGCAAGCAGGCCTGCTTTTCATCCCACCCGGCTCCTTCATGGCTAGCTTTACACCCGAAATAACAACACACAAATTGTATTCATTTAAACACTGCCTGGTCCGTTAGTTCTAGCCTCTTATTGGCTAACTCTCACATCTTGATTAACCCATTTCTAATAAACTGTGTAGTACCACGAAGTGGTGGCTTACCAGGAAAACTTCTAGCCTACATCTGTCTCTGGTCGAAGAATCATGGTGTCAGACTCACTTCCCTTCTTCCCAGCATTCTGTTCTGTCTACTCCACCCACCTATGTTCTGACTTATCAGGCCAAGCAGTTTCTTTATTAATTAACCAAATGAAAGAAACACATAGAAAAAAGACCCACATACATCAACTCTGGGTTGTGATAAGGAAAGAATTCTGTGCTAAAGGAAAGAGAAGAGGAAGAAACCACAATAAACTTGGCCACTTCTGTCTTTATTATTTTATTTAAACATTTTTGAGGCAGCATCTCACATTACGCAGAATGTCTTCTACATTATAAGTAGCCAAGGTTTGCCCTGACCTTCTGTTACCTGCATGCTAGGATTATAGGCATGAATTAGTATATCTACTTCTCTAATGGTAGAGATCAAACTCAGGGCTTTGCACATGTGAGGACAGCACTAGCCTAGACTCATCCCCAGCACCGCTTCTGCCTTTATGGGACCCAGATACACAGAAGGAAGGGCTGAACACAAGATAGCTGACCTTCAATATCTCTGGAGTTAGTTCTGATGGGGCAGATACAGAATATGCTGAATAGTGCTCAGACTCAAAGTTCTAATCAGTTGTCTCTTTATTTGTAGCATTTTCTGTAATGACTATCCATGGAATGGCTACCAAGTTCGATCCCATATATGGTGGCTTCTCTGTCTTGAAGGAGTCACAGAACGAGTAACTGAGGGTGAGCTTCAGCTATGAGGAAAATTATTCTTGGCCAAAGAATTGGAAAAGCAGGCACAAAAGGTCCACTGCAGAAGCCACAGTAAGTGAAAAGAAATGAAGGAAAGAAAAGGAAAAATATTATTGTTCAGGGTCACTGCTATACAAGTCAAGCATGGGCAGATTGGATTATGATGAAATTGGCAGTCGTCTGAACTCAGACTACTTGGGCTAACCTTACAAGTCTTTTGTCCTTTTGTTATCATTTCTTCACAAGTAAGCAAGATTTGGGTGTAGAAGAATCCAGCCAAATCACGAGCATGTAATCAGGGTAGGGCAGAATTGAGTGAGGTCATGCATGCAATACAGATTAGAACATGTTGGAAAACAAAAATCCCTGTGGCTTCCTATGTGTCAAGAGATGGTTTGTTTTTCTTCTTTGTCTGTGAGGATTGGCGGAGTTGTCAAGGATTCAGTTCTGTCTTTGTACAATTGGTTGAACAACAGATGCTCATCTTAAGAGACTTAAGGAATTTTGAGTCTTACAGGAGAGGGGAAAAAGGATCCAAGGAAGGGACAAAGGAGGAGATAGGAAAGCAGGAACAGGAAGGAGAGCAGATGAGAGACTGATTACTTGAGTCTCAAGTAATACAACAATCCTGTATTTCAAATAATTAACAGCTCCTACTTTCTCTGACCTCATTCCTATAGAAGAGTTGTCAGACCTGCTTGGCAAGGTCTTAAGACCTGGACATATCTAGATTTACTACAGAGCAGAGGGGCTTTGGCTTTATTTAAAACAATCCCTGTATGCAAAGCAATTTACTCTTGTGCACACTGGTCCTATATAGGTGCTATGAATGCAGGACAATAGGCGAAAATGACAGGGGATCCACACACACAGTAAATCTGTAGAGAGAGTGGGATATGATGACCTTTCATTTGACTGACGGTCTGAATCTAATGAAAATGGAAGAATGAGAAGAGGAAATGGGGCCCAATGATTACAGCTCTTATTGATTTCAGACCTCGATGAATTCAGACCTCGATGGATGGAGACTTAGTAGAAACCATAGAGCAAGAGGGTCCTTTAGTGTGGTGTTGAAATTTAGGTTTTCCTTGTGAATTAGTCACAAGCAGTAAACACACCTGAAGTACATTTTAAGTATGAACTAACCTCCTAGGGAAGCTTGAGTTTCTGCACTAACAGTGAAAGGTGATATCAGCTTCTCCCTAGCAGAAATGTAGACAGAGAGAAGCGAATATGTAGCTAACATTTGGACTGACAAGATGGCTGAGTGTGCAAGGGTGCTTGTCGTACCAGCCTGGAGTTCAACCCCTAGGATCCAATATGTGTGTAGTGTGCTTTTAGTGTGTGTGTGTGTGTGTGTGTGTGTGTGTGTTTAGTGAGTAAGTGAATGAGATTATATATGAGAAGATGAGTCAGTTTGTAGGAATGCATTTCCATATGTGGGTATGTGTGCTCTCTGTGTTTTAGTTTTCTATTGTATTTGTCATGTATTTTAGTATTCAGAGTGTGTGACTGTTATTTTATAAGTGTGCACTGCGTTATTGAGTGTTTATATAGATGAATGTCTGTAATTGTAAGTGACTGTGTGAGCATGCCAGTGTGCTATCATGTGTGTTAGAGTGTGTGCATTTGACTAGGTGCTAATGTGTGTGAAAGAGATGTGTCTGTTCAGTGTGTGTCTCTCTGACTGAAAGTTATTGTGTGCAATTGTATACATATGTGTACCAATGTGTATATGTGTATGATGTATGTATGTGTGCATATGTGTGTGTTTGTGATGTATGCATGTGTACATGTGTCATGATGTGTGTGCCCATTGTGTAGATGTGTTATATTTGCAGGTACATGTACTTGCATGCATATGTGTATTGTGAATACATGTGTATGTTTGTTGTATGTTTAGTGGGGGGGTTATGTGTGTGTCATATATGCATGGATGGTATAAGAATATGTGTGGACCAGAAACGAACAGAAATGTTCTCTTATTCTCTGCCTTACTTGCTCAACACAGAGTTTCTTGCTGGAGCTAGAACCAGAGCAACTGTCCAGCATACCAGTGAGCTTCATGTGTCTCTGTTTGGCAGCTCTAGGAATATAGGTATACACAGCCACACCCAGACTTTTATGTAGGTGCTGGAATTTGAGCTGGGTCCTCATCTTGTAGAGCAAGTGATCCTAGTCACTGAGCCATATACCTAACCATTTATTTAATTCTCTGAACGTGACTGTGTGTGTGGTGTATGATAGCTTACTCTTTTTTAAAATTTATTTTTAATTAAAATTTTCCACCTCCTCCCATTTCTCTCCCCCTTCCCCATCCTCTCCCCTTCCCCCTCCAGTTCAAAGAGCAGTCAGTGTTCCCTGCCCTGTGGGAAGTTCAAGGTCCTCCCCACTCCATCCAGGTCTAGGAAGGTGAGTATCCAAACAGACTAGGCTCCCACAAAGCCAGTACATGCAGTAGGATCAAACCCCAGTGCCATTGTTTTTGGCTTCTCAGTCAGCCCTCCTTTCCACCACGTTCAGAGAGTCCAGTTTCATCAAATGCTTCATCAGTCCCAGTCCAGCTGGCCTTGGTGAGCTCCCATTAGATCAGCCCCACCGTCTCGGTGGGTGGGCGCACCCCTCATGGTCCTGACTTCCTTGCTCATGTTCTCCCTCTTCCTGCTCCTCATTTGAACCTTGGGAGCTGAGTCCAGTGCTCCCATGTGGGTCTCTGTCTCTAGCTTCATCCATCGCCAGATGAAGGGTCTATGGTGATATGCAAGATATTCATCAGTATGGCTATAGGATAGGGCCATTTCAGGCTCCCTCTCTTCAGCTGCCCAAGGATCTAACTGGGGACATCTCCATGGACACCTGGGAACCCCTATAGAGTCAAGTCTCTTGCCAACTCTGAAATGGCTCCCTTAATTAAGATATATACTTTCCTGCTCCCATATCCACCCTTCCTCCATCCCAACCGTCCCATTCCCCCAAGCTCTCCCCATCCTCCCCTTCTCACTTTTCTCTCCCCATCGCCCCTTACCCCTACCCCACCCCCACCCCAATTTAGCTTATTCTTTTTATAATTTATAACCAGGAAGGGGCTTCATCATGGCCAGAAAAGCACGAGTCCAAACAAGGGAATAGAGGTAGAAAGGTTTTCAATGTAACAAATGGCCAATAATTGTTCAATTAATCTGTGATAAAATTTGTGGGAAAGTATAATAAGAAAATTTTTATAAAGACTAAATAATCTATCAGTATATAGTACTTTACTCTAGAATTCTTTTTCCTATGAAATCATGGGGCTGGTTCCATTTCTCAGGAGCATATGAGCTGTGTTAACACCCTCCCCACACCCTGCTGTCTAAGGATTGGACAAGAAATGAGTAATGACTAACCTTGCCCCACACACTTGTAGTGCATTTTCCTGTTACTTAGCACCCAGTAACAGCAGGGAAACCAGAAGTGGGGCATTCCAGAATGAATCCCAAACTCTGTGCAGAGCTAAATGATGGCCACCACATTCCTGTTCTTGGCTTTGGAACCTATGCCCCAGAAGAGGCAAGGATGGTGGTTTTGGAGTTCAGAAAAAAGCAGACAGGCCTATGGGTGCTGAGAGTTTGACCACAAGGATAAGGGATATAATTCTTGGTTCTGCCATCATGTTCAGTTTTAAGTCTGAAACAAGCCTGTTTTAGCTGGGTGCAATAGAGAAAACTTAATAATAACCTTACTGCATAAAGGCTGGATACAATGGACATCTTGAACAGTTAATTGCTTTAACACTTTGATATCAAGTCATTAGCATTCTGTTGCTTAGGCAATGAAGTTACCCTAGATCAAGTATCTTGAAGGCTCCACTCTCCAGGTAACCTCATATTACAAAAGAAGTATCTGAAGTAGGCTTGCATATCCTGACCATCTGTCAGGATGGAAGGGATCTACTTGTATGAGCCATTTTAATGTCAAAAGAACCAAGTAAACACATCCTGAGTCAGGATGTGTAACTACACTTGTCAACCATTTTGAGCAACCTCCAAACTCTCTGACCATCAGACAAGATGGCAATAGGCTCACATTTTGAACCTCCATGATTCCTTCCATTTTGTTAATTTTAATAAAGCCTATGCTTTTGCAACAGGACAAATGATTGTGTCTGTCTTAGGTGAACACTTTCCCATTCCCAGATTTACCTGTCTTTGGTACATGCATTTTAATCACACATGTCCATATCTTAGGTGCCTAGGAGGAAAAGGCTCAAATCCATTTTTGACTGCTGATTTCTGTAAGCAAAGGGTTAAGGGAGAAAGTACCTCTAGGCTGTGTATCTCTGAGCCAAGTTTCTATCAAGAGTTTATCTACAATTAGATAATGCTTTGTGAATATAAATGCTACAATCTCCTAATTAAAGGAGTGGAGGTTCACCAGGGCTGGGAATGCCCTTTTTTAATTGAACTAGCTTTTTTAAAAAAATAATTTTAGCTGTATCAAAATCTAAATTTCTTATTAAATATGCCAAATCCAAGAACTCATCAGAAATGTCAAACTTTTCTTAACACCTTATGGTGAACTAAAACAATTACAAACATTAGCAGGTCAATACCATAAGTCTAGAATAGAAATTAACAAAGAACACACAATTTGTCAAATCACAGTTCTCTTAAATCCATTTTAATCAAAATAAAAAAAAAAGGTTTCTCTGATGGGTAAGAATCCAACTACATTTCTGCTTTTAAGTAATTGTCTCGGTCTCTGAGCAGCAGAAACTTTTACTCTCCCCATACTTGAAGAGGGGCTTCAGTCACTCCTTGTAATGAGTCTTTGTTCCTGTGATGGGAAAACTGAGGTCTCAGTTCTCAGGCCTTTTTAGTTTAACAGCAGATTGAATACCATACTGGCAAAATGAGTACTGTGTCCCAAAGTGTAAAATAATTAAATGTTCAGTCTACAATTTGGGGCTGACTCCAAGGTAAGCAGGACTCACTAGGTCTGCAAGTTTGAGTAGCAAGAACATCGAGAGGCTGGAAATCACAGTTGTCACCATGACCTTCTTTGCCTTCTCAGATTACAGCAAGTTGTAATAAGTCGGGAGCATTGGTTTAGGGGTTTCCTCGGCCTGCAGCATGGTGGGATGAGGAAATCAGGATCACAGGTTTAGCAAACTCTCTCTGCTTGTTTATGGAGTCATCAGTGACTGTGACGTCATCAGGACTGGCATTCCTCTGCTATATGCATCAAACCAGACATTCTGGAAGCTCTCTCGCTTGATTCTCAACCAGTCAAAAAACACAAACATGCCCTCAACACCATATTAATGCAGGATCTAGTTCTTTCCATAATTCAGTGCAAGAGTCTCTCCACCTTGCTTTAGTAAAGCTTGTCTTGGTGCCATCATGCCAAAATCTGTCCACAGCAGATTGCTCATGGGCATCCATATTTAAGAAGTTTAGTGTCAAAAAAAATGCATGGTTCAAGGCATTATGTGGCATTTGAGAATATAATTTGTTGTTTTTGTTTTTTTGAAGTTGTGTTTTTAAGGTGCCATGGGCATGCTCTATGATTCCTTGTCCTTGAGGATTATAAGGAATGCCTACCTTACGTTTGATATTCCATTGGGAGCAATATTGTTGAAAAGCTTTGCTAGCATATCTGGACCCATTATCTGTCTTTATGATTTTTGAGGTTCAGTGGCCATTAAGAATCCTGAATATATATTGATTGTCACATGCACAAATATTAATTTGCCAAATTTTGTAATACTAGTAACATCCATTTGCCATAAATTAGTAGGAAGTAGTCCTTGGGGATTTATTCACAGTTGGGGTTAAGGTAAATATTGTGGGCGTACATCAATTACATTGCTTAACCATTTGACGAGCAGCTTCTCTTGTTAATCTAAATTGTTTTCTTAAACTTCTTCCATTAACAACATATGCAGCTCTTCCATTGGAAGAACCATCTGTAAAAATTAACATAGCATCCTTTAAGGGATCTTTTGCTACAACTTTAGGAAAATAAAGGAATATAGTTATGTGAATGCAGCAGTGGATCTTCTGGGAAATAATTATTAATCTGGCCTTCAAATTGAGCTAACACAATTGCCCAAGAATCACTGTTTTGAAATAACCAATCAATCTGTTGCTTAGTATAAGGAACATTGAACATAGCCAGTTCTCTGCCAAAGTATTTCCTACATTTCATCTTGCTCTTTTGTGCTATCCAAGCTACTGCTTCAAAATAATAGTCTAATACCTTAACTGGGGAAATGGAAAGGTATAGTCATAATAGTGGACAGTTTTGTCTTAATACTGCTGTAGAATTAAGTTTATAATTAATTAATTATAATTAATATACATGTTTGACAAGGCTGATCATAGATAATATAATGTGCTTGCTGTCTCTGTACAACATACTATACCTGGGTGAGTACCTATCTGGCAGCTTCTGTAAGCTGTCTAGCGGAACTTGGATCACTGTTCCCTTTAAGAATTTCACTTAGTGGCTCAAGATCACCCATAGGATATTTTAAATAAGGTTTTTACCATTGGATATTTTATTAAAAGTTTGTAAGGTACCTTTTTGACCTAAGTTGCAAGTCTGTCTAGCTGACAGGCTTAACTTATGCTCAGTTATGTTTTTACAGAAACCAGTCTGGAGCTGGGGCTGCAGGTTCCTGAGGCTACCATTTTGAGGCTTGGCTGTCAGGTCAGGCTAGGCTCATACCTGTACCTGAAGCTGGGCCACATGGCAGGGCACAAGCCATGCTCTTGACTTGGCAGTGTCCCGCTGGGGACTTGGAACCAGGAGGTACCCGCCTCTCCTTGCCTGTTGTGCCTGGGCACATGGCATGCTTTCAATGTTAGCAGTCAGTTTAGCATCAGAGGCCAGTGTTAGAGGCAGCTGATAAGTTTACAGGCTCTCGAGTGTCCACCATTGTAGCGGCTCTGAGACTGTAGACTAAGAGGGTATAGCTATGTCGATTTTTACTATGCTTGCTTTTTTATTTTAAATATTGTAATCACAAAATTATGAGAATTCCTGAGTCATCTCTTCATGGGCCAAATAACCTGCAGTCATTTCCATTGCCCTGCTCTGGGCACTGACTGTGGGAGGTATAGCCTTCAAACTTCCCTGTCTCCTGCCTTTCCTGGCTCCATGGCACAGCACAGCTAGACCCAGCTGGCCACTGTGTAAAGTTTGTGAGTAAGTTTTGAAGCTCTAAACCTTCATTTCAGATGACCCTTTTCCAAAGCTGGAAGACCTTGTCATCATGAGTACTGGTCAAAAACTTAGAGTCGGTGAGGACATGGGCACTTACAGAACAAAACTTCCAACTGTCCCTCTTGTGTCCAGTTTTGTTACATCCCAGAGACTTTCTGAAGCCACAGCCTTCAGCAGGCACACCCAAGATGTACTTCCAACATTATATCCACTTTTTTGAAGTGAATTCATCCTTAAATTATAGGAGCCCTAACTTTCACTTGTCCTAGAAGAATTCTTGGATTACCTTTTAAATTTGCTTTCTCCCCTTGTGACCTTAGATGTATTCATGAGTTTAAATGCCATTATAGACTAAGAAACCCCAAGTCAGTCCTATAGTCCAGCTTTCCCTTAAACACTCCAGCTAGGGAGCCATGTAACACGCTCCACAGCTCTGTTTTCATCCAAAGGATACTTGAAATGCAGTGTTTTTCAAACCAAGCACCTTTATATCTCCCAATCTCTGCTGAATTTTTCCAGTCATAGCATCTGTAGATTATATTGTCATTCCTTTTTGAGTTTTTACTTTAATTTTCTTATACTTCAAGTATAAACTCTGAGAAAGTCCTGTTAGGTTCACCTTCAAAATGTGTTCAGAACTTGTAATTAGATTTTAAGACAGTCTTTGGGGTTATTGAACTCTACCATTCTGAGGTAAGAAGTTAAGCATCCAAAAGTTTCCTTGAAGGAATTCAAGAAGTATTCTTTAGTATTCATGTTGTGTAACTGTTCCTGGAGAGAATATTCCATTTATTCTGAGTAGGAAGGGCAATAACAGAAGAAAGAATTCTGTCCAAGTTTGTGGTGGTTTGCCAAAAAATAGCCCCTAAAGGGAGTGCCACTATTAGGAGGTAGGCTTTGTTGAAGTAGGACTGGCCTTATTAGGGGATTTGCCACTGTGGGGATGTACTGTAATGTCTCCTATGTTCAGGCTTCACTCGGTGGGACACTTAATTCACTGCCTGTTGCCTTTGGGTCAAAACATAGATTTCTCTAGCACTATGTCTGCCTGAATATTGCCATCCACCAATCTCCCTGCCATGGTGATAATGGACTAAACCTCTGAAAATATAAGTCAGCACCTCAATTAAATGTTTTTCTTTATATGAGTTGCCTCAGTCATGTGTCTCTTCCCAGCAAGAGAAACCCTAACTAAAACAAAGTCTATTTTGTTGATCCAATGATGTAATGTTTGGGATCACTTATAGGAACATGGCTAAGGGATTATGTATAGGTGACTTGGGCAGCCACATAACTGCACTCTAACCATGTGACCTCTCATGAAAGCTGTGTCTTTGGATTCCCCTGGGAAGCCTTAGGTAGCTACACCACTGTAGCCTCATCTCTCAGTGTTCTACTTTTCTGGCTACTTTACCCACGTTTTCTCCCATCTGGACATGTATCCTTTGCTGTATTTCAGAAGTTCTGGTACCATGTACTCTCGTGTCTCAGGATGTTTAATGTCTTCCCTGATTCCTTCAATCATATACTATTTGTTGTTGATGTTATTTTGGAAACAGGGTCTCTGCTAACCCCCAAATCACTGTGTACTTGAGGATTTCCTTGTACTCATTATCCTTCTGTTTCCATTCCTCTAGTGCAAGGATTATAGCTGAGTATGGTCACATCTGTATCAGTTTTAGAAGAAAAATCAGAATTAACTAAGTTCAGTAAAATTGCGTTGAAGTCTAAAACAGTGTAACAAAATCTCAAGGGATCTAAGTAAAGAACTAAGTTTTGAATTTATCAGAGTTTTCTGTAGCTGACTAGATACAACACAAACATTCACAGTTTGAACCAAGGCATCTACAGTTGGAATGGGGAAATAGCACTTTCATTTTGATAGCAATTCGAAATACCTAAGAATAAATTTGACATTGGTTATAAACAGAGCTTCCACAGAGAAAAATGACGATATTGGAGACATAAAATTAAATATGAATAAGTGGAAGAAAATGTATTCTACCTTTGTAATAAGGAAGATGACATATTGAAATATAAATTTACACAAACTAATATATGCACTCATGTGATACATTTTATATTCTAGTAGTCTTGCCTTTTATTGGAAAAATTTTCATCAAATTTTTTGAAACATTAGTGACATTTAGTGATATTTTATTTATGTTTTAACACATAAAGCTTGCCTAAAAACCAGAAGAGCAAAGCTAAGCCCCTAGAGGTTAGGCAGTGGTGGCACATACATTTAATCCCAAGATTTGGGAGCCAGAAGCAGATCGATCTCGGTGAATTCAAGACTACCTCTACAAGATCAATGCAGAAACAAATTTAGGGGATGGTGGCTCACGCCTTTAATACCAGTACTAGGGAACCATGTCTTTAATCCTAACACTAGAGGGAATATAAAATGGAAGGGGGGACAGACTCTGGATGCTTAGTCTTTGAACACCCAGCCTTGGTAGAGATAAGACTTCCCAAGTGGTTTAGCTGCTTTTCTTTTCTAGTTTTCAGATTGAACCCCAATCTGTCTCTGGGTTTTTATAATTCATGCTAAAATGATGGATATAAAGTTTACAAAAATATAAGTGAAGCTTGTGTCACTAGAGTTTAGAATTGATTACAAAGCAAATATAATGTGCTGGTGGTGAACATTCTCAGTTCAGGTGACTTCTCTGAGTTGAGTTGAATATCTGAAACCAGGGAGTTTGAGTTGCCAACTACATCAAGCATGTCTTCATTAGATTAAAGACCCAAAGTCTCCCTGCAAGTCAGAATGGCTGAAAACATTAGAAGATCTGTTATAAGCACACAGTTCCCTGAAAACAGCACCATTGTAGGAAGGAGGGGCAAGTCATTAGGTGGCGGTAGAAATCAACACTGTGGTTCCCTTCTGGAGGACACAAGTAACCCAGTTCAGTAAACTTAAGACTGGCTAGCTGTGGGCAAATGTGGCACACCTGGAAAATTCATGCTCACTCTGCTTCTTGTAGAGCATGATCTGAAGATGTCTAGAGTTTCCAGACATTTTTGGTCAAATCAGGATTTATGTGAGAAAAGTCAGTGACTATCTTGTTAATGTTGCAGCTTTGCCACACTGAGATTAACATCATGGTTAATACAATCTACTTGATGGAGGTCAGTACCATTCTTGGCAGTTAGTATGTTTGAGAAGAGAATACAGATCAAGGAGAGCTGACAGCCAAGACCTGTATGGGGAAGACATATAGAGTATATAGAGTGAGATCAAATTCAACACATATCCTTCATATTTAAATGAAACATATTATAGGTATATTATAAAGATAGTAACAGTTATGCCTTGCATCAGAGAGCACAACAGGGCACACCAGTTTGATGGGCAGAATCCATGAAACAAGACCATCATCTATGAAAAAGTGTCCAGTTCTGAATAATGTGACAGTGGAACTGCAGATTTAGGTACAGTGATGTAAAGGCTTTTTAAGTCTTTGGTAGGTTAGTGATATTACTTGTGTTATTAATATAGTAGAAGGGTCCTACAATTTGAAAACACGTCCATTCATTCAGTGTGAAGTCAAAGCTAAATATTTGCTGTGATGGGTTTATCTTCTGACCTCTGGTCTTTGACGTTCAGAAGTCAACAGTTTGTTCTGTTTGTATCATTTTTTTTCCACTCAAATATTTACACTTCCTTCACTCCTCCCAATCCCCTCCCACTCCCCCACACCTCGTTTTTCCTCTCCCTCCCTGCTTGAGAGAGGGCAGGGAATCCTGCCCTGTGGGAAGTTCAAGACCCTCCTCCCTACATCCAGGCCTAGGGAGCTGTACATCCATATAGATAGACTAGGGTCCCAAAAAAAGCCAGAACATGCCATAAAAACAAGTCCCAATGCCTTTATCAATGGCTTCTCCATTCCGAATTGTCAGCCACAATCAGAGAATCTGGACTGATCACATGATCATTCAGACCTGGTCCAGCTGGATTTGGTGAGCTCCCATTAGGACAGGCACACTGCCTCAGTTGGTGGACCAACCCCTCACAGTCCTGACTTCCTTGCTTGTCTTCTCCTTCCTTCTGCTCCTCAACTGGACCTTGGGAGCTCAGACCGTTGCTCTGATGAGGGTCTCTGTCTCTATCCCATCCTTCGCCTGATGAAGATTCTATAATAATTCTCTTTTTTGGTTGGGTCTTTGTGTGGTTTTGGAATCAGGGTGACTGTAGCTTCATAAAAAAAAAGTTTTGCAATGACTTTTCTGTTTCTATTATGTGAAACACATTAAGGAGTAGAGCTATCAGCTCTTCTTGGAAGTTCTGATAAAATTCTGCATTAAAACCATCTGGTCCTGGGTCTTCCTGCAGGGGCTATACTGCCCGATACCTCCTCTCTCTTCCTATCCCACCCAGCTTGCATCCAGAACTCTCCCCCTTCTGCCTCCCTCCCCTCTTTGGCCACATAACATCTCCCAGATCAGCCTGTTTGGGTGCTGGGACCGAATCCGAATCAGGAGGGCAACCGGGAGGGCAGTAGTTCCTTTGCCTCAATAGCCTGCCTGCAGCAAGCAAGGTAGGCCCTTTGTTTACGAGCTACCCAAGCAGCACGGAGATTGGATCTAGGCACCAAGAGAGCCATCACTGGGGAGTGACATCACTGGGAAGGTACATCAGTGGGCAAGGAGACCTGATCCTGTAAAACAAGATCCATAGGGGACCATTCAGAGGAAGAGACGGGCAGGCACCAATGCAAGAATTCACCCAACAATCTGAAAAACAACATGAAACCACCAGAACCCAGTGACCTCACAACAGGAGGACATGAACACCTTAATCAGGAAGAAGTAGAAAAAATTGACTTGATGAAAGGGATAGAGGCCCTTAAACAGCATGTAAAAAATGCCCTTATAGAAATGCATGAGAAGTATAACAGAAAGTTTGAGAATTGAGTAAATCAGTGAATGATACCCTAGGAAACCAAGGAAAAACAATCAAACAGATAATGGAAACAGTTCAAGACTTGAAAACTGAAATGGAGGAAAGGAAGAAAATACAAACAGAGGGCCGACTGGACATGGAAAATCTAGGTAAACGAATACAGACTACAGAAACAAGCATAACCAACCGAATACAAGAGATAGAAGAAAGAGTCTTAGATTCTGAAGATACCATAGAGAAAATAAACGCACTGATCAAAGAAAACAGCAAATCCAACAAACTCTCATCACAAAACATTCAGGAAATCTGGGACACAATAAAAAGACCAAACATAAGAATAATAGGAGTAGAAGAATGAGACGAAGTGCAGCTCAAAGGTCCAGAAAATATATTTAATAAAATTATAGAAGAAAACTTTCCCAACCTAAAGAAAGATGTACCTATGAAGGTTCAAGAAGCATACAGAACACCTAATAGACTGGATCAAAAAAGAAATCCCCTCGCCATATAATAATCAAAATACAAAGCGTACAGATAAAGAAAGAATATTAAGAGCTGCAAAGGAAAAAGGCCAAGTTACTTATAAAGGTAAACCTATCAGAATTACACCTGACTTCTCTATGGAAAACATGAAAGCCAGAAGGTCCTGGATAGAGGTACTCCAGAAACTAAGAGACCATGGATGCAAGCCCAGACTACTATACCCAGCCAAGCTTTCGTTCACTATAAATGGAGAAAACAAAATTTTCCAGGATAAAAACAAATTTAAACAATACGTAGCCACAAATCCAGCCTTTACAGAACGTAATAGAAGGAAAATCACTAACCAAGGAGTCCAACAATGCCCACAATAACTCAGACATCTAGAGACCCTTCACCAACACAACCCGAAGAAGGGAAACACACAAACTCTACTACCAAAAAAGTGACCGGAGTTAACAACCACTGGTCATTAATATCACTTAATGTCAATGGACTCAACTCACCTATAAAAAGGCACAGGCTAAGAGATTGGATACGAAAACAGGATCCAACATTCTGCTGTTTACAAGAAACACACCTCAACCACAAAGACAGGCACCTACTCAGAGTAAAGGGCTGGGAAAAGGCTTATCAAGCAAATGGACCTAAGAAACAAGCAGGTGTGGCCATACTAATTTCTAACAATGTTGACTTCAAACTTAAATCAATCAGAAGAGATGGAGAGGGACATTTTACACTCATATCAGGAACAATTCATTAGGATGAAGTCTCAATCCTGAATATCTATGCCCCTAATATAAAAGCACCCACTTACGTAAAAGAAACATTGCTAAAACTCAAGCCAGTCATCAAACCGCACACACTAATAGTAGGAGACTTCAACACTCCTCTCTCACCAATGGACAGGTCAATCAGACAGAAACCTAACAGAGAAATAACAGAATTAATGGAGGTAATGAATCAAATGGACATAACAGACATCTATAGAACATTCCACCCAAATAGGAAAGAATATACCTTCTTCTCTGCAGCTCATGGAACCTTCTCAAAAATTGACCACATACTCGGTAACAAAGCAAACTTCCAGAGTTACAAAAAAATATTAGTAACCACCTGTGTATTATCGGATCACCATGGATTAAAGTTAGAATTCAACAACAATGCTACCCCCAGAAAGCCTACAAACACATGGAAACTAAACAGTCAACTGCTGAACCACACCTGGATCAAGGAAGAAATAAAGAAATTAAAGTGTTCCTTGAATTTAATGAAAATAAAGAAACAACATACTCAAACTTATGGGACACTATGAAAGCAGTCCTAAGAGGAAAGTTCATAGCACTAAGTGCCCACTTAAAGAAAACAGAGAAAGTACACGTTGGAGACTTAACAGCCCACCTGAAAGGTCTTGAAAAAAAAGAAGCAGACTCACCTAGGAGGAGTAGAAGACTGGAAATAATCAAACTGAGGGCTGAAATCACCAAAATAGAAACACAGAAAACAATCCAAAGAATCAATAAAACAAAAGCTGGTTCCTGGAGAAAATCAACAAGATTGATAAACCCCTATCCAAACTAGTCAAACGGCAGAGAGAAAATTTGCAAATTAATAAGATCAGAAATGAAAAGGGGGACATAACCACAGAAAGAGAGGAAATTCAGAGAGTCATTAGATCTTACTACAGAAGCCTGTATGCCACAAAACTGGAAAATGTAAAAGAAATGGACACTTTTTTAGATAAATACAATATACCAAAGTTAAACCAGGAACAGGTGAACAATCTAAATAGACCTGTTAGTCGCGAAGAATTAGAAACGGTTATCAAAAATCTCCCTACCAAAAAAAGCCCAAGACCAGATGGTTTCAATGCGAAATTCTGCCAGATCTTCCAAGAAGAGCTTATACCTATACTCCTTAATGTTTTTCACAATGTAGAAATGGAAGAGGCATTGCCAAATTCCTTTTATGAAGCTATAGTCACTCTGATACCAAAACCACACAAAGACTCCACCAAGAAAGAGAATTACAGGCCAATCTCATTCATGAACATCGACGCAAAAATCCTCAACAAAATACTTACTGGCAAACCGTATCCAAGAACACATTAGAAAAATTATCCATTATGATCAAGTAGGCTTCATCCCAGAGATGCAGGGCTGGTTCAACATACGAAAATCTATCAATGTAATCCATCATATAAATAAGCTGAAAGAAAAAAACCATATGATCATTTCATTAGATGCTGAAAAAGCATTTGATAAAATTCAACATCCCTTTATGATAAAAGTCTTGGAGAGATTAGGGATACAAGGGTCATACCTAAATATAATAAAAGCTATTTACAGCAAGCCAACAGCTAACATCAGATTAAACGGAGAGAAACTCAAAGCCATCCCACTAAAATCAGGAGCACGATAAGGTTGTCCACTCTCTCCATACCTCTTCAATATAGTGCTTGAAGTTCTAGCAATAGCAATAAGACAGCATAAGGGGATCAAGGGGATTCGAATTGGAAAGGAAGAAGTTAAACTTTCGTTATTTGCAGATGATATGATAGTGTACGTAAGCGACCCCAAAAACTCCACCAAAGAACTTTTACAGCTGATAAACACCTTTAGTAATGTGGCAGAATACAAGATCAATTCCAAAAAATCAGTCACCCTCCTATACACAAAGGATATGGAAGCAGAGAGGGAAATCAGAGAAGCTTCACCTTTCACGATAGCCACAAACAGCATAAAATATTTTGGGGTAACTCTAACCAAGAAAGTGAAAGATCTATTTGACAAGAACTTTAAGGCATTGAAGAAAGAAATTGAAGAGGATACCAGAAAATGGAAGGACCTCCCTTGCTCTTGGATTGGGAGGATCAACATAGTAAAAATGGCAATTCTACCAAAGGCAATTTATAGATTCAATGTAATTCCCATCAAGGTCCCATCAAAATTCTTCACAGATCTTGAGAGGAAAATAATCAACTTTATATGGAAAAACAAAAAACCTAGGATAGCCAAAACAATCTTATACAATAAAGGAACTTCTGGAGGCATTAACATCCCTGACTTCAAACTCTATTACAGAGCTACAGTAATGAAAACAGCTTGGTATTGGTATAAAAATAGAGAAGTTGACCAATGGAATCGTATAGAAGACCTGGATTTTAACCCACAAACCTATGAACACCTCATTTTCGATAAAGGAACTAAAAGTATACAATGGAAGAAAGAAAGCATCTTCAACAAATGGTGCTGGCACAACTGGATGTCAACCTGTAGAAGAATGAAAATAGACCCATATCTATCACCATGCACAAAACTCCAGTCCAAATGGATCAAAGACCTCAATATCAGTCAGAACACACTGAACCTGATAGAAGAGAAAGTGGGAAGTACCCTACAACATATGGGCATAGGAGATCACTTCCTATGTATAACCCCAGCAGCACAGACATTAAGGGCATCATTGAATAAATGGGACCTATTGAAACTGAGAAGCTTCTGTAAAGCAAAGGACACTGTCACTAATACAAAAAGGCAACCCACTGACTGGGAGAAGATCTTCACCAACCCCGCAACAGACAAAGGTCTGATCTCCAAAATATATAAAGAACTCAGGAAACTAGACTTTAAAATGCTAATTAACCCAATTAAAAAAATGGGGCACTGAACTAAACAGAGAATTCCCAACAGAAGAAATTCAAATGGCCAAAAGACACTTAAGGTCATGCTCAACCTCCTTAGCAATCAGGGAAATGCAAATCAAAACAACTTTGAGATATCATCTTACACCTGTCAGAATGGCTAAAATCAAAAACTCCAATGATAGCCTTTGCTGGAGAGGCTGTGGAGAAAGGGGTACACTCATCCATTGCTGGTGGGAATGCAAACTTGTCCAACCACTTTGGAAATCAGTGTGGCGGTTTCTCAGGAAATTCGGGATCAACCTTCCCCTGGACCCAGCAATACCACTCCTGGGAATATACCCAAGAGATGCCCTATCATATTACAAAAGCATTTGTTCCACTATATTCATAGCACATTATTTGTAATAGCCAGAACCTGGAAACAACCTAGATGTCCTTCAATGGAAGAATGGATGAAGAAAGTGTGGAATATATACACTTTAGAGCACTACGCTGCGGTAAAAAACAATGACTTTTCGAATTTTGCATGCAAATGGATGTAAATAGAAAACACTATCCTGAGTGAGGTGTCCCAGGCCCAAAAAGATGAACGTGGGATGTACTCACTCATAATTGGTTTCTAGCCATAAATAAACGACATTGAGTCTATAATTTGTGATCCTAAAGAAGCTAAATAAGAAGGTGAACCCAAAGAAAAACATATAGTTATCCTCCTGGATATGGGACGTAGACAAGATTGCCCGGAAATGTTGGGATCTTGGGGGTGGGGTGGGATGGGGGTAAGGGGAGATGGGGAGAGAAATGTGAGAAGGGGAGGATGGGGGGAACTTGGGGAATTGGGATGGTTGGAATAAAGGAAGTATGGATATGGGAGCAGGGAAGCATATATCTTAATTAAGGGATCCAGCTTAGGGTGGGCAAGAGACCTGAACCTAGAGGGCTCCCAGGTGCCCAGGGGGATGTCCCCAGTTAGTGCCTTGGGCAGCTGAGGATAATGAACCTGAAATGGCCCTATCCTATAACCACACTGATGAATATATTGCATATCACCATAGAACCTTCATCGGGTGATGGATGGAGATAGAGACAGAGACCCATATTGGAGCACCAGAATAATCTCCCAAGGTCCCAATGAGGAGCAGAAGGAAGGAGAACATGAGCAAGGAAGTCAGGACCGTGAAGGGTGCACCCACCGACTGAGACAGAGGGACTGATCTATTGGGAGCTCACCAAGGCCAGCTGGACTGGAACTGAAAAAGCATGGGATAAAACTGGACTCTCTGAACAATGAGGATTGATGAGAAGCCAAAGACAATGGCACTGGGGTTTGATTTTACTTCATGTTCTGGCTTTGTGTGAGCCAGCCAGTTTGGGTGCTCACCTTCCTAGACCTAGATGGAGGGGGGAGGACCTTGGACTTCCACCTAACTGTTCTTCGGTCTGGAGAGGGAAGGGGAAAGGAGTGGGGGTAGGGGAGTGGAATGGGAGAAAGGGGAGGGAAATGGGAGGATGGGAGGTGGCGGAAATTTTTTTTTCCAAGAAAAAATTTTAAAAAATCAAGATTAAAAAAAAAGAGATTGAATCTCAAAAAAAAAATCATCTGTTCCTGGGCTTTTTTGATTGGGAGGTTTTTTATGACAGCTTCTATTTCTTCACAGCTTATAGGTCTATTTAAATTGTTCACCTGGTCTTGATTTAATTTTGGTAAATGGTATTTATCTAAAAACAAGTCCATTTCTTTTATATTTTACAACTTTGTGGCATATAAGCTTTTGTAGTAAGACCTAATGATTCTATGAATTTCCTCAGTGTCTGTTGTTATGTCCCCCTTTTCATTTCTGATCTTATTAATTTGCAAATTCTCTCTCTGCCTTTTGATTAGTTTGGATAGTGGTTTGTCAATCTTGTTGACTTTCTCAAAGAACCAGCTCTTTGTTTCATTGATTCTTTGGATTGTTTTCTGTGTTTCTATTTTGTTGATTTCAGCCCTCAGTTTGATTATTTCCAGTCTTCTACTCCTCCTGGGTGAGTCTGCTTCTTTTTTTTCTAGAGATTTCAGCTGTGCTGTAAAGTCTCTAATGTGAGCTTTCTCCGTTTTTTTTTTAATGTGGGCACTTAGAGCTATGGACTTTCCTATTAGCACTGATTTCATAGTGTCCCATAGTTTTGGGTATGTTGTGTCTTTATTTTCATTGAATTCAAGGAAAACTTTAATTTCTTTCTTTATTTCTTCCCTGACCCAGGGATGGTTCAGTAGTTGACTGTTCAATTTCTATGTGTTTGTAGGCTTTCTGGGGGTAGAATTATTGTGAAATTCTAACTTTATTCCATGGTTCTCTGATAATACACAGGTGGTTACTATTATTTTTTGTAACTCTGGAAGTTTGCTTTGTTACTGAGTATGTGATCAATTTTCAAGACGGTTTCATGAGATGCTGAGAAGAAGGTATATTCTTTCCTATTTGGGTGGAATGTTCTATAGATGTCTGTTAAGTCCATTTGATTCATTACCTCCGTTAGTTCTCTTATTTCTCTGTTAGGTTTCTGTCTGATTGACCTGTCCATTGGTGAGAGAGGAGTTTTGAAGTCTCCAACTATTAGTGTGTGCGGTTTTATGTATGCCTTGAGGTCTAGTAATGTATCTTTTACATAAGTGGGTGCTTTTATATTAGGGGCATAGATATTCAGGATTGAGACTTCATCCTGATGAGTATAAAGTGTCCATCTCCATCTCTTCTGATTGATTTTAGTTTGAAGTCAATTTTGATAAATATCAGAATAGCCACACCCACTTGTTTCTTAGGTCCATTTGATTGAAAAACCTTTTCCCAAACCTTTACTCCAAGTAGATGCCTGTCTTTGTGGTTGAGGTGTGTTTCTTGTAAACAACAGAATGTTCAATCCTATTTTTGCATCCAGTCTCTTAACCTGTGCCTTTTTATAGGTGACTTGAGTCCATTGATATGAAGTGCTATTAATGACCAGTGGTTGTTAACTCCGGTTTGTTTTTGTTGTTGTTGTTGTTTTTTGTGGTAGAGTTTGTGTGTTTCCCTTCTTTGAGTTTTGCTGGTGAAAGGTTGTTAGATGTCTGAGTTATTGTTGGCATTGTTAGGTTCCTTGGGTTGTAATTTTCCTTCTATTATGTTCTGTAAGGCTGGATTTGAGGCTACGTATTGTTTAAATTTGTTTTTATCCTGGAATATCTTGTTTTCTCCATTGGTGGTGAACAAAATCTTGGCTGGTTATAGTAGTCTTGGCTTGCATCCATGGTCTCTTATTTTCTGTAGCACATCTATCCAAGACCTCTGGCTTTCATGGTTTCCATAGAGAAGTCAGGTGTAATTCTGATAGGTTTACCTTTATAAGTTACTTGACCTTTTTCATTTCCAGCTCTTAATATTCTTTTTTTATTCCGTATGTTTTGTGTTTTGATTATTATATGATGAGGGGATTTCTTTTTGATCTAGTCTATTTGGTGTTCTGTATGCTTCTTGTACCTTCAAAGAATATCCTTCTTTGGGTTGGTAAATTTTTCTTCTATAATTTTGTTGAATATATTTTCTGGGCCTTCTTCTACCCCTATTATTCTTAGTTTTGGTCTTTTTATGGTGTCCCAGATTTCCTGGATGCTTTGTGATGAGAGTTTGTTGGATTTGCTGTTTTCTTTAATCAGTGCATTTATTTTCTCTATAGTGTCTTCAGCATCTGAGATTCTTTCTTCTATCTCTTATATTCTGTTGGTTATGCTTGTCTCTGTAGTCCCTGTTCATTTACCCAGATTTTCCATATCCAGCCATCTCTTGGTTTGTGTTTTTTTCATTACCTCCATTTTAGTTTTCAAGTCTTTGAACTGTTACCATTACCTGTTTGATTGTTTTTTCTTGGTTTCCTAGCATATCTTTTAGGAATTTATTCATTTCTTCAAACTTTTTCATCCATTACTTTAAGGGATTTTTTTCATACCCTGTTTAAGGTACTCTATGACTTTCATAATGTCTATTTCTTCTTCTTCTGGATTAGGGTGTTCAAGTCTTCCTGTTGTATGTTCACTGGATTCTGGTGTTATCATGTTGTTTTTCAGATTGTTGGAGTAATTCTTGCATTGGTGCTTGCCCATCTCTTCCTTCAAATGCTCTCAGTTGGATCTTCTGGTACAGGATCAGGGCCACTTGCTGGCCAGGGACCTCGCAGACAAAACAGCAGGCTTGCTGTGTGCAGGCTCAGTGAAACAAAGGAACTCGTGCACAGTTGCACTCACCACTTTGTCCCCAGACCCTCAGCCCCAAAGAGGGCTGTGTTGGGAGATCCTATGACCCCGCCAAAGGGAAGGAGTGCCTGGGAGCAAGCTGGGATGGGATACAAAGAGAAAGGCAGTAACTGTGGAGAGAAGCCCCCGCTGAATGACCAGAAAGTTTAGGGGTTGAAGGGTGTCTATGCTCCCTTTCCAGGGAGGGGGCTCTGCCGGCTGGTCGGGTACACACTCACCTCTCTGATGGATCTTCTGGTACAGGATCAAGGCCACTTCTCTGTTTGTATCATTTGAGGAATATAAAGCCTTTGTGTTTATTGTCGACCTTTGTAAGTTTCCCGTATTTTCCCAGTTCTATTGGAGACAAGGAATGCCTTCCATATCAACATTTGGTGGATATGACATTTGACAAATATAAGAACATATGACATACTTGTTTCTTTATCAAATTTGTCTGTTTCTGTCATAAACTGGAAAACATTTTATAAACAGAGGCTACTCATTCGTTTCCCAGCTGCACAAACCCAAATAAACATACAGAAACTATATTAATTACACCACTGCTTGGGCTATTAGAATAGACTTCTTATTAACTAACTCTTACATGTTAAATTAACCCATTTCTATTATTCTGTGTATCATCACGAGGCTATGGCTGACCGGCTAAGGTTCTGGCATCTGTCTTCTTTGGCACTTACATGGTATCTCCTAGAGTCTGCCTTCTCTCTCTCTCTCTCTCTCTCTCTCTCTCTCTCTCTCTCTCTCTCTCTCTGTATGTATATATATATATATATATATATATATATATATATATATATATATATATATATATGTTTGGATTTAACTCCTGGCTTTACTGTGCTAAGGCATTGGCCAAAACAACTTCTTTATTTAACAATGATAATTAAACATATTCACAACATACAGAGTGGAATCCTACATCAGCTCCTCTTTTCTGTCTAAATAAAAAGGAAGGTTTTAACTTTAACATAGAAAAATTACATAGACAAAATAGTAATCAAGCAGTAATTATAGTTACAGTATTTAGTCCACTTACATTTGGCAAATTAAGGAAAATAATATGCTATATTTGTTTTTTTTGTTTTTTGTTTTTTTTTTTTTTTTTTTGGTTTTTCGAGACAGGGTTTCTCTGTAGTTTTGGAGCCTGTCCTGGAACTAGCTCTTGTAGACCAGGCTGGTCTCGAACTCACAGAGATCCGCCTGCCTCTGCCTCCCGAGTGCTGGGATTAAAGGCGTGCGCCACCACCGCCCGGCCTAATATGCTATATTTGTGAATCTAAAGTTTTATATCTACTTTATATTTATTATAAAAAGGAAAACTATAACTATTTGTCTCCCACTCCACCAAAGACCTCAGAAGGACATAATATTACCTAAGTAAATAGTAAGTTCATTGTAAGCAACTTCCAAAACTCTAGAACTGACAGACACATTTCACTGCCTGGATAGTCACCCAAAGTTCTTCTGTAACACTAGGGTATCCATCTTCAGCCTACAGGCCCATAATATCTTACAAACTTTTTCATGTAACAGGAAATTTGAAAGACTGTTTAGTTCATATTGGCACTTTGTTAGTCACATTTTTCTGTGTCCTGAAGAATGTCTGGCAGACACTTTCATGAAGCAGGAATCTAAAGGACTGTCTAAACTCTTTTGGCAAGTTCAGCAGACCTTTTACTGTGGGTCCTGCATGTCCAGTTCATACAGCATGCCATCAAGAAGTCCAGACAAGAACAGTTTCTTGCCCAAATGGCTAGTGAACTCCATAAGGAACCTCTTCAATGCCCATCATCTTCTTGAAATAGATTGATACTGCCAGGAGCAGATGTGTCTCATTGTCATGAAAAGTCTAGGTTCTTAAAACATTAAATGCCATATTCTGTAGGTCTTTGAAAGATTTGAAGAATACCTATCTGTCTGAAATATATCTCTGTACATTTAGAAAACATAACATGGCTACAAGTTTGACTATTATAGATGATATTATATATCTAGTAATCTGTATTTTTTAACTATACATTGTATTTTTGACCCAGACATTAGCATTTTATTTACAAGATTGATAGTTCTTTATAACCAAAGTCTTTCTCAACTCCCTCTTGAAACTAGCAGTTGTTCTAGCACCTGCAACTGCATATTTCAAGTTAGTATAAGTACCATTGCGTATATTGTTATGTTTTTAATAATTTAACCATAGAAAACTGGTTTTGCTGTTGATAGTATATAGTTAACAAAATCCAGTCCTATAAGTTTGTGAATACGTAAGTTACATAGTGAAATTTTTTTCAAAAGTGTTAGAACATCAAATAAGATAATGTCATAAAATATCTTGGCATATACATTATATTTTTAAAATAGCTGCACAAACACAATACCTTGAACAAGAGCAGAAATACATATACAGTGTAACAAAATTGACTTTAAATTTGTATCAGAAGACCAAATTCCATAACCAAAAAAGTATATTCATCTCTATATCTTATCTTACTTTAAAATAAAATAAACATTTACAAACAATCATTTTGAGAATTTGGGCATAGCTTTATCCAAACTGCTTCCTGCTCTTCATTGGGCAAACTATTTTTAAAGTTCATGGAGACCTTTCAGTGGATCTTGTTCATCAAATCATATTAGCCTGGAAGGAATCCACAGGTTCTCAAATTCTGTGGAAACAAAATCTGAACCTCTTTTCCAAAACAACATATCCTTAGACCCAAATTTTGAAGTCAAGATACCTTTATGTTTATTTAACTTAGCAGCCCCCAGAATCAAATGTCTCTCTGCAGTCAAATAGATCAAGGAAAACACATAATTCAGACTCTCTACATATATTCCATCTTTATGTGACTTATTTTTCTTTACCCTTTAATTTATGACTGTTAGTACTCATTTATATTACTTTACTGTCTCTTTAAAGACTTTGCTTTATTTTTAAAACCATTTACTTCTTTTTATAACTGACTATATTCTTTTCCCTCTCTCTCCCAACCTATATATATTTTAAACACACTTGACCCATTCAGAGGTTTATTTTTGTCGGAATCTGTCTTTATTGCAAATGTGTAAACATTTTCTAAGCAGGACTAACTTTATAAAAAATACTAAGTAGGCATGGCTACTGCAGCCCTGCCTGTTGACTCCACCCAGTTCAATCAACATGGCAAAGGTAAGTCACCAAGTCTGCAAACCACACTCACCACCCTAGCTTCAGGGACACAGAGGGTCTGTGTCACTATTAAGCAACTAGTACCACAATGCTCACAAATCCCATTAAGTGCAGGACCTCCTGAACAAGCCAGAGTTCCTGCTGCCATCACAAACCAGAAAGCAGGCTCTTAAAGGACTTGCACAATTTTTGCTGCTAACTCTGAGTCAGGAAGATTTCTCTTAAATGAACCATGCCTCTGCTTGTCTATAGCAATCAGAACCTTTCTGAAAACACGCGGCTACAGAGAAGCTGCATTTGGCTCCCATTTTTGTGAATCCAGAAGCCCTCTTTTTTTTAAAAAAGCTTTTTTAGGTCTTATATGGATTCATGCCACAGTCAGAAGATGGCATTTTGTAATCAGACTGCTTGTTTTTTTCTTACCTGTCCATACCCAAACAATAACACAGAAACTATATTAATTACAACACTGTTTGAGCAATGACTCAGGCATATTTCTAGCTAGCTCTTACATCTTGAATTAACCCATTTCTATTAATCTGCGTATCACCACGAGGCTATGACTTACTAGGAAGGTTCCAGGGGCATCTTTCTCCTTCAGCAACCACGGGGCATCTCCTTGACTCCACCTACTCTCTTTACATATCTCTGTTCAGATTTCTCATCTGGATTTACTCAGTGTAGTTGGGGGTGGGCATCATAAAAAGTATTAGAATTTCTTCCCTGACCATTCCTTAGTTTGATTGGCATTTACTAGAAGACATTAGAGAAATATTACTAGCTGTTTGATCATCTGGTACTGTCTTAGATTCAATTATTTTAATTTCTTTCAATGACTCACAGGAGGTGGACCTTCAAGCTTATTAACTTGTAAAGATACTAGGACTAGCAAAGTAGAGTTACATGTTTGCAGGAGTCCCATAAAGATCTATTGGGGTTCCTTTTAAACAGGGTGTTGAAGAGGTATGGAGAGAGTGGACAGCCTTGCCGTGTTCCTGATTTTAGTGGGATGGCTTTGAGTTTCTCTCCGTTTAGTTTGATGTTAGCTGTCAATTTGCTGTAAATAGCTTTTATTATATTTAGGTATGACCCTTGTATCCCTAATCTCTCCAAGACTTTTATCATAAAGGGATGTTGAATTTTATCAAAAGCTTTTTCAGCATCTAATGAAATGATCATATGATTTTTTTTCTTTCACTTTATTTATATGATGGATTACATTGATAGATTTTCGTATGTTGAACCAGCCCTGCATCTCTGGGATGAAGCCTACTTGATCATAATGGATAATTTTTCTAATGTGTTCTTGGATACGGTTTGCCAGTATTTTGTTGAGGATTTTTGCGTCGATGTTCATGAATGAGATTGGCCTGTAATTCTCTTTCTTGGTGGAGTCTTTGTGTGGTTTTGGTATCAGAGTGACTGTAGCTTCATAAAAGAAATTTGGCAATGACTCTTCTGTTTCTATATTGTGAAATACATTAAGGAGTATAGGTATAAGCTCTTCTTGGAAGTTCTGGTAGAATTCCGCATTGAAACCATCTGGTCCTGGGCTTTTTTTGGTAGGGAGGTTTTTGATGACAGCTTCTAATTCTTCACGACTAACAGGTCTATTTAGATTGTTCACCTGGTTCTGGTTTAACTTTGGTATATGGTATTTATCTAAAAATGTGCCCATTTCTTTTACATTTTCCAGTTTTGTGGCATACAGGCTTTTGTAGTAAGATCTAATGATTCTTTGAATTTCCTCTGTGTCTGTGGTTATGTCCCCCTTTTCATTTCTGATCTTATTATAGAACCTTCATCTGGCGATGGATGGAGATAGAGACAGAGACCCACACTGGAACACTGGACTGAGCTCCCAAAGTCCCAATGAGGAACAGAAGGAGAGAGAACATGAGCAAAGAAGTCAGGACCACAAGGGGTGCACCCACCCATGGAGACAGTGGGGCTGATCTATTGGAGCTCACCAAGGCCAGCTGGACTGTGACTGAAAAAGCATGGGATAAAACCGGACTCTCTGAATATGGTGGACAATGAGGGCTGCTGAGAAGCCAAGAACAATGGCACTGGGTATTGATCCTACTTCATGTTCTGGCTTTGTGGGAGCCTAGCCAGTTTGGATGTTCTCCTTCCTAGACCAGGATGGAGGGGGGAGGACTTTGGACTTTCCACAGGTCAGGGAACCCTGACTGCTTTTCAGACTGGAGAGGGAGGGGGAGAAGGGTGGGGGAGGGAGAGAGGAGTGGGGGGAAGGGGGGGAGGAGTGGGAGGCTGGGAAATTTTTTTCTCAATAAAAAATAAATAAATAAACAGGGTGTTGACATTGGGACTTGAGATGTCATCTGTCCTCAATTATATAATCCATTCTGTAGAAGACAGAATGACTTTTCAAAATGGAAGTGCGAGTAAATGAGTGTGTTACATAGAGATAACATCTTTGTGAACATAGGAACTTTAAATAGCATTTCTTGAAAACTTATAAGGGAAGATATGATGACTGGTAAATGTCCTTGAAACTTAGAAGTTTGTAGGGCCAAAGCTATAGCTAGGAGGGTGATTCATTTATGGGATTATTTGCTTGATTATCATCTACATTACAAATATTTACTTAGAGAGATGGTATGTCTTCAAATTAAACATTCTTCTTGAAGGTGATCAAGCAGGTTAAAATTCTATTGTATAACTTATTTGGAGACACAGACTTATAAAGTTCAGGGGGTGAAATGAGAGTTTATAATATCTACAGCATACAGTACCAATATAGATTTAGCAAGCACTTCATTATTGAGTCCTCATACGTGTAAGTGAAGACTGCTCATTTGTTCCCAGCTGCCCAGACCTAAATACTCACACAGAAACTATATTAACTTCAAGACTGTTTGGCCAGTAGCTTATGCATGTTTCTAGCTAGCCCTTACATCTTAAATTAATCCATTTCTATTAATCTGTATATTGCCAGTGGGATGTGGCTTGCTGGTACTGGCATGTTACTCTTTGGCAGCTACATGGCATCTCCTTGATATACCTAATCTCTCTATACATGTATCTCTTTCAGCCTTGCTATATTCTGCCCTGCCATAGGACAAAGAAACTTCTTTACTAACCAATGATAATAAAACATATTCATAGCACACATCATATAGGCAAGCCATGTAGACTAGGCAAGAATCCTCCAATGATAGTCTGACCATATCATTGGCATCTGATGTTCAATACAGTGGGAAAATATAAGTTGGTTCACCATTTACAATAATGCATCTAGTCATGGAGTAGATCACTTCTCTGAGAAAGCCACCAGTGTGGAGTTTCATTACAAAAGACATGTATATCAATGATTACTTTGGCTAGAAAATGGCACCAGAAGTGACCTATGTGTATAGTTCAATTATCCAGAGTTTGGATGTGTTTATATTCCAGAGTATCTTAGAAAACATTAACCAGTATAAAAGATCACAGTCATCACTGGATATTTTGACGAGGAGTAATCGGCTCAGATTACCAGCAAGGCATGGCAGCCTTGTTTATATCTGAGGGACTTTGACTCAGATAATATAAATTAAATTTTTGATAAAATATATGCTATGATATTATATAATCTTCTGGCATTGTATGAATAGAAACTATGTAATACAAATGGAATGAGAAAATCCACTGGCACCTGCAGGTAGGACCTTTAATAAAGATATGTGTGTATGTATATGTATATATATATTCTTTATATACATATATATATATATATATATATATATATATATATATACTATATATATTTGGTATAACAGGTTATACCAATAGATCATTAGCATTTATACATAAGAAATTTTAAAATACAGCTCTCTTAGAGTATCTTGGAAAAAACAAGGGAATTGCTTGTTTCTAAAGAAGGGAACCCTTGTATGTTGCCTTTATATGGGTTGGAATCAGGACACAGAAGAATTTAGTTGGAATTCCATCTTTCATCTACAAATTCCATCCTGTGATACAGTGGATCTGATTATATACTATGGAACTCAAGACCCTTGAAGACTGACTCCCCTCTTGGCTCCCTCCAAAGCGTTCTACGGAGAATACTTTCTCCAGCTTCTTGTAGTTCTAATCTTTGAGTTTCTGAGACTGTTAACTGCTCTTCTCATGTGTATCTTGCCTTCCAGACCACATGTGATACATTTTCTTGTTGTTTGAAGGTCAGGATAAACACTTATTGATCAATCGCTTCTAATTGCTACTTCCCAAAAGAATGAACACTCTAACTATACCTACTCTAGAGATGTCAATAAAAAAGCTGTTATCTCTTAAACACTGCTCATGAATATCCAAATAAATCAGTTTGAGGTTTGTATGGGGCAGGAAGAGGTAAAGCATTCAAGGTATATATACACAATATTCACACAGGAGTGGGTGAGGCTGAAGCAAATTATTTTTATTTATTTGAAGAAAAGAACTAAAATTAAGTACTTTTGCTACCTGACATATACCCATAGCTCAAACTGAGGGTGAGTTTCTAAGCAGCATGGATTGAAGGGTATGTATCCAGCTTCAGCATATGAGAGTCCAGTATCACAAAAAAGAGCTTCTAACAGAACCCATGGCAAAGGCCTCCATGTTAATACTCATCACAGAATGGAAAGTTGGGATGAGCCTTGAATCTGCAATGAGAGAGAACAATGAAAGAGAAAACAATGAACAATGTGCCCGATGACAATTTCTAGTTTCCAATTTCAACAGAGATGACCACTGAGGTGAAAGTTGAAAACTTTTTTTGTGATAATTCATATGACATGTGTTCTTACTTTTACAAACAGTATTTCATAATAGAACTGAGGAAGAACAAAAGAACTGTTCATACACATATTCCTTGGAAATTAACACATAGAGAACCCAGAGTTAGTCATTCAAATATATACACCGTTCTATAAAGCAAAAAAACCCAACCATTTCTTTAATGCTTCAAATTCTCAATGAAGCAGAAACTGATTTTGTCTTATTTTAAATTGGGCAAGTCAAGTTATGTATTTGATAATAATGAATATTTCGGGGGGGGGATAGAGAGATGTCTCAGCAGCTAAAAGTGTTTGCTGCCATCCCAGGTGACCTAAGTTAGATACTTGGGACCCACATGGTAGGAGGACAGGATCAATGACTGCAAGTTGTCCTCCAACCTTCATATGCAGGGTTTGTGTGAGAACACATACACACCAAGTTAGAAAGTAATAGACAGTTAAAAACTACCCTGAAGTGATAAATTGATAGCAGCTTATTGTCAGTTTTATTCAACCATCAATTATTCATTAGCTGATAATTGTACAGGCTATGCTTTGTTAGATTCAGAACTAGAAGGAATGTCATTTATAAGACTAAAGTTCCATGTCCAAGTCATTTACTCTATAGCAGCATGAAAGTGATAAAATGATTTATCATTTTAATAGGAACAAAAATCACTGATTGCTTGCCAGTATTTCCATCTCTTTGAATAAGAGGTTATAGAAAGTAAAAATAATGTAAAAAATATAATTATAATAATATAATAAAAGAGGTTAAGCAAAATATTACTTGATTAATCTCTTTATATTATACATTGTTTTGTAAATTATATAGAGTTATAGATAGCATGAAGGAGAGTAATGATTGTCTGTTGAGTATAAATAGTGTTTTATTTACCACAACAATCCAGACATTCTTGAGAAAATGTTTGTCTAAGTCCTGAACACACATACAATGCAGAGGAAATAAGAGGTTTGATATTAATAAAGCCAATTCCATATGGAGAGGGGTAAGAGCTGCTGACCTGTGACACAGAGATGATGGAATTGCCTTTGGTCTGATAAGAAATTGGACGGATTTTAGAGATGATACTGTGAAATTGATCATTACAATATTTGAACATGTGACATTGAATAATACCCAGGATACACATAGAATCAAAAGATCTGCAGGGACAATATAGAGTCAGCAATGATATGGGCTCTCCCAGCACATTCCATGACGTTGATATAAGAGGGGAAGGCACGTCAGATCAAGGTAACCCTGTATATGCATCCACTTTTCTTTTGCTGTGTCCGAGAGTAAAACTCTGACTGAGTCTAGAAAGAGAATTCTAGAAATCTGTGCCTTGTCTGACTCTAAGTGTTCTTTGACTTCCTCATGCTGAGGTAACTTCTGACAAACATGCTATTAATATACTCTCCTTAAGGAGAGAACCATCAAAATTACAAATGCTATGAAAGTTACTTACATATCAGCAGAAAAATACCGTAAATTTCTGTCCAAGCCATCTAGAATTTTCATATGATCTGAAGCTAACTCGAAATCAAAAACCTGTTACAGAAGAAGAAATTCTATTTTAAATATATATTGATGGAGAACATTTGTCAATCTGAAACAACAGACAATACTTAAAACATCTGAGGAGGTACCCCAGTTTTTAAAGTCATCAAGCAAAACATTGAAATCCAGATTTAAAAATTAAATGGAAAGTATATCAGCACATATAATATGTAAATCTACAGACCAAGATTTCAAAGGAAGCTGGAGAAGAAAGAGCTCACAGGATTCAAAAGAGATAGTGTTATGTATGTGGAAGAGTTAATGACGTGCAGAGACAGTTTTGAAAATATACTTCAGTAATTATCATAGATACAGTTGCGTTTCTATATCCTAGCCATGAAAACTTAGGATGAGGGGGAAAAAGTCATTTTCAATATTACTTAAAGAAGGAATTGCCCAATTATTTAATGAATCCTGGTCAAAGGATTCAGAAACTGACTGGAAGATGACTCATTATATATAATTCCAAACAGTTTTATCATTTAAAAAAAAAGATGATCACTAACTGTTACAATATTACCACATGGGTCCATAACTGATTGGTTTACTCTAAAAGAGTGTTATAAAGAAATAATAAAATACCAACAATTTAAATGCTGAAAAATTTAGATAAGAGATGTACTGCTTAATTTATTAAGTTTTTTGTACACTTGAAAATTCTAAAATTAAAACTTAAAGCTCTGGGACTCATGAAGGACACAGCTTTAGTGCCCTGTCACCTGCATGTTCTCTCTGATATGCTCCTCATTGAAACTCTTGGCCAGGACCACAATCCCACGCTGCAGCTGGTAGCGAAGGGCAATCAGGGCAGGAGTCCGTTTGTACTTCTTTGCCATGGCACAAAGAACTGGATCTTCCAAGAGAACTGGGGTATCCTCATTAGTACTAGAAGGAAAGACAGTTTCCAGAAATATGTTGCTAGGGTTGAACACAGATGAACATGGCCACAAGGGTCCAGGAATTCTCAAATGTAGTCAATGGACTAGTAGTTGATCATTCTCTGGAGCCTTTCTGAAATACAACCCCACCTTGACTGAGAGTAAATTCCAGAAACCTGGATATTGTAGAATGAAGAGTTGTGACTTAGAGATAACTTCTCCTGTTCTTATTACCAATTTTTGTATCTCTGAGTTCCCAGAGCACCATAGGCAACCAGAATGATGTCATTCATCTTGCAGTAATCCAGCAGCTTGCTCTGGTTGAGGTAAGGGTGACATTCAACCTGTAAACAGAATAGAAAGGTATAAAATTATATGAAATCATTTATTAATATCAAAGAAATATTAAAGGAAGGAAGCTGGACAAAATATTAGCATTAAATTGGATTTTAGCTAAGACTAAGGGCCATTTGCAGGGTAGAAAAGAAACCCAATGTGGTCAAAACTTCCTAAAACGTATTCATAAATGAAGGCGATCTAAATGAAATCACCAAATAATGGGGAAGACAGAGTCCTAACTAGATCTTTTGATGCCAAATGAAGCACTCACTACTGGTATTGGGGTACATCTAGTTGGGTTGTTGGCCAAAGGGGTCCCATGGGAATTCCTAAAGAGCGCAGGCTGTTGCTAAGACTTTAGCTTGCCCTCTGCAAACTGACGGCCAAACCCATTGCTGAAGCCAGCACCTACCCAGCTCACAGAACGGGGGGAAGCTGAGCTGGTGCCTACAGAGAGCCTTCACTCCCACATTCTAGAGTCTTTGCTACAGGAAGCTCACAGAACGGGGGGAAGCTGAGCTCGTGCCTACAGAGAGCCTTCACTCCCACATTCTAGAGTCTTTGCTACAGGAAGCTCACAGAACGGGGGGAAGCTGAGCTGGTGCCTACAGAGAGCCTTCACTCCCACATTCTAGAGTCTTTGCTACAGGAAGGTACTCTGTATGCTACCAAACAAGAAATGTAAACACCAACCCAGGTGCAATCCTTCTGTTCTACAGTGGCGTCCTGCCTGCAAGATATGCTAGTACAATGGTGGCACAAAGCTTGTGGGAGTAACAAAATAATATGTAATTTATCTTAAGGCCCGCTCACTGGGATCGAACCCTAACATTACTTGGTTGCTACATACCTAAGACAGTCCTGGGACCTAGGGTAAAGGCAGATGCTACTGTTCTACCTAAAGAATATAACAGTAAAAGGACTCCTAATGACATTCTGCTGTGCTTATTGATCCATGCCTTAATCAGCCATTATTAGAGCAACTTTCTTCTGCAGTAGATGTGGGTCTCTGGATACTGAAAGACGTTGGGACATCTATCCCTAAAGGGGATGTTCCCATCAAATCTCTGGCCCCAGAGTTCAGGGGCCTTTATAGAAGAGGAAGTGGAAAGAGCATAAGAGCCAATTGGGATGGAGGACACTAAGAAAAAAAATGACCATTTAATCAATAGAATCAACATCTATATGAATTTACAGAGTCTGAGGCAGGTTGCACAGGGCCTGCACAGGTATGGACCAGATGGTGTCCTAGACCAGAAAGAAGTGGATCAAAGTTTCCATCTCTAACACAGAATCAGTCTCCAACTGATAACCATTTGTAAATAAAAATTTAGTTTCCTCCAAAGTGTTCTCACTAGGGAAACAAATTAAAGGTAGGCTGCATGCCCAGTAGTATAATGGCCAAGAGAAACAAATTCAATCATCATCTTTGGATATTTCTTGTCTCATAATGTCACTTTTTAAAATTTATCTTATCTAATCTAAAATCACATATTTTTATGTTTAGATAAATATGTGCCCCCATAGAACCTTTGCATATATATTATGACTTCCAGTTTAATGGTTTGTATGGATTTCTGAGTGAGCAAACCAGTGCGTTTCTGCTTCTTGTGCCTTTTCTTGTGCTGATTTTTTTCATTTTGTTTTGTCTTTTTCTGATGTATTAGTCTTTGTTCTATTTTATTTTATTATTATCCCCTAGAAGCCTTTTGTTTTCCTAATGAGAGCTAGATGGGAGAGAAAGTGGGGAGAAATGCAGAAGGAGGGAAACTGTAATCAAGATGTATTATGTGAGAAAAATATATTTTCCACATAAGGAAAAAAATCTTACCTTTAAAAAGAAGAGATCTGACTATGTCTAGCTTTACTAAATGATCACATCTGACATCACTAGTTGCTAGAATATTTAAGGTCTGGCTTAATTGTTTTTTAACTCTAGCCGCCTTCAGTTAAAGTTGGAAACTCCACTAATTTTCAACTTCCTATTATCTAATGCTCAAACGACAATAATGGATGAGAGTGCTTGATTTTTGCAGTGGGTATGTTGTGTAGCATGTAGGAGTAAATAGTTATTTCTATAATTTATTTTCAATGGATTCTTAAATACATGTTCAGATACAGACACTTGCATTTGCCTGTATTATAGAATATGGTATAACTCAATCATTTTAGACAAGTGGTTCTCAACTGTGGGCCATGATCCCTTTGGGTTGAATGACCCTTTTACAGGGTCACATATCAAATATCTGGCATGTCAGATATAATTTCTAACAGTAGCAAATTACAGTTATGAAGTACCAATGAAAATAATTTTATGGTTGAGAGTCAGCACAACTTAAGGAATTGCATTAAAGGGATGCAGCATTAGGGGGGTTGAGAATGACTTTTTGGACACACTGATATGTTGTATCATTATTACAAATGTCCTAAAACTTTGAATGTGGTTTGTTATATAACTGATGTACAAAACATTATTTCTGTGTTATTTCTTTGATATTTATGACATTTATATTTGTCATAAATAATATGTCGCTTGTACCCAAAACATACATGTCACATTTTTCCGAGAACACAGTCTTCCTTTTTTTCTAAGTTAGGGTTTTTTTTTTTTTCTGTGTAGTCCTGGCTGTCCTGAAACTTACTTTGTAGCTCAGGCTGGCCTCATACTCACAGAGATCCATCTGCCCTTGCCTTGCAAGTACTGGAACTAAAGGCATGCATACCACTGCCAAGCCCACATTCCTTATATGTAAGTTATAAAAGGTATCTCAGATCACATCATCAGCACACAATTGATGCGGTTAGGCACTGGATCAACTCTTAAGTATTGGTACAGTTTCCTCAGTGTGGATTTCAGCTACTACCAGTATCGCCTACTCTCCACTGTTCCTGTATTGACTCAGTTTCTGGCTGATCATTAGTATATCAGGTATAAGTGAATCTTCCTTCTGAAGTGTGGCTAGTGACTTCATCTCCAGATGATAGCCTTGACTTCTCTAAACTGTTTTCACACTATGGTCTCCCCGCATCACTGTTTTATTTTCCAAGCAAAGATATAATTATGAGCCCTTCAAGAACCCTGGATGAAGGCTCTATTCTTAGCACCTTTTGCTCTATAGAAGAAAGATGAGCAAATAGGGGGGACACATAGACACCTGTCAACAGGACATGAAGGAAGCAGAGAAAGCCTGATAAAGAATAAAGGAGCGCACCTGGTTGCACACAGGCTTATATCTGAGACCTGGTTTCTTCAGAATCATTTCCAGTTGCCTGCGGTTAAAGTTGGACACCCCAATGGACTTGGCTAATCCTGCATCCTTACACTTCTCCATGGCCTGGGAAGAAAATACGGGTGGAGAGTAACATACACAATTGGAATCTGGTTGAAATATAAAGTAGTGTTGGTAGAAAGAATGGTGAAAAAAAGGAAAGTGAAGCTGGTCAGTATTTATTGGTAAGAACTGATAATTAATAAAGTAAATGGCAGAAAAGGTGGTGACAATAAGATAAAGTCCTGTGCTCTCCTTGGGCAATCATGATTATCATATAGGGAGGAAAGCAGATTACGGTTATCCTCCACGTTCACTTTGGTTTTACTATGCATTTTCCTACTACTTAAGCAGAACATTCATGAGAAAGACCATAATGTCTACAACAAAGAGTACTCATCCCTTTCTTACACGTGCAGTTGTGCGAACTGGACCTCTCTCCTTTTGTCAGCAGCATTCACTGAATTGGTTCTTTGTTAATGTCCTATATTATATAATGCCTTCAAAATACTGTAATCCCCATAACCTCTTAATCTCTCTCCCACATCTATTACCTGTCTTCCCTCCCTACAAGCCTCTTTCCAGCATTCATTTCCTTCTGTTTTGAGGCCTTCAGAATTTAACCAGGATTATTTATGTGATCACGGATTTGGAAATATCTATTGAAACCTGGTGGGTTCCTGAATGGATACCCAACTGAAGACAACAACCGCCCCTTCCCCAGAATCCATCACCAGTAAACAGTTCACCAGGGAAGAATAGGGCCCCAAGAGTCCTTCCAGGGTTGATAATTGGCGCTGGCAGACTCAATCTCGTGCAGGCCTATTGGGGGTGTAGGGTGGGCATCTGCTGAGGGATCATGTCTGCATTGCCTGTGTTGCGCCCAGAGCACAGCATTCTTCTTTCTATCTTACGGCTCTTACACTTTTCCTGTCCTTTTTTCTGAGATGTTCGCAGAGTCTTTGAAGGGCTAATAGCTCAGCCATCATATTTTCTTACTTTCTCCTTCTCTATTTCTTCTATGGCATTTATTATCGTCACTCACCTCCCATGTGGCACAGAGATCCACTGTGTCGAGTATTAAATTTCCATGCTCATCTTGAGGTAAAAGACTGTCCCCTGGCTGGAATAGTTGCAGTCATTAGAAAGGGCTTACCATTTTAACATCTCTTCCTGCAGCTATGCTCCCAGAAAAATTTATGTCTGAGAATTAAACCCTTAACATAGATGGAACAATTTTTCTTATATTAATAAAGTACCTTTTAAGGGCTTTCTATCAGCAACAGGAATTTACTTTTCATATGCTATGTGCAATAATAATACATTTTCATAGCCTCTGTCATGGAGTAGTTGACACACTATTTTTAATACACCTATATATTTCCCTGTTGCAATGTCCATCTTTCTCTGACAGTTTCACTAGTGTCATGGCACTGATTTCAGGCAATTAGGAGTTGTAAGTTTGACACAGGATAAATAATCAGGGCTCCAAACCATGGCCTTTGGTACTCTGAGTGCATGAATGATAGAAAATTAGGAACGTGAGAAAAAGTTAATTGTTTTTCTGCAAGGTGGACTTTGATGTTGGACAGGTGGACTTTGATGTTGGAACATGCAGGAAGCCATCAAATATAAATGAGCTTGAGCTTTGAGCTAAAGGCCTTATTATCATCAGTAGAAATGGCTGAAACAAAACTGACTAGACCTCTAATAGTATAGAGTCAGGATAGAACTAAGTGAAGATATTTCCAAAGACTATTTTGTAGTTTTGCTCATTTACATGATGTGGTAAACATTTTCATGTAAGTTATCCTGAGGAGTGTGTTTAAGATTTCTTACTTCAATATGTTTACTGATTTGTTTAATTATTTATTTTGATTTTATTGAGCTCTACATTTTTCTCTGATCCCCACCCTGCCTTTATTTATTTCTGTTTCTGGTGTGTGTGTGTGTGTGTGTGTGTGTGTGTGTGTTTGTGTGTAGCACAGTGATGATTGTAGAATAACTTGTAGGAATCAGTTCTTTCCTTCCACTATTTCTGCAGCCACACCTTGTTGTTTTATAACTCTTATTAAATAAATTGAGATTATATAAATTTTTATATATTAAATCCATCTACTCACAAAATGAAGGTCATGTGACAGTTGAAGTTAGATAGTTTGATATTACACAAAGTGCCTACCTTCAGAGACACTGGGAAATGAATGAGATAGAGGTCAACGTAGTCCAAATTAAGTTTCCTCAG
The DNA here is from genome assembly GCF_037038515.1 of Microtus pennsylvanicus. Taxonomy (NCBI): domain Eukaryota; kingdom Metazoa; phylum Chordata; class Mammalia; order Rodentia; family Cricetidae; genus Microtus; species Microtus pennsylvanicus. The sequence continues at coordinate 121,358,002 of NC_134582.1, forward strand.
TGAACTTTCCAAGCTGGGTCTGACCAACTCTGGACGATGGGAAGTTGACCAAAGCTACAAAATACGGAAAATGGAAGTTGTGCTGGATCAATAAATTGCCGTAATCAGTTGCTTTCTGTCACCTGGTACTGAGAAACTTTCAACTATATCATGTGAATACATCCCCTTCATCAATTTGCACAATCATGCACTGTGTCTTTAATACCTTTGAAGTGTAGAATATATCTTCCCTTTTCACAGTGCCATCTTCAATCTTGCTTCGAATGGCCTGTCCCAACTCTTCTTCATTTTGGTAGAAGTGAGAACAATCAATGTGGCGGAATCCAACATCTATAGCTATTTTGGTAGATTCCATAGACTTTTTCTTGAGATGCTAAAGAAACAGAAATAAACAGTATTTAAATATATCCGTGATTACGTTAGTATAAGCAGTGACTTTTATAAGAAACAATTTCCCCTCGTGTTTCTATTTAGTTCTGCTTGGAGTGATGGATCCATCCACATTTTACTGGGTCTTTCCTAATTCAATGACAACATTGGTAAGAGATCTAAGTTCCCAGATACTAGCTGAGTCTAATCTGAAAACAGTGACTAGTATGCTATGTTAAACTTCTAAGCAGTTAAATAATATACACATCACAAATAAATATGCACAATGAAGATGAATCCTCAAAAGACATAGATTTATACAAAGAATATATCCAGATTAATCACAAAGGAAAATTTCAAGTATTTGTCAGATTTTACAACAAAATTCATAATTTTAAGAAAATTATAAATAAAGCAAAATTTAAATTATTGTCTTGTCTACCAAATGTGATTAAAAAATAAAAAATGGATTCATCCTGTTGGCCCTGGATCATTAGGCTACTGGCGGCCCTGCTTAGTTGCTGAGGAATCTCATCAGGACGGGTGAGTGTGTGCTATCCAGGGGCGGACTGTCCCGGAAGAGAGCACAAACCCCCTCCCCCAGCTCCTTCTGCAGGGCTGTCTCTCTTTCCCACGATCCAGCCCCCCCCTGCACCCCTCCCCAACCCTGCCCTGCTGTATGCTAGGACCAGTGCTCAAGTACAGTTTTAAGCTCCTAAACTAAGGCGACCCACCCAGAGCGGTGAGTGCCTGCCTACCGGGCAGACCTCAGGGTCCCCTGTAAGGGAGCCGGGCACCTTCAGCTCTGGCGCCAGGCTTCCTGCGCGCTCCTGGATACCATCCCCCCCTTGCTCCATTCATCCTGTTGGCCCTGGATCATTGGGCTACTGGCGGCCCTGTTTAGTTGCTGAGGAACCCCATCAGGACGGGTGAGTGTGTGCTATCCAGGGGCGGGAACGGTTCCTACTTCTACACTGAAGAGATATACCCAGAGAGTCAATCACAGCAAAGACTGGACCAAGAGACCAGGCCTCTCCTGGCTCCATTTGAAGGAAGAGATGGGAAGGCGCCAATACAAGAATTCCTCCAACAACCTGAAAGGCAACATGACACCACCAGAAACCAGGGATCCCGAAATAAGAAGAATTGTACACCCTACTCCTGAAGAAATAGAAGAAATCGACTCAAAAGATAACTATATGAAAATAATAGAGGACCTTAAACAGGAGGTGAAAAACTGCCATAAACAATTAGATATTACAAACAAAAAGGTAGAGGAAATGAATAAATCGCTCAAAGACACGCAAGAAAACCAAGAGAAACAAGAAAAAGCAATCAAACAGGTTAGGGAAGCGGTTCAAGACATGAAGAATGAAATGGAAGCATTGAAGAAAGCACAAACCGAGGGAAGAATGGAGATGGAAAATCTGGGTAAACGAACAGGAATGACAGAGACAGGTACTAACAACAGATTACAAGAGATAGAAGAGAGAATATCAGACACTGAAGATACCATAGAGAAAATAAACACACTGATCAAAGAAAACAGCAAAACCAACAAATTCTCATCACAAAACATTCAGGAAATTTGGGACACAATAAAAAGACCAAACCTAAGAATAATTGGAGTAGAAGAAGGAGAAGAAGTGCAGCTCAATGGTACAGAAAATATACTTAATAAAATTATAGAAGAAAACTTTCCCAACCTGAAGAAAGAGGTACCTATGAAGGTTCAAGAAGCATACAGAACACCAAATAGGCTGGATCAAAAGAAATCATCCCCTCGCCATATAATAATCAAAACACAAAATATACAGAATAAAGAAAGAATATTAAGAGCCTCAAAGGAAAAAGGCCAAGTTACTTATAAAGGTAAACCTATCAGACTTACACCTGACTTCTCTATGGAAACCATGAAAGCCAGAAGGTCCTGGATAGATGTACTGCAAAAACTAAGAGATCATGGATGCAAGCCCAGACTACTATATCCAGCCAAGCTTTCGTTCACTATAAATGGAGAAAACAAAATTTTCCAGGATAAAAACAAATTTAAACAATACGTAGCCACAAATCCAGCCTTACAGAAAATTATAGAAGGAAAATCACTAACCAAGGAGTCCAACAATGCCCACAATAACTCAGTCATCTAGAGACCTTTCACCAGCGCATCTCAAAGAAGGGAAACACACAAACCCTACTACTAAAAAAGTGACCAGAGTTAACAACCACTGGTCATTAATATCACTTAATGTCAATGGGCTCAACTCACCTATAAAAAGGCACAGACTAAGGGATTGGATTCGAAAACAGGATCCAACATTCTGCTGTCTACAAGAAACACACCTCAACCACAAAGACAGGCACCTACTCAGAGTAAAGGGCTGGGAAAAGGCCTATCAAGCAAATGGACCTAAGAAACAAGCAGGTGTGGCCATACTAATTTCTAACAAAGTTGACTTCAAACTTAAATCAATCAGAAGAGATGGAGAGGGACATTTTATACTCATAACAGGAACAATTCATCAGGATGAAGTCTCAATTCTGAATATCTATGCCCCTAATATAAAAGCACCCACGTATGTAAAAGAAACATTACTAAAACTCAAGGCAGCCATCAAACCACACACACTAATAGTAGGAGACTTCAACACTCCTCTCTCACCAATGGACAGGTCAATCAAACAGAAACCTAACAGAGAAATTAGAGAATTAATGGAGGTAATGAAGCAAATGGACTAACAGACATCTATAGATTATTCCACCAGAACAGGAAAGAATATACCTTCTTCTCTGCAGCTCATGGAACCTTCTCGAAAATTGACCACATACTCGGTAGCAAAGCTAACTTACACAGTTACAAAAAAATATTAGTAACCACCTGCGTCTTATCAGATCACCATGGATTAAAGTTAGAATTCAACAACAATGCTACCCCCAGAAAGCCTACAAACTCATGGAAACTGAACAGTCAACTACTGAACCATACCTGGATTAAGGAAGAAATAAAGAAAGAAATTAAAGTCTTCCTTGAATTCAATGAAAATAAAGAAACAACATACTCAAACTTATGGGACACTATGAAAGCAGTGCTAAGAGGAAAGTTCATCGCACTAAGTGCCCACTTAAAGAAAACAGAGAAAGCACATATTGAAGACTTAACAGCCCACCTGAAAGCTCTAGAAAAAAAAGAAGCAGACTCCCCTAGGAGGAGTAGAAGATTGGAAATAATCAAACTGAGGGCTGAAATCAATAAAATAGAAACACAGAAAACAGTCCAAAGAATCAATGAAACAAAAAGCTGGTTCCTGGAGAAAATCAACAAGATTGATAAACCCCTATCCAAACTAATCAAACGGCAGAGAGAGAACACGCAAATTAATAAGATCAGGAATGAAAAGGGGGACATAACCACAAACACAGAGGAAATTCAGAGAGTCATTAGATCTTACTACAAAAGCCTGTATGCCACTAAACTGGAAAATGTAAAAGAAATGGACACTTTTTTAGATAAATACCATTTACCAAAATTAAACCAGGACCAGGTGAACAATCTAAACAGACCTGTAAGTCGCAAAGAATTAGAAGCTGTTATCAAAAACCTCCCTACCAAAAAAAGCCCAGGGCCAGATGGGTTCAATGCGGAATTCTACCAGAACTTCCAAGAAGACCTAATTCCTATTCTCCTCAATGTATTCCACAATATAGAAACAGAAGGGTCATTACCAAATTCCTTTTATGAAGCTACAGTTACTCTGATACCAAAACCACACAAAGACTCAACCAGGAAAGAGAATTACAGGCCGATCTCACTCATGAATATCGACGCAAAAATCCTCAACAAAATACTGGCAAACCGAATCCAAGAACACATTAGAAAAATTATACATTATGATCAAGTAGGCTTCATTCCTGAGATGCAGGGCTGGTTCAACATACGAAAATCTATCAATGTAATCCAGCATATAAACAAACTGAAAGAAAAAAACCATATGATCATTTCATTAGATGCTGAAAAAGCATTTGACAAAATTCAACATCCATTTATGTTAAAAGTCTTGGAGAGATTAGGGATACAAGGGTCATACCTAAATATAATAAAAGCTATATACAGCAAACCGACAGCTAACATCAAATTAAACGGAGAGAAACTCAAAGCCATCCCGCTTAACTCAGGAACACGACAAGGCTGTCCACTTTCACCATACCTCTTCAATATAGTGCTGGAAGTTCTAGCAATAGCAATAAGACAACATAATGGGATCAAGGGGATTCGAATTGGAAAGGAAGAAGTTAAACTTTCGTTATTCGCAGATGATATGATAGTGTACATAAGCGACCCCCAAAACTCCACCAAAGAACTTTTACAGCTGATAAACAGCTTTAGTAATGTGGCAGGATACAAGATCAACTCCAAAAAATCAGTCGCCCTCTTATACACAAAGGATATGGAAGCAGAGAGGGAAATCAGAGAAGCTTCTCCATTCACGATAGCCACAAACAGCATAAAATATCTTGGGGTAAATCTAACCAAGGAAGTGAAAGATCTATTTGATAAGAACTTTAAGGCATTGAAGAAAGAAATTGATGAGGATACCAAAAAATGGATGGACATCCCTTGCTCTTGGATTGGGAGGATCAACATAGTAAAAATGGCAATTCTACCAAAGGCAATTTATAGATTCAATGCAATCCCCATCAAGATCCCATCAAAATTCTTCACAGATATGGAGAGGACAATAATCAACTTTATATGGAAAAACAAAAAACCCAGGATAGCCAAAACAATCCTATACAATAAAGGATCTTCTGGAGGCATTACCATCCCTGACTTCAAACTCTATTACAGAGCTACAGTAATGAAAACAGGGTGGTACTGGCATAAAAAAAGAGAAGTCGACCAATGGAATCGTATAGAAGACTCGGATTTAATCCCACAAACCTATGAACACCTCATATTCGATAAAGGAGCTAAAAGTATACAATGGAAGAAAGAAAGCATCTTCAACAAATGGTGCTGGCACAACTGGATGTCAACCTGTAGAAGAATGAAAATAGACCCATATCTATCACCGTGCACAAAACTCAAGTCCAAATGGATTAAAGACCTCAATATCAGCCCGAAAACACTGAACCTGATAGAAGAGAAAGTGGGAAATACCCTACAACAGATGGGCACAGGTGATCGCTTCTTAGGCATAACCCCAGAAGCACAGACATTAAGGGCAACATTGAATAAATGGGACCTACTAAAACTGAGAAGCTTCTGTAAAGCAAAGGACACTGTCACTAAGACACAAAGGCAACCTACTGACTGGGAGAAGATCTTCACCAACCCCACAACAGACAAAGGTCTGATCTCCAAAATATATAGAGAACTCAAGAAACTAGACTTTAAAAGGCTAATTAACCCAATTAAAAAATGGGGCACTGAACTGAACAGAGAATTCTCAACAGAAGAAGTTCAAATGGCCAAAAGACACTTAAGGTCATGTTCAACCTCCTTAGCGATCAGGGAAATGCAAATCAAAACAACTTTGAGATATCATCTTACACCTGTCAGAATGGCTAAAGTCAAAAACACCAAGGATAGCCTTTGCTGGAGAGGCTGTGGAGGAAGGGGTACACTCATCCATTGCTGGTGGGAATGCAATCTTGTGCAACCACTGTGGAAGTCAGTGTTTCGGTTTCTCAGGAAATTCGGGATCAACCTACCCCTCAACCCAGCAATACCACTCTTGGGAATTTACCCAAGAGATGCTCTATCATATGTCAAAAGCATTTGTTCAACTATGTTCATAGCAGTATTATTTGTAATAGCCAGAACCTGGAAACAACCTAGATGCCCTTCAATGGAAGAATGGATGAAGAAAGTATGGAATATATACACATTAGAGTACTACGCTGCGGTAAAAAACAATGACTTCTCGAATTTTGCATGCAAATGGATGGAAATAGAAAACACTATCCTGAGTGAGGTAAGCCAGACCCAAAAAGATGAACATGGGATGTACTCACTCATAATTGGTTTCTAGCCATAAATAGGGACCACGGAGTCTACAATAGGCGAATCTAAAGAAGCTAAGTAAGAAGGTGAACCCAAGGAAAAACATATCGTTATCCTCTTGGATAAGGGAAGTATACAAAATTGCCGGGGAGAAAAGTGGGATGTTGGGGGTGGGGTGGGATGGGGGTAAGGGGAGATGGGGAGAGAAAAGGTAGAAGGAAAGGAGGGGGGACTTGGGGAAACAGGAGGATCGGGATAAAGGAAGGTTGGATAGGGGAGCACGGAACCCCATTTCTTAGTTAAAGGACCCACTTTAGGATGGGCAGGAGACTTGACCCTAGAGGGGATCCCAGGTGCCCAAGCTGAGGCCCCCAGTTAGTTCCTTGGGCAGCTGAGGATAGGGAACCTGAAATGACCCTATCCTAGAGCAATACTGACGAATATCATGCATATCATCCTAGAACTTTCATCTGGCGACGGATGGAGATAGAGACAGAGACCCACACTGGAACACTGGATAGAGCTCCCAAGGTCCCAAGGAGGAGCAGAAGGAGGGAGAACATGAGCAAAGAAGTTGGGACCACGAGGGGTGCACCCACCCACTGAGACAGTGGAGCTGATCTACTGGGAGCTCACCAAGGCCAGCTGGACTGTTACCAAAAAAAAGCATGGGATAAAACTGGACTCTCTGAACATGACGATCAATGAGGGCTGATGAGACGCCAAGGACAATGGCACGCGGTTTTGATCCAACGCAATGTGCTGGCTTGGTGGGAGCCTAGCCAGTTTGGATGTTCACCTTCCTAGATATGGACGGAGGGGGGAGGACCTAGGACTTACCACAGGGCAGGGAACCCTGACTACTCTTTGGACTGGAGAGGGAGGGGGAGAAAAGTGGGGGGAAGGGGAGAGGGGTGGGAGGAGGGGGAGAAGAATGGGAGGAGGGGGAGGGAAATGGGAGGCTGGGAGGAGGTGGAAATTTGGTTTTTTTTTCTCTCTTTTCTTTATTCTCCTTTTATCAATAAAAAAAAATGGTGAACTAGACATGTTTATTTATTATTCACTAATTAAAATGCATCTCTTATTTCATGCTTTAACTTTGAGGAATAGAATAACTGTAAACATTCTTTTATAAAACAGTGTTAAAGGTTTTTCCAGGCAAATAATAATCAATGTTTCTTAAAAAGGAAAAGTTAAGCAGATAATAGCTGTCTTGAAGGAAAAGCCTCAGAGGGAAGTAGCAAGAGATCTTCTGAATGTGTATTACGACTTTGGGAGCTCCTACAGACACCTGTGTGACTATGGCAACCGTGGATGGGAGAGAGGGAAACCATGAAACTAGTATGAAAATACTTCCATGTTTTACCAAGCAGTTCAGAAACCAAACATGGGAACTCATCAGTTGGATATATATGACTCTTCTTAACCTTGTAATCTCATAGAAATCTAAAGGTAAGTATTTTAATTATTAAATCAAGAGTTAAACATCACTACTGAAGGAGAAAAGTAATCATCATTTTATATATATATGCAAACCCTGCAAGCTTTAATAACGACTTAGGAAGATACGCACACTGCTACATAGTGTCATAATATTATGAGACTAACTAGCTGTTTTTTTACTTTAAGCCCTGGCCCACAAGACAAATCCCAAACCTGGCATCCTTATTGGGGTCATGAACTTGGGATCAGACTAGTTATAGGCCGCTTAAGAGAAAAACTTAAACAGATGTAGAATTAAACTGGCTACTAATGACTTATCCTTATATCTATAGATTAATTAGATTAATCTCTCAACTGTCATCAGAGAAGGTAATCAAGATATATTGTATGAGATTAGATTCTTAACAAAAAAGAAAAAAAAAGAAAAAGCCATAGATCTGAAAGAGAACAATGATATATGTATATCCAGAAAAGTGATAGCTACTTTTAGGAGTTTTGTAGAAAACTAAAACACTGGGCAGTTCATGCTTTCAATCCCAGTAGTGCATGCCTTTAATCCCAGAACTAGACATAAAAATTAACATATAGATGAATGGGATGGACTAGACATCATAGAAGTGAATTTATTCTTCAAATGATTCTCAACCAAGGTCCTAAATAAGAATAAGAAAAAACACAGGGTTTTCAACCAATGACACTAGGAGCATTGAATATCCCCACACAGAGGATGGAAATGTGACTGAAATCTGCTACCTAATAGTAACATTAATCAAAACAAACAAAGACATTAATATCAGAACTGAGATGATAAGACTACTATCAAGAACATGAAGGAATCTCTTTAAAACATGGCTTAGGCAGTTTTTGACTTTGTCCTCCAAAGCACAGAACAAAATAGCAAAAGCACACAAGTGACAGGATACCAAGTTAACATCGCTTGTATAATAGTGGAAACAGTCAACAGTGTAAAGAAAGCAATCTACAGAAGAGGAAAAAAGGTCAATCAATTATTACATAAAGACTAATATCTAGAATTTATATCAAACTCAGTTAAGAACAAAAATCAAGCAATTACACATAAAAATGCATGAATGGATTGAATAAACATATTTCAATGGTTAACAAATATAATGGCTATTATATATATAATATATATTATTAGATATGGTTAATAACTAAGTTTTAGTTTTTCTTCTTTTCTGGGAAGCAGATCAAAACAGAAGGAAAATCTTTGGTATTCAGACCAGAATAGTGAATGATCGCATGATCAAACTCTGGACACACAGTCTGCCTCTCTCTTCTTACAAGGCATAGCTCTAACCTGGTGAAGCAGTGGACCAGGAACCCTCCAGAATTGCACAGGAATTGGTAACTTCCATTCTTTTAGGTTTGTATTCATTCCAGTCCTCACCAGCCCAACACCAGCCCTGTTACCTCTTCAGTCACAAAGGTGCCAAAGCCCAGTACAGGAATGGAGTGACCATCATTTAATTCCATTTTCTGAGATTTGGAACTCATCCTCACTCACTCCTCTAAGTTAGAAGACTCTCTTTTTTGTGCTCTCAGAGACAGTGAACAGTGCAAAATATTGCTCCAAATGTGTGTGACTAATCAGTAACCCGTGGCACGGAGGCGGAGCAGGTTACATCAGTATTCTATTTATTTATAAGGAAAGAATTGACATCAGTCCACTTATTTTTATACGAAAGAGAACTTGCTAGAAACTCCTACACAGTGACCACCAAATGCTTTTATTTAATAAATTTTGTCATTGGAATACTCCATTCATTATTTCAATCACTGTTTATTGACCAATTCAAGAATAGAAAACTTGAGGTGTCTACTTTCTTAGTTTTTGTTGTTATGAAGAAGACTCTCATTGTTTATACAATTTTTGAAATCCAGAGTATTTCAAAACCTACAATGGTCATCTTTGCTTCTCTTCCATTTTTATTTGGTTCAATTTTATAGAAATAATGTCTACAATACTTAAAATACTTTTCTACATAGAATGATCCCCAGTTCCCTGTGAAGGTGATCAGGATACCTTGTTCTTTTGTCCACTTTCTCTTTCTGTTATCTCCTTTCTGTATCTTGTAGCTTTAATGTAGCTTTCTATTTTTGTGCTTTATGCTTCTTGGAGAAATGAAGAATTGAAGACATATCATTATATTTTATTTCATAGAATATTTTGGAGATTGGGGTGAAATTTAAGGTTGATTTAAATAATAGAAAGTGACATAAAACATGGACAAAATGCTATAGTATTAAACAAACATTTATTAATCCACATGGAAACAGCTACATTCATAAAAGCTAAACTAAAAAGAGAGTTTATGTGTCTAAAATACTGGTATTGATCCAATCTATGTTTTTATTGAGAACAATTTGCCATAACCATCAACAAATTGCTAAGTAATTAGTTCTGAGAGACAAATGACTCGTCTCTATATTGTGTAAAGAATTTTATTTTACAAAGTCACATGGGGAAATATAAAGATAGATCTTTATTTTCTTGCATTCAGCACTATGCAAAATATCTTCATTCTTTATATATAGTTGGGAGAACATTCTGCTATTTATCCTAGCACTCAGGAGGCAGAAACAGGCAAATCTCTGAGTTTGAGGCCAGTCTGGTCTACAGAGCAAGTTCCAGTGCAGCCTTGGCTGCACGGGGAAACCTTGTCTCAAAAGAAAAAAAAAGTAAATAAAATAAAAAGTAAATAAATAAAAGTAAATAAATTAATAAATAAAATAACTAAGATTTTGAATAGTCACTCTGGTCTGGTCATCATGGTTTCTGAGAAGACACTGCCATATTTAAATCATTTTTGTGGAGAAAATTCCTTACCTTTTTTTAAAAAAAAAAAAAAGACAAGCTATCTTTTTTCATTGTACATACCAATCCAAATTCCCACTCCCTTCCCACCTCCCATTCCCTCCACTAATCACCTCCCTGCCCCCCCCATCCACTCCTCAGAAAGCATAAGGCACATTTCTTTGGTGAAGGTCCAGGGCCCTCCCTACTATATCTAGGCTGAGCAAGGTATCCATCCAAAGAGAATAGGGTCCCAAAAAGCCAGTACAAGCAGTAGGGATAAATCCTGGTGTACTGACAGTGGCCTCTCAGGCTTGTTTCAGACCCAAGTCTCATGCCGCTCTTCCATTCATGGTGATTCAGAAACCAAATGCCCTATTTGTCTGTAGCAAGTTTCCCATGGACATAGTTAATACATTTGTTTCTGAGTTTTTGAAAATATGGATGTGTCATCACAAAACATAGAGAAGGTTCTGAAAGTCATGTTCTAAACTAAGAAAAGAACCTTCAGAGAAAAGCACATAGAAGAACTAATAGCTACCCAAAGATCTTTAGTTTAGTATTTATCTGCATGAAAGTGGTACATGCAGAGCGTCTAAGGATCTGTAGTCCGCGCCGAAGTTGGCGCAGTTTGAGGTGAGAAACCCCTCTCTGGGCCTAAGAGTAAGCTGTTACTTCCAGATCCAGAAGACCCAGTAAGGAATCTTAGTGATGATGTCCTGTGCTGCCCACTGCGACTTACGTAATTAGCTCCTTGTCAGTCCTTGTCAGTGGCTATGTCTCCTAGATCAGACTTTCGGCAACTCTCACATGCTGTGGTCAAGGAGAGTGATGGGACTGAAGGACTCACAGAACCACAAGCTGTATCAAAAGTGCCAAATTCCTAACAGAGAGCACTCCCTAAGTGAATGACCACGTTAACAAGAAAGTTCACTGCAGTTTTCTTGAGCAGATTGTGGATATACCCCCCCCTCAACCACCACCACCACCACAACCCCTGCATACCACTTTCTCCACCTGTGCTGAAGAGCTAAGGGAGACTCTAGATGGGGCACCACCACCCCTGCATACCACTTTCTCCACCTGTGCTGAAGAGCTAAGGGAGACTCTAGATGGGGCACCACCACCCCTGCATACCACTTTCTCCACCTGTGCTGAAGAGCTAAGGGAGACTCTAGATGGGGCGAAGCTGCTAGGAATCAGAGACCACTAGTCAGTCACCCATCCATTGCGAGGCTGGGATGCATTATGATCGCCCCCTCGTGGCGCGGCCAGAGCAAACAGCCACCAGGGAAAAGTTACTGGGCCAACAGTACCTACGTAGTTCTGAAACTGAAGTCTTTATGATCAAGCAACAAAATTCACATATTCTAAATATTAATCCTCTTAGAGTATCAGAAATACTTATTGAGATATTTTCCCAATTTCTATGCTCATTTTTACAATGAACAAATGCTTCCACCGTGTGTGTGTGTGTGTGTGTGTGTGTGTGTGTGTGTGTGTGTGTGTGTGTTACTCTGGTTTGGTTTTTGAAACAGGTTCCTATGTAACTCAGCTAGCGAGTTATGAAGTCCAGGCTAGAACGAAATTTCAGTTCATCCTGTCTCAGTCTCCTGACTACTGAGTTTCTCAGTGTGTGTCACCACAACACCCAGCTTATTTCTTGTTTTGTTTTGGGGGTTTGTGTGTATTGAGACAGGCTCTTGTGTAGCTCACAGACTGGCCTTGAACATGCCATGTAGCTGAGGATGACTTTTAACTCCCCAACTTCCTTTCTCTGCCTTCCAAGTGCTAGAAATACAAATGAGTGCCACCAAGCCTGGATCTACTGTTATTGTAATGGAAATTCTTCATGACTGTTCTCTATACTTTGTGAGTATCATGACCTTTTCTTTAGAGGAAACATAAAAATATTCTTTATTACCTATGGAAAATAATATATTATCTCCTGCTGAGTTAATTCTTAGCTATGCTCTAACTCATTAATTAATACATGAAAGAATTATCTAAATATACACCGGTTTACCTAAATGTTCTAATAAATTTAAATAATAAAATATTAGGAATAATATAATAATAATAATTAGGGAGTCAGAAACTGAGTTAACAATATGATAAATGATGTGAGCAACAAGCATTATACAGTAAAAGTACAGCTGATAGATTCATAGACAAACCCACAGGCGTATAACCTGGTGGCAAAACCAATTTGCAGAGCTTTGGGAGCACCTGTCTTCTGAATAGTCATTATCAATTCTATATAAATCTTGTGAAGTCATGTCTTTTCTCCCTTCCATGATGGGATTCATCTCGAAATATCCCAGAGTATATAAACAATTCATTGAGGTAACTTCTTCCTATACTGGCAACTGAATGACACTGTGGGACCCTGGTATAACAGTATTCACTCAGTCAAACCTTTGTTCTCATGGTCAAATCTACATAAAGCTACCCTGTACCTCACAATTATCCTTATTGCCAGGACTTCCAACAAGAATAGGTGTCTTACTAACGGAGCACATCGAAATTTCGAAAGACAGGCACTGAGCAGAAAAAACAGCATGTCTGCCCTTCTGACAAATAGGTCAAAGCAGCCCTAAAATCTCCCACAGCCAACTCCGGAGAGTGTGGCCTACTGGCCTTTGCTCTACCCTAACAAGCTATTAATATGCTATACAAACTTTCACATTCTATTTGATACAAGGTCTTAGTCTAAGAAATTGTGCGTTTACCCCTATAAAAACACAGGAAAAAAAAAAGTTTGGATCATTAAACCAACACCAGAGGAAGGAATTCCTTCTCACCTGGGCACCAGCAGGCACCCAACCAGGGGCTGTAAACAACAATCTTCAAAGAAATTACATTTAATTCAACTAGCAAGATGCCTATACAAATCAAGCACCATTGCCTTCCTCCAGCAGCCACCACTGGTGGCCATGGCCACCGCAATGCTGTGTTCCTAGGCACCATGGAAGGAAGTAGAAGTGCTCAGAGAATGCAAAAGCACTGCTGTGTTTCTCTTCCGGTTGTTTATCACTAACTTCTATCTTAACTGGTAACACTTAAGAAATGTAGCTAGCACACAACCTCCCCTTTTTCTCTTCTTAGAATATTGTACTGCTTTAAGCCTCATCCTTAACTAAATCTCCCAGTATCTACAGGGAAACTTCATAGCCATGCCTGATGAGGGAGTTGTATATTACGGATATGTTTTTTAACATTTGCTTTAGAGAAGGTTTTTCAACCAATGGATTAGTAGAGTAAAGCCAGGATGAAAATCCAAACAGAGATATAGAGAGAAAGTAGGCAGAGTCAAAGAGACGTCATCTAGCTACCAAAAGAGGAAAACACCAGCCTATACCAGTAGGCCACAACCTCATGGTGATTCACAGATTAATAGAAATGGGTTAATTTAAGACGTAAAGGTCACCTAGAAATATGCATAAGCTATTTGCCAAACAGTATTGTAATTAAAATAGATTCTGTGTGATTCTTTGGGTCTGAGCAGCGAGGAAATGATCAAGCAGTCTCTACCTATAAAATGGCACCCAAAATGGGGCAAGTACATCCACATAAAACCTGAGAAAGCTTGGGAAAAAATTCTAGACACACACACACACAGAGAGAGAGAGAAGAAAAAAAAACAGAATTAATCACGGCTTCATGGTAGCAGCTTCTTCTCAGGTGGGTTCTGTTTGCTAGAAGCAAGCAGAAGTACAGTTCCTTTAAGAGAAGGCTTCCTGACTCAGCAGTAGCAGCAAAAACTGTGCGAGTCCTTTGAGAAGGCTTCCTGGTTTGTGCTAGTTGCACAAACAGCTCTGGTTCTTCCAGGAGGCTGAGTACTTGAATAGGGCTTGTGGGCAGAGTGCTGCAAGTTACTTAGTGGCAACATGGGCAGTCTCCGTCTACACATGGCCCCTCTGAGAAGTGAGGTGCCTGCTTTGTCAGATTTACTTTTTTTCCTGATTCTGTGAAATGCATGCTTGGTACCATTGTTATTGCCTATGGAATTACTAACTATGTCTGTGTGGGTTTATAAACTGGAAACCTTGTAGGATTGAGGAGAGTATAAAAAGGGAACAGAAAGGGATAGTGAGGAACATCGAAAGAGAAACATTGAGACAGATCATTGGGAAAACATCAAGCGAGCATTGGAAAGAGTATAGGAAGAATAAATGGAACATGTTAAAAAGATTTATCTGGGCTATTTTATTTCACTTATCCTCAGACCTTTTTTAGTCAGTGTTTACCTGCTAAAGCATTCCTTTTGAATCCTGAGAGGTTTAAGGGGGCTGGCACCCCAACATAAACATTAATACATAAATCCAAGGAACTCTGGAGAGTCAATTGGCTAACACTCTCTCCACAGTTTTCTTGATCCACCAGCCCCAGAAATTCCCTCTTCTGTCTTCTTGTCCCTCTCTATAAGGCTACCTCTGAAGCACAATTAATAAAAACTCAGAGAAAGAAATTTGGGTTCAATCGGACGGTCAGAAAAGAAAGAGTCAGCCACAGGCTCTTACCTCTACCTCAGTCTACAACAACAATCCTGCTTCTAAAAATCTCAGAATGAGACTGAGCCAGAGAACTGTCTCCTCCTATTTTATAATCTTTTCTAGTTCTGGGATTAAAGGCATGCACTACTGGGATTGAAAGCATGAACTGCCCAGTTTCTCTGGTAACTAGTGTGGCTACTGGGATTAAAAGTGTATGTTATCACTGCCTGATCTATGAGACTGAGAAGTGGGGCTGTTTTACTCTCTTATCTTCAGGTAAGCTTTATTTATGAAATGCCACTATACTTGAGGTCAATCGTAAGAGCCAGTGGCTGGTTGTTTTGCTTTTCTGACCTTCAGATTGAACCCCAATTTGTATCTCTGAGTTTTTTTAAATCATGCTTCATTCCTCAGTCCTCCAATGACTCCATGACTAATCCCAGTCAGTGAATTGCCAACTTTGTCCTTTGGTTCAAGTGGCTTTATTGGCACATTGGAATAGCCAAGCAAACAATTCTCCTGCAACATACACTTGCCATTTTCAATTGGATATCATTCTTAGACACAATAATATGCTTCTGGTGTTGTAGGGTAGCCTCCAGAAAAGACCACTCAGACAATCTATAGCCATTTGAAAGTCTCTATCCAAGCCAGCTGGGAATACATTCAGGTAATTGGTGCCCAAGTGTAATGATAAACATTTGGAGTAAATGACTCTTAAAGAAAAAACCTATATCCTGTTCAAATCTTGGAGATTTGTAAAAGGACAGTTTAAGAAAAGCCAAGATAAGTTAGCTGAGACATTGAACTTGAGTTCCTAGAATGGAGCTGCGTAATTTTCCACTCATCAAGGAAATCAAATTCTAGTTAAACCTAAAATGACCTCAGCAAGTACACAAGATGAAGGACTCTCTGCCCTGTCTCCCTGGCACACTGAACTCTCTTGTTTTAACTTGCCTGTTAATTTTGTTATACACATATCTGCACATGTGTGAGTGTGTGGAATAACCTTATTAAAAGTGCCATCCATTTTTCTGTTTGGAGTTTGGTTTTTTGTTGTTGTTGTTTATTCATCAACATGATCTCTCACCCGTCTAGAGCATGACAAGTGGACTAGCAGGTCAAAGCTACACCTGTCTTTGCCTCCCCAACACTAAATTTACAAGGGTGTGTGTGTGTGTGTGTGTGTTACCATTTTAAGTATGGGTTCTGGGGTCAAACTCAGATCTTCATGCTTTCAAGGATAGCACTAGTCTGACTGAGCAATCACCACAGTCCTAATGTATTTAATGCCTGTATTTTCTTTATAATGTGCAAAGTGAACTTCTCTATAACTTGTATTTAAGAGTAACTTCTTTTAACTTATCATTGTCATGTAAATGTATAACCACTTAATCAACTTCCATAAAAGAAAAAGCCTGAGCATTTATTTGCTATTCCCTTGGAACTCTTGGTTAGTTTAGAACTTACTCATTGACCATATTGACATTGAATCTGTGATCATGATATAAATGTGTGGGTTTTGTTGTTGTTATTGTTATTGTTGTATAATTATTCCTTTTTAAGAGATGTAAATTAAATAATAATGAAGTAGTAACATCAGAAGTATGGGCAAATTCCAGAAAACTGACAACACCTAATTCTGGAAGACTCTCTACAATAGATGTCCTCACTCGTTGCTGGTGGAGGTGCATAATGGTACAGCCACCTTAGAAGATAATTTGATGATATATTTTTAACATAATTCTTTATTGATTCTTTTGGAATGTAACATCATGCACCACAATCCTGCTCACCTACTAGTCCCTCCATGTCCACCTCTCACTCCTATAGCATATCCCACCAATGGAGCCCCCCAAAATTAACTTAAAACAAAATAAAACCAAAAAAAATAACCACCTTGCTCCTCCATATTTCCAGTTCCTCTTCTTTCATCCTAGTGACATCAAGAGCTATTGTGTGTCACAAAATATACCCTTTTGTCCAATCAGCCCCTCCTGCAAAACATTCATTACAATAAGTCATTAGTCTAGTTCAAGGCCTCCCTCTGGCACACCATTAATCTATTGATCAATCTATTGATCTTTAATAAAACTACTCTCACATATCATATTAGATCCTGCAGTTATTGTTCTTCAGGACAGGATGAGGCCCTTCATGAACTTCAGCAGGTCATAGATGGGATGTTAAGATTGGACAACCCAAATCCCAGAATGTGAGTCTTGGTGGTAACTGAGCTGGTTGGTTCAGACCACTGAGACAGATCCCTCAGGTAAGGGCCAGAGCCAGATCCATGCCCTATGTGCCAGCTCTTGCGTACTCCTAGTGAGGGATGGGGCCATTTCTCCCCAGTGCAGGGGCCAGATCTCCCATGGAGAGTGGGACCACCTCTCTTGTTGCAGTATCTAACTAGGAGTACAACCAGTTATTCAAGGGCCAGTGAGAGGTGGGGCAGCTCAGCACAGCCATCAGAATTCCTGAGTGCAGAGGCCTGCTTTGTAGTCCAAAGCTAATCTTTGGGTGGCATTTTTCAGCTTAGTGGTGTTATCATAGTCCTGGAGAAATCATCATTGTGGGGCCCCATCCTCTGTTGGAGACTTCAAAGGTCACTGTTAGGCATGCTCATAGTTCACTGCAGAAAACTGATAGAGACTCAAACCCAAAATCATGTACAAGAAAGTAGATGAAATCGTTTTCTAGAATTAGTACTCTATATGACCATTAATATCATGACAAAAAGTTTAAAATAAATATATGTATGTATTTTATTCATAAGGTATATGTATATAAATACAAATTTTGAGATGTAGTTATACTTTAAGAAAAACTGTTAAAGAGTCTAAATAAAACCAAAGGATTATGACATAATTTATTAGTGGCAATAAAATGGTCCTTAAATATTTGGTTTTCTTCTGTCCCATATCAGGTGGCTCTTCTGGCATAAGACAGAGATTTTGAATTTTACTTTCATAAGCATGCTTGGGTTTAGAGAAAGAGAGAGCCACACTCCAACTCCAAAAACAGCTTTAGTCTCTAAGTGAATGGGGACTACAAAGAGACCTTTTACATTAAATGTCTGTAGAAAATAACAGAAACAAATATTTGGGAAGATTTATAAAATTCTATCCTGTTTGAAATGTGATATACCAATAGGCCAATTTACTCAAATTGGGAAATTTTTTCCTAAATGATTTATCCTTTTTCTTCAGATTTCTTATTTGTCTGGTGGTCTTTGGGATCCTTAGCTGGATATCTTTATTCTCCTGAAAAGACAAAAACAAAACTCTTCCCTGACCCTAATTTTGTGAAAGCTCCATTATAGCAAATTATATCTGATCAGATGAAAAACATTTGTTAGTTTTATAGGTAGTTTAGATTTGACTGATCGAATGCAGTTTGATTGAATAGTATCTCTTCTAATCAGGGAGTGTTTCTTGTTCAAATCTATTCTTTATCAATTTTAATGGTATCTATAGCTTTTCTTCTGTGGAAAACAAAAGCAAAACCCCTTCCCCAGTGTAACACATATCCTAGTTCCCATTCCAAGGTCAGCACATCTTTAAAGTATAAGGGCTGATATAATTTCATAGTTTTATCTGCTATCAAATGTCTCTCCGTAACTGTCATTCCTTTCTCATTAGCATTTAGAAAATTCAAAGTTAATAAAACATAATACAATTATTTCTTGAAATCTTCATCATCCCTTTATGTTTATTTAACATATCCTTTAGAGCTAGATTTGATCTTACTAATACTGACTGCCTTGTGGGATTGTGTGGTATACTTGTAATATGCTTTATATTATAATAAGCAAAAAAACTGTTTCATTTCCTTAGAGACATATGCTGGAGAATTGTATGTCCTAATTTGTACAGGTATACCTATGGTGGTCATAACTTCCAGCAGATGTGTAATTACTGAATCAACCTTTTCCATACTCAAAGCATATGGCCATTGAAAACCTGACTAGGTATCAATGGTGTGGTGTACATATTTTAGTTTTCCAAATTCTACAAAATGGAACACATTCGCCTGCCAGATTTCACTCCATTGAGTACCCTGTGGGTTACTTTCTGCATGTGGTGGTGTTTGGTTGTATAAATAACAAATAGGACATTTCTTTATAAACTCCTTGGCTTGTTGCCATGTAATGGAAAAGGTTTTTATAAGCCTTTGATATTGACATGGTTTTTTAATGAAATTCTGAGGCATTCAACACATTTCCAATCAATTATTGATCAGTTTCTGCATTACCTTTTACTAGAGGACCTGGCAGGCCCTTATGGGAGTGTATGTGCAATGTATATAGGATGATTCCTATTCCTGATTGTATCTTGTAACTGAAAAATAATAAAGTCAATTTCGTATCATCTGGTATTAATTCAATGGTTTCAATAGGCAAAACTCTTTCTGCAAATTGTGAATAGATAAAACTATGTTTAGAGGTGGGAGCACGAGCAAGGAACTCAGGACCGCGAGGGGTACACCCACACACTGAGACAATGGGGATGTTCTATCGGGAACTCACCAAGGCCAGCTGGCCTGGGTCTGAAAAAGCATGGGATAAAAACGGACTTGCTGAACATAGCGGACAATGAGGACTACCGAGAACTCAAGAACAATGGCAGTGGGTTTTTATCCTACTGCACGTACTGGCTTTGGGGGAGCCTAGGCAGTTTGGATGTTCACCTTACTAAACCTGGATGGAGGTGGGTGGTCCTTGGACTTCCCACAGGTCAGGGAACCCTGATTGCTCTTCGAGCTGATGAGGGAGAGGGACTTGATTGGGGGAGAGGGAGGGAAATGGGAGGCGGTGGCGGGGTGGAGGCAGAAATCCTTAATAAATAAATAAATTTAAAAAAATAATAATTAAAAAAATCCCAGAGTCCCATGAGGATAGCACATATTCTGACTTTTATAAAGAATCATAGGGGTTTTGATTCACTTTACTTAAATTTTCTGATTTGTAATCTGCCTTTCCTGATTTATTTGCATCAGTATAGAATATAGGAGCTCCAGTTATTGGTGTTTCCCATACAATGTGAGGAAGGATTCAGTTATTTCTCTTATAAATTGAATTCTCTTGCTATTGGGACATTTAATGATAATCTCTTTTTAAAAATTACTGCAGACTCCTTTCCAGTGTTCACTTTAGGCCCATGATTTTTCAATTTTATTTTTACTGAATGATACTACAATTTTTGTTGGATCTTTTCTTGCTTTCAATTTTCCTTTTAAAATAAACTTAAAGACATTTTCCACATAAGATCTATTGTTTTTACTCAGTTTATGTGGTAAAAAAAAATCAATTCATAGAAAATATCTTCCCTTTGCATTAAAATTCTTGAAGGGGCATCTTTGGAGAGTAATATGACAAGAATGCAGTTAAGATTCAGATCTACATGTTGCACATGTGCCTTTGTAATTTCTCTTCAATCAAAACCAATTCTTTTGCAGCTTCAGCTCATAATTTCCTGGGACTATTTAAATCCTTGAAACCATCTAAGGTTTTGTTTAAATTAATCAATTCATAAGGTTTTATCCCAATAGGGGACCAAAAATGGAAATATCTTTTAGCAATCTTAAAAGTCTTTATTAGTCTGTAATTTATTTCTTCTAATCTGTAAAACTAGTTTATAATCTAAATAATTTTTCAGAAGCAATTTGTAATCCTCAATAAGGCAAAATTTTCTTTATTTTTCAAACATTCTTTCTAAAGTATCTACATTTGAACAAGATAGTAAAATGTCATACATGTAATGATGAACTATAGATTCAGGAAATTGTTTATATATCATTTCCAATGGCTTCTCTACAAAATATTTGCTCAGTGTGGGCTATTTAACATTCCTTGTGGAAGAATCTTCCGTTGATATCTCTCAGTAGACTGGGAATTATTATAAGTAGGCACTGTGAAGGCAAATTATTCTCTCATTTTCTTGTGAAGGTATAGTGAAGAAACAATATTTTAAATCAATAAGTATAAGAGGAAATCCTTTAGGCAATAGAGAAGGAAAAGAAATTCCAGACCATAGAGAGCCCATTGCCTAAATCACTTTATTATCAACTCTTAGATCTGTTACGATTCTCCATTTTCCAGATTTCTTTTTAACCACTACCCAGTTTCTGTGGCTAACAAGAAGAGTTATTTGTATTAAAGGTGTGCACCACCACTGCCTGGCTGGTTTGGTTAACTATTGTGACTAGCTTTGCACTCTGATCTTTAGGCAAGCTTTACTTATTAAAACACAAATAATATACCACTATATAGACAGATCTACCAGGCCAACTTAGTCTAATAGCAGAGTTCCAGGTCAGTGATTGACTCTGCCTCAAAAAAATATCATTATGTATAGCATCAGGAGATCAACACTCAAGGTTGATCTCTGACCTCACGTATGCACCCATGTGTATGTGTTTACACTCATAAACATGATCAAATGCATGCATGCACATGCACACACACACACACACAAGGGTATTGTTAAAAAACAATTTAACAATTGTTAAAAACAAAGAAAAAACAATTTTATATAATAATTTCAAAGTATTTTCAATGAAATTACAAAGTCTACATAATGTCATATTGCCTTATCTCTCTCTTCCTCTATTTTCAAGGCAATTATTTTTAACTAATATAACCTACTAAAGTCACTCTGCAATTACACCTTCATAAACAAGTACGAGTGACCAATGACATTTGATGGTAATGTATTCCATTCCATCCCAAGACTCTTTCATGTAGAATGAATTGTTAAAGGGCAATGAAATAACCATAGCTAAACAAGTACAAAAGAGACAAGTGCTCATAAAGTCAACACACATAGAAGTCAACTTGATAACAATGTTTAATGAAATTTCCCTTTACTCAGAAAGCCCAAACCTTTGTGTCATGGTCAGAGTTCTCTGTCTGTTGATTCAGGGCTGAAAAAAAATTAAAGGAGAGAGAACAGCATTCTTTCAAAGCTTTGCTTTCACAGTCTGTTGAAAACTAATCTCATGAATGACTTGCATAAACAGAAACTTTAAAAAAAAATCTTGTTTTGCTAAAACACTCATCAAGGTACATTTTCATCTAAGGTTTCATAAAGCAGTCATTTCCAATTTATTTTTTGAACTAAATCATTAATGGAGTCTAAAAAGGAGATATGTTAGAACTTGAGCACTATTTTTTTACTTATTGAATTTGCACAGCTTAGCAAGACAGGAATATCTAGATACAGACTGGTACTATACCATTTATTAATTTGATCTGGACATGCATTTGTAAAATTTTCAGAAATGAGACTATATCTCATTAGCATTAAGTCTGATTATGCTTCATCCATGTCAGGTGACTCACAACTGTCTATAACTCCAGTTCCTTGAATATGGCACCTTCTAGCCTTGAGGCCTCATACCTGTACCCACACACACACATACATACATATATACATACATTACATACATACATACATACATCGAAATTAAAACAAATCTTTCAAAAATACCAGCAATAAAGACATTAATTTAAATCTACATGAAACTCAATGTTGTATTTAATACAAATGAAAGGAAATAATAATGCTCTCAATCAGAAAAACAGTTACATGAACTTAGATAACATACTATAACCCCTGAAAGCAACACATTTTGATTGGATTGTAAGCAAGCTAGGATGTCAGTTGTGTGGTCCTTTATCTGGGCAATAAGACAAGTAACTGAGCAAGCAGTCCAGGAAAAAAAAATAAATTTGCATGAATAAGAGAGGAAGTCCAATGAGAAAAAGACATTTATGCATGGGTTATCTGTATGAACAATAGAAGGTCCTGACATAATATCCTGAGTACAAATCTAAGCTGTGATAATGAAAGGTGTGATCAAAGTAGTGAGTAACATAAGACAAGGTTATAGCAGCCTTTCAAATATATCACAGAGGTGGTTTCCAACTTGATACATGAGACAAAAGTTTAAGGATTCACTAGTGTCAGAAGAATATTATCACTCCTGCTGGTCAGGCTTCAATAGCATCATTGTTTCTCAAGGTATTGAAAGTCGCACCCACCCTTAGCTGAGGAGCTATTGATAGCTGATGGCTGGTTAAGGAGGGAGAGTCAGTTTTCATTAAGTGTGTGGCACATGGTGAGTCTTGCTCAGTATATGGGAAGCACAAACTGAACTCCTTTTTAAAATTAAAAATACAAAAGAATACTTGAAGTTTGGAGGGGTTGTGGGTGAGTATAGGAAGAGTTAGGGGAAGTGTAGAAGTTAAATATGTTCACAATATATAATATTCATTGTGGGACTCCAAATAAAGAAAATAAAAAGGTATCTTGATTGAGGGAGCCATTATGGGTCTAGCAAAGAAAGACCTGGCACTAGGGAAATTCCCGGGAATCCACAAAAATGACCTTAGCTGAGACCCTAAGCAATAGTAGAGAGGATACCTGAACTGTCCTTCCCTTGTAATCAGATTGATGACTAACTTATTTGTCATCATAGAACCTTCATCCAACAGCTGATGGAAACAGATGCAGAGATCCACAACGAAGCACTGGGCTGAGCTCCCAAAGTCCAGTCAAACAGTAGGAGGAGCCATAATGCCAGCAAAGGGGTCAAGACCATGATGGGGATACCCACCTAAACAGCTTACCTGCGCTAATAGGAGCTTACTGACTCCAGACTGACAGCAGGAAAACCAGAATAGGACCAAAATAGGCCCTCTAAATATGGGCAACAGTTGTATGGTTGGGGCACTCTGTAAGGCCACTGGCAGTGGGACCAGGATTTATCCCTACTGCTTGAACTGACTTTTGAGAGCTCATTCTCTTTGGATGAATACCTTGTTCAGGTGGGAAGGGTCTTGGTTTTGCCTCAAAATAATATGCTAGATTTTGTTGATTCTGATTGGAAGTCTTACCTTCTAGAGGAGTTGGTGGTTGGGGGAAGGTGAAGAAAGCAGGAGGAGGGGAGGGAGTGGGCACTGTGATTGATATGTAAAATGAGAAAAGATTGATTTTTGAATTAATTAATTAATTAAAAATATTGTGTAAAAAACAGAAAATAGAGTATAATTGTTCACACCTTTAACACAGAGGCAGATGGATCTCTGTGAGTTTGAGGACAGCCTGGTCTACATAGTTATAAAACAGCCAAGGCTTCATAGAAAGACACTGGTTCAAAAAAAAATAGGAAAGAAAAGAAAGAAGGAAGGAAGGAAGGAAGGAAGGAAGGAAGGAAGGAAAAAAGGAAGGGAGAGAGGGAGGAAGGAAGGAAGGAAGGAAGGAAGGAAGGAAGGAAGGAAGGAAGGAAGGAAATAGCACCTAATATTCCACAACTATCAATTCTTCCCAATATGGAAGATCTGAGATTTTAATCTTAGTTGCAAATTAATAAAATTGCTTAATATGTTTTGTACGTGGTAGTAGAAACTGTGAAACTTCTGGATTAAGGAGAAGTGAGAGTTTGTTACTCATGGCAACATCTGTAGCCAAATTAAGGTCACTTTTAAGTCAGTCTCTGCTTTTTTCGTTTCCAGAACATGAAATGAAACAATTCAATGGCACATGAACATTCAGTAAGTTGAGTAAAAAGAGAAAAAAGCTTTGAGTATTGGGAACCCATATTATTTTCAAAAGACAGTAAGCATGGCTGCTTCTTTGACAAAAAGTTTAGCTGTTTTCATTAGACATGCTTCATATTTTCTTGAAGGAAGCTACTGTATCTATACACTAAGACTGTTCAATATACAAACTTCTTGAATAAATGTAGAGTGAAGGACAGTCAATCCCTCCACTTGTCACATGTTAAAACAGAATAAGAAATCCTAGGAGGTAGATACTCATATGGTCCTATGCCTCAGCATAGAACACATGTCAATTGATCGTGCTAGAAGACCTTATGACACTTACTTCTAAGTGTGTATCCCCTTAGAAACTGACCACACCAATGGAAGTCCACACATCCAGATTTTTTAGCAGCACAAACTGATTTTGAGCAATTTTTGGTTGGTTGGTTGGTTGGTTGGTTGGTTGGTTGGTTGGTTGGTTGGTTGAATGGATGGTTAGTTGGTTGGTTAGTTATCTTTTTAAAACACAAAGTTGGATGGGTAGGAAAGGGGAATGGATCTGGGAAGAGTTGGGTAAGTTTGAGCACAATGCATATGAAATTCTCAAAGAACTGACTTTTTAAAAAAGAAATGCAAAGATCAAAATAAGTAAATAGAAAAACAGAGAAACAGAAAAAGAAGAAAAACAAAAAATAAAACTTCAAAAGGTAAAATTTGAAAGCCTACTGGTTTTTTTAAATATTACTTTTTAATTATGTGTATGTCTTGGGGGAAGAGGCAAGTGCATGTAAATGCATGTGCTCAAAGAGGCCAAAAGAGGGACTTAGATGCCCTGGAGCTGGAGTTACAGGCAATTGGGAGGTGCCATGGGTGCTAGGAATCACATTGCTAGAGCAGTACACACTCTTACCCTCTGAGCCCTTTTCAGCACACCCCCTCCCCATTTCTCATTGACAGCTTCAAATTTTATTCTGTAAGCAGACTACTTGTTCCAGTACACGTTCATACCCAGAACACTTATATGTAAACTTAGCCTAATTTTTCCTGCTTTTTATAAAACAATGGCTCAGGGGGAGGGAAGATTCAACAAAGTTTTACTGGGGGATAAAAGAGTGCATGCCACTGCCAAACTTCCTTCAAGAACTGAGAAATGAGCTAGTAGGACCCATTACTTCATATTCCAAAAAGGGCTCTAAAATTCTTGAGTAACATTCAATAACCTGAACAAAATACATCTTAAAAGTTTATGAACCATGTGTTGCAAATGATTTTATTTTTGTAAACAATAATGCAGACCTGAGATTGCATAAAAATCAAGAAAGGTAGATCAAGTATTTTCTTTTGTTCTCTATAATTTGCATGTTATTTTTAATCATCAGGAGAAGCAAATGTCATCACTTGAGGTTCATAGTTTTCTGACATTAGACAAGCATCTAGAGGCAGGAATCCTGCTTCTCAATCACTTCACCAAATTCAGATACACATTGTCTGGAGGGAGGAGAATCTCTGTAATGTTTAACAGCTTGTGCTCAATACTCTTCTGAATAAGGATAGTAAGGGTGACCCACCGCACTGAAAGAGAAGAAGAAACACATGTTTGTTCACAAGTCACACTTCTGATAGACAAAATGAAGATAGGCATGATTTGAGAAACTAGAAAATCTTCAGTGGACCCTGTCTTGCTAAATGAATGAAACAAACCATTGACTGAGGTTTTGGATCAACTGATTTCATTATTTTTTCTTGGAATTTTATTATTATTATCATTATCATTATTATCATTATTATTATTATTTGTGTGTGTGTGTGTGTGTGTGTGTGTGCGCGCGCGCGCACCAAGACGTGCCTGTGGAGGTCAAAGGATAGCTTTGTAGAGTCAGTTTTCTCCTCTACCTTCCAGGGATTGAACTTGGTTGTTGAACTTACATGATGTTTCTATATCCACTGAGTCATCTTGTTAGCCCCATTTCATGAATTCCTATATTTCAAGTTTGTAAGACTATGTAGCTAAAGAAATAGGCATGTGATAAGAAAATGAAAGTCAGGAATGGATATGTTTTGGAACAATAGCTGTATCTTGGAAAAGGACTGACTCAGGGCAAATGCCAATGGACACAGAGAAGAGGAAGCTGAAAGAGAATTATGTTTTCCCTAGGACTTATTCCTATCCTCTTTGAGAGTCCATCTTCCAAAAAGATTATTTGAAGTACATGTTATACTGCTTTAGTATAAACAAAGTTAGACTAGGCTTGATGCATTGCTGTAAGTTCATTTTTATTGAATTCTCTTTTATTTCTTTTGAATTTAATATACATTAATAAGAAAACATTTACATGTGCCTATTAGTATATCACGAGGCATGGGTAGTCTGCTCTCTGTGTCTAGTGGGCAGGTGAACCCTGAAGACATTTATTTTAGCTCGCTGAAAAGCTGACTCTGGAAACAGAGTACCCACTTCCCTTATTTAAGACCCAAAGTATTTTTGTCTCAAGGTATCCTCCAAGACCCCTTGTCTAGGGTTGGGATGCTCCCCACCCCCAAAAAGCCTCAGACTTGGAAGGAAGTAAGCAATAAAACAGTGCAAGAGTGAAAACATCGTGATTTTGAGAACAAGAAGGTTTCCATAATATAAAACTGCCTTTGTGTCCTGAGTACATCGAGTGATAAGAATAGTCTGATTTTTTTTTTATCATTTCTCTCTCTCTCTTTGAACACTGAGCTATCCAGAATAAGGAAAACTACCCGGAAGACTGGTAAAAGCACTCTCGAGCAGCAGAGTCTAGCGTCTGTTGATTCTTAAATTTGACTTCAATTCCTCACCACCAGTCACTGGTAGATCTGTTTTCCCAGGTCTCTGCTGGATGTTGTAAGCACCCATTTTGATAATGTTGTCTCTGTCTTCTAGGCTTTGCTCTACTTAGAATCCTCACCCTAGGGACTCACTCTTCTTTGCTCAAGACTGTCTAGTAGGAACTATAGCTGGCTCTTTCAACTTCTCCAGTTGAATTTTGCTGGATGTTTGTAAGCATCTAGTTTAGTAATGCAACCTTTCTGCTGTCATGTGCTCTTTTACCTAGAAGCCTCACTGAGTAAACCCTGTGCTCTGCTCAGGGCCCACTCTATTGAGAACTCAGGCTGGTTGTTTTAAAGATGCTCTCTCAGTCAACTTCTGGATATTTTGAGTGCACAATTTAATTATGTTTGCAATGTATCTATCTATCTGTTGCTACTTATAATTTTACTATGATATATATGCATATATATACATATATATATATATATATATATGAAATAATGTCATTCATGCAAAAAGCAAAAGCTTAGCTACATTGGTCATTGCCTGAACGCTATAGAACATCTTTATGATTCACCTCCATGTTAACAAAAAGCAAACAACTATAATGCAGTCTAGAGGAGTTACTCACAATGACAGTTCCATATATGGTAAATTTCTATTGAGGCCATCAATCTCTTTCATGTCCTCTGGGGTCAATTCAAAGTTAAACACCTAGAAATACATAGTCATAGAAAATAAAATATAAATAAATAAATAAATAAATAAATAAATAAATAAGCTGTTGAAGTGTCCCTCTACGTGGAAATATAAGGGTGATAGCAACAAGGGATACTTTAAGAGAAGAATTTTATTCATCATTGGCCTCCAGATGGCCCAGCTCTCAGAACTTTTGGCTGAATATGGCAGGGCCCTCCTTTCCCATTTCTTTCCTACTTTGATCCACTTCACAAAAGAAAGACTCATCAACCCCTAATCTTAAGAAAGGCAGGAAAAAGGAACTCCCAAATTAATTTTCAAATCTAGGTGAAATACTAGAATTAGTGTCAACAAAACTTGTTGAACTTTTCTTCCTTTGCCATCCTGGAATTTGATACAGCTTTGAATAGTTCCCCCACCCCAGTCACAGAGCCTAATCTAACTCCTCTCAAAGACTTCATTGAGTTGAAGAAAAATCCTCCCCAGTTCAACCATATCACTTGATCATCTCATGTTCTCAAACACTATCTCTGTCTATTCTTCTTTGTCAAAAGAACCTTTCTGATATTATATAAATAATTTATATTTAATCATAATTATGTAAATTTAATATATCAATCTAATAATTTATCTATTAAAAGCATCTGTGATGGTTAAAGTTAATAGTCAACTTGACAGACTCTAGAACCATCAGTGAGATGCATCATAGGGCATGCCTGTGTAGGATCACCTTGGTTATGCTAATTGATATGAGAAGACCCATCCTGATTGTGGGTAGGATCATTCCCTGAACAGGAGATCTTGGGCTGCACACAGCAGAGAAGAGCTGAGCATGCATTCAACTTTCTCTACATTTGACTGTGGATGCAATGTGACCAGCTCCCTCCAGCTCCTGCCACTACAATTTCCCTACAATGATAGACTGTGCCCTTGAAGTGTGATTCAGAATAAACCCTCTCTACCTAGAGTTGCTTTTGCCAGGATATTTTATCACAGCAATAGGAAAAGAAACCAAGACACTGTCCATCCATCTATCCACCAGGACCCCATCTTAAAAAGACATTTTTTAACTAATATGGCTGCCATGTGGCATGTAAAGGTGCTTGCTGACACTTTGATCCACCCCTGAGGTCCAGTGGTAGAAGGAGAGAAACAATTCCCACAAGTTATCCTCTGGCCACCCACTGTGTGCTGGTGAGTGTGTCCTCAAATACAAATACATACAGAAACTAAATATAGAGTTAAAATTTAACCTTATGGGATTCTAAACAAAACAAATGAAAAACCACTGACTGATAGGAGAGACTAGCTAGTGAGAAAGCAGTTCTCACTATAATATGAGAAAGCAGTTAAGGAATAACTTCAATCATTGATTTCTTCATATGGTCAATCTATAAATTTATCCAGCTCCTTTTCTTCAGAGAGAAACGCCAACAATTAAAGGGGAAATGGCCATGTATAACATCCCATACCTCAGAAAGCATGCCAGTATATAACTATATAATTGAAAGTTAATGGAGAAACTGGAAAAGAGCCATGCCCAGAACTATGGAAGTGAAGGGGAAAAAAGGCAAAAATGTACTAGTATAGTCTAGTGGTTCAATCAACCAGCAATTTTATTTGGATTTAATCTCAATCCAATTATTGTCCTTAATACAAACAAAGATTTTTTTTAAAGCAAAGAATATAAAGAGCAGAAATGAAGTATTTAAAGCTCTATACCATCTGAAAGGACTCCCACAACCAACTGAAATAATGGCACTGAAATACACCTTGTTAAAAATTTGTGAAAGGCAAAGCCTTGAGTGGAGGAAACCCAGCATTTTACCAAATGCTTTCTCTGCGGCCCTTTCGAGCTGCTGTCTGTAGCACACGGGGGCAATGCATGGGAGCAAATAAACCAAGTGTTCTCATTTGAGAGAAACTGCCCCCCAGGTCTCATTCTGGAAAAATATCCCTGGGCCTTTACCTCAAAGTTCTCTTTGATTCTCTTCTCATTGAAGCTCTTGGCCAAAACCACCACACCCCTCTGTAGCTGGTAGCGCAGGGCAACCTGGCCCGGACTTCGGTTGTGTTTTTCGGCAATGGTCTTTAAGATAGGTTCCTCCAGAAGGTATGGGCTTTTATCACTGATCCTGAAAAATTACACACACATATTATCACAGAGATGAAAAACCTGGAATGTACAGCCCCCCTAACCTATATTCCCAGACGATTAAAAGAAGTAAGTACAATATAGTGTGATTAAAACAGAATTTTCTGAGTATTCATAGAGATTTATTTTTATTGTGGCAATTGTAAACAATTATGTTGCCCTTTGATAGATCGGAAGACAAACACTATGTGGGAAAGGTATCCATGCAATAGAATATAACAGAAATACATATACTCCCTTTTATCCTCAGGGTCTTGCACATAGCTCTGATCTTAATTTAAAATTAAAATTTGCATATTTCTAGAATTTTTCTTTTGATAATTTCAAGATACCATAAATTGATAATTAAAAGTTTAGAAGGAAGAAGAAAAAAGTTAGGAAAATTGCTATAAAATTTAATGAACTACAGGTAATTGTGATGACACTGGCCACAAAAGCATAGACATGTGAATTCCAGATAGGCATGGGAGCAGAAGTCTGCAATCCTACACTTGGGAGACTGAAGCAGAAGGTCCCCATCCATGAGTTTGAAGACAGTTGCTCTACATAGCATGATCCTAATTCAATCCATTTTCCTCACCCATAAGTACAGAATTTCTATAGAATAGGCAAAACTTCTCTAAAGCAAATGAACAGTACAAAAACTATTAGTCCAAGAAGTGGTGAAAATGTCTGGAAGTAATAAGAAGTTAAACGACATATAAAAAGTTATTTATTATTATTATTGATTAACTTCTTTTTTGTTTCACTTAAGAAAATCAAGTTTTTACATTAAAGGCTACACTCTATTAAAAGCATGGGAAAGAGACAATGTCTTGGACAGTCATCAAAATGTCTTCTTTCTTATGTTCTGTCTTAGTTATGGTTTCTAATGCTAAGATAAAGCATCATGACAAACACAGCCTGGGAAGGAGAGGGCTTATCTCATCTTACACTTCCCCATCCTCAAAGTAACTCACAGCAGGAGCTGAAGCAGAGGCCATGGAGAAAGGTGGCCTACCGCCTTGCTCAAATCGCCACAGTGGTCTGGACCCCCACACATTAATTATTAATAAAGGCAATACCTCACAGATTTGCAAATAGGCCAAACTTATTGAGCATTTTTTTTAGTTATGATTTCCTCTTACCAGATAAGTCTAGGCTTGTGTCAAGCTGACAAAAGAAAAAAAAAAGTCAACCATCACAGGCATAAACATATCTGCTGTTTCTGTATCTACAAGTAGAAATCAGAATTCACTGATAAACATATAAGACGTACTATTGTCTTAAACATATGGAATTTTTACCATATCAATGTACATACAACTATATGCGCATGACTTGCAATGCATATATCCATTGGAAAATCCAATGGAAAATCTCTTATGACACGTTAGGTACATTGGTTGTACATTCTATCCATTGTCAAAATTACATGGCTAGGACACATGCAGTCTAATTTCTATAAACCGTGTCTTAAAATCCTTTTTACAACTATGCCTATTATGCCGGGCAGTGGTGGCGCACACCTTTAATCCCGGCACTCGGGAGGCAGAGGCAGGCGGATCTCTGTGAGTTCGAGGCCAGCCTGGTCTACAAGAGCTAGTTCCAGGACAGGAACCAAAAGCTACGGAGAAACCCAGTCTCGAAAAAAATCCAAAAAAACAAAACAAAACAAAACCTATGCCTGTTAGTAAAGCAACAGCAAAGAATAAAAGACTACTAATGAGCTTCAAGTTCAACCATGGTGCATAGAAACTGGGGCATTGTTGAACTTGTTTCTTTGTGGTTGAACTTTTCCACAGAGTTAAAAGTTAATGTTGTCAACGTGGAATTACTGACATAAGGAAATAAAGTCCAAAAGTCTCATTACCAGTTTGGATCTCTGTGGGATCCCAGGGCACTGTAAGCAACTAGAACAATGTCTTTGGACTTGCAGAACTCCAGGAGTTTGCTCTGGTTGAGATATGGGTGACATTCTACCTGTAAATTTCCAAAACAAAACGGTATTAGAATGTATGAGCCAACAAGGTTATTCAGGCTTTAAAAATACTAAGGGTAGATCAAGTTCCATATTGACTTAAGTACATATGCTTCAAATTGATCATTTTTTCTCTGAAATACATTCTTCTGTCCTTTTACTAGTATTTGAAGATTAAAATCTCCCATTTCCAAACTGCAGTCTCTGTCAGTTTCTACAGAATGAAGCTATAGCCTGTTAGAGCAAGGACTGGGTGTAGCCATAGGTGAGAAGACTGCAAGCTGAAGATAAAACCTTTTGCCCCCTAGAGAGGGAAGAAGGGGCAGCCTTGTAGAAGGACCCAGTGTTCAGGGGAACAAAGGAGGGGAGAATGATAAACAAGAGTGGCTGCACTGGATGGGGAAATGTCATGCCTTTTAGCCTTCAGGGACTCACATGACTTTGGTCTTCTGTTATCAAGCCTTTTGCTCTGATCCTCAATGTATAAGAAATTCAAAAGCACCCTACCAAACTATAACAGTGACCAGTGACTAGTTTCCCCTATCATGTGGGGAATTTTAACAGGATAAAATGCTTGATTTCTTTCATAAACAGATCAAAGGAGAAAGAGAGTGAGAACAGAGAACAGGGAGAAGGGGAATGGGGGAGTGAGAATGGAAAGGGGATATGAATGCCAGAGAGCGATCCTCTGATTTCAAGAAAAACTTCACAGACATACCACCCAGTGGCATTGTATAGACTTTAGCCCTCCCTACTTTGAACTAATTTGCTCTTAAAAATGAAAAGCACTATGTAACACGATGGTGACAAACACTTAGCTATTTGGGGGGCTAAGGCAGGAAGATTAAAATTTCAAGGCCAACCTGAGCATTCAGAGATTCTACCTCAAAATAGTTTGTTAAATACCACAAGCAAAAACTCAGTGTTGGAGCATTTGCCTACTGTATGTGAGGCCTTTGGTTCAATCCCAAGTACCAAAGAAATAAACGGGCATGATCATACTTTAACACTCCAGATATTTAGTGATACCAATCATTGCCAAATATGTGGAGAGTTTAACAGTATTCTAGCATTGTTAATTCTTTAAACCATATATTTTTAAAATACAATCTAAAAATTGCATAATACCTGCCTCAAAATACTTCAAATAGTATGTATATGACAAATTTGTAGAGAAGAGAAATTATGACTTGAGCATGTTGATGGGCGCAGGTGAAGGAAGTTGTACTCACACAATTCTCAGTGCATTTGTAGCTCTAAATTCTGCAAAGGTTAAAAGTCTTTGAAAGTTATTAAAAATTATTTTCCATCTAAATTTAGAAAAGAAACCACCACAAATTATCTAGAGTGTCACGAGAACAATACAGCAGCAAGACAACTTTGCTGTGCTTCATTTCAATCAGGTTTTTGTGTTTAAGGTTTTATATGTAACACATTGTGTTACTGAGCAGTGGTATTCCTTCTAAGAGTTGTGATTTTAGTCAAACTGCCTTCCCCTGCCTTCTTCTTCCCACTCTAGTCAACCTGAGCTATAACTGATATTTTTTGTCTCAGTGAAAATAGCTATAACCTAAACAGTTGGTTCAAAACAGAGACTTGGGAAGTATCAAGTAAGGAAGAAGTTTGTGAAGAACAGAAGATAAGGCACAGCCAGGTGAACTAGAGCTCACCTGATTGCAAACAGGCTTATATTTTAGCCCCGGTTTGTTCAGAATCAATTCCAGCACTTTGCGGTTGAAATTGGACACCCCGATGGACTTGGTTAAACCTAAGTCTTTACACTTCTCCAGTGCCTGGGGAGGAAGAAAGTATGTAGTTAATCCTATTTGTAGTCTGCCCTTGGAGATTCTCCTTGAGCTTATTTGAATACCTACATAATAATTTCAGTTCCTCACATAATTTCAATTACTTATAGAATTTTGGTTACAATTTCAAATCAGTTTTGACACTTGAATACAGCCTTGCCTTGAATACAGTCTTGCAATGAATACACATTTGTCTGCTCATTCATTTACATGCAAATTGAGAACAGCAAGTACATATAAGTCTCCCCTTACCTTCCCCACCCTCTTCAGTGGCATCTGTTGTGATGCCAAGCTTAAAAATGGTTCTTCAATAAATGCCATCACAGTCAAAGACAAAGAATTCTAGAATCTTGTGCTAGTTAAAATGTATTGTTACATTTTCTCTTTAATGTTGACAATCTGTATACAGGATAGGGTATATAGTGGCAGGTTTCATTCTCTTTCACAGCTTGCTCTGTGCTAAGGCAGATTACACTTCTCCAAAGGCGTGTTTATCTGTCCTGGAATAGTGTGTAACCTTTCTTTAGTCTCTTTCAGTTGATCCTCTTTATATGGCTTATATTCTTAAGTAGGATCTATGACACAAAGAAATGTCTACCTCAAATCATAGTTTAGTTAAAAAATAAACTTCATCACTCTCCACTCTTATGCTAGAGATGTAATTACAGAAAGACAGAGAAGGGGCAGTGCTGATTCTTGTTGTGGTAGTTTATTCTTTCCTCATATATTATATCCCAACCATAGTTCCCCCTTTCGCTACTTCTTCCACTTCCTCTTCCTCATATCCTCTCTCCCCTACATAA
The DNA here is from genome assembly GCF_037038515.1 of Microtus pennsylvanicus. Lineage (NCBI taxonomy): Eukaryota > Metazoa > Chordata > Mammalia > Rodentia > Cricetidae > Microtus > Microtus pennsylvanicus. The sequence continues at coordinate 121,392,895 of NC_134582.1, forward strand.
ACTCCTCCTTCTGCAGACGTAAGCAGGCCTTCCAGAGATATTAACTGAACAATAAGCTACAATAAGATTATTCATTACGATATGCTTTGGGTTTGTCAATTATTGAAGCAAAATCCATCTCTTCTAATTCTTTATTAATTAGTTCCTCTCTTGCCGCACAGTGCTTATTGTCTGCAGGGCATACCTCCCATGTATCACGGATGTCCACATTGTCAAAAATAATTTTTCCACTGGCATCCTTTGGCATAAGATCCCCTCCAGGCTAGAATGAAGAGAGAAAAGAAAAGTTAGCAAAACTTTCTCTAATAGTCAATTTCAAGTGGTTAATGAGCTTATTCATCCAACAGTCAGGAGACTGAGTTAGTCACTCTGTGTGTGTGTGTGTGTGTGTGTGTGTGTGTGTGTGAGAGAGAGAGAGAGAGAGAGAGAGAGAGAGACAGACAGACAGACAGACAGACAGACAGAGACAGACACAGACAGAAACAGACAGAGAGAGAGCGTGCACAATTCATATTTTCTTTAAACAGAGACTTTGGAGAAGAAAAATGGAAATTATCTAAAAGATTATACGAGACTATCTCTCCCATTGATTGCCATCACTTTTCTCTCCTGGGGACCCCAATGAAACTCTAAATCTCACCAACAATTATGGCTCTTCCCATTAAAATTTCCTTATCCCAGTGACAGAATACTGTAAAGGATAGAACTTTCACTATTAATCACGAACTTTTGCTCCTCTTTATGATGACTCAATTCTCAGTTAATGAGTCTTTCAGATGTGATCAGCAAATATGTACCATGATAAGAAAATGAAACCATGAGGCCCAAAGGAGCCCAAGCCCCATTGTCCAATACCCAAATTCAGATCTCTGTGTCCTAGAGTGAGAGACAGACATAGGCAAGAACATGTCCTGAGGAGATGGAGACTCCCACTGGAGTCTCAGAAGTCTCCACAACCTGGGGCACTCTGATCGACAGAAGGCAGTGAAGTCCTTGAACTTGAACCCTCCTGAAGACTGGAGAATGAACACGTTAAGAAGTCTTGCCTGTGGGATCTCTCAGCTGTCATAATTCACCATTCTGTTCATCTCAGATCAATGGATTTCTCTCAGCAAGAGGCTAGAAAAATCTCATTGTCCTGACATATATAATAGTCTAGGGCATAAAAATCCAAAACTGACCTTCATAGCAATTGGTGAATGAATAATGCAGAGATCTACATAATCCAGCCCAAGTTTCTTCAGCGATTCTTCCAGACACTGACGAACCAACTCTGGTCTATGAAAAGTATTCCAAATCTACAGTTTCCAAACAAAAAACACATTGCTTACACATTGCAGTGAAATGATTGAGACTTGCTATGGTAATCTCAGTAAAGCTAAGAACATCGGTGGCTAAGTTTATATATATATTAAAAATTTTCATACAATGTATTTTGCTCATGATTTTCCCCACACCCAACTTTTCCCAGATCCTCTGCAGGACCTTACCCAATTTTGTGCTGTTTGTCATAGATCACATCCTTAACAGAATAGTAAGATTTACTTGAGTGATGACAATGTGAGGAGAATGAGCAAAATTTAGAAAATGACCAACTTAAATGTTTCACACCTAGAAGTTTTGGTCTCAAAAGAGCACAGAAATGGTTAGCTGGGGTGGGTCAAATAGAAAGAAGCAGAAGATAAATAGCAAAGCACTAAATCAGAGGGCTGACAAACATTTTATAGAAATTAACTGGAGAGTCCCATTGAGGTAACGAGATAAAATTTCCCAGTTAAAAGTCCATCCTGGGATGGAAATAGAAAACACTATCCTGAGTGAGATAACCCAGACCCAAAAAAGATGAATATGGTATGTACTCACTCATTTGTGGACTCTAGCCGTAAACTAAGGACATTAAACCTATAGTTCACAAGCCCAGAGAAACCAAATAACAAGGTGAAACCAAAAAAAAACAAAAACAAAAAACAAAAAACAAAAAAAAAAAAAACATATATAGATCCTCCTGGAAATTGGAAGCAAACAGATTGCTGGGCAAAAGTTGTGAACATGGGGGTGGGGGCAGAAGTGGGGGTGAAGTTGGGGGAAGGGGAGAGGGGGAGAGGGAAGGGAGAAGGGAAGGACTGACAAGAGCTTGGGGGAGTGGGAGGGTGGAGATGGAGGAAGGGCGGATATAGGAGCAGGGAAGAAGATATCTACATTAAGGGAGCCATTTTAGGGTTGGCAAGAGACTTGGCTCTAGAGGGGTTCCCAGGTGTCCATGGGGATGTCCCAGCTAGGTCCTTGGGCAGCAGAGGAGAGGGTGCCTGAACTGTCCTTGCCCCATTATCACACTGATGATTATCTCGAATATCACCAAAGAATCTTCATCTGATGACAGATGGAGATAGAGACAGAGACCCTCATCAGAGCAATGGTCTGAGCTCCCAAGGTCCAGTTGAAAGGCAGAAGGAGGGAGAAGATGAGCAAGGAAGTCAAGGACAGGAAGGGGTTGGTCCACCCACTGAGACATTGTGCCTGTTCTAATGAGAGCTCATCAAATCCAGCTGGACCGGGTCTGAATGAGCATGTGATCAAACCGGACTCTCTGATTGTGGCTGACAATGGGGAATTGAAAAGCCATTGATAAAGGCACTGGGACTTGTTTTTATGGCATGTTCTGGCTTTTTGGGACCCTAGTCTATATGGATGCACAGCTCCCTAGGCCTGGATGTAGGGGAGGGAAGGCCTTGAACTACCCACAGGGCAGGGTTCCCTGCCCTCTCTCAAGCAGGGAGGGGGAGGGGGTGTGGGGGAGCAGGAGGGGACTAGGAGAAGGGAAGGATGTTGCGGGAGGTGCTTCCACTCCTCCAGCCAATAGCCGCTGAGATACCAGCCCATTGGGGGCGTGGTCTCTCTTTTAAAAAGCAGCCACTTCCCTCCTCTCTCTCTCTCTTTGCTTCTTGCTCTGCTTCCGGCGACTAGACTCCTTCCTGATTGCACAGAGGGCTGTTGTCTGGGACAGTGATCTGTAAGTTTTTTCCCCTTTAAATAAATACCACCTTATTCATCATAATTTCAAACTGGTGTGGGATTGTTTGTGACTTATGCCTTCGCCTTCAGAAGGAAGTGTAAATATTCGAATGGAAAAAGAAAATATCCACATCTTCTGCCATAACCCATGGAGCAGGAGGCAGAGTTTAAATCATTTCTCTAGGCTGTTTTGGGATTGGGCATCAGTGGGATTGCATTTATCTGAAACCAGAAGAAAGCAGGGGGGCTGAGAGCTATCACAAGAGATCTCCTCTGTTTGCTAAGAGAACATCTATATCACGGAGCTTCTGTCTTTGGAAGACATATCAGTAACTGGGGATCAGAAACAACAGTTTAAAGGTCACTTTGAGATAACTTTGTGATAGTTGTGCAGTTTGTGTTTCTGAACACATATAATCAGAGGTACTGCGTAACATTAGTCAAGATCGCATTTCCCTTGCTAAGTTTTCTGTGATCTTTGATTAAAAGTTGACTATTTCTGAAAAAAAAAAGTCCATCCTGGGTAGAGTGATGTATCCCTTTGGGTAAGGTTTCCAAGTAACTGAACAGACAGCAGTAAAGTAGACAAAGGATTTACTGTTCTTAGCAAATCCAGGACCAATGCTAAGAGATCCCATCTAAAAACAAGCTGTCACCAGTGTAAACATAGGTAGGAGACATCTGTAGAGACCTCAGCTCAGATGGAATCACACTGGAAGGCTGCCTTTCCACCTGAGGAAACATTACAAATACCATTCCATTCAGTGCAGATTTCAGAAAAGGATTTTTCCTTTCGTGAACAATATTCTCAACCTCACTTGGGAATCTACTGAAGAATTAGTTACTCAGTGCCCAGAGAGGCCAGATTATCCAACAGAACTGCATCCTTACTTTATATCAAGACAATGTCTAATATTCAGAGATACTGAATATCTGTATCCCACATTTACGATACTTCGGGGACAAAACAAGACTTTATTTTTTAATTTTTTCTTTACAGTTTTTTTTGTGTGTTTGTGTGTGTCTGTGTGTGTGTGTGTGAGAGAGAGAGAGAGAGACAGAGAGAGAGACAGAGACAGAGAGAGAAAGGAGAGAGAGAGAAGGAGAGAGAGAGAGAGAGAGAGAGAGAGAGAGAGAGAGAGAGAGAGAGAGAGAGAGACCATCAGTTCATGTATATGGGTACCACACATGTAGAAATAGGATATCAGGAATCATTTATCTTCTACCATGTACTTACCAGGAATAAAAGGTTACCAGGCATGGCAGCCCGCATCTTTTTCTACTGAGTCATTCTGTTGGCCTGTTCTCTATTTTTCTATAATGTGCCTTTGCAATAAAGCCATGATTCAATCTGAGACCAAGGGGGTGGTGTCTCCTTCCCCAGGAACATATCTGAGCTGGCAGTGGCTTTCAGCCATTCTGTCCACAAGTGCTCACCTTGGTGGTGTAGAATAAATCCTCCCTCTTCACAGTTCCATCAGCAATCTTGTCTCTGAGGGCCTGTCCAACTTCTTCCTCATTTTGGTAGTAGTATGCAGCATCTATGTGACGGAAACCTACATCAATGGCTATTTTGGTGGCCTCAGTAGCCTTGCTCTTGGGAACCTATGAAACAAGAATAGGAAAAGTCAGAGATGTGATCAACTCAGGAAAAAGTGATTTATTTCTCCATAGCATTTTCCTGAGTTGCTGCCAGCCCCATGGTTGATCTTGTTTAATGATGCAAACATTGATAACAGTTTTGCAATCTATCTGGAAACAAAGACTAAGAAATAAAACTAAATCTCAACAAAATGAAATTAGTGATGTGGGATCATATGAAGCATATAAATGCATGTTTCATTCAATAAAAATCAGTTGGAAGGAACTAGCTAGCAGGAAAGCTGCATACTGCGAGAAAAATTCTAAGGTACTCAGTAGATAGGACAGGTGTACAAACACATAGGTATGTGTGTGGTAACACCTAAAAAGTGGTTCCTATTACCCATAATTCTCTATTTCTACTCAAATAGGTTCTTTGCTCAAGATTCTTTTATTCCCTTTATTTTTCAGGTCCTTGCTTTTTAGCATTTACTGAGTGCTGCCTTCTAGCCCAACACTATGTTAGGCTCTAGAATGCTAGGTATTTTTCCCATGAACAAAAGGACTGGTTTCCCTTCTCAGGAGGTTTCCAGAAGTGTGAAAGACAGTCATAGCACAAGAAAGTATGAGAAGTGGATGGGGTAGCCCACGCCTACAATCCTAGCACTTGGGAGATGGAGAAGCAAGATCAGAAGCTCAAGGTCATTCTTCTCTACAAAGTGAATTCAACACCAGCCTGGAATGCATGAGATTTAGTTTTAAAAATAATCACTATCATCATCTTAACAGCTTTTTATCTTTGCTTCAAATATTTCCATTTTGTTGTGAAAGCCACACAGTTACCCCAAAGCCTCCATTACCTGTAACTAGAGTTAGACACTTTCAGTTCACTCAAATGATCTGTTGAATGGCTACATAATGTGTTTACTAAGAAGTGTGATCTCATCCCCATTGCTACTTTATATCTTGCAAGTCTTCAGTACTAACTTATGAATGGAATGATTGTGGATTCTCAGAGACATTTTTAAAAAGTTTGACTTGCATTCTAAATGTTTATATTTATGCCCATAGATTAGTGCATCCCTCGGTCTTCATCAACGAAGTTTCCTTTTGCCATAAACAATAACTAATACCAGGACCCACAACTATTTGTGTCCAGAAAACAGGTGTTCATGGAGAGCTCACCGATAATTGGGACTTCTATAGCTCACCCTTTCTTCAAGAGGCATATGGAACGTCATGGAAGAGGAGGAAGAAAGAGTCTAAGAACCAGAGATCATGAAACTGGAAACTGCTGTATAACAGTGTCTTCTGGATGGGATGGAACTGTTTGCATTCATGAGTCCACAGCAGCTGTTATCAATCCAGTCTACACTGCAGCACAGAGGATGGAGTCTACACTGCAGCACGGACAGAGGATGGGTTGGCAAGGACTCACCCTCCAGCTAACCTGCTACTGACAGTTGATGGCTTCTGGGAAACTGAAAACCCGTTTACTTCAGGCATGTGGCTGCAAGTAGACTGGCCATGTTCTAGTGAATGGCCTCATATTCAAGTGCATATAGTCAATATTAATTTACTTATTTGGTTATTGAAAGAAGAGAGAGAAAAGAAGAAGAAATGAAGTGGGGAAAGAGAAGTGAGAGTCTGAGAGGAGTCGGAGGTGTGGAATGAGTGGTGCATGGGAACAAAATACATTGCATACCTGTATGAAATTTTATAAACCTGTTCAAATAGTTGAAATTCTCTAACAAATACAGCTTCTTCCAAAAAACTCAAAGAAAAACTGCAGTCCAATGTTCCCACCGCTAGCCATTTTCTCCCATATGCATTGCCCATAGGGATTTCTAACCAAGAGTAGAATGCAGGAGAAGCATTAGGTGATAAGAATTTAAAAATTAGTAAGAATACTTCCATCAAGGATTCATTATACTCATATATGTAAGTAAATATATAGCAAGCATTGGGATTTGTCAGGAAACAATGTTAATAACAATAATGATAGATAATCCGCCTACGAAATCCTTAACCTCCACATCTCCAGACCTAACATCTCAGCATCTCACCAAGTACCAATACACATTCCCAAGCATGAAAAGAAGTAAATGTAGACAGTGAAAGGGAAGCCCAGGTGAATCATCCACCAGCTGCAGGTCTCCTGCCTTCTGAACACACTTCCAGAATACTTAATAGCTAATGCTTTAGTTCCCACTTACTCCATCTGAAGCAAACGTGCCAAATCCAAGCACTGGCATCAAGTTTCCATCATTCAGCTTCACTGAACGACTATGTTTGAGATCCATGATGTCCACAACCTAACAAGTCTGAGCCTGGTCTTTTCTTCCTGAGTAACCTGAGCTGAGTAAAAGGCAAGGCTCCAGCACTATTTATTTCTGTCAAGATGGGTGGGGCCAGGATTGCAAAGGCTCTAAAAGAAAGCTGGAGTCCATTGAGTCCAATTGATTTCGTATAATCCCTCTATGACTTTTTTTTTACAGGAAACAAACTCAGAAAGTTTATCTATTAGAAGACATTGGATTTTCAGCTCATAAACAGCAAAGTTAGCCGTGACAATCTGCCCCTGATAATTACACCAGACTTACTCATAAGATGTAAAACTATAATCAAGGTGTTCATTTCTAAACATGAATTCTGCTAAAGGGCTTAATAATTTCCTTGCCCTCTATTTGTTTTATAAATCTTATAAAAAATACTTTATAAAATTTATCAAACAGAGCATGTTATCTGAGCCTAAGCACCCAGACAACAAAATTCCTTGGGAATATTCACCTTTAATTTAGTTATCTAAGTATCTTTTTCCTTGTGTTGAGATTTTTATTTAAAATTCACATTCTCTCTATTTTGCTTCTTTAATAATTTCTATTCAAGAAAAACTAGATTAATGTCACACATCAATCTCTGTAATGTTGCCTTTGTTTAAATACTTGTCTAGTTCCAGAATAGCCTGTTCCCCTTCAACTCAGTCACTACCAACCTTAGGAATTCTGCTTATTAAGCTCAGCATACATGCTTGAGTCTTGGGTTCTTCTTGACTCCTACAGCCTCATTAATAAGATCCATTGTGCTTTCCTGTGTCACCTTACATTGTTCTAATATCTATTAATGCAGCTCAATAAACGTGTTGGTCAATTACACTCTAAATTAATTCAGAGAGTCAGTTAGAATCAGAAAACCCTAAGTAGCATTTTGTTCACTATCACAGATATGTCACACTTCCTCCTGTTGAAATACTACAACTGGTATTCCACTAGCACTATAATTTATCTTGTTAAATAATAGTCCATTCCTACCTCTTGGCAGGATCAAAATTTTGCCTGTTTTATTAATCCTTTTATTGTGTATTCTCCCAACATTTTACCAGATATAAACTTAATGAGTATATACTTTGTCTTTTCTTTGGTTCATCTGTTAACCTAAACAGAAATAAAGTTAACAATCTATGAAAAGCCTTGGCACTAATATAACACAGACCATAGACAAGTAGTGGCCAAGGAAGAAAAGACTCATCCCAGGCACAGAGAAAAACTGAGTTGTCAAGTTAGGCCCATTCTGATAATTGATAGAATGGTATTTGCATCCTTTCTTACGGTGATTTATAATGTTCTTTCTATGTGAACAAGAAGCCATCACATAAAATGGATGTAGAATTGATGCCTAGATAGCTTCTATTTTTCTCTTTTCAACTTGGAGATTAGAAAAAAATTAACCAGATGAACCAAAGAACCAGAGACACTCTGTTTCCTGTGAGAAATTCCTGATAAATGGCTAGAGGGTAGAAAGGAGTGAATCCCAGTGAAGTCCACCAATAACCAGGAGAAACATACCATGCTGAAGCACTGTCCTGTGTCATACATAGCCTTATAGGAAAAGATCAGGTGAACAGTGGCTTCTGCCACAGTCAGTGCCTGGAAAATGCAGTCAGGGGCCATCAGCAACATTAGGAATTTTACTTAGTCATATAGCTTCAGGAAAGTTGAAAAATCGTTGAATGTTGATAAGTCTCTCCCCATTGTTAACTTCATTTTGGGTGCCCCTTCTTGACACTGCTTCCTTGTGGTGCTTATTACTGTATAAAATGCTTTTGTTTTAGCTCATTTTAATTCATTATATGAATTTAAACCATACTTAATAGATTTTAAAACTCAAAATATTGGGCTAAGAGTCTCAGAAAGGTAAGTATTATGTGTTTTCTGTCACTGTGGTTCTTAGATTTTTTTAATGCAGATATATAATGCTGTGTGTATATGTTTCTACATGTTTATTCTAAACATACAATAAATACACATACAAAAACTTAGCTAAAACAAAGATTTTAAAAACCAGACTAAGAGTTACAGCTTTCCCTTGAGTCATGACATAGGTCTGGATGTTTCTTTAGAGAAAAGTGAGTTTCTTCCATTCCTTGAGCTTCCGAGAGCTTTCGTGGCCAGGCATGACATTCCTGTGAAGGAAAGCTTGTGGTCCAGGGAAGCATTTTAGCCACCATAACAAGCCCAGCAGCCCAGCAGCCTATCGAATGATAATGCCGATGCTGAATAGGACAGGTAAGCTACTCTAAGCGGGAAAGAGAGCTATAGAGAGGCATGCTAAACACTTTCACAAAGTCAGAGTGAGTCAGCAGTAGTCAGGACTTTATTTACACAGGTCATTTTACTCAGGCGCTAAGAAACTGTTGGATACTAGGAAGATTAAATTTTGATAATGTTGTTGACTTGAGCACAATAAAAGACTATGAGTCACCAAGAGTACATTAGTTCCTTATAAAGGAAAGAAAGCAAACCACTCCTCCTTGGTGTCATTTAACCAAGAGCAGGCCCAAACTGGAACTCTCTGCTTTCCATTCCCTGTGCCTTTCCACCTCCTGTCCCTCTGTTGTCTGAGTCTAACTCTGTGCCTGTCTGAAGGCCATCTTGTGACTCTGTCCCTGTCACGTTATCTTTGTGCCTGTCTGTCTGTCTGTGTCTATTCATCACATGGGGAAGGAAGGAAAGACACTATCTAAAATTTTTAGTGAAGTTTTATACTTTTGGTTGTGAGCCTAGCCTTTAACGGCTGAGCCATCTCTCCAGCCCTAACGAAGTTTTAAAAAGAATGAAGTTGCTGACTCCAGCTTCCCACAAGTGATCCAGATAACAAACAGTGCTCAAACATCATTGGTTACCAAACAAAATCTATGTGCTGTGTTCAACATTTATGCTTGATATTTAATTTGGAAGATTGCTTTCAACCTCTAGTTTTGCTGTTTTTAGCAAATAATTTTCAGAACACATATTAATTGGTCTGTGAAAGGGGCATGCGAAAGTACTAAATTTAAGATTACAGCTAAACATTAGTTTAGATTGTAAAATTAAAGTTGATTATCTGATAAATACCTGATAAGTAAGATTGGTTCTCACATTGTTCTATTAAAGGCACAGAAAAAAAAACAGGGTAAGTACACAGGAGCAACAATCATAATTCTTAAGTGACCTTATAACTGTAGTTAATAACAAATTAACCAAATGAGGTCCAGCAAAAGCTGAGTCTCTTAGATTGTAAGAAAGAGTTTCATAATATTGCAAATCCACAGTTAATAATCTCAGAGACAAATAGTATAAGTTTTTTTTCACTTATGACTCCTAGATTTTACATATCTATATTAAATCATTTCATCTGTATGTATATATTTCTGTGGCATGAAAAGAAAAGTAAAACATTCAGGGAGTCAAAGAAGACTTATGGGGGAGAGAGGAATGAAAAAAGAAGAGAGGGCGTTTGAGAAAATATTCTCAATATAAAATTTATACATGTTGAAGAATGTGAAGTAGTTAAAACAGTATTAAAAGAAAACAGGCTAAGAGAAACAACTTTCCTTTCGGGTAGCAAAACCCTGTGTATCCAGTTCTCTGCTCAATATGTCAACCTTTTCCTATCAGGTATGTCTTTTACATATTTGCTTTATTAACAGTGTAGCTTGCTATCCACCTGCTCCTCCTCTTTCCTTCTCCCTTCTCCTAACAAGTGCTGAGTTCTCCAGTCCACTTACCCTGTTGTTTAATCTAACCCCAATAAAACCATCTTCAGATTTGCCCCTTGGAACCTCGTAATAAGATCAAGGACCTACAAACCTGCAGCCTGTTTCCATGGTGACAATGATAACAGTGAAAGAGGCCTGTACTGTCAGTTCTTAAAAATTTCCTCTTCAGTCTCCCCAAACCACATGAAAGTCTCTGGTCACTATCCAAACCTGTAGTCACGTTGATTTCCAGGAGTCACAGTTCTGACCTGTAAACACCTTTATGACAAAGGACTAAACTCCACACCGAGTAATGGCAAGTCTCCCTGGATTAGCGTCCTCCAAATGAGGGCACTGATCTGTGACAATATCTCACTGTAGATCACAGGATTATAGGAATAACTGTAAGGAATGGTTTTCAACAAGTGGTGATAATGATAATTCCTTCAAAGGCCTTGCTGAAGCAGAATTAACATAATAATTAACCAGCCACACTTTGATTAAGACTGCTAATCCATCTACTTCTCTCCAACTGCCACAGCACTTTCTCTGTTTAAACCTAAACCTCACATCAGTACCCAGAATCCACATTTGGGGTTGGTCACTAGACCCCCCTATCTGCTGTTCTCCCCAGTGTGACAAAGGTTGATAAATGTACATCCTTTGCTGTGTGCTATGAATCATCTTTCAGTGATGCATTGCAGTAGTCTTCTGGATATCCCTCAGCAGGGGTTTGCCTTTGCCTGGGTAATAATACGGATATGAGTGAACTATGATCCTAAAGGATGGGAGAGAGTAACAATGGGTGGTGGGAATCAAAGCGGGATAATCAGTTAACAAGCTAGAGGTAAGAAAAGAACAAAATCCCATACACATTCCTGAATGTGTTAAAACCTTCATTCAAATCCTAACAGGACTCATAAGTGCCAGGAAGACCCTCCCAGAAATCAAGAATCCACAAGTACTTAATCTTACAAATTATCTTCACATTCTAAGTCTATCCATTTTGTCCTCCTTTCTATAATTGTCCTACTTCTAGTTGTAGGCTGCTGCCTCTGGGGTGGTCCCAGCCCAAGAGGCTGGATTTGTTTTCTCACTCAAACACGAGTTAAGGAATTTCTTGCTTTTCATTTATCTCCAGAATCTGTCTGACAAATTTCCAGGCCCACAGCAAATTTAAGATGCACAGAAGAAAACATGTTTACTTCCTCTGTGTCTCCAAGAAGGTTCATGTCATTCCTGGGTGTCTGGACCCTAGAACTGACCTCTGAACAGGTCCCCAGAAGCTATTGAATAGGATGTCCTGCTGATCACAGATGCCAAAGAAGCTCATCATTACACAGTTGTTGCTGAAAGGAAGTTTTGATTGTTTTGTATTAGAATTCTTTTCATTCTTTATATATGGGTATTTTGTCTACATTGTACATCTGTGTACCACATGCATGCCTGGTACTTGAGAAGCCCAGAAGAGGGTATCAGACACATTGGGCTGGAGTTACAGATGTAACATAAGGGTGCTGGGAATTGACGTGGGATCCTCTGTAAGAGAAGCTGCCAGGGCCCACAGATATGAGTCCATTTCACCTTGACTAAGGGTCAGAGAGTTTGAGCTTATTCTTGCTCTCTCAAAGTTGCTGAAAACAGGTGTGGTAAATTAGTATTTTGAGTATAGTAGTGGATCTGCTCCACCTTGACCAAAGGTCAGAGAATTCAAATCTATACCTGTTCTTTCAAGGAGATTGGCAGTTTCCAGGGAGTGGCTACCTGCAGGATCCTTGGTCTAGTCCTTGTATCATGTTAATGAAGTCTGTTGTGCCCCACCCCCTTGCCTTTGGGAGTGGAATATATAAGCATGTGGAAAATAGAGATAGGCAATTCGGTATTCACTGAATTTCCCTCCCGGAGCTGTTCTGTGTTTCTGTCTTTTATTTCTCTGACATCTCTGTTCCTTTTGCTTAATAATTCTAATCCTCACACTCCTGCCCTGGAACGTGAGAATTTCGTCGAGACTGGACCCCGACAGATGTCGCCATCAGATGTGGCCCCATTGTATGGCTGCAACAGACGACACCCAAAGTGGCACCTATGACGAGAAGCGAGGTCTCTAACCTGCTAAGCCGTCTCTCAAGCACCAGGAGTGTTTGTACAGGTGCTTTGTTCCCATTTTGTTTGGTTGTATACAGAGACTTGACACAGTAGCAGTCTGTTCCTAAATTCATGATCCTCCTGCCTCGGAGGTCTGAGGGCTGGAATTGTAGGTATAACAATACCATAACCATTATAACAATGTGTTTTCTATTTAATCTGTTTTATACTTTCATTCTTGAGAATCTTCAAAAAGAGGATGGATTCCTACAATGATGAGGAGTATTTTTAACATCCTATGTTGTCTATGAAGCAAAGATGGCATGCTCAAGCTAACAGGAGGCTGTAAATATGCTAACTAGAAAGCAGTGAGAAAATTGCTGTAATCAGATAGAAACCAAACTCATAAACAAGTACTGCACCAGTAATGCTCCCTGTGTTTAAATTTTGGTTGGTTTCAATGCCTCCTTACTATGGGAGATACTCAGAAAAATCAGATTCATAGTCCAAGCAAAAAGAACTTTACCAGGTATGGTAGCACAAACCTATCATGTCATCAGTGAAGAGTTGGAGCACCATCACCCCAAGCTTGAAGATACCTTGGTCTATCTTGTGTCAAAATAACAAAATAAAAAGAAGGAAAAGGAAGAAAAAAGAGAGGAAAGAAAGAAGAAAAAAGAAAGACAGGCTGAAATATCTCATTATTTAAGAGCACTGTTGCACAATCATGAGAACCAGAGTGTAGATTCCAGCACCCATATAACTAGTCATGTGTCCTGTGCACACCTGTGATTCAAACTCTACAGGGGCAGAGTATTGTGGAGTATTGTGGCATTTCAATTGTATTTGAATAAATAAAGCTTGTCTGAAGATCTCAGAGTAAAACAACCCCATTGTTCTCGAATACAGTCTCATTTTGAGATTCCTGGAGGCAGGATATCCATTTTGGACTGAGGTTGAGATAAGAGCCAATGGCTGGCTACTTTCCTTTTCTGGTCCTCACACCGAACCCAATTTCTCATTCTGAGCTTTTATTAATCGTGCTTTAGCAGAGACAGAATTGCTAGAGCTCACTGTCTTCTACCTTAGCAGCGAAAACGTGAGCCCCAAGTCCAGGTTGAGACCCGGCCTCAAAGGTCAGAATGAGGAGAAGGTCCCGTGCCCTCTTTTAGCCTCCCTAGACATATACATTCCTATAGATTGTGTATACACAAGAATCAGGCAAGGATCAGAAAGTAAGAGGTGAGAGCAAGAAAGGGCTGGGGAGAAAGAGAGAAAGTGTGAAGAGAAAAAAGGGGGGAGGGGAATTGTTTGAGCAACGATTAACAACATTGTTCATGAAGTTTAGTCAAAAAAAAAAACTTATTTCAGGGGGAAAGAGCAAAGCAAATCAATCAATCATGTCTGTGTGTGTGTATGTTCCCATTGAAGCTGGAAAGTGATTCTAGGTTTATATAAATATTTGAAAGTTAGAAAAATTTAACTGACTTGAATCCCTGGTAAAGCACGGAACTCCAGAACAAGAGTCTCACAAGAAATTATAATTTTATGAAAACAAAATTATAAGACTTATCAGACTAGACTTTTGCTGTTGTTGATAAGGAAACCTTGTTGTCAAATAGTTCTGCAACTGGGTGCCTCCCCCAGGGAGGCTGCTGTCAGGCAACCCATAACCCTGTGATAAGGATTATGTACTCTGATTTCCTCTTTTCAGCCCACCATTCTAAACTCACATAGAAGCTGCTCACAACGTGGTTAAGAGATTAATGGCTCAATAATCTTTCTTTCCATTTTAAAGCTTAAAACACCCGATGAATCTTTTAACATTTTAGTAATAGTTAGTTCTATGCAGTCACTAACATAAGACATAAAAATTGCTGTAAAATTAAACTTCCAAAAAGTGCTGTTTTGTTTTGTTTTGTTTTGTTTTGTTTTGTTTTGTTTTGTTTTGAGGCAAGGTCTCAATAGTTCCTGCTGGTCTCAAACTCATTATATAAATAAAGATGACCTTGAGTTTCTGATCCAAGCTTCACTTCCAGAATACTAGGGTCACAGGCATGTTCTACCATATTGGTTTATGTTGACCTGGACTGTATCCCCAGTATATGTTAGTTTAATAAAATACAATAAATAGTTCAATAAAATAAATAAATATTGATTGAGCTCTATTATAATGATCTGCTCTGAGGTGAGAGAGAAGGCAGTGGAGGGAGACTCAGTTCTGGTTGCCTCAGTCTACATGTCCTTGCCATTGTCTCGCTCTGCCTCGTTCTCCGTTCAAACCCTTTGTGCCCCTAATTCCCAAGATCTGAAATTGGAATTCCCTCACTTATTAAAATTCTAGTCCTTGAACAAATAAGATTCCTCATCCTAACTCTAGAATCACAAATTTTGGGGTTTCAAACAGCAAATAGTCAAGACCTCAGTCTGGTAATGAATCTGGGCACAATCCTTTGAATCAAGGATCTGCAACAAAACCAATGTTGTAGCATTGAAGAAGAGGGAAGAGTGGTCCACATGCTCAGGTCAGTGGGCATGGCTGAACTTCCCATTGAGAACTGGAGGAAGAGGAGGGTAGTCTCCTAATGACACTAAAAGTTATTATAGGTGGATGGTGGTACTCAATTGCAATTTTCTTTTGCCTAATATAGCCTTCAGTTTCCTTCTTCTTGATGCTGGATAAAATTAAAGATAAACTCTCCTGCCAACCCATAAAACTACCATTTACAAAGGTAGAAAATCAATAGACTAAGTGGTGGGTGTAGCTCAGTTGGAGAGTGACAGCACAAAGGTCAATGGTTGATTGCCAGCATTGCATAAAACTGGTGTGGTGGTGTCTGCCAATCATATTAGCATTCCTGAAGTAGAGATAATGAATATCAGGTGTTCAAGGCCATCGTGAGCTTTGTAGTGAGTTTGAAACCATCCTTGATTATCTGAGACCCTATCCTAAAAGGGGAGGAGGTGAAAAGAGAAAGAAGGGAGGAAGGATGGAGAGAAGGAGAAAGAGAGTGGAAAAAGGGAATAGAGAAAGACAAAGAACAAACCAAGGGATGAATAAAAGAGGAAGGTTTGTTCTGGGCATAGTGGCTCATTTCTGCAATCCAACTTCTCGAAAAGCTGAGGCAAGAGAATCACTGGGAATTTGAGGTTCTAGACCATGCTAATCTACTAAGTGAAATCCTATCTCAAAAAGAAAAAAAATTTAGGAAAAGTAAAAAGAAAAAAAATTAAACCACTTCTGTTCTCATCAAATGAAATCTAAACCAGCTACAAGCTGCACACAGCAGAGCTGCTACTTAGAAAAAAGATCACAGAGGTTCTATGGGCTAGTGTTCCTGGTACCAAAGAGTCCTCTGCAGGCTACCAAGAAAGAAATGTCAGCAACAACACAGCTATGAACTCTCCAATTTACAATAGTACTGCCTACAAAATAACACAAGTTACATGGTGACAGTAAACAAACCTGTGGTAGTAACTAACCAATATGCAATTTGATTTAGTGCCCACTCCATAAGATGCAGGTCCTACCCAGTGCTGCCTGGGTAACTAAGAACCTGAGACTGATTAGCACAGGGTTCTAGGGTAAAACCAAATACTACTGCTCTTCTGATGGTACACAGCAACAAAATGACTCTTAATGACATTCTGCCATACTGATAGATCAGTGTCTTGCTCAGCCATTAATAGAGAAGCCCGTTCTTGCAATGGTTGGGAACAAATGCAAAGACCCACAGCCAGATATTATGCAGAGAGTGAGCAACCTCAGAACACTCGGCCCTTCACAGGATATGGCCATCAAATCCCTCCCTCTGTGAACCCTGCAGAAAAGGAGGTAGAAAGAATATAATAGGCATTGAGGACACCAAAGAAACAAGGCCTTTTAAACACAGCATAACTTATGCACATGTGAACTCAGAGACTGTGGCAGCCTTTCCAGGGCCTATATGTATCTGTGCCCCATTCCTAGAGCTAAAAGAAGTAGACAGAATCCCCTATCTGTGGACAGACGTTTCTGTCCTACAATCCACTCTCAAGTAACCACACAAGGGCTTAAAATTAAATATAAATGCTCAGTCAACAGCCCAGGCTTATTACTAGCTATTACATTTTCAATTAACCCATATTTTTCAACTTTGACATATGGCTTGGTGTTTTTTTCTCAGTACAGCATGCCCATCTTGTTTCTCTCTGCCTCTGTTCATGACTTCTGTTTCTTCCTTTCTTATTCCCAGCATTCTCTGTGTGACCCCGCCCTCTTATTCTGTCCAGCTATTGGCCAGCCAGACATTTTATTAAACCAATCGCAATGTCATATATTCATACAGTGTAAATGAATAGTACACATCCATTCCTAACCTTGAAACTATCTGTAATTGATAACCACTTGCAAATAAAAATTTAGATTCCTCCATGGTAGTCTCACTGGAGAAATACACTTTTCCCCCCCTTTTTTGCTTTTGGCTTTTCAGGACAGGGTTTCTCTGTGTAGCTCTGGCTATCCTAGACCCTACTCTAGATCAGGCTAGCCTCAAACTCAGAGATCTGGCTACCTCTGCCAGGGTTAGGATTAAATGTGTTATAATTTTAAAAACAGTAGGGTACACAAGAGAGACAACAAATGCCATCAGACAATAGAGTCAAATAGAGAGATTTTTGGGAGGAAGGGAAAGGAAAGGGAGGAGCGATTAAGAGAAATGGGGGGGACACAAAGGCCTGTTGACCTCTTTGGAGGTGAGGCGGGAACGAGGTGAGGAACAGGTGTAGCAGCCATGGGACCTGGGCTTCCCAGGGTACTGCCTGAATACTGAAAAGCACATGCGTATATCCTGCCAGGTCCTCAAGGGTAGGCCAGTACCCGTGCCTGAATGCTAACATTCTTCCCTTTTGTTTTATTATAAAAAGGTGGGTTATGGATAGCAAGCAGGGTGGGAAATGATGGTGCCAGGTTCTCAGGACTGCTTCGTGCTGACTTGGGATGAAGTGGGTTGGGGAAGTTGGGCATCCAGGTCAAAAGCAGCAGAAGGTGTGAGTGAAGAAGCTGTCATTCTAGAGACCTCAGGCAACTAACTATTCCTTGAGGGAGCTGAGAAGGCAGGTACCTAGGAGAAAAAAAAAATAGACTGTTATTGTTGCCCCCGTGCATTGGGGTTAGCCATGGGGAGAGTGATGTGCCAGAAAATATGGAAAAGAAAAGTGCCTCGATAGTGTAGACGAGGCAAGGGTGAACGAGCGAGATACGAAAGTAGATATGCCCTGCGTTGGGACATCATGGAAAACCAAGTTTCAGTTGCTGGGTAAGTGCCCGTTTGAGCCTGGAGAGGTGGTTCCAGCAGTGAAGTCTCAGGAACTTGAGGGGATGGCATACCAAATTGAGGGATGATACGTTAGAGAGTACAGGAGCCATCATATCTACTGCTTCTCTGGATGTGGGAACTGTCTCTGTCTATCTTGTAGACGTGACAAGTTAGGAGATAGCACTTTTTATGAGTGAGCATGTGGGTGAAGTTAACCTGCCAGTATTCGCCTGGCTGGCACACTCAGACTGGCTTATGTGGAGGACCGCCTGGGGGTTGGCCTTGGCACAAGTCTGGCAGGAGGGATGGACCTGTGCAGGAACCAGCAGGTGTCTGTAAACAACAGAAACAGATTTATATCTTGCTGTCATAGCAAACGGCTAGAAATTGAAGAAACTCCTGAAAACTGATAGTGTGCTATCAGTTTATCAAAGCAGCATTCATCAGAGCTAGAACTTTGAATCTCGGAAGTTATACCTGAAACCAGTTTATTCTGTACCATGAAGTCTGTGAATAAGGCAACCCTGTCTGTACTTTTAACAGGAAACTTTCTAAAGCTATCAAGGTGCTTGTAACCCTGGGGTTGGGCAGGAGAGCTGTAAAACTGGCAAGTCTATTAATATCCTGGTCAACAAACACCGTCAGATCTGAGAAGAATGAGTGAAGGAGCAGACAGGTTTCCAGGCACCTAGGTAGTTCCAAGCCACTCTGTGGTCGTTAGGGGACAGGTCCCAGAGGCAGCACTTGTTCACCTGCCAACGCAGAAGATCGGACAGATTTTTGTGGTGTAGATATTTAGGGAGATGGGTCTACGTTTCTTAGCAGTGTGGGACAATCGATCCTCCGTGGCTCAACATATTCTTAGTATGGACAGGATCTCAGCAGCAGTTAAATGCGTAAAATGCTTTTCATTGAAGTCTCACCAAAAAAAAAAAAAAAGGTACAGTGGCCTATGGGTTTTGTCCATAAAAGCATCAACAACACATGTCTCAAAGCTACGCAGATGGTAGTCCTGACCAAATTCCATCTTGGTCAGTGTTTAAATTTTTAAGCTAATTTTTTAACTTTACTTCCTCATAGATATGCCCCTGCCAGGGTTTTGCACCGCTGTTGAGATTATACCACAGGTCTATCTACATGAGGAGTAAGAAGCAGAGATACTCCTTCCTTTACTGGTAGGAACAGGACTTGTCTGTCATCTCCCTTGGCTCTGCTGGGGCTACAACAACTGCCATCGATTAAGACACATCGTCAGGCTGGGGATGATCAGACAGACTCGTCAGACAATGATATCCACTAAACACCAGCCTTGAATCCCTCCAGGGAGAGATGAGCTCTCTTTCTGGAGTTGTACTCCAAAACAGAAGAGCACTGGACCCAATAACTGCTGACACGGGGGGGGGGGGGGGGGGGGGCTTGCTTGGTATTGGAGGAGAATGATGCTTCTATGTAGATGAATCAAATGTGGTTGGAACTTAAGTCAATACCAACCAAAACTCCACAAACACTTGCTCTCAAAATTCCAGCCTAGGGAGCAACTTAGCTGGCTCCATACCCGCTGTTTTCCTGGCTCTTACCCTTTATCAGTGCTCTGATTATGCTGTTTAATTTTACGCTCTACTTTATTCAGCTCCTCTGGTGACAGATCACCACCATTGCTAACATTACCACCACTCAGGTCTTGGTTCACTACCAGACCCTGAGCCTTGCAACATAGATGACAGGTTCCTCAAGGCTTCTGATGACACCTCTCCCTTATAAAATAAAACAGGGGGAGATGTTGGGAGGCCATGCTGATCAGAGGTTACAGTCTACCATAACCAGGCAGCTTTTTCCAAGCTTGGTAGCAGGAAGGATGCACTCCCCAGCAAGACTTCCTACTCTCTACCTGCCCTTATTTGGAGAATGTCTCTAGGCTCCATGCCTGATTTATCTCAAGGATGACCCTTGATGTAGTTTCCTGCAAATGTTCTTCCCCTGCAAACCACATGGTAATTAAGAAACATGCTCTAGCTCTTTTCATAAGACAATGCTGCCAGCTTTATGATAAGACCATGTTGTTTAACGCAAATTAGGTGATTACCCTGCTATGGCCACCAATCCTTCTTTCCCAATATCTAGAATAAAGCTGAGTTGTCTCCCTGAAGTAATTTTTCTGAGGGTTATCTTTATTGTATCCACAGCCGTCTGAGTCCTGCTCCCCACTTCTGCTCCCTCCACCCTTGAGGAGGGTTGGCCACAAATCCCCAAGAAATAAAAGAGAGTCGCAGCTCACATTTTTACTACATGCGGGAAGACAGCAAAGTAAGGATGGCTTTGAAATCTCTAAGGCCATCTCTAGTATTCAACCTCCTCAGGAAGGACACATCTCCTAGACCCCCCAAACAGTGCCACCAATTATAAACAAGTGGTCAAATGACAGAGCCTATGTGAGACATTCTTTTTCAAACCCCACAGTTAGTGGGTAGATTTTTTTTTATTTTCTTATATTTGGCTTTTGTTTCTTATTGCTACCATAAAAATAAAAACACTTTAACAACATTTTAAAAAAGTCAAGTATTATTAACTTGCAATTTCTAAACTTCTGCTGGGGCAGAAAGCCACACAGCAGATTAATGATATCAATGACTGATGTGGGATTCCCCTCTGTATGCTATAAATACCACTGGTTAATAAAGAAGCTGTTTTGGGTCTGTGATAGAGTAGAGCAGAGCTAGGTGGGGAAAACTAAACTGAATGCTGGGAGAAAGGAGGTGGGGTCAGGGAGAAGCCATGTAGCTCTGCTGGAGACAGACACTGAAACTTTACCCGGTAAGCCACAGCCTCGTGGGGATACTCAGGTTAATAAAAATGGGTTAAATTAAGATGTAAGAGTTAGCTAATGGGCCAAGCAGTGATTTAATTAATACAGTTTCTGTGTGGTTATTTAAGGACTAAGCAGCCGGGGAACTAACAAGTGGCCTCATACTACAAGCTGGTGTTACCTCCTACACCAAATGACTACTGGGAATGCAAGCTAAAAAATTAATAAGCACCCTGAAGTTTGAGGAATAAGTGCAGAGTTGACTCTGTATGTTGTCAAAAGAGTGTATTCATATTCTAGATACTTGCCTGCAAAGTGAAGCCTCTGTTGTCTGGGAGACAAAGGGGGGATGCCTCCTTACCACAATCTTGCCTTCAAACTCTCAATGAAGGTGTCAATGAACTCAGCCTCTAAGGTGAATGCCTTTCCAGTAAATTTTTTCAAAAATTCATATTTTGATCTGTGAAGAGACATGATGAAATCACAAATTACCCATGTTGTTACATTGCCTAGACACCATCAATATACCCTCCTTTGTTTCATTTGTTGTTGTTGTTGCTGCTGCTGCTGCTACTGCTGATGTTTGAGACAGGATCTCTGACTGTACTCCAGGCTAAACCAGAACTCCCATGATCTTCCTTCCTTAGTCTGTCAAATGCTGATATTGACACACTGCACCATGACATCCTGATAAAATTCTGTTCCTTCACCCATCTTTCCATTTACCAAAACAAAGCGAGCATGATTTCCCCACAGAAAGCCTTAATTACAGTTGGCATGGTCTCATTTTTCAGGCAAATATTAGCTGATAACTTAAATATCAACAATGGAGGCTTATTTAGATTTATCACAGAGATAGATAAGAAAATAAAAGAAACTTTAAACCCCAAATAATTAATTTATTGCCTGGAGGTGTCTCATTGATCTGCCTTTATTCTCAACCAGTATGAAAGCTTAATTATATCATAAAACCCAGAAATAAATTCTAATATTGCTGAAATAAAATTTAATAAAGGCTGACAGAAGCTAAGGTAGACTATTTTTCTTACAAAGACAGGGTCTTGCTGTGCAGTACAAACTAATCTCAAAACTGAGATCCTCCTGCCCTTGCCTTCTGAGTGCTGGCAATACAACAATGTACCAGAGGAGGATAGATTTTAATCAACAATGTGTTACTATAATAAGGAAAAGATAAATAAAGATTTTTGGTCATTGCAGAAGAAATTCAAAGATGGGCATAGAATTGATTTAGCTGGAACAGGTATATTAGAGCAAGGTGAAGGTTCACTTTCAATCCCTGCCTAGAGATGTTTGGAGTCTGGGTTTTTTATTGAGGTATATACATGTGTATAAAGATTTTCATGGAATTTGGAAGAATTCTCCCAGTCCATGACTCAGATATCCTTCTAGAACATTGGGTGGGTAATTTCTGAACTTGTATGGTCCCAACAGAAGCTGTGGAGGAAGTTCATGTGCAGACAATGTGCTCAAATGCAGTGCAAACCACAGATGTATTTGCCAACTCATAGCTTGCTCACAGGTGCCAATTATTTCCTAACTTCCTGTATAATGCCTGTATCAAACTGAACTCAATCTCACCCAACAGCACAGAAGTGACTCAACATTTTAAGGGCCTGTAGGGGAATAAGGAAGAGAGAGAGAGAGAGAGAGAGAGAGAGAGAGAGAGAGAGAGAGAGAGAGAGAGAGAATATATAGAATCAACAAAGCGAAAATGACAAGAGGGCAGAATGGAAAATCATTTCAGGTCTCGACAACTAGCACTGGTCCAAGTGTAGCTCTGAATTCAAAGGAGGCTGGGAAACAAGGGTCCTATTTCCAGATGTGGGCTAGGCAAACTGATCTCTTCCCATTGCCCAAGGTTTCTCAAGCAAGCACTTTCAGGTGGCCTTAAAGATGGCAAAGGTCTTTATCCACTATGCTAATCTTTCTGAGAGCAATTACTGCACTGCCAACAGCAGCAGATAACAACGTGCAACTCTACACTCTCTCCGACAACAGTCTTCTGAGGAATTCTGCTTACCTTTTATGGTTGAAGACTTTGGTGAAACTGGACCCATGGCCAGACTAAAGGAAAAAATATCAGTATGATCCTGTTTTAAGTCAAGTGAGAGGTGATTAAACATAGAAATTATGGGGAAGAATAAGGCACACGGAGAGCAAAGGTGTGGACTTTTAGTTAAGATTTGGAACCATATTCCCTTGTTGGTGACTCTCCAGGTGCATCTCAAAGGATTGCTAGAAAATTTCTGTCTTTTCTTTCTTTCATCTTTATAAGTGAGATTCTAGGGTGATTCTGGAGGTGTATTGAATGGTATTATAGTCTAAAAGTAAGAGCCATTGGGAATGAAAAAAGGAGTTAGATCACGTCTTTTAACTATTAAGGGATGTTTCTCATGAGAAGCCTAGAAAATTGCAGATTTAAAGCCTTAAGCAAATGTTGCCATGTTGGAGCTCTTGACTCTCAGCTGATGAGAGGCTTAAGCCATACTCGTGGGTAAGGGAATCCTTTTCTTCCTCTGACTCATACTTTCTTTCTACCCTGCCTCAGTAGGTACACTTCAAGAGCAACGTGGGCTTCACCCTTGACAGAAATCTTCTAAGCCACTCTAAGCATTCTAAAGAAATATTGGATATGGCCAGTGGGCTGTTAACTCTAATTCTTCTGGCAATGTTCTCTTGGTATAACTGTGGCCCTCCCATTGCTCCCTGAGCTAACAGGGGAAGGTCTGGAGAATGAACCTCAAGTATAAGACTAGATGAAGAAACTGCATCTGTGTCAAACATCCACACATTACTTGTCATTAGGGCTGAATAAGACACCATGATGATGAAGACAATGTTATGGATTAAAAGCCAAAATAAAGTAGTGCTCTCGTAGTTCCTCTCAATGGACCCTTGCAATATCTGTATCTAAGCTAAAATTCTCACATCAATTACATAAGACTCTTAGAAAATACAGTTAGGTTCCATAGTATCCACCTCATCTGTACCAAGACAAAAGTTGACTACCCAAAGATAACATTTAACACCTGCAGAAAGGAGCCCCATGCCTTGCTGCAGTCAACCTATCTGAGGATGTCATCAACATAACTAGCCACTGTGTTTTTTGTTTTTTTTGGCTTTTTTTTTTAGTTTTCTTTTTTTATTTTATTTTTAATTTATTTATTTATTAAGGATTTCTGCCTCCTCCCCGCAACTGCCTCCCATTTCCCTCCCCCTCCCCCGATCAAGTCCCCCTCCCTCATCTGCTCAAAGAGCAATCAGGGTTCCCTGACCTGTGGGAAGCCCAAGGACCGCCCACCTCTATCCAGGTCTCCTAAGGTGAGCATCCAAACTGCCTAGGCTCCCCCAAAGCCAGTACGTGCAGTAGGATCAAAAACCCACTGCGATTGTTCTTGAGTTCTCAGTAGTCCTCATTGTCTGCTATGTTCAGTGAGTCCGGTTTTATCCCATGCTTTTTCAGACCCAGGCCAGCTGGCCTTGGTGAGTTCCCGATAGAACATCCCCATTGTCTCAGTGTGTGGGTGCACCCCTCGCGGTCCTGAGTTTCTTGCTCGTGCTCCCTCTCCTTCTGCTCCTGATTTGGACCTTGAGATTTCTGTCCGGTGCTCCTCTGTCTCTGTCTCCTTTCATCGCCTGATGAAGGTTAATATTCATGAGGATGCCTATGTGTTTGTCTTTGGATTCACCTTCTTATTTAGCTTCACTAGCCACTGTGTTAAACCTTGCATTTCTTTTTTTTTTTTTTTTTTTTGTCCTGTGACAATGTAAGGACACATAACTTTTTCTGTTGTTGCTAAGCCAGGCACCTTTTGGGACAAACTCGTATGTTAACACACTTTAAAAGTATCCTTCTTTTGTTTGTGTTTTGCTGCTGTTGTTTGTCAGCTAAAATATTTTAGAGTAAGCTAATCAGGACAGTCTTTCTTGTCTTTATGATTCATGGCGAGTGTGTCTAAATTGTCCTTTCTTGCCTGGTTAGCCTTTCATACATATGTTCTGTGATCTTGAGTTTGCTGGATTAATTTCTTTATTGTTTTATATTAGTATGCAAAGTAGATGGAGGTGAAGGAGACAGAGTAGGGTGGGGAGGTCATAACCAAGTGTGTATGAGGATTGTGTTTTATACAATCTGAAGTTGTACACAATCCCTTCTTGCTTCCTGTGCAAGTGTGATCACATGTTTCTATCTGAGGTCCCACTCCCACCATTGTCATCTGCCATGACGCATCCTAGCCATGCAGTCCATCTCAGAATTAAACCAAAGTGGGCTCCATCCTTTTGAATCTTCATAACAAGTGTTTTCATCCAACAATTGGCATGCCAACATGGTGAACTAAATCCATGTAAAACCTGAGAAAACATAAAAAGAACAACAGAACAGAGTTAAGCATAGTTTGGTGGTGGCATTTTCTTGGGTGGGCTCTGTTTGCTAGAGGTGGGCAGAGGCATGGCTCCTTTGGGAGAGGATTTCCTGGTTCTGCCATGGGGGGGGGGGGGGATGCGGTTTGAAATGCAGCTTCCTAGGCCATGCTGCCAGCACAAACTCTGGCTATGGAGCATTTTAATGGCATTTGTGTGTGGGAGGGAGGGGTTGTGTACCTACTTGGGGTTGGGTGGAAAGTAGTTGAGACCATGCCTGTGGCTCAGTGCTCCCTGCCTGGGCAGGCAGCGGTATCAGGTCTACTAGGCTTACACAGGTGGGAGAGCATGGCAGATTCCCGCTGCCATACACCAAGATATTTCCAGGCCACACAGTGCCCTGCAGGCCATATTTAGCTATTACTGAAATAAAAAGGTTTTATGTGCTGCACACTCATTCTCAGAGTTAAAGTGCTGAGCATGGCTTCTACCTGGTGGCTCCAGACCCTCCATCATTTTAAAAGTAGAGAGAGGCAGAGCCAGCATCCAGAGCAGCTGCAACCAAGCTGCTTAACAAAAGCACTTCAAGATAGAAAATAATTACAAATATGCAATAAAGACAAATCCAGATGAGTCATAGTGCTGAATAAATGTATGTAGGTTTGGAAGAGAGAAAAAAGAGTATAAAGAGTAATAAAATAAAGTTGATGCTTTTTTAATAAAAGGGTAAAGTCTTTTTTTTATTGATAAAAGAAGAATAAAGAAAAAAAAACAAATTTCCACCTCCTCCCAGCCTCCCCTTTCCCTCCCCCTCCTCCCACTCTTCTCCCCCTCCTCCCACTCTTCTCCCCCTCCT
The DNA here is from genome assembly GCF_037038515.1 of Microtus pennsylvanicus. Classification (NCBI taxonomy): domain Eukaryota; kingdom Metazoa; phylum Chordata; class Mammalia; order Rodentia; family Cricetidae; genus Microtus; species Microtus pennsylvanicus. Next base: position 121,418,928 of record NC_134582.1, read on the forward strand.
CCCACCCCTCTTCCCTTCCCCCCACTCCTCTCCCCCTCCCTCTCCAGTCCAAAGAGCAGTCAGGGTTCCCTGCCCTGTGGTAAGACCTAGGTCCTCCCCCATCCGTCCATATCTAGGAAGGTGAACATCCAAACTGGCTAGGCTCCCACCAAGCCAGCAGATTGCGTAGGATCAAAACTGCGTGCCATTGTCCTTGGCGTCTCATCAGCCCTCATTGTTCGTCATGATCAGAGAGTTCAGTTTTATCCCATGCTTTTTTTGGTAATAGTCCAGCTGGCCTTGGTGAGCTCCCAGTAGATCAGCTCCACTGTCTCAGTGGGTGGGTGCACCCCTCGTGGTCCCGACTTCTTTGCTCATGTTCTCCCTCCTTCTGCTCCTCATTGGGACCTTGGGAGCTCAGTCCATTGCTCCAGTGTGGGTCTCTGTCTCTATCTCCATCCATCACCAGATGAAAGTTCTAGGATGATATGCAAGATATTCGTCAGTATTGCGCTAGGATGGGGTCATTTCAGGTTCCCTATCCTCAGCTGCCCAAGGAACTAACTGGGGACCTCAGCTTGGGCTCCTGGGAGCCCCTCTAGGGTCAATTCTCCTGCCCACCCTAAAGTGGGTCCCTTAACTAAGAATTGTGGTTCCGTGCTCCCCTATCCAACCTTCCTTTATCCCGATCCTCCTGTTTCCCCAAGTCCCCCCTCCTTTCCTTCTACCTTTTCTCTCCCCATCTCCCCTTACCCCCTTCCCACCCCACCCCCAAGATCCCACTTTTCTCCCCGGCAATTTTGTCTACTTCCCTTATCCAAGAGGATAACGATATGTTTTTCCTTGTGTTCACCTTCTTACTTAGCTTCTTTAGGTTCGCCAATTGTAGACTCCGTGACCCCTATTTATGGCTAGAAACCAATTATGAGTGAGTACATCCCATGTTCTTCTTTTTGGGTCTGGCTTACCTCACTCAGGATAGTGTTTTCTATTTCCATCCATTTGCATGCAAAATTCGAGAAGTCATTGTTTTTTACCGCAGCGTAGTACTCTAATGTGTATATATTCCATACTTTCTTCATCCATTCTTCCATTGAAGGGCATCTAGGTTGTTTCCAGGTTCTGGCTATTACAAATAATACTGCTATGAACATAGTTGAACAAATGCTTTTGACATGTGATAGAGCATCTCTTGGGTAAATTCCCAAGAGTGGTATTGCTGGGTCCAGGGGTAGGTTGATCCCGAATTTCCTGAGAAACCGAAACACTGACTTCCACAGTGGTTGCACAAGATTGCATTCCCACCAGCAATGGATGAGGGTACCCCTTCCTCGACAGCCTCTCCAGCAAAGGCTATCCTTGGTGTTTTTGACTTTAGCCTTTCTGACAGGTGTAAGATGGTATCTCAAAGTTGTTTTGATTTGCATTTCCCTGATTGCTAAGGAAATTGAGCACGACCTTAAGTATCTTTTGGCCATTTGAACTTCTTCTGTTGAGAATTCTCTGTTCAGTTCAGTGCCCCATTTTTTAATTGGGTTAATTAGCATTTTAAAGTCTAGTTTCTTGAGTTCTCTATATATTTTGGAGATGAGACCTTTGTCTGTTGCGGGGTTGGTGAAGATCTTCTCCCAGTCAGTAGGTTGCCTTTGTGTCTTAGTGACAGTGTCCTTTGCTTTACAGAAGCTTCTCAGTTTTAGTAGGTCCCATTTATTCAATGTTGCCCTTAATGCCTGTGCTTCTGGGGTTATACCTAAGAAGCGATCACCTGTGCCCATCTTTTGTAGGGTATTTCCCACTTTCTCTTCTATCAGGTTCAGTGTTTTCAGGCTGATAATGAGGTCTTTAATCCATTTGGACTTGAGTTTTGTGCACGGTGATAGATATGGGTCTATTTTCATTCTTCTACAGGTTGACATCCAGTTGTGCCAGCACCATTTATTGAAGATGCTTTCTTTCTTCCATTGTATACTTTTAGCTCCTTTATCGAAAATGAGGTGTTCATAGGTTTGTGGGATAAAATCCGGGTCTTCTAAACGATTCCATTGGTCGACTTCTCTGTTTTTATGCCAGTACCACCCTGTTTTCATTACTGTAGCTCTGTAATAGAGTTTGAAGTCAGGGATGGTAATGCCTCCAGACAATCCTTTATTGTATAGGATTGTTTTGGCTATCCTGGGTTTTTTGTTTTTCCATATAAAGTTGATTATTGTCCTCTCCAGATCTGTGAAGAATTTTGATGGGATCTTGATGGGGATTGCATTGAATCTATAAATTGCCTTTGGTAGAATTGCCATTTTTACTATGTTGATCCTCCCAATCCAAGAGCAAGGGATGTCCATCCATTTTTTGGTATCCTCATCAATTTCTTTCTTCAATGCCTTAAAGTTCTTGTCAAATAGATCTTTCACTTCCTTGGTTAGAGTTACCCCAAGATATTTTATGCTGTTTGTGGCTATCGTGAATGGAGAAGCTTCTCTGATTTCCCTCTCTGCTTCCATATCCTTTGTGTATAAGAGGGCGACAGATTTTTTGGAGTTGATCTTGTATCCTGCCACATTACTAAAGCTGTTTATCAGCTGTAAAAGTTCTTTGGTGGAGTTTTGGGGGTTGCTTATGTACACTATCATATCATCTGCGAATAACGAAAGTTTAACTTCTTCCTTTCCAATTCGAATCCCCTTGATCCCATTATGTTGTCTTATTGCTATTGCTAGAACTTCCAGCACTATATTGAAGAGGTATGGCGAAAGTGGACAGCCTTGTCGTGTTCCTGAGTTAAGCGGGATGGCTTTGAGTTTCTCTCCGTTTAATTTGATGTTAGCTGTCGGCTTGCTGTATATAGCTTTTATTATATTTAGGTATGACCCTTGTATCCCTAATCTCTCCAAGACTTTTAACATAAATGGATGTTGAATTTTGTCAAATGCTTTTTCAGCATCTAATGAAATGATCATATGGTTTTTTTCTTTCAGTTTATTTATATGCTGGATTACATTGATAGATTTTCGTATGTTGAACCAGCCCTGCATCTCAGGAATGAAGCCTACTTGATCATAATGGATAATTTTTCGGATTTGTTCTTGGATTCGGTTTGCCAGTATTTTGTTGAGGATTTTTGCATCGATATTCATGAGTGAGATCGGCCTGTAATTCTCTTTCCTGGTTGAGTCTTTGTGTGGTTTTGGTATCAGAGTAACTGTAGCTTCATAAAAGGAATTTGGTAATGACCCTTTGTAGTAATATGGAGCGGCAGGGCTGCGTCCCCCAATACCCCAGCCGCCGGCTTCGGCTAGCTTATGCCCCAAATAATTACACGGACACTGTATTCTTTTAAACACTGCTCTGGCCCATTTCTAATCATCTGTGTAGCGCCCCTAGGTGCGCTTACCGGGAAGATTCTAGCCTAAGTCCATCCTGGGTCGGAGCTTCATAGCGTGCATCTTCCCTGGAGCAGGTAGCATGGCGTCTCTCCTGAGGCGTCTGCTCCGGAGAGGAGAGCTGTCGAGTCTGACCTCACTTCCTCTTCCTCCCGGCATTCTGTTCTGTTTACTCCACCCACCTAAGGGTGGGCCTATCCAATGGGCCTAGCAGTTTCTTTATTGCTTAGCCAATGAAATCAACAGATTGATATATGACACTCCCACATCAACCCTTCTGTTTCTATATTGTGAAATACATTAAGGAGTATAGGTATTAGGTCTTCTTGGAAGTTCTGGTAGAATTCTGCATTGAACCCATCTGGTCCTGGGCTTTTTTTGGTAGGGAGGTTTTTGATAACCTCTTCTAATTCTTCGCGACTAACAGGTCTATTTAGATTGTTCACCTGGTCCTGATTTAACTTTGGTAAATGATATTTATCTAAGAAAGTATCCATTTCCTTTACATTTTCCAGTTTTGTGGCATATAGGCTTTTGTAGTAAGATCTAATGATTCTCTGAATTTCCTCTGTGTCTGTGGTTATGTCCCCCTTTTCATTTCTGATCTTATTAATTTGCAAATTCTCTCTCTGCCGTTTGATTAGTTTGGATAGGGGTTTGTCAATCTTGTTGATTTTCTCAAAGAACCAGCTTTTTGTTTCATTGATTCTTTGGATTGTTCTCTGTGTTTCTATTTTATTGATTTCAGCCCTCAGTTTGATTATTTCCAGTCTCCTACTCCTCCTAGGTGAGTCTGCTTCTTTTTTTTCTAGAGCTTTCAGGTGTGCTGTTAAGTCTCCAATGTGAGCTTTCTCTGTTTTCTTTAAGTGGGCACTTAGTGCTATGAACTTTCCTCTTAGGACTGATTTCATAGTGTCCCATAAGTTTGAGTATGTTGTTTCTTTATTTTCATTGAATTCCAGGAAGACTTTAATTTCTGTCTTTATTTCTTCCTTAATCCAGGTATGGTTCAGTAGTTGGCTGTTCAGTTTCCATGACTTTGTAGGCTTTCCGGGGGTAGCCTTGTTGTTGAATTCTAACTTTAATCCATGGTGATCTGATAAGACACAGGTGGTTAGTAATACTTTTTTGTAACTGTGGATGTTTGCTTTGTTACCGACTATGTGGTCAATTTTCGAGAAGGTTCCATGAGCTGCAGAGAAGAAGGTGTATTCTTTCCTATTTGGGTGGAATGTTCTATAGATGTCTGTTAAGTCCATTTGTTTCATTACCTCCATTAATTGTCTTATTTCTCTGTTAGGTTTCTGTCTGATTGACCTGTCCATTGGTGAGAGAGGAGTGTTGAAGTCTCCTACTATTAGTATGTGTGGTTTGATGGCTGCCTTGAATTTTAGCAATGTTTCTTTTATGTACATGGGTGCTTTTATATTAGGGGCATAGATGTTCAGGATTGAGACTTCATCCTGATGAACTGTTCCTGTTATGAATATAAAATGCCCCTCTCCATCTCTTCTGATTGATTTAAGTTTGAAGTCAACTTTGTTAGAGATTAGTATGGCCACACCTGCTTGTTTCTTAGGTCCATTTTCTTGATAGGCCTTTTCCCAACCCTTTACTCTGAGTAGGTGCCTGTCTTTGTGGTTGAGGTGTGTTTCTTGTAAACAGCAGAATGTTGGATCCTGTTTTCTTATCCAATCTCTTAGCCTGTGCCTTTTTATAGGTGAGTTGAGACCATTGACATTAAGTAATATTAATGACCAGTGGTTGTTAACTCCGGTCATTTTTTTTTAGTCGTAGAGTTTGTGTGTATCCCTTCTTTGGTTTGTGTTGATGAAGGGTCTCTAGATGTCTTAGTTATTGTGGTCTTTGTTGGACTCGTTGGTTAGTGATTTTCCTTCTATTACTTTCTGTAAGGCTGGATTTGTGGCTGCATATTGTTTGAATTTGTTTTTATCCTGGAAAATTTTATTTTCTCCATTTATAGTGAACGAAAGCTTGGCTGGGTATAGTAATCTTGCCTTGCATCCATGGTCTCTCAGTTTCTGCAGTACATCTAATCAGGACCTTCTGGCTTTCATGGTTTCCATGGAAAAGTCAGGTGTAAGTCTGATAGGTTTACCTTTGTAAGTAATTTGGCCTTTTTCCTTTGCCGCTCTTAATATTTTTTCCTTATTCTGAATGCTTTGTGTTTTGATAATTATATGGCGAGGGGATGTTTTTTTTTTTTGATCCTATTCGGTGTTCTGTATGCTTCTTGCACCTTCATAGGTATATCTTTCTTTAGGTTGGGAAAGTTTTCTTCTATAATTTTATTAAATATATTTTCTGGACCATTGAGCTGCACTTCTTCTCCTTCTTCTACTCCTATTATTCTTAGGTTTGGTCTTTTTATTGTGTCCCATATTTCCTGAATGTTTTGTGATGAGAGTTTGTTGGACTTGCTGTTTTCTTTGATCATAGTGTTTATTTTCTCTATGGTATCTTCAGAATCTGAGAGTCTTTCTTCTATCTCTTGTATTCTGCTGGTTATGCTTGTTTCTGTAGTCTCTATTCGTTTACCTAGATTTTCCATGTCCAGCCGGCCCTCTGTTTGTGTTTTCTTCTTTGCCTCTATTTCAGTTTTCAAGTCTTGAACTGTTTCCATTATCTGTTTGATTGTTTTTCCTTGGTTTTCTAGGGTATCATTCACTGATTATTCAATTCTTCAAACTTTCTGTTATATTTCTCATCCATTTCTATAAGGGCGTTTTTTACATGCTGTTTAAGGGCGTCAATCACTTTCATGAAGTCAATCTTTTCTCCTTCTTGATTAAGGTGTTCATGTCCTTCCGTTGTGAGGTCGCTGGTTTCTGGTGGCTTCATGTTGCTTTTCAGTTTGTTGGGCGAATTCTTGCCTTGGCGTCTGCCCATCTCTTCTTCCAAATACTCCCTTATGGATCTTCTTTTACCAGATCAGGTCTCCTTGCCTACCCAACGCGGCCTCCCCAATGTTGGCTCTCCTGGCACCAAGGGATCAGGTCTCTGTGCCCAACCCTGGCTCGTCCCAATGCTGGTTCTCCCCAATGCTGGTTCTCCTGGGGCCGAGAGATCAGGCCTCCATGCTGGTTGGGCAGCTCGCAAACAAAGCGCCTACCCTGCTGGGTGCAGGCAGGCCACAGAAACAAAGGAACTGCAGCCCGCCTGGGCGCCCCGAGGACTGGGACCCAGCGCCCAATGCCACGCGCCGAGAGAGGGCGGTGGGGCCCAAGTGGGGAGGGCTCTGGACGGAAGCTGGGTGGGCCAGGAAGAAAGAGGCAGTAACCAGGGAATAGAGGTCCTGCAGAGAGCCCAAGAAAGACAGGAGGCCAAGGGATCCCCGAGATCCCCGTCCCCGGCTTGCGCCGCGGGCCAGAAACTCACCCCAACGCTGGTTCTCCTGGGGCAGAGAGATCAGGCCTCCGTGCTGGTTGGGCAGCTCGCAAACAAAGCGCCTACCCTCCTTGGTGCAGGCAGGCCACAGAAACAAAGGCACTGGAGCCCGCCCGGGCGCCCTGAGGACTGGGACCCAGCGCCCAATGCCACACGCCAAAAGAGGGCGGGGGGGCGAAGTGGGGGGGCTCTGGATGGAAGCTGGGTGTGCCAGGAAAAAAGAGGCAGTACCCAGGGAATAGAGGTCCTGCAGAGAGCCCAAGAAAGACAAGAGGCCAAGGGACCCCCGAGATCCCCGTCCCCTGCTGGCGCCGCGGGCCAGATACTCACCCCAACGCTGGTTCTCCTAGGGCCAAGAGATCAGGCCTCCTTGCTGGTTGGGCAGCTCACAAACAAAGCACCTACCCTGCTGGGTGCAGGCAGGCCACAGAAACAAAGGAACTGCAGCCCGCCTGGGAGCCCCGAGGACTGGGCAAAGGGTAAAGTCTTTAAAGAGACAGAGTACAGTCAGTCATAGATTAAAAGAAGTAAAGAAAAATAAGCCACGTAAAAATGGAAAATTTACAGAGAGTCTAAATTATGTATATTATTGTGTTTTCTTTGAATTTTTTGACTGTGAAGGAGCTAAATACAGAGAAAGACATTTCATTGTGTGGACTGCTATGTTAAACCAACATAAAAGTATCTTGATTCCAAAATTTGAGTCTAAGGATATGTTGCTTTGGAAAAGAAGTTCTTTTGTTTTCACAGAAAATGGGAACCTGTGGATTGCTTCCAGACCAATATGGTTTGATGGAACAAGACCCCCTGAAAGGTTGCTGTAAACACCCCCACAAAGAAAATACTTCACCCAATAAACAGCAGGAAGAAGTTTGGACAGAACTGTGCCCACATTCCCAAATGTTTCTCTACATTTAAAGGGGGATATGCTATAGAGATTGATACTTTGCACTGGTATGGATCTTGCTCTATTGATACAAATTTAGGGTCAATTTTGTTATATGTATATGTATTTCTGATGTTGATTAAGGTATTGTGTTTGTGTAGCTCATTTTAAAATGTAATGTATAATTAAGAAATATAAGTTAATAGATATTCATCATAGTTAAGCTTATAGTCATGTTGGTTAGATTTTTTAAATGTATAGAGATATATTTCAGTTAGATAGGTATTCTTCAAATCTTTCAAAGACCTTCAGAATATGGCATTTAAAATGTTTAAGAACCTAAGATTTTTCATGATGGTGAGACACATCTGCTTGTGGCAGTACCAAACTACTTCAAGAGGATGATGGGCATTGAAGAGGCTCCTTATGGAGTTGGTTAGCCATTTGAGCAAGAAACTGCTCTTGCCTGGACTGCTTCACTGGACATACAGGACCCACAAAGAAATGGCTGCTGAACTTGCCTAAAGGTGAAATGATCCTTCGGGGTTCCTGCTTCATGGAAGGGTCTGTGAGACATTCTGCAGGATACAGAAGAAAGTGACTGAAATTTCGTGCTTCATGGAAAAATCTATTGGATACTATGGGCCTGTAGGATGAAGATGGATGCCCCAACAGTACAGAAGAACTTTGGGTAGCTGTCTAGGTAGTGAGATGTCTCTGTTATTTCTAGAGTTTTGGAAGTTGCTTACAATGCACTTCCTATTTACTTAGGTAATATCATATCCTTCTGGAGTCTTTGATGGAATTGAAGAATAGATAGATAATTTTAGTTATAGTTTTTCTTAGTTATGATAAAAGTTAAAATAAATATTGTAAGTGTAATTCTTGCTTGATAACTGTTTTTTATATGTAATTTTACTATGTTAAAGTTAAAACCTTCCTTTTTATTTAAACAGAAAAGGGGAGGTAATGTGGGATTTCCCTCGTATGCTGTGATTACCATTAATGAATAAAAAACTGCTTTGGATCTATAGAAAGGCAGAACTTTGGTAGGCAGGGAAAGCAAGGCAGAATGCTGGGAGGAAGAAGGGTGGAGTCAGAGGAGAAATGCCTTGGATCTGCTGCAGGAGATATATGTTTTGAAACTTTGCTGGTAGGCCACAACCTCATGGTGATATACAGATTAATAGAAATGGATTAAATTAAGAATGAAGAGTTAGCCAAGAAGAAGCTAGAGCTAATGAGCCAAGCAGTGATTTAATTAATACAGTTTCTATGTGATTATTTTGATTCTGGGCAGCCGGGACAAACAAGTGGTTCCTTGCAACATAAGATAAATAAAAAGTTAGGTATCTCCAGTGTTTTTTATAGCAATGAAAAGCTAACTAGTAATTCTTTATCACAGAATCTTCTTCATTGTCTTTCTTTGAGAAACCACACTACCTAAAGTCTGTATTTCTGTGTTTCCCTACTTTATCCTTGTTCCATTCACTTTCTCTTCTGTCTCCCCTGAAAGACAGAACTGGATAACAACTGTTAACAAGAGTTGCCAGACTTTGTGAGAACAGAGCGAAACACTCAGAGCAATCTACCACTCTCAGCACTTCTTCCAATCTGCACAGAGGGAAATCCTTACAAATTTTCTACCAAGGACTACCAGATGGAGTGATAGGATAAGGAATAACCACTTTCCCAAAGCAATCAAAGGAAGAAAGAGCATGTTGGCCTTTCATTATCAGGCTGCATCTTTATAAGCCAGGATTATTTTTAAGTATTTCTGGAGAAAAAAATATTATTTTCTGGAAAACCTAAATGCATTGGATGAAGTCAAAAAAAAACTCTCAAAGAGTTTTGACCAGAGAAAAGATGGATAGTTCTGCAATTCTCAAAGAAATTATAACCTTAGATTCTGGGAGAATTGTCAAAGTTTCACAGGGATACAATCCAAAGCACCAACCCAATTCACCCTAAGCAAATAGGGATTCACTGTGACGTAGAAAGACCAACTTTTTTGAATAACCCATTCCATTCTTACTTCCCCAACCCATATGAAGAGAACAGAAAAAGAGATAATCTTCCAGAGTTTTGTAAATGTATGAAAAGTCACGTACCCAGTGGACCACTTCTTCAGGAGGGTCCCACCTTACCTAGTATCATCCATCCCTTCTCACTAGTAGAACCATATGATAAAAGTTATCAAAACAAATCATCCATTTGTTGTGTCAGAGATCTTACGATCTAACATTCCCTAGAAAATTCATCCCAGACCCCTAGGTGATTCTCAATCCAATCAAGGCAACAAATAACTTTCCAAGGGTTACAACCTTTTAGTGACTAGATGCTTCTCCCAAAAACAAAAAGAGGAAAAATAAGAAAGAAGTTCCAGATGGAGAACCTCGATTCCAGTCCATAGATGTGAAATCTTCAGGATGCTGTGCTATTACCACTAACTTTAGTCACACAAATGATAGTGGTCTGTGTTAGCTGCTTCACTCTTTTCTGCTAGTCTACAAGGGGGAAAGCAAGGAGTACAGAAGGAATGAGGCAGAATTTAAAATACTCTGAATCAAGAAGAATGGGAAAATATCCCAATTAAACACACTTGAAGGCTTGGATGCAGCTCAATTGTATAGAAATCATGCCTCATACAAACGAAGTCCTGGATTTTGTCCCTAGCACCATATAAATAGGATATAGTACTATATACCTATACTCTCAGCACTTGAAAGGTAGAGGTAGCTGGATCAGAAGTTTAAGGTCATTGTCAGCCACAGTGCAAGTTCAAGGCCAGCCTAGGATACATGAGATCAAATATACAAATAAATATATATGTATATATGTATAAATAAATATAAACTTGAATAAACGTTGAATATAAAAACTTTGACAATTAGGATCCATTATCACACATGTCATACATCAAGTATTGCTACACCAATATTCACTGTAACTTGTATTATATAACTATAAAATAAATAATCTAGAAAGATATTCTATGCTATGATTTCAATATGTCCTCCAAATGCCACGTATTAGAAACTCTATCTCCCCTGAAACTGCATTAGGAAATAGAACTCTTAGGAAGAATTTACACCATGAGAGCTCTGCTCACATGTATAGATCCATGCTACTAATGACGAGCCAACAGCAATGACCTCTCTCATCTCATCTTCCACCAGGTGAAAAACAGTGTTACCCATCTCTAAAGGATGCAAGGTTCAAGGCACAATCTTGGAAGTAGAGAGACCAGGCCCTCACTAGACACTAACCCTGCTAACACCTTGTTCTTGGCCTTTCCAGCCTCTGAAAAGGAGACATCTATTCAGCTTGTTATACATGACTCAAGCTGCAGCGTTTCTTCACAGCAGCACATGACTGACTGAAACACTCCACCAGGTGGTGAAGGGTTTTGTAGGGTAAAATGGACAACTAGAGCAGAAAACCAACCAATCACTGAGCACCCTGACTCTGAACCCAGAGTCAGAGAAAGAAACACACCCTGTATTTGAGACCTGGGCTGGGGAAAGAAACATCTTTATCCCTGTGATTACACTCAGGAAACACCTAGACAAGCCACAATGTTAGACCCCTATTTAAAAATCACATTTTTAAACTCTGTAAGCCACTATCACAGCTCCTGGGCATTAGGTCTGGATATTTTTGAAGATAATGACTTAGCCAATTACAAATAATCAAATTACAGGAAGTCTGAGATAAAGCTCATAAATAATTTTCTTCTATTGTCCCACAGGACAAGACAAATGGATTATAGAAAGTTCAGATGGACCATGTTATAAATCCCAAGTGTTGAAAAGACATTAGAGAAAGGCATCTATTCTAAACCCCAGAGTTTAGAGATGAAAAACATAAATGAAATACTATTAAATTCCATGTTATAGGAAATTCATTAGGATTATATGCAGTAATAATAAAACTGGCCTCATTACAGTCATTATGAGAACAAAAAAGAGTAAAATTATGTCCAGTATCCTTTATGCACTTCAGTCACCTTGAGCTTCTGTAAATGCTACCTTGTTGGTATTGATTATTATATTCGCTAAGGCCAGGATGTTGAAATGACTTTCTCAACACAATCTAAACAGTAAAACAACCAGAACTAACTCTCTTAACTTCTGAATTCTCAACACTTCAAAAACCCATAGTATCAAAGTCAGAATTCCTCCAAACAAATACATGGTTCAGCCTATCACAGCAGTACCCCAGCTCATGGTACCAATTTTTGTTAGTTAAGGTTTCTGTTTCTGTGAAAACCACACTGTGACCACAGCAATTCTTATAAAGGTAAACATTTAATTGAGGTAGCCAACTTACAATGCTTTCTTCTAGTTTAGTGTGTGGGTGTTTACGTACAGTGAAAGTTGAAGAACAACTCTATGGCGTCTGTTCTTTCCTATCACCTTATATTGGTTAGAGAGACTGAATTTTGGATTTCAACACAAAATCCTGCTGACCAAGGAGTCTGAAGTGCTTGCATTTTGAACTGCCTCTCGTAAGTATTAGCTAATACTCCCATCTTGTGGTTTGATTCCATATTGCAGCATTACAAAATTTTGATTGTTTAAAAATTTGAGGAACCCATACTCCCACCAGCCTGGTTCACAGACAGGAAAGCCAAAGCACCCAAAGCCAGGTGTTTTGTCCAAGGTTTCCCAGTCAGTGACTGTGGAAATAATCAGAACGTCTTCTACCTCTAACTGCCTTGTCACTTCTCCAGTTGACACGGAAGGCTGTGGGCGAAACAGAGCTTCATTGAGCTTGTTACTCTCTGGGGATTTCTAAACCTGGAAACTGCTGTGTGCTGATTGCCCTCCAGGACCTGTCATCTAAAACAGAAGAGAGGAACCTGCTGTGACTCAGCTCAACAGCAACGCATTTCATATTAGCCGGGGTTCTTACGTGAGTGGGTAAGAACTCAATGTTGCGTCTTGTGGGGTTTCAGGAAGATGGGTTTGTTGGTTGGTTGGTTTTCATACAGAATCTCATACAGCCCAGGCTATCCTCAAAATCATTCTGTAGCAGAGGAGAACCTTGAACTTCTGATCATTCTGCCTTTACCTTCCAGGTGCTAGGATGCAGACGTACAGCAGCACCACACCAGGTTGATGTGGTTCTGGAGACTGAATTCGGGGCGTCATGCATGGTGAATAAGCACTCTACAAACTGAACTACATTCCAAGCTCAAACTTCTAGGCTTTAAGTGGTATCTGATCAACAGCAGATAAGGAGGCTTTTGCTTATCACAGGGCAACTAGAACAGATGTGCTGAAAACCATTCACTTTCATCACTTAATTAGAATCACAGACCTAGGCAGTGAGATGGCTCAGCGGGGAAAGGTGCTTGCCGAAGAAGCCACAAATTTTATAAAAGGATAGTGTGAGGTATCCTGGAGAAGGGAATTATGAGATGGATACTCTTATTCTTAAAAAATATCCTTGGGGTCCCCCCCGCCCCGCAGCAAGCTCCGGCAGGTCTCAGCAGTGCTGGGCGCAGGTGCACCCGAGCAAGCGCTACAGTCGGCGGCGGTGGCGGCGGCGGGTCAGACATATAAACACAGGAAATAGCCATATAAGAATTTATTAACAAGGAGAGAAAGAAATAAAGGGAAAGAGAGAGAGAGGGAGAGAGAGAGAGAGAGAGGGAGAGAGAGAGAGAGAGAGAGAGAGAGAGAGAGAGAGAGAGAGAGAGAGAGAGAGAAGGGGAGAGAGAGAGAGGAGGAGAGAGGCAAAGCCCCGTGTGAGAGGAAAAGCAGGAAGAGAGCGATGGCAGGGCGGAGGTCAGGAGTTAAAAGGAGTGGGCGTGGCTAGGGCAGGGACCAAAAGAACAACAGATACTATCTGAATATTTTGTATTCATGTGGGAAATTACCAAAGAGTAACAGAGCAGGGCAGGTTGGCTGACAGTATGTCCACACCTCTCCTTCTGCTCCTCTAGATCCAATCCCTCCCCATCTCATATCCTGCTCTATAGCAGAAGAACCACACAGTCTACCTTTCCTCCCTGAGTCCATCCCCAACAGATCACAAAGATTTTCTCCCCTAAACTTCCTTCACCCAACTCATCCCATCATCCCAGCCTCCTACTCCAGCAGGCACCCCCCGATAACCCACAACCCCAGAAAACCAGGTAGGCTGCTTGCAGATCTCCTCTTCTCCCTCTGTTCCCCAAGAACCAATCCCCCAATATTGTCCTCAGCTTTACAGCGAACACCTATGGTAACCTTCCCTGACCCAACTGTTCTCATATCCTGTGGATCCCAAAGATCTTCCTCTTCCAACCTCCTCAGCTTACTTCTTGCTTTGCTTAGTTCCAGTTCACTTGTCTTGAGCTAGCTTTTTTTACAACTCTGAAACCTGGACAATGAAACGTGCCTCAGAACAGCGGCTGAATGTGTTCAAGACGGCATGTCTGAGGAGGATTCTAGGTAACACACAAAGAGACAGGCTGCACAATGATGATATTTTAAAAAAACATCTCCATCTACACAAGAAAGTAAACTACAGCAACAGCACTTGACATACTTTGGTCATGTTATGAGAATGCATGACGGCAGATACTCAAAAGTAGGCCTGCTTGGAGGAGTGCATGGGATAAGGCGAAGAGGAAGGCCAAAAAATATGTTGGATAGACAGCATAAAGGAAGACTGTAGAATCTTGGGTATGATAATAACACAAGCATCTAGGACTGCCCAGAATAGGAACAACTGGAAAATCACCATAAACTGGTTGTCCGTGCAGGCTTAAGCATTGCTGGGGCATAAATGACTATGATGATGATGATGATGATAACACAGTCAACATACTTTCATAAAATCCAGGTAGGGAGCAGAAGCCAAGAAACGAAGCACTAACCAGACAAAGACAAAATCAGATACCCTTAATCCCCAGATGTCTAGACATGAGTGTAAAAACAGACTTAATAATGACCAGGACAATGTCGACCCTGGAGACCAGCAACCTTACCACAGCAGGCACTGAATATTCCAACATAGCTGAACCCATAAAAAAATGATCTAAAAATAACCTGTATGAAAATGATAGAGGTCCTTATGTATGAAATAAATCTTTTTAGAAAAATACAAACAATGTGAGAAAATGAATAAATCCCTTAAATAAATCCAGGAAAACACAAATAGTGCAGGGAAATGAATAAAACTGTTCAAGACCTGAATATCGAGATTTAATCAGGAAAAAAAACAAACTGAGGAAATGCTGGAAACAAAAAAAAATGGGCATTTGAACAAGAACTACAGAGGCAAGCTTCTACGGCAGAATACAAGAAATGGAAAAATCTCAGGTGTTGAAGATAATATAGGAAAAATAGATATATTAGTCAAAGAAATTGAACATCCAGGAAAACAGGACAGTAAGGAAAGACCAAATCTAAGAATAATAAGAATAGAGGAAGGGGAATAAACCCAGTTAAAGGTCCAGGAAATGTTTTCAACAAAATCAGAGAAAAATATTTTTTTTTATTGAGAAAAGGAAAAAAAAAAGTTTCCGCCTCCTCCCAGCCTCCCATTTCCCTCCCCCTCCTCCCAGCCTTCTCTCCCTCCCCCCACTCCTCTCCCTCTCCCTCTCCAGTCCAAAGAGCAGTCAGGGTTCCCTGCCCTGTGGAAAGTCCAAGGTCCTCCTCCCTCCGTCCATGTCTAGGAAGGTGAACAACCAAACTGGCTAGGCTGCCACAAAGCCAGAACATGTAAAAGGATCAAAACCCTGTGCCATTGTCCTTGGCTTCTCATCAGCCCTCATTACCATCCCTGACTTCAAACTCTATTACAGAGCTACAGTAATGAAAACAGTGTGGTACTGGCAGAAAAACAGAGAAGTCAACCAATGGAATCGTATAGAAGACCCGGATTTCAACCCACAAACCTATGAACACCTGATTTTCGATAAAGGAGCTAAAAGTATACAATGGAAGAAAGAAAGCATCTTCAACAAATGGTGCTGGCACAACTGGATGTCAACGTGTAGAAGAATGAAAACAGACCCATATCTATCACCATGCACAAAACTCAAGTCCAAATGGATTAAAGACCTCAATATCAGTCCGAACACACTGAACCTGATAGAAGAGAAAGTGGGAAGTACCCTACAACAGATGGGCACAGGTGATCGCTTCCTATGTGTAACCCCAGAAGCACAGACATTAAGGGCAACATTGAATAAATGGGACCTCCTGAAACTGAGAAGCTTCTGTAAAGCAAAGGACACTGTCACTAAGACAAAAAGTCAACCTACTGACTGGGAGAAGATCTTCACCAACCCCACAACAGACAAAGGTCTGATCTCCAAAATATATAGAGAACTCAAGAAACTAGACTTTAAAATGCTAATTAACCCAATTAAAAAATGGGGCACTGAACTGAACAGAGAATTTTCAAAAGAAGAAGTTCAAATGGCCAAAAGACACTTAAGGTCATGTTCAACCTCCTTAGCAATCAGGAAATGCAAATCAAAACAACTTTGAGATATCATCTTACACCTGTCAGATTGGCTAAAATCAAAAACACTAATGATAGCCTTTGCTGGAGAGGCTGTGGAGGAAGGGGTACCCTCATCCATTGCTAGTGGGAATGCAATCTTGTGCAACCACTTTGGAAATCAGTGTTTCGGTTTCTCAGAAAATTCGGGATCAACCTACCCCTGGACCCAGCAATACCACTCTTGGGAATATACCCAAGAGATGCCCTATCATATGTCAAAAGCATTTGTTCAACTATGTTCATAGCAGTATTATTTGTAATAGCCAGAACCTGGAAACAACCTAGATGCCCTTCAATGGAAGAATGGATAAAGAAAGTATGGAATATATACACATTAGAGTACTATGCTGCGGTAAAAAACATTGACTTCTCGAATTTTGCATGCAAATGGATGGAAATAGAAAACACTATCCTGAGTGAGGTAACCCAGAACCAAAAAGATGAACATGGGATGTACTCACTCATAATTGGTTTCTAGCCATAAATAAGGGTCACGGAGGCTACAATTGGTGAACCTAAAGAAGCTAAATAAGAAGGTGAACCCGAGGAAAAACATATAGTTATCTTCTTGGCTATGGGAAGTAGACAAAATTGCCGGGGAGAAAATTGGGATCTTGGGGGTGGGGTGGGATGGGGGTTAGGGGAGATGGGGAGAGAAAAGTGAGAAGGGTAGGATGGGGAGAACTTGGGGCAACGGGATGATTGGGATAAAGGAAGGTTGGATAGGAGAGCAGGGAAGCACAATTCTTAGTTAAGGGAGCCACCTTAGGGTTGGCAAGAGACTTGAACCTAGAGTGGCTCCCAGGAGCCCAAGGCGATGTCACCAGTTAGTTCCTTGGGCAGCTGAGGATAGGGAACCTGAAATGACCCTATCCTATAGCAATACTGACGAATATCTTGCATATCACCATAGAACCTTCATCTGGTAATGGATGGAGATAGAGACAGACACTCACACTGGAGCACTGGACTGAGCTCCCAAGGTCCCAATGCGGAGTGGAAGGAGGGAGATGAGCAAGGAAGTCAAGACCACGAGGGGTGCACCCACCCACTGAGACAGTGGGGCTGATCTATTGGGAGCTCACCAAGGCCAGCAGGACTGTGACTGAAAAAACATGGGATAAAACCGGACTCTCTGAACATGGAGAAAAATATTTATAACCTAAAGAAGGAGGTGTTTATAAAGGTACAAGAAGTATACAGAACACCAAATAGATTGGATGAGGAAAGAAAGTCCCCTTGCCACATAGTAATCAAAACACTAACATACAGAACAAAGAAATAATATTAAAAATTGCAAGGGAAAATGACCAAGTAATATATAAAGGCAGACCTATTAGAATTACACCTGGCTTCTCAATGGAGACCCTAAAACCCATAAAGTATTGAACAGATGGGCTGTAGACTCCAGGATACCATAGGTGCCAGCCCAGACTACTATACCTAGCAAAACTCTAAATCATCATTGATGGAGAAAATAAGATATTCCATGATAAAACCAAATTTAAACAATATTTATCCACAAATGCAGATCTACAGATGGTGCTAAGAGAGAATCTCCAACCTAAGGAGGTTAACTACAGCCATGAAAACACAGGGTATAAATAATCCCAGACAAATGAAGAGAAACACATATATGCAAACACATGAAGATGCATATGCACACACACAAACACACACTCAACAACATAGCAAAATAATAAGAGTCAACAGTCATTGGTCGTTGGTATCTCTATCTTTCAATATCATTGTCTCCATTCCCTAAGTAAATAAATAAATAAATAAAGCATACTAACAGAATGACAACAGATACCGAGGAAATCCAGAGAATCATAAGGACATCCTCCAAAAACCTGTATTCTGAAGCTGCCCCACCATTCAGCATGGGTGGCAGGTAGTGAGTGCCACTATAATAAGGAAGTATAATGGTTTGAATAGGAATAGCCCCCATAGACTCATGTGTTTGAATACTTGGCCCATAGGGAGTGACACTGTTAGGAGATGTGGCCTTGTTGGAGTAGATGTAGCCTTAATGGAGGAAGTGTGTCACTGTGGGGACAAGCTTTGAGGTCTTATATGTTCAAGTTATACCTAGTATGGCAGATAATCTCCTTCTACTGCCTGTGGATCAAGATACAGAACTATCAACTCCTTCTCCAGCACCATGTCTGCCTGCATGCCACCATCGTGAGAAGCCGTGGCAATAATGAACTAAACCTCTCTGAAACTGTAAGCCAGTGCCAATTAAATGTTTTCTTTTCTAAGCATGGTCATGGTCATGTTATCTCTCAATAAAAGCCCTAACTAAGACAGCAAGTATTTGTTGGAGAGATGGGAGAGATACACACTTGGAGCAGCTTGTGCAATGTGGAGAGAAATGTGAACTGTAGCCTGGTTATTCTTCACTGTACATCTAATATCCACTTATGAGTGAGAACATATCATGTTTGTCTTTCTGGGTCTGGGTTGCCTCAGTCATAATGATTTTTTCTAACTTATATTTGAGAGAATGTTAGTGACAGTTGTGTGGCTTGATCTATTTGTGGGATCCCGGGCAGTGGGACCAGACACATGAACCAGCTTTTGGGAGCCCATTCCCTATGGTGGGAAAACTTGCTCAGCCTTGATGCAGTGGAGAGGGACTTAGACCTGCCTCACCTCGATATGCCAGGCTTAGCTAACTCCCCAGGGCAGGCCTTGCCTTCTCTGAGGAATGGATGGTGGTGGGAGGGAAATCAGGGCAAGTGGGAGAAAGGAGGGAGGGGAACTGTGGTTGGCATGTAAAATGAATAAAAAGGAGAGAGAAGAAGAAAAGAAAAAAAGAAAAAATCTCTTCTCCAACAAATTGGAAAATCTCCAAGAAATGGACAAGTTTCTCGATCACTACCACTTACCAAATTAAATCAAGATCAGGTAAACAGTTTCAATAGACCTATAACTGGTAGTGAAATAGAAACAATCATTAAAAGTCTCTCAACAACAATAACAACAAAAGCCCAAGGCCAGATGACTGTAGGGCAGAATTCTGCACGACTTTCAAAGAAGAATTAATACCAATATTCCTTTCTGTGGTCCGCTGGAATCATGCAGTGAGATTTCACTGATAAGGCAGAAAATTGACTAACCAGAGGAAAGCCCAATTCACAAGGTGCTGGACCTACCACCTTCGGCATATTGACTGATACAGTGGATCTCTTGTGAAGCCATAAGCACTCTCCCTTGGTGCAAGGTTCAGCAGAATATGGATTATTAGGGCACAATTCTCCCCACCCCCACACTCTGTGGGACTTCCAGTGGGAAGTTCAGTTCCCACAGTCTAATCTCTTGCTTCTTTTCCTGAGATCCATCAGAAGCCACCTCCCTGCAACTATCTTTGATTTGGCGGGACATGCAGTGAGGAAAGGAGTCTTTCATATAGATCACACTTGGAACCTTCAAAGATAAAGGGACGTCCAAGCTCAGGGAATTGCCTGTGTTTTGCGTGTGTCTGTGAACTAGAAATGTTACAGAACAGGAGGAGAACAGCAGGAGAAGAATAAGGAAACTGATGCAAAAAAGTACGTAATGGAGCATTCATTTCGCCCTCAGTTCTAAGTCCTGCATTTTCTGTAGGTCTTCTTCTGGATTCTGGGGGACACAGGCTGACACTCAGAGGTCCCCGATCATTTCTCAAATTATTCAACAAAAATAAAAACAGAAGGAACATTGCTCAATTCCTTCTATGAGATCACATTTGCCCTAATACCCAAACTACACAAAGGCTCAACAGAAAAAAGAAAATTACAAACCATTTTCCCTTATGAACATAGATGCAAAAACATTGAATAAAATATTTGTAAACCAAATCCTAGAACACATCAAAAAGGTCATGCAATCCATAGGTAAAGGGATGGTTTAATACATGAAAATCAATAAATGCAATCTACTATATAAACAAATGGAAGAAAAACACACACATGATCATCTCATCGAACACAGAAAAGGCCTTTGACAATAGCCAATACCCCTTCATGATAAAAGTCCTGAAGAGATTATGGATACAAGGGACATACATAAATGTAATAAAGGCAGTTTACAGCAAGCCCATATCCAATATCAACTTCTATAGAAAGAAATTCAAAACAATTTCACTAAAATAATGAACAAGACAAAGTTGTCCATTCCTAATCAATATAATATCTGAAGTCTTAGCTAGGGTAATAAGACAACTGAAGGAGATCAAGAGAATACAAATTGGAAAAGAAAAAGTCAAGAATTTTTATTTGTAGATGATATGTTAGTATACATAAGTGAACCTAAAGGTTTATCGATGTTTATTTTGGCATTAAGCCCATTAAACCTCTCAGGGTCTGGAGCAGAACATCTATGGCAAGTGAAAATGGCTGGGGAAAGGGACCTGAAGGGTAGAACAAACTGACTGACTTGAGTTAAGTTCCCCTTACATGTTTTTTTATTCCTTGGGTGAAGAAGAAAAACGGGGGCATTTTCCACAAAGCTTTCTGTTTATATAGGCGTACAGACAATTTAGCAATTCCATAGGCAGTAAGAATAGTATCAAACAAGCATTTCACAGAATCACAAAAACCAGTGGATCTGACAAGGAAATATCTTGCAGCTCAGTGTGGACATGGCTGCGAAACTCCCTGGAGTCTGGGAACATAGCATTGGTAGCCATAGCAACTTGTAGGCCTGGGAAGAAGGCAAGGTGTTTGATTTGCATTAGTGTCTAGCTGGCTGAGTTAAAAAGGATTCTCTTTGCTTTGGGTAAAAGTATAAACAGTTGATTTCTGGGTTGTGATCTTGAGTTAATTGAAACCAAGGTGAAGGGTCATACAGACTATTAGTAGCTTGTTGGGTTAGAGTAGAAGACAACAGATGACCCCTTCCTGAGTCTGCTGGTGGAGCAGACATACTGTCTCTCTATTTAGCCTCCTGTTTAGGGCTCCTTTCTTATCAGTGAGTGATGTCAATAAAGATAGTTGTGGGGTGAGAGGGCTAGTTTTATGTAGATTTTGGCTATCAGAACACACGGTGTAGGGGGAGGTATTTGGTTGCCCTACAGGAAAAGTCAAGTTTACATGGCTGGGATATTACAGAAGGGAGAAACATCATGATTTCACAAGATTTTTCCAGAACTGACAGTGACTTAACCAAAAAGCAGGTGTTCCCGCAGCTCTGCAAAGTGGGGTTCTCCATGTGGAGTGTCCATGCTACGTGGATTTGTCTAATAGAGCTGACAGCTGTGCATTTACTGTATAATACTTATGGGCTCACCCCCAAAAATTCACCAGGAAACTCCTACAGCTGTAAACACTTTCAGCAGAGTAGCTGGATACAAATTAACCCACAAAAATTAGTAGCCCTCCTATATATGAATGGCAAAAAAACTGAGAAAGAAATCAAGGAAACAACATCTTTTACAATAGCCTCAAATAATACAAAATACCTTGGGATAGCTCTAACCAAGTGTCTTAGTTAGGATCTTTATTGCTGTGAAGAGACACCATGAACACGGCAATTCTGACAAAGGGAAACATTTGACTGGTGCTAGTTTACAGGTTCAGATGTTTAGACCATTGTCATCATGACAGGGAGCCTGACAACATGCAGACAGATGTGGTACTGAAGAGATAGCTGAGGGTTCTACATCCAGACTGGCAGGCAGCAGGAAGAGAGTGAGATACTGGGTCTAGCTTGAGCATCTGAGACCTCAAAGCCTACCCTCAGTGACACACTTCCTCCTACAAAGCCACACCTACTCCAACAAGGCCACACTTCTAATACTGCTGCTCTCTGGGCCTATGGGGGGTCATTTTCATTCAAACCACCATACCAAGTAAGTAAAAGACTTTTATGATTAAAAAAAAATTCATGGGGGTTGGAGAGATGGCTCAGCGGTTAAGAGCATTGCCTGCTCTACCAAAGGTCCTGAGTTCAATTCCCAGCAACCACATGGTGGCTCACAACTATCTGTAATGAGATCTGGTACCCTCTTCTGGCCTGCAGGCATAGACACAGACAGAATATTGCATACATAATAAATAAATAAATATTTTAAAAAATTCAAGTCTTTGAAGAAATTGAAGAACATATCAGAAAATATAAAGATCTCTCATGCTCATGAATCGATAGGACTAACATAGTAAAAATGCCATCTTATGCAAAACAATCAATAGATTCATCACAATCCCCATCAAACTTCCAAAAAAATATTTTACAGACCTTGAAAGGACAATTCTCAACTTCATATGGAAACACACAAACACACACACACACACACACACACACACACAAAGATAGCTAAAACATTCCTAAACAACAATAAATAAACTGAGGGATGTCTCACTGATCTTCAGTTATACTACAGAACTATAGTAATAAAAATTAAATGGTGTTGCCATAGAAACATACACTTTGGTCAATGGGATGGAATTGAAGACCCATACATAAACCCACACACCTATTGGGCACATGCTTTTTAGAAAGAAGTCAGAAATACATAATGAAAAAAAAGCATTTTCAACAAATGGTGTTGGTCAAATTGGATACCTGCATACAGAAGAATTCAAATTGATCCATACCTATTACTCTGCACAAAACTCAGCTCCATACAGATCAAAGGCCTCAACATAAAACCAGGAACACTGAACCTGATAGAAGTTAAAGTGGGCATTAGCCTTGGATGAACTGGCACAGGGATAGCTTCCTGAACAGAACACCAATAGTACAGGGACTAAGAGCAACAATTAATAAATGGGACCTCATGAAATGGAGAAGCTTCTGTAAAGCAAAGGACAATGTCATTTGGAAAAAAATGGCAGCATACAGAATGGAAAAGATTTTACCAACTCCACATCTGATAGAAGGATAATGATGTGAGATTATCCTCTGTATGCTATGAACACCATTGATTAATGAATAAAGCTGCTTTGGACCTATTGCAGCACAGAACAGGGCAAGGTGGAAATTTCAAGCAGATAGAGGGCGAGAGGGTAGGTGGAGTCAAAGATAAGCCAAGTAGCCACCACTACAGATGCCAGATATGGATACCAGACAGAAACTTACTGGTAGGCTACAACTGGTGGCGATACATAGATTAATAGAAATGGGTTAATTTAAGCTATAAGAGCTAGCTAGAAATATGCATAAATTAATAGGCCAAGCAGTGTTCCAATTAATACAGTTTCAATGTGATTATTTTGGGTGTGGGTAGTGGGGAAATGAATGAACAGTTTCTGCTTACAGGCTAATCTCTAAAATATTCAAAGAACTCAAGAAACTTGATATCAAACAACCTAATAACCCAACTTAAAAATGGGGTACAAATTAAACAGAATTCTCAACAGAGAAAACTCAAGTGGCGGAGAAACACTTCAAAAAATGTTCAACATTCTTATCCATCATAGCAATCCATATCAAACTACTCTGAGATTCCATCTTACATCTGTCTTAATGTATAAGATCAATAATACCCTGAGGATGTGGAGCAAGGAGAACACTCCTCCATTGCTGGTTGGAGTGCAAATTTGTACAGTCAGTATGGAAATCAGTATAGCAGTTTCTTCAAAAATGGGAATCAATATACTTCAAGATCCAGCTATAACACTTTTGGTCATATACCCAAAGGATGCTTCATCCTACCACAGGGATGCTTGCTCAACCATGCTCACTGCTGTTCTGTTAATAATAAAAAGAAATCGAAAACAACCTAGATGTTCCTCAACTGAAAAATGAAGAAAGAAAATGTGGTATATTTACTGTACAAATTTGCACTCCAACCAGCAATGGAGGAGTGTTCTCCTTGCTCCACATCCTCAGGGTATTATTGATCTTATACATTAAGACAGATGTAAGATGGAATCTCAGAGTAGTTTGATATGGATTGCTATGGTGGATAAGAATGTTGAACATTTTTTGAAGTGTTTCTCCGCCACTTGAGTTTTCTCTGTTGAGAATTCTGTTTAATTTGTACCCCATTTTTAAGATGGGTTATTAGGTTGTTTGATATCAAGTTTCTTGAGTTCTTTGAATATTTTAGAGATTAGCCTGTAAGCAGAAACTGTTCATTCATTTCCCCAACTTTTAAAAGTATTACTCAACTTTTAAAAACACAATATCATGAAGTTTGCACACAAATGGATGGAACTGTAAAGAAATCATCCTGAGTAAGGTAATCCAGACCCAGAAAGATAAATATGGTATGTATTCACTTATATCTGGATATTAACAATTAAATAAATGAAAACCAAGGTTCAATCCATAGACCCAGAGAGGTTAGGGTGGAAGACAAGAACAGGAGGATCAAGTAGGAAGGGAAAGGGAGGTGAGATTTAGGGAAGGAATGAGGGCAGAGACAGCTAGAATTAAATGACATTTGAGGGACATTATGGAAACCTAGTGAAGCAGAAACTTCCTATAACATATGAAGGTGAACCATCTGATGTCTTCAAACGATTAGGGAGATGGAACTCCAACTGGCCATTTTTTGTCACCGAGAGAAGCTTTCAGTACCAGGATTGCATTTCATCCAATTGAGTCATTTGCTGAAAGGGTCCCATGGAAATCCTCCAACAACCCAGGCTGTTGGCAAGCAACAGGTTTCTTTCCAAAGTCTAACAAGGCCCCATTGCTGAAAACAATAACCACACAACACACTAAACACAGAGAAGTCAAGTTGGTGCCTACATAAACCAGACTCCCATGTTCTAGTGTCTGTGCCAGCGAGAGATACTCTAACTGCTACCTAAAGAGAAAAGGAAACACCATCCCAACCACAGCACCATTTATTTTACATTCTGTCCTGCCTGAAAAAAATATGCTAGGGCAATGATGACACAAGGCTTGTGGAAGTTACCAACCAATGTCTTTATTTGTTGCCTCTTAAAGGAAATTTGTGTGTGCTGTAGCAATTTATAATGCAGAATACTTGCTAATTAGTACTATCGAACACCAGCAAGAGTCATCAAAATACCTATCATTAGCAAATAGTCCCAACACTAAGGAGGCAGAAGCAGGGGAATCTCAAATTGAAGACCATCCTGTGATATGTATTGAGACTCTGCCTCCAAAGAAAATCAACAAGTAACTGCCTTGACCTTGAAGAGTTTGTTAGATGATGCTAATGCTGTGTTTGCCTACGATAACCTAGAGAATAATATGTACAAACCCCCTTTCTGGTGCTTGCTGGAATTGTAAAGGACCTTTGATTAACCATTTCTAAAGAAACACATCCAAGAGCTGGCACAAGTCAAAAACCATTGGCTGCCCCTTCGCCCAAAAGACATTGAAGTTTTTCTTGTGGCAAGAAATTCCTTCCCAAACACAAGTGTTCCATATCAAGAGTAGGAACATGTTTCTTGGATATTATAGCTAGAAAAACCCACCAGGCTGTCCAGGCAAATACCCTTAGGTCAGGTAACCAGGTCTTGAGCAATGCTCCCAAGTGCACTCTCTCTCAGAAAAGTAATACAGTTTAGTGCACCAGAGGGCGCCCTCCAGCAAGCCTACCTGATTCAAGAGCCAGCCTTGCTGCTTAATCAAGTGTATTACCATGGCAACTTTCTTAACCTTGCCCTGTCTTAATCTGCAATAAACTAGACAAACTTTTTATTTTGGTTAGCATCTACCTCTACAAAACAGAAGTAGCAGTAATCCCCTTAGCCATACTCAAATCATTAAATAAGTTGTGATATATTTAGTTCATAACATGAGCTGCCCCTTGGCATCACTTTGTGATTATTGCTTCTCAGAGACATTCGAGTCTAGGAGTTAAACAATGACTCTACCTGAAAAGGGCTACTAGGAAAGATGGCCTCCCCTTGGCACCCCAGTGATATATTTAATAAATTCAGATGGACACAGACAGTATGGTAAAGACAGGCAAGGCTTGTCACAGTGTCCTTGGAGCTGCATCCAGTGTGCCACACAAGTTTCCCTGAAGGACAAGCAACAGTGAATCAAGGCTAAAGGAAGAAAAGTGCAGCACAAAGCCCCCTGGAAAATCTGGCCAATGACCAGCAGCCAGTAGGCTACCAAGGTGAAGCCAATGCATCTAAGTCAGATTGGTGATGTTGACAGACCTTAGGCACTGCATAGGGGAGCTAGAGAGGGGAAAATGGAACAGACATAACTCAGCCAAGATCCGATCCACTGTCCCTCTGAGTCTGGGTCTCATTACTTCCTTCTGAGTCTAGAATGGGCTCCTAGGGGAGAACTATTGAAATATGGACAATGTAGGTGAGCGATCACCAGGCTTTAGCACTCACTGCCCAGCACTCAGATCAAAAGTCCTTTAGTGGAAAAGACACTAAACACATCAGAGAACATTTGAAAACTGTCTCATTATGTTCCCCAACATAGTTTTCAATGTCGTCTCAGCCATTTTCTTAAGATTAGCCTGTTTGAAACTCATTTCTTCCTTCCTGCTTTGCTCATACCTGAGAAGTATTAGAACAAAGGATGCAACAAGGCACAAAACAACTCTAAATTTCTCCATTTTGCTTGCCAAGATTTGACTCCATCCATCTATCCATCCATCCATCCATCCTTCCATCCATGCATCCAGTGCAAATTTCGTTCCATATCAGATACTACAATAGTAAAGTGTAGAAGCTGGGTGTGGTGCCTTTAATCCCAAACCTCAAAAGCAGAAGTGGGTGACTCTCTGTGAACTGTAAATTTTAAAACCAGCCTAATCTAGATAGCAAGTTACAAGACCTGTATCAAAAAAAAAAAAAGAAGAAGAAGAAAAAGAAGAAAGAAAGAGACGGGGAGGGGGTGGAGTGGTGTAGTATTCACAGCTACCCTCGGGATTTCCAGAAAGAACTACATAGAGGAGGTCAAAGGAGCGCGCTCCTAGGCAACACATCTGTAAGAACACACAAAGACAAAAATGTGAGAAGGAAGAAACTGACCACAAAACATCTGCAGTAGCTCGCACTATCGAAAACTCCAGATTGAAGCAGGTGCTCTGGGGTTATCCTATACTGAGCTGCCTTTCAAATATATGATGTATCTCTATCTTACCTGCTCTTAGGACTCTTCCTCCTATTGCATTGCCTTGTCCATCCTTCATACGAGGGCTTTTGCTTTGTCTCATTGCATCTTGCTTTGTCCTATTTGGCTGTTGTCTGTTGGAGGCCTGATCTTTTCTGAAGAGGAAATGAATAGAATGTGGGTCTGGGGGTCAAAGGAGGGGGGAATAAACTGAGAGAAGTGGAAAGAGGGAAACTATGGTTTGTGTTGTGATGTATTGTATGAGAGAAAAATGTATTTCAATTAAAAAAGTCTTTTCCACATCAGATTACCCATGGTTGATATGAGTAACATTTTTGTATTGTAACCAAATTTTTAGTATCAAAACTGGAGTCTTGGTTTCTTTGGTATTTGCATCTGGATGACATGTTTTAGTCTGTCTTGTAATGTTTTAACTTGGATCACTTTTTAGGAAGTGATGTGATGCTTTGTGATGCTTATGTCTGTGGATATAACTGTTTGTTTTTTTTCCAGTTCATGTTTAATTTCAGGCAACCAATCATATAAATTGCCAGATGCAAACACTTAATAAAGTCTCCTGGAATACTTGTAAAAAAAAAAAAACAAATATATGCAGCTGTCATCAGTGAGCCACTCCCTAGCTCGACAGTCCATTTGGGCAGACTGTTTCCTTACTGCAGGGCCAACATTGCACAAGCTGAGATTCACCCAAGCATTCTAGGAATTCCTAAAACTCACTCTAGCCACAAGTCTTTTCCTTTTATGAGGCCTGAGGGGCCTACAGCTCTCCTTTTAGGTAAGCTATTTCTCCTGGGTGCTGAGAAAATTCAATTGACGAAGAAGTTTTTCTATTAGTTTATCCCTCTGGGCAAATTAGAGCCTAGAGACCATGTGAAATGATGCTTCACCCCACCTGTGCCTCACTGAGAGTGTGATTAAACAGAAGAGCAGCAGTTGCCTCATTAGCCCTCTACCTGTGGCCATTAGCAGGCAGAAAAGCAAGTGCATCAGCTAGATATGCTAAGCGCACCCTTACTATTTGCTAAGGTTTCAAAGAGAGCCTTCATTGCCGGTGGAGTTACCTGGACAGCAGTTTGGGCATGCTGAGCATGGTTGATAGGCTGTCTGCTCCATGGAGCCGGACCCTGCAAATCCAGAGGCAGCAGACTGGGGCTCTTAGAAAGGTTGTTTGTTTCCATGAAAGCATCCAGTCCTAGTGTTACTGGGGAATCGGGATTTGGTGGTGGTGGTGTTTGGTTAGTTGGTTTATTTGGAGTTTTTCTGTAGATGCTGCTGTTGTTGTTCTGTTTCATTTTTTTCTTCAGTTGAAAATAGTTTTTATTTAGACAATATATTTTGATTACGTTTCGCCTCCCAAACTCCTCTCCGATCCCCTCCCACTTCCTCATCCACCCAAATCCACACCCTTTCTTTCTCTCTCTAATTATACTATAAACAAACATCTAAAAAATAATAATAAAATTTCCAGGCAGTGCTGGTATACTACTTTAATTTCAACATGTGGAAAAGAGAGACAGGTAGATCTCTGTGAGTTTGAGGCCAGCCTAGTCTACAGAAGAAGTTCTTGGAAATCCAAGGCTATATAAAACAAATCCTATCTTGAAAAACCAAATAATGTCAATAACAATAACAATGATAGTGATAAAACAAACAAAGTAAAATAGGACAAAACAAATAAACAGAAAAAAAGCCCAAAAAAAGCTCAAGCAATGCAGAGATACAGAGGCACAGAATTCATACACAAAGAAATCCCATAAATACACAAAACCGGAAACCTTCCTCAGGTCTTCACTGTAGATTACAGGGGTTGTAGCTAGGTTCATGTTTACCTTTCTCCTCCTGTGATAGTGTGCAGAATCCTGTTCCAGTACCATAAACACTAGTCAGAAGGAGCAAAGATTCTAGGTAGGCACTATTTCAACATCTCCATGTTTGATGCATTTGTCAGTGTTGCCTTCAGAGACAGAACTGTCAGTTTGTAAAGAGCCACCAACAGCCTTGGCAACAGCCCAGGTGGTTTAGGGCTTCCCATGAGTCCCCTTTAACCAACAATTTGATGAGATGTAACCGATTCCCAGTACTGGAAATTTCCGTTGCTGGTGATATATGTCCAGCTGGGACTGTCTCCCCATTATTTGGCAATTTCATTTAGATCTCCTTCAAATATGTATATATTTTAGGAAGCTTTTACTGTATTAGGTTTCCATACAACTCCAATACTCCTTTTGTGGTTTTTTTAATATCTTTAATAAAAGAATTTTAAAGTGGATTCAGAAACTTCAAGATCATTTTATTAAATTTGAGTAAGAAACCACACAGTGGGCAAATTGTAAGTCACTGCAATTGTCAAAAGGAAGGTGGCAAAGAAAAAGAAAACCGTTTCATTTGAGTTAAAGACCCAAGAGACAGCAGCAGCACTAGGTGACACTTCAACCAATGGAGAAACAGAATTGAGGAAAAGAAAAGACTATGCAGTTTGAGTTAAAATTCAGAAAGGGGCAGGCCTAGAAATGAAGAACTGAGAACAACTGAATAGAGGGAAGGGTGTCTGAGTTAAATAATTATATCATTAAGGAGATAGTATTCCTTCCATCTTTTTAGCATGCCTTGAGGTGAATTAGCTTTCCCAACAAGTGGTCTCCTCATCAGGTAATTGGCAGGCTCAGCTGGATTAACAGTAAAGGAAAGAAACTGTGGGGTATAATATTTTGGGCAGCTTACAAAGTCAAATTGTGACCTAATGCAGAATTCAGATTCTATTTATCTGACCAGGGAAAACAACTCTATGTGAATAAATCAACCCATCAGCATCACCATCGTTTCATATGTTTGTTGAGAATCCAAGTAGTGAAAAAGCTGATATTTCCCTTTCTAGTACTAGCAGGGAAACAGAAGATGGGGGTCCAAAGCAGACTCTGACTGAGGTGTCCACTCTTGATTACATGCAAGCATGTGTCTACCTAACTAGCATTAGTTGGTGTCAAGCACATAACCTCAACATCCAGACAACAGGGCCTCAGTGTGCAGCTGGGTGGGGCAAGTAAAGGAGGGGTGAAAGGATTACAGATTTTATTTTTACTGGTGTAAATTAGTAAATAAAGCTCTACAAGGTGGGAGAATAAGACAAACTAAAAGCTGTCATATAAAAGGTTATAAGGGAAGTGAACATTTGTCAACACCCCACAAAAAAAAAAAAACCTAACAGCCAGATAGAAAAAGCAGCATAGTCAACAGCCAATGCCATGCAACCAACTCATGATAGAACTCAAAGTTGGAGTTTTCCAGTTTCCATTCTGTCCACCTCCCCAGACAAAAATGTTGGAAACCTGAAAAAATGGGGTGACCTAGGAGATGAATTAGAAATAAGGGGGTGTGGAAAAAGAAAGAGAGAATATTAAACCTAGAGAAAGGATGGGAAAGAGCAAGGAAAAGCAATCATCTAAAATTGATGATGTTGGAGGGATGGCCCAGGGGTTAAGAGCACTTATTGCTCTTCCAAAGGGCCCAGTTCAACACCTACACAGCAGCAAACAACTGTCTATAACTCCAATTCCAAGGGGAAAGCCAATGCCCTCTTCTGGTATCTGAGGGCACTGCACTCTGAGAATGCCTCACACACAAGCATATAGGCAAAACACCCATTCACCTAATAGGTAGATGAATAGATAGATAGATAGATAGATAGATAGATAGATAGATAGATAGATAGATAGATAGATAGATAGATAGATAGATAGATGGATGGATGGATGGATGGATGGATGGATGGATGGATGGATGGATGGATGGATGGGCAGGCAAGCAGATGGATAGGCAGATAGACAGATGGACACACATACACAGACAGACAGATAATTTAGTGGTGATGTCCAGCATGGCAGTGCCTACCTATAATCAAAGCACTTGGGAGGCTGAGGCATGAGGAGCATTACAAAATGCCTGACAAATGTAACTTAAGGAGGAAGGATTTATCTTGGCTTTCAGTTTAAGGGAACAGTCCTTCAGAGTGGGGAATTCATGGCAGCAGGAGCATAAGGCAGCTGGCCACATTTCGAAGCAGGAACAGATGAAGGCTGGGCTAAGCAAGCTTTCTCCTCTTTATTTAGTCCAGGAGTCTAGCCAGGGGACTAATACTGATGTCATTTAGCCTGGATCTTCCCACTTCAATTGACCAAGCACAGACATACCCAGAGGTTTGTCTCCTAAGTGATTCTAGATCCTATAAAATTGACAGTCAGTATCAACCATCACACCTGAGCTACAGGGCAAGACCCTGTCTCAAAAAAAAATGACATTAATTCTAAAACTCATGGCCACAAAAATGCTTAAGAAAAGTTTGGAAAAGAACAAAACAAAAATTGTCCAAATTCCAAATATGCTTGAGCTCATGCTATTGAGACCAAAACAGTGCATTAATAGAGAAGTAATCACATGCAGAAACGTGAGAGATTATGAAGCCTGTGAAAGGATAGAGTATACATGGAATTCACTGTGTAATGAAAACATTACTTTAATCCCAGGAAGGATGGGTGGGAGAGAACCTACTCAATAGCATTCTCCTGGCGTGACTGCATTCTCCTATAGGCCCAGCACGAGAGAGGCTGTATAAAGAGGATATGTAGCGGCGTAAACGAATGCAGACAGTTTGTAAAAATATATATAGTTTTAATGTAGAAATAGACTTACAGAACCACCGTTCCCACGGAGACCAGGAAAGTAGAAGAGACAGCTCGGAGCACACTCGCCAAATTTATAGGCAGAAATTAGCCCGAGGTGAACACGCCCCCTAAGGGGCGGGACTTATCCCTACAAGTATAAAGCTAGCCTTAGCCCTATAGTGAGACCTTGTCTCAAAAACAAATAAATGGCAGTATTGGCTGAACATGGGAGGCAGAAATTATTGTTATTTAAATCATTACTTTACACCATTAAAAAAAAAAAAGCTGAAGGGCTGGAGAGATGGCCCAGAGATTTAAAATGGGCACACATTTTAAATCTCTGGGCCCAAGCGATGCTGCCCAGTGGTGCAGGAACAGGTCCATCTTCCTCTGCCAATTAAAGAATTAAAAGCCAGGGAAGAAGAGTTACTGGAAATCTTGGGGAGTCCCAGCAGGCAGTTCTTGGTGTCATTAATAAAAAATTTTAAAGCAGACACAAGAAGATTAAGGATACATGATGTTCTCAGAGGGAAGCTTAAGGACAATTTCTTAGCATTTCAAGGGGAAAATCCCGGGTCAGGCAAGCTGTAGCTCTTGGAACTGCTGGAAGGGAGGAGGTAAATGGAGAACAAAAGCTATGCTGCTTGAGATAAGGCTGCGCAATGGTCAGAGCCTAAAGAGAGGAGCTTGGGGAAAAGGAGAAGGAAGTCCAAAGCATTTGTTAGACGTCTAAAAGGATGCTTGAGCTCAGGCCTACCTTCAGAAGAAAAGGAAGCTGCTGTGCCTTTCCGAGACAAGCTTCAGGACAGAGGTAAGCAGATGTAGCAGAACCTCGCGGCAGCTTGGCTTGCAGGACTGCACTAGCGGTGGGTATTCTGGAAAGTAAAACACATTATCTTAAGGTTAACCCACCTTGGGGATCGGCCACCCTAGTCAGATCCCTAACCTGTCCCATTGCACTTAAAGGAATGTCTCAGCATAAAAGCGCAAACTTTCTTTACTAAGTTCAGTACCTAGCATCTGTATCAGACGACCCACAGTTGCCTTGAACTCCAGCTCCAGGGGCATCCCGTGCCTCTCTCCCGCGGCACTGGCACTCAGGTACTCACATGCACATTCTCCCATGTGTACACACGTACATACACACAAACAAAAAAATCATTGAAAGCCCTGAGAAATGGTTTCTAATTAAAAATGTCAATACTGGGCAATACTTTGTAGCTATTAGAAGAAGGGAGGGTATATCTAGAATGCTAAGAAGCACCACAAAACGAAGCAAGTAGGGAAAAGACTGGTACATTTTATCTCTTTAGGATGTGGAACTTCTCTTTTAGAATAGAGATGACCAATGAAGCTATAAGTCACAGGATAGATCTAGAGAAATATTAAATATCCAGCTGAGATCTTATTGCCATGAAATTCCTACAAGAAAACTAAATATAAAAAATATCAGCCAAAGAATATGACAAGCAATTCAGAGAAGAGGAAATAGAAATGTCCCATTAACATATGAAAAGAAGAACCTCATTGTAATCAAGGAAATACCAATTAAAGAAAATTTTTAAAAAACACTTTAAGATCAGCCTGCCAAGAATATTAATAATCAAAGACAGCTAGGTATGTGAGACCTATACGTCCAAACCTAGGTAATAGGTGTCAGAATAGACACAGTTATACTGAAGGACAATTGAATAAAATTTTTAAGTTTTGCTTTCCTGCATAAACAAATGATCAAATTACTTGTTATTCTTTTGATAGCAATTTGACCTAAAACTAGAAAGATAAGATATTATCCTCAGAGCCCAAACAGAAAGATATTAGAATCTATTTGTATCTCAGCCATTGCTTCAGTCAGATGAGTCCATAATCAAAGCCATCTATACCTAAAGTACCCACCCCATCTCTCCTCCGGGCGTTTGATGCCATTAACTGGCTCCTAGTATGGGATGACAACATCTTTGCTAGGTTATCTCATTTTCCAAACCTCAGTGATGATTCTATTTCATGTTGGCAAGTGAAGTAATTAAATTCCTTTAGTAGCTGGGTCATTGGGTGCTAAATGAAAAATTTGACTCATCCGGTAAGAGAGACACATGTCATTAATCATGGTGGGGCCACTCTCCCACTGTTGAGTGTCTCGTTGACCTCACTTCGCTTCATTTATCTAACTCATTCTTCACCTCATTTTCTCTGCAGAGTTGCAGAGAAGGGCGTCTGGGGAGACTAAGAAGGGAGGAAATTCACTTAGACCCTAGTGACTAGGGACTAAAATTCTGTCTTGTCCTAGGGTATAAGGAATGAATTGACTTTCCGTGACGTATGGGTCTTAAAAGCACTGGTGAAATGGTGTCACCATGTGGGGAAGTTGTAAGTCTGAAATCACAGGCATCAGTTAGTAAAGCAAAGAGGGTGGAGGGAGTGTGGGGTCCCTTCAACCACCACAGCTAGCAGGATACGTTCCACAAAAAGCAAGAAGGCAATGCAGTTCAACACAACTCAGTAGCCAGTGTTGTTCAAACTTTGGAAGTCTGACCCCACATATTTATTTTAGGCATATTTAAGCATGGTAAAATTTGGTGAAAAATTCGCTGATTATAATTAATTCAATCCTGTATGTACATAAAGCTTAAGATGTGACTACATCAACTCTTTGTAAAGCACATGTGATATCTTCCATAAGGATGGGTTCTATAGGTGGACTACAGGTGACACCTTCCATGAAGGTGTGTTCTATAGATTGACAAATTCATGATAAGGGTCTGGGGAAGGATCCACTGAGATCTTGACCACACAGAAAACACAAAGGTCACCCGATTATTAACCACATCCACACCCAGCTTTCTTCAAAGGGAGGGTTATGCAGCCCTCTCTTTGGAGGACAACACTTTGTGTTTAACGTTCCTGGTTCCCCTAGTGTTTATCTGTGAGCACAAGGACCTCTGTGCCTCACGGAATCAGGTATCCAAGGCTTTGGATGCTCCTCTCTAATAAGCAGATTTCTCCCTCCCTGTGTTATTCCAACCTTAAGTTTTGCAACATTCTTTATGATGCCTGACTCTAACTCTTGCTCCTCTTAACCCTGATTCTGCTTGCTATGGTTTAAATCAGAGTTACTCTCCATGGGCTTGTGTTTGAGCCCTTGTTCACTAGTTGGGGGCAATGTTTTAGGAGTTTGTGCAGTTTTCAGAAGGCAGAAGCTGGTTAGTGAGAGTAGAGGGTCACTTGAGGCTGACCCTTGGGGATTATACCCATCTCTGGTCCCATGCACTCCCATAGGAGTCACACCACACACCAGCCACGATGCCTTCCCCACCATGAGGAGCTGAAATATTTCTGAATCTATGAGCCAAAATAAACCTTTCCTCCTTAAATGCCTTCTGTCTGGTACCCCAATCACAGTTACACTATATAACTCATACAGTGTTCTTAACTCCTGTCTTCTGTTTGTGTTCTGGGATTACCCTCCATTCCTGATCTAGTTACATTAATAGCTGTCACTCAGCAACACTAGCACAATGCTGAGACCTTTACATAAATTGTCTTAATACACTCTGCATCTCAGACTAGACGGGGTGTACTTAACCAAAAGTCCCAGGTTTTGTGTCCTCTGGACAGCTCTAGCTGTTGTACCTCCTTACCTAAGATGTGTTCTCTAGAATCCTCAGGAGACTTTGTGCAACTATCTGAGGGTTATGATTTGGTCATGAAATAGCATGTGTTGAAGACTTGGTCCCTAGCTGGTGGCAGGACTGAGAAGTGATTGGACAGGTAGATCCAGGGGGCACTGACTTCATCAACGCATTACCTCATTGTGATGGTTCATCTTCACTGTCAACTTTACTGGGTTTAGAGTCAATTGGGAGATGGGAACAGGCCCCCAGACTGCACACTAGCAGAAGCAGTTTTGTTCAGGATGAAATCAAGTATGCCAGCACCCCAATGGTCACCTTGGACAGGACAGTGTGGGCCCAATTCCTCAGCACAAGGACTTCAGCACCAAGGCTGAGCTTCTGACATCAACCCAGGCACTTCACTGGGGGAAGGGCAAAGCATCACTGTATTCACAATGGTCTGTATGTATTTGCCATGGTCATGTCCATAGGGCCCTCTATATAAAGAGTGGGGCTCATCTCTTCAGCCAAAAAGAAAATCAAAAACAAAGAAGAAATCTTGGCCCTACTAGAGGCTATATGGCTGCCAAGTGAAGTAGCCATTATTCACTGTAAAAGACAAAAAGGGAAATCCCCAGAGGCCTAAGAGAACATTGTAGATTCAGCCGCCCAGAAGACAGGCCTAGAACCAGTCAAGCCTCACCATATCTTGCTTACCTTGCCTGAACCCGAAATGATCCACTGCTAAGAGTATACACAAAGAAACCAAGTGGGCAAAAAGGGAAGATGCCAAACAGGAGGCAAATGGGTGTTGTTTCTTGCCAGATGAGTGACCCACACTCCCTGCCATTATCAGAAAACAAATTGTCACCAAACTCCACCAGGCTGCCCAATAGAAGCAACTAAAACTGCGAAGTTACATAGGCCCAGATAGATAGATAGATAGATAGATAGATAGATAGATAGATAGATAGATAGATAGATAGATAGATGAGAGAGAGAGAGAGAGAGAGAGAGAGAGAGAGAGAGAGAGAGAGAGATAACCTTTGGTTGCTCCTTTCCCTGGAGTCCAACATTGCCCAGATTTCGTGGCCAAGGCTTCCCTAAATCTGGCAAAGGTCCTAAATTGTTAGTGTTCAGTCATCTGTACTGGCCTGACCTTGGGGTATATGTCTTCAGCTGTAGCCACTAAGACTACTTCCTGTGCCCATCCACTATGTTCCCCTTTAAAAGGACCCTGCCTATCTCTCATCCCATCTCTCTGGGGGTATTTTCCTCTCTCTCTTTCCCCCTCTCTTCTCTTATGCTACTCCTGTCCCCAGAGGCTGTCTCCCCTCTCCTCTCCCCCATTTACTTCCCCCCAATAAAAACACCTCTACCTGAGCTCTGTCACACAGCATCTTTCTCACTCTTACCGCTTTTTCTAAATTACAACATAGAAGTAGATTGAAAACTACATTTTGCCTGTAATCCAACAAAGCTCAGGATAGGTAAACTAAGTATGTTTGTGAGACCAGCAAAAATTGGGACAAACTCCCACCTTCTGGCCTCCAAAGGGCCAGACATACCCATATCAAGAAGTTCATAAGACAAAAATGACTAACCATCGTCTCCTAAAGTCCTCAGGGGCCCTGGGACAGACCCGGAGCGCTGTCCATCGGATGCTTCAGAAGGCTGCACCCTTGCCCATGTCTGAGTCTGACCACAAGTTCAGCCTCATGACCTTATGTGGGTAAAGAGGATCCTTTAGTCACAGTAAGAAATAAGACTTAGGAAAGTAGAAAAGGTCAAGAATCTAACAACTGGTACCCATATTTATTCCCCTGCTCCCCTCTCCGTTACCTATCCTTCTTACCATCATGGCTGTGCCATTAATCCCTATGCTCCTAACCCTCCCTATAGGATACCGGTTACTTAACTACCTACTTAGATATGTAAAACAGAGAATAAATTCAATTAAACTACTAGTGCTAAGGAGATTATATAATCCCCTGTCCCTAAAGGAGTCCACAATTTGGCTGATGTCCATGGAATCAATGATGAATGTAACAGGTCCCCAGATCTTAATAGATCCCAGTCCTTAGCACAACTGGTGTCATTATGGAAGCACCACTCAGGCCTTGGCACCTAGCATGTAGGCAGCACCACCTGCCAAAACAAAAACAAAGACCAAATCCATCAAAGTTCACAGTGCTGGGAAAGTGCTTCCATGTACTAAACTTGCTTTTTAGCTTCTGTAGTTCTGCCTCTGGCTAACTGTTCTTCATAACTGAGGTGTGGAAACCCAGGAAGTGGTTTTTGTGCCTAAAAACCCACCCTAAGAAAGACACCAGGTTTCTGAATACCCAGTATAATTGTCGGCCAGTTAATAAAGTATTTGCTTGATCCCCTGTCTGAGTAGTCCTCTATTTTGGATACCCCAACAGCAATGCTTTAGGAAAGATTAAGGGAGGAGACATAAGCATGTGGGCCGTGCCACCTTATGGGATGACTGAATAAAATCAGAGGAGTGAGGGAGTGCAGCAGGCACTGACGTTCATCACTCTGCTTCCGCACTGCAGACTTGATGTCACTACTTCCTCAGTATCTCCCTACTGCTTGGTGCCATACATTTCCTGCCAATGACAGATTGTATCCTTAAAGACGGAACTGAAATAAGCCTTTCCTTCCTCTTTTATTTGCTCAGGATTTTTGGCATAACAATAGAAAGCTAATACAATATGTCAGAACTCACCAAACCTTTAGAAGTAGGATCTATATAGGTGAAACCTAGGAGCTCCTCAAACAGTTGGAGATGTGCCTCTTAATTCAGAGCTGCCAAGTTAGACTTCGGGGCCCATGTTGACATTGTCTGGTCCCACACTCAATAAGGAAATGACTCCTTTCTCTTCCCCTTGACCCTCTGTAGTATCCCCCATCTTGATAAGCCATCTGCCTATGTCTCCCTTGGAGAAAGAGTAGAACTCAGACTGCATTCTAAAAGCAAATAGTAATGCGGATTGGGAACTAAGCGTTTTCAGGTAACACCTACGTCTTCACTCCCTCTTCCACTATGCTTGGAAATTTCTTTGGCACCTGAATCTCAAAGAAATGCTTCGAGCATAACACCCCTATCATGCAATGGTCTTCAGGATAAAAATGCTAATGGAAACTAGAAATAGGCTGTTCTACCCCCAGATTTCATGGTAATAAGGAAACAGTCTGTGAATCAGCTAACGCAAAGGGCAAGGGGTGGGGAAGGTTAAAGCAAAAGCAAATGCTGAATCCATCACCTGATACTACCACCCAGCCCACCAGCCTATTTAATTACGGCCTGAGTATGTGAGTAATTAAAAATAACAATCATAATAACTGGGCTATTGTGCTGAGAAGAATAGGTAGGCGATGAAGAGATGGTGACCCTGACCTTGTATACTAAGAGAATATGAAGGGTTCTTCTAAATATGGGAGCCACCCACTGAACAACGTGTTAAGGAGAAGCCGAGAAAGGGAGAGTGGCCCATTCTTGTCCATAAGGGATGCCGATAACGGGCAGTGACGCATAGACCTTAAGTGCAATCACAGGTTTCAAAGATAGACTAAATTAATGTCCCAGTTCCTCCATCTCCTGCCTTCACAAGCCCAGCTAAATTTACCGCTTCTTCATCTGCCAGTGAGAATAATCATCATAACTCTATCGCAAGGCATACGTGGTTTGTAGTAACCTGTCAAGTTAGTGTCACGAGAAACGTTACTCAGAATCATATGACTGAAATATTAATCTCAGTGCCTAGCTGCAGGTAGAGAGCCACCAGATGGCTGATAATCACTGCTACAGCGTTGATGTCGCGTCTGTGTTTCCATTTCCAGTTCGCTGACAGATGTTCAGCTGGGGCCTCGTATTCAGAGCTTCAGCCACAATTACCTCTGACCCCAGTCTTACTTGTCTTTATTTTCTCAAAGGATTGGATGTGTAGAGCAATTTCCAAAAAGAAAAATACTGGTCAACATAAAGACTGCATTTTTGAGCTTCTTAAATATCACAATTTCTGACTTGCTGTTCCTTCTAGCAAGAAGGGATGAATCCCAGTGAGCCCACAGAAAGACCCCAGGAGAGAATGCAGAGGCCCGAGGCAGGAGAGGATTCAGGAAAGGATCCAGAGGCCAGAGGCAGGAGAACAGACAAGATATTAAAGACATGATCAATAAAATATGAAAAAATGAATACCCACTAAAAGGAAGAAAAAAGACTTCCAAGAGTTTGTGTTTCTTGTCTTTTGTCTTTAGTACTATCTTTTATTTTTATTTTAAAATTTTTATTTGTTTGAGTTCAGAACTTATGCTTACTAGGCTGGCCGAGAAAGCTGTCATACAGAAGGATAACCTTGAACTTCTGACTGGTCCTCCTGTCTCCGGAAGCTGAAATTATAGGCAAGTGCCACCATGACTGAGGTTCTGGGGATCAAACCCAGGGCTTATCCATGCTAGGCAGGTACTCTATCAATTGAGCTACACCCCAGGCATTATTTTCCCTTTCTCACTGACACATAATAACTGTATCTTAATGTGGTACAGTGTGATAATTCATTACGTAAAATGGGTAGTAATCATGTTAGCATAATTAATTTTCATAGAACCATTTTTTGTGTGTATTTGAAGTCTTCAAATTCCTCCATTAAAATTTATAATAGTTTGAGCTAGTGAAGGAAGCCCATGCCTATAATCTCAGTACTTGCAAAACTGAGGCTGGAAGGTTGCCATTAATTCAAAGCCAACCTAGAAACAAAGCGAAAAGAAAGGAAACTACCAATAACACACACACACACAAGCAAATTTTATATAAATAGTACACGCTCTCGTGTGTGTGTGTGTGTGTGTGTGTGTGTGTGTGTGTGTGTGTGTGTGTTATTACCCCAGCACTTAAGAGCTGAAGGCAGGAAAAACAGTTTAGGTCCTCTTTACCTGCATAGTGAGTTCAAAGTCAGCCTGAGTCATATGAGAGCCTGTGTGAAATAAAATAACAATGTTGGTGATTCCATCCACTATACACCTGTTACAACAGTGCAAGTTCAGAACACAGACAATAGCAAATACTGATGACGAGGATGCTGGGCAGCAGCATCTCTTATTGCTAACGAGAATGCAGAACGATACAGCTACTTTAGAAGGCACTTTATTACCTTCTTATTAAAGTAAACATATTCTATGCAATCCAGCAAAAAACATTTCCAATAAATTGAAAGCTTATGGCCACACAAAATCTACACATAAGGGACTAGAGAGATAGTTCGAGGGTTATGAACACATAGAACTCTTGCAGAGGACCTCAATCTGGTTCCTAGCATATATGAAAGGCAGTTCACAATTGCCTGGAACCAACTCCAGGGGACTCAAATGCACAGTTTTGTCCTCCACCAGTGCCTAAGCTCATGTACACTTAACTACACACACACACACAACTAAAAATAACATAAAAATGGGACTATTTTATTATAAATTGTCACATGCTATGGGAACTCCTTCAGATTAAAAATTACTACACGTAGGTACTTAAGTTAGTTTTATTTATAATTGT
The DNA here is from genome assembly GCF_037038515.1 of Microtus pennsylvanicus. Taxonomy (NCBI): domain Eukaryota; kingdom Metazoa; phylum Chordata; class Mammalia; order Rodentia; family Cricetidae; genus Microtus; species Microtus pennsylvanicus. The sequence continues at coordinate 121,459,925 of NC_134582.1, forward strand.
CAAAACTTTAAAAGTGACTATCTTTCAGTAAATGGGCAGATAAACTATGGTGCACACTGTTATAATTTAGAAACATTGCAAGAGAGAGAGTCATGCCAATCAACAGAACTCTCATGTGGAAGGTTTATTAGGAAAGGGAGAAGCAGAAAGGTGACAAAGAAGCAGGCAGAGAAGAGGGACAGAGAGGGAAAAAGACTGGCCCCTGGAGATATGAGTGGCAGAAAAAAAAGTGGGAGAGAGGAGAGAGAGGAAGAGAGAGAGAGAGGATGTGAGCAAGACCCACGTTTTAAAAGGCAATGAAATGAACATGCACAGAAGGTGTTCTTAGTGGCTGCAGCTCAGGATGTATCCCGTCAGGACCCCAAGGGCAGGCCAGTACAGATGCCTAAATACTAACACACACAACAATGATATGTGACTGATATATGATACAGCACTAAAAGATTGTCTGTCAGACCATGAGTTGTCATGGAGGAAAATTAAATGCACTAGACTAGGTGAAAGAAGTGAGTCTGAAAAGGCTACATGCTGTACAAACCTACTACATGACAGTGTGAAAAAAGAAAAGTGAAGCTTGCCCAGCGCCAATGGGGACGTGGGGAGGGGAGAAGGGGTGCACAGAGGTCTCAAGTGGCTAGCATGTGTGACCCTTAATGGTGTCAGATGTCGTTGCACATTTATCTAAACCCAGGGAAAGTACAGTGTAAAGAGAACCTAGTAGAAAGTGAGCCCTAATGGACTTAGGGATTATAAGATTGTGTCAATGTAGGTTTGTCGCTAACTTACCACTCTAATGGGAATACTGATAACATGGAAGGCTGTAGAAGTGGGAAAGCAGGAGATATGTGGGAAATCTTTGTATTTTCTTTGTACTTTTTTATGAACTAAAAAAAAATCTCAAAATTTAAATTTGGTTTGACATCCCTCCTTGCAAGTGTTAGGTAAATCCTCTTGGAATGCACAAATAGATCACTAACTTCCACCAACCCAAAGACTGAGGGTCATAAATAGCATGGGAGGCTTATAACAAAGACTCCCCATTCTGCTGGAACCACCTACCAATACTCCCACAAATGCATTGCAAAATTGCTGTGATTTATAACTTTCTTTTGTTCTGTTACTACAAAACCATTACTGTATTGGAACATGGTATTTGGAGCAACTGGAATCTGTGTTCCTTTGTGTCACTTGTACTTGGCTGCAGAACAAACTAACTCTTAATTCTTTAGGATGAGTACTGTATTACTGTATGAAAAAAAAAGGAAATTCAGGGGAGCTTTCTATTACAAACTAGTCAAAGTGTCCTAGACAGATGATAGAAAAATAGATGATAGATGGATGGGTAGATGATAGATAGATAGATAGATAGATAGATAGATAGATAGATAGATAGATAGATAGATAGATAGATAGATCGATCGATCAATGGGTGGATAGATGGATAGGTGATATATAGATTATGGATAGAAATCTATATATCAAGATAACATTCTAACCAAAGTTTTATTTGAGAAAATAGATGCACTGCTTTAAAGGTAACCATGAAGAAGCAGGATGCTAAAAACTACTTGTAATTCAGTCAACCATCCTTTGGAACTTGCAATACTGATTTCAAGTGTCACTTGCCTTGGTGGGTGGATAACCTTGGGACTTATTCATCAGGGGTGATATAGTCTGGAAAGTGAAACTATCCACATTCTTTGCTGATGGATTTCCTGGATATCTAATGACGTGCTAGGGATACAGTGTTAATAAGAAGTACAGGATTGCCTGCTGTACTGACCTTTTTCTTTCCCTGTCATCTTTTTTATGTATTTTTTTTTCAGTGCTGAGGTTGAACCCTGCCTAGTCCTTGCTTTGCACTCCACCACTGAGCTCTACCCCAAGCCCTGAGCTTCTATTTTCACAGTGCATTGAAGGAAAGTGGCAGGATGGGAAGGAGGTCTTCCACAGTTAGTAAAGAAAAGATGGGAATGTCTTTCCACAAGAGTTCTTCGTCTTGGTGTGAGCCTCCATAGAGCAGAACTGTCACATGCTAGGTTCCCTTGATTATGACTCAAACATCACTTTGGGAAATCATTGTTCCCACTGTTTGGAATGTGAATCAGCTCTGAGAAAACTTTCAAAACTGTTCATGACTAGGTATTCACAGTAGAATATTTACCTAGCATGCTTGAGACTCTGGGTCCATCCCTAGCATAGAAAGGAAGAGAGAAAGAAGAAGGAAAGAAGGAAGGAATGAGGGAGGGAGGAAGAGAGGAAGGGAGGGAGGGAGGGAGGAAGGAAGGAAGAAAGGAAGGAAGGAAGGAAGGAAGGAAGGAAGGAAGGAAGGAAGGAAATTTTTAAACTGCCCTGGTTGGTCTTAGGTTGACTGCTGGCATCTCTTATTTTCCATTACACATCCCACCCTCACCACCATATGGTTTATTCTGTTACCTATTGTTTGACTCTGTAATATGCTAAAGGAGTTCTCCCTTCCATGGCACTGGGTCAAAGTCTGGATTTCTCAAAGACTGGCAACTTCCCAGGCACAGAGCAAACTATCTCTGATACTATGGTTGGTGAAACCATCATAGTCTAATAAGAGGAAAGTTGTGAGTTGTGTTCCTAACATCACACAAAAATGCACACTGCCAAGCCAGGCGGTGGTGGCACATGCCTTTAATTCCAGCACTAGAGAGGCAGAAGCAGGCAGATATCTGTGAGTTCAAGGCGAGCCTGGTCTACAAGAACTAATTCCAGGACAGGCCTTAAAATTAGAGAGAAAGCCTGTCTCGAAAAAAGAAAATGCAAACAGTCTTGTCTTGAGTCCCCTATTTGGGGAACATAAGAAAAGGGCATAGGTATCCAGTTACAAACATGTTAGTGTTGTTTGTGACCCCAGGATTTCATCATTGTTCTATTTTAGCAAATTCTCTTTCCTAACCCTTACCTCCTATCCAGGTTCCATGAATCATCCCCCTTCCTTCAAGAACTGAAGCCTGTGACTGAAATGCATCATCCTGATCCTCCATGATTTAATTTGACTCTAATTTGATTTCAAATACAGCAAACACAGATCTATCACCATGCTTTAAGACAATTGATATCTTCTTCCCCTGGACATAATCTGACTTGAGAAAAGTGGGAAAGGGGCCATAAACCAATGGAGTAGAGATACTTTAAATATGTTTAATATTTGAAACATCAGTCCCTGGGTCATCCAAGAGTGGGTCAGAAATGATCTTCCTGCTTGCCTTCATTTGAGAAGAAATTCCCCCCAGGGAGACTGAATCATGCCTTCCCTGGTGATGCAAGGATAAACTGAAGATGCAGGGAGAGAAAAGCTATGGTTATGTCAGAGAAGAAAACGTTGACTGACTGCTTCAAACTTTTTGATTGTGCAAAGTACAATGTTTGAGCCAGAGCCAAATTATCTTGGACTATTTTTATTTTCTTAATAACCATTCGTTGTCCACCTGTGTCTGATCAATTACCCTTTCAATGATCAGGTGAAATAAATTAGAATGTATTGGCAAACCAACGGAAAAGCTAAAATAACAAAAAAGACACAGAATTAGCAAGATTGAGAACCACTGAGCTAGAGGAAAAGTAGACTACCGGTGATGGGAAAGAAGAGAGCAGAAAACACTGGTGGTCAAAAAATTGAGTGGGAAGAAGTATGATGAGACGGGGAGGAGGAGTGGTTGGGTTAACAAAAATTAAGGAAGTAAGTTAAAACCTCATGGAAACCCACTAGTTAGTAAGTAAATTTCAATGTATAACTTTTTTAAAAAGCAATTTGAATAGAGTTATCCTGCATAAGTGAGCAATGCTGCTCCCAAAAGATATAGGTTATTAATTAAAATTGCAATACAGGGCAAAAGATACCTCATTATGAGTTATTGGTCAGAAAGGCCCTAGAGGTCTTCAAAAATAGCACAAATTACTGCCATTGCCCATAGTTATCCACTGTAACTACACGGTAAGATGCTGTTAATGGAGACACTTCACACTTTGGCTGCAGAACATGGAGAAATCAATCTCAAATGAACAAAGAAGCTTCCTCCCTGCTGGCTAGCTTTCATAGTGCTAGAAAGTGCTGTAATCTGTGGTCCCAGGTTGCTTAAAAAGGACAAAGGATTGCCCAGTTTAGGCTGAACATTCCATATCTTATTCTCAGCATTTTGGCCCTATCTACTTCTCTGCATTAACTACTACCCAATGCGAAAGAAAGAAAGAAAGAAAGAAAGAAAGAAAGAAAGAAAGAAAGAAAGAAAGAAAGAAAGAAAGAAAGAAGGAAAGAAAGAGAAAAAGAAAAACTTATCTGACCAATGTTGAGAGCAGCCAAGGTTTTATGGGTTTATAAATAGCAAGCCATCTTGCTAACATGACCATTTAGTAAAAAAACACCAGCAGCTTCTACTTTAAGGTAAATGACATCCCCAGTCTTAGGCTTTGAATCCAAGATTATGGCAGCAGGTGTGGCATTATCTCTAATGAAGCAGGCCTCAATTACAGTCAGAGGGCAGTTAGTTACCCCATAACAGCAATGCCATTATTATAAAAGTGGAGAGATCCTGCCTTGTAAGTTAGTACTGTGTCCTTCTGGATAAGACCATTGATGCCTTTTTACTCCCAGAAGCCTACATAGCACCTTTTCCCCTCCCATATGGATCCATCCTGTCTGTTTCTCAGTAGAAAACAAACAGGCTTCTAAGTGATAATAATAAAATAAAATATAACGAGATAAATCAAAAACCAACCAGAATTGGAAAAGACAAACAGAAGGAAAAGAGCCCGGGAGAAGGTACAAGAAACATAGACTCACTTGTTTGCACACTCAGAAATCTCATGAAAATCACTAAATCAGAAAGCATATTATATACACAAAAGACCTGTATGACAAAAAGAGAGAAATATATATATGCAATAAAAATAAAAAATAACAAGCTAAAATTTTAAAAAAATGGAAAAATTCATGACATAACATTATGAGACTAATGATGCCACTGAGTTCATTTTCTATTGGCCATCTACTGCTAGGCATGCAGCCCACAGTAGATCATAGATCGTGTTAATTTAGAGGGTCTTGTTTTCTTCCAACTGGCTCTTATGCTCCTTCTACCACCTCTTCCACCAGCTTTCCAAGCCCTGGGGAGAGGGATTTGGTAGAGATATCTTGTTTAGGGGTGAGTGCTCCAACGTCTCTCACTCTCTGCATAGTGCCTATCATTAGGTCTCTGTATTTTTCCCCTCTGCTGCAGGAGAAAATTTCTCTGATGGTGACCGAGCAAAGCATTGATCTGTGAGTAAAGCATAATGTCCTTTTATAGCTACCTTTTTTTAAAAGAACAGTAATATTTAGTTTTACTCAAGGTCCCTGGGTTGGTTAGTCTCAGGTTGTTGATCACCTAAGTATGTCGGGTATGAGTTCCATTTCACCAAGTGGGCCTCCAGTCAAGTCAGATACTGGTTACTCCCACAAACCTTGTGCCACCATTGCACTAACGTATCGTGCAAGGGCACTATTGTAGATCAAAGGGTTTGTGGCTGTGCTGGTGTTTGTGTTTCTTTTTTGGTAGAGTGCAGAGTATCTTTCTGTATCAAAGACCCCAGAATGATGAGATGAAGGCTCAATGTAGACCCAAGCTTGAATTCTCTATGTTCAATGAGTAGAGAAGGTGTTGTCTTCAGCAATGGGAACTTGCCTTTAGTTGTGGAGAGCAACCTATAGACTTGTCAACTGCACTGATTGTTAGGGAGTTTCCATCAGACCCCTTTGACCAAACATATAGTTGCATAAGAGTTATTATCTATACTATTGAAGGGCAAAGAGGACTCTTGTCAATGAAACATGCCCAGGAAAAATAATAAAAATCATGGATCTGGGAGAATAACAAGATACATTACAATAGAAAAGAAACTGAATCAAGGAAAGAAAATGTTATTACTCTCTCATTTGCCATTAGTTTTTATATTAAAACCTTTGTTTGAATGGGGGGGGGTCATGATGGCCTATTGTCCACTGGCTGACATGAGTGAGCTCTCCTCTAACCATATCTCATGACTTTTTACCTTCTGTGGTGATTGACAGCAGAGATACAAGAGCTAGAGAGCAAACTCAAGCAGACAATCCTCAAAGTTAAGAGCTTATCAATAACATGTAGCATCCCTTCTTATCCTATACTTTCTGCATTCAAGCTTAAAAATCACTTATCATAGACACAAATAATCCAAGTTCATAAAAGTTATAAGAAATAAATATATTTCTTTAACATTAAGCAAGAATTCTTCAGTACATTCACAACTGCCCTGGAGCTTTGTATTCAATATAATTTCACTTTCTTTCCCTGACTGAAAACTTTAATGGATTCCTGACAAGATTATGCCTTAATTCCTACATCCTCTCTCTGATCATCCCATCCCTGACTAACATGTGACCTTTTATAACTGAAGTATTGAAAGCCATTAATGGTCTCATTGCTTCTGATTGCCAACACTTGCAAACTGTGCTATGACATTTATCAATTGCTTGTTAGGCTGGGCAAGGATCATTCCCAGCATTGGTTTATTCTCCACAAACTAATTTCCCTTAATTATAAGAAGCTCAGCTCTTACAGTCCAGGCAAATAAACTACTAATGGATTCATCATGAAGCCCACAGTAAGAAGAAATACAAAAGCGGTTGATATTTAGCAAAGTTAAATAATAGTGAACCCTCAGAAATTGAATTCACTTTTCTGTAACCCTGAACAACATTTAAGACTCTTTTACTGGAAGGCTGGGAAATATCGCTCCAGGTCATTTATTCCTATGGAAGGAAGGTGATGTAAAAAATGATCTAACACTCCAGACTTAATGTTCTCCTTCCTGCCCTTTACCTCACTTCCTGGAGGAACTGTAAACTTATTTCTTATTTTTATTTTATTTTTGAGATTATGATGCAATTACAACATTTTCCTTCTCTTTTCTTCCTCCCAAACTTCCCATATACTCCTCCCTGCTCATATTCAAATTTGCAGCCTCTTTTTTCACTAATTGTAAATTAAATGCACACACACACATACACACATTTATATATTCCCAAATACAATCTGTTTGGCCTGTATAATCTTACTTATATGTTTGGAGGGCTGACCATTTGTTACTGAACAACCAACTGGATGCTTTTCCCCTTTCTCCTGGGGAAGACCATCTCTCCCTCTCCCAGTTTTCCTCAGTTGCTTATAACTCTTTGCGTAGGATTGAGGCCTTGTAGGCTTTTCCCAGTCTAGTTCGGCATGTCCATTGTTGTCATCCTTGTTCAGCTCATGTTTAGGAAGGATGTTGGTGATATAGCTTCTGAAGCTACTAGGAGACACACTCTCACAGCAAGCTTCCTGATCCTCTGGGTCTTACACTCTTTTTAGTTGCTCTTCTGCAATACACCCTGAGCACTAAGTGTAAGAGTGTTTTGTAGATGTATCTGTTAGGACTGGGCTCCACAACTCTATATTTTGATTGGCTGTGGTTGTCTGTAGTACTCTCTATCTGTAGTAGGAGGCCACTCATTCATTCCTGGCCACTTAGACCTAAAATAATCACACAGAAGCTATATTATTTACAACAGTGTTTGGCCAATAGCTTAAGCATATTACTAGTTAGCTCTTACATCTAGTATTAATCCATCTGTATTAATCTGTGTAATGCCATGTGACTTACCAGCAAGGTTCTGGCTCATCTGTTCCCAGTGGTGGCTACATGGTGTCTCTTGACTCAGCCTTCTTTCTCCCAGCATTCAGTTTAGTTTTCCCCACCTACCTTTACTCTGCCCTATCACAGGCCAATGCAGATTCTTTATTCATTAACCAATAAAAGCAACACATATACAGAAGGACTGTATGTTTTAGAAGTCTCTTGGACAGCCTTAGCTAACAACTCAAAGGAAGACTTTTTTGTGCCTAGTATTAGAATTTTGTTAAATAGTCTTTGGCTCTTTGAGAGGAAACCATTAGCTGAGATGAAAAAGTTCATTAAGACTATAGAAATAACTATGGAATAAACTGTGGAATTACATGTATTATAAGACTTTTAGGTAAATTAAGTTAATAGTGTGATTCCTTGAGGCTTTTCAGACAGCCTTATTATTATTTTACCCATCTCCCTTCTTCTGAATTTACTTCCCTTACCCTTCATAAAGAGAACCCGCCTGAAGCTTAATTCTTTAATTGCTTCTCAAACAGCCTCATAAAATTCCAGGAGGAAAAACTTGCCCTTATAAGATATGGGCTCTTACCAACTCTATGGGCTTAGGCAAATCACTAGCCTCCTACTCAATTACAGCTGGGATTCAATTAAGTTTTTGTACAAGAGACATTATAAAACTTTACCTGCTTCTGAGAACAGTTTGAATTCTGCCCAAGATCTCCTCCATGATCATGTTCCCAGGAGATGTTACCTCCTTACTGTCATGATTCCAGTATCACTATCAGATCATGAAGATCTAGAGCCTCTTTTCACAGTAGCTGAAGGTGTTCAGATACATCAGGGTGGAACACATGGCTTTCAGGTAAACAGTCAAACTCCTCCATGTATAAAAGAAACCTCAGTTATGAGATCCAGGCTTAAGGTCCGCACTCAAGTTTGGACAGAAAGATGGATAAGAAAAGCTTTAGGTGACAGAAAGAAAGAATACATGTGTGACACTATTTCTGCAGGAGATATGAACAAATGTATATTAAATTCTAAAGTGAAGATAGATACTGCCAAAGTCCAGCTTACTGAGCCAGTAAGGTTCACCGGAGTTACTTAAATGAGCATAGATGAGGAATTTCCTTCAGGATCAGAAATCACTCGAAGAAAGCCTCATCACCAAAAGCCTGCCCCAGCATGTGTGACTGCCCACAAAAGCTGGAAGCCTGCAGTGCACTGCACAATCCGAAGAACAATCCGCAGGAGAGTCCCTTTCCCAGGCCACTTAGATGGTCCTTACCTCTTCCAAACAGCTCACTGGTCTAAACGTCTTCCAGGCAACTCAGTTGGTCTCTTCTTCTGAGAAGTCTGGCTGGTCTGCTTCTTCCAGGCAACTCAGGTCAGCTGGCCTGAGCCTCCTTTAGATAGCTCAGCCCCCCTGACTGTGTCTCTCATATAAACTTGAGAAGGAGGGGCCTATTGGATCTTGCTAGTTTCAGAGACTTTCTGAAGCTTTTGAGTCCTGAGTTTTCGGGAGTTTCCCTGGAGGATGGAATGTCTCACCTCCCCTTGGAACATCCCTGAATTTTAATGAGCTCCTCTTCAGGATGTAGTGTTTTATCATGGAGGAAATTCCTGTATAACAAATGTGTGCCCTGGTGCTGTCATTCAGTTTAATTCCTGTTATTACCACCAAAGTTGTTTCAAAGACTCTGTGCCTCCTTCCGTGTGTATCCATTCTTATTCAGTTAGTTAGCATTTATAGGGAGCTTGTTTACTATGTACTAGGCTTTGGGATAAAGGTCTGGGAACAAACCAGGCACAGTTTCTATTCTTAGGAAATTCATTCAACAATAGAAGAGATACTTGGGAAACTGAAGTCATTTATAGCCTGACAGAGCTGATCACAGAGAGTTCCTGAGAACTGGGGGCTCATTACAGGCAGAAAAAAATAGATTTTTTTTTTTTTTACAAAATCCAAGGTTTGGGGGGATGGTTTCAAAAGAGGAGTAAATAATTGCAAGTCAACTCAGTTTCCTGACCTTTCTTTTTATCACATTGCCTAGACTCACAGAAGGCCAGCACAGCATCTCATAGAAGCATTTGGAAGTGTTAAAGGCCTAAGGAATTCAAAGTTGTAAGTCAGCAGTCAGGTGGAAAAATGACTCAGCTCACATGAACCTGAGTAATGCCTGTGTACCCTTTGGGTAAGTTGTTCAGTTGCAATGACAGCAACTGACTGAAAGAACAAAATGAGAACAGTTGATGAATGTTTAAAAGTGGCAGAATGGAACCCATCCAAGGAATCAGCCTGATCTACAGGTGTGCAAAATGTCTCAAATTCAGCCCTAGGGAAAATTGTTCAAAAGAGCAATGGCTTCCCAGCACTAAGTTTCCCTGTCCTGATATTGCCATCGCTCTCATTCCTGAAGTCAAGTGCCTTTAAAAAGATCTCTCTCTCTCTCTCTCTCTCTCTCTCTCTCTCTCTCTCTCTCTCTCTCTCTCTGTGTGTGTGTGTGTGTGTGTGTGTGTGTGTGTGTGTGTGTGTGTGTGTGTTTACTTGCAAATACAAGTGTCCTTGGAGGCCAGAAGAGGGCACCAAATCCCCTGGAGCTGGAGTTACATAAGCAGCTGTGAGCCACCTGATGTGCGATACTGAGATACAATGGTCCTCTGTAAGATCAACAAGTACTCTTAACCAATGAGCCATACCCCAGTCCCCAACTTTCTTTTTGATGTTTCGCTATTTCTATCCCTGGAAAGCAATGTAATAGGCCATTCAAATGAATAAGCAGAGGATGATAAAGATGAAATAAAATGCTCTGTTTCTTATATGCCAGAAACTCTGGTCCCATAATATTCATATAAAGAAAGTCATTTAGGTTGAGAGAGCCCTTTCCTTGCCATCAAAGCAACTCTCAGGCCTATTGTCCATCATCTGTAAGTTTTGAACATTTTTAAACTCAACAGAGGGGACTTGCCTGTCTTCCAGCATAATGGCCTATAAGTCTCAAACCATGAGCCAAGAAGAACTCTTCCTCCCTTGAGCTGCTCTTGTCACATATATGGCCACAGACACCACACCTCACTGCTATTGCTTGTATTTGGAAGCAGCAAGCTGATGCTATTAGGCAGGGCCCCGTTTAAATATATATACATATCTTAGAGTGTTTCTGGACCACTTGAAAGTCTTAATATGAACCCATATTAGCATAATCCTTGGGCTTCTGGTTGTAAATTTTCCTACAAGACTTTCATTTTTTTCCCATCCAAATACTAGACAGAACAAAGATATTTTTATCTCTCTGGGTAAAAAGGGCAGGGAGTACTTTTTCCCATCTTGATCATTCACTTTAAAAAAGCACTTTCTTAACAAATGCTTTCCTTATGATTGGGTTTCCCTTAAGCAGTGGCCTCTGAAGGACAGCTTAATATCCTTCTCCAGCATCTACCTCCGATGTATTGTCCAGTGGAGCAGAGATTTGTAAACACCAGAGTAACAAGATGGCTTTTAAAGGTGCTCTGTTGAACCATAATGCAAATCTTAATACAGTCCTGAGGTCTCTGGGACATTCAGATAGTTTTCCTCTAATTGACATGCACAGAAATAAACCTGAGCAAATTATCCTGAGGGTGATGACGTAATGAGAAGACTAGGGTGAGGAAGAAGTTGTCAGCCCTGTGACGAGCCCCTGGATACTTCCAAACCTGGTCTAGCACTTCTTACAGAATCATACACACACACACACACACACACACACACACACACACACACACACACACACATTTAAGTGAGAGAACTTTTTTAATTTTTACATTTTTTATTTAGTATGTGTGCGCAACACAATATTGTACCCCTCCTTCTACAAGTTTAATTTTTACATTTTTTTATTTAGTGTGTTTGCAACACAATATTATGCCTCTCCTTCTACACATTTTGATCTCTTTCTGAGCCCTTTTTTGTTTCCCTTACCTTGTCTCAGAACCTGAAACTCGAGCTTGGGCTTTTGACATTCTGTTCCAAAACCTCAGAGTATTTTTCTAAATAAAGGCAGTTTCTTGCAGAGAGAAATCCCAAAATTCAGCTTTTGGACATTTTTGAGGGTATTTTTTCCATCCCAAAACCCATGACTTACATTTCAGCCCCACTATTTTGCTGCCAAAACCTCTTTGAAAATAATGGCTTCAAGACCCATTGAAATAGTATACATGGCTGTTATAAAGAGCCAAAAAAAAAGTTATAGTTTGAGAAAAGATAAGAGATGCAGTTTTGAAAACTCTGCACTTGACCTGCTTCTAGAACAGTCGTATCTAGATGGCTGTTAGGTATGTGGCCTCGGGCTCTCCGCAAAGAAATGTCTGTGCTGAAACCTCAAGATGAGTTGTCACACAGCAGAAGAAGCTTCAGCTTAGAAAGCATCCTCCCAGGAAGACGCAAAGAACAAGACAAGCTGGAATGTATGAGAATTCTTTGCAAGCTGAAGTTGGCAGTGAAGGGCACATTCTGTTTCTGCAGAGGATCCAAGTTCAGTTTCCAGTACCTACGTCAGACAGCTCACAACCACCTGTCACTCCAACTCCAGAGGACCAATGCCCTCTTCTGGTCTCTCAAGCACCTGCACTTAAATGTGCATACCCCCATACAGATACATACAATTAGAAATAAAACATATCTTTAAGAAAAAAGCAAAGAATTCTGTGAAGAACACTGTATTTCTAAGATGACAGGAAAGATCAAGAACCAGCTGAGAGTAGTGTTCCAGATCCAAGAGATTGTTTTAAGAAGGAAGTAATAAGTGACAGAGAGATTAAGGAAAGATTTAGAGGAAATTGTTGGGGAATCATTCATCATTCCATCTATTTAAGATAGGATGGTTATATTCTACCCTGTAGGGATATTGAGAGGAGTAAAGGAATTGATGTATGGAAAACACACACTTCAAGATGGCCCAAAGTCCTATGGTGGTCCATCCATGGCTAAAGTTTTCTGCTTCTTAGTGATCTTTCAGTGATCTTTTCTCTACATTCTGTTCTTTCTTTTTTTCAAAATATATTTATTTATTATGTATACAATATTCTGTCTGTGTGTACCAGACCTCATTACAGATGGTTGTGAACCACCATGTGGTTGCTGGGAATTGAACTCAGGACCTTTGAAAGAGCAGGCAATGCTCTTAACCACTGAGCCATCTCTCCAGCCTACATTCTGTTCTTTCATTCATGTCTTTTCTCTTACAATACAATAGCTACAAAAAGCGTGATTCATTTTGTTACTGTTAATTACTAAGTTCCTGTTATTTCAAATGCACTGATACAGAGATGAATCTCTTTATTTAATTGTTTTAACTCACTAAGTGAGTTGAGATGGAAGATTTGTCAGGGGTTCACTGTGACTCCACAAGAGTTGTACATGAAGACCCTTCAGGAAAAGTTCGAGTTTATTATACCACAGCTTGGGTTCCTTGACCCAAAAATGGAATTATAAATCAAGCTAAGGTTTGGGCTGTTTTGTGTCTTTGACCCAAAGGAAAAACAAATAGCCTTCTGGAGCCATTCTCCCAAGTCTCAAATATTATATTCCCCAGTGGTATGTCCACTGTTACAAATAATCCTACTTATACTCATGAAGCAACCCTAGTTAAATTCATCAGATCACAAAAAATAAAATACATGAAAGTAGGAAGCAATGTTGGGGAAAAAAAGATAGGATTGGTGAGAGAGGAAAGAAGATAGAAGAAAAATGGGCCTTTGGTTGAAGAACATTACGTGTGTGTGTGTGTGTGTGTGTGTGTGTGTGTGTGTGTGTGTAATTATAAAACAGTAAATGAGTGGGAACATGAGTGATTGGGTTGCAAGGATCAAGGAGGAGAGTACTAAGTGAGAGTACTGAAAAGCAGGGACATTTCGGGGTCAGATAAAAACCTGACCCAAGTCTTAAGCTCAGGCACTGTAAATCATTAAACTTTGTAACCACTTTTCAAGATTGTTTCAGCTATGCTGGATTTTTTTTAACATCAAGTTGTTAATTTTTCCAAAATAGTTATTAGGGGGTTGATTTTTTTTTTAGCATTTCATATTTGAGTAGTATAGGCATCTCTCTCATTCACCCTTCTCCCCACTCCAACTCCTCCCGACACTCCTATTAAATCCATGATCTCTTCTTTATTATTTTATACATATGTGATAAATTCTTGGTTATCAACTTTACTACATCTGGAATTGACTAAAATCCAAAAATGGAGAACACACTTGTGAGAGATGTTTACTTAGTTTGAAGATTTATTAGACATAGTAAAATACGCTTTTAATTCAAATCCTCTGTGCTGGGAAAGGACACACCTTTAATCTGGGCCACATCTTCTCCTGGAAGCCTATATGGAAGAAGGAGACATTCCTCTTTGCCTGCTTGCTTTCAGCTTGCAGGCAAGACCATTCCTCCTCTAGCATTACAATCTACTTCTTTGGGATTTTAGTGTACACTGAAGATCAGTTGAGACATCCAGCCTAGTGGCCTGAGAAACTACTAGATTCTTGGACTTTCCATTTATAGAGAGCCAGTGTGGCAGCTGAACCACAGCCAGTAAATCATTCTAATAAATCCCATATATATGAAATGTATGTGTGTGAGTGTATATATATATATATGTGGAAAGTGAGTATGTATGAAGGCGTAAATCACAAACAATCCCACACCATTTGGAATTATGACCAATAGAGAAGCTATTTATTTAAAGGGGGAAAACTTACAGATCACCGTCCCAGACAACAGCCCTCTGCTTAATCAGGAAGGGAGCCTAGTCACCAGAAGAGGAGCTCTAACATCTCAAAATACAGTGAAGGAAGCAAAGAACTTTGTGGTAAAATTGACTGGCTCCAGATGCACATCAACAGTCTAAGGTTTCTAAGTGTGCCCTTGAAGAGAATCTTCTCTCCAACAGCCACAGAACTTAAAATTGTGGAAAACTGAACCAAAACCCTTATTATTTGGTTGGTTGAATTACAGCAAATATTCCAATTCCAATCTGAGGGTGTTGGCAGTTAATTTGGGGTGGAAATGTGTGTGAGGAGCCTACTGAAGATGAGAACTTTGAATCTGTAGAGTCTCAAGGGTTTATCTCACCTGAGGAAATAGTCTCTCTATGCTCAGCAGGTGTTCTCTCTCTCTCTGTCTGTCTCTCTCTGTCTCTCTCTGTCTGTCTGTCTCTCTCTTTCTCTCTTTTACACACACACACACACACACACACACACACACACACACAAACACACCAAAATACTACCTTTTTCTTTTTTGGCTGAAGAAATCGATCCTTCATTGTCTGCTAAATCAGCCATTCCCTTCTCTGAAGGAGGTGTTGTCTCTAGACTTATAACTCATACTTAAGGCAAAGCAGTCTCCTGAGGAAGAGGGACATAGAAGGTGTCATCCGTGAGGAGGTGTGCTACACTGCTAAAGAGCTTAAAGAATTTGTTGTTTGATTTGATCAGAAGTCTGGGGAATATATATGGGAGTGGATTTTAAGAAGGTGAGATAACGGTGGGTGTTGCTCATCTTATTCTTTACTGTTCTAGAGACCAGAAAATCCAAAATGAAAGCCTAAAGTCAAAAACATCCTGAACAGGGAGTTACACCGTCAACTCTCTTATTTCACAAGACAGATCACTGGCAGATAGCTGTCTTCAAAGTAAACTTTGAATGTTTGAAAAAAACCAAGCCTAGGAACAAAGGAAGAGCAAGTCAAAGGCAAGCGATGAATAATCACTTGGGGAAATCTCATTCTCACTTGTGAGCTGCCCAGAGAGTGCGGTGGAGTTCTCATTAGCAGCTCAGTTCTGCCCAGATTGTTCTGCATTCCATACAGGTATGATGTCAGCAGACCTTCTGCAAATACTACGACCAACCAGCACACCTGCTGCTCGCCAGGGTCTGGTGTTTCTTCTCTTCCAGCAAGAAACTCAACTCAAAGATCCCATGGGCCCAGTGTGCCATCCGCCTGACATGCAGAGTGTAAAATGAGTGTGGGAAAGTGATTGGAAAAATAAAACTCGCAAAGGCAACATAAAAAAGCAGCCTTTAAAATTTTCCCACTGTTGTCATACATTGTGTGTGTGTGTGTGTGTGTGTGTGTGTGTGTGTGTGTGTGTGTGGTGTGTTCTGGTATATACACTGCTGTGAGAATATATGGGTGTGTACAAGTTGTCAGGTACTGTCTTTCTCCACTCTCATCCTTGTTTTTCGAAACAGCATCTCTCACTGGATCTGGACCCCACTGCCTGAGCTCCACTAGCTGGTCAGTGCTGATCCACTGCTTCCATTTCTCCAGGGCTGGGAATACAGGCACACTTACATTCCTATGAGTTTCCAAGATCTGGTTTCAAGTGTATTATGTTTCTGGAGCAAGCACTTCATGAGCTGAGCCATCTCTTCAGGCCTCCAAAGAGGGTATTTCATTAAAAAATTGTCTATGTACATCTAAGTATGCATGTGTGATTTCTGTGTGTGAAGGTAAGTATGTATGTGTTATGAGTGTGTATGTGTGTGTAAGTATTTACATATGGTGAGTGTGTATATGTGTTTGTTAGTGTGTCTGCTTTAATAGGCAAATGTTAAACTGTATATTGTGATAACTCTGAAAATTAGGACAATAACAGTTACTGAGCATAGAAACAGAAGCTGCTACAACTTGGAAAAGTGGATGTCGGATCTCTAGACAAGATGAGACAGTCCTTGGCTCTTGGTTCTTTCTCTTCTTTTTCTTTAGAGACCCACAGCTATTTCTTCCTCTACCTAAATCATAGTCCTATAGCTTCAAGAAAATAGTGAAGCATAAAGAAAACCAGGGCAGATAGTTTGGTAAGGCCTTTGGTTTTCTCCAACCATTGTAGAATCCATCGCTCCTTTCAGAACATGGAAACTTACTATGCATGAAATGCAGGGGTCTGAGGCACTATGGTCATTAGTTTTAAGTACTTTTGATCCAGCTACTTGGGGTTGTCCAAAGGCCAGCAACACTGGCAGCATCAGGAACTTGTCAGAAGCCCCCATCCCAGACACACTGAACCGGAACCTCCGTGGTGAGCAGTAGCAAAGGAGGGTGGCTTCTTACTGGAACACTTGTGAAGACTGAGAAATCGTGGACTTGAGTGGGAAATGAGACCCTTAAGAAGAGCAAATGATCATGTTCAAGTGAGGTCATACAAACCCAGAAAGAAAACTAGATAGATGAGAGAGAAGTTTTCTCTCTGATGCAGAATGTGGCCAATAATACATATATAGAGATGTAAACCAATGTGCATGTGGGTACCATCTAACATTAAAAGAGAACAAGGAAGGCAAAATAGAAGGAATAAAGGAAGGGCTGAATGCAGGTAGTAGACATGAATTATGAAAGAGCATTTGAAGCTATACTTCTAATTCAGTCACAGATATTTTTGGTGATGGTGGATACGTGTGTAAAATATAATCCATATTGAAAGTCTAAAATTTAATAGGAAGTCCCACAGCTTCCATTCTGAATGCCTATTCTAACTGTATAGATGTTTATTGGCTTATATAGGCTTAGAGTCTATTAATTTTGATGTGAGATATTTTTTATTTATTTGAAAAATTTTAATAACAAAGTTAATAAAATTTTTATAATATAATAAAAATATTTTAACGTGGTGAGTTGAGAGAAAGGTTATGAGAATTTCCTTAGTCCCAGTAGCATCTCAGCTTCGGAATAATCTGTGGAATCATGGTATATACCGAGAAGTGGAAGAATGAAAAGCCACTGGTTAGTAGTTCATATTGGATGACCAGGAATAGCCTATTAGAGAGTCCATGCTTCTGGGAACAGAAGCAACATAGATGGTAGCTTGTAGAACCAAAGTTACTTTTATTTGTAGTCATTGGATTTATTAAAGGGCATGCAAGGACTAAAGAGATAGCTCTGCATGTAAGAGCACTAACTACTCTTCCAAAAGACCCAGGTTTTATTCCTAGCACCCAGCACCCACATGGCTGCTCACAACCATCTTTAACTCTAGTCCCAGGAGATCTGATGCCCTCTTCTGGCCTCTGTGGGCACTGCATCCATATGGTACACAGACATACACACAGGAAAAACATGGATAAACAGAAAAATAAAATGGAAAAAAAAGGTATGTAATGCTGGGGCTGGGGAGATGGCTCATTTGGTAAAATATATGTAGAAGCATGTGTACCTTAGATCAGATCTCCAAAGTCCAAATAGTAAAAGTGGACACAGTGGGAAAACCCTGTAATTGCAGCCATAAGGAGGCAGAGAAAGGATACCTAAGACCCGAAAGGCAATCACTCTGTCTCAATTGGTGAGCTCCATGTTTGACGAGAGATCTTGTCCCCCCAAAATAAAGTGGAGGGTGATTAAAGAAAACACCAGGCATCAGCACCTGCTCCCTACACAAAACTCCTGCACTCGTATACACATGTGCCCTTGCAGACACACACGTTCTCCTGTGAGTTCTACAATAGAAATTAATTTTGCATGGTTTTCCACTATCAAAAACAAACTCTTAGTGGTGTTGCTGTTTTACCTGGCACCAGATCTTCCTAAAATAAAATCCTACACTCTTCCTGGATTATTAAAGATAAAATACAATCGCAATGCCATCTGACTCCCCACACTTGTCTTTCTGGATAAACATCTAATAATCCTTCATCTTTACCTTATTTTAATAATATTATCTTCAATTATAGGCCCCATGGCTAAAGCAATCACTCACTCTCATGGCAAGGCTCAGTTCCTCCCTCGTGGTCAGCTGCTGCTGCAAAAGACAAAGCCACAGGGCATAGTTGTGTCCAGGGCCTGAGATCTAACACACCCATGTGTGATCCTGTCTAAGTTTTTTAACACACCTGGATCTCAGTTTCCTCTTTTGAAAAAGAGATTGACTTAGATAGTAGGACCAAATGTTCGATCATTCTAGAAAAGTTTATTCAAAGTTCAGGAACATTTAAAATCCCTACAGAATATCTGTTCAGTATAAGATGTGATTACTGTGAACATGTAATTTTATTAGTTTTACCCCAGCCCACATAT
The DNA here is from genome assembly GCF_037038515.1 of Microtus pennsylvanicus. Classification (NCBI taxonomy): domain Eukaryota; kingdom Metazoa; phylum Chordata; class Mammalia; order Rodentia; family Cricetidae; genus Microtus; species Microtus pennsylvanicus. Next base: position 121,478,638 of record NC_134582.1, read on the forward strand.
CACAGAGCAAGCTGGCTAAAGCATGTATCACACAGACATAAGATTCAAATGAGCTGCCTCCTTTCCCACGTGGTGATGAATAAATACATGTAAGAGCCAAGTAAGGGTCTTACACACACACACACACATGCACAGATATACACCTACATGAACACAGAGAGAGACAGAGAGACATAAACCTACATGCATACACACAGGCACACACATACACATGAGACATGCACACACATGTACATACAGAAATAAATACACCAACATACATACAAATATACATATACAACCACCCCAAGCACCATATTTCTCCTGCATTGCTCCAATGTTCTTTCAGTCATAGTATTTTCAAAATTGTGGCTGGAGGAATTGTTTATTTGGGTTTGGCTTGGGCTTATGTTATTCAACTTAATTTAGTAATCAAAGCTGTGTTCCAAACACAATTTTGTACAAAATCCTATTATACAAAACAGAGAAAAGCCGGAATGCTATTGACTGTGTAGAAAGCAGCCTGAAACTCTGCCCCGTCTGTCTCCTCTTAAATCCACTCCCAAGTCATTCTCTCCTAGAAATATTTCACAGAAGCCTAAAGCTCCCATCTCCCCCGACGGCTGCTCATTTCCAGGAAGAGAAAATGGAGAGGGGGTAAATCTAATTGATTCAAAACTAACAATTCTGCTCCTTGGTGATTCTTTTTTATTAAAACAATCCTATGAGCCGGGCGGTGGTGGCACATACCTTTAACCCCAGCACTTGGGAAGCAGAGGCAAGTGGATCTCTTTGAGTTTGAGGCTAGCCTGGACTACAGAGTGAGTTCCAGGACAGGCTTCAAAGCTACATAGAGAAACCCTGTCTCAAAAAAAAAAAGAAAAGAAAATCTATATAAAATGAACCATAAAGTCAGAAGATAGAAAAACAGTGAACGGAAGCTGCACCTCACTGACACGGTGCCTTCTCAGCATGCTGGAGACCTAGGTTCCATCCCAGCACTTTAAGGGTTCTTTCGGGATTTTTAATGTGTGTGTGTGTGTGTGTGTGTGTGTGTGTGTGTGTGTGTGTGTGTGTTTCATGCCCTACATGTGGATGTCAGAGAACAACTCTTGAAAGCTGGTTCTATCCTTCCATCGTGTGGGTCTGGGAAACCAATCCCAGTCATTAGTCTTGGCCATGGTACCTTTATTCACTGTAAGCCGTCTAATTGCCATCAAAAACATTCTTTAAAAGTACTTATATCAAATGGGATCATGCTATTTTAAAAGTCTACTTCTGTCTTCTGCAAACAAAAATATTCTTTAATGTTTTTATTTTGCATACTTCATCATCTTAGCCACATCAAGTGAAGCTCAGGTTTATTGATAACAAACCGCTTGCCTGCTTAGGCACACACCATATTCTGAATAAAAAGTACCTACCTAACATGCTGAAATACAAAATTTCACCCAAGAAAAAGTGCCAGCCAGGAGTTTTCTTTTTTTGTGTGACAGCGTTTGTCAGTGACTTGCAACTGGCCAAGTAGGGTAGTTGGCAACATAGTCACACGATCCACCTTCCTCTGCCTCCCCAGCATTGGGATGACAAGGCATTCTACCCTACCTCGCTTTCAGTGTTTGTTGCTGTTGTTGCCTGTTTATACGGGTTCTGAAATTGACCTCAGGTTCTAACTGCTTGCAAATCAAGCATTTTGCCAACTGGGCTGTCTCCCCTGTCCCTGCATTTACCACTTTTAACCATGATCTTTAACACGAAGATTTCGGAACATACGCAAGAATACCTTATACTCATTTTGATTTTTAGAATAAATCCAGAGAACACACATTACTAGAGAAAATATTAAATGAGCATTTCCAAATTCTTAGTGAAATCATTTCAGAAAATTTTTGCTCGGCTGCCAAGGCTGTCTGAAAAATGACCATATCTTTAATCCGAAGAAATGTAAATGAGAACAAAAGAAAGCCATGGTCTCCATGTTCACATTCAGGAGGAGGGTAAAGAGTGGGGAGAACTTGGGTATTCTGTTTGCTTTAGTTGATGGACTTTTTAATTTTGCCAAAAGGGAAGGAGGAAATCACTTCGTGCTGGGTGAGACCCTGGGCTAGTCCTACCACTGTCACCTCCTTTAAGTCTCTCAGGAACAGGACCCACGGGTGCAGTGGCTCTCGTTTTCCAAGAGAATCCAAAATATAAAGAGTCCAGGTAACCGGCAAGAGATCATCCGTGTTCACCACCGCAGGGTTTGATAAAGCAGTCAGCCTGTCTGACTCCAAAGCAGAGCATTTATGGCAGTTTTATGACCACCCCAAACATACTATTTATCTGGAAAGGTGCAGTCCAAAAGAAGTGATGGGTGACGATGCAATTTTAAGTGCCCGAATTTTGACAAAGAAAATGAAACTGTAGATGATAGTCCAAATAAATCAACAAATAGAAAGACAGACAGATAGACAGGAGGAAGAGAGACTTCAAAATTCAAATGTGTTTATTGGAATGGTTTCCCAGTCATCTCAAATCGTGGTGCTCATTGTACCACTTTCTGTTTTCCCTCCTGTGGTTACTAGAGGACCATGGAAGAGTCAGCACACAAGACCACAGTTCCTGCACAGCTGAGGATGATTTTACAGCATCCAGAGACTTCATACCCACGGAGAAGGAACCGGAGTTCCGCACCATGTGCTTCTTGTGTCCTCATCTTTTTAGGAGAGAGTAGCCGTGTTCTCCTCAGGAAGACAGTACCAGCAGACAAGATTTTATTTTATTTCTATTTTTCTGAGACAGAGTCTCACACTGTGGCCCTAGATGATCTGGGAAATACTACGTCGTGCTGAATTTGATGCTCAGCATAAAAAAAAAATCAGTGAAAACGAACTTGAAGAAAAGAAGAGTATTCACGTGAGCTGCGCTCAGAGCTGCGGTCGGTGGTGGTGTGCACTTGTAGTCCCAGTAGTCTGGGGATAGAGACGAGGGCTGAGTGTTCAAGAGAAGACTGAGCTGTAATAATGAGACTCTGCCCCAGGAGAAGAGGGGGGACGTTGAGAAGGGAAAGATAAAGGGAAATGTAGATGTTACCAAAGATGAAGAAAATCGCATAATGGCAAAACTGTCAGTTGGTAAGAAGAGGTAATCAGCAAGGGGCACGCTCATAACAGAGCCTCAAAATGTTGGGGGGAAAAATGAGACAGGCAAAAAACAGAGGGGATAGAGAGCTTTTCTAAGGCCTTTTCTTAATTGCCTTCAACTCATCATAATTTTTATGCTAAAATATTACGTCTTGGTCTGGGAAGAGGCAGAAATGGAAACTTCACTGTCTTGGCTCCAAGGTAAAACTCTTCTATATCTGCGAAACTTTCTTACAGCTCCCTAATGTCTTGTTCTCTTTTCTCTACTGACAAGCTCGGATTTTAGTAGTTACATTGTTAATCTAAGCACTTTGGGCACACTGGAAATGAACGTTATAAATATAAAGCCATTTCTACTCATACATAAGAGTGGGTAGCTTTCTCTTCTCTTCTCATCCCAGCCCTCCACATAGTCTCCACAGAGTATTTACGCCCTTAAACAACATTCTAAATGTTGTTGCTGAACTCATAAAAGATCCTAATGGCTCACAGAGGCCAGAGAGACTTGCAAGATCAGCAGCAAGTCTGGCGAAGGCTTCAGCAGAGGGTGGGAGAGGAAACCACCACTTCTTCAAGTCTAAGTGATACCTGGGGAGCTTTCCCCACTAATCACCTTTGTGTTGTTCAGGGCTGTCCTTCAAGCTGTAAAGCAAATGATTACTTAGTGAGGTTTACATCCTTAACAAAAGTGTATACCTAAACTACACCTGCTATGCTCCCCCGGTGTGGTGATTTAAAAGAATATGGCCCCCAAAAGGGGTGGCACCATTAGGAGGCGTGGCCTTATTGGAGGAAGTGTGTCACTGTAGGGGCAGGCTTTGAGGTCCCTTTTGCTCCAGCTTTCCTCAGTGTGACTGACAGTAGGCTTCATGTTGCCTCCGAGTCAGGATGCAGAACTCTCAGCTCCAGCACCATGTCTGCCTGCAGCCACCATGCTCTCCACCATGATGATAACAGACTGAACCTCTGAAACTGTAAGCGAGCCCCCTAAATTATATGTTTGCTTTTATAGGAGTTGCCATGGTCATGGTGTCTCTTCATGTTATACCCAGATCCTCATAGTCCCCTAAAAGCCAACAAGGAGACCGAGCTTTTATTGAATAAAAGCAAAGCACTTTTATTCATACACAAGTTCATGAACTCAGACTCTCCATGTGTCCAACATATTGGTGCGATTGATGAGCCCTGAGCACAGTTGGGGTGGGATTTTTATAATAGCAGAGGGATTTCTAAGGTTCAGGACCCCTGGTTAGCTGATATTTGTCCAGGGGTACCCTGGTGAAAAGGGAATGGTTGTATGCTGGGCTGAGCGACACCAAGTGATCCTATTTACAGTAGTTAGAACATTAGGAATTTCCTTTGGATGGTCTGCTCCTGGGTGGAGCATGGGTGGGCTCAGTTGGTGGTCTTTCTTGGAATCAGGTATTGTGTTATGGTAAACTGAGACTCAAGCCTACCTTCCCGTTGGTCTATAAGGCCTGTCTTGGAAGGTGTGTACCAAGCTGCCCTGGGTCCTACATTTGCCTCTTCTCAAGTACCGATGACAGGACTCAATCATGGGTCTTTTCTGTCCAGAGGTTCAAGGGGTTGATAATAGGACCTCAATAGTTGAACACTATTGACCTGTTTTTGAATAAAAGCCATTAGTCTGTTGATGAGGCAGGGGCTGAGAGGAAGTTCTAGGAGCAAGCTCATTAGGGGGGCTGCTAGAGCTGGAAGGAAAGTGGCTAACCAAGGAGACCGGTAGAACAAGTTTTCATACCATTCAGCTTCCAGTGTGAGTGTTCTGTTTATTGTCATTAATCTGTTTGTTTTTTTAACAAGGCTATTGAATCTCTAATTACCAGAGTGATTGACATAGAAACAGCATTTTTTCCCCCCAGGGCAACACACAGGCCTCCTTGTTGCATGAAGAGGGGGTGCAGACCTCTTCCAATTCTGTAAGGCAACCTCAGCCATGGAATCTAGAGAGGTCTCTAACTTGAGTATAGACTGTTCTATGTTTTTGAGATCCAAACTAATGACCAATTACAGGGTCTGGTAGTTTTCATTCTGGAGGATTAAGCTGAGGTGCCCACCTCTGCTGCTCCTTCCAGAGGTCCTGAGTTCAATTCTCAGCTACCACATGGTGGCTCACAGCCATCTGTAATGAGATCAGATTCCTTCTTCTGGTGTATACAAAAAGGACATGAATAAATAAATCTTTAAAAAAATATATATGTCTTAGGTGTTGTAATAATAAAACTGCTGAGCTGCCCTTTGGGTACCCTGTCCCTTTAAGAGACAAGCCTCACCCACTCCCAATTTCCCCCTTTCCACTGAGGCACGTAGATTTCTTGCCTTCTCTCCATCTCTCTCTGTGTTTGTCATTCTTCTGAAGAGGTAGTCTCTGCCTCTCCCCTTCCCCCTTTCTCTTTCTTCTCTACTTTTCCCCTAAATATCTGAGGACACCGAAGGGTCTTGATCGTCACCTAGCTCATCACCTAGAGCAGCAGTTCTCAAACCCCTTTCACAGGGGCCACCTAAGACCATCAGAAAACACAGCAAAATTACAGTTAAGAAGTATCAGTAAAAACGATTTTATGGTTGGGGTCCCTACAGCATGAGGAACTATATTAAAGGGCTGCAGCAATAGGAAGGATGAAAACCACTGACCTAGAAGAATTCCAACTAAGGAACCTTCATCTGGGCCTTGGCCTCTGGTTTTGCCATGAAGACCCAACCAGTCACATGGCTCCTTTAAAATCTACTCAACACAAGGTCTAAGGTGGATTAGAAAAAGTATTGTGCTTTGTTCTCATCCTGACTCTGATGCAGAGTCTAGGTGATAGTAATAAGTTCATTCTCATGGCCTCAGTTTCCTCATCTATGAACTAAGGGTCACCTGTCTGGATCCTTCCCCTCCACATCTTCTAGGATATATTTTTTAAAAATTTATTTATTCATGTACTTTATGTATATACCAGAAGAAGGAATCTGATCCCATTACAGATGGTTGTGAGCCACCATGAAGTTGCTGGGAATTGAACTCAGAACCTCTGGAAGGCTAGTCAAGTGCTCTAAACCACTGAGCCATCTCTCCAGCCCCTTCCTAGGACATATTAAGTGATGTTTACTCTTTAAACAAGTCTCCAAACACTTCTCAGTGTAGATCAGCTCCTAGCTTCTTTCTGTCTGACTCCTTCCCAGCTGACTCCCTCCCTTAGCTCAGTCCACACCAGATGACTGCCCTCCTGGGTGTACGCTTCTGCTTTCCTCTCACAGAGCACAGGAAACTCTCCAGCGGGCAGTCCTGCTACTCTCTAAACAATGGCATTTGCTGCCTGGTAATCAGGTTCTGTTTTCTGATCTCTCTCTCTCTCTCTCTCTCTCTCTCTCTCTCTCTCTCTCTCTCTCTCTCTCATTCTTTTCTAGACTAACCTTAGCTTAATTTTCAGCATCTGAAAAAATACCAGGAACACAGTAGGTGTCCAGTAAATGCTGGGTGCATAAACTAGTAAAAATTAAGTGATTTCCTATTAAAACGCTCTGGACCCCGGAATATTTGACCAACACAAACAATGATAATGAGCTGTGTGAGCAGCCGGCTAACACTCACAGAGCCCACAAAAGGACAGGGCAACAGATGAACTCCAAACCACCTTCTCTGCTTGCAAAGCAGTTTCTGGCCCCAGATTTCCAATGGGAGGGTTAGCGGGAGGGAGAGGTAAGAGAAGCTGGAATCAGCCGGAATTAATATCAGTCATGAAACCCTGTCCAAAGACACTGCTTCTCCACTTACCTGAGCTCTGGGTTCTGTTATTGTTTGACTTCTTTTGTTATTTAATTAATGAAGCAAGTTGCCTGGACAGGAGGGAAAGAAGGAGGTGACTAGAGGAGGGAGAGGCAGGAGAGGTTGCAGTCTCCCGAGTACCTGTCATCTCTGTGACGTAGACAGCTGCCTCTAGTTGTATTTTAAATGAAATCTCACCCTCATGTAGGCACCACGTCTGGGATTACGATCCACCCTGTGATCTGTCACTTTTATATATATGTGCACAGGGGAGTGGAGCGGTTTCCATAGAGAGGAAATATCACAACCCACCTACGAACAATACCAGAGAAGACAAAGCTGCGACCCCAAGCAATCAGAAGTTCAGAAGACCTGCCTGGAGCAGCCCTGCCGGTCCTTGGAGCTGTGCCCCTCGCCCTGAGCAGTTCCACTCCGGAGCAAAGTCCGCTTACAGGTAAGGCTGTTCTTAGGGACTGACTTAGAAAGTGTAAATGAATTTTCTCTCAACAAGGGCTGGGTGCTAGCCGGCTGAGAGAGTTGATACCGACCCTCAGTGGGAGCTCACATGTAGGGAGTGCTGACCTCCATTCCCAGGCTTGTTTTAAATCAGCAGAAATGGATACCTAAGACACCAAGGAGACGTTATTCAGGGGGCAAAAATGACCATTCCTTTGTTATTATACAGAGCCCTGCTTTGAAGAGGTGACTTATACAGTGCAGTTGGTCCTAACCACACACACACACACACACACACACACACACACACACCTCTTGCTTCTAAATACAGTCCACCTATGAATACAAAAAAGCAGTCTTTGGTGACAGTTTACAACTAGATGGAGATACTAATGCTCAGAAGCTAGAGTCCCATATTACACACTGCCTCAGAGCAGCAAGGGTGCATAGATCTGTCATTCACTTTACATGCGTCTTGCCTGTAGCATCTCCTTCCCTTCCCTGGCGTGCCAGGGTAGGGGGCAGTTACTACAACAACCCCAAGAGTTTAAGAGGCTAACCCAATACAACATAAAAGGTGAAGAATTCTCCCAGGCTGGAATCATTTCCATCTTGCAAGGCTGGGACTATGAGGGGGTTGGAATTGGGGTACAGTAGCTGAGTGACTAGCACCTGTGAGAGCAAAAGAGCAAGGACGCATAGAGAGGAATGTTTCGTGTCTATCTTTTATGTTCGGGTTTCCTGAGAATTCCATTTGCCTTATCCTTTTCTAAACACAGCTGTGTAAAGGGGGTGGGGACTCTTCTAGGAATGGAATAATTAAGAAACACCCATTGCTGGTTTATAACATGACAAATGTATCCTCTGTCTTTGGGGGAAGAGAAGAGCCTGCCATCCATAAGACTCACTTTTCATGTTCAGGGGAATTGCTTAGGTCTGGATCTAGGTTGGAGGGGGTTCCATACAAACATTCCAAAAGTAAAATATTTCAAAAAGTGTCATCCTATATCTGAAATGTTGAGTGTTCCCTAAGTCCCGCAGCGTAGATTCACAAAAAGGTTTTAGCTGGCTCATTTCTTTGTTGAGTTTCTTATCTGTGTTTGCAGACACTCTGGGACTCAGAGGTCCAGCTCTGTCTTTATTGCTACACTTGGGAAGCTGTGGAATCCACGATTTCTCTGTCCTGTGCTTTTTCCTCGGTCTGGCCAGGTCCTTCACTGTCTCATGTTTAAGCTTGACTCTGTTACAGGTGTCTAAAGTGATTGTATCTCTTTAAAGGTCCCATGGGGTAGCCCTGCTTAAATAACCCCAAGGAGCTTTAGCCATTTGAAGACTAAAAAAAAAATCAGTGCACAAATTTACCCCGTAAATCTAACTGACCCGGGCTTGATGTTTCCATAGGGAGGAACGGGGCATCTTGAAACTGAAACTTGATGTTGCTTCAGTTGAGGTAAATGATCCTGAAGAAGTTAATAGGAGAACTTTGTTCAAGAACTATGCATTACCTAGAGAACATGAGCACCTTTTTTGTAGTTTTGCTTTATTTTGATTGGTTATTTGTTTCAGCTTTTCAAAGCAGAGTCACACATAGTCTTGGGTTGCCTGCTACCCCCTATGTAGCCAAGTATGGCCTTGAACTCTGACCTCCCCATCTCCACCTCCCAGTACTGAGATTAGAGCCATGTGCCACTATCTATACCTGACAAAAAGCATTTTTCCTTTGATTCTATAAGCCTCAGGAAAATGTAAATGAAGCATTATAAGAAAATCCTTGAAGAGAAATGTGACTCTGTCTCCCAACTGCTAACCATAATGTTAATGGTAAAAATGCCCAGAATGGTCAAGAAGCCTTATCTTTCAGATAATGCAGGGCTAGAGCCAGGCTTCTCCGTAATGCGCAATGTTGAAAATAATTGTCTTTGTAACAACTTTCAATCAGTGCCAAGGCTGGTGTTTCTTTGTCAACCAAAACACTCACATTCTCATGCACACACACTAGGACCTGGGGTCTGCAAATGAAGTCCAGGGAAGCATATTTGCTTGCAGACACATCTTAGGTTTCATTCAGACATCCTTGGCCTCCTAGCCATGATTTTCTTCTGATAGAAACACAGGATTTAAAGAATAAGAAAACAACATACTTTAGAAAATTGCTCTCTCTCTCTCTCTCTCTCTCTCTCTGTGTGTGTGTGTCTGTAACTGTCTGTCTATCTCTCTCTCTCTGTCTCTGTGTGTGTGTCTGTAACTGTCTGTCTATCTCTCTTTCTCTCTTTCTCCCTCCCTCTCTCTCTCTTTCTCTCTCTGTCTCTGTGTGTGTGAGTGTGTGTCTGTATCTGTCTATCTCTCTTTCTCTTTCTCTTTCTCTCTCTCTCTCTCTCTCTCTCTCTCTCTCTCTCACACACACACACACACACACACACACACACACAGGATTTAAATAGATAAACAGGGGTCTCACCTCTCAGTCCCAGGGTCAATTACATGTGTAATTGAGATGAGCAGGACACAAATCCATAACAGAGATTCCAAGGAGGCCAGGCCATAGCAAGAAAAATTTTAAAGTTTTTCCTGGGAAAACTGTAGACAGTAATCTGGAAAAACTGTAGACGGTAATTTTGGCAGAACTTTCTCATGTAAACATGCATGCATGACTTCAGAATAAGAACAACAAACCCCTGTGCCTCATCAAGTAGTATTTCTTCAGTAATACACAATAGCATATATATGCACAGAGAAAACACATCAAAAAAAGAGACCTGAAAACAAGTTGTTCTGCCTTAGGGGAAATTAATTTCGCTAAGTGCCTGAATGATAATCTATATGTCAGTTTATATAACAAATATTTATTGAGGATATGACTTAATATAAGGCTCTATTGACTCTATCAGCAGCTACCAAGGATCTCAAGAGCCCCCAAGGAAGCACAGGGGCAAAAAAAAAAATCTCTGCATCACAAAAAAGCTGACCACCACAAAAAAACTAGACATGCCAAAGAAATACAGAGTTCAAAGTGGTTCCATCAAAGGTGCTGGTTTGTAAATTCAGGGTTTAGTTCACACTGAAGGAGCAGCCAGTATTGGTAGATTCGGTCTCACGATGGACTTAGACACGAAATACATTGAGTTTTCAGCAATATTTATGATTCTTGTATAAAAATCTAAGGTGGTCTTTGCCACTATCCTGCAGCAGTTTTAGGCAGAGGAGGAGGAGCCTCACGATGTAGGAAGGACTGAGACTGTGTCAAGGCTGTGTGTGCCTAGTATCCCCTCAACAGCATACACTCACTCAAGAGTCTAACCAACTCTAAACTGAGTGGGTCGCCTCACCTTCCACGTCTTCTGTGGAGGAGGACCTCTTGCTTTCAAGAGTGAAAGAAGAAAGAAATCAGGACAAAGAGACCCTCAGATTCAGCCCTCTGACGTCACAGGTGAAACTGGGGTTCTTGGGCACTTGGGCAAGAGCTCATTTGTAGTCTCTGGAAGGAACCAGTGAACAAAGCAACGGAACAGGTGGGAGTTTCTCTATCACTTTCCCACCAGCATTAACACTTTCTGAACTGTTGTTTGTTTTGTTTTGCTTTTTTAAATTCTTTCAGGATTAGGATGTCACTCAAAATTGTTCCTAACTTTTAAGATGTCTTCAAGGCCTCAGACAACAAACACTCACTAACTCTCCACAGGACTAGCTGGATCCTCAGGACACGGTCAAGCCAAAGGTCTGGCTATTGAACACAGTGTGTCTTTGTTCACAGAGAATAATGATACAGCTCTGTAAAATATTTCCCCAGGAACTCCAGCAAGCTTGGTGCTGTTGTTGTTGCTGCTGCTGCTGTTGTTTGAATCAAGCTCTTGATAGGTAGGTAGTCCGGGCTAGCCTCAAATTCACAAGCTTCCAGCTTTAGCCACTTCTGCGCTGCACAAGTGTGTGGCACCGCCACACCCAGCTCTAGAAATTCTAACGATGACAAAGAGGAGTTGAAATGAATAGAACAGAGATGAGCCCACAGCATCAGCATCACCTGCAGGTGCAAGTTCTCGGTCTCAGCACCCAGGTCCATGGTGTGTGATGAAATGATCCTTCCATGGACTTTTGGAGCACTCTAACTTGAAGCAATGTACTTCCTTGAATTAAGTGTAAGGCAAACCAAGCCTGCATAGACTGTGGTAGAAAGAGCATTATGCAGACAAAAACTATAAGCCAGAGATGGATTGCAACAAATATATTAGTCTGGAAGATCAAATTATTGACTCAATATCTGACATGCTCTTGTTGCTTAAAACACATGACTGAAAGTCTGTGTACAGACTACACCTCTGTCTTATTAGATGCAGAGATTACTTACATGTGAATAGGATGAAGCAACCTAGTGAGTATGTGGTTAAAGCATACATTTTCACACACTGGTATTTTGACTTTAATTCATCCCTTAACTTTTGTGGGATAGTTATTGTCACCCATTTGTCTGATGAGGAAATTGAATTTCACAGAGGCTAAGGAATCTGCCCAAGGCCTTCAGGTAAAGGACCATATGACATCTGAGCCAATTTCTGTTTAATTCTAAAATGTGACGTGCTTATATCCAGTCTGTGTATAGACCTGGAATATTTAAATCAAAGTTCATATATTTTGTAATGAAATATTTAAAAAAATGAGAAAATGCTTAAGATGTTAAAAAGGGGAGCGAATAAATAAGTTACTTTAAAATCAAAGGAAGGTGGCAGCTACAATGTACTCCTAGGAAAGGAGCAACTTTTACAGGAAACCGCAGGGAGTGCGGTATGTATGTGCATATGTGTGTACACATGCATGTGTGTGCAGGATGGATGTACCTGTATGCATTATATAGACACATCTGCGTTAATGTGTGTCTGTGCGGGTTTGTGTGTGTGTGTGATGAATATGTGTGGGACTTTCAGGTTTCTTCAGAGAACTGAACTTGGGCAAATGCAGTCTGAGTTGGGGAGTGGGGAATGACTTGTCCATAGTCTCCTAGTTCTCTGAAGCAGGAGTCTGGGCCTAGCATGGGCTACATTCTGAGTTACAGACCAGCCTAAGCTAAAGAGTAAGACTCAGTTTTACAGCCTAAAGAAGTTCGGGTCCATTCCTACTCATCAGCTGGGAAGCTGCACGGCCAAGGTCACATTGGTGATTAAGGTGATTTAGAGTTCAGACCTCTGATTACATGTTTCCTGCCACTGTGCACCATGACTGCAGCTGAGACACTGTGCTCCATGACTGCAGCTGAGACCCTGTGCTCCATGACTGCAGCTGAGACACTGTGCTCCATGACTGCAGCTGAGACACTGTGCTCCATGACTGCAGCTGAGACCCTGTGCACCATGACTGCAGCTGAGACACTGTGCACCATGACTGCAGCTGAGACACTGTGCTCCATGACTGCAGCTGAGACACTGTGCACCATGACTGCAGCTGAGACACTGTGCTCCACGACTGCAGCTGAGACACTGTGCACCATGACTGCAGCTGAGACACTGTGCACCATGACTGCAGCTGAGACACTGTGCACCATGACTGCAGCTGAGACACTGTGCTCCATGACTGCAGCTGAGACACTGTGCTCCATGACTGCAGCTGAGACACTGTGCTCCATGACTGCAGCTGAGACACTGTGCACCATGACTGCAGCTGAGACACTGTGCACCATGACTGCAGCTGAGACACTGTGCACCATAACTGCAGCTGAGACACTGTGCACCATGACTGCAGCTGAGACACTGTGCACCATGACTGCAGCTGAGACACTGTGCACCATGACTGCAGCTGAGACACTGTGCACCATGACTGCAGCTGAGACACTGAGACACTGTGCACCATGACTGCAGCTGAGACACTGTGCTCCATGACTGCAGCTGAGACACTGTGCACCATGACTGCAGCTGAGACACTGTGCTCCATGACTGCAGCTGAGACACTGTGCTCCATGACTGCAGCTGAGACACTGTGCTCCATGACTGCAGCTGAGACACTGAGACACTGTGCTCCATGACTGCAGCTGAGACACTGTGCTCCACGACTGCAGCTGAGACACTGTGCACCATGACCGCAGCTGAGACACTGTGCTCCATGACTGCAGCTGAGACACTGTGCTCCATGACTGCAGCTGAGACACTGTGCTCCACGACTGCAGCTGAGACACTGTGCACCATGACTGCAGCTGAGACACTGTGCACCATGACTGCAGCTGAGACACTGTGCACCATGACTGCAGCTGAGACACTGTGCACCATGACTGCAGCTGAGACACTGTGCTCCATGACTGCAGCTGAGACACTGTGCTCCATGACTGCAGCTGAGACACTGAGACACTGTGCACCATGACTGCAGCTGAGACACTGTGCACCATGACCGCAGCTGAGACACTGTGCACCATGACTGCAGCTGAGACACTGTGCTCCATGACTGCAGCTGAGACACTGTGCACCGTAACTGCAGCTAACGAAACAACCTTCCTCACTGCTGAGTGTTCAGCAGGATCCTGGTGTTTGTTCATTTACAGAATATTTCTTGAATTTTCCATTGCTGCCACTAGAAAATAATGACCCAAGTTTCATAGTTCGCCCAAAGTAAAGTTCAGAAGCACACCCAGATGAAAGCGGTTGAACCCTGCACTGCGTGTGCAGCCCGGGGACAGTATGTTCTGATGACAGGTCGAGAACACACATGCTGGTTATCAGCATGTCAAGGGTGCAAAACGGCCATGGTTACTCTGTGAGGTGTCTAGACAAACCCCAGCCATTGATTAAACCAAAGAAAAATTTCCATTTTTCTTATGAATGATGGGGGGCTATAATGAAGCTAATTAAGCCCATGTCTTTATTTCTGGTGGGGGGAGAGAATATACATCCCCAGAACAGGCAAAGGGGGATAGGGTGGAAATGGAGTCGGCTCTTGTACGCAGGAGGCAGCTTCTGCCCACTTTACCATTATTGTAGAGACCGAGCACAGATGACAAATTCTGAAGACCAGGAAGGTGGCCACACACTTACTTAGTACATCAGCTATTCACTTTTTGGCCCAGTAGCAAAGCTGAATTAAACAAGATAGAAATACCATACTGGCAAATTCTCAGATTATAGAGACCATTAGAAGTAACAGCAGGTGAACTGTTCTGCATTGCTGTGAGAAAATGTCTGACGTGGACAACCTAAGGAAAAAAAAGGTTTATTTTGGCTCACAGTCCCAGATGTCAGCCCATCATGACAGGGCAGACTACAGAGGCTTCCATCACGATGGAGAGGATTCAGTTAGGAAGCAGGAAACAACCCGGCATAATATACTTCCTAGGAACACCCCTGTTCCCCAGTGACCTACTTTCTCCTCCTTCTGAGTTTCCAGAACTTTCCAGGAAAGCAGCTCAACCATGAGACCAAGCCTTCAGATCCACAAGCCTCCAGACACAGTACACATTCAGATGAATCAGAAGACTATGCTAAAACACAGAGAGTCGAGCTCTGATTCCCCAGTTCTAGGGCAGGACCTGAGAATGGTTTGCAGTTGTAACAAATTTCCAGGTGATGCTGATGCTGCTGGTCTGGGGACCACCTTCGAGAAAGCCTCTCAGAAGAACATTCGAAATGATCTATTGGCCGTTACTGCATGTCCTTCTCAGACCTAAGTCCCTCTCACACCTGTTTCCATGTCCTTCTTTTCCACTGCAGGGAGCAATGCTGATGCCCACTTACTTCCTGCTGCTCCTCCTGCTGCTCCTGGGGTCCCCAGGGACAAGCCTCTCCCGCAAGTTCTACAACACTGGACCAGTCTTCAGCTGCCTCAACATGGCCCTATCTGAGGTCAAGAAGAACAAGCTGGAGGATGTGCCCTTGCTGAGCAAGAACAGCTTCCACCACCTGCCCCTACAAGACTCTTTGGGAGAAGAAGAGGAGAAACAAAAGCATGGCAAGAGCAAAAGAACTTTCTCAGGCCCAGCGGGTGGGAGTGGAGCTGGAAGCCTCCGGTACAGATACCAGTCTCAAGCACAGCACAAGGGGAAGCTGTACCAGGACAAGGTCAAAAGTGACCGGGGCACCAAGTTCACTCTTTCCCTTGACGTTCCCACTAACATCATGAACATCCTCTTCAACATTGACAAGGCCAAGAATTTGCGAGCCAAGGCAGCTGCCAACGCCCAGCTGATGGCACAGATTGGGAAGAAGTAAAGCAGAGGCTGGGGCAGGAGGGTAACACTTCGAGACAGGAGCCCCAGAGTAGAGGGTGAGGGAAACTGAGGACATGCCCTTGACTCTCAAAGGACTGCTGTGCCCCTCTGATCCTCTCTTCCCTCCAGCCTGTTTTCCCCTCTCCTCTGTACATATTCACTTCATCACAGTATTGTTCAGCCTGTGCAGATGACGGAGGTTAGCGTCTCTCCCTGTGTCCTGTGTCTGCTTTCTGGTTCCCTGTAGCAACAGGCTAAAATCACACAGAGCCCCTCCTCTCCAAGCTCCTCCCTGTTATCCACACATCTAAGGAGAGACTGTTGAGGCTCCCTCCCTGTTCCACCCCTGCCCCGGCAGAGACAAAGAGAGGCACAGCTCACCCTCTTGCCCCCAAATATGTCAACTCTGCCCCAATCTGGATTAAAGCCAGTGGCTTCCTGAACTTTTGTTTGTCTCTGCTTTTTTTCTTTCAAACTAATCCTAGAACAGGAACTGCTAATGAGGGAGATTGCTGAGGGGTCAGTTCCCCATTCCTCCCAGGAACCGCATCTATTAAAGAGTAAAGAAAAGCTCAAAAGTTGGTCAACTTGTTTGGTTCTATCTCAAGTCACCTCTGCAAGCCGGCCCCACAAAAGTGGCAAAATTTAGGATTTGTTTCAGAGTGGGCACTAGGCTGTGGATGAGCAGGAGGCCATCACATTCCAAATTCTCCCATAGCTCAGTTGAGTATGGAGTCACTAATTTCTTAATTTCTTATTGGGCTTTATGTGTATGTGTGTGGTATGCATGCATAAGTGTAAGCACACTAGCATCAAGGGTCACCTGTATCTTGGTGGGTGTACCTGCATGTAAGTATGCATGGTGAAGGTAAAGGTTGATGTACTTGTCTTCCTGGATAACTCCCCACCTTACATACTGAGGCAGGATCTCTCACTTGAACCCCGAGCTCAGATAGTCTAGTTATCCAGCGCGCTCTGGGGATCCTGTCTCCACCTTCCAGAATCTGGGATTATAAAAAGGCTGCCACGCCGGCCCTGCATGTTCATATAGACACTGAGGATCTAAACTCTTGTCCTTCAGCTTGCATGGTGTCTTAGTTATTTTCTATTACCATGATAAGACACTATGACCATGACAACTTATGAAAGAAAGTGTTTATTTGGTGCTTAAAACTGTAAAGTTTTAGAGGGAGAGAGTTCATAGTGGGAACATGGCAGCAGGCAGATGGCAGGCAGGCACTGAAACAGTAGCCGAGAGCACACATCTTGAGACAGGACCAGCCAGGAAGCAGAGAGGGACAATAACAATTGTGTTTTGAAACCTGAAAGCTCGCTCCCAGTGACACACTTTTCCCAATAAGGCCACACCTCCTAATCCTTCCCAACCAATTCCACTAACTTACCCACTGAGCCATCTCCCTGAACCCACATACCTTCTCGGTACTGTGCAGGGCACTGTGGCAGATCCTGACATTTCTGTGATGCAAGGGGAGGCTTCTGCTGTCTGAAAGCCAATAAGCTGAGTAAATAAACAGAAGCAAATTTGGAAAGAAGCCAGTGTTTCCACAATGCTACAAATGGTAAACTTGAGAATGACAGCAGTTGTACATATAGATACATTGATTTATATGAAGAATTCAAAGATGAGAATATTTAATATGAACAAAATTTTCCTAAAACTGGACCACATCAAAAAAAAAAACAAACAAACAAACCTCTGTGGCCTCCTCGCAGCAAGACTCAATGGCCAGATTATCAGAAAAGAGACCATTGTCCTACAGACTTCCACACAGTGACAAATCATTAATATGTAAAATGAATTTCTGAATGAGAAAACATAACACCACACACACACACACACTGAACATCAGCACGACTACCACAGGTAAAGTCAAAATATAAAAATGAAATTGGGGTTATAGTTCAGTGGTAGATGTGGGCCTAGTTATGTGTAAAGCCCTTGAGTAAATGTCCAATGCATGCACAGAGAGAAAGACAAACACAGTTCAGTCCTGTAGAATCAGGGCTACAGGATCTCCACAACACAGGCAGCAACAGGATGTCTAGGAAGAGTCCCAGTGAGAGCGTAGCATCGATGGTGCAGTAGAGAACAGGGGCCTCAAACCAGACCAATGGTTC
Source organism: Microtus pennsylvanicus (assembly GCF_037038515.1). NCBI lineage: Eukaryota > Metazoa > Chordata > Mammalia > Rodentia > Cricetidae > Microtus > Microtus pennsylvanicus. Next base: position 121,496,285 of record NC_134582.1, read on the forward strand.
TTTTGGATAAATGCCTGAATGTAAAAATATACAGATAAAGGAGTTTACTGCATGACTCACTGGGTCACACTGCAGCTTCCATGACGAGATTTCCCCTTCTTCCTTTTTTCATTCTTCTTCCCTCTTTTTCTCTTAAAATTTTATTTTGTTTTATTTTGGGGTGGGGCAGGAGATGAGTGGGATTGGGAGGCAGGATGTGAAAGACACAAATAATAAACAAACATACAAACAAATCAGCTTGGAAATGCATCTGAGTGATTTAGATATGGCCCACTGTACTGTTTCTCTGGAGTCTTGGCACTCAAACAATTTTTATCAAATCTTTAGGCTCTCAAGGTTTTCTCACTCTAATTGTTGAGTTAAACTGTGAGTCTTTTTTCCCCTGTTGGCATTTTGAACTCCTGATCCCTAGGTCTTCAATCGGTACACATATAATTACTTAAGATGAGGTCATACTGGGTAGCATAAGCCCTAATTCAGTATGACCAGTGTCCTATGAGAGGAGGAATTTTGGCCAAAGAGATACACAAGTAGAAAATATCATCTGAAGATTGAAGTTATGTCACAACCCAAGGCATAATCACAAATTAGGAGGATAGTCTGAAGGAGAGCCTTCCTAAGAACCTAGGGAGTTTGGGCTGCTGACCCCTTGTCTCTGATGTTTGGTTTTCAGAGCTGTAACACAATTAATCTCTCTTTCTTAAGCCACTCAGTTTGTTAGGTGACTGGAACACTAGAAAAATTGTGTTATTTTAACTGTGGCGATCAAAGTGGGATTGCATGTAATCATCTTCTTTTATGAGAATCTTTCTGTGCAGATAATAATGGCTTCTCTGTACAAATTAGTAAACTGAATCTCAGAATAATCAAATGACAAAAAAGAGATAGAGACATGATGACAGACAGACACAGCGAGACCTACAGATAACGTGATAACAAATTTTGAAAAAGTTTGTCATTCATGTAAAAGGCACACAGCTTCCTGTTCAATACATAAAGAGCTACTTTAAAAAATGAGCTCATTAGGGACTAATCCAAAAGAAAAACAAGCAAGGACACGACAGATCCCATAAACACACATACATATGCAAATGAGCTTTACCGCTACGTAAAAGTGTTCCGCTTCATAATAGTGACACTGTTATAAATACCACATACAACTTCTCATCTGTCATACTGGCAAGGGTAAGTTTCACAACACGCTACATTGGCGGTGCTAGCATTCACTATCCTCCGTTACTCACCATGTCCCTACAGCCGGAGAGAGACAATTTGGCAATACTCAATGACATTACGAAGTTTTATATCCTTGGATTTAACAATCATCCTCTTGCAAGCACTACTGGGAAATTTAAACTTTTTTAACTTTTTAAATTTTAATCATCCTAACTCTTAGATCAATACTCCAAGCACAGAGAAACGAACGTTTTTCTGAATATTACCTGTTTATGATCAAATCTTGGAAGTTCCTTGGTCACTGGTGTTGCTGAAACCATGATAAGTATATATGAATATTATCTCAATTCTTACAAGTATATTCCAAGGTATATATAATTTTTCCCTTTTGTTTTTTTTTAAAGATTAGATTCATTTATTTATTATGTATACAGTGTTCTGTTTTTATGCTTGCTGATCAGAAGAGGGCACCAGATCTCACTACAGATGGCTGTGAGCCACCATGTGGTTGCTGGGAATTGAACTCAGGACCTCTGGAAGAGCAGGCAGTGCTCTTAACCTCTGAGCCATCTCTCCAGCCCCAATTTTTCCCTTTTGAAGACAGAGATTGAAGACCAGAGAATGTAATCAGAATGATAAGCAAGGTCTTCCATCCATGAAGTGGTGGGGCCACATCCATTTGCTCATGAACTTTCTCTTAATTAGTGTTGCAAGCATTAGAAGCACCAGCCAACCCCCGAAGTCATAGAGCTATCCTGAGACTCAAATGAGCTGCAAATGCAGAGGCATTAAAAAAAAATAAACCCATGGGTACTGGGACTCAACATGATGATGAAATATGCAGATAATTCATGAACTAGGAGGATTGCCCAAATCTGAAACTCATCGTGGAGAGAAGATTAAAACACAGCATTCTTTTTTGGCAAGCTCCCATTCCAGAGTTCTGTTTGTCTGTCTGCACACTCAAGCCCTGTCTTGAGATTAAATAATGCCTCTAAGCATGCTAGTCATAATGACTTTGATACATGGGAGGTAGAGCTGGCCATATCCAAAAAAAACCACCATCACTTTCTATCATGCCAAGTTTCACTTTTGTGCTGCATTTCTTTGGAGGGCAGGCATCAATCGTTGCCTTAACATGAGGAAGTTGCCTAGGCCTCCTGCTTTCTCCCCAGTCAGAGGAGAGCAGGTACACAGGTGAGGAATGGCCTTACCAGTTGCAAGAACATGGCAATTCAACTCAATGGTAAGCTGCTATGGATAAAGAGGTTTGTTTTTTTTTTCCTACTCTAGCAACCCTGGTGATAAGTAGGTGTCAAAGGGAACTTTGAGTGCACAAGAATTAAACACTGCTCTTGGAACATCCATGAGCTCTTGTCAGACCATAATTTGCCATTTCCCTAAGACGCATTTTTAAAATTATTCTCCAAGACAGTTGTGCATGAACAATTCAAATATCTAGTGAGGGAGCCCCACAGATTACCCAATGTCTATGTCCCCTTAGAGACTGTGTCACTCTCTAATAATGGGTGTGTCACCCTCTTCGATTAATGGTTTGAAGGGGGTCACTGAGATTTTCTTCAGTCAAGCAGAAGGAAATTACTGATCAATGCAGAAAATGCACAGAGGTTTCAGGCCTCCCCTCTGTAAGCATGCTTTGGTTGATCATGCTTTAGGGGAATATTAGATGGCCGTGTCTGGTTCAAAACCCTGCAACTGTGACATGGACATGGAAGAAAGGGTTAAGAAGGAGCACCCAGTTGAATGCAATTCATTCATTATGCGGTATAACACACCTTTAAATTACATTTTATTTATTGTGTGCATGTGCACACACAAGCATGAAGTTTCACAGCACACAGGCGGACATCAGAGAGAAACTTACAAGAGTCATCTCTTCTTTCACTATGTAGTTCTCATGGATCGAACTCAGGTCACTCAGTAGCAAGTCCCTTAACCAGGCGAGCCGTCTCTCTGGTCTTCTGGCGGACTTTAGAATTTCATTTAGTACTTTCATTCACCACCTTCACCACAGTCTCCTCTGTGAGAACAAGGATTATATCATTATGTCATTCCTCTTCAGTGTCATCTCCCCCGCAGCTTTGCTAAGTGATTAAGCTTTGGATAATCACTTATATGGCATTTAAGTGTTATGTCTCCAAGTTCTTGTGATAAAGAAGTTGTACATATTTGACTTTAAACTATAGTGTTTACAACACTTCAGAGCAGCTGACTTAGCAGAAAAAGCACATTTAAGCCCTTTAGTTCCTATTTAAAATAGGAACATTTTGTAAGTAACCTAAAGTTTATAAGGTTAAATCACGATTTTTCTAGTTGACGAACATTCTTGGGACGGTTAAGGGTCCTCACCATATTTATAGTTTAAATCTTTAAATTTAGAAAGAGTTCCTAAAGGCTTGTGAGAAAGGTTGCCACAATACTACAGCCCTTGAAGGAAGTGGAAAATGTTAAATCCATAGCCAATCTCAAATATTTAACACTATTTTTGAAGTATAAAAATGGTACCAAAAGGATGTAGGTGGATATTATTTAAAAGCAAGTGTGTAAGTTTGCCTCACTTAAAGGCTAGACTTGTGTAGCAGTTGCTTGTACTCAAAAAATAAATCCAAGCACTTGGAAAATAAAGTCTGGGATTGCAGAGCAATCCGAATACTACACTAGCTCAATCAGCAAGCTCTGTGTTCATCTAAGAGACCTTATCTCAGTAAATAATGGGGAGAGTGGTTAAGGAAGACACATACAGTGTCTGTCCTCCACACGCTAGGGTACACATGGGAATGTCATTTACACACATATGCTTTCCCACATATAAGTGCACATATGCATATAAGCACACACACTACACACATACACGTGAGAAAAGGTAAACCAGACTTATAAATAGTGGGATCCACAAGGTTTATTTTAAAATTAAGAAACAGTGTTCATTTGAATATTGTTATGTTGTTAAATTTTAAAACAAAATAAAATCTACAAACATTCTTCTGTTGGGGGAGAGGAAGGGAGGGAAGGAAGGGAAGAGAAAGAGAGGAGAGAGAGGGAAGAGAGAGAGAATATGTAACTCACTAGTGCCCTCCAGTGGTTAAAGAAAAAAGCTAACAGGTACATTAAGGGAAAAAAACAATGTAACAAAACTGTAAAGCACTGTCTAGTATATTCAAAAGGAAGACTCATCAACTATTATTTAATATCATATATTAAAATGAAGAGAAACTTCATAGCTCAGCTCAGCTTTCCCTAATCCTGGGCAGGAGTGAATGTAGGCTCTAGATTGCTTTGGTTACTCAAAGGACACAAGACAGTAGAATTTCACAGTTTCAGGGAATCTTAGAATTGTATTCTAAAGCATGAGTTATATCACCAGCCATAGACAAGTATATACTAGAAAACTGGGGGAGACTGTCTTGGATGTAATTTATGAGAGCACTGTGACAGATAGGAATGGAACTGTAGTTGATATGAGTTGGGAAAGACTACCCACCATGTGCAGAAGTTTATACCTATGTCGAAGAAATGGCAACTCATTAAATCCTGGGGCCAGGGAGCAAAATCATGCAAACTGTACTTCAGAATGCTCAATGATGGAGCAGTGGAAGAGGGGTTAGGAAGACAGGATGGAAGACAGAAAAGCTGTTAAAAGGAGGGGACTTCATGACTCCAAAAGAAAGGGGTAGACTTTGTAAAAAAATTACAGAAGCAGAATCAACAGTAGCTGGTTCTATATATAATATAAGAAATCAGCGAAGTTAGCAAAAAAAAAAAAGCAGTGTTGTTTAGAATCTGCATCAGTAGGAAGATAATGACACAAACAGACATAGAGACCACTAAAGGGAAAATGTATTTCAGGTAATGTTGTAATAGGTGCAGCGGGCTGCTTTCCGTCACCTGGCTAGCTTTACCCGAAATAATTACACTGAAACTGTATTCTTTTAAACACTGCCTGACCCATTAGTTCCAGCCTCTTATTGGCTAGCTCTTAATATTGATCTAACCCATTTCTAATAATCTGTATAGCCTACGAGGTGGCTTACCAGGGATGATCTTAACCTGCGTCTGTCTGGAGTGGGAGAAGCATGGCGACTCTCTGACTCAGTTTCTTTCTCCCAGCATTCTGTTCTGCCTACTCCACCCACCTAAGGGATCGCCTATCAAGATGGGCCAAGGCAGTTTCTTTATTAGCCAATGACCTTCCTCCATCAAGGTAAAGAGTACATTTTTAGGAAGAAAGCATTTAAGTTTACACAAAGCATCTCGGAGAATGTGTCTAGAAAATAGAAAGTTCAGTGTAAGACTTAACAGAGAAATAAAACTTAGAGATATGAATGTGGACAGTCACATTTCAAATCATGTGTTTGTGAGATAAACAAGAGAGGGCTGAAAATGTCTCCACTGGGGAAAGACAGTGTGGAAGAGGAGTTTGATAGAAGACGTAATTTTAAACAAGACATTTAAACCATCCCCTTTAAGGCTCATGGAGCACCTAGGATGAGCAAGTAGGAAGAACGTAGGAGCAGGAAGATAGTGAGAAGGGCTGCAGAATGCCAACCTCTAGGCGTGACATGAATCGCAATTGCTTTCCCTGCTATGACAGACTTTAACCCCTTAACCCTTGAGCCAAAATAAACCCTAGCTCTAAGTTGCTTTTGTGTCCTCATAGCAATACTAAGAGGAACCAATAAAGCCTTCTAAGACTGGAGAGATGGTTCAATGAATGAAGGGCTTGCTGAACAAGTGTGAGACACAGAATTCGGATCTCCAGTATCCACACAAATGCAAAGTGGGCATGGTTGCTCATATAATCCCAGTGCCTGATAGCAAAGACGGGGTCAGACTAGCTCAATCGGTGAGCTCCCAGTTCGTGAAGAGACCCTTCCTTAATAAATACAGTGGAGAGAAATTGAGAGAGACATGACATCAGCTTCTGGATGCCATATGAACTTGCCCACATATCCATACTTCTAGAAGACATACAAACACGCACACACACATATGAGCATACTACACACACACATACACATGCAAAACAAATACAACCGCCCATCCTGGACAGATCAAATAAAGAGGGGATACATAGTTTCTTACCTGCAGGATACTCACACCTAAATTCTAAAAATGCCCAACAGTATTCTCATTTGTTTGTTTGAAAATAAAACTAAGGAGATAAAGCCCACACTTAGAGAAAGGAAAAGAAATATTCTGAAAACATTTGTGATTTAATTGATGTAGAATACATAAATAATAGAGAAATAACATTCATAATCTGTGTTGTTTTTCATCTTAGATACAGGAAAGGAAAAGCAGAAACATTAAGGTTCCATACTTGCTTGGTGTGTTTTTTTTTTTTTTAAGCGGAGGGGCAAAGATTAAAGTCAGGCTTTTGCTGTGACATAAGAATTAGTAACAAAATAACTCTACCTAGAAGAGACTTAGTAGTTCAAATGACTGCAATCCTCAGAAGATTCTCAATTAGCAGAGCTGAATTCTACTGTGCACAAGAAAATATGACTGTATTGTTGATATTGATATATTTAATTTAATGCACAATTTGGGACCTTGTTGATTGGAGTTTTGTTTTTCTTTTATTCATTAAGTATATAATAGCTTTAAAACAAATAACGACATTTTAACTCAGTATCCATTTGCTTTGTCATCTTTACATCAAAAACTCAGTCCCACTTCCTCATAATCTTTCTCCAGAGCAGCCAGGTCTTCCCTGGCCTCTATAAACTCCCCTTGGTCCATGCCTTCCATGATGTACCAGTGCAGAAATGCCTTCTTGGCATACATGAGGTCAAATTTGTGGTCCAGGCGGGCCCAGGTTTCCACAATCGCTGTGGTATTGCTCAATGTACACACAGCTCGCTGAACCCTGGCTAAATCCCCTCCTGGCATTGCCGTAGGCGGCTGCTGATTGATGCCCACCTTGAAACCAGTTGGACACCAATCAACAAACTTAACAGAGGTTCTTGACTTCATGGCTATAATTGCTGCATTCACATCCTTAGGGACCACATCTCCTCTGTATAGTAGGCAGCAAGCCATGTACTTCCCAAGCCGAGGATCACACTTGACGAACTGGTTGGAGAACTCAAAGCAAGCAGCAGTGATGTCAGGCACAGAGAGCTGCTCATGGTAGGCTTTGTCAGCAGAGATGATGGGAGCAAAGGATGGGATGGGAAAATGTATTCTGGGATAAGGTACTAGGTTGGTCTGGAATTCAATTAAGTCCACATTCAGAGGCCCTTCAAAGCGGAGTGAAGCGGTAATGGAAGATAACACCTGTGCTATCAACCTATTGATACTAGCATAGGAAGGACGGTCAACACCAAGTTTGTGACGGCAGATGTCATAGAGAGCCTCGTTGTCCACCAAGAATGTGCAGTCTGAGTGTTCTATGGTAGAATGAGTAGTGAGGACGGCGTTGTAAGGTTCTACTACAGCGGTGGAGAGTCTAGGAGATGGGTAGACAGAGAACTCCAATTTTGTCTTCTTGTAATACTCTGCCGTGAGTTGCTCCATCAAGAGAGATGTAAATCCCGACCCTGTGCCTCCTCCAAAGCTTCGGTAAATCGAAATCGCCTGAAGTCCACTGCATTGTTCTGCCTGCGGAAAGAACAAGCAATGTCAATGAGGACTACTGAGAACTCAAGACCAATGGCAATGGGTTTTTTGATCCTACTGCACGTACTGGCTTTGTGGGAGCTTAGGCAGTTTGGATGCTCACCTTACTAGACCTGGACGGAGGTGGGTGGTCCTTGGACTTCCCACAGGGCAGGGAACCCTGATTGCTCTTTGGGCTGACGAGGGAGGGGGACTTGATCAGGGGAGGGGGAGGGAAATGGGAGGCGGTGGCGGGGAGGAGACAGAAATCTTTAATAAATAAATAAATTTAAAAAAAAGAAAATTCCACCGGATATATCCAAACTAATAAACTAGATGGGTGATGGTAGAATATCAGTTCCCAGGAAGAGAAGATTGGGAAGCGAGGCTGATGAAATGGCTCCATCAGCAAAGGGCTTGTCTTACAAGCATGCAGGTCTGAGTCTGAGTCTCAGAAGCTGCCTTGTAAAAAAGAAAAAAAAAAAAACCTGGTCATGGTGTCATCAGTCATCACCCCGGCACTGAAGAGGTGGAGGCAGACAGATCACCAGGGCTGGATGACTATCCATCATCTCCTGGCTGGCCAGTACCAGGTCATACAGGACCCCGTCTCAAACAAACAACAAAGAAGATGGAATCGAAGGCACAACAGGCAAGGGGGTCCTCCGGTCCCCACATGCACCTGTGAGTACAAAGACACACAGCAATACACACCTCAGAGTGGCCTCTTCGGTCTTTATCAGCTACACGACAAACATGGCTACTTTGAAATATTCCTGAATGATCCTTCCGGCGTTAGTGAAGGCTTTAGAATTTCACTACTGCTTGAGTAGTTCTAATCCCAAACTTCACAGTGCTCCAAAATCCTCTTTTTTTTTTATTTTGAGTACTTACATGATGCCACTAATGGGAATTCCATATCTGAGCTTAGAGCAGTGAGTGAGTAACAGTCAACATACAGGCACATTAAAAGTACCACATAAAATTGCCTGGAGCCTATGACTATATGGGTTATTCGAAATTTAAATGAGTTTTACATTTGTCTTGCTTGATCCCCTAAAATTGTGTGTGTGTGTGTGTGTGTGTGTGTGTGTGTGTGTGTGTGTGTGTGTACAAATATACCAAAACCTGGAGAAAATACCCATCCAAGTAGTTCTGGTCCCAATCATTCAGCTAAGGGAGGCTCAGCCTATAGAAGCAATTGGCTGTCTTTCATTATTTTCCACAAATTTATCTATATGAGATCTGAAGGTTTTTTGTCAATAATAAAGAAAAGAAAAAGAGCAAAATACAGAAGCAAAATAAAGTCCTGTCCACTGTAGACAAAGTACCTCTTCCACACTACGTCCAGGAAGATATGAAAGGTACTCTTACCAGTGGTTATACCGAACCACTTAGTTAACAAAGGGTCTGCAGCGTCAAACCCTTACAGAACTATGAGAAAGAGCAGTAAGTATCCTTAACAGAAGGTCTGTCCCTTGTCACCTTCACAAGTAGTGGTGACTATTGGAAAGTAATTCATTTTAGAGAACTTTGAAAGTCTCTGCTAACACACACATGCTCGCTCTCTCCCTCCCTCTCTCTCTCTCTCTCTCTCTCTCTCTCTCTCTTTTACACACACACACACACACACACTGCAATAGGAGAAACAAGGGTAAAGAAGTGCCACCTGACAACTGTAAAGGCCTCCTTTGTAACCGTGTAACCAAAGCCAACATCAGGACTCCTTAAGTTATCTCTGGAGGCCCAGAGTCAGAGAATTGGGGAGGGAAGATGGGAGCAAGCAAGGCTGTGACTGCTACCACAAGAACAAAAGTATCCAGCCTGACCCATTCATAGCTAGAGAGGGGCTACTTGCCAGCTTCCGGATCCTTTCTAACACAAGCTCGATGGCATCTGAGCCCACAGAGTAGCGACCTCGTGCATAATTGTTTGCTGCATCTTCTTTTCCATTCACAAGTTGTTCCGGGTGGAAGAGTGAGTGGTACTTTCCCACACGGATCTCATCTGCAGGGAGGGAAGTGTGGTCAGTGAGTAACTTCTGGCTCCTCTCAAACCCTGGCAGGACTCTATGCTCTGATCCCTGTCCTTTTCCCGTGTTAAGGCAAAGGAACGGGATTTACTCTGCAGAAACGACTTTTCTTAGTCTAGAAAACAAAGAAGTCTTCTTGCTGGTGTTTTTGGTAAGGTGCTATGTATTCCAAAAGACCCTGAACTGTCCGTCATCCAGCCTCCACATCCCAAGAGCTGAAATTACAGGTGTGCATGGCCATGTCTGCTCTAATGTTGAGTTTAGGAAGTTATTACAGGATTCCTGCATGTTAGGTAAGCACTATACCAACCGAGCTACATTCCCAATAATTTCTTAGTTTTTATTTGTTCATAACACCTAGCAGAGCAATACATAGCCTGTATATAAGGATCTTTAGCCTTACCCTTTTCACTCTATCCACTTAAATAAAACTTTTAATATTTGTACTGTATTAACATTCATTGGCATCAACCCACTTTGTCCCATCAATTTATTATGCATTCTAATGCCATTCTAATAAGGAAATCAACTCTAGTATAGACAGGTTGCATTTTTCTAGTAGGGCAGACTATTTTCCAAAGATGGCCACAAAAACACTTCCTATTACACATTGCTTTGAGAAGCCTGTTATGCTTGCATTAAAAGGTGGAAGGGGGTTCATATCCCTTCCCTGTGTCTTCATAACTATCTTGACTCATTGAGAACAGCTAAAATGGAACTATGTAACTTCCACGACTGGGTAACAGACACCATGAACATCTTCCTTGTACCCATGAGATACTTGGTCTTGGCACCTGACCACCATGCTATGATGAGGTCAAAGCTTCACAAAGACAGTTCACATGAAGAGGACTCAAAGCCCCAGCGGCATCCATGGCTCAGGACTCAGAACCCCAACTTGACAGATAGGTGAGTGGGCCACTATCCAAGTGAGTCCCCTGGCTCCCATCTGAATCTTTAAATCTGGAATGATGTGGAACAGTGAGCACTCGTATCTTCTGAGCCCCGCACAGATTATAGATTCATGAACAAAATAATGGCTACTACTGCCTTACACCACTGCATTTGAAGGAAGCTTATTGTGTAGAAATAGATAACTAATATACATCAGATCTAAACCTACCCTCCTCTCTAGACTCTCTCTCAAGACAATGCCTTCTTTTTATGTCCAGTATTTTTCTAGCTGCACGTTAGAAGTTTTATGACAGGATATTGTGAAGTCTGCCATTGTTAATTATAAAATAGCTTTTTGGCTATCAAGATAGAAAATGGGTAAAAACTTGTTACCAAATCTGGTTACTTGAGCTGGACTCCTGGGACCTTTCAAGTTGTTTTCTGACCTCCACACAAGAGATAGAGAGAGGGAGAAGGAGAGAGAGAGAGAGGGAGGGAGGGAGAGGGACAGAGGGAGAGAGAGAGGATTGATTCTAGAGAGAGAAAATTAAGAGAGGAAGAGGGAGAAGGAGAAAGAGAGAGAAAAATAAGTAGAATTTTAAAATAGCATTAGCTTCCCCCATAATTTTAAGATTTATGTGGTATCTTATTTCTGAGGAATAGTTTTCAAATACGCTACTCTTTTGCAGAAGATAATGACAAATTTTCAGGTTCTTTGCTGATAGCTTCTAGTTTTGCTCTCAGACCAGGGAAAGGATTCAGTGTTCTGCGAAAGTATGTGGGTGAATAAATTAGAAGCTTTACTTAGTTCATCCCCCAGGAAAGTGGGCTAATGTCCATTTGGGTATGTTTGTCATGTCATAGACTGAGGTTGGAAAAGGTCTACACAGTCCTATTCATATAGATGAGCACCATCTTGTAATCTCACCTGCTGCAGGAAGGTCATATCTCTACCATCACTCACCTGTCTGGTTTGTTTGAGTTGGGACTTGGTTAAAGCACTAGCAAGTCAAATTTAGATTACCTATAACAGTTGGCTCAAGGTCCATGAAAAGTGCTCTGGGCACATGCTTCCCGGCTCTTGTCTCATCAAAGAAAGTATCTAAAGATGCGCTCCTATGTTCCGTCCTAGCGTTTTCCAAATGATTGTGTTGACTGTCCAGAATAAAGCCATCTGGCTGGATTCCATGTTCCAGGCAATACAGTTCCCAGCAAGCATCCCCGATCTGGACACCAGCTTGACCAATGTGAACGGAGAGACACTCCCTCTGGAATAAGCCATAGTGAGTTAGAATGGAGTAGAAGTTTAGATAGCATGAACACTGCTGGTTACAACTAAAAACGCCAAACTAGCTTAGAAATCATAAGGGAAGTTCATTGTAATCTAGTGCAGGGATTCTCAACCCTCCTACTACTGTGACCCTCCAATGCAATTCCTCATTTTGTAATAATCCCCAGTCACAAAATTATTTTTGGTGTTACTTCATAACTGTAATTTTGCTACTTTTATGAATCATAATATAAATATCTATGTTTTCTTATTATCTTAGGTGAGCCCCATGAAAGGGTCATTCAATCTCCAAAGGGGTCATGACCTACAGGTTGAGAAGCACTAATCTAAAGTGTTCTACAAAGGGGAAGAGCTAGATATCTCAGCAGGTAAAAAGCAATTGCCAGCCACATAATCCTGACAGCCTGAATACAATCCCTAGAACAAGCATACAAGGGGAAGAAGATAACCATCCCCACAAAAGTATTCCATGAATAACAAATTCCAAGGAGTAGACATGTTTCATGGAAAACGGAACAAAGGACGGAAATGGTGCCTAAATTCTGTCATGCTGGCGAGTCAGCTCATTGAGTAAAATCGATTGCCTTGAAAGCCAGAGGACCTAAGTTGGATCCCTGGAACCCAGGTAAAGACAGAAGAAGAGAGCAGGCTACCCAAAGCTATACTTTGACCTCCACACATGGCTGGTGACAAGCAAATTCTCATGTATTCACATACGTATGCATACATGCAATCATGATAAACAAGACAAAAATGTCTTAGAAGTTTTTCTACTCTATAAAGTCCCTACTAGTGTGTGCTAGATGGAGAACTGAGTTAAGACTGTATGTGTATAGTCTTATATGACTGACACAGAACTGTAATTAATGGTAAAATGTGGGTGTGGTAAATGGGTGTTTTTGTTTGTTTGTTTTATTGTTTTTATTGAGCTATACATTTTTGCACTCTCCTTCGTTCCTCCCCTCTCCCCTTCCACCCTCACCCTTACCCTCCATGCTCCCAATTTACTCAGGAGATCTTGAGTAAATCTTCCTTCCTAGGTGGTTCCATGTATGTCTCTCTTAGGGTCCTCTTTGATGTCTAGGTTCTCTGGGGTTGTGAACTGTAGGCTGGTTAACCTTTGCTTTCTTCTAATATCCAGTTATGAGTGAGTACATATTATATTTGTCTTTGTGGGTCTGGGTTACCTCATTCAGTATGGTTTCTTATAGTTCTGTCCATTTGCCCGCAGTAAATGGGTCTTTACATCAAACGAATTTACCCAGAAAAAAGTTATTAGAAGAGAGTAAATTTTAAATCAACCAGCTTTTTCAAATAGTAAAACTCATTGCAGACAAATTAAATATGTTGTTTCTTCAGTATTGAAATTTTGTTATTCATATATACTCACCAAAGGGAAGAATATTCTAAGGTTAAAACTATTAGAAATTTTCACTTATTTTCCAAAACAAGCACGTCATTGTGCATTAAAAACTGGAGGCCAATATTAAGATATTAAAATACTTAGCGTAAAAGAAAAAAATAAGTGTTTTGTGAGATTTCTAGCTCAGTATAAATGGTGATGAGCTACAGAATGCATATGCTTAACTCTGACACGGTTATAGTTTCATTTGTAATCAATTAAATCTAAAATTTTCCAATGTTTTTTTCTCTCTTTTTTGGTTGGTTTTTCCCACTAGCCCACTAGAGAAAGAGAATATAAAGATTATTGTTGGCTGTATTTGAGAAAACATGCAGAAATAAGAGATGGAAAGATATAACTCTGAGTAATGAATCTATTTGTGTAAAATCTTGGTAGGATTATTACATATTTTGAATTAATAAATGAATGAATAGACACTTAGATATTTAGAGTGGACTTGTATAATCCATTTGTATTTAGTGAATTAAAAGACTTATTAATAATTGTAAAATGATATTGAACTCTTCAAAAAATGAAGGTTTTTTATTTTCCATAAAAAAAAAAAAACTGGAGGCCAAAGAGGTGACTGGGTGGGTAAAGGTGCTTGTCTCCGGGCCTGAAGAGCAGAGTTTGGTCCCCAGATCCACATGGTGGAAAGAGAGACTCAGAACCAACTCCTTTAAGTTGACATCTGACCCTGCACCAGTGCCCTGACCCCTTCACACACAATGAATAAAATAAATGTAATAATTTAAGGAAACCCCTATCATATGCATAATTTTATAAGGAATATTTTGTCAAATACTTTTTTACAAATACTTATTTTCTATCATTTTGTGTGTCTAGATGTATGGGAGTTCAGATCCCCAGAACCCACAGAAGTGCTGCATGGGTCAGGCAACTTGCCTATACCTCTAGCCTGGGAAGGCAGGGATAGAAGATCCATAAAGCCAGACATCGAGCAAAGGTAGCTGGATCTCTAAACTCTGGGTTTGATTGAAATAACCTGACTCCAAAAATAAAATGGAATAACAATTGAGGATGCTTCCTGACATCAACTTTGGGCCTCCATATGCAGGTACTTCCCCATACGCCTGTCCACATACACACGGAAAAAAGAAAGGAAATTCATGATTACACAAACTCTAGTTATTTCTGAATAATAGGAATTTTACTATGTAAATGTTACTCTTTTAATCTGCCCTCATCAGCATTCATTATTTTTTTAAAGTAAACATCTTTTTAAGTAGTTGAGAGAGGCCACATTCCTTAGTTAAGGGTTCTATTATTGCAACAAAACACCATGACCAAAAGCAAGTTGGAGAGAAAAGGATTTATTAGGCTTACACTTAAGCATGGTTGTTCATCACTGAAGGAAGTCAGGACAGGAGCTCAAACAGGGTAGGATCCCAGAGGCAGGAGTTAATGCAGAGGCCATGGAGGAGAGCTGCTTACTGGCTTGCTCCTCATGGCTTGCTCAACCTACCTTATTACAGAACCAAGGACCACCAACTTAGGGATGGCATCAACTATCATGGGCTAGGCCCTTTCCCGTTGATCACTACATGAGAAAATGCCTTATGGATGGATCTCAAGGAGACACACAAAACCTCCAGTACACCATATTAACTACTTTTTAACAGAGAAAAGAAAAGGTTAAATTCTAGAAATCTATAGTACTATCTGATGTAAAGTTGCTACGTTTTGATTGCCAGTGGTCCTGTACCAAGTCTGCCCTGGCTTGCCCGGCCTTCTGCATTCTCAAGTCCTTCAAGGTGCTTGGCCTTGTAAGCTGGGTGGGGTAGCAACCACAAATGCACTGTCTCAAAGTCTGAACTCAGCTACAGACCTCAGACCTCCCACTAATTGCTGGCCAGGCCTGCGTGAACGAGAAGTCAGAGACGAGGTCAAGAGCTCTGACCTGCCACACCCCAGCAATCTGATCCGGATTCTGCCATGCTCAGCAGCTTCAAGCACTTGTACTTTGTCTCAATTGACTCGGCATACCATAGACTTCTTCACTTCATGAGAATTTCAGATTTAATGCTTAGAACTTCATTTTGTTTAATTTGCACGACTATCAGTTTCTGGTGACAATGGCTATTGACCTTAACTTCAACATCACTTAGAACAAACTAATAGCCCTACATCTCTCGGCATATGACAATCAAAACAGTACCTTCCATTATGAACAAGCTTCATAAATCCTTATCTGCAAAGGACAATTCCATTCCTCTCCCTCCTTTGGACTTTAAAAGCTGTAAATATATTAACCAAACCAGACCTTTGTCCTCTAAGTTTAAGACCAATTTAGAGAGGAAGGTTGTTTATTGTGTCTGTACCCGAAATAAACTCTACAAAATTCACAGGCAAACAGCTCCCAGCGACTCCCTTCGCCAGCTGTCAGTGGCCACACCGGGAACTCTGTTGAGAGGCATACTCACTGACAGTAAATCACAGTAAAAACAATCGCCAACAGGAATAAATTGCCACCCTTCGCATGCTCAAACAACACAGTAAGTAGTACTACTCTTTCTCGACATAGCAGGCCTCTCAACACAGCACAACTTGGCCTGACAAGCCCTGTTCTTGACTGTAGAAACATCCAACTCTACAAAATAGCCACATCTGGTGGTAGAGACCTTATTCTTCTCTTAGCCTCTGCCATCTTTCAACACTCTCTATTAGAACATTAGCCATAGTATTAAATAGTCTAAGATTGTAAACTACCCACTAAATGTCAGCATTGATAAGTCGCAGCACACTAATAAATGCTGTTCCAAAACTGATTTGAGTTACTGAGAAAGGATAATTTTCAATTAATTTTAATTTTAATGTGAAGAGAGCTGCTGATTCAAATGCAGTTCTAAGAAATGAGCAAAAGACCTTTCATACCCTTTACTCTTTTGCTCCCAGGGGCAATACCTAGCAGGACAACATCCCACCCAGAATGCTGACACTGATCCAGTCAAGACACAGGACATTCTAATGTAAGTATCTTTTGTGTTGGAAGCCTTGGTTCTTAAGGTAAAAACAACTTAAGCAACCCGAATACAGGAAAGTCCACTGTGGGGAGACAAAGATGAAAAAGCAGTTTGAAAGGTTTCTTCCATTAAAGAATTCAAAATTCTAAGATACTGAAAACTACTGTGGTTTCCATAGGGGGGGAAATCCCTTAATTCTCTAAAGGCAGTCCTCTAAGGCAGCCCCAAGTAACTATGTTCTTTCTCACACAGAACTAAAGAAGCTAAAGACAGTGCTGTGTCCTTTGATCTGCCACACACTTTTGATTTATTAAGGATTTAGGGTAGAGGAAAGTACCTAAATAGAATCTATGAAATCCACCACCATCCCAACTCAAAACTGTAAATTGCATACTGTGCCCACTTACCATGGTGATCTGAAGGTGTCCCTACAGCCCTATGGTGATGATTGAGGAGCAGTCATTTCTAGCCCAGCCTTATCACTGGGCCCGGAAATAACTCCACCTGAGGACTGGAAACATTCTTCTCTTAAAGCAACACACACACAATTTTTAATCTTTCAGTTCTCACATGACAATGTTGCCATAATGGGACTGAACAGGCTGTGTTAAAGTTTATGCCAACTACAGCTTAGTCTACTACAGTAGTGACAGCTTACTTGCAACTGCTTCTAAACTAGATGCACGTTGACTATAATACATTAGTGTGTGTGTGAGTGCGCACATGCACATGTGTATTTGTGTGGGTGTGGATGCACATTCATGTGTATGTACATGTGTGGAGGCCAGAGGACAGCCTCGGGTGTTGGTCTTCAGGAGCCATCCATCTTGGTTGTGTTACAGGGACTCTTATAAAAGAAAACATTTAGCTGGGGCTGGTTTACAGTTTCAGAGGTTCAGTCCATTATCACGGAGGGAGGAATGGTGGCACCCAGGCAGACCTGGTGCTAGAGAAGTAGCCAAGAATTCTACATCCAGATCCCCAGGCAACAGAAGAGAAAAACTCTGGGCTTGGAAGGGGCTTTTTGAAACCTCAAAGCCCATCCTCAGTGGCATACTTCCTCCAGTAAGACTATACCTCCTAATCCTCTCAAATAGTGCTACTCCCTGGTGACCAAGTACTCCAATCTATATAGGGGTCATTTTTATTCAAACCACCACCCTGGTATATCAAGTTCAACATGGGGGCAACTCGAGCTCTTACACTTTTGCAGTAAGCGCTTTGCTCATCATTATCTTCCCAGCCCTCACAAATGTCTTCCTAAATTTTTCCTCTAATATTAAGAATTGAGTCAACATTAATGGGGAAAATGAGAGCATTTGAGTAAGGTAAGAAGAAGGCGTCCATTTAAGTTGGAGCTGGAGTTACAGGCAGCTGTGAGCTGTCCAATGTGGTTACTAAGATCCAAACTTGTATCTTCTACAAGATCATCCAATACTTTTAACTGATGAGCCATCCCTCCATCCCTGGTTTAGTTTTTTGCTTTTTCTGATACAATATTTTTATTGATTGTTTGGAAGTTTCACATAATGCACCCTGATCACACTCACTTCACAGTCTTCCCAAGCCCACACCCACCCCACCTTTGGGGTTTCGCCCAAAGAAAAGAAAGAAAGAAAGAAAATGCCATTTTCTTTAAGGGGCTGGTTTTAATTTTTGAGACAAAGTTGGGAAGAAAAGGGTTTATTTTATGCTTCCACATCACAGTTCATCAGCAAAGGAAGTCGGGACAGGAACTCAAGACAGGCATGAACCTAGAGGCAGAAGCTGAGTAGAGGCTATGGGGGGGAGGGTGCTGCTGCTTACTAGCTTGCTCCTCATATCTTGCTAAGCCTGATTTGTTATAAAAACCCAGGACCACCAGCCATGGGATAGCACCACCCTCAACGAGCAGGACCCTCCCTCATCAATCGCCAATTAAGAAGAGGCTCTACAGGCTTGCCTACAGCCCGATATTATAGCAGCATAGCTTCTCTCCTCACAGGTGACTATTGCTTGTGTTAAGTTGACATAAACCTAGCCAGCACAGTTCCATAGCTCATGTTTTTATTTAAAATTAAAATGTTTAATCTAATTACATGCTTTTTTGTTTTGTTTTTTTTTCAAGATAAGGTTTCTCTGTGTGGATCTGGCTCCACTGGAGCTCACTCTGTAGACCAGGCAGGCTATAAACTCACAGAGATCCACCTGCCTCTGCCTCCTGGGTGCTGGAATTAAAGGCATATGACACCATCACCTGTCATACCTTTTATTTTTAATTATTTCTTTTATTTTTTGAGATTATAATTGCATCACTTACCTCCTTTTCTTCCCTCCCTCCTAGCCTTCTCTTATACATCTTCTCGCTCTCTTTCAAATTTGTGGTCTCTTTTTTTCATTAATTATTGCTACATACATATACATGTATACATATATGTTCCTAAATACATAAATACAGCATGCTCAGTCTGTATGGTATTACTTGTATATGTTTTCAGGGCTGACTGCTTGGTATTGGTGTGTTCTTTCCTATTTCTTTATAGGCTGAAGATAGTCTTTCCAGTCAATGAGTTGTATTTAGATATCTCCCAATCACTCATTTGGATTGCCTTTAATTTTTCTGTTATGTACAAAGCCATTAACATCTTCCTGCACATATGGCGTTATTTTTTAGGATAACCTCCCACAAAAATAAGAGACCACATATAAGGCTGTTATCGATATTTAAAATAAAGAACTTTTTATTTTCCAGTCTTCATAAAATAACCTGAGAACTGTCCTTTTGTTCCGTGCCGCACATTTTCAGTTTTGCCAGCAGAGGAAGCACTGGAAGACAGGAGGACTAGCTAGACAACACTGGTTTATCTATCTGGCGGCATAACTGAGAACACAGGTATTGCTTTTGGCAAGTGGGCATATATCCCAGAAGAATAATTTAGTCTTTATATGCCCACTGCACCTTGCTTTCCTTTCAACACATCAAACGCTAAGCAACATCAAATGGTAAACAGCTTTCTATTCATTTTTCTGGCCTGCAGCAAACGTGAATAAAGACTGACTTTGGGAGATTCAGGAAACCCCTAACTTTCACCCTGCTGATGCTAATTTCTCTCGCCTTTTACCTCAGGCTTCCCGGAGTGTGCTGCGAGGTCCTAGGCACTGGGGCGGGACTCCACATATCCTAGCAACCGCTACCCGCTCTCTGATTGGCTGACCGCTGGGCCGCCGCCATTTTCAAATCCCCGGATGATGGCGGTACCAGCTCTCTGCTAGAAGGCAACATACTGCCTCGCAGAAGCTGGCGGGCACCGTGCCCGCCACGGTCGGTCTCCCGGGCATTGGGCCACCGCTCCACCCCCTGTCCTCGGACATGGAGCCAGAGCCAGCGGCTCAGAAGCAGCCCCGGCCGCGGAGGAGAAGCCGCAGGGCCTCAGTGCTCTGCGAGGACCGAGCCGCAGGGCCTCCGGCCGACACACCCGGGCCGGCGGCGGACGGGAGGTGAGTGTGCAGGAAGTGGCTGGGGAGAGCCAGAGATGGATCCCGGTGACCGGGAAGTGGGTGGATGGGGAGCACCAAGCGTGGAATCCAGAGACTCGGAAAGGGGTGGATGCTCCTGGAGAAGAGGGAGCTCACCGCGCGCTGGGAATGGAGCAGGGAGGTAGGCAGGGAGGTAGGAACACGGAGGGAGGCAGGCCGGGCAGAAATGCGGGAACCCACGGGAGGAGAGTGTGCTGCTTGCTGGCCAGGCCGGAGTCACCGAGGACTCACCAGCCCTGAGCTGAGGCCCCAGACAGCGACTGCTCGGCCCTGCTTAGAAGGGGCGGACCCATTGGACTTGTTGACAGTCTCCTTTAACCCCTTCCTGGGGAGCCGTACTTTTCTGTACAAGAGCTGTCCCCTATGCGACTCTAGCAGACCCAGACTGTCACGGAGCCTGTGGTAAGGGGAGTGATTGTCACCTGAACAGGCACCAGCCCTTTAAGCCTAAAAGCGGCTGTTTGAAATGAAATGGTTTTTTTTCCAGACCAGAATAGGCCAGGCACGAAGAGATCAGAGAAAGACACTCTCTAACTTTTCGATTATTAGCACATTTTATATTCTGTGTCTTCATTTCTGTATGTCTGGAAAAGGTGGACGATAGATTGATTTTAGAAACCTGCATCTGGAAGAGAGGCCATGGAAATCACAATGTTATTATCAAATAGGAAATCGGAATGGCATTTGTCTGTGCTGCTCTGCAATGCTTTTGACCCGTGATATATGAAATTGTTTTAAATTACTGAATATAGTGTTTCCCATCCTAATGAGGGACTCGGATGAAGTGTAAGGTCCCATCACTTTGTATGAGCTCAGTGCCTGTGCACTGAGGATACCATAATTTCTGCTTCACATAAGGCGTTGGTGGACCTCAGTGCTTAGCATAGCCCTGCACGAAGAACGCTCCACACAAATCTTGTCTGTCAGTTTTTATCTTTGAAGGTGACCATCCGGTATCTGCTCCATCTTTTCAGAAGCCCACGTCCCACTTGCCGCGGTTTTAGGTTTGGTGGTGGTGGCTATGTTTCTGAGGCAGGTTCTCACTGTGTAACTTGATCATCCCAGAACTCCGTGTGTGAGGAAGCTGAGCAGAAACTCACACCGTCATTCTGCACCGGAGCTGTTCTCTACTAAAACTAGCAGGCTGCAGGGGCTCAGACCAAACCTCGGGGTAACGGTGCTGAGGAGGAGAATTGTTACCTGAGCAGGCAGCAAACCTTTCTGCCTAAAAGCTTTCTTCCTTGGCCTGCCACCACACCCAGATCACTTGTTATGATTTTAAACTTTTATATAACTTTCTGTCCAGTTATGCCATATGGTTTTGAGGAATATCTTACTTTCATTACCAATGCATGGGTAAACCCAGTGTGTTAAGTAACTCCGTAAAGAGCTAGATTCTTTCACTTGGTGCAGATTTTTATTAGTTTGAAGTTTAAGGTAATAATTTACCTGAATTGTGACCTTCTGAATCGTCCTCTCATCCTGTGTTTAAGAAGATGTCAGCGTGCAGAAGGAAGTCATCCTTGAGACTGAGAGTTAGGAAAATCAGGAAAGACTAGTTAAAGGGGGGAAAAAGAGGAGAGATTCCAAAAGATGGCTGGAGGCGGTTCTGCACTCACTCAGTGATACTGTTGCACCTGGCAGACAAAGACACTGTTTTAGATAGTGAGGACTCTAGAAGGCAAGGCTCGTGCTCTTGGGAAGCTGGGATTCTCTTGGGGAGGGCTGGTCACAGGAAGTGAATGAAAGCCTCGTGAGAGGCATAGAGATCATTACTATTTTTCGGAGATCACAGGGAAAGTTTCTTGATAATGCAGTTGGAGAGAAGGGAGGGATGGAGATGTGGAAATTTGGAAGAAACTTCTCTGAGCATAGAGGAGCAGCAAGTGCTCATCTGGGAAGAAGAATTCTGGGTATCTCAGGGAACTTCAAAACGGGCGAGGAGGGTGAAGTAAAGCAAGCGGGACATGTGGGAAATGGAGTGACAGAGGTGATCTTGTAGTAGTTAGTGCCTGGTGGACAGTCATTGTAGGACCTCCAGATCCAGACCAAGGAGCTGGCTCAGCAGCTAAAGGCATGTTCTGACAAGGCGGACCTGAGTTCGAGCTTCAGGACCCACATAGTGGAAAGAGAGAGTCTACTTCCACGTTGTTCTCTGGCCTGTACACACATACATACATAAATGTAAAAATATTTTTAAAGAATTTCAAGTTTAATTTAGCAAATTAGGAAGGAAGTTAGAGGAAATGGTATAGACACTTGCTCGTGTGTATGGTATATGTTGCTAGTGACTGTGCATACAGGTATTTGTACTCAACAGTACATTAGAGAATGTTTATCCAATCGTATTTTTAAGAGTGTTAAGTTGGTTGAGTGTATTAAATTCTTTTATACATTTTTCAGCTTTTTGGGTTTGGTTTTTTTGTTCATTCACTCGTTTTGAAGCCAAACCTCCCCAGACTGGCCTGGGACTTAATATGTAGTCAAGGCTAGCCTTGAACTCCTGAACCTCCTGCCTCTACCTCAAGAGTGCTGGGGTTACCAGTGTGTGCCACTGTGATTAGCTACTTTCAGCCCTTTCAAATAAGAATTTGTCAGGCTTTAACCCCTTCTTACTCTGAATATAGAGCTGAGAATAGTTTGCAGTGGGTTGAAAAAAAATGTGGTGTGATTTATTCAGAAAATAAATGAATGTCAGATACAAAGAATTAGAGATGGGAAGTAATCTAGTAGGAACAAATAAGTTAAATAGTATTTGGTAAGAGCTTCTAGTGATAGACAGTGGCGTAGATGCAAATAAAAGGAATACTCCATCCTGGCTAGAGAAGACAGGAAATAACTCCCTGTTGCAATCCCTGAGTCCAGGAGGATTGTTGGTTTGGGGTGCATAATGAGTGGGTAACTATAAGGCTGGAGATACAGCCCAGTAAATAGAGTGCTTGTCTAGCATACATAAGGCCCTGGGTTTGAATCCCAGCACTTCCTACTACTGGGCATGCTGGCACCTTCTTGTAATCACAGCACCCTGAAAGTAGAGGCAGGAAGATCAGAGGTTCAAGGTCATCTTAGAAGAAACCTTGTCACACTAAGCAGATTAATAAGTAAGCAGGTAGATAGATTAATAACTTCACTTATGTAAAAGACCCTGAAACAAATGGGCATGCTGAATTCCGGGTGTATGTACCCATTCACTGTAGCTGCAGAACCTAAAGTAAGGCTATGGGAGAGGAAGTAAATAGAAATTATAGTGAGGCAAAAGCCTCATTGTGAAGAGGTTCAGTATGTCATGGTAGGTGAGAGGAACTACTGGGAGATTTTAAACAAGCCAGTGTTGCGAGCATGTGGATATTTTTTAAAAACCCTGTCTTTCATTTAAAAAATAAATAACATCTGGGGTTCATGGCACTCTAAATCTTATAAAAACTCTTTCCTTAAAAAGTGCTTATATACAAAATATTTCATATTTATGGTCCGAAAGCTTAAGTGTTTACACCAGATTTAAAAACAAAAAGTGCAGTCTTTAGCAACCTGGATGGAAAATGGTGAGCATTTTAATCTGATGGTTAGCACTGGTTGGAGAATGAGTGCATGGTGTATATTACAAGAAATGTCACTCCAGCAGAGAAGCACTAATAATCAAAGGGACACAACTTTGGAGAAATCTCTTGTGCAAGAGTAAGCAGATACGCTGAGGAAAGTAAGCAAAGAGAAGGCAACAGTGAGAAGAAAAGGAGTCAAGGATCCCAAGGGCAAGAAAGGATAAAACATGAGGTACCAGTGGGGATGAAGAGCACTAGAAAAGATGATTCAGCTGTGAAAGAGTATTTGTTGCTCTTTCAGAGGACCAGATTTTGATTCCAGCTCCCACGTGATAGATGTAGCTCCTGTTCCAGGGGATCTGATACATTCTGATCTCCACAGGCACTGCTTGCATGTGATGCACTTACAGACAGGCGAAACACTCGTATGCTTCAATTCTACTAAAACTGATGAAGTGTACTGTTCTGTACACTGCTCAGGAGCACATCGTAGGAAAAGGAAGGATGTCAGAGGCCCAGTGACAGCACGCTGGAGTTAAGGAAGACACAGCTTAATGAGCCAAACCGGCTCCTTAATGTGCTAGTTTATCTTCTGCCTTAAATGCCGTGATCACTTTGGTGTATAACAACATTGTGTCTGTTGGATAGAGATACTGCTGCTCCGCAGCTCTACATCTCAGTCTTCGTCCCTTTGGAAGGGAGTTCAATGTTTCTTCTAGAAAAACCACATATGCTCTTAATGTTTTATGAAACTGGATTTGTTCCACAAGACTTAAATAGTGATTATATTTTGAGTCTAACTCTTACTTAGAAGGGGAAAATAGAAGAGTATGTCTGTTCAAAAATTTTGGAAGTTGGCAGTGTCACCCACGTTTTCTAGGTACAGTTTATTATTTCAGTTTATTCTGCCCATGATGTTTAAAATAAATAGAAATGTGTTATTGAAATGCGAGGCGTTACTGCTGTAAGCTGATTGTCAACAGTGCTTAAAAGAATCTTACCATCAGACTGAATGTAATTTCTGTTAGCGTTTTTTGTTTTTTTTTAATTTATTTATTTATTAATGATTTCTGCCTCCTCCCCGCCACCGCCTCCCATTTCCCTCCCCCTCCCCCAATCAAGTCCCTCTCCCTCATCAGCTCGAAGAGCAATCAGGGTTCCCTGCCCTGTGGGAAGTCCAAGGACCACCCACCTCCATCCAGGTTTAGTAAGGTGAGCATCCAAACTGCCTAGGCTCCCCCAAAGCCAGTACGTGCAGTAGGATCAAAAACCCACTGCGATTGTTCTTGAGTTCTCAGTAGTCCTCATTGTCCGCTATGTTCAGCGAGTCCAGTTTTATCCCATGCTTTTTCAGACCCAGGCCAGCTGGCCTTGGTGAATTCCCGATAGAACATCCCCATTGTCTCAGTGTGTGGGTGCACCCCTCGCGGTCCTGAGTTCCTTGCTCGTGCTCCCTCTCCTTCTGCTCCTGATTTGGACCTTGAGATTTCTGTCCGGTGCTCCAATGTGGGTCTCCGTCTCTGTCTCCTTTCATCGCCTGATGAAGGTTAATATTCAGGAGGATGCCTATGTGTTTGTCTTTGGATTCACCTTCTTATTTAGCTTCTCTAGGATCACGAATTATAAGCTCAATGTCCTTTATTTATGGCTAGAAACCAAATATGAGTGAGTACATCCCATGTTCCTCTTTTTGGGTCTGGCTTACCTCACTCAGGATAGTGTTTTCTATTTGCATCCATTTGTACGCAAAATTCAAGAAGTCCTTGTTTTTTACTGCTGAGTAATACTCTAATATGTATATATTCCATACTTTCTTCATCCATTCTTCCATTGAAGGGCATCTAGGTTGTTTCCAGGTTCTGGCTATTACAAACAATACTGCTATGAACATAGTTGAGCATATACTTTTGTTGTATGATAGGGCCTCTCTTGGGTATATTCCCAAGAGTGGTATTGCTGGGTCCAGGGGTAGGTTGATCCCGAATTTCCTGAGAAACCGCCACACTGCTTTCCAGAGTGGTTGCACAAGTTTGCATTCCCACCAGCAATGGATGAGTGTACCCCTTTCTCCACAACCTCTCCAGCAAAGACTATCATTGGTGTTTTTTATTTTAGCCATTCTGACAGGTGTAAGATGGTATCTTAAAGTTGTCTTGATTTGCCTTTCCCTGATCGCTAAGGAAGTTGAGCATGACCTTAAGTGTCTTTTGGCCATTTGAAGTTCTTCTGTTGAGAATTCTCTGTTCAGCTCAGTGCCCCATTTTATAATTGGGTTGATTAGCCTTTTACGGTCTAGTTTCTTGAGTTCTCTATATATTTTGGAGATCAGACCTTTGTCAGTTGCAGGGTTGGTGAAGATCTTCTCCCAGGCAGTGGGTTGCCTTTTTGTCTTAGTGACAGTGTCCTTTGCTTTACAGAAGCTTCTTAGTCTTAGGAGGTCCCATTTATTCAATGAGGCCCTTAATGTCTGTGCGGCTGGGGTTACACGTAGGAAGTGGTCTCCTGTGCCCATGTGTTGTAGAGTACTTCCCACTTTCTCTTCTATCAGGTTCAGTGTGTTCGGACTGATATTGAGGTCTTTAATCCATTTGGACTTGAGTTTTGTGTGTGGTGATAGATATGGATCTATTTTCATTCTTCTACAGATTGACATCCAGTTTTGCCAGCACAATTTGTTGAAGATGCTCTCTTTTTTCCATTGTATACTTTTAGCTCCTTTATCAAAAATCAGGTGTTCATAGGTTTGTGGGTTAAAGTCAGGGTCTTCTATTCAATTCCATTGGTCGACTTCTCTATTTTTATGCCAATACCAAGCTGTTTTCAATACAGTAGCTCTGTAATAGAGTTTGAAGTCAGGGATGGTAATGCCTCCAGACAATTCTTTATTGTATAAGATTGTTTTGGCTATCCTGGGTTTTTTGTTTTTCCATATAAAGTTGATTATTGTCTTCTCCAGATCTGTGAAGAATTTTGATGGGATTTTGATGGGGATTGCATTGAATCTATAGATTGCTTTTTGTAGAATTGCCATTTTTACTATGTTGATCCTCCCAATCCAAGAGCAAGGGAGGTCCTTCCATTTTCTGGTATCCTCTTCAATTTCTTTCTTCAAAGACTTAAAGTTCTTGTCAAATAGATCTTTCACTTCCTTGGTCAGAGTTACCCCAAGATATTTTATGCTATTTGTGGCTATCGTGAAAGGTGATGCTTCTCTAATTTCCCTCTCTGCTTCCTTATCCTTAGTGTATAGGAAGGCAACTGATTTTTTAGAGTTGATCTTGGATCCTGCCACATTACTAAAGGTGTTTATCAGCTGTAGGAGTTCTTTGGTAGTGTTTTTGGGTTCGCTTATGTATACTATCATATCGTCTGCAAATAATGAAAGCTTAACTTCTTCCTTTCCAATACGAATCCCCTTGATCCCCTTATGTTGTCTTATTGCTATTGCTAGAACTTCAAGCACTATATTGAAGAGGTATGGAGAGAGTGGATATCCTTGTCGTGTTCCGGATTTTAGTGGGATGGCTTTGAGTTTTTCTCCGTTTAATTTAATGTTAGCTGTTGGCTTGCTGTAAATAGCTTTTATTATATTTAGGTATGACCCTTGTATCCCTAATATCTCCAAGACTTTTATCATAAAGGGGTGTTGAATTTTGTCAAATGCTTTTTCAGCATCTAATGAAATGATCGTATGGTTTTTTTCTTTCAGTTTATTTATATGGTGGATTACATTGATAGATTTTCGTATGTTGAACCAGCCCTGCATCTCTGGGATGAAGCCTACTTTATCATAATGGATAATTTTCCTAATGTGTTCCTTGATTCGGTTTGCCAGTATTTTATTGAGAATTTTTGCGTTGATATTCATGAGTGAGATAGGCCTGTAATTCTCTTTCTTGGTTGGGTCTTTGTGTGGTTTTGGTATCAGGGTAACTGTAGCTTCATAAAAGGAATTTGTCAATGACTCTTCTGTTTCTATATTGTGAAATACATTAAGGAGTATAGGTATTAGTTCTTCTTGGAAGTTCTGGTAGAATTCCGCATTAAAACCATCTGGTCCTGGGCTTTTTTTCGAAGGGAGATTTTTGATAACCATTTCTAATTCTTCGCGACTAACAGGTCTATATAGATCATTCACCTGGTCTTGGTTTAGCTTTGGTATATGGTACTTATTTTAAAAAATGTCCATTTCTTTTGTATTTTCCAGTTTTGTGGCATACAGGCTTTTGTAGTAAGATCTAATGATTCTCTGAATTTCCTCTGTGTCTGTGGTTATGTCCCCCTTTTCATTTCTGATCTTATTTATTTGCGTGTTCTCTCTCTGTCGTTTAATTAGTTTGGATACGGGTTTGTCGATCTTGTTGATTTTCTCCAAGAACGAACTTTTTGTTTCATTGATTCTTTGGGCTGTTTTCTGTGTTTCTATTTTGTTGATTTCGGCCCTCAGTTTTATTATTTCCAGTCTTCTACTTCTCCTGGGCGCGTCTGCTTCTTTTTTTTCTAGAGCTTTCAGGTGTGTTGTTAAGTCCCCAATGTATGCATTCTCCGTTTTCTTTAAATGGGCACTTAGTGCTATGAACTTTCCTCTTAGCACTGCTTTCATCGTGTCCCATAGGTTTGAATATGTTGTCTCTTTATTTTCATTAAATTCAAGGAAGACTTTAATTTCTTTCTTAATTTCTTCCTTGACCCAGGTGTGGTTCAGTAGTTGAGTGTTCAGTTTCCATGAGTTTGTCGGCTTTCTGTGGGTAGTATTGTTGTTGCCTTCTAACTTTAATCCGTGGTGATCAGATAAGACACAGGTGGACACTGAAATTTTTTGTATCTGTGGAGGTTTCCTTTGTTTCCGAGTATGTGGTCAATTTTCGAGAAGGTTCCATGAGCTGCAGAGAAGAAGGTATATTCTTTCCTATTTGGGTGGAATGTTCTATAGATGTCTGTTAAGTCCATTTGCTTCATTACCTCCAATAATTCTCTTAATTCTCTATTAGGTTTCTGTCTGATTGACCTGTCCCTTGGAGAGAGAGGTGTGTTGAAGTCTCCTACTACTAATGTGTGTGGTTTGATATCTGCCTTGAGTTCTAGTAATATTTCTTTTACATAAGTGGGTGCTTTTATATTAGGGGCGTAGATATTCAGGATTGAGACATCATCTTGATGAATTGTTCCTGTTATGAGTATAAAGTGTCCATCTCGATCTCTTCTGATTGATTTTAGTTTGAAGTCAGTTTTGTTAGAAATTAGTATGGCCACACCTGCTTTTTTCTTAGGACCGTTTGCTTGAAACACCTTTTCCCAACCTTTCACTCTGAGTAAATGTCTGTCTTTGTGGTTGAGATGTGTTTCTTGCAAACAGCAGAATGTTGGATCCTGTTTTTGTATCCAATCTCTTAGCCTGTGCCTTTTTATAGGTGAATTGAGCCCATTAATATTAAGTGATATTAATGACCAGTGGTTGTTTACTCCGGTTATTCTTATTGTTTTTGGCAGTAGAGTTTGTGTGTCTCCCTTCTTTGAGATGTGCTGGTGAAGGGTCGCTAGATGCCTGAGTTATTATAGGCAGTGTTGGCAATGTTGGATTCCTTGGGTTGCGATTTTCCTTCTATTACTTTCTGTAGGGCTGGATTTGTGGCTACGTATTGTTTAAATTTGTTCTTATCCTGGAATGTCTTGTTTTCTCCATTGATAGTGAACGATAGCTTGGCTGGGTATAGTAGTTTGGGTTTGCATCCATGGTCTCTTAGCTTCTGCAGTACATCTATCCAGGACCTTCTGGCTTTCATGGTTTCCATAGAGAAGTCAGGTGTAAGTCTGATCGGTTTACCTTTATAAGTTACTTTTTATTTTTCCTTTGCAGCTCTTAATATTCTTTCTTTATTCTGTATATTTTGTGTTTTGATTATTATATGGCGAGGAGATGTTTTTCTTTGATCCAGTCTGTTTGGTGTTCTGTATGCTTCTTGAATATTTAAATGAATATCTTTCTTTATGTTGGGAAAGTTTTCTTCCATAATTTTGTTAAAAATATTTTCTGGGCCTTTGAGCTATGACTCTTCTTCTATTCCTATTATTCTTAGGTTTGGTCTTTTTATTGTGTCCCATATTTCCTGAATATTTTGTGTTGAGAATTTGTTGGCTTTGCTGTTTTCTTTGATCTGTGTGTTTATTTTCCTATGGTGTCTTCAGAATCTGAGATTCTTTATTCTATGTCTTGTATTCTATTGATTATGCTTGTTTCTGTAGACTCTGCTCATTGACCTAGCTTTTCCATAACCAGCTGGTCCTCAGTTTGTGTTTTCTTCCTTGCCTTCATGTCAGTTTTTAATTCTTGAACTGTTTACATTACCTGTTTGATCGTTTTTTCTTGGTTTCTCAGGGTATCATGTACGTATTTACTCATTTCTTCAAACTTTTTGTTATACTTCTCATCCATTTCTATAAGGGCGTTTTTTACATGTTGTTTAAGGGACTCTATTGCTTTCATAAAGTCAATTTTTTCCACTTCTTTTGTGTTAGGGTGTTCAAATACTTCTGTTGTAAGATCATTGGGTTCTGGTATTTTCATGTTGTTTTTCAGATTATTGGGTGAATTCTTGCCTTGGCGCCTGCCCATCTCTTCCTATTGATCCTATCTAATGGGTCTTTTAAAACCGGATCAGGTTTCCCTGCTGGCCAAGGGTTCCGCTTACCAACTGCCCTCGCTGTTTCCTGGTTCCTGGCGCAGGCCAAGAACCCTCTCACCCCTCCGAAGGGTCTTCCGGATCAGGACCAGGCTCCCCGTTTGCCAGTGACCTCGCCAACAAAAGGCCTACCTTTTTGATTTAATTGTAGTGGGGCGATCTGCTCTTGTTATTGCGCGCAGTCCCCGCCGCTTGCGTCTGCCGCAGCACAGGTCCCCGCCGCTTGCGTCTGCCGCAGCACAGGTCCCCGCCACGTCTGCAATGACCGGTTCCTGCCAGTGGTGGCGAAAGAGTCCACTTGAGTCCACGTGGCCTAAGTCTGAAATAAATGACTTAAAAACAAAAATTGGAGCAGACACCAGGCTGATAAATAGCAATTGGGCCGGAAAGGGTACAGAGAGAAAAGCCGCCAAAGTGAACAAATCAAAGGGACGCCGGTGTGTTTGAGCCGGCCCGCAGGGCCGCCGTCACGTCTCCAGTTAGCGTTTTTAAAGATTCTCAAGAGCTAGTTTTTGTTTCCAACTGTCAAGACATCAAATTCTAAGGTTAGTATAGTTGTATGTAATTAATTTATAGCTTTGGTTTTATAATTCTCCATCATACTTTTCCTAGTTGACTTTCTATTGCTGTGATAAACAGCATGAGCAAAAGCACCTTAGGGAAGAAAGGGTTTTTTCATCTTCATTACAGCTTCATGCAGTATTAGAGTGACATAGAGTGACAGCTTTGGTGACTGGTGCCTCTTATAGGCTAAACTACCTTAACAGCCAACTTTACTGTTGTCTGGTGAGGCTTTTCTGATAGCCATGTTTCCTTTATTGTCCTTGCTGAAATACAGACTTCTTTCTATTTAACTTAGAAAAGTATAGGAATCCTTGTACTTGATTTCAGCTTGAAGCTTTTGCCATCTGTAATGTTATGGAAATTTATGGTAAAGAAAGAACGTGCATGAGAGGCATGGTAAGGGTCAGATTTAAAAATAGACCATGACCTGGCCTTAAGAAGCTAAATAATAACTTGTATAATAATTGGTCTAAAATAGCTAGAAATTTATTAGTAACCGTCTACATTCAATTTTTGTCCTACTTATGTCTTAAGTTGTTTTTTTAAAAATAAAATTTGTATTTTGCTTGTATGTGTATATGTGCACTATGTGTCTAGTGTCCATGAAGGCCAAGAGGACATCAGATCCTAGGAGTTCTAGTTCCAGGTAGTTGTGAACCATCATGTGGGTGTTGGGATCCCAAGTCCTCTACAAGAGTAGCAAGTGCTCTTAACCAGTGTGCCATCTCTTCAACCCTACATTTATAACCAAAAAAGGCCAAATACATACCTTCTCTCTGGTCACAATAGATTAGCACTCCATGTCTTTCTCTTCTGGTTAGCCTACCAACAGCTTCCCCATGTCAGCTCCATCCGGGTTAAACTTGAGCTCTCCCCACCCCCATTTTGTTCCATTATAAAGGTCACACTCCTCTTACTTTTTTGAGCCTCTGCGAAAGGGCAAGTGATGACAACTTAACTCCCTTGCTTCTGCTCTCCTTATTTGGCTGCCGTTTATCCACATGAGAGGAAAACCATCTTTGTTCCACATTCTATATTCTCAAGTGATTAACAGTACAGCTGATGGGCATCACCTGTGCCATGTTTTGTGATTTTTTTTTAAACATATTTGTAAATACAGATATTTCCATCTTGTGTATATATAGGCCTGTATTTTAGAAAGGTAAAGGCAGATTCTGTAACAGGACTCTCTTGCTTTAATTCTAATTGTCAAAAATCAAAAGAGATTTGCATTCATGTAAATAACATTTTGGCTTTAATATGTTAGTTTTTCATTTATTTTTAAATATGGACATAAGTTTTGAATTGTACCAAATATAGTTATAAATTCACTTGCTGTTTTTTATTATTAATAAAATATTAAAGCTGTTGTTGTATATTAGTAGATTTTATATTGTTGAGTTATATATATATATATATATATATATATATATATATATATATATATATATATAACCAAGATGAACTCTGTTTGCTTTGGAGAATTGTTTTTTAATAGTTGTCCCTCCATTAATTTTATATAGTCTTTTCAGTGCAGAGATCCTGGGGACGGCATATGCCCTGTTATGTATACTGGCCAGAAGGACAGTGTGCTCTCCAGCTGCTGGCCCTGGATCACTGTTTGAACTAGTTTGGAGACTGCAAACACGATGGCTTTTTATCTGCTGGTCACCTTACTACATGGAACTCACTCTGTTTTTCTGACTCTTTTTATCTGCTGGTCACCTTACTACATGGAACTTACTCTGTTTTTCTTTTTATCTGCTGGTCACCTTACTACATGGAACTCACTCTGTTTTTCTGACTCTTTTTATCTGCTGGTCACCTTACTACATGGAACTTACTCTGTTTTTCTTTTTATCTGCTGGTCACCTTACTACATGGAACTTACTCTGTTTTTCTGACTCTTTTTATCTGCTGGTCACCTTACTACATGGAACTTACTCTGTTTTTCTTTTTATCTGCTGGTCACCTTACTACATGGAACTCACTCTGTTTTTCTGACTCTTCTGTCAACAGATGCTCCCTTCGGAGAGGCAGCTCCTTCACGTTTTTAACACCTGGCCCTCACTGGGACTTCACTTTGGTGAGTAGATAACTGGATTTTCAAAACATTGGGATCTATCCCTGGCTGTCTTTCATTTTCCTACAACTCAGTTGTGCTCTGAGTAGCTCACGAAGCAGAACTTCTAAAGCCCTATTGGCAACCTTATTTAGTCCTTTGTTGCCAAAAGCTGGAAGTTTTATTTCAAGTAAATGAAACATTTTTCAAAGCACCCATATAAATTCATCTTTAACGCTGGACCTTTCTGTTCCTTTGAATGCTATAAAGCAAGGCATTGTTTTATATACATTCTTTGACAACTTTTTATACTATGTTTAAAAATATATAAATGCTTGACTATAAATTATATGTATTTATATATACATATATAAAAAATGAGTGATTGATTATCTGCTGTTTGCTACCTCAAGACAGAGGAATCCCCTTGCCATTTTTAGGGCAAGGATGTTTTATTGTGAAAATAGTATCAAATTTAGTAGAAATAAATCCATGAAAATAATACTTATGGGAAAATCTAGGAAGCATTAAACATGGAAGAGCTGATTGAGAAGAGAGATCCTCTAATCTTCATGCAGGAAAAGACTGCCATAGCAAAAAGTTCTCCTTGAAAGACTCCATATCTTGTGTAATTTTAAAAGAGATCTGATTAGAGTTCCCTAGCCCCCCTTCTACAGTTCCCATGGAAGGAGACCCAGAGCACAACTGTACAGATTAGGGTGCCTGTAACTGCTGCTAGTTAAGGCACAGCATGATAGGGACACACATTTGGTAAGTAGACCAGGAAACAAAACCAAGAATCCAGAGAGACAGGAAGGGGCCAGGCATAGTCTGTCTTTCCAGAGCATACTCACAGCAACCCACTTTCTCCAACTAGGCTCCTCCTATAGTTCTAAACTCCCAGTTGTCTTTGGGGTTGTTCCTATGGCTGGATTATCACTGATGAAGGTAGGAGCCTCCTGATGCAGTCATTTACCCAGAAGTCCCTTCTCTAAACACTGCTTGTGTCAGGACCAAGCCTTCAATTCATGAATAGCTTGCAGAGAACATTTCACATCCAAACCACAACACCCACACGCTTGAGAATTTTCTCTATCCACTGGTATGATAACCAGTGAATGGGACTCTTGGCAAACAGTGTAGGGTAGAAGGAGGCAGCTGATTGCTGCAGATTCACAAAAGTAACTTCTAGGTAGATCTAAACAAATAAAACCTGAAGGTTTTTGAAGAGAGCAACAATACACCATCTCAAATCCTGTTAGCTTTCTCTGTTCCTGTGGGCACACCTGTATTTACAACTCATATGGTCATGTGCTTTTTCCCTCATTCTCTTCCTTTGCTTCACAGTGTCTCCCTTCCCCCTGGAGGCTTGTGCATCTCCAGTGTCTCCTGACCCCTGTCAGCAACTCCATGCATATTGCTCTAGATTTCATTACTATTGTTTGCCTGTTAATGTGCAGGTTCCTCAGATAGGTAGAAATACTTAAGGACTTGGGGTTAGCTGGCTTTGCAAAGCCGTGATCACATCGGACCTTCAAGTAAATAAAGATTTAAAATCTATCTCTTTGGTTCTGAAGTTTTTCCCAGTTCTGATTTATAATGTTTCTTCATTTCTTATATCATTTTCCAGTGCTTGTTAAACTCAGTTGAGAATGGTGATTTAAAAAAAAAAAATCTGGTGTGCCTTCATTGCCTAGTAGTGTGGTATTCTGCTCCCCCCCCCCCCCACTGGAGTAATTTTGGTTTAGGGGGTTGGTTTAAATTAGATCTGTTCATTTTGTTTTATGTGTGTTTTGCTTACATGTATGTACCACATTCCTGGTTGGTGCCCATGGAGGTCAGAAGAGGGTATTAGATCCTCTGGAACTGGAGTTGTGGGTGCTGGGAATAAAATCTGGGTCCCCTACAAGACCATCAAGTGCTCTTCTCAGCTGAGCCATCTCTCCACCCCCACAGGATGATTTTTATAGGATTTGAATTTGAGATTTTTTTTTCCACTTAAATTAATTTCTCTTGTTTCTTTCCCTTTTACAAAGGGGCTTAGATGACTTTTCTAACGTCACAGACTTCCTCTCATTTCCATGGGTGCTGCTTTTTCTGCTCTCTGGCTCTGTTATTACCCCTGCATCTATCCAGAAGTTTTCTTTTCTCTTTTAGCTATTTTGTTCAATTGTAATTGAACTCCAAGCCTTCTCTTCTCATGGGGCCAGGAACTGAAGAGAACCTTAGATGGTTAGTTTTAGGTATTTTCAAGAGCTAGTCTGGGTCCAAAGGAATGTGTTATTTTAAGATGTGAAATGATAAAATGCTATTTAATGGTGTTTATGCATAATTGATTAAGAACTATAAATGATAGATATGTACACAGTTATGCTACCCCTGCACCAGGCAGAACTAAATGATTACCCGGGTCATTCCAGGACATAGATGTTCCTCTTCCATTTGATAAATCCTGCTTCAGGTAATAAATTCGAGTTTGGGCTTTGAGAGGAGGATGCCCCCACACACACACAAACAGACTTCCCTCACCCCTTGATAAACAGTAAGTTCCTTTCATAAAACTTGCGTTTCTATAATAAAATACTTTCCTTTTATGAGCAGATGTCTCATAACTTACATGAGTTCTAGTCTGAAACACACATAGTGGTATGGAATGACTTCAGCAAGAGAGCACTTAGTCAGAGGGTACTGTTTAGGCAGTGCAATTCCAGAGATAATTTGTAAGTTTCCCTAATCAATATACTTTTTTTAAAAATATTTATTTTATGTGTGTGTGTGTGTGTGTGTGTGTGTGTGTGTGTGTGTGTGTATGCACACAGAGGTCAGAAAAGGACATTGTGTGTGTGTCCCTGTCCAGTGTGGAGCTGGAGTTACAGGTGGTTGTGAGCTGCTGACATAGGTGCTGGGACCAGAACTCCTGTCCAATGAAAGAGCAGCCAGCATTCTTAACTGCTGCAGCTCCTTGGAATGATTTTTTTCTAGTTGTGTGGAATCTTTGTCTAATACAGTAACATTTAGTTCTATGTATAAATCAAATCTTTTTTTTTCCTTAGAAAAGAAAACGAAGAGAGAAAGATGATGATGTTGTAAGCCTTAGCAGCCTTGATCTGAAGGTAAGCCCTGCTGCCATGTAAAGAAAAGCATTTTAATGTGTACAGATAGCACTTTATTCCTATGCTGTGGGAATGATGAGTGTTGAGTTTGGGAGGGGAAAAGGCATTCACTGCATCTTTTTAAATATAAAACAGAACAGTATTGTCTACAGATACCCTTTGGTGGTTTGAATGAGAATGCCTCCCGTAGACTCATATATTCATTCTTAGTCCCCAGTTAATGAGCAGTTTGAAAAACTAGGCCCTCTTTCTCTCCCCTCCCCCTTCCTCCCTCCCTCCTTCCCTCCCTTTCTCTCTCTGCTGCCTGCTAATCAGGATGTAAAGCTCTCAGCAACTTCTCAGCACCGCACCTGCCTGCATACCACCATGTTGTTTGCCATGATGAGGGACTAACCCTCTAAAACTATAAGGAAGCACCAATTAAATGTTTCTTATATAAGAATTGCCTTGGTCGTTGTGTCTTTTCATAGCAATAGAATCCTAAGACACCCTCTTTGTGGTTCTTCTTCTTGGTTAAGAATGAGAGGAATAGCGTTCTCAAAACAGTGGTAAGGTGTAAGTAGTAAAGAGCCAGGCATGATCTATGCAAACAAAGAAGGTAGTAGCGGGGATAGTCATAAGAACAAGGGAGCACTACTTCTGGGCTCCAACCCATTGCTGTGAACAAGACTCATCAGAGTTGAAACTTCCCAAGTGTTAAATATTGGATAGGTGCAAATGGAGACTGTGTGTTCATTTCCCTGCCACCCAGACCCGAATAATCACACAGAAACTGTATTAATTACAACACTGTTTAGCCAAGGGTTCAGGCATATTTCTAGCTAGCTCTTACATCTTCATGTAAAATAGCCCATTTCTATTCATTTATGTATTGCCACGAGGCCCTGGCTTACCAGTAAGGTTCCAGAGTCTTTCTCCTTTGGCAGCTACATGGCATCTGCCTGATTCCACCTTCTTTCTCCCTGCATTCTTTTTAGTTTTCCTGCTTACCTATATTCTGCCCTGCCATAAGCCAAAGGAGCTTCTTTATTAACCAATGCTAATAAAACATATTCATAGCATACAGAAGGCAATCCCACATCATCTCCACTTTACTGTCTAAATAAAAAGGAAGACTTTAAATTTAACATAGTAAAAATACATATAACAAAACAGGTATCAAGCAAGAATTACAGTTACAATATTTAGTCTTTTGAATCTGGCAAAATTAAAGAAAATATTCTATCTGTTTTATCTTTGTGAGTCTAAAGTTTTATATCTAATATATCTTTGATCATAACTAAGGAAAACTATAACTACCTGTCTTCAACTCCATCAGAGACCCCAGAAGGATAAAATATTACCTAAGTAAACAGGAAGTACATTATAAGCAACTTCCAAAGATCTAGAAATGACAGGGACATCTCGTTGCCTGGACAGTCACCCAAATTTCTTTTGTAACATTGAGGCATCCATCTTCAGCCTATAGGCTCATAGTATCTGGCAGACTTTTCCTTGAAGCAGGAAATTTGAAAGACTATTTCACCTATATTGGCAGTTTACCACTCACTTTCTTCTGTGTCCTGCAGAATGTCTGGAAGACTCTGTCGTGAACCAGTAACCCTGAATGATCGTCTTGCCTTCTTCTGGCAAGTTCAGTAGTCATTTTTTTTTGTGGGTTCTGTGTGTCCAGCTTATACAGTACACCATCAAGCAGTCCAGGCAAGAACAGTGTCTTGCCCAAATGGCTAGTAAACTCCATAAGGAGCCTCTTCAATGCCCATCATCCTCTTGAAGCAGATTGGTGCTGCCAAAAGCAAACATGTCTCACTGCCAAGAAAAGTCTTAAGTTCTTAAATATTTTAAATGCCATATTATCTCTATATATCTAGAAAACATAAGTTTGACTATCGTAAATGACTATTAATCCATAATTTTTAATTATACATTGCATTTTTAAATGAGCTGTAAAACCTTAAAACCTTAAACAAGAGTAGAAATATATATATAAGAAATGGACCTTAGCCGGGCTGTGGTGGCGCACACCTTTGATCCCAGCACTTGGGAGGCAGAGGCAGGTGGATCTCTGTGAGTTCAAGGCCAGCCTGGTCTACAAGAGCTAGTTCCAGGACAGGAACCAAAAAGCTACAGAGCTCAGGAAATAAAAAAAAAGAAAGAAAGAAAAGAGAAAAGAAATGGACCTTAAATTTGCATCAATAAACCATTTATACCAATGCAAAGTATTCATCTCTGTGATATCTCCCCTTAAAAAAAAAAGAGATTGACTGTGACCATTAACGATTTATACCCCACCCCTTTTAAATGAAAATAAACATATATAAACAATCATTTTGAGAATGTGGGTATAGCTTTCTCCAAACTGCTGTCTGCTCTTTGTTGGGTGAAGTATTTTTAGGGTTCATGGAGACCTTTCAGAGAGTCATGTTCCATCAAACCACATTAGCCTGGAAGGAATCCACAGGTTTTTATCTTCTGTGGAAACAAAAGCAGAACCTCTTTTCCAAAGTAACATATCCTTAGACTCAAATTTTGAAGTCAAGATACCATATACATACATACATACATACATACATACATACATACATACATGTGTGTGTGTGTTGGTTTAGTTTAACAGTCCCCAGAATCAAATGTCTCTCTGCAGTCAAAAAAAAAAATCGAAGAAAACACAATGATATACATAATCTAGACTTTGTGTATTTTTCATCTTTTGTTTGTTTGGTTGGTTGGGTTTTTTTGTTTTATTTTGGGTTTCTCTGTAGCTTCCAAAGCCTGTCATGTAATTAGCTCTTGTAGACCAGTCTGGCCCTGAATTCACAGAGATCCGCCTGCCTCTGCAGGTATAGGCCACCACCTTCTGGCTTTATGTTGCTTTTTTATATTACTTTTACTATCTCTTTAAAGACTTTGTTTTTTTTTAAAAAAAAAAAACTATTTCTTTTTGTAACTGTCTGTGCTCGTTTTCCTCTCTCTCCCAAACCTAAGTACACTTTTTAAACACACTGTGTCTTGTTTAGAGGTCTTTTGTCTGGATCTGTCCTATTGTGTATCTGAAATCTTTTCTGATAAGGAGCACTTTTAAAGTAGTAAGCAGTGTGGTCGTGGTGGTGCTGGAGGCTGGCTCTGCCTCTTTCAGCCTTTCAACATGGCAGAGGTACGATCGCAGCATGCAGCACATAAGCCCCCCCCCCTTTTTTTTTCAGAGTAAAAGCTAAAACTGCCATGCAGCACGCTGCATGGCCTGGCAATGTCTCTGTGTGACAGCAGGAATAGGCTGTGCTTTTCCTGCCTGTGCACGCCCAGCAGACCTGGAGCACCACGCGGAGAGTGCTCGGCCATAGTTGTGCTCTCAGCTGCCTTTCTTCTAATCCCGAGTGGATGTGCAAACACCCAGACAGACGCGGGTGGCTGGCCACACTGGATAGCCTCAAACATTGGGGCACCATTATGTAATCAGAGACTGCACTTTCATTTTAGAGCCCGGGACTCTTAAATCTCTTAATCTCAGGGCCATGGGTTCATTCCCCACATTGGGTACCATTATATAAATAGAGAGTACATGTTCATTTCCCAGCCACACAGGAACTATATTGATTACCACACCATTTAGCCAATGGTTCAGGCATATTCCTAGATAGCTCTTACATATTAAATTACCTCATTTCTATTATTTTATGTTTCACCATAAGGCTCTAACTTACTGGTAAACTAAAGGAGTCTTTCTCCTTGAGCAGCTAAATGCATCTGCTTGATTCCACCTTCTTTTCTCCCTGCATGCCCACTTATATTGTGCTCTGCCATAAGCCATAAGAGCTTCTTTATGAGCCATTGCCAGTAAAACATGTTCATACCATACAGAGGGGCATCCCACATCAAGCAGGTGTTTTTTTTTCCTTTTCTTTAAAACAAAAACTAAGCAAATCTACAAGTCAGAGGTGCCCATGGACTTCAAATATGCATCCGGTAGTAAACTGAAACTCAGTTATATATAAAATACTTAGGTACTCTTTTAATATAAAACTGTTCTAGATCCAAAGTCTAGTCTCCTTGGAATAAAGCAGTTTTTGACAGTCAGTAAATGCTAGGGTGTAGGTAGAGAGTGAAGATGGGTGATGTGGACCTGCTTTTGGGGAGTGGGGTTTACTTTTCTTTTTATCTGTCCAAATGATTGTTTTTAGTAGCCAGAATAGAAAACCACTGAGTTGGAATATGGCATTTTCAAAATTATCTCTCTAGGAAAACACATTAAAAATAGTATTCTGCCAGCAGCTGTCTACTTTTTGTTTTTGCTAAATGTAATCATGTGTATTATTTGATGCCCGTCCTATTGCTGGGGTCTGTTTTATTTTATTTACCTCTATGTTCAGTAATGTAACCACATAGCCTGATGTGTAGTCAGTGATCAGCAAACACCCAACAGATGAATGTATGAAGTAATAAATGTCAGATGAACTAAAACTGTGGTCTCAAGTAGATAGTATGATCATTAGGTTATACGTTTTGGTTTTGGACATCTTTTATTACTAATTTAATATTTATGGCAGTTAAATTTTCATGTTGAAAATTGTTTTTATTCTATAACTGATTGTTTATTATGTTTCTTCAGATAAAATACCACATAACCATATACATACATATATCTACATATATTTATATATCTATATTTTTTATGTTGCTAAAGAGCTTTACTCTTCTATATTATAGGTAAAGGGGTATATGCTTTGCTTTGGGTTTTGTTTGTGGGTTTTTTTTTTTTAGATTAACTTAATTGCTATGTATACTGTATTCTGCCTGCATGTCTGCCTGGAGGCCAGAAGAGGGCACCATATCTCCTTCCAGATGGTTGTGAGCCTGGTTGCTGAGAATTGAAGTCAGGACCTCTGGGAGAGCTGATGGTGCTCTCACCTCTGAGCCATTTTCCTGGCCCCATGCTTTGTTTTGTTTGAACGGCATTTCTCACTTCTATATTGCTACCAACTAAAAACTCGCCTTTTTCTTTTGACATAAAGTCAAAAGTGGCCGTTGACTTTGTTACTAAGGAAGGTTCTCGGGTGAACAATGCTGAGCTGTATTTTTATGTAAGTGTTCTTTAAGTAGAAGAGGTGATTTAAAAACATCTTTGTCCATGTGAATGTTTAGTTCTTTTTATGTTCTTCATATGTAGGGAGCCTGGCTCTGGCTCTTTTAAAAATTTAATTACATTCTGAGTATTAGTATACTCCGCCACTTGGGGATTAAACATAATGAATTATATCCTTTATAAATAATAAATAATACGTAAATAATAAAATAATACGTAAATGAGAGTTATTTTAAAAACAGGATTATTTTGAATGAAAATAATGTTTTGGCAGCTTTCAACTTAACATTCCAAACACCTCTTTTGATAAATGACCTCTTGGAACCAACCATGGTAAGTAATTTGGTAATATTCCTAGGCACACATATGAATAGTTTTAAGGTAGATGTCATACAAAAGCTAGGAATTTAGCTACTTTAAACTGATAAATACCCTGTGCCATCTGCCTTTTGATATAACTGATATATCTCTATCATCTTGTACAATACAGAATATTACTGCTCTGTGACAAGGTCCATAAAGTAAAGCCAACTGCTGGTACCAGTGAAGAAAGTAAAGAAAACCTGGAGGTAGATGCAAGAAAATGATGATTCTTAGCCAAAAATAAATAAAAGACTGATTAAGTTCTGGGAAACTGTTACTGTGCCATCATTACTACCAGTTATATGAAAGTAAATGCATTGTTAAAGCAGCACTGTGAGAAGCTACACTGGCATGTCGATCAGCTAGACAAATGGCAGGTGCCTAGTCATGCCAACCCAAACAGCAGTGACAGGAGCTGCATATGCCTATGGCCAGTAAGAAGACTGAGCCTGAACAAGACAGTTGCACTGATAAATTATGCTCAGTGTTTCAAGATTATCACAAGTCCTTTTCAAACTCTCCAGAAAGAGAGAGAGAAACTGAAAGACTAAAAGAGAAAGGAAGGGAATACTCCCTAATTCATTCTGAAGCCAGAATCACCCTGATACCAAAGCTGAAGATGATACAAGAAAAAAATGATAAACCGGTATCTTATAAATATGATCTGTAGCAATTCACAACAAGATACTTACAAAGTAGGTTCAGTCACATATTAAAAGGATTATGTACAATAATAACTATGTGGGATTCACTGCTAGAGAACAAAGTAGGTTCAATAAATAAACCCAGTCCGTGAACACATCAAGTTAAGAGAATGAAAGGGAGAGGGCACATAATCCAGGACCTTCCTATTGCTACACCACAATGAGTGGAAAGGATAAATAAACGATAAATGCACACAATAGAACATTCAGACGTAAAAATGAAGGTACTTAGGATACATGCTAAACCACAGGCAAACCTTGAAGATATTATCCTAAGGGTATAAGCTGGTGTTCCTGTTTGGAATGATGCTGTATGTCCAGTTTTTAGCATCATGGATCATTGCATTAGGACTAGGATACATAAGCTAAATTATTCTGTTACAGAGTCCTCCTATTCCCTAGCTCTGGTTGACACAAAACAAAGCCCCTCTCATTTTGTGACCACTCCCTTGCATCCATCCATATGTGTCTTTCACAGTTTCTTATGTCTAGCTTTTTGGTGTGGCTTCTCAAGCTCCTGACCAATTAGCTTAAATGTTTGCTACTGCTCAGGAGCCTGTAAGAATCTGTTCTTATGCCTCTGTCCCCTACCTGTCCTATAGGATGTATAGCTGAGTGTGTACCTTATTGCCCTGTGTCTTAGTTAGGGTTTTATTCCTGTAAAGAGATAACATCATGGCAACTCTTATAAAGGAAAGCATTTCATTGGGGCTGGTGTACAGTTTCAGAGGTTTAGCCCATTATCATCATGGTGGGAAGCATGATGGTACGCATCAGACATGGTGCTGGAAAAGGAGCTGAGATCAGCCGGGAGCCATCAGGAGGACTGGGAGTCACTAGGCATGGTCTGAGTTTCTGAGACCTCTGAGCCCACCACTTAGTGATGCACTTCCTCCAGCTTAGTCACTCCTACTCCCACAGGGCCGCACCTCCTAACAGTGCCACTCTATGGACATATGGGGGCCATTTTATTCAGACCACCATACTCTGTCTTCTGGAAGTGCATTCTTAGGCCCGTCTCCTTATGAATTGCCTCAGTGTATGCAGTGCAGTAGTGGTTTCTGCTCACAGGAACATGGAAGATAACCCACTGAATTGCTGCCCAAGTTTTTATCTCCTGTCAATTTGTTATAGAGAATGGCTGGCTACCCCACCACCAATTACAGTTAAAGTATCAATATACCAGGTTGCATGGTAGTCTGGATCTTGAATTGATATAATTTACCAATATCCTGTACTCTTGCTCAGGCATGATTCCATATGGACTGTCATATAATAGATTGCTGTGACACTTGCCCAGCCTTTAACTTCACTCTGTCTGACACTGTTCCTTGGGGCGTTGCGTCCTTACTTGCTGCACCAGCACACCAGGAGCTGTTGTAAGTAGCAGTTTTCTTGCTCTAATATCCTAGGGTTTTGTATCCTGGAAGTGCTCCTGATATGGCCAGAGGTATCACCCAGCATTCTTGTCTGCCGTTAACCCAGTAGACTGGATCAGTTGTGCTAGGTTAGCATCCTGTAGTTTAAACC
This sequence comes from Microtus pennsylvanicus, assembly GCF_037038515.1. Taxonomy (NCBI): domain Eukaryota; kingdom Metazoa; phylum Chordata; class Mammalia; order Rodentia; family Cricetidae; genus Microtus; species Microtus pennsylvanicus. Next base: position 121,539,836 of record NC_134582.1, read on the forward strand.
ACAGCCTTGGCCTACTACAGAGGTTTCTTTTTCTCAGAGTCCCACTGAAACCTCAAGACTTTGAAAGGAACTTACATTCAACCTTTCAGGCTATCTCATTCTTGGATGAGAGAATTCCCAGGTAGAGCAGATGCCCCTTCTAAAAGATGTTGGGTCCTGCCTGCTGCCGTGTTCTAGTAAGTGGTGGATGCCACTTACCACGCCTGTCCTTCAGAGGAGAGAGTCCAGAAAGCCTCGGGCCGTTGGCTCTATTTAAACTTCCCCAATGGCAGTCTCTGAATTTTCATGGCATGCGTTTGATTTCCTAGGGCATCCAGAGCACTTTTTGATTTCTAAACCTTTTTTAGAAAAACTTTTTATTAATTCTTTGTGGATTTCACATCATGCATCCCAATCCCATTCATCTCCCCATCCCTTCATATCTACCACCTGCCCTTGCAACCTCCCCCCAAAAAATAAAATTTAAAAGAAAAATTAAGAAACAAACAAAAAAATCTCTATATATGGAAGCTGCAGTGTAGCCCGGTGAGTCACACAGTATACCCTTTAGTTCATACATCTTTGCTTACAAGTGGTCATTGGTCTGGTCTGAGGTCTCTGACTTCTGCTGCACTATCGATACTGGGCCCTCACTGGGACTCTTAGATATCCTGTTGTTGCCTAGTGTCATGGAGATCCTGCAGCTTTGAATCTGCAGATCCAGCCTCTTTACATGCTCCAGCAGTTCATGGATAAGGTGGATGTTGGGGTGCACTAACTCATAGCCCTGGTAGCTGGGTTGGTCAGCCCACCAGCTTTCCCTTGTTGTCACCACCCAGGCGAACTCTCCAACACTGCCCTGGCTAGCTCACCCAATGCAGCAGGCAACAAGGAGTGGGGCCAGTTCTCCTGCTCTCACTCCCTGGGGGCCAGCTCTGCTGCTTTTGCCCAGGTGAGGTGCAGAGCCCGCTTTCCCAAATGCTGCAGTTGGTGAGGGGCAGGGCCAGCTCTTCTGTTTTTATGCCCCTGAGGCCAGCTCCCCTGCTTGCCTCAAGTGGCAAGGGGGGACATCTTTCCCTCACATATGCTACCGTGTAGCATATGAGGGAAAGGTGGGGTCATCTCTCCTGCTCTCACACCCTCAGGGCCAGCTCACCCGCACCCCCCTCCAACAGGGACATCTCTAATACGCTGCCCAGCCACAGGGCAGGGCCAGCTCTCCTGCCTGCCACAGGTGGCTACTAAGCCTTTTTAATATTGATGCTATTGGCATAGTAGACTAACATAATGTTTGTGTACTGTCCATGTCACTGCAAAATCTGTGGCAAGCAACAAAACAACCTCAGAACATGAAAGAAAATATGAACTGCTGTCCTTCCCTCATAAAAACTAATTGCTTGTGGTCATCCATACGGATGGAGGTTCCAAGAATACAGAGTAGATTAATAGTCATAGACCAAATGCCAAAGGATCTGTCCCAATAAGGCTGAGCATTTTGCACATGGATGGAGTAAGAAATAGCACATAAGTTTACCATGATACTGTTATTCACCACATTCCCACAAGAAGCACGAATTAGTTGATTGTTTATAGAGGGAGCCACCATGGCAACAGTTAGTTCCTTAGCTAATGGTTGTTCTCTGTGTCCATTCCTAGTGTGCAGTACTGCTTCAGATCTTAGTCTAAAGGTAGAGACTGAAGTGTCAAGGGCTTTGAAGTTGGCTATTGTCACCCTGATTCTGAAACATTAGGAAGGATCTTCTAAATATTTATTCAGGGCTTTTAAAAATTAATAAAAGCCAATTCTGCAACTCATAAAACTATCATTGGCCCTCTATTCATTTGTTCCCACTTTTACATGGTCTTACCTCTCCCTCAGTAGTGCCTCACATCTCAATCCAGTCCTTACCACCACTGTATCATTGATGATCCCTAGGTGTCTCAACCTGGGATCCCTCCATGAATGTTAATCGACTGACAGATGGTCGGTCTTGAGATGTGTTCACAGGTAATAGGATGGGGCAGTGAGGCAGGAGACTGCACATGCAATGTGTGTGATTAAGCTAATGACCACACTAGGCAGAATTGTTCTTGCTGGGACACACTGAAGAGCCATTCAAGAGGCACCACAGAATTGTTTTCTCCAGGAACTAAAGAGAAGCTCTTATTAGCCACCAGCTCCTAATGTGCGTTAGTCAGCAGTGCCCTCCGTGTCATCTGTTCCTCATACCCCGTGCACAAATTGCACACAGCATTGCGTAAGCACAAGTGGACACAAGCAGTATATAATGCAGGTGAGGCTTGATGCTGTGAGGAAGCTAGGGCTGAAACTGGAGTGAGGAGAGTGAAGAGTCTAGGCTGAAGACACAGCAGCCTGGGCCATGGGGCCCTAGCGCTAGGCTCAGAGGAAATGGGAGGAATCCAGCATCTTAATGCATAAGAAGACCTACTGGGCCAGCAAGATGACTCAGGAAGTAAAGGCACTTGCCACTCAAGCCAGATAACTTGAGTTTGATCCCCTGAACCTATGGCAGAAAGAGAGAAGTAAGCCCTAAAATTGTTTTTTGGCTTCTGCACCCATACTTGGGAGCACACAAGTATCATACATACAGAATTATAAAAGATTTCAAAACAAGAGTAAGAGATGACGTATTTTGCTAGAAATTGTTATCGTGTATATCTGAGACAAAGTCACCATTAACAGCATATGTGCCCATTTCGTTTGCTGTTTGTGTTGTCATTGCAAAGAAAAGATACAAACTCATGTTTTGGACTGTCTTGTTTAGTAGCGCTTAATTGATTCCAACAGAGCTTTTTCCTGAAGCAACATTCTTAGTAGAGCTTGGATACACTCAGTCTTTTTAATCCACTGATTTTTTTTAAACAAATCCACAAATAACTCATTTCTTTCATATTCATCTGCCCTTTTTTTGTTTGTAGCTTGTTCACACTTTGAAACACTAGTCTCAAAAGTTCCCATTTTTTGATTGGTGCTTCTTTTTTAAGTAAGATTTTAAGTGTTATTTTTAACTTATCTATTTTAGCTAGATAAATGGTAGATGTTGGTGATTTTAACTCTAGACTTTTAAAATGGAACATCTCCCTACAGTAAGAAAAAGTCCGGAAGTATTTCTTGTGACCTGTAGAATGTGTTTCATACACCATACAGTATTTAAATATGTTTTAGTAATATAAACATACAAGCCACATGAGGGATGGTGGTATAAATTTAGTTGATATCCATATTTTTTTTCGAAAGAAAAATTTGTTGATGTAATCATCTGTGTAACAACCCATATGTGATTACCAAGTTCAGAAAAGCAGGTTGCTTCTGCATTTCACAGTATTTCCTGTAGAGGGCAGCAGATAACTTAGTTGGTCTTTGGCTAGCTGTGACAAATGCTCTCCAACTTGGCTTGCTTCAGATAAAAGAAAATGGAAACAGTACTTACAGCAAAAAGTAGTGGTTCCTTTCAAGATTGAGTTTACTTCTTGACTCTGTTTTTAACATTACATGTGGGAGGGATGTAAGCACACCTAACAGTCCCTTTCTGTCGAGAGTCGATACAGGGTGACCTTTCTCTTTGCCCTTTCCATCCAGGTAGAACAAAGACTATAACTAAGCCTTGGAAACCAGTCATTTTATCAGAAACTTGATCCTGTTCACCAGACTGTGTTGTTATTTCTAGAGAACTCAATGTTAAGTTTTAAGTTTACAGATCTTATTTCCCATACAAGGAAAATTCAACCAGCTTGCACCTCCATGGTGCCATCAGTCAAGAGCTATGAAATACTTGCTATTGGCAGCCTGATAAGGCACGAGCGTTGGTTGAAATAAGACCTCTCCTAAAGTTAAACAACTAGAATTTTCTGTGTCTGCCCTGCTATTGTAAATCACCTAATGTACCCATCTTTGCCTTTGGTCTCTTCCTCTGTAAGGTATTGGCAATTATTAAATGAACATCAGTATGGAACTGAATTAAAGCTGATGCTTTCTAGACACCTTGTAGGTACAAGAACATATGCTAAGGGTTTTGTGTATGCCCCCTTGTCTGAAAGGCGCACCATAACAGAGTCCAACAGGAGCAGCTCTCTCCAGGCACTGAGTCACCAGACACCTTCAGACAAACTTCTTAAGTTAAAATTCCCATCTTCCCAGTCTTTCAGATGACGGCAGTGGTTAGAGTTTTGTAGCATTATTAACTAAAGTTGCATGTATAGAGCTATAGGGCAGGACCATGAAGGCCCCTCCTGTTCATCACCGCCTTTCAGTTTGCCCCTTGAGTAAACTGAGGAGAGTGGGTTAGTAATCTTTGCCAGGTGAACGCGTGCATGTCTACATTGTGCCCGTGGGAATGGTACCTCGCTGTCTTTGCTCATGGTTAGACCATAAACTTGCAGATTTAAAATGAGACTGAGCCAAGAGGTTTTGCTGTTGTTTTGTTTTAGAGCAGTCTGTTACTGCTGGATCCTATTTGCTCTATATAGACTTTCTGTTTGCGACTTGGGTCTTTGCCTCTTGAGTCCCCAGCTGAAAGAAGGAAAGGAAAGCTATCCTTTCCCCTCCTTATCTTGGCCATACTTCAGACAGAACAAATGGAAAAACAGTTTCGAGAAGACATTGGGAAAGAGACCCATGTGGACTCCCTGGCCTTCTCTTTCCTAACTCTTAGTGCACTTCACCCTCTACTCCCTCATGAGACTGTGTGGCCATAGGATTGGCCTCTCTTGCATTGTTTCTTAACTGATGAGGCTAACAGAACCAGACTACTCAGTGGGTCCTGGCCTACATTATTTAATTAGCTCAAAGAACTTAAACAGACCTTTGACATTACCTCAAAGTCCACAATCTCCAGGCACCTTTGAGTGGTGCTTATAGAAGCATCTTATAGAAAAAGTCATCCAGCTTTAAAGCCAAGCACATGTCACCCAGATATAACCAAGTAACGAGTGGATGGCAGACTATAGCAGTCTCCACCACTCCACGGTTTAAACATTTCAAAACTACAAGATAACATCATCTTGTGAGAAACTCATGGTTGCCTGGATATGGTAGCACAGGGCTGTGATCCAGCACTCACTCAGGAGACAGAGGCAGGGCCTGATATACACAGTGTGTTCCAGGCCAGCCATGGCTGCATAGTGTGACCCTGTCTCAGGAAAACCACATTGGTAGCCTCGGGGATAGCAATGGCCCTTCCTAAATGGGGTGGCTCTAGGCTGTAGATTCGTCAGCCATAGTCCCGTGCTCACTATTTGCTACTCATTCTTCATCTCCCCCAATTTACCCATGTCCCTATTGACAAATCCCTTGAGATCCTCAGTAAAGATCCGTGGGTCTTTTCCTTCCTTCCTTTAACCTCTCCTTATGGTTAACACTGTTTATTCCCCTGCTTTCTTGCTGTCTCTCACATCCATTTGTGGAATTCTCTTTCCCTTGGTGTTCATTCCTCTGGTGTTATATCATTTGGATATGTTCTTTTCATCCGGACTTTTCCAAAGTAAATCTATGCAAACCTCCTTTCTCAGTCCCAAATGCTGGCTGAATAGCCTCACTTGAATGTTCTTCTGTTCTTGTGAACACTCCTGTGTTCACTGTTCTTCAGGTGCAGTGTCTCAAATGAAATTAACATTGTTGTGGGAAATCATTGTTTTCATCTTGCATGTATCCATTCTTTCCCAGTACCCCCGCCTTAGGCAGAGGTCTTGGCATCGCCTTTTGAGCTTTGCCTTGTTTCCCCAGTCAACTTTTAGCCACACAGATGTTAGCAGCCTGGCTCACAGCAAAGGCACTTTGCCGTCTGTGGTTAGCCTGTGGCCTTGTAGGGTCTGTCTCTCATCCTTACACTCCTACTCTAACCTGTGTGAAGCAGCGCAGCATTCAGGCCCCACAGAAACACCACCTTACACCTTTTCCCTGGGAGCTTTCCCACCCGCCTGTCAGGTCAGAGCGTTGCCGCAAGTGGTGCTTGCTAGATAGCTGCACAGCTTTCTTGGAACTTGCAAAAGCTTCCTTCCTTCTATCCATCCCTCTTCATGCGACCTGCCTTTTGCCTTTACACAGTGGGATCTCAGCTACAAAGCATATATTTATCACCCAAGTATCTAGAATAGTGCCTTTTTCACACAAGCTTATTTTACGCTTGTAAATACTAAGAAAAATAGCTTTGCAGATTGCTAGCATGTGATATTAGCACGCTGTTAGGATGAGCCTGCTCTGCAAAGCAAGTACACAAGAAAGTCTCCTTCATCTTAGGACCAACCTTGAGAAATGTTGCCCTTCCGTAAAGGAAAGTCTTTGCAAAGTCAGAGCCTTGCCTCTCCTGTGTGACCTCATCTCCAAGGGGCCCTTATCAAATGCAAGGCTTTGTATGGTTCTTTTGGCACTATTAGAGCCACATCAAGATAAGTTTAGGAAAAATAAAAATCTCTCACACCAAGTTCTTAAAATTTTTGAAACAAACAAATGTCTTGTGATAGACATTCTGAACCTGAAAATCTTAACTGACCCAGTATCCCCAGGACCGGGGCATTCCAGCAGGAATAGTGTGAACTGGGAGTGTCCGCTGTATTTACGCCCGTGTCAGCCCTGGGGGGCAGGGTGGGGGCAGGAACTACTTCAGTTTTCAGTTGACTTTCTTTGCACAAAGTAACGGATTCACTGTGATATTTTCATACTTTCCTCTCCCATTACTCTTTCCCCCCATGCTCCCTCCCGCTGACCACCATGGGAACCGTGTTCTAAGAAGCGGGTAGTTTTACAGTTGCTCATATGCCTGCACTGCTGGGAAATTAGACTCTTTACTACATAGTTTTTAAACCCAGAACTCTTTGCTACATAATTTTTTAATCTGTACTTAGTTTTTTTCCAAGGCATTAGTTTTAGGGAAGAGTGTCCCTGTCTGTAACAGTGCTAGAGAAGTAACTGAGGTAGGTTCCTAGGTCTCCTGTGGGCTTCAGCTCTTCCAGAACAAAAAGTTCCAGGGCCTTTTTGAGTCAAAGCAACCTGCGTGGCTCAGGCAGCAGCCTAGGTGCGCCCCTCTGGCAGTTATCTGGAGTCACGTGGCGCCTGGCCCCGCCCCGGAGTCCTGAGGTCTGCGTGCGTGCTCGCTGCCTTAGCAGAAGCACGGAGCTCCACCGCGGGTAGGAGGCATGGGCGCATGGCTGCCGGGCCAGGCTGAGCACTGGGAAGAAAAGCCCGGGCGCCTTGGAGGTACTGCCCTGCGGGGCTGACTCTCAGGGGGACTAACCCGAAAGGTTTGAAGGGACGCTTGTAAAGCATGGTGGCTCATGATGAGATCGGAGGTCTTCTGCCCATTAAAAGGACCATCCGAGTCCTGGATGTTAATAACCAGCCCTTCAGGGAGCAGGAGGTAAGAAAAACAGATCTGCAAAACTTCTAAGACTTTAAAATTTTACTTTAAACTTTTAATTGTATTAAATCTTAAAATGTGTAACTTTTTAAGCAAGCCTGAAATGTGTTTAGGAACTGTGGTCTATGTTTAGGCAGCTTTTTTGTATGTAACATCGCTAGATTGTGTACTGCTTACATACAAAGAAGATTTAAAATACATATACGTCGCTGAGTAAACATTTCTCATGTTTGATATGGCTGTGTTTTTATGAGTGGTCTTTGTTTTTAACTTACATTACTAAGTCTAAGGGACCGCTTTAGGGGAGAAAGTAAAAATAAGAATATTTTCCTCTCGACGCTGGTGGACAAGTGAGTAAAGCCTGACCCGGGATTCATGTTCCTTTTCCTTTCCACACGTACTTAGTTCAGTTTGCCCTGTGCCCTTCTTCTTCTGAAAGAAGATTCAAGCCAGTGGAACCCTGACGCTCAGCCTGCCTTGCTTTGAAATCATTTTGACTTTCAAAAGTCTCTATGAACGTTTATGAAAAAAGTTATCCTACGCATTTTATGTAATCTTAGCAGTTGATTGTGTCTCTCAGTGTCCTGCTGCCTGCTCACTTACGTGGTAGAAATGGTTATGGGTTCAACTAAACAAATCTCTTAATGGCAGTGATGTTTTTTTGCCAAAATAGATGTAATTGTCCATTTGAAGCATGAGCAGTTTGTTTCGGGTCTCAGGGAAGCTGTTTGTTATACATACATTTGGGGTATTAAACTACCATCTTCAGAAAATGGCTTTATTTGGGGGCTGATAGTGAGTTTTGTTATTTGGTTCTGGATTGTACTTAGGTTTTATAAGATGAATAAGCATTTTCTTGGAAGAGAATGTGCTTCTTACAAGGCCATGACTGGAAATACACAAAGTAGCTATCTTTTGGGCCATCAAGGATGAGCCTTTTGGTTAGTGAGACGCAGTGTTCTCCTCGCCCCTTTAATTGAAGCATTAAGATCACCAGGGATGGGGTTCAGACTTTAGAACTGTCAACACAGCCTTAATGACTTGAGTGTAAAGAGAGGATGCTGTGTGATCAAATGTTGGCTTCATCTTTCTCAAAAAAAAAAAAACTTTTTTTTATTCTTTTTCTGGTTTTAAAGTTCTTGTCAAATGAGAAATTATGTATAAGCAATCCTAAAGGAATAAAGCGAGATACATTCTTAAGTTTTATTTGGCTCTAAAATATGCCCAGTAATGGCATCATTAGGTAAAAAACTTTACAAAAGCCCACTTCACAAAGGGTTTCATCCAGGCTGCAGTGTTTATAGAGATACATCCCAGTCAGACTTTAAAGGAGACTTCATTTTCTGTTTATAGACACTCAGAAAATATTTTAGCGCATAAAGTGAGTGGAGGTGAATTGTGAAAATCAGTAACTTAAAAGCCCAGGGTCAGGCAGATTTCTCTGGCTGTCTAAACTAGATAGTTGGTTAAAGATTAACCTGCGTAAACAGAATAGACTTCTGAGAGCAGTGTTTTTCCCTTCCAAGTGAACTTAGCCCTCATAAAAGGTTGCCCACGGAAGTTCCTTGAGGGTAAGCCTCCTTAACACTCTTAGGTTCCCAGATTTGCTGCTTGTTTTGAGGGGACAGTGTATGGTGTCAGTGTCCATGGATGTCTTTAAGCTGTTTATGTTTGCTGTAATGAGCTTCCAGCACTCCAAGCAAGTCGTCATCACCATTATATAATTAAGCCTTGCCTTTGGAGTTGTGGGTGTGGGTGTGTCTGTGTGTCCCTATGTGTGGGTGCCTGTGGGTGTGCACTTTTATCACCTCCAGATGTCCCTGCTGGGTCCTGTCTATAGGGAGAGGTGAATGTGGGTTTAACAACACTTATAATACAGATGTTCATGTCCTTAATAAATGCATATAACTAAAGTGGTTCTCTTGGACCTGTAGAAGAAAAACTACTTTTGCTTGTGATTTACACAGTTCACGTTATAACCCATGTTCCTAAAGATAGGGATTTTTGTCCCTGCTGTTGTGGTGACTCTTGAGTGCCTAATCCATTTCACTTCTCCACAAAAACTCTTATGTATGCTCTTTTCTTCAAACAGTATCTGTATCCTGAAACTTAACAGTAGGCCATTTCCAGTGTTACACTTTACCTTTCATTAAAGTTTTTTTTTTTATTTGAGTAGGAGTCCCCAAGTGGTTGTTCCACCATGTTTGCCATTTTTGTTTGCATGTTTTATTTTGTTTTGTTTTTTCTCAGGTCACCCAGGCTAGGCCAGGTTTTCTAGAACTCTTGGCAATCTGTCCAAACCCACCAAGTATAATATACTTCCTTATGAATCATTTTGGACTTTACAGACTGAATAATGACATCCTTTATAAAGAAGAGAGATTGTACCTAGTTTTAAAGAACTCTGAATATGTTTAGCCTAAAGGAATGCATGAGCGAAATCTGTATAAATTGTAAACTATAAATGTGCTTTTACATCAATCAACATGTTGTTACCTAAGTCTAAATGCTCTAAGTCTCTAGTGAGAGGATGTCTGCCTGACACTCACAGGGGCCTGGGTTAGTCCTCAGCACAGTAATAATCATAATTATGCCTCCTTCACTTTAAACATGATAGAACTTTTCATTACTAAGAAATTAGTAGTTTTACAATAACTAGTCTTATAAAGACAAGAATCTATCAGTAATTTTATTTAGTACTATAATATCAAAAATCCCTTTCCTCTTTGTTACACTGACTTTTACTTTCTGACTCCCTGGGAGGTGCACCTTTCTAAGGACCTTCCACTGGAAATTAAAGATTTGGTGATTTACTGGGAAGTGAAATTTTTATGCTTTGAACAGGGAAGAGGTGCTAACCTCTGCTTCCCAAAGCACAAGAGAGTCGTGGCAGCTGCTTTGTGTCTGGTTAATGTTGGCATATCTTGCTTTGTGAGGTAATTCTATCTCCATTCAAACAGGAGACTCTTTGTGCTGTCTTTACTAAATGGAAAGGAATGCCTCAAGCTGCCCCTGCACACGCGTGTGTCACTCAGTCAGCGCAGATGTGTGCTGCAGACATTCACACATGCCTCCGTCATGCGGCGTGTGCCGTTTCACTACACGTCTCAAAGGCTTCTTTCTCAGCTCATCGTGGTTTTATCGTTTACATTTTGCTTCGCAGTTAGTATTTGGAGGAGGGAGGGAGTGGTTTCCAACTCTGTCTCTTAAAGCCTCCAAAGTTGAATTCCCTTTGAAGTCTCTTCTGTCATTGGCGTTGCTTTTTGTGTGTGTGCCCACATGCCGCTTGGGCTGTTTGAGTCATTTAAGCTCCTACCTACTTTCAAACTTTTCTCCCAGTTTATTCTTACATTATAGGGTTATTTTTATACTTTTTAATTTAATGATGGTCTCTTTTTGAGGCAGGGTCTCTAACCCTGCTAGCCTACAACTCTCTTTGTAAACCAAATTTGCCTTGAACTCAAAGAGATCTACCCGAGTCTACCTCCCAAGTGTTAGAGTTAAAGGTGTACGCCACCATGCCTGGCCTTGGTGATCTTAATATAATTTTAAATTATCCTTCTGAACTCTCATCAAAATTATTTTATCTTGTGTGACACTTAAAAGGTCCCATATGCAAACAATGTATGCTCCCCCTGCAGATCCCCTTATTGGGAGTTCCTTATTTCCGTGACTGTCTAAAGTCATCTGATGATATGTCCCTTGTGTCTCACACTAACTTTGTGAAGTTTAGAAATCTATGAATATTAATGCATATTTGCTATGCGATACTTTAAAGGCTTTGCTGGTTCTTAGCCCAGACAAGCGAGGCTCTGGCTGGGCCATTACAAGAGCTGGAGCCAGGATTCTAGGCCTGTCCAAACCTAGGAGTCCTTTGAACCTCCCCTCTGCCTGGGCGTGAGCATTCTTTGACCTAATTCAGTGTCAGACATGTTTAAAGGTGATCCTCCAGCTAAAGTAGTTAAGAATGGAATCATACAATACTGGGACAGGGATGAGACATTGGTTTTCTTAAGCTGTTGTTATTTGGTATTGTTCTAGTTTAACATGAAGAACAACAGTCATTTTTGTAGTTCCCTGTCTCCCTGTCTTATACAAACACTGTTTTGTAAGAGGGTTTAATTTTGTCTGGGCTTGTATGAAACCATTACACCTCAACACATATTTATTGTAATCTGTTTTGTTTTCCCAGGAACCAAGCAATAAAAGAGTTCGGCCTCTAGCTCGGGTCACATCCTTGGCAAACTTAATCTCTCCCGTCAGAAATGGAGCAGTCAGGCGCTTTGGTCAAACCATACAGGTAAAAAGGAGAGAGGAAGAGTGTGCTTAGGACGCTTTTTATAGACGCCTACAATTTGTTTTCCTTTGAGCTGTACAAACATGTTTGCGTTGTTATACATCTTACCAGAGCAGTGTTTGTATAAGCTCTGTTCACTTGGATCCTTTGTCAAAGGCTCCTCTTAGACCATTTTAATTCCCCAAAACTAACTGGAGTTGATAAGTAGTTTTGCCTGTTAGATTAAAACTTAAATGATTGCTTTACATATTGAAATATTCTCAAAAAAATGTGTTTTAATTTGTTATAATGTGTTTTTTATTTAATATAGGATAATTGTTGTAGCCTCCAAATCTCATTTTCTTTTTCATTTGCCTCTTTTAAGTCATTTACCCTTCGTGGTGACCATAGATCCCCAGCCTCTGCCCAGAAGTCATTCAGCAGGTCTACGGTCCCAACACCCACCAAGAGAAGAAGTAGTGTGCTATGGTCGGAGATGCTAGACATCAGTATGAAGGAGTCCCTGACCACTCGAGAGATCAAACGTCAGGAGGTATGCTGGCACTCAGTACCCAAACCGTGTTTACTGAGTTACACCAAGAAAGAAAAAAGTTTTTAAATGAATGTCTTGCCAGAAGAAATAGAAGCTAATTTTCTTATTTAAGCAACTGTTCATAGCCACCCAGTCTGTAACAATTTGTAACAGCAACTCTGATGAGTAAATGATAGAAAAAAATGCAAATTTACTTGAGAGTCCATCTTGAACTATTATTTTCAGACCAGGTCTCTTTAAAAGAGCTGTTTAAAACATCAAGCACTGTAAATATTAATTACATCATTTTCATTTCTGACTTCTTGTGTTTCTGGATGTTTTTAGGCAATATATGAATTGTCCCGAGGCGAACAGGACTTAATCGAGGACCTCAAGCTTGCTAGGAAGGTCAGTAGACATTTGACATGTGCCAGTCTTACAAATGACATTTCACAGCTTCTAGAGGGTGGTTTCTTAACCTTTAAAGTGGAAAGTAAAAGCATTTTACTGCTGAATACATCTCTGACTTGAGATTGAAACACAGCTTTTCAAATGTGACCTCTAGTAAGCCTTTAGGGATGAACATAACTGAAGTCTCTCCAAAACTATGTCGTTGCTATGTAGTTACTAGGGTGTACTCAAGGACAGGTTGCCCATTCTTACGTGATGCTTTCTTTCCCTCTAATAGGCCTACCATGATCCCATGTTAAAGTTGTCTATCATGTCAGAAGAGGAACTCACACATATATTTGGTGATCTGGACGCTTACATACCTCTGCATGAAGGTCAGCTTTGCTCTTAGTTTCCATTTGTCTCTGACTGGAACTAAACACATGTAATTTTAAGTTAATAATAATGTGGTACTTACCAGTTCTTTTTCAGTAAGCATATCATTGCTCTTTTTGCTCTTGTACACTTTTCAGATTTGTTGGCAAGAATAGGAGAAGCAACCAAGCCTGATGGGACAGTGGAACAGATCGGTCACATTCTTGTGAACTGGGTATGTCAGCAGGTCATCATATGTAACAGGACATGCTGCAGCCTGGGATGTTACTCCACTAGATTCTAAAAACTATGAAACACCAGACTCCAGCAAAGTTGTGATGATACGAGCTTATAATCTTGTAAAAAATACAGAGCTTGATTGTGTTACAGACCTGCTTACAAATAACGTCCTTGATTAAGCAGAATTCTCATAATGCTATGCGTCAGCTGTTACAGTCTCTCATGTACATGCCTGAGTGCCTGCTGTTGAAGGAGAATTCCTGGGGACTCAGAAATGAAGGCTGTTTCTATGTTTATGACTGCACAGGAGAAGGAGCAGGCATGGGGTGTCAGGATTGTGAGGCTTGTGATAGAAGCAGCTCGGGTGTCTGGGAGCACAAATAGCTGACATCTTAGTGAGGCGGGGAAGTAGAGTCATTGATCTTCAGTTGACCTGTGAAACACACGTGTAGCTGTGCTGTCTGTTGTGGGTTGTGCTCATCGTTTGCTCATGCACCAGTCATAGCAGCGTTGTGTTGTGCTTTGTTTGTAATCTCTAGTTACCAGGCCTGAATGCCTACAAAGGCTACTGTAGTAACCAGCTGGCAGCCAAGGCTCTTCTGGATCAGAAGAAACAAGACCCAAGAGTCCAGGACTTCCTCCAGCGCTGTCTGGAGTCTCCCTTCAGTCGAAAACTAGACCTTTGGAGTTTCCTGGATATCCCTCGAAGTCGCCTTGTCAAATACCCTTTACTGTTAAAAGAAATCCTTAGACACACGGCAAAAGACCACCCAGATGTTCAGCTGCTGGAGGAAGCAGTAAGTAATAAACAAGTATTCCAAGTTTGGCATCAATCACCTTAGAAAAGCATAGCATGATCCTCTCAGTTCTCATGTCATCAAGAGACTGGGCTTGAATCTTGTTCCTTCCACTGTCCAGAGGCCGTGGAGTAGTCCCTCAGTGTGGCTGGGACTGAATCCTTGCGTGTATAATGTAGACACTGGCTGGGCTGATTTCTAGGATCCATTCAGGCCTTAGATTCCGTCCTTTGTGAATATTTTCTCTGGAGGGAGGGAGGTTGACATGCAGCAGCTGTTCCATCTGCTTTGTTTTCTTATCATTTTTAGGTATTGATAATACAAGGAGTTCTTTCTGACATCAACTTGAAGAAAGGTGAATCCGAGTGTCAGTATTACATCGACAAGCTGGAATACCTGGACGAGAAGCAGAAGGACCCCAGGATCGAAGCGAGCAAAGTGCTGCTGTGCCATGGGGAGCTGAAGAATAAAAGTGGCCATGTGAGTGCTTAGAATACGAACCAGAAGGAAGCCATTACTTCCCTTTTCCCAGCCTGCTTAATTTCCCGCACAAAATTATGAAGCAAGTTTGTAAAAATAAGCCCACTGCTCGCAAGAAGGTTGCTGTTTGTTTATGTGACCAGCTTTGGTAAAGCAAGCATTTGGTTTCTGAATAAATAAGAATAAAATAATACTTAAACACCTCGGCAAGTAGTCATTCATATCCAGTTGTGAACTGTAAACCAATGTGTGTGGCTGGGGTCTCCTGTTAATGTTTCATAAACACACACCTCAGGAAATGGATCTTTTATAGTGGTGTTAGTGGTTTTAACTCTGAAATTCTGCAGCAAATTAAATAAAGCAATTTTATTTTTTAAATATTAATTACAAAAGAATCTTCTGGATAGGTGTCAGGAATGGTATTTTTGTTTTATATGTACTTCCCAGTGTTGTATGTATAAGTTGGGGCTGTTTAAGAACAAGAACAAGTTGAAATCCAGCCTATCTGATTTCTATCCTAGGGCCTAATTGTTCTGAACAGACTTAGGCTTGTGTAGACAGATGAACCATGAACACTGTAGCAGCATGCGGACAGTACTGGAGTTTCAAACCTGTTCCTGCTGATTTGCAGGTCTTGGCAATACATCGTGTTTACTCAGCTGTTGCCTAACCTGGTCAGTGTGGCCCAATGAAAGAAAAGACCGTCAGGTAGCCTGAAGTTTAATGCTCCAAGCAAAACCCACATGGCCTTGAGACCACTATTTTATGATGCCATTTATAAAGGAAAATCAGAACTCTAAATGTCAAATCCAGTTCTTTAACAATCAAGTTCCTTACTTAGGAAGTTTGGGTTTTTTCTTCATTTCTGCAGAAACTGTACATTTTCCTGTTTCAAGACATCTTGGTTTTGACTCGGCCTGTCACACGAAATGAGCGTCACTCCTACCAGGTTTACCGGCAGCCAATCCCTGTGCAGGAGCTGGTGCTGGAAGACCTGCAGGATGGAGATGTGCGCATGGGTGGTTCCTTCCGAGGGGCTTTTGGCAACTCAGACAAAGGTAAGATATAAGTTCTAGAAAGTTCACAAAGGACCCAGATTGGGTGGGGAGAAAAGGGCTAAAGTAGAATTACCGCCCATTTGAAGCCATTCTGGGTTACAGAGAGCCCCATCTCGAAAACAACAGTAATGAGAAGAAACGAATGTACCCAAATGAAGTTAGTCTTGATCCTTAAGTATAAGAATAAACTCGTTCCCCAGTTATGTACTGACACAAAATTGAACTTGGTCAGGGACCTCTGGCTAGTGGCCATCTTAAGAGTGTGTGTCACATAAATACTAGAACTTTCCTTAGATTATATGACCACTTTTTTAATCTTGATTCCTTTTTTCTCCTTTCAGCTAAAAATATCTTTAGAGTCCGCTTCCAAGACCCCTGTCCAGGCCAGTCCCACACACTACAGGCCAATGACGTGTTCCATAAGCAGCAATGGTTCAACTGTATTCGCTCTGCCATGGCCCCTTTCCAGCGGGCTGCCAGCCCCCTAGAGCTGCAGGGCTTGCCAGAGCTGCATGAAGAGTGTGAGGAGAACAACCCCCCAGCTGGGAATCTCCAAGCCCAGCGAAGGTCGTCCGTGGTTCCGGGGCTCATGCAGGTAGACAGTGAAGGTGCGCTGGAATGTGGCTCCAGTGTGCAGACAGGAGACACCAAGAGCGGGAAGGCACACCGAGCACAGCCTGGCTTGCGAAGAGCAAGGGACAAAGCCCAGTCAGGTGGCAACAGGAAAGAGACTCTGGTGTAAATGTGTGTTCTCTGGCGGAAGGCTGTTTATTTATAAATTTGTACAGTTTTTTCTTGTAATGGGAGCATCCTAGGGTTACTCTGTACCAGCTTAATGTGTTCATGGTTTGGGATTCTCTCTCTCTCTTACTCTCTCCCCCTCCCTCCCCCTTGTTATTGTCATTGTCGTTGTTAATGGCAGCTAAAGATATACAGATTACTGTTAAATTGCAGACTTTAAAGAGGTGTTTTCATGGATTATTTGGAACATACCAACCTGGTATTTTTTATCAGAAGAAATATATATGAAACCAGTGTTGTCCTGACTCTGGGTTCACCTTGACTTCCCAATTGCAACCAAATGTGATATTTACAGTGTTTGCCAAACTTAGTTTTGTAAATGCTGAAATTCTATCAGTGTTCCTTGTTAAACCTCAAATGATGAATGAAACTTTAATAATGACACCTACAATCTACATGGAAGATTTTTGAGTTTGAAATATTTCCACATTTACAGTGAAGCACTGCTTCCTTGGAAAGCAGTCACCAAGCTTGGTGTGTTTTCCGTTTTGTCAACTGGAATGCCTTGTGTCAGGTTCTCACCTCACATTCCTCAGTTCTCATTCATTTATTCTGCCAACTATTTAATTTTTTTATTGTAAAGTAGTTTTTAGTATTTGCTTTTATTTTTTTACGTTGATGCCTTTTTAAAAAATGGCATGTCCTTAAAGTTTTTCTTTCTGATTAAAGTGTGTGTGTGTGTGTGTGTGTGTGTGTGTGTGTGTGTGTGTGTAATCAATTTTACTAAATGAAACCAAGCCATAATGTTGAGCCAATTAAGAAAAGTACAGTTCTTACAATGTATCATGTCAGGGTAGTAAAGACCCATGGGGTGACTTGGTGTACTCCAGACTGCTGAGAGGAACCACAAGAAGGACTTTGGTGAAAGTTTCGTGTTGTGTGGAAAGCAGGAGAAGGCAGGAGACTGGAATAGTGAAGAGAAGGGAAGGGAAAGAGGAGTTCGTCTAAAGCAAAATGTCTGGCTGGGCCAGAGGAGCAGAGGGTGACAGGAAAAGTGACCTGAGGGTGTGTAGGAAGTTGTAGAAGGCCAGAGGGGGCGCGAACTGTATTTGCTTTGGTTTCTCATACCTGCAAATACTGAATTTGAAAAGAAACCGTAAAACGTGTTGGAAATTTGACTATGTTAGGTTAATTCTGGTTGGATTTCTTCGTTTCAAAAAGAAGGTAGTAATTCTTCACTGCAAAATGTTTGTATTAGAAATGTGGTCATGCTTTTGAGGGAGGAGGACTGAGGTCCCATGTAAGCCCAGATTTAAACTGGCGATCAGTTCAAGTCATCGTTAACCATTCTGTGAAATATATCTCCAGTGAAAATGAAAATTGGAAAAGGCTGTAAATAGAACAATCAAATGATTTCTTTGTATAAATGAATTATACAATTAAAAAAAGCACACACATAATAACCCAAAACATTTCTTGCCTGGTTGATATTTGTGGGGTGGGGCATCCTCTGGAACTTGATGATTTAGCTTGGGGGGGTAGGTCGTGCAAACCTTAGAATGGTTAAGGAAATCCCAAATAATTTACCCTTTTGAAATTCATTGATAAGTAAGAAAGGACAATAGTCTGAAATCTTGTGAGCCCTGTGATCTTAAAGGACACGGTGGAATCAGAAGTCACCATTGTATTGCAGACAGCTGACATCTTCTGGATATAGTAGTAAAGCAAAGAGCAATGTCTTCATTAATTTGATTAAGCCCAGATTCTGATGTCTAGGTTTCTCAGCTTCCTCACTGTGGAAATTCAAATTCAGATATGTCTCTTACACCTGTGTGGGATCTGCAACACCCAAAAGCAAGGCACTGGTCCCATCTAGAGTATCTGGAGTTTAATTACTGTCACAGTGGCCTTGTTCAGCTTCCGGAGTTAGAGAAGCAAGTGGTTTAGATGGTGTAAATGGAGTGATGTTTTATCTAAAGGTGTCTTGCTTTGCTTCTCTCACGGGAGAAAATAAACAGTAATAACAGGAGCTGAGGATTCTTCAGGAGCGGCTCCTCTGTTGGGCGACATTCAAGTGACCTCGGCTCAGTCCTCAGACTTGTCTGAGCATCACCAGCAGTCAGGGATGCTTTAAGAAATAAGAGTGACTAGGCCTCGCTCGCATCATTTCACTAGATCCAGATGCTGGAAGAGGGAGCTGGCCGTGGATTTTTTGGTTATATAAGGGCATTTTCATTCAAGTATATGTGATGGTTTTCCGAGATAGTCTTTCTGGGGATCCCTGACTGGCCAAGAACTCACTATGTAGCCCATGCTGCTTTTAAGATACGATGGTCCTCTTGCCTTTGCTTCCCAAGTGCTGGGATTGCAGGTACATGCCACCGTACGCAGCTCTGATCATGTATGATTTCCATTGTTTCCTTCTGGTAATGCTGATACTATGATGACCTAGCCGATCTCTGTACATGAATGATAAATCATATCTTAATGTATCTGTCCTCTTACATTGCCTTAGCTCGTTTAGAGTTGAAGCTGAGGTTTCTTTAGCTCCCCCCAGTGAGTTCACTTACTATAAGGATAATCTCTTCCTAGGTGCTCAGCACTCTGTCAGGATGTGTGCACACAAAGTGATAATGAGAAACCAGTTATCTAGCAGCAGTTATGATCACAGCATCCCCAGGTCACGCTGGAATCAATGAAGACTTTCCAACTGACCTGATGGGCAACTTCTGTGCTAGCTAAGTCTATTTTGTGTTTAATATTGTGAGTATGCAAATCCAACACAAGACTTATTTCAGATGTATAAGCAAGGTGATAGCTCAGCCTACAAACCTAACGTCCCTTTGTCCAGAGCACCTTGTTCCCATGAGAGGAATGTACTAGAATATGAATCTCCCTAGATCTGGAGGGAAGCTAGAGCTTCTGAATACGGAGTTTTAATTTCCACACGTCTACGCCACCTCCAACCAACCACAAGACACAGACCTCATGTGCATATGGTATTCTAGTTTGCTTCTCTGTCAGTATGATCAGCACCGTGATCAAAACCACCTTGGGGCTCCTTACAAGTCCCAATCCGCCATCATGGGAAGCCAGGTCAGGAGCCCACATCTGGAGGCAGGTGCTAAAGCAGATGTGGAGAAATACTGCTTGCTTTCTGGCTTGCCTCCATGGCTTGCTCATTCTGCTTTCTTATGTAACCCAGGCCACCTGCTCAGGTAGCGCCACCCACAGTGGGCTGGGGCCTCCCACCACTGTCATTAGTCAAGAAGTACCTGGCAGGCTCATCTGATGGAGGCAGTTCTTCAGCTGAGGTTCCCTCTTCCCCGGTCACTCTAGTTTGTGTCAAATGGACAGAAGCTAACCAGTCCGTGGTTACTCATGAGGCGATAACTTAAAATCACTAAGGACCTGTTAATCTTGACCGTTTCCAGGAAAGCCGTACATACAGCTTAAGAGCCTTGGGTATTTCCCACAATCCCTCTGAACTCATGTTCAAATCTGCCCATGTTTTTCCTGGTAGGACTCTTGGAACCCTATAGAGTGAGGATTTGTCTTTCCCATAGTTTCTCAAAGCATTGCCCTACCCTCACTTTGTAAATAATTGTTTGAAATCTATAATCTTCCATGCTTGAACCTGGTCTTCTAAGTCATCTGTGACACATTTGACTGGTCCAGATATGATTTCCTCCAAGATAACATAAAAATAGAAGTACATTTTTCTTATTTTGTAAAACTGAATTTGATACCAATGTCCTCAGCTTTTGCGGAAGATGGACTGCTCAGAGGGTGATAAATATCAATCTCTCCCTGGCCACGACGAGCCACAGTCTGGCAACCACAAAAGCAGGAACTGATTTCAAAGATCTAAATACAGCTGAGCATCAGTTAGGATGATTCTTTAAAAAACGAATGTGGGGCCACGGAAGTGGCTCGGTGAGCAAAGGCACCTGCCACCAAGCCTGACAACCTGAGTTTGGTCCCCAAGATCTATAGAGGCAAAGAAGAGAACCAATTCCCACAAGTTATCCTGTGGCTTCTACACATGCAACATGGTATATGCGTGCTCAAATATATAGACATGAACATACACACAAAATGAAAATAAATGTGTTTTAGTTAAACATTTTACTCCATGTTGAATATTTCAATGCACCTAATATTTCCTAAATTTTCCTAAACAGTTATGTTTAGGAAAAGAAAAGAAAGGAGCATCTCTCCTGCCTTTTCCTATGCAAACTATCACTTAACCAATGGGTAAGGAAGAGAAGGTCTGCACGGCAGGAGCCTAGCTGGCTAAGGGAAGAAGTAATATCCCTGTCTAGTACCTTCGTGAATAATGGATCTCAGTGTAACTTATAAAGGGCCTGACACAGGTAGACAGGGCGCAACATCTAAGCAGTCCTGCTGAGGCCGAGCCTGATTGAGTCCCAAGAAAAATAAATCAGAATTTCTTCAACAAAACAGAGATGGGGTGCATGGGTAAGAGGGGGAAGTGGGCAGTAAATCGAAGACTTTAGGAACATCAAACAACTACAATGCATCAGTCTTATTTGGAGCTAAATCAAATTCTTGAAATATTGAGGGGTTTCCATATAACCCTGTACTCTCCATTTGACTGGTTCTGAGTCTTTCACTGTCAGTCAGCAAGGATGGCTAGCTGGTTTCCTGATCTCATTACACACTGGCCACCCGTGGAGACCAAACTGTCTCGAGATTCAGATCCCAAAGTCCTGCTGCCTGGTTGCCCCTCCAGACCCTCACTCTCCCCAACCTGTCCTGCTGTGTAGAGTCTAGCAAGTTTTCATTGTAAATAGTCCTCCCAACCCTGCTCTACTGTGTCCAGATAGGTAGCCGGCAAATGGCCTGTTAGGTGAGCCCCATCCTGGCACATGCTCGAGGGACCAGCATGCCTCCCACCCAGGATCTCTGCTGCCACTGCTCAGGATTTGAGGCTCAGCCTCCTAAATCTGTGTCTCCCTCAGCCCCACTAGCTTGAGCTTTCACAACTACACTTGCATCTCACTGTGTCCAAGCGCCCCAAACTCCAGCTACCCCTACACTTAGTGGAAACTCACTGTGCCTCCCACTCCAGAAGCCTACAACCTTCCAAAGACACTTCCTTGACTCCTGCCTCCCAACAGCAGGGGCCTGACTCCTTTGTGGGAATTTTCTTCTTGTCTTTTGTGCCTGCCTTGGTATTCTCCAAGTTCTCCTTCCTCCCCTGAGCCTTTTCTTGAACAGCCCCTTTTGTGAGCTTATCTCTTGTTATTCATTTGATGAAACTTAATGGCCAGTTTGATAGCCTTAAGGAAAAAAAGGCCTTTACAAGGTGATTCAGGTCTTCAAAGTTTGTGAGCCAGTCAGCTGGCTCAATAGGCAAAAGCTCTTGCTACCAAGCTTTACCCAAGTTTGATCCCTAAGACCATCATGGTGGAAGAAAAGAACCCACTCCCACAAGTGGTAGGCACGCACATACACACACACACACACACACACACACACACACACACAAAGAGAGAGACACTTGTGAGCGCTTTTAAAGTTTCCAATTAAAAGAAGCTTGTGTCGGGCCATGGTGGTGCACACCTTTAATCCCAGCACTCGGGAGGCAGAGGAAGGTGAATCCCTGTGAGTTCGAGGCCAGCCTGGTCTACGAGAGCTAGTCCCAGGTCAGCTAGGACTGTTACACAGGGAAACCCTGTCTCAAAAAAAAAATGAATAAATAAATAAAGCTTGTAATAAGAGGTTGGGAAGATAGCTCAGACAGAAAAGTGCTTGTCATGCAAGCATGAAGACCTGAGTTCATGTCACCAGAGCCCATGTAAAAAGGCTGTAGGTGGTAGTGAACACTGAGCATGGGGCAGGAGGAGACAGGAGGATCCATGATGCTCACTAACCAGCCAGCCTAGTTTTACTGTGATCCTCAGAGGCCAATAAAAAAAAAAATTCTACCTTGTAAAAGCATTCCTAAGAGACACACTTGCAGTTGACTTTTAACCTACACACACACAGTTTGAAGGCTCACTCCTGCCCTGTAGTTACTCCCATGCAGAGGCATCTTGAAAGCGAACAGCAACCCCCTCTAGAACATCAGATCTGTTTGCATTTTGTCAACAGCCTCCAGAATGAGAAGAAACAAATTTGTGTTCTTTATAAATTATCCAGCCTCTGGAATTTTGTAACTGCAGTGCAAATGAGTTAAGTAAATGTATCAGACAATATTATTCCACCCTAAAAAGAGACGAGCTAGCAAGATGAGAAAGCACACGAAGAAACATAAGTTGTGTGATCTATCAGGGGCCCAAAGTCAATTGGAAAAGGTTACTGATAAATTGCAATTATATCACACAGCAGATGAGGCAAAACCATGGAGACAGTAGATCAGCAGATGTGGAAAGGGAGGGCGACTAGAGAAAGGGAGGTTTATGGAGCACTGACAGTGTTCAACATGATTCGCTTGCAGTGGTCGATACAGAACTTCTCGCACTGATCAAAGCACATGGAATGCTCTTCACCAAGGAGACCCTCATGTAAATCATGGATTCTAGGTGACAATAATGAAGTAGGATCAGTCTGTGTGTGAAAGCAAACACTTTCACAGTGCCAAGGAGGCTGTGCATGTATGTGGACAGGGGCATATGGGAATTCCCTGTACTAGACACACAACTCAGATGTGCTTATAAACCTGTTCATGTTTCTTGAAACATGACCGTGTGGCGTGTGTGTGTGTGTGTGTGTGTGTGTGTGTGTGTGTGTGTGTGTGTTTAGAGATCAATGCTAAGTATCTTCCTCCATCACTCCATTTTGTGATTTTCTGAGAAATGGTCTTTCATTGAAGCTGAAGCTCACTGACTTGGTGTGGCTGGACAGAGAGCCCTGTGTACCACCCGTCTATGCCCCTCCAGCTCTGGGATTATAGACGTGACCACCACTCTTTTACATGCATGTTGGGGATTAAACTCATGTCTTCATGCATGCACAAAGAGCATTTTACCCACTGAGCCACCTCCTCAGCCCCCAAAAAACAGTCTATTTTTAACAAATAGAAACTATTCAGATTCAGAAGCCATGTCTGAATTTCTGTTTACTAACTCCCCAGCTGTGATAACGCTGTATAAACTCTATAGGCAGAAACCGAATGTCAGCGCTCAGTACCGTGATCTGAGCCTGTCCTTGTAGTCTGGGTCTCAGCCTTCATTCTTCCGTGGCTCCCAAAGGAATTCTGTCCATAAGACCAGGGCCTAAGCCAGGCGAAGCTTTTGAAAGAATAACCAGTAGGCACTGGTCATCCTTCCATGTGCAGAAAGCTGACTGGACTTGTTCTTCAAGGCAGAGGACAGAGCAACCAGGGGAGAGGGAGGAGAGAAGTTTCGTGGGAGTCTCAGAACAGCATCCCATCTGGGTGAGGAGATTTCGTGGCCCTTTTCATCCTTCTCCAGTGGAGTCGAACAGGAGTTGGGCTGTTTCTGTTTCTGGCTGACCCGTTCTGGCAGCTTTTCTGTCTGCTTTTGTGTCTCCCTTCTCTTCCCTGCCTACGAAGGGAGAGGGAGGCAGCCACGTCACCTCCAAGGTCAAGGACACCCTTTGGGACTGGACTATATCAGTAGCACACCCCTGTCCCACAGTAGAAGGCACGCACGGAGAGGCCATGAGCCAGCAGGCCGCCATCTGTGGTTGAAGGCATCTCTCTTCCCGCCAGGCACGTCAAACCTTGCTTGTCAGTTGAATGTGACTGGGGAGGTTGGCATCAGGACTAGGCCTCTCTGCACACGTTGAAAGTGCTGCAGGGCTGGAAAAGGCTGTCTGTTATCTGGCATTGTTTACCTCTGCCAACCACAGAGTGCAGGCCCGCTGGTCTCCACATCTCCCCACCCAAGGCTCAGGCCTGAGCAAGTCTCTATCCTGGGGGACTGCCAGGTGTGAGCTCAGCTCTCAGCTCCCCAGCTCCCCACCCTGGGGGCCATGGAGATTCTGTGGAGAATAAGGAGGAGGAGAGTAATGTAAATAAGCCAGGAGGGAGAGGGAAGCAGGTGAAGCCCCGCTGACTCCAGCCAGTAGGGAAGTAGGCGTGGGGGGTGGCCAGCACTTGCTTCCCCTTTTCTATCTCTTTCAGAAGTGTGTTAAGGGCTCTCGGTGCACAAGACTGAGGGAAGAGGTTTAGTGGAGCCACTGCCCTGGAGGAATATACAAGCTAAGAGAGACACAAAGCAGGCCACAGGGCAAGCCTTGAGCTGGCTCGCATATTGGACACTGGAATGAGAGCACATGATATATTCTATCCAATCAAAAGCTTGTAGAAGTGCACTTCTGAGGTGGCTGAAACCCAGAACAGCTTTCAAACTTTCCGGTCCCAGAAGGCCTGTGAGCCTCACGTGCTCTTTGCAGACCTCCGCTGGTCCCAGCAGGTACTGGCCTCTTCCAAAACAAAGGAAAATAATGTTGAGGCCTATAAATACACACATATACACTCCCTCCCTGAGAGCAAGCCGGAAGGGGTCCGGATTTATGGAATCACATTTGTCTCCAGCCAAGGAGCACGGGCTGTCATTTCCACAATGGAAACTGTTTGTGTCATTCCCTTTTGTTCCAACTTGACAGGCTGGTCCGCCATGGTGGAAACACTCCAGAGCTTTCTGATGAGTTTCTCATTTGCAACAATAGACAAGAGCAGCTGCTGGGTTTACAGGATGATAAATGTATTGCGTGAGATGATCCTAGAGGCAGAGATTGGTAACTCCAGCCAGGCTCAGGGCGGTGATGGTCACAGAGTTTTTTTTCATTCTGTGGCTCCAGCCGGGAAAGTCATCCATGCCCGATCTCTCCATCCCACTGTCCAGTGATCTGCCCATCCCTCAGCACCCAGCTGACCCTTGCTCTTTGGTCAATGCCTATACTGGCCCCTTCTCGCCCTGCCAAGGTCTCCATTGCTACTGCTGTGATCCTATTTTTCAGGCAAGGCATTGCTTCTACTAGCCTACAAGTTTATAGGTCTTTCTGAATCTCCACCTTAGCATTTTTCCTGACTGGGAGAATACGTTTCGAGTTCTTCCCTGAACGAACCACAGAGGCTGCATGATTTTAGCTGTGCCTTAACAGGAGTTTATATCATAAAGAGCCAGCGGATCAAAGACTCAGCCCTCCATACCTGATGACCCTGTGTAGCCAGCCTTCACAATGGCCCCCAAGGATCCCAACTCCAGAGACTTGTGCATCCCCGCAACGCACTGGGGCTAATGCATTAGAATAAGACCCACAGCACGTGGGGAAGTGACAGTGCGATTTCTGAGTCCAAGTCACAAAGAAATGCTGCCACTCTGGCTTTAATTCTCTACTCTGAAGCAAGCCATTAATGTCATGAAGACATTAAGCTGCCCTGTGCACAAGTCTGTGTCAGGAGAAACCAAGGCCTGCAGAAGCCAGCCAGTAGATGCTACTGTGAGGAGGCCCAGTCAAGCCTTCAGTATTGTCCCACCCTCTGGGGTCTCGGTTGCTGCTCATGAAAACTGTTAAGATGGAACCGTTCCACACTATGTTAGAGAAAGAGTGTGTTTATTATTGCTTTAAGCCATGAAGCTTTTGTAATGTTGATTATAATATATGTGTGTGGGCTGACAATTCATATCCTAAAGACTATACCAGGCTGTACCTGTTGTGGCAGAACTACAGAAAGCCAGGCATCAGTCCCCTACTATACCGGTCAAACCAGAGGAAATGAACAAGAAGTAAATGTCAGGACAAGACGCAGAGGCCTTGTCTCCTGAGGCCCGAAACAAAGAAACAGGCTGCATAGGCATCTATTAGGTGTTGTTCATGGCCTAAAACCTGAGGCCTAAATCCTCGGGAGCCAAATCCTATGTCCCAACAGGCAACTGACCTGACCTAAAATTTCCCAACTATACTCAATCTGTCTACATTTGTGTAACAGTGAGCAGACCTTGAAGGGAGTCAGTTTGTTCCTGGACATATGGCTCCTGAGAGACAGTGGACCTGCCTCTGGTCCCTGCTGAAAGCATGTCCTAGTCTGCCTTCTGTTGCTGTGTTACACACAATGACCAAGGAAAACTTGGGGAGGCAGGTCTATTTCAGTATACAGTTTACAATCCATCAGGAAAAGAAGTCGGGACAGGAACTTAAGACAGGAACCTAGAAACAGGAGCTGAAGCAGAGGGCCTGGAAGAACATTACTTACTGACTTGCTCCCTCTGGCTTGTTCAGCCACCTTTCTTATCCACTCCAGCCCCCCCTGCCCAGGAATGATACCTCCAGTAGTGTGCTGGGACCTCCCACACCAATTAGCAATTGAAAAAAAAATGCCTCACAGATACACCTGCAGGCCAATCTGACAGAGGTGTGTGTCAAGTTGGTGACTGAAGATACTTATTACAATGAGCTTCTTTTTCCTCCACCTTCCTTCCCCCTTGCCTCCCCATTTTTCTGTCTCCCTCTCTGTTTCTTTTCTGCCTGTCTTTCTCCAAAAGTAGAGTCGTCTGGTCATCCTAACCCTCAATATACAGCAACAATACAAAATTGTTCTTATCATGTAAATGGCAGCCACATAGCCACATGGGAAGACTGAAGAGGCTCTTCTCTCAGAGACACATCCTTGACATTCATCTTCAGGTCCTGAAATCCCCAGTCGTCCACCCTTGCTCCCTGCTGACTAAGCCATGTGTCTTAGTCTCATTTCTGTGGTGGTGATAAAATACCCTAACAAAAAGCAACTCTGGGGAGAAAGGTTTATTTGACTTACAATTCCAGCTTATACTCTGTAATTGTGGGGAACTCAAGGAATCCAGTCACGTCACATCCAAACACAGAGATAAATAAGCGTATGCGTTCTTAGTACTCCACTGACCGTCTCTTCTCTTTTACAATCAGTTTGGGGACTAGTGCTTTCGATTTGCAGAGAAGTCTGCCCACATCAATTACAGTCATCAGGACAGTCCCCCCCCTCCACAGACACACCCACAGGCCACCCTGCCCTGGCCTTTGTCTCTGGAGACTCATCCCTGGTGATTCTAGGCTGTGAGAAGTTGATAATTGAAACTAACCGACCACTGTGTGCTTACACCGGAAGTTAACTACATTTACATCAGTTTCCCTAAATGTGGCTCAACAGCATCTCAGACTCTTCAAGGCCCTGCTTGCTCTAGTCTTGGCCTGAGATGGTCAGTGGCTACTGCAGCCAAACCCCCAAAACTCTCTCAACTCCAAGTCTTCAGAGAGTCCACCATATGGTGTCTGCTTGCCAGGACATCACCACACACACACACACACACACACACACACACACACACACACACACACAAACTTGTAGCGGGGGAGCGCAGGTGCCAAGCTTGGGATGTGGTGACGAGTGGGAGCCTGTGATCATTTTCATTATTTTTTATTTTAGGTCTCTGCACTGCCCAAATGCTAACTTGTGGCCCTAAGTATAATTGTTTTTATTATAAAACTGGTATTTTCTCCGAACTTTGAAATCAGTGTTGGAATAATGTGACCTAAACTTATGGATGAAATAGTCTGGACATGCACTTTGGGAAGCCAGGAGGGTGCCTAAAGGACATGTCAAAGGGATTGACAGGGACTCTCCATACCTCACTCCCCTCAAGGGTCTGTGATGGAGACACACGTGACTTACATGTCAAGATACCACAGACAGAGATAGCAAAGTGGGGCTTCCAATCTAAGCTTCAGTTTGAATTCCCATTGCTGCGAGCTCATCTCTGGATGGCCAGGGTGACTTTGAATTCCCTCTAGCACGTCAGGTTGAAAGCTATCCTTTAGCCTCATCCAATGATTAGCATGGAAAGGCCAGCGAAGCCAGCTCATTCCAAGTTCGTGTTCATTTTAGGAACAAATTTAAGCTGATCCCTAACCATTTCTTCCTGGGTCCTTCTACACATGGTTTGATTTTTTTTAACATATTTTATTTCTTGTGGAAAGGCAGGGTGACCATGGTCAGCAATGAGTGGTCAGCCTGCAGGAATTGCTTCTCTCCTCCCACCATGGAGGTTCTGGGAATTGAACTGAGGTCATCAGGGTTGGCAATGGGTGCCTCTACTCTGAGCCATCTCACCAGACCTTATTTGACCTTTTTTAAGGTTCACCACTATTAAAATGCTTACTATCTGAAGGACGGCGTTGTATGTAGAAAACTAAGGGAATTTATGAAAATTTAAGCAAAATTCTTTGGCTTCTTGGGTCACATATGAGAGATGATGGGACTGCAAGAATTTCAGTCAAGATCTCCTTTTCCTGTCCATCCAGTTCACCCGAGGTGTGTTCAGTTTCTTCTGTTCTCTGATTAGAGGACTCACTGATTCCCCTCTACCTCACAAACCTTTCTGCTCCCACCTCCCTAACCTAGAGGGAAATCCAAACAACTAAATATGGGCCTGACACTGGCTCAGCTATGGACTCCTATCATCTGAAGATCCTAGGCCCCGAGGGATGGTCATGGCCTCTGTGCTTGCCTGTCCTTCAGGATCCCTCTGGGAAAGCCTACAGTTCACTTGGCCCTAGGCTGAGGTCATGACCCGTTTGGGGGTGAAACGACCCTTTCACATAGGTCATATCTCAGATATCCTGCATATTTATATTATGATTCATAACAGTAGCAAAATTACAGTTATGAAGTAGCAACAAAATAATTTTATTGTGGGGAGGTTACCCCAACATGAGGAACTATATTAAAGGGTCACAGCATTAAGAAGGTTGAGAAACACTATCCAAGGCTCAGGTTTCAAAGGGGTGTCAGCTTCATACCTTGAGAGATTATTAGTCCTCCACAAATGTTACCTTGAGGCACCTGGGAAACCCATAAATTTAGATATACTGTCTTAGGCACCCCCATACTAGGCCTCACACCTTGAGTGGCTATTAGTCCTCCCCCTCCCCCTGCAGAAAATGGGAAGAGGAGAGAAGGACTGGCCTTGGAGAAAATCACATCCTCCCACAGGAAGGGGTGTGTATGTGTGTGTGCGTGCGTGTGTGTGTGTGTGTGTGTGTGCGTGTGTGTGTGCGTGTGTGTGCGCGCGTGTGTGCGTGTGTGTGTACGTGCGTGCGTGTGTGTGTGCGTGAGTGTGTGCGTGTGTGTGCGTGTGCATGTGTGTGTGCGTGTGCATGTGTGTGTGCGCGTGTGTGCGCGCACGTGTGTGTGCGTGTGCATGTGTGTGTGCGTGTGTGCGTGTGTGTGTGTGTGTGTGTGTGTGTGTGTGTTCAACCAACCAGTCATAGGTGTTGTTCCTTAGTACCACCCACCTTGTTTTGTGAGAGAGTCCCAGGCATTCACTTATTCACGTGTCTACCTTACCAGCATGGGTTACTTGTGCCCAGCATCACAGCCAGCCTTTCACACAATGGCTGGGGACTGAACTCAGGTCCTTATGCCCATGGCCAGCACTTTGTTGACTAACATATCTCTCCAGCCACTTCTGTCAGACATTTCTCTCTTGAGAGACTTCTAGGGCATAGTAAGACTTCTAGGAGGCCTTTCGTCCAGTCACCTGGCTTCAGAACCTACACGTTGCTGGATGACCCGATTAGCTGTTGAGTTTTATTGGACATGGGCCCCAGCTTCTTCTTTCAGTTAAGCTAAACTTCAAGTCAAATTTCCCTGGACCTCAAGAACAGAAAGTTTTCTCTCCTTTTTAAAGTTAGGTCAAATAGTGTCAAGTCCCAAAAGTCTCCCTCTGTCCCTGGTTCCCCTTGGCAGTGCTGAAAATCTGTAGGTCACAGATAAGAAGTGACTCCCCGTACTTTTTTGATGAGCAAACAAAGCAGTTCTAAGACCTCAAGGAATCCTGGGAAAGCTTTGGTAAAATGAATCAGAAAATTTGCAACAGAAACTTGAGGAAGTCCCTTGTGTGGCTGGGGCCAGGCTTGCACCCCTGACACAGACCATGACCTCTTATCTGGATTTGAGCAATGGATGGGAAGCAAGTGGTGTTCTGTCCCCTCTGAGCGACCTCCTCGCTGGAGGTGTGGCAGAAGCCAAGCCGGAGTACAGTGTGCAGGACCAGGAACAGAAACGGGGAACTTGTGACCTTAGCTGTTCCAGTTCGTGGACATCCTGTCTCTGCTATGATCTCTGCAGGAGACCCTGGTCAGTCACCGCTGTGACCGTGGCCTTGACCTTTCTCAGTAGCACGAGAGATTAGGGTTATTTTCAAAAGCTCATTTATTGAAGTAGCATAATCACACTTTCACATTTAAAATACATTATCTCCTTGACATTTTTAATCTACACTTCCCGTGTTTAAGAAGTGGATTTTAAATGAGCACTTTATGTCATTGTTATAAGTGGGAAACCAGCTTCCTTTGCTGAAAATAGAAGGAAAGAGTAACAATAAGCTACTGCAAGTAAAATCGTGTTAATGGGACCTGAGCCTGCATTTGTTGACTTCCTAGGGAAGGGTCTGTGCTCCTCTTTCTGTTTGCCAACGAGAGCCCTAAGATCATCTCAGATACCACAAGGAGAACGTGTCTCCAGTTTAGGATAACACTGCATTTGGACATCTCTGCAGTCTTTTCCGGGGCTGCCATCTTGGCTGTGCACCCCATGTCTCCTTCCCAGCTGCTCTCGACACTTTCTGCAATAATTATAACACATGCAAAAACACAATTCCCTGGTCTGAAAGTGCACGCTTTAAATAACCTTTATTTTTTTCCACAGCCAGCGCACAGAACAAGAGACCAGCATTGTGTTTTGAGAGAGATAAAGGACCCTGTTTCCAAAATCCCCTCCTGCTGGCTGAGACAGATACCATAGTAGTTCCTGATAGGAAATCCCCTTCTGCCTCATGGAAAAGCAGAGAAAGAAGCAAAGCAGCCCCAATGGAGGTGACCAGCCTCCACCCAGGCTCCCATATGTGAAAATTTTCCATCAGTGCAGGCTAGAATTCTGTTTGGATGCAGGAAGTTGCTGCTGTGCCTTCTACTATGGTTTGAATGTAGTTTACAGCCCAGAGCTCCTATGGTAGAAGCAAGGCCCCCGGTGTAACAATATGGAGAGGTGATGGGCCCTTTAAAAGATGGGGGAAAAGAATTAGTGAACAGAGTTCTTACAGTGGAAATGTGAGGACCAGAGTTTGGATCCCCACCATCTGCACAAAGCCAGGTAGGCTCGGGGACATCCTGTCATCCCAGCACTTGGAAAACAGAGAGACAAAGGGTTCCCAGGTAAGCAGGCTACCCACTGGTCCAGGTTTAGTGAGAGGTCTACTTCAATAAATGCAGTAGAGAGTGATGGAGAAGACACCTAACATCAACTCCAGGCCTCTGCATACATGGCTTGCGTACATGCCAACATGCATATACACATGTACAATATACATATACAATGTACACATGTGCATATAAAAAAATCAAAACAAACAAAATTCCCTAAGGCCTGACTTGGTACCATGCTCAGAAGGAATTAATGCATATCCTAAGGGAGTGGGTTATGTCTCTTGGGATTGGATTAGGGGCTGAGAGTGGGTTGCCACAAAATGTTCAGCATCTTCCTTAGGCATCACTGATGCTTTCGCGCATGATCCCACCACACGCTACCATCTACCATGCTATAATGCAGCATAAAACCTTCAGCAGAAGTGGCTGCCTGACTTAGGCCTTTTCAACCATCAAATACATAAATGGAAGAAAGCTCTCTTCCTTATAAAGAACCCACTCATGTATTTTATGATGGCAACAGCAAATGGACAAAGAGGCTCTCTAAATCATAGCTGATTATATCCCTGGGAGTATCAGTACCAGAAAGATGAGAATACTAAGGTTGTTTTTAAAGGGACTCAGAATAAACATCTATCCTGGCATCCATGACCTCACCATGAAGAATAGAGGAATGATGGATCATAGCAGATGAGACTATCAACATCCACCTCATCTGGTTGAGTGGGTCCAGGCAACAAGACCTAACATGACAAGACCAGTGTGTTCATGTTAGTAATAGCGGTGATCCAACTGTCTTCTAGCTGGGGAAAGAGCATGCATTCTGGCCTTCTGTTTCTCTCTCCCCAAACTTCACCCTGAATTGCATATCATACATAATACACTGCATACATGCTTCTTCTTCCCTCTTCTTGGAATACTTGCAGTTGGACATCTTTGCGTTCGAAATGTTTATTGGAGCCAATCAAGCCCTGAGCGTACAGGGCAGCTCGCTCCTATACTGAAGCTTGCTGGTGACACCTCATCACATTCCATCACCTATCCAACACTTCCCTTTCTCTTCACTACTGTCACCTTCCTGCCCACAGGAGATTGAACCTGTAGAGCAACAGGTCAGACTATATGATTGGTCTTAAGCATTAGCAAGGGGTGCATGGTGGAGGTCTAGCTCAATTCTCAGCTAGATAGGGGAAGAGTGGATGTTAGGAAAGAGAAAAACAGAACAACCAAAACAGCATGAAAAATAACTAGCATCATTTTTCTACAAACACACGACTTTTATAAAGCTTCCCTGCAAATTTAAAACTCTTCCTGATTTTTGTTTGTTTTGTTTTGTTAAATTCTCAAGTATGAGAATTCCATTCATAGGCATCTCGATATTTCTCAAGGTTGATGTGGACTTCTCAGTCCCAGTGGAAAGAGTACACAGTGTATCGTTGTGTAATCTAAGATATTTCATTTATAAAATAAGAATACAAGTTGGGGATATCGCTCCGTTGGTAGAGTGCTTGCCTGGCATGCACAAAGCCCTGGCTAGGCTCCGTCCTCACCATCACATGAACCAGGCGTGGTGACTTGTGCCTGTACTCCTAGGAAGGTAGAGGTGGTTAGATCACCATGCAAGGTCATCTTCAGGTATGTAGACTGTTTAAGGACAGCCTGACCTTCATGATACTGAGCAGAGGGGGGGAGGGAGAAAGTGTTTTGGAAATGAGCCCCACGCTTTCCTCACCTGCTGCAGGTAATAAATTACTCTCTGCTTTTCTTAACTGTGCCTAACTTTGGTTTTGTATCCATTGAGAGGTGTGAACCCATTGCATTCAGTTACAAAAATCCCATTCTAACATACATTAATCATAAGGAGGGCCACGGTTGAGACACTAAAATGGATGTAAATACTCGGCTGCCCAAGGTTGAGAATTAGAGCAAAATCTTTATTTCCAATAAAACAAGGCTCTTGAAATAGTCTACAAATCTCAGAAGAAGGAAGGATGGTTGAATCTGTGGCACAGCTGAAATCTCCTCTGCATGTCC
Organism: Microtus pennsylvanicus; assembly: GCF_037038515.1. NCBI lineage: Eukaryota > Metazoa > Chordata > Mammalia > Rodentia > Cricetidae > Microtus > Microtus pennsylvanicus. The sequence goes on from NC_134582.1 coordinate 121,573,288, forward strand.
CTCCCACGTGTCCATCTTCTAAGGGACCACACACCCTTGACCTCCTGCTCACTTAGAATGCAGTATTCTGAAGCTTCCACACAAAGCCCTAATTTTAGCCTTCAGGCTCCTGGGAGCAGGTAGGCATCGCTCTCAAAGGCAGCTAGCTGCTCTTCAATCCGTTCCATTATTGTGATGCAGGTCTTCTCAAAAGGTGTTGGCAGAATGGCCTCTCAGATCTACGCTGCTGCACACACAGTAGGTCTTCTTGTCATTCTTGACTGGACAGGCTCGGGAGACTCACTTGTGCCCAGAACTGAGAGCAAAGAAGATCTCCGAGTTCTTTGTCACACAGAGCAGAACCTTTGGTGTTGGGATAAACTGAGTCAGCCAGACCAGTTGTCCCAATGCTGCCATCCCTCACGTGCTGCTGGAAGTGAGAAAGTCAGTGAGGAACAAGAACAGCAGAGTGAGAAAGAGGTAAGGAAGGCGTTGTGGTAAAGAATGACAAGATAATAGCTCTCCTTAGAGGGGCTGGCATTTATGCTGAGATCTGGGAGGTAAGAAGGAGCCTGGTGGTGAGGCCAGTTAAAACAGAGAACCTGAGGCATCAGGGAACACCCCACCCTCGCCCCTCCTGATGATTTAGCTCACCCTCTGGGCCAGCCTGGATAAGAGTCCTCCAGATTGTCAGGCTGCCTGGCCTCTTCCCAACGAGACCAACCCTCAAGGGTGTGGCTGAACTAGGTACAAACCTGCCCTGATAATCACCCTGGAAAGGAGACTCGTCTTTTACAAGCCCTCTGGATACCATTAATGGCAGTTATTTCAGACTAGGATGTCAATGCGCTTGAAAAAAGGATTAGGTAGCTTAAAGGCCTTGTGACCCCATTCCCACCTACACACAGCCAGAGACTCTTCTCAAAGTCACACCATTCTACTTGGTCATCTTCTCTGAGGGACTGGATAGAAACAAAGTGCAGTGCAGCCCCAAATCCCCAGACTCTGACTCCCCTAAGCCAGCAGTGCCCCCCTGGTCCCGAAAGCAATTAGATGCTTTGAGACCTAGCCGAGGGGCTGGAGATGTAAGTACAGTTGTTAGAGTGTTCGCCTAGCAAATGTGAGGTTCTGGGTTCAGTCCCCAGGACCCTAGAAACTGGGCATGGTGGCACCTTCACCCCAGCACTTAAGAAGTAGAGGTGGGGAGCTCCAAGTCATCCGGGGATACATGACAAGTTTGAGGCCAGCGTGGGACCACCAGAAGTCTCCAAAAGTCCAACAACAGTATCGATTTGCAACTTTTATCTTGGTAGTTTTGCCCAGCTCCAGTCGATTGTACTGTGTCCAGCTCCCCCGCAGGGAGTTCTTTCTGAATCCCTGGGGCCTAGCCACCCCAGGTGGCTGTCTTTAATGGCTGCAGGAGTCTTTGCTGAGGGAAGAAAAGCAAAGAAGTAGAACAAAGGGACAGAGGGAGGAGGAAGGTGGGGGGGGGCTCACTGCCCCTCCCACACCGGCTCACCTCTCTGGGCTGGGCATTGCTTTCTGTCCTGGTGTTTGGGAAAACTCCTGAATCTTAGCTCTCCTTGGTCAGCCTGCCACAGACCAGTTGCCTGTAATATCTCAGAAACTCCCCTTGACGTCTAAGGATGTTCGGTTGGGGGAAGGGGAGAGTAAGGGATTCGGAACTTGTCTTGGGTAGGATGTGAAGGAGAGCTGGAAAACCCTGGGTTTGTGGGGAGAGATGAGACAGGCTTGCCTGAGAGCCAGCTCCCCTGAACTGAGTATAGGAACATGTGTCTCCCACGCTCCCAGCTCTTGGCCAACATTGTCCAGGCACCAGGGAAATCCTGGGCTTGACTCAAAGGCTTAGAAACAGTACGTTCTGCCCTGTTTCTATCAAAAAAACTGGACAAGAGACCCATTGGCTGCTCAGCGGCTACAGGCTTCTGAGAACTCTGGTGAGCTTTCACCATCGGATGAGGCAAGAGGCCACGTGTCCTGTTAGCCAGGACAGCAAACAGTGGCAGTAACACCTGACCTGAGCTGTGGGTGCTGGGGTGGGGCTCAGCCTGGTCCCTCAATGTCTAGACCCACTCATCTCCTCCCAAACTCCACAGGCTCCCCTGGGCTCAGCTGATTGATTACTAAATCAGCCCATTCCTAGAAGCCCCACCTCTGACTCATTCTCAGCTCTCTTAGCCACAGGTTACTAAAGCAGCCCCCCCCCCCAGGCTAGCTTCATGCTATTTCACTTCCTCTAGCCTCCAGGAGGTGTCCAGCGGCTCAGATGCAGGCACGTGTACCTAGCATGCAGGAGGCTCTGAGTTTCACTGTAGCTTGAATTTAGACTTCCCACCAAAACTAATGTTCTGAACCCTGGTCTTCAATTCCTAGCATTATTCTGAAGGTTGTGGAGAGTCACACAGCCAGGTTTCCCACCTGCGTCTGCATTTTCGGCTTCAGATGCTCACACACCACACGACAGAGCCTTCTCTTACCTTCCCCTCCATGATGGACTGCGTGAGCCCAAACCCATCCTTGGTCACTTACATTGCTTTCGGGGGACATTTTGTCAGAAGGACAAGAAATGTAATTGATATGCCTCTTGTTTGATCAGTCTATAGATTTTCATTGCATGCTTATTTATTGATTTTGGGTGCACAGTGTGGAGGAAGGGGGCGCGCTCTGTGCCATAGGACAGCCTGCAGGAGTCAGTGTTTTCCTCCCACCATATGAGTCTTAAGGATTGAACATCAGATCTTCAGGCTTGGCAGCAAGCACTTTGCCGGCTGAACCGTCTCTTCTCACAGTACGCAGAAATGGCAGAGTACATACTACAGGTCCACACCACCCTTACCCCTCTCTTTGCTTATTGCCTCTGCGTAAGGTCAAGATTTGAGTAAACTGACGCACATGAGCACCACTGACCTGCCCAAGGCTACACAGCTGGTCAATGGCTTTATCAAGAGTTGAGAATTCCACGCGTCTGACCATTGAGACTCTCTGTAATAGTTTCCACCGTGGGCCTCATCTGTAACCCCCTCAGAAAATTGTTACTTTCAGTCATAGCCCCGGACTCTGTAACCAGGTACCTGCCCTGCCCCCTGCCCCCACCTTGTGGTTGTTCCTAGCTACAAACCTGCGCGCACCCCCCCCCCCATGCCCCGTATGTGGTCGTTCATAGCTACAAAGCATCTCACCTCCCTCAAAGGGAACGGGCTTGTGTAGTGCCTTCCTCCAAGTCCCAGAAGAATGCACAGCACCCAAGAAGTCACTTGTGGGGTGACCAAAGAAGTGAATGGAGGTCGCCAACACCTTCGCTACACTGCCATGAGCCAGGCTACAATAATGAAGAAAGGTTCCGCAAAATACGGCTCTTAGAGAGCACTGAGCGTCAATGCCGGTTCCGATAGGAAGTCAGCTGGGATATGAAGACAGAACTCTGGGATTTGTGAAAACGCCAGGCACAAATTTGTCGTCACATGGTTGGTGGATGGGCATCAGCTACAGGTCACAATACAACACCCCATATTCCCAAAGCGATTCAAAACAGTTGTTTAGCCAACCCACAGGCCTCCCACTACTAGAGAGCTATGCGGCTGAACACTTGCCCCATAGATTCTTTCCATCCTCTTGGAAGCAACCTGCCCAGGGAAACGAAAGAGAGGCTGGCTGTGGGGGAGTGCCTAGTATAGTCTTAGTTTCCAGGGGCAAGTTAGAGCAGAACATCTCAATCTTGGCTTCTTAATCTTGGCTGAGCAAGCACCTGGGGAGGTTAAATAAGACAACCACACCCAGGCCTCTCCCATACCCACTGTTGGGGGGGGTCAGCGTAGGGGTGGGCACACGGGTGGCAATTTTTAAAAGCTTCTGGGTGTTTCCATGTATTCAATAATGACAGGCGGCTGTCCTCACAACACTAACGCCTATGACATTTATCCTGTTTAGCAGATGAGTAAACTGAGGCACAGGAGTCTCGCAGACTTACTCGAAGCTGTCAGTCAGCGAGTAGCTTCACCAACATTTGAGGATTTCTGATTTCTTCCCCTGCCCACCAAGCTGTTGTGATGGTTTTAAGTCAGCATAGCACAATGACTGGGGGCACTGGGAAAGGCTGAGCTGAAACGGGGAGCGGTTGGGAGCACGGGGGGGGGGTGAGGGAGCAGCTATGCGTCCCTGGAGATAGTAAGCACCCCCAGTGTAGAGGCGGGAGCACCTGGGGTGAGGGAGCAGCTGTACATCCCTGGAGATAGTAAACACCTGTAGATAAGCAAGAACTTGCTTGCAGAAGTGGCCTTTGGACCCTTTCCCAGATCTTCGTCAACACAGAGAGAAACCCAGGGAGGGGCAAGGTGAGGTCATCTGTGGACTGAGCAGGGTGGAGACACAAGGAAAGACTTCATCTTCGCCCCCTACAGGACGACTTGCTCTTAGGGAATGCAGGATATGAGAGCCACATTTAATGACCTTACAATTTCAGAGGAAGCAAAAGAGAATATTTTATTTTGGTGTTCCTGAGAATCTGGAACATCTGCTGGAGGTGAGGGACTGGACCGATTACTCAGTGTTAGATCGCCTGGTGCTCTTCCAGAGAAACGCAACTGAATTCCCAGCATCCACAGTGGTCGCTCACAAAGGCTTATAACTCCGTCTTCAGGGGATTCATCATCCTCTTCTGGCCCCCACAGCACCTGCATACATCTGGGTGCGCGCGCACACACACACACACATAAAATAAAAAATAAAATATTTAAAAATAATCCAGAGGATGGAGAGACGCCTCAGTAGTTAAAAATGCTTGCTGCCCACGTGTGAGTTTCGATCCCAGGGTCAACACAAAAGCTGAATATCATCCCCCTCGCGCCTGCAACCTTCGCGTTGAGAGCAGTGGAGACAAGATCACCAGGACTCTCTGGCTCCCAGCTTAGGTAAAGGAAGAAAGCGCCACATTCAGTGAGGGACTCCACCTTAGAGGGACAGGACGGACACGATAGAAGAGGGTTCCTGCTACCCTCCTCTGGTCTCTGTAAGAGCCACAGGCACTCAGATTCATTCACATATATGGCAAACATATAGATCATATACACACAAGCAAAGAAGTTCAGGGGTGGGGGGTGAAAACAGCAGCCTGAAACTCTATGAATGGGCCCAAGCAGTCCGATCTGTATGATTTATTATGTCTGTTTGTATTTCACATGTTTATCGGGAGGGTGCCCCAGGGTCACAGCGTGTGCTCGCGAAGGACAGAGGACAGCTTACAGCACCCACTTCACACTGTAGATCCCAGGGCTCTGACTCGGGTCTCCAGGCTTGCTGGCAAGCATCTCTAGCCTCCCAGTCATTGGACTGCCCCCCTCCTTTAATATTTTCTTAGATATTCCCTCCGTGTAGTCTTAGGCTAACCTCAGACTCTCTGTCCTCCTGCCTCAACTACCAGTGTGCTGCAATCCAGGCTTGCACAACCACACCCTGCTGGTGTGACGTCTAAGTTTTATCTGTCCCACATAGTGTAGAATCTCCACATTGCTAAACCAAGGAGTGACCTGCTGGGAATGGAGGTTTACACAAGGATGGTGATAGTCATAGCTCTTAAACCCTAGGAAACAAGAATGAAGCCCCTTTCTCCACTCTCGTCTCAAAACTCACCTCCTTGTTGAGTTCATCTGTCTTACAACCCCTTTTAACCTTGACAATATTCTGAAATCCATCCCCATCAGACAAGAGAGCATGCCTACAGGTACTGGAGCCCAGGGGGGACCTGTTGTAACAGTACGTGCACGGAGAAGGCTGTTTTACAGCAAACATGCCAGAGACTTCACAGTGCAGGTTAGGTCTGAGGAGCTTTACTTTATTTGGCTAAGAAGTGTAGGAAGAACAAGAGAGTCCATTCTGAGAGGCCTCACTCAGCTCTGAAAGTGTGCCAGGCCCACCTTGGAAAGGCTGCCAGGAGATGTGACACAGGGACTTTGGATGGGGACTGAGTCACCAGGCCTGTCAATAATGGATACAGACACTAGGGGTGTAGCTCAGTTAATTGGTAGAGCACTTGCCTGGCTTGCACAAAGCCCCGGAGGCGTGGCGACACGGCATAAACTTGGTATGGTGGTGGAGTACACCTATAATCCTAGCTTTGGGAGCTAGAGGCTGGAGGATTAAACTGCATTAGAAACCAGCCTGGGCTACATAACAGTCTGGAAATAAAGAAAGGAAAAACAGAAAAATAAAGATATGAATTTCAGGGTAATCCAATGAAAACAGCAGACTGTTCCATACACAGAATTCAAAACACGCAGAACAATTCTCTCAAATCAGTTTACTGATTAGTGGCTTGGAACACTGGGGGAAATTCTGTTTCAGTTTAATTAGTTCCATTTTCACCACAGCTGTTTCGCCAGAGACAATTCCAGTAGAAGGCTCAGGTCAGCTCTGCTCAGCTAAATGTCAGCGGTGCATGTATGATTCACTGTCTCAGACACGGAGAACCTACCAAATAATTAAAATGCATGAAAAGTGCCTACTGATCAAAGAGGTTAAAAAAAAAACAAAACACCTGCCAATTAAGAGGAGCACTAAGAGTCGGGTAGGCTGTATACACCTGCAATTCGGCATTCGGGAGTCCAAGACAGGAAGGTTACAAGTCAACCGAAATGAGCCAGCAACTCTTCTTTCCCGAAATCATAGATCCAAACCACAAAAACAAATAAAACCCCAGAGAACGTTAATTTCAGTCAGGTGGAGCTACAATGGTTATGTAAGTTGACTACAGTTAAAATAATTTATTAAGCTCACCCCCAAAAATCTAAACCGAATAAATAAAACTTCAAAGAAATTTACAAACACTGTCAAAATTACTCCTCTAAGATAAATTTTGTCATTCCTTTCTTTTTCTTTTTCTTTTCTTTCTTTCTTTCTTTCTTTTTTTTTTTTTTGAGACAGGTTGTTTTTTTTTCCTCTGAGGTAGGGCTTTTCTGTAAAGTCCTGGCTATCCTGGAACTCCCTCTGTAGACCAGGCTGATCTCGAACTTGAACATCTACCCACCTCTGCCTCCCAAGTGCTGGGATTAAGGGCATGTACCACCACTGCCTAGTTTAAGATTTTATTTTTCTGGCCTTTAAGTCACTGCATAGCTAAAAATTGCATCAACCTTCTGATTCTCCTCCCTCCACATTCTGAGTGCTGGGATTACGGGAATTACCAGTGTAAATGGAGCTCATCCCTACCCCTCTGTTCCTCCAGATGCAAGGTCACAGCCTTGATGTGGCCTCTGGGCCTCTTTATACCAGAGGGCTGGAGAAGGCTGGGGCACTGGGAATTCAAATTAACTCCGAAGAAATGATCCACGTGAGCTGGGTGATGATGGCACATACCTTTAGTCCCAGGACTTAGGAGCCAGAGGCAGGAGAATCTCTGTGAGTTCAAGGTGAGCCTGTTCTACAGAGCGAGTTCCAGGACAGCCAGTGCTACATAAAGAAATCCTGCCTCAGAGACCATTTTCTAAATATAACCACAGTAGCACAGACACTGAGAGAAATAATTAATTAATGAAACCTCATGAAACTGAGAAGCTTCTGTAAAGCAAAGGACATAGTTGACAAAACAAAATAGCAACCTACAGAATGGAAAAAGATCCTCACCACCCCCACATCAGACAGAGGTCTGATCTCGAAAATATACAAAGAACTCAAGAAATTGGTCATCAAAAGAACAAATAATCCAATAAAAAAAAAATGAGGTACAGACCTAAACAGAGAATTCTCAACAGAGAAGTCTAAAATAGCTGAAAGACACTTAAGAAATGTTCAACATCCTTAGCTATTGGAGAAAAGCAAATCAAAACAACTCTGAGATTCCATTTTACACCTGTAAGAATGGCCAAGATCAAAAACACTGATGACAACTTATGCTGGAGAGGATGTGGGGTAAAGGGAACACTCCTCCATTGATGGTGGGAGTGCAAACTGGTACAGTCCCTTTGGATTTCAATATGGTGATTTCTCAGAAAATTAGGAAACAACCTTCCTCAAAACCCAGCAATACCACTTTTGGGTATATACCCAAAAGATGCTCAATCATACCACAAGGACATGTACTCAACTATGTTCAAAGTAACATTGTCATAGCCAGAACCTGGAAACAACCTAAATGCCCCTCAACTGAAAAATGAATAAGGAAAATGTGGTACATTTACACAATGGAGTACTATATAGTCGAAAAAAATAATGACATCTTGAAATTTCCAGGCAAATGGATGGATCTAGAAAACATCATATTGAGTGAGGTAACCCAGACCCAGAAAGACAAATATCATATGTACTCACTTATAAGTGGCTTTTAGACAAAGAAAAAAAAATCCCAGCCTACAATTCACAATCCCAGAGAACCTAAACAACAATGAGGACCCTAAGAAAGACATACATGGATATAATCTACATGGAAAGTAGAAAAAGACAAGATCTCCTGAGTAAATTGGGAGCATGAGGAATCATGTGAGAGGGTAGAAGGAGAGGGAAGAGGAAGGAAGGGAAGTAGAGAAAAATACATAGCTTAATAAAAACAATAAAAGAAAGAAAAAAGAAAGAGAAAGAAAGGAAGGAAGGAGGAAGGAAGGAAAGAAGGAAGTCTTCACGTTCTGATAGGGATTTATGCACACTCCACTTCCACTCTTATGGTTTAGAACTTAAATGACTTCCCCAAACATCCATGCACTAAAGGCATTGCCTAAGGGTGGTTGCCTCTTTAAGAGGTGGGGCTTAGTGAAAGGAAGTTAGATCATTGGAAATGTGCCCCTGGTGGGGATATCTGAACCCTCACCTCTTCCCCTAGTTCCTTGATTGCTCCCTGGCTGGAGTAAGTACCATAATCTGCAGCTCCAGGCTCACAGAGATGTGGCCCAAAGAGCATGGACTGAAAACTCTGAATCTATACACCAAAATAAACCGTTCCTCTTTTAATTTGACTCTCTCCATCAAACTGTCACAGGCCTTTTGTTACAGTCATGAACACTGACTAACCATATCCAAGGTAGTGTTGTAATTGAGGGCCTTGTCTGAAACACTCACTTAGCACCTACTTACTGCAAGGCAGGGATGGTGTGAGATCACTCTGTGCCCCTCCAGGCTTATGAGGGAACACTCACCATTGCTCATCTGTGGGCTAATCCAACTCCAGATGAGGTCAGACTGTCCAAGAGTGGGCTTTGAATGACATAATATATCTTACATAACTCTCCCGTCTATACACCTTCCCACTCTCTACTGTCCCCAGAAGCCCAAACTTGGTTTCCTTTGTCTTATTTTACCACAACATACAGCCCTTTGGTATATGGGTAGGGCAGACTGTGGAGCCACTGGCAGTGAGACCAGGATTTATCCCTACTGCCTGCTCTGGCTTTTCGGAACCCATTCTCTCTGGAGGGACACCTTGTTCAACCTAGATATACTGGGGAGGGCCTTGGCCCTGCCTCAAAGCAATGTGCTGGACTTGTTGACTCCTCTCTGAGGAGTGAATGAGGAGTGGGATGGAGGGGGAACGTGGAGGGGCAGGAGAAGGGGAGGGAGTGGGAACTGGATTTGGCATGTAAAAGGAAAAAAAACAGTTTTTTTTAAAAAAAATTATTAATTAATTAATTTTTAAAAAACGATATATGAACTCTTAAGTCTAAGCATTTCTTTGGGTTTTTACTTCTTTTCTGTGACTCTTTTGTATAGACGCAAAGTAAATTTCCTTTCCAACAATCTGTCTTCTGTCAGTTTAATTTGTAAAGGCCAGTCGCTGAAGCTGAGAAGCAGAAGGTTTTCTTCTACATACCACAGATTACATGATGGAGAAAGGCTAGGGGCAGAGCTTTGTCGGTAGGGTGACTGGTGCACAGGTCTCAGGGTTTGATCACAGCATTGTAGGGATGGTGTATGCTGGGTGTACAGGTACAGTTCCAGCATGGAGTAGGCTCTCCCAAGAATTTCCATTCCAATGTGTTTTCATGTTAAAATGTTTGGCCCTTGGGTCACTATGGGAAAGGAAAACTAGATTTAATCTGGGGAGCACATGCCCTGTTGTTGGTACGGTGCTGTAGAAAATGCCTTGATTTCTGGGTCTTCAGCTCCTTTGTGACAAAGTTCTCAAAGATTAGATGCCTACTTGGTTAAATCCAAGCTCTTTTATCCCCAGGAATCCAACAGATCATAGATTCGGAGTAGGAGAATTAACTTAGCTTTCCCACTGTGAGGGTCAGGGAGACCTTGGACAGTTAGAAAAAAAAAGCCATCTAATTCTCTCTAGCTGTGGTTTAGGCTGGAGGGATATTTCCTTCTAAGTGCCCCTCTGTAACTTCTAATCTTCTATGATCTGCAGGTATTGTTTTTAGTTTAAAATAGACGAAAGTATAGAGAATAAAATAGTTGACATCCATGTAGCCTACACCCCAACCAAAAAAAAAAAACAACTGAATTTTGTGTGTATTGTTCCCACTAGACAAAACTATTCACACTTAAGCGATAAAGAGGAGCTTTGATTCTTAGAAAATCAGTTTTTGTCTTCCTTAGATTTAAGCAGTTATCAGATGTTTAGATTTCAAGGATCAGTAACATTCAAAATAGACTTGGAGACATGGGAAACACACCCCAAACCCCAAATGACCCTCTACTATCCTAACAGCAAAGACATCCAACACTGCAGACTCAGGAATAGCAGATTCTCAGTTTTAGACAAAAGCTGAATGAGTCAAAGCCTTTCTCTGGCTTCTTGTGTTTATTTTGACACAGAGTCTCATATAGCCCAAGCTGGCCTCGAACTCACTATGTAGCCAGGGAAGACTGAATTTCTAATCCTACATCTGCCTCCCAAGCGTCGGGCCTATATCACCACATAGGATTTTACTGAACACTGGGAATCGAAACCAGTGCTTCCTACAGACAGCACAATGTACTTTCCTGACAAGTACGTCTGCAGCCTATTTTGTCTATCTATATATATTTATTTTCCCAGAAACCTTGTACTATTTCCTCTCTGACCGTGGAGCAATCCCACTTTAGAGCCTCAGCCTGTGGCTAGCCCTGCCCCATCTCTGCATCCTCCCATCAGAGCTTCTGCCAGCCCTTCTGCCCATGGTGTTTCCTTCCCATATGCGAAGCACAGGTGAGCAAGCCTGGAGTCTGCTTCCGGATCTCTCCTGCTCACTCTACTCACGGGGCACCATCACACTCCAGCCTTGTGTCTTTCCCTCCTCTGCCAACCAGGCTTCACCCAGCAGGCTAGAAAGTATCCAAAGGGCCCAGATATCTGATGACAAAGAGGTGAGGGACAAGATAGCAATGTGTAAGGACCAGAGAGACTGGAGTAAGCCCCCCCCCCCCCGGAAGATATAAAAGTTATCTCAAAGATACGGCAGACTTCCTTTAGTGAACTTGACCAGTTCCTCACTCCATTAGGCTCTGTGCTCAAGCCAGGAAAAAGAAGACAAGACAGGCTGGTCCACTCACCCCACAGGTGCGTATCTCCACAGGTGCCCACCCACCACAGGTGTGCCAGAATGAGGGCGGGGAGGGACTGACTGGGCTGAAGTGTTTTGCAATAGCTCTTCAGAGAAGCCGGTTCTGTCTCTCTCCCCACGCTGGGTGAGAGCCATTGAGTTGGCACAGCTGGGACAAGATAAGAGCAATTATCACAGACGACTTGAGCTGAAGTTCCACTAGATAAACAATGAAAGAGAGAGAGAGGAAAGGAAGGAAGGAAGGAAGGAAGGAAGGAAGGAAGGAAGGAAGGAAGGAAGGAAGGGAAAAGGGAGGGAAGGAAGGAGGGAAGGAGGAGGGAGGGAAGGAAGGAGGGAGAGAGGTAGGGAAGGAGGGAGGAAAAGAGGAGAGAGAAATAAAGGAAGGAGGGAGAGAGGTAGGGGGAGGGAGGAAGGGAGGGAGGAAAAGAGGAGAGAAAAATAAAGGAAGGAAGAGAGAGAGAGAGAGAGAGAGAGAGAAAGAAGCCCCATTTCATGGAGGAAGAAATAAGAGCCCAGTTTATTAAACAACAAGCAAGTCTCAGCGTAGTGTTCCAAACTAGGCAGCGGAATCCCCACCCAAGTTCACATAGTGACCTTGTCTGTCTTGGTCGCGGATGAGGAGCCCTTTCAGCCCTCAGTCTTTCTTCTTCACCTTTGATCTGGATGAACCCCTCAGACTGAATCCTGAAAAGGGGACATCAGATTCTCACAAACACGGCCAAGAGGGAGCCACAGTCTTGGCCAATAGAGTTCTATCCTGTGGGAACATGAATGTCCTACTAGTGGTTTTGGGAACCCCTCCCTGCTTTTTCTGCCTTCACCATGGAACTGTCACTGCCCTGCTCCTTCCAGGACCACTCTCCACCCTCTGTCCATCATGTATGGCCCGATCAATTCCCATCCAGCTGCATGACTGTAGCTTTTGTAAAGGACATCCCATCACTAAGGCCCCATCTTTAAAAAAATACCTATAGGCTGATATATTTCAGATACAGAATACATGCACACATACAGATGCACTCTGGGACACATGCATGCATCTACATATATACTTACACACATACAGGCACACATGTATAAACCCATGTGGACATACGTGGATAATATAGACAAACACATCCATGCACAATTCACACACACAGGCTTATGCAGATGGACATAGACATACACAGAGCACAAATATAGACATTTCTCACCACCTTTTTATTCAAGGTTAATGCACAACAGGCTATGTGAGAAGGCTAGTGTCTTTCCTGGGTGGGAATGCAGTTGGTTCTGCCCAGCCCAGCCCAGGCACTGGTACCCAGTGGCTCAGGCAGACCTTAAACCTCAAAATACCTGATTCCTCCAGCTGACACCCTCCATCACATGCCACTACTCACCTTTCCTCCTTGGAAACCAGGGAAGGCAGGAGCTAGACCAAAGGGCCTCTCGATCAGCTCTTCCACCAGTTCTGTGAAAGGGATTGCTGCTCCAAAGAGTGTATTTTTGGAAGCCCTTGGAAATTCCCTATTTAATCAAACACCAAGCACACAGAATTTGCATTCCTTTTATTTAAACCATTATGAGAGCCCTGAGAGGTAGGAAGCACCCAATCCACAGCAGGAGGAAGAGGAGGGACCAGCCCAAAGACACCATCCTTTGCCCAGAGTCTCAGCCGGCAGAGAGGGGACTAGTGAGCGGCCCCGGATGGTACCGCATCCAGGACCAGTAGAGTCTTCCTCATTCATGAGGTAGTTTCCCATACACCAACAAAGACTTTTCCTTTATAACCCCAACATGAAAGCGGAACCCTGAAAGAAGGCACAGTGCCTGTTGAGCCTGAGTCAGGCAGATAGAGATGGGATGGGGCTTGCGCCCCGGCAGTCTCACTTCTCCTGGAGCATGCGCACAAACTCGTTATAGTCCACCTTCCCATCCTGGTCCACATCAGCCTCACGGATCATGCTGTCCAGCTCCTCCTGCGAAATCTCCTCTCCCAGCTGCGCCATGGCCTGCTTGAGTTCGTCCACAGTGATGTGCCCGTCACCATCCTTGTCAAAGACACTGAATACCGCCCGCATCTCCTGCTCCGTGCTCCCTCTCTTGTATTTGGCCATGGCTGCCAAGAATTCGTCGAAGCTGATGGTGCCATCATTGTCTGTGTCCACCTTGGAGATGAGCGCCTTCAGCTCTTCCTCTGAGAGGTTCTTGCCGAGCTGCTTCATCACATCGCCCAGTTCCTGGACGCTGATGTGGCCGTCCTTATTCTTGTCAAACCTATCAAAGGCTGCGTGGAACTCTTCCACCTGCTCTCTAGGAAACCCGTGAGACATGGCTGTGTTCTCTGTACCTCGCAGAGCTTCTGAAGCGTGCTGTCAACCAGATGGCAGTCTACTGCTCCTGGGGTTTGTGGTCCAGCGTACAGGGCTGCTGCTGGGTTCTGAGGCCGTGTCTGTTGGAGGATTGAGCTATAGGTAGCCTTGCCCTGGCATGGGAATCCCCTCCTTTTCTGCAATTGGAGCAAAGGGAGGAGGCTCTCCACCCTCTATCTGCCCTCAGGCAAGATGCTCCTCCCAGGGAGGGACGGACCAGCTGCAGACAAGAAACGAAGTAATTGGGATGGATGGGAAGATCCATGGGGAAACTGATGGGAAGTGGTATGGGGGCAATGGGACAGAGACTACCAGCCTGTTCTGGCCCTGATGGCAGACCACCCCACTGCAGAAACATCTACCTGGGACATACTTCCCCTGTGACTGATTTTCATAGAAGCTTTGACCAAGTTGGTGGTTTCAAGAGTGCTTCCCCAGCTTTACAGAGATTCACTAGAGTGAGGCAGGCACAGGTATTGAAGAAGCTGCCTTGGGGGCTCTCCTCAGCAGTCCTGATGGGGATTCAAATTAGGATTTCTCCTCTCAAGCTTGTCCTAAGGGTGAGGTTGATGGAAAGAGGGAGGGAAAAGCACCAAGGCTTTCTGGATATAACCATGGTCTTCATTCCACTTGCAGCCCAGGGCAAGAAGAGAGGCTAGAACTGTCTTTAGCACCCAGAAAGGAAAGATCTGGGTTGCATTCTGCTGCAGAGGCATCATTTATAAAAAACAAACATGTATGTGAAGTGTGATTTTAGAGGCGAGAGGAAAGGCTTTTTATCTCCCCTAGTGAGACCTACAATTCCACAGCCAAGTCCCGTGTTCTCCAGACTGTTCTCCATTGGAGATGAGAGACATTCACTCCATGCTTAGGGTGGGAAACAGCTGAGATTGGAGCGTCTTGCCTGGGTGCTGCTTGGGCACTGGAAGGCAATGTGTGGCCCGCAAAGTCCAGCTATGATAGTAATTTGACTCCCTGGGGATTTTTTGTGTCAACCCTAAGCATACTAATCCACTAGGGACACCCCTACCCATGGCCTTCTGTGTGTGGTCTGCCTGCTGGAAGGAAACCCATCCCTACACAACCTGGAACAGTAGGATTTAGACGAAGACCTCAACACCATGGGATAGTCCCTAAGAGTTTTCAATGGTGGGTGGACGTGTGAGAGGACATTTGTCATGGAGTGCCCAAGATGAATTTCAAGTCAGCCCTTTTGGGTTTTTATCCTCCACTCTTGCCCGAACCATAGGAACAAACTTAATCATTCTCTTTCTGAGAAACTTAACAAATTCCACCTTTTCTGCTTCAACCAGGTAAATGGACCGAGCATTCCCCTCATCTCTGCACTGAAGCCAGACTTCACTTCAGACTACTCAGACCCTTTGGCACTCCACTTCGACTCTCCACTGTGTCCAGGGAGCCTCAGATGCAGAGGGAGAGGAAAAGAGAAAAGCTCCAGTTAGATAGTTTATTTCCCAAAAACCTCTTTAAGAAGGAGTGCTGTCTCATCTCCGTGCTGGAAAAATACAGCAGCCTCAATAAATATTAAGTCACCAATTTCTCAATGAAGCTGACAACCAGTTCTGGGTGGAGAATGTCATTCCATCCCGGATAACAGAGTAAGGCAGCATCCTGCTTGGTGAGAGATACAGGAAAGGTGGGGCCTTTAATGACAAGCTTCAACACAGCTCCTTTGTTTATTTTTAAAGAATATTTGAAGATATACATCTATACTTGAAAAGTCTTTTTTCTCTCATCTTAGTAGAGCCTGTGATTAAAGCAAATACTTAATAATCGCTGTATTATTATGCTCCTTTGGTTAAGTAATACTTATCATTCAATGTTAGGAGATTTTCTCATTCTGCTTCTGGATTCATTGCTAATCCGGCCAGATATGTCCCAATGTTTTCATCCATAAGCAAAGATGATACACCTATAATATCTAAGGAGATTAATTAAGGTCAAAGTAAAAAGTTCAGACCAACAGAAAACATGGCTACTGTATGATAAGCCCCACACTCAAGGACAAGCTGGTTTGCCTTTGGTGGAAGCCTCAAACAGTATCTACATGAATGGAGAGCTCATTTTTTTCATTATCATACCTTTCTTATTTGAACAACAACAGAAACACCAAAAATCACATCTACTTTGAGGTTGTAGATAAATCAAATAGGCCAAGTCTCTGAATGTTAGCAGATTTTGGACATCAACCAATGTCATTCCTTTGTGTGTGTGTGTGTGTGTGTGTGTGTGTGTGTGTGTGTGTGTGTGTGTTTCAAGACAGGGTCTCTCTGTGTAGCTCTGGCTGTCCTGGAACTTGCTTTGTAGACCAGGCTTGCCTCAAACTCAGAGATCTGCCTGCCTCTGCTTCCTGAGTGCTGAGATTATACTTTAATCTCACCACTCGGCTAAAAAATGCCTTTTCATTTAAAATGTCAACTCTATTTAGAAAGGAATCTATGAAACTTCATAGAAAGCCATCTATAAAGATGGCTTTGTTGTTAAAGTGTTTACCATGAAAGCAGAGGATCCTTGTAAAAAGTCAGGTACATGTTTATAGTCCCACCACCAGAGCGGTAGAGATAAAAGGATCACTAGGGCTTTCTGAACAGCTAGAGCTAAATCCATGAGCACCAGGTTCATCACGAGACACCGCCTTGAACAATAAGACAATAGAGGAAGCAATAGAGCCATAGAGGAAGACACCTGGCATCAACCTCTGGATGTCACATGACTGACTACACACGACACACACACAAACAACATACACAGAAAGAGCGGCCAGAGCAGAAGGAAGGAAGGAATTGAACTGGGCTGGGGATAAAGTTCAGGGGTGGATAAAGCTGAGGATAAAGTTAGCATGTGTAAGGCCCTGACCCTCATCCCCACTACCAACCAAAAACAAAAGATCTTGTTGAGCGATGTCATAGCACAGAAAAGGCAATCATGTGATGCCCACATTCCATATTCCAGATGAAGAAATGGTATCTTCAGAAGGAAAGACCTATGACTCCATAGGAAAGGCTTCTCCCGCCTCCTGCCACGTGGGCGCTGCTTCCTCTGATAGGCATGGAAATGGTTTCTTTATTCCTTCCTACCAAGTCTCCCGCCTCAGTAAGTGAGTTGTCAACTGCATGGCTTAACTTCCAAGGGTGGAAGTCATCAGTGATGACGGCCATTTCAAAGAACCTCAGAGAGTCAAACTATAGGTTGAGAAAGGGGACAATGTGTCATGTGCTGCCCAAACCCACTTCAATCCCGCCATTCTTCATTAGCTGAATTAATGTGCCAGTGTGGTTCGGTGTGGGACTGTGTAGGAAGGAGAGCAATGGGGACTAGAAATGTCACCGTTTCATGATTGCCTGCAGCTATGACACCTGCCCCTCACATGAGGCTCCCAGGTAATAAAGAAACAATGGAAATTATTCCTTCATGAGTAGCTGAAGGCTATAGGGCTTGCTCCTTGTCACAAAGCGGGGAAACACGTGAGAAGGAAACTCTGACAGACCATCACGAGAAGAGAAAATAGCACCAGCTCTATTCCAGGTATGGTTTTTGACCCTGGAGCTGGCGACTGACACAGTTGGCTGCCCCGTGAGCGACACAGGCTATGTGTTCAGAGGGAGAGAACCTAAACTGAGCAAGTAAGATTTGTTGATAAGGAACATCTGGAAACCAGTGAGGAAGGAGGTAAGTCTGTGGTTAGCAGAAGGAGAGACTGGATCCAGCAGGTGTGCAGGCAGGCTTGAGCCTTTGGGCTTGGGTAGTAGAGGAGGACTCTGGCCTAGGGTGTGTCCCAGCTCATGTCCCCTCGGTTTATATCCTCAAGAACATATGAACTCTTCCTAGGGAGAATGACTAAGGCCCTGGCTAAGTAGTGCGAGCCCTTCATTAAGGCCAGCTGAAGGCTTCTGCAGGTGCCAGAGGAGCGATAAAAACCTGCCCAATGTTGCCTCCATTAGATTGACCTGCAGGTAAATCTGGGGGGAGGGGTGGGTGAACCTTCTTAATTAATGATTGATGTCAGAGGTTCCAGCACACTGGGGGCAGTTCTACCCCTGGGCAGGAGGTCCTGGGAGGTATAAGAATGCAAACTGAGCAAGCCACTGGGAGCAAGCCGGTAAGCAGCTATCATCCATGATCTCTGCTTCGGTTTCTGCCTTGATACCGCCCTGACTTCCCTCCAAGATGGTCTAGAAACTATACATTGAAATAAATCTTTTCCTTCCCAAGTTGTTTTTGGTCACAGTCTTTACCATAGAAGGAAAAAGCAAACCAGAACAGTATATATACAATGTATTCATGTGTGTGCCTTGTATACGTATGTGTGCATACGTACACATGCACATATGTGTTTGCGGGTTTTGTGTGGTTGTGTGTACAGGTGTTGGGAGGAGGTGTGTGAATAGCGATATTCCTGCTCAGGTGTTCGGGACAAATGGTTAAAGTCGACTCCTGCATCCACAGGGCTTTATCTAGGAGCAGACACACAAAATACCCAATCCGTCCATAACCATTTGGCTTCTGTATGTGAAATACTCCCAAAGAAACCGGTCTAACAGGCTGGGAAAGACAGACCATGGCAGAGACTCCTCTGTGACCTGGGACTTGCAGGAACCTGATTTCACTCTCCTCACACCTGAGCCTTCATGGTGTGGACACAACAGGCTGTCTGTCCCCCAGGGAACTAAGGAGTCAGGGTGGGGTCACCTCATCACTCTGGGACGTGATCTATGGGAGAGAATGGGGCACAGCTTCCTTAGCTCAATCACCGTCAGCACCATCAAGCACCGATTTTACAGCTATTAAGGGTGGTGGTTCCTGCCTCACAGCGTCTGCCACATGTGTGTGTGTGTTGAATGGATTGGACAGATGACAGAAAGCGATCTCAGGGTGAAGACTCAGACGTTTGGTTCCCTGCTGCATTGTTGGTGTCATCTAGAGTCCCTGGGAAGGGTGCTGAGGCCCTGCTCTCACGGAGCTTAAGCCAAGGGTTCTGAGGTGAGGAGAAGCCTTGGGCTGGTCAGAGCTGCTATTTATTCCGTGCTTGAGGTCTGCCTGAACTTGTTGGGTTAGTTGGTAAGAGCAGCCCTTCCCGCTCTTACCCATCAGTGACATACCTGGGAACCTGGCAGAACACACACTGCTTTGTGTCCCCAACCCAGGGTTCATGTATGGGCTCCTTTCCCACAGACACAGTCCCTAGTCACAAAGACTTCTATGAGAAACTTTTGGAGAGATCTTTAAAATATTTATTTATTTGATGGTACATTGATATAATTTTACTTACTTGACACAGGAGCCTATGTACTCAGGGTAGCCTCAAACTCGCTTAGAATGACACTGAATCTCTCATCCCCCTGCCTCTGCTGTCCAAATATTAGTCTTAGGTCTGCCCCACCAGATCTGGTTTGTCCAGTGCTGAGGATTGAAGTCAGGAACTCATGACAGCTAGGCAAATACTTTATCAACAGAGCCACACTCCCAGCCCCGAGTAAAGTGTCCTCCTGATAGCTATTTTATCTAATCATCTAGATTAACTCTCTGGGGTAGGTCATGCGCTTCACTCCTTGTCATTTATAGGGAGTCAGGTGCATCAGCATCCCAGTAGCCAAGCATGCTCAGTTCTGCCACACCGCATCATACACAGACTTCTGTGGGGTCTGTCGGCCACACCCGGAGCAGTCCTAGTCCGCTGCCCTTTTCCAGGGGACTGTTGCCACCTGCACCTCTTCCATGGTCTTCTCTCAGTGAGCCTTGTGCTCTTGGGTTCTTTGAGTGCCAGAACTCAAAGCATAACCGAAAGTTCCGGTCAACGGTTTGAAAATCAGCTACTTTCATCTAGGAACAGATCACGGGTTCAGGATCGTGTTCAGAAACATGGAGATTGCCATGGACCAGCACACTGGATGAAAATGGGGATGCCCACATCATACTGGTTACTGTGACATAAGCACAAAGGTCCTTTGGTGCAAGTAGGCAGACTCCTACAGTCACGTATAAGTAGGGAATAGATTTAATTAGAAACCCAGGAGTTGTAAAGCAAAGGTTACAATATCTGCCCCTACTTAATTGACTCATCTCACCCGTGGCTTCTATGATCACCAAGTCAAGTAACAACAGAGAGGAAATATTTCTTAATTATATCTTTTCCTTACTCTTGAGAATTTCCTATATATATATTCACAATGAAATATGACTATATCTACCACCCCCATTCCAGTCCTCCACGTTCCTCAATATCCTCCCCAACAGGTTTCCTTTCTAAATTCATATTTTTGGGTGTGTGTGTATGTGCGTTTGAAAAAATATTTACAACCTACTAAGTCTAGATAGCGCTGTCCATGCATGCATGGATGTGGGGCCATAGACTGAGCACAGGAACTGCCAGGGGGAACACATTTGAAGAAGAATGAGTTTTCTCCTTGGCCCAGCAGCTATCAATGCCACTAGCTCTAGTTCCTTGTAAGAAGCTGTGGACGATAGTCAACACAAACACAGAGCTGGCCGCAGTGTTAAAAGATTGAGTGCTCAGCCCTGAACTAGACGTCTTTTATCCTCACCTCCTCCCCTGGCCAAGAAATACTTCTTTAAAACTTACATCTGTACTGAACACTTAGAGATGGTTTCCCTTGTCCTTATTTCCCAACTACACACAGCTGGTTCCCTTAGTACATTTTATGTTGTATTATGTATAGTAAGTAAATATGAAATAATTTAAAGCATATAGAAGTGTCATATCTGGGGTGATAGGCACACTTTTGGGGGGGAGGCAGGAGGACCTACAAGTCTGAAGCCAGCTTGATCTACACAGTGAGTTTCAAGGCAGCTGTAGCTACACAGTAAGTCCCTGCCTTCAAAAACCTAAAGCAAAAATACAGGAGACACACTTAAATTATATACACACCCAATACCATTTTATATATAGCACATTATCATCATCATCGTATTTCGGTATCTCGGGGTAGACAGTTCCAGAACCAGTCCTCTATATATATACTAAGGCAATTTTAGCAATTTTATTGCATATTTTAAAAGACAAAACATGTCGTGGAAGTGCCACAAAAGTTAAGTCAGCCAATATACTCACTTTAGGGAAATTCTTGGTCTATTAAAAAAGCAAAGTATAGACTATGTGTAGCCTACACAGGCATGTGGGAAGTGGTCTGGTTTCCCTGTCTTGTAATAACGCAGTGACCCCACAATTTTGTCACATTCTTCAGGACTCAGAATTCGTGAGCCCAGCTTAGAAAAACACACAAATTTCCATGAAATGGCACCATGCTGGCTTTGCTGTGTTTCTGCTAGGATGGAGTCAAGGCTTAGTTGAGGCTGTGTGCTTGAGGTATGGAGCAGCTGTGGGGAGAAGAGGGGGCCTCAGAGACGAGGCATTTGTTTAGAGCTCCATATTAAAAATAACTCAGTTATGTTGAGGGGTGGTAGTTTATTTTCTTTACCCTCAATGCTGCTGTGGCTTGAAGACTGATAGACGAGGAGCCTCTCCGCAGCCCTCCCTCCTGTAACTCCTCGTCTAACCCAGGGCAGACTCTACTGAAGAACAAGAAACAGGCCCTGCACCCCAGAAATGAGAACAGAAGAATTTCTCTCCTCATGTCATCTCTGTTACTGTGTCCAATTCCCTGACCGAAGGGCAACTGAAGGAAGGAAGGGGTTTGTTGAACTTACAGTTCTGAGTCGCAGTACATCACTCAAGGCAGGGATTTAAGGCAGGTCAGCTTGCTATTCCACATAGCATTACCTCTGACCAAGAAATTCACTCACAGTCAAAGAAATATAGCAGGAGCCACGGAGAAAGGTACTTACTGGCTTTCCCCAAAGAGAATAAAGGTTGGGAAAGAAGAGTAAGGGGTGACCAAGAAGATAAACTGCTTGAACTTCTGAAAGACTGGGTCCCAGGGAAAGATGTTTGTTATTTTGTGTATGTTTACACATGTATTCAAGTACATACATGTGTGTTGGTGTGGTACATGAACACATACACGTACACAAATGTGAGGGAATCCTTAGGTATCATTCCTCAGGAGCTACCAGACCTTGTTGTTTGAGACAGGCAAGGCCTCTTATTAGCCTGAGGTAGCCTCAGCAAATTCAGTTAGGCTGGCTAGCCAGCATGCCCAAGGATCAGCCTGTCCTCATCGCCCTAGTGCTGGGAGTACAAGCATGTGCCACCAGCTCTGGATTTTATTTTGAAACTCGGGTCCTCATGTTGTGTGGTAAGTAGTTTACTGAGCCGTATCCCCAACTTCTGAGAAAGACCCTAACAGGAGTCAGAGTGGTTCACTTATGATTTGGCCCTGTGGCTTGCTAGCTTTAGGCCTTATGAGAAATGACGGTTCTTGTCACTTCATTCAATAATCTCCAGCCTTTATAACTTAAGGGGTCATTGTGAAAAACGAGTTGAAAAGGTGATTATGGCAATTCTTTGTAGCTGTAATTTATGGTACAAAGGTGGAAGGGTGGCTTACCATCTTCATCGGCAGATCAAACCCCTTTAGACCTTCCTTTCTCTCAACAGTTGCTAAGAAGAGCTGGGAGTTGACCATGAGTGGATGACTGATGTATCAGAGTCTGTATTGATTGCTGTTTGATCCTGGGTTCTACCATTGCAAAGCAAAGACAGACTGATCCTAAGGTTGGGTGCGAGTTCAGGAAAATGAGAAAGGGCATGGCCATGTGATCAGAGAAGGGATGTTGTGTGGGGGTTACAACCAGGGAACCCACAGTAGAGGAAGGGGCCAGTATAGAAAATGTTCCTATGCAAACCTTCTGAACCCATCCAGCAGAAACCACATGCTCCTAACTTGGGGGGTGTTCCCTGGGAGACTCAGAGAAGTGCGGGTCCTGAGACTGCTTGCTGATACAGTCTTCTCTAGACTGGGGAGATGGGTCACCCCAGAGGAGAGGGAGAAGAAGGGATGTGCATTGGCCTTTTCCTCTCTGAGGTCATCCCAGAACCAAGAAATGAAGATAGTTAACAGGTCTGGCCACAGGTTTATAGGTTCATGATGTGGAGGAAGAATGGGCTCCAGCTGGAGGCCAACTAGCTCAGGCAGAGCCTGCAGTGAACTCCTGTGAGAATACAATGGCTACCCTACCCTAAGGAAAGAAACCCTGCTACCTCTGAAGGCCAGTTCTCCATCACCTTTCCTCCCTCTGTGGCCTCTCTTTCCTTTATCCCCTCCCTATCCAGCCGATGGAACTGAAGCCCCACTTCTGCTACCAAGCCTTTCCCAGGACATCTTCTGCCTCATTTCCTATCAATGCATACATATACAGATCAGGTCAGAGGTTAGCGGATGTGTTCATCACGCTGTAGGGGTTCAATTTGGGTATGAAGTAACACAGGAAGGTTTCCGTGACAAATGGGCACTACCTTTGCAATCCTGTTAATGTAGTTAGGGCTGGCTTTGTCACGGATGATGCTTCAGAGGATCAAGTCAATTGACCAAGTAACCTAATCAGATTCAAGGCAGAGCCATCCCTTTGCCAAAATGCCTAAGCCTCACAGGGGCTGGGTGCGCCTGAACTTGGTGGAATTGAGCCTACAGTTCTAGGGCTAGCTGCAAGGAAACACATCAGAAAATGGGCCTCTTCTTTACAGCTAAGGGTTCCCCTTCCATGTCAGTGATGTGTAGAGACTCCCAGCCTTTCTTTACTCTTTACAATATCTAGGTTAAAGGGGAGGAATCTGTTTTTTGAGTATGGTCTCTCACTTCTCAAGGACATGCCTAATGTCCCTGTGTGAATGAGCCTTCCCTCTAGATCCAGGGATAGTCATGATTAGTACTGCTTCAAAAACTGAGAAACTGAGAAGGACAGAGAGAGAGAGAGAGAGAGAGAGAGAGAGAGAGAGAGAGAGAGAGAGAGAGAGAGAGAGAGAGAGAAATATCCCTCCTCAATGGGGAAAACTTACATTTGGTCCATGCCAACCCCCCCATTTGGTACAATAACTTTCTCATGTGCTCATGGCTCCTGTTTGCACCTAGATGTTGGCTAGTTCTCTGGACTCCCATCTGTCTCCCCACCTCATCATTCCCCACATTAATGGCCATTACTATGGACTTCTGTAATGGACTATTTTAGAAGACTATAATCTTTTGTACTTCTCTGTCCCCCAGGTCTTTTAGACTTTCCCCAGTGTTGGCTAGATGTTCAATAACTGTACTGGTTACTTTTTGTCAATTTGACACAAACTGGAGTCCCCAGGAGAGAGGGAACCTTAACTGAGGAATTGCCTCCATCAGATTGTCCTGTAACCATGTCTATACAGAGTTTCTTGATTAATGATTGATATGGGAGGGCCCAGGCCACTGTGGGGTGTCACCCCTGGGCTGGTGGTCATGGGAAGGAGAAGAAAGCTGGCTGAGCACACCTTAGGGACACAAGCCAGTAAGAAGCACCCTTCTGTTGTCTCTGCTCTAGTTCCTGCCCTGGTTTTCCTTGACAACAGACTGTAACCCTTAAGTCAAATAAAACCTTCCCTCCCCAGTGTTTATCACAGCAACAGCAACTAAACTAAAACAATCATAAACAATATGCCATGCCACGTGTTTGCCAATTTTTACCCATAACTAAAGTGTTAGGAATTTTCTTAACATGAATTCTCTGCTGATGCAAAAATCCCAAACAAGCTAAATCACAACAAGCCAAATTAAAAAATATCCAGGTTTAATGGGATTCCTGCGCTCTCGGATGGCACCGAGGGGAAACCGAGAAGCCGCAAATGTGACC
This sequence comes from Microtus pennsylvanicus, assembly GCF_037038515.1. Lineage (NCBI taxonomy): Eukaryota > Metazoa > Chordata > Mammalia > Rodentia > Cricetidae > Microtus > Microtus pennsylvanicus. The sequence continues at coordinate 121,597,862 of NC_134582.1, forward strand.
AACATAGGGACCGGGCCTCCAAAGATAGAGGCCAGAGACTGGGGCTTGCATAAAGTTTTCCAAAGAGCTCTTTATCACTTTCTTGCAAACCCAAATGTCAGTTGAAAAGATGGCTCCACAGTTAAGAGTGCTCTCCCTGATGTCAGGCAACTCACAGCCCCTGTGACTCCAACTCCAGGGGAAGCAGTGCTTCCTTCTGGCTTCCGTTGATACCTGAACACTCTTGGCATGGGCGTATGGTGTGCGCTCACACACACACACGCACACACACACACACACACTACAAATAATAATTTTAAAAAAATCTAAATGTCTGTTGTCACCACCCCATCTGTTTCTTTTCCCCTCCTTCTACTCTGCCTTCTTCTCTTCTCAACTAGTTTACACTTTCAAGTATGTTCCCATTTCTGCTGCCCGGAGAACCTAAACTTCATTGGCGAAGCTGATCAGATCTCCTTTTTCCTCTTTCCACGTGATAAAACTCTCAGTGTTCTTGTGTGAATCCTCGCTTGGCCTCCGTGGCACCCCACAGTTTCGCCCAGCTGGCTGCAATCAGAGCTGTTGCTCCTTCCTGCTTCCTTCTCGGGGGAAGGGACTCTGGAGCTTCAGGTCAACTTTATCTAACGTGTGATACATAACTGACAGCAACACTTCCATATCAGCTGCAGAACAGCTCTGCGCCTCACGTAAACACGGTGCCCTTTGTAGGGGGTTTCTGAAAATCTTTTGAGCTTGCGCGCCAGAGTACAAGCTGCCATCAGTTTTATTCTTTACCGAAGTATTCATTCCAGCCTGGCAACACCTCGTTACCTGAACTGGGCAGGGCCACACTGATGTCACTGCTGCCCCATTTACCTGAGAGAGGGGTGAAGTGAACGAACTCTCTCTGTGCCAGCTGCCGTGCTAAGGGCTTTATATGTGACCCCACTGTGTCTTCTTAATTTATTCTTGCTTTACAGGCTAAGCCATTGAGGCTTAGTGATGTCACAGAACTAGTCTGGGGTGACCTGGGAAACTGAATCTAGTCTCTTGTGCTTGGCAGCATAGTCTACTCATCTTATAACTTCAACTTCCTTCTTAAACTGCTGAAAACAGTCAAGACGCACACACACACACACACAAAATAAGACCTGGCAACAAAGCTTCCTGCCCTGACACAGAGTAGATACTCTCCCTTAGTCACATATACTTCCATAACTCTAATCAGGACCCTGGAACTGACCAGAAACGTTTAGAAGATGGCTGTGGAGTGATGGTAAGATGTTGGGATGTGAAGATGGCCATGTGGCCTCAGCTTTGCCTCCTGACCAGTATAAACAGGGCTTTGGCGATGCCCTTATCTGTGTAGAGTCAGTTTAAAGTCAATGATCTGGTAAATATAATCTGCAGGTAGAAGGTTCTCAAGACGTCTCTGTGCAGTCTTTGGGGGCATTATCATCAAGAACTTTATCATTGGCTGGATGCCATGACACATGCCTGTACTTCCAGCACTGGGAAATAGAGGCAGGCATATCTCTGTGAACCTGAGGCCAACCTGGTCTATATAATGAATTCCAGCCAGCCAGTATTACATAGTGAGTGCCTGTCTCCTAAAGTAACTTTTTTGAGAAATAAAAATCTTAAAATATATAATATCACTTCAGCAATCATCATCTCTGAATGTATGCAATCTAGAACATTCTGTGAGAAAAAAACCATGAAGTCTTGTTGGATCTTCTTGACAACTTAACCAAAGCTCAGTTACAAATCACTTCGTGATTTTACTTTTCATTTTAATTTTATTCCAGATTCTTTGCTTTGCTTTTCAGTGTCTGTGTTGGAAAACGTGAAAATAAGTCAATTCCTGGAGAGCTTTGGAATTTTCTTTTTCTTATTTGATTGAAATCTTTTTAAATTTATGTATTTTGATGGATGTGTTTGAGTGTTTTGCCTGCATGTATACAAGTGTACCACTCAAGTGCCTGGTGCCTTGAGAGTTCAGAAGAGGGCATCAGATCCCCTGGAACTGTAGGGAGGGAGGGATGGTTGTGAGCCACCATGTAGATGCTGGGAACCAAACCTGGGTCTTCTGTAAGAGTAACACATGCTTTTAACCACTGAGCCATCTCTCTAGCCCAGAACTTATTCTTTAAGAAAGGTATCCCTATATCTTAAAAGACAACAGCTTTCCTCCATTTTCTTTTTTGAGAGAAGGTGTCATAGCCCAGGGTTGCCTTGAATTTACTCTGTAGCTTCAGATAACCTTGATGATCCCTCCTCTGCTTCTCATGTGCTGGAATCATGGGTATACACCACCTGGGTCATGCCTAGTTCTCCTTCAGGAAGAACTGGTCCTCTGTTTTAATAACTTTCTAATACGATGGGAATTTTCTCCTCCTCCTCAACCCCTGTCCCACCCCCACCACACCCTCATGTCAACTCTACACATCAGTTCCATTCTACGCATGTTCCATGATCAGACAGATGTCTTGCTTTTACTCATGACATGACTTTTTTCCCCAATAAACCTCATGATTCATTCCAGTACAACCCCCCTTTGCCAACGCATTCCAAGCTATTGTCATTTATAAAGGAGTAAATTTTTACAACTTGAGTCTTCCAAATCAATTTGAAATATGTGGATTTACAGTCATGCGGTTTCCTTAGGCCATAGTATTTTCCCCTAAGCATGGGAAATGCCTTCCAAAAACTGTTCTTTATAGAGATAGGATTCACAGGGTTGCAGGTTCCGACTTGCTCAACGAAAGGCATTTGGAGGGAAGGGCAGTGTAATGAGCTCAAATCCAGCTTTGACCTGTCCTACGTTTTCCATGGCATCTCATGCCGATTGCATCAGGATCTTCTCTCTGAGTCCTTCTAGAAGAGACTGTAACTGCTTTTCCCTGTTTGGTGTAGAAGTTAGGAGCGGCTCACACACACGTCATAGGCTGCTCTGCAGAGCTGCAGAGCTGATGGGGAAGACATATCAGCTTCCAGAAGATGCAGTCCGTCTTTTTACACAGAGATCTCATGAATGGATATCTGTGAGTGTAGATCACAAAGCTCAAATATGAGCTCCCTTTCCTGGCTGCTCCATCGTGTCAGGCCCCGTCCTGAGCAGCCACAGTTTTGTGGGCACTCTAAGAACTGCTGCTAGCCTCAGCTCCTTGATAGTGGGAGCCTGTTGAAACCGCCTGGACAGCCCGAGAACAAGAATGGTACAAAGTAACCTGATGGTTACGGATAGACAGGTAAACAAATGATTAAGTTAATACAAAGTACAAAGTGTATTGAGTCCTGTTTTACCCTAATCCCATTGTACCTTGCAAATTCTCTCTCTTTTCCAAAAAATGTAGCTGTCTGACTCTAGGCCTGGACCCATCTCAGTGGAACTCATGGTAGAGTCTCTAGGAACACATCACTAGTTCCACGTTCTTAAAACAGACGTTACAGAAGACAGTGTGACTAGCTCCTTCAGACAAACTTTGCCCCCCCCCCCCCACCGTCTTCCCTTCCTCTTTCCTTCTTCTTATTCTGTCTTACCCCTCCTCCCTAACCTCCCCTGCTGCAGAAACACATCCCGGCATGCTCTTGGCCAATCTAAGGCTACAGCTCAGGTGTCTGCATCCCAGACAACCTCATTTCTGCTCAAGTTCTGTTAGGCTTGTTTACTGTGTTCCCTTGGGCCACCAAGCAGTGAGACTGAACTCCCCCCACCCCCCTTCCGCTTACCCTCTCCTCTCAGGGTCCACTCCTACTCCTGCCTCCAAGCCTTTCTTACGCCATTTTCCCCCTCCTTCCTGTCTCTGCCCTTTCCGCCACTTGAGTAACTACCTCCTTTCCTGGGGGCATCCTTTCTCTGACTCACCAAATTTGGCCTGCTGTCAAAATTGAATGTTCAGTCTTGGGTGGGGCTTTTTCTGATCCCCTTCATATTGCTTCAGAGATTAAGTCAGAAACTGTCTATTTCTTTACTTTACAAAAGCATACAGAAATTCCAGCGTTTTCTATGGACACTCAAAACTAGAATGTACCTCCCATGAAATCATACCGTGAAACCCTAATACTTAAGGGTATTCACAAATGAGTCCTTTAAGAAATCATGTTAGGATGAGGGAAGACCTTGAAAGTATGGCTCCATGAAAATGGCTCTAACTTTATGTTAAAATGGATCACTGGTATTTGAAAACAATAATTCACATTCCTTAAACTCCTGCTATGCCCGTGACTCGGATGCTCTTCTGAGCTGCATGCCTCAGCACACATTCCCCTGGGGCCTGTATGCTCACTTTGTGAGTGACTGTGTTACTTAGGTGAGAGTTCGGAGCCACACAGGAAGATGAGAGCTTCCCTGGGTGGCTGTGGGGAGAGGGAAGGAGGAGAGTGAACCTCTGGCTCCTGTCCTTACTAAAAGATCTCTCTTGAGGTCCATGATTTCAAAGAACATGGTTGAAAACTGCTGGGTAGATGGCTAGAGTGAGCGCAGGTAAAATGGGGCACCTTGTTGAGTCATGTTGCCTCCCTCAAACCCCTCACCCAGGCAGTGTGTTTGTGCCCTACACAACATGTTTCCTGTCCTCGTCGACATGTTTACCTCTGGAAAACACACTCCCAAATGGATAGTTGACCCACACGGGATCGTATGCACATGCACATATGCACACATGTGCACGTACAGATGCTCATGTAGACACACATAGACTCTTGAACTAAATGCTAAAGCTTTTATCACAACCATAAACTTCAAAGACTTGGAGTTTAGAACAAGAGCTCTTAATGAGTCGTCTGCCTCAGGGAAGATCAACTTGTTTTCTTGGTGGCAATTAGCTTTGGCTGCAGAGGCTTTTATCAATGGGCAATCCTACTTATCCCAATTATGCATCAAGAGCTTGAGTCAGAAGCATGCAGCTCAGTTGGTAGAGTGCCTGCCTAACATGCAGAAAGTCCTGGGGTTAATCCCTAACATCTGGATGTGATATTGCCTATAATCAGAAGGTTAAAGAAAAGAGAATTAGGAGTTCAAGATTGTCTTCAACTTATTAAGAGTTCAGGGCTAGCCTGGGCTACATGAGTCCCTGCATCGAATGAAAGAATACACTTTGGTAAAAAGATAATTGTAGTAGCCCTGAGGCCCAAATAATATCATCTTATTTAATATTTCTGTTTCTTTCTTTTCTTTTTTTTCTTCAAAATCTCCAATGTCAGTTTTAAAAGGCCAGTAGTTCACACAGGTGAATGGCTGCCAAGACCTGCCATTCCTCTCCTTCCTCTGACGTCACTTCTGTCTACACTTCCCCCATCAGCTTTTACTCATCACCCCAGCACAGAAGAAGTCAGCAAGTGAGCCCTTGTCAATTTCCCTAAAAAGTTCAAATATCACAAAACAAACAGCCTCTTCCAGGGAAAGAAGAAGTCTGAGATTACATTTTTACTTTTTTGACTGTTTTTAAATGAAACCTACTACCAAGTTGCTTGTCTTTGGAGACATCACTTATTTCTGATGTACTCAAACATGCTCTTGGAAATTAAGCACAGTCTACTTTGGGGTCCCTTCTAACTCCCTAGAACAGGTGCCGCTGGTGCTCTGAGAGATGACGTCAGTATTAGGAATCTTTCTTGGATGAGCCTCTCCGCCAATGCAAATAATTCCAATCAGACCAAATTAAACTGAATAAAAGATGCCCATGTTTAATGCAATGCTCCGTTGTGGCACTGGGAAAGCATGGCAAGGAAGGGAGAGAGAGAGAGAGAGAGAGAGAGAGAGAGAGAGAGAGAGAGAGAGAGAGAGAGAGAGAGAGACAACGTGTTCATTCTCGGGGGTGGGGGCAGTTTAAGTAGTCTGTAGGAGTGCTCTTGATCCTCCCTGGGGAGGGATCACCATTTGGAGAGCTTTCTCACAGGTGGAGTTTGGACTAAGGCAACTCCCAGGGAAGGGGTTTGAAATGGAGTTCCTGCCCAGTACGCCAAAGACGGATGCCAGGGAGCTTGGATGAGACCCCCTGACTATAATATTCCACACTCTCTGTATAAAGGGGTGTTAGGGAGCTGGGGTGATGCTTCTGACCAAACACTCAGCAATCCAGTAACCTAATAAACTTAGCTGCTGAGAAGGTAACCTTAGCACTAGGCAGAGCAGCCTGGTGCTGACATAAACCAGCCTCCTGGAGGAAACAGTAGGCCTCGACATACGGACTTCAATCTTAGAAGACCTGGATTCTCCTAACACAGCCCAGATGTTTAGTTCTTCAGCACTTGGTGAACTTTACCTTATGATCAGGCAGAACCCTTCAAACTATGGGGAAGCCATTCTCCTTTGAATCCAAAAAGATGCTCTACCTGGTTACTTATCCGATTTCAATCACACCAACCACAACTTAATTCCATACAGTGATTCACTGGGTCTCCATATTAGCCCATCATGAGGCCTCGTAGGAGTCTTGATAATTCACACAAGACAGATGAAAAGCCACCCAAAGATCACCCAGATCAATACCAAAACCACGCATCCCCTACAAATTCAACATGATTACTAAAGGAATACTTATAGGGGTATTCCAATGGACAGTTGCTGATAAAACTTTGAGGAACTGAGGATAAAAATCCTCAAGCTCTCTCCGTGTCATGCACCAGGTAAGAAGTCAGTCCCAAACAAGAAGTAACTAAAGAACTTAATTTATGACATATGACTGAGAAGCAGAGGGACTCAAGAAAGTCCCTTCTTAATTCTGCTCTCAAGGAGTGTCCAACTCACTGTGGGTAAAGCTTGAATTCCAGTGCTCTGTAGACCTCACAAGGTCTTCCCTTCACTCAATTCTTTTGTTGTTGTTTTTTCTTTTTGTTTTGTTTGAGACAGGGTTTTATGCATCCCTGGTTGGCCTCAAATTCACAATGTTACCGAGGACAATTTTGAACTTTCGATCCCCCTGCCTTCACCTTCCAAATGCGGAAGGCATGCACTACCATGCCCAGTTTTATTGTCTGCGAGTTAAACCCAGAGATTCAAGCATGGTTAGAAACACTCTATCTTTTTTTTTAAAAGATTTATTTATTCATTATGTATACAGTGTTCTGCAGGTCAGAAGAGGGCACCAGATCTTACTACAAATGGTTGTGAGCCACCATGTGGTTTCTGGGAACTGAACTCAGGACCTCTGGAACAGCAGGCAGTGTTCTTAACCGCTGAGCCATCTCTCCAGCCCCAGATCCTCAGTTCTTTCACTACCAATTCTGGAACTCTCTCACTATCTCTCCACCTAGGCATTCTACATAGACTCTGCTTGGCCCATTAGTCTCAAATTCTAATTTGAGCCTGGAGTCTCTTATCTATCATCTCTATAGATTTTTTTTTATTAAGGAGGAAACTCCCACCTCAAGCTAAGTCTGTCAGCAGTTATCACTTCAATTGTCCCTGCTCTGTCCTTAGAGACTCCATGCCAGATTACTTGGGTTAGGAACCAGAATAAAAAACTAGGCCAATAAAAGTGCCACATGACCAGAGTGCTTACAGGAAGCTGGGAGAATAAATCCAAATCTTGAGTTTAGGCTGCAGACACAATGTGTTCTATGGGGGATGGGTTTTCTGACATCATTGCAGAAATCTGCAACAGGAAAGGCCTTGGGGCAGATGTGTACAGGTGTGGGCATCTTCAGCTGCTCCTGAGGACTGACACAGAGGTCACTCATTGCTATGGAGCCATATACAAACACACAAACAAAAGAGGACAAACTGTTAGACTTTGTAAGATGAATACAATTGACATTTTGGAAAGACCATTCGAGGCCTTTTTTGTGCTCTAACGTGAATCAAAGATAAGGCTGAAACAACCCTTCTCATGTAGCTGGAAGCAAAGCGGCTGTTTATGATGCAGCCTTCCTGTGTCAGCCAGCAAACACTGACTGACTTGTTGCTAGGCAGAGGTCCTGTCCTACCTCACAGAGCAGCATGAGAAAAGAAACCAACAATAGATTTATCTTTCGCACGAAACAAAATAAGCAAGAAAAGAATGACCAATATAAAGTAAGAAGTGGCCGGGTGGTGGTGGCACACACCTTTAATCCCAGCACTCGGGAGGCAGAGGCAGGAGGATCTCTGGGAGTTCGAGGCTAGCCTGGTCTACAAGAGCTAGTTCCGGGACAGGCATCAAAGCTACAGAGAAACCCTGTCTCGAAAAACAAAATAAATATATAAATAAATAAATAAATATAAAGTAAGAAGTGGTAAATGCGAAGAAAACAAAAGAGTGGGGGAAGTGATGAGTAAGGGGGGCGATCAGTTTAAAGTAGGGTCCTGAGGAGACCTCTGCCTAAGGTTTGGGGACAGATGGAGCACATTGTACAAAGATGCCAAAGTAGGCATCAGGGTAGAAGTGGTAAAGGAATAGAAAGCAGGCCAGCGCCTAGAACTCAGTGATGGAGGTCAGTGATGTGGAGACAAACAAGAAGGCAGGAAATGGTCATGGAAGACAAAGGTAGCCACCCATTGTCAGGAGTCTGGATCTTATGGGAAAGCCAAAGATATGTCCTTATAAGGGTATGATAAGACATGATAGTCACCGAATGGCCAAACACAAGGGAGACAGGCTTGAAGAGTATTGACCTGTCTTGCCTCAGGATAAGGTTGGTGAGGTGGATGCATTGGGACACATCTTGGAGGAAGAGCTGAAAGACTGGATGTGGTATAAGAGGAAGGAAAGAATTAAATATGGCTCTTGGGTTTCGCTCTGAATAGTTAAGTGAACTGCTTTCAAGAGAGATTAGGAGACTGGAGAAGAAGCAGATCTGGTAGGGAATGAGAAGCAAATTCTCCCTTGGTCATATTAATTGTCAGGTGCTAATTAAACCCAGTAATGGACCTACGAAGGTGGTAACTGCTCTTTGCTGGAAAAGTAGACTAAAGACATACCAAACTACCAGAAATGACTTGCCATTTTTCCTACACTGAGACAGCTGTGCTTATCAGTGTCTTCTGTAGCTCCTGGGCCAAAATGTTTGCAGCCGGAAGTTGGTGATAAATACAAAGTAAATAGGATAGGATGCTGACTAAGCCGGTAGGCATGAGAAGGTCTCGATTCCAGCGCAAGCCTTCAATGAACCAGTTGTCTAACTTTGACTCAAATTTTTCATCTGTCATATTGAAACAAAGCAATATGCAGATCCAAGTGATTGCTCGATGGATGGCAAAGTGAATCCGAAAGTATTTCATGATAGAGCTTTTTATGTTTTTATGACAGGAAAAGGAAGACCGTGAGCAAACGTTAGCCAGGTGGGTAGTTTTAGCAAGAAGGAAAGAGAGGAAGAGTCCCGTAGTGACCCATGCACCATTCTAGCTCCATGTTAGGAATGGAATGCTAAAAGTTGGGAATTCCTGATCCAAACCTCCTTCTGTAGCACCCTAAGGGAGAGCTACATTGACCAAGGTGTTTAACACATTCCTTTTAAAAAAGTCATTTTGAGTCCAAATTCAGACTGCAAAGGCAGAATTCCTTGAATCTCTTAGCTTTTAAAATCCTTCCTTTCCAAAGGAATTAATTTACAGCACTCTGATTGAGTATTCGCACAGTCTTCATCAATACCATACTCTATCTGGCCAAAGCCATCCCATTGTGATTGCAGGAGCCTTGGTATCTGGCACTGTAGCCTGGATGATTGACAAACAGTTCAGACCTCCGTTCCCTAGCACTGCATAGCAGTGGATCTTCTTGTTTGTTCCGTGGATCTTTACAGGGCAGGGGGATGAAGACCCTTTGAGAGGACTCGCGTGTGACATTTACTCTGAGGTCAAAAGCAATCATGGGGAAAATGTTAGCCTCTTTGCATGACTCAAGTGACTGTATTTTGGACTACTAAATGTCTCATTAAAAAAGAAAAGCCAGTCTTATTTGAAGAGCTGAAAACTATACATTTGTGCCTTTGTATTCTTGTATACACTTTCTTGATTTTGAGACAGGGTCTTTCTGTGTAGCCCTTGAAACACACAGATATCCTCCTGCCTCTACCTCCAGAGTGCCAGGATTAAAGGCGTGGACCACCATGCCCAACTGTATACAGGTTTTTAGAGTCAGCTAAACATGAAAGCGTGACAGTTACCATGAGAACATTTGTGCGGCTGTCTGCAAGTGTCCAAGGTGATGTTTCTTTTCCCCTCATAGAATTATTTTATTGGAAGAGCAGCTGGCAAGGCAAGGGAGTGCTGGGATTTGGAGTCCAGACCAATACAATTCCCAGGCCAGGGGGGGGGCTGGGATGGATGCCAGGGGCTGGGGCTACGCTCCCCACTTAACATTCCAGACTCTTTGGATATAGGGGTGACAGGAAATTGAAGTGATAATTATGATTAACATTTTAGGCTCTCTTTGGAAAAAGGGCATAGACTCAAGTCTGGCTACTTCCTCTGGGCACGGAGCAATGTGGGGAGGGGAGAGCTGGCTGTTGGTGGGTCCACCTTTAGTGGGAGGTGTGGCTGAACAGGCATCCTGATTGCTGTCATTCTGGAGACACTGGGCATTTGTTTCTTGAGGGAGGTAAGAAGGCAGGTGTCTAGGAGGAAAAAAAATATTGTTATTACTGAACCTGTGAAATGGGGCTAGCCTTGGGATGAGACACAATAGCAGAGGAAACCAGATTTTAGTTGGCATGTGTCTGTGACCCAGAGAGCTGGTGCCAATGAAGTCCCTGGAGCTGGTACAGGTGTTTTTGGCATTATGCTGGGAGCGCTTTGTAGGTTGGTCTTGGCTTACGCAGTAGGAGTAACCTGAAAAATATGTTTAAAACTGGAGGGTCAGGACCACTCCCACAGGGTATTTAAGTGGACTCCCAGAGGAGAAACACAGGGTTTTCAGGTCTGCATGGGCTCCCTACTTTCCTGTCTTCTCACATGGACTCGGCCACCCCAGAGCATCTTACTTAATAAAACAATGGGCATTTTGATTTGGTTTGATTTGACCTAATTGTACTTCTTGCACCGGCTGAGCTGCCTCTTTTCTTATTATTTTTACTTAACAGTATTTGCTGGCAATAAAGTTTGAACTTCCAAATGAAAATTGAAAGTTTGGATTGTTGACATTTGCCATTGTAAATTTGATAATCTTCAATGCCTTAAGTATTTTCCATTCAGGTTGGTATTAGTATTTATTATTCTGGGTTTTTTTTGTTGTTGTTATATACTTAGTGGCTTCATATTTAAAAGTCCCACAGAACTAGTGAACCAGAATTTTCTGAGCAACCAATGCATGGCATTATAAAATCATACATGGGTACCATTTTAGAGTACAAGTAAGACCAACAGATTTTTATGTGTGACCATGAGCTTTTGGTAGATGCAGTCTCACATTCCACGCTGCAAGTGATGTTTAAGCAACAGCTTGATATGACATCAAAGAAAAATAACCCAACTTTCTGAAAAGAAAACCAAAAAGCCATTTAAATGTTCTACCTCTCCCCACTGTCTCTGTGAAGATGGGCCATCGCTTGCTTCAGAAAGCCAGGCGTTGACAAGATTCACAAAACTGCTCCTGAGAGTGCCACACCTTTCCCTACTTTCTGTCTTCAAGAAAGAAGTTTTTTTTTTTGGTTTTTGTTTTCATAAAAAGACATTACTTATGTGAATAAGTCATGGTATTTTGATTATATTTTAAGTTTCTATGTCATATTTTATATATTTAAGTATTTCACAGTTTTACCTTCAAGTACAGTAAAGATGGATACATGTACCTCACATAGCCACAAGCCAAAGTCCTTATTGACTTTTTAAATACACTTTATAATAAAAAAAATCTTTGTTGGAGTTGGAAAGATATCTCAGCAGTTAAAAGCATTGATTGCCCTCTAGATGTCGTGGGTTCAATTCCCAGCACCCACATGGGGGCTCACAACCATGTGTAACTCCAGTGTCAGGGTAACCTGACAACCTCTTCTGGTCCCTGTAGGTACAAATGTGCTGTACAGACATACATGAAGGCAAAAACACTCACAGACATATTTTTAAAGTGTGTGTGTGTGTGCGTGTGTGTGTGTGTGTAAGCTTGTATTGTGAGTGAAGACTCACACGTGCCAACAACATATGAGCAAATCAGAGGACAATATCAGGTATTGGTCCTTGTCATACACTTTCTTTGAGACAAGGTCATTCTTGTTGCTTGTGGTAGCATATACTGGTGAGTTGGCCCTTGGGCTTCTGGAGAGTCTCCATTCTCTGCCTTCCACTTTGCCATAGGAGTGTAGGCATTATAGGCTTGCTTTGCTGCATCTAGCTTTACATGGGTTTTGGAGATCCAAACTCCTCACACTTAAATTCCAAGTTCTTTACACACTGAATGGTCATCCCAGTTCCTTTTTAAATATTTTATTTATATATTAATTATACACAGCAATTGGGTTCAATATAAGATCTTCATGCATGTATATAATACATTTCTCAGTAACTTTAAATGTCTAGATCAGTGGTTCACAAGACTTGCCTAAGACCATCAGAAAACACAGACATTTACATTATGATTCATAACAGTAGCAAAATTACAGTTATGGAGATCAATCTTCTGTCCTATATGAAGTTGGTGAAGATCTTTTCCCAATCTGTAGGCTGCCACTTGGTCTTGTTGATCATGTCCTTTGCTTTACAGAAGCTTCTCAGTTTCAGGAGGTCCCATTTATTAATTGTTGCTCCAAGATCAAAAACACTGATGACAGCTTATGCTGGAGAGGATGTGGGGTAAGGGGAACACTCCTGCATTGCTGGTGGGAGTGCAAACTGATGGAGCCACTTTGGAAATCAGTATGGCAATTTCTCAGAAAAATTAGGAAACAATCTACCTCTAAACCCAGCAATACCACTGTTGGGTATATACCCAAAAGATGCTCAATCATACCACAAGGACATGTGCTCAACTATGTTTATAGCAGCATTGTTTGTAATAGCCAGAACCTGGAAACAACCTAAATGTCCCTCAACTGAAGAATGGATAAAGTAAATATGGTACATTTATACAATTGAGTACTGCTACTCAGTGGTAAAAACAATGACATCTTGAAATTTGCATGCTACTGGATGAAACTAGAGAAAACATCCTGAGTGAGGTAACCCAGACCCAGAAAGACAAATAGAATATGTACTCACTCAAAAGTGGCTTTTAGACACAAAGCAATGAAAAATCAGCCTACAGTCTGCAACTCCAAAGAACCTAGGCAATAAAGAGGACCCTAAGAGAGACATATATGGAGCTACATATATGTAGAGAAAAAGACAAGATCTCTGAGTAAATTGGGAGCGTGGGGGGGGGGGTCACAAAAGAAGGTAGAAGAGGAGAGGGGAGGAAAGGGGGAGTGAATAAAAATGTAAAGCTCAATAAAAAACAATAAAAAAATTAGTTTTGAAGTAGCAACAAAAATAATCTTGTGATTGGGGGTCACCAGAAGATGAGGAGCTGTATAAAAGGGTCACATCATTAGGAAGGTTGAGAACAACTGGTCTAGAGAGTCACACATATTTTATTTTCTGAAGAGAAAGGAGCCAGTGTGTGGGGGGAGAGGCTGCAAGGAGAGAATTAAGCCATGAAATGAGAAACATTCCCTCTGCCATAGTTTCCCAATTTTTGAATTGCAGCAGTGTGGCCATCACAAGGCAGCCCTTTGTGAGTCATGGGTGCTAAGTAATTCTGTTTAATGTCTTTCCTGGGTTCTATTTCAATGTGCCTTTTTTGTAAAAATCAGGCAAAGCCTGGGTGTTTGACCCACAAAAACATGCATGCCCCAGAAAGTAAAACCCGCAGAAAGTGTACTCCTCTTGAAGGGAGCAGATTGTCTTACCCAAACGTGACTCCTCATCTTCCATGGAACTGTCTGCTATGGGTTAATTGTTTTCCAGTGATGTCAGCCCTGGTTTTCCGGGAGGTAGTTGATCACATGTCCAGGTACGATTTGTCCTGTCTGCAGCAGTCAGGCAGCAATGGGGGAGGAGAATGCTCAACAGTCTCTCTCTCAGCAGATTGTTGCTGTGGCGATCAACTGGGGAGGTGGGGTCACTGATTATCATATTTTTCTGCCTTTTCTACTTCATAACAACTGCCAACCATGTTCTCATATCCTCCAAAATAGAAAGTTGCTCAAATTACCTAGTGGTCCAAATTCCTAACTAACCTCAGGAAAAGAAGAGACTATTCGGAGTTCAACAAAGTCTATGGCTAATAAGACTCAGTGGATAAAGGCGATTGCTTTGCAAGCCTGACAACTGGAATCTGATCCCTGGAACCCATATAAAGGTGGAAGGAGAGAACAAATGAAGTTGTCCTTTCATCTGTAAACATGTGCTGGGGCATGTACACCCATATATACAATAACAAAAGTAATAATAATGATAATAATAATTTAATAAATAAGGCTGGAGTGATGGTTTAACAGTTAAGTTCTTTTTTTTTATTAAATTTATGTATTTATTAAGGATTTCTGCCTCCTCCCCGCCACCGCCTCCCATTTCCCTCCCCCTCCCCCGATCAAGTCCCCCTCCCTCATCTGCTCAAAGAGCAATCAGGATTCCCTGACCTGTGGGAAGTCCAAGGACCGCCCACCTCCACCCAGGTCTGAGTTCAGCTCCCAGCACACATATGGCAGCTTGAACCATTCATGACTCCAGATGCTAAATTTCAGGGGATTTGACACCTTCTTCTGACTTCCTCAGGCACACACACACACACACACTGTATATATAATGTGCAAACAATGAATTCAAACAGATAAAAATTAAATCTTGAAAAAAAACAAATACAAATTTGATTAGGAAAAGAGTAGGACTGATCCAGCAACCTGGACTGGAGTGGGCCTGGGATGGTGAACTCCAGGGGAACAGGAGCAAATCCAGACCAAGGACATTTGCGGAGGCAGTACTGAGCCAGAGACCTGGGCTGGAGTAGACCTGAGACAGCAAACTCCACAAGAGCAGGTACAGGGGAGCAACTGCTGAGCAAGCTAGTGGGCCAGAGCCAGAGACCTCTGCGGGTCTGGGCATGAATCTGGGACCTTTGAAGGAGTAGACCTGAGCCAGAACCCCTGTAGGTCTGGGAGTGATTCTGGGACCTCTGAGGGAGTAGGATAAACTAGGAGCTCTGTGGGTCACGGCGTTGGTCTGGAACCTTCAAGGGAGTAGGCAGGAACCAGAAACCACTGTGGGTCAGGCATGACTCTGGGACCTCTGAGTGGTTAGGCCTGAGCCAGGTCCTCTGCGGGTCCAGGCACACTCGAGTCTGGGACCTTTAAGGGAGAAGATCAGAGCCAGAGACTTTTGCAGGACCAAACCCAAACCAGGAACCTCTGCAGGAGCAGCTCCAGACCAGGGACACTTACTGAAACAGGTCTGAGCCAGCAACATGGGCCAGAGCAGGCCTGAGACAGCAAACTCCATGGGAGCAGAGCAAATCCCAGGAGTGCTGAACAACCTCCAGAAACATGAAGTGACCAATGGGGTAACTAGAACCATGGCTCTGACTACAGTGCCACGAGGAACAACCATCTGAGGCTTGGATCCACTGGCACCTAGAAGACTAATCCCCAGAGTCACAGACAGGCCTAACCACACCAATTAGAGGAAAAGATGAGTAGACAAGGTAAGAACGCATGCAACACCACAAAGAACAACACGACACCAGTAAAATCTAGAGACCCTACAACAGCAAGACTTGAACAACCAAATATAGATGAAGCAGGAGAAAATGACTTAAAAAATAACTTCAGGAGAATGTTTGATACTCTTAAAGAGGAAATGAGAAATTCCCTCAAAGAAATGAAGGAAAAAACAAAATATTGAAAGACATCAGCTAATCTCTTAAAGAAAACTAAAAAAAAAGCAATCAAACATATGAAACTATTTAAGACTTGAAAACTAAAATAGAGACAATAAAGAAAATACAAGCCGATGGAATTATAGAAACAGAAATCATGAGAAAATGATCAGGAACCACAAATGCAAACTTAAACAGCAGAATACAAGAGATGAAAGAAAGAATTTCAAGTGCTGAAGATACAATAGAGGAAAAAGACTCATCAGTCAAAGAAAACATTAAATCTAACAAAAACTTAACACAAAATATCCAGGAAATGTGGGACACCATGAAAATATCAAACCTAAGAATAATAAGTATGGAAGAAGGAAAAGAAGTTTAACTCAAAAGCACAGAAAATATATTTAACAAAGTCATAGAAGAAAACTTTCCCTACCTAAAGAAAGATATGCCTATGAAGATACAAGAAGCATAGAGAACACCAAATAGACTGGATAAAAAAAAAAAGTCCCCTTGCCACATAATAATCAATAATGTAAACATACAGAATAAAGAAAGAATATTAAGAGCTGCAAAGGAAAAAGGCCAAGTAACATAAAAGCAGACCCATGAGAATTACACCTGACTTCTCATTGGAGACAATGAAAGCCAGAAGATCATGGTCAAGTGTTATACAGACATTAAACGACCACGGATGCTATCCCAGACTACTATACTCAGCAAAATTTCCAATCACTATAGAAGAACAAAACAAGATATTCCATGACAAATCTAGATTTCACCAATACCTAGCCACAAACCTAGCCCTACACAAAATAATAGGAGGAAAACTCCAACTCAACGAAGTTGGCTACATTAACAAAAACAGACAATTGATGATCTCACAGCAGCAAATCCCAAATAAGGGGATAACACACAAATTAACATCACCAACAACGAAAACTAAATTAATAGGAGATAGTAATCACTGGTCATTAATATCCCTTAATGTAAATGGACTCAACTCACCTATAAAAAGACACAGGCTAAGAGATTGGATATGAAAACAAAATCCATCCTTCTGTTGCATACAAGAAACACACCTCAACCTCAAAGACAGACATTGCCTCAGAGTAAAGGGTTGGGGAAAAAATTCCAATCAAATAAACCTAAGAAACAAGCTGGTGTAGCTATCCTAATATCTAACAAAATAGAGTTCAAACTAAAATCAATCAAATGAGACAAAGGACATTTCATATTAGCTACAGGAAGAATCCATCAAGAGGAAATCTCAATACTGAACATTATGCTCCAAACACAAGGGCACCCTTGACCACATACTCAGTAACAAAACAAACTCAACAGATACAAAAAAATTGGAATAACCCCATGTATCTTATCAGATCATCATGGCTTAAAACTAGAATTCAACAGCAATACTACTTCCAGAAAGCCCACAAACACATGGAAATTAAGCAATGCTCACCTGAATCGTCAATGGGTCAAGAAAGAAATAAAGGGACAGATTAAAGACTTTCTGAAATTTAATGAAAATGAACACACAATATACCCAAATTTATGGGTTGCAATGAAAGCAATGTTAAGACACATATTACAAGGATTTTAAATATTTGGAGAAAGAAATTGAAGAAGACACCAGAAAGTGGAAAGATCTCCCATGCTCTTCAGTAGGTAGAATTAACATAGTAAAAATGGCAACCTTATCAAAAGCAATCTACAGATTCAATGCAATTTTGCCCATCAAAATCCCAACAAAATTCTTCATACACCTTGAAAGAACAATACTCAACTTCACATGGAAAAGCAAAAAACCCAGGATAGCCAAAACAAGCCTGCACCATAAAAGAACTTCTGGAGGCATCACAATCCCTGATTTCAAACTCTCCTACAGAGCTACAGTACTAAAAACAGCCTGTTTTGGGGGAGCCTAGGCAGTTTGGATGCTCGCCTTACTAGACCTGGATAGAGGTGGGCGGTCCTTGGGCTTCCACAGGTCAGGGAACCCTGATTGCTCTTCGAGCAGATGAGGGAGGGGGACTTGACCAGGGGAGGGGGAGGGTAATGGGAGGCGGTGGCGGGGAGGAGGCAGAAATCCTTAATAAATAAATAAATTTTAAAAAAAAGAAAACAAAAAAATAAATAAAAACAGCCTGGTACTGGCTTAAAAACAGACAGGAGGACCAATGGAACTGAATTGAATATTTGGATCTGAATCCACACACTTTCGAACACCTGATTTTTGACAAAGAAGCAAAAAATATCAAATGGAAGAAAGAAAGCATATTGAACAAATGGTGCTGGCATAACTAGATATCAAAATGTAAAAGAATGAAAATAGATCCATATCTATCACCATGCACAAAACTCAAGTCCAAATGGATCAAAGACCTCAACATAAAGCCAGCCACACTGAACCCTGTAGAATAGAAAGTGGGAAGTATACTTGAACTCATTGGCACAGGAGACCACTTCCTAAATATAATTCCACTGAGAGAAACAATAAATGGGACCTCCTGAAACTGAAAAGCAAAGGACATGGTCAACAAGACAAAATGGCAGCTTACAGAATGGGAAAAGATAGTCACTAACAGAGGTCTGATCTCTACAATCTACAAAGAACTCAAGAAATTGGTTATCAAAAGAACAAATAATCCAATAAAAATGGGGTACAGACCTAAACAGAGAACTCTCAACAGAGGAATCTACAATGGCTGAAAGACACTTATGGAAATACTCAACATCCTTAGCCATCAAAGAAATGCAAATCAAAACAACTCTGAGAGTCCATTTTATACCTGTAAAAATGACCAAAATCAAAATCACTGATGACAACTTATGCTGGAGAGGATGGGGGGTAAAGGGAACACTTCTGTATTGCTGGTGGAAGCGCAAGCTGGTGCAGCCTCTTTGGATTTCAGTATGGCACTATTTCAGAAAATTAGGAAACAACCTTCCTCAAGACCCAGCCATACCACTTTTGTGTATATATCCAAAGGATGCTCAACTGTGCCACAAGGGCATGTGTTCAACTATGTTCATAGCAGCATTGTTTGTCATAGCCAGAACCTGGAAACAACCTAAATGCCCCTTGACTGAAGAATGGATATGGACAATGTGGTACATTTATACAACGGAATACTACACAGCAGAAAAAAAGTTGACATCTTGAAATTTCCAGGCAAATGGATGGAAAACATCATATTGAGTGAGGTAACCCAGACCCAGAAAAACAATTATCATATGTACTCACTCATAAGTGGGTTTTAAACATAAAGCAAAGGAAACCAGCCTACTAATCACAATCCCCGAGAACCTAGACAACAATGAGTACTCTAAGAGAGACAAGCATAGATCTAATCTGCATGGGAAGAAAAAAAAAGACAAGATCTCCTGAGTAAATTGGGAGCATGGGGACCTTGGGAGGGGTTGAAGATGGAGAGGGAGGCAGGGAGGGGAGTAGAGAAAAATGTAGAACTCAACAAAAATCAATAAAAAGATTATTAGGAGTAGTTTTTCAATCTTTATTTATTCATTTCCCTTGCTAATAGAAACACATGGTTTAATGAAAAATTTAAATGTGCAAATATATACATGTATATTAATTTTATTACATGTTCTTTGTAGGCAGAGGTTTTTCTTTTTGGTTTTGGGGGTTTTGTTCTTAGTTTTTTTGTTTTGTTTTGTTTTGTGTGTTTGGGTTTTGTTGTTGTTGGTGGTGGTGGTGTGTGTGCACACAGTAGTACACATGTAGTGAGCAGAGAACATCTGTGAGACCATTTTTTCTTTCCACCATGTGATTCCTGGTGACCTGAACTCAGGTCACTAGCCTACCCCTGAGCCATCTTCAGATTACCTTTGTTCGTTATTCTGTTATATGAAAAAGATGAGTAACTGACACAGAAAATCAGTATCAGTAAGGGCGGTTATAAAGGGAGAATATGAATTTTGGCCTAGAAACAAGTGGTATCTTCTCATTGTCCCTAAATAAATGAATTTTATTCTATTCTGTTTCATGTTCAGCCCTTTTCTGTCAATACAGAAAGAAAACAATGTACCCTGGGGTTTCCGAGGTAGCACCACATTCCCGTACTACCAAGCAGTTGAGTATGGAAGAGAGGAGAGTGGCTTCTGACCACTAATGGAGTGGTTGTCCGCACAGCGGCCTCTAAGATGCCCGTCACCTTGTTTCTTCCATGACACCCTGGGTCCCCATAGCCACCCCATGTCCAGATCCTGTTGTCCAGGTGTTCATTTTATGGTGTGTGGAGTAGTATGTTGCCTCCTTTTTCTTCTCCCACTGTGAACACCTTCCTTCTTTATTCTTCCCACACATTTAAGGTCTGGGCATCTTGGGACCCTTTGAGGAGGAAGTCAACCATCTGGCAGATAGGCAACTCCCATTGTCTCCTTCCAGACAACAAAGGCAAAGCTGCCATCTACTTGAATGAAGAAAGCATTTGTATTGGTCTTATAAATGCTAGCGTGGAGAAGGGAGAGAAATTCCAGGAGGAAACAATTAACAGCCAAGCGGTGGTCTGTGATATTCTCTCCCCAGTAACTCCTCTTAAGTAGACAATCTTCTCCATGCAGCCCTGGCCCTGGGCCTGCCTGGTCAGTAACAGAACAAAGGGCCAATTCTGTATTTCTCTCTCCAATGGGATTTGGTTGGAGTCCTCTTACTTAGGGAGGTCATTTCCCTAGCCTCCATCCCCACCCCAGACAGTAAGGAGCTGGGGTCCTTCTTGACTCTGTCACCTCCTGGAGATGATCCCACTTTCTGCTCTGGCTCCAGAGCTCAGGCAAGTGCCTGCTGAAAAGCTCCAAGGGTACTGTGACCAAAGGAAAGCCGAGGGATTCCTCCCTGAGTCCCGCAAAGCTCTCCTCTGTTTTGCATGCCCCCTCCCCTTTGTTCACTAGACGGAATTCAGACGGCCCACCTTTCCTTCTCTTCGTCCCACCATACCCTCTTCTTCCCTAGGCCACTTCCAAGAGTCTTTCTGCAGAAGAGTCGTCCTTGACCATGAACCATCACTACCTCCATCCTCCCCATCACTGCCTTTATTTCCTTTGTAGCACGTGCCAAAAAGTATTCAGTGACCTCATTTGGGCTTACCTGTTCATTTCCTTAATAACTCAGTCACAGTCAGGACCTGAACTTGATGGAGACCAGGACTCCATGCTGTGTTCATTCTGTATTCTTCCCCTCCAGCCACATCTGTCCACGAAACACTCGGTAAACAGCGTGAGCGGGTACAAGCATTGCAGGAAATTCTCCGTTCATGTCATTTATTTCCAAAGACAAGTGAACCCTGCTTTTACCTGAAGAGAACCCATTATTCCTATCTGAAAACCTAAGGAAATCACCAGGTTTGGGAATCAAAGTCAATGAACGTACAAGCAATTTCTATTCTTCATCTACAGAAAGCTTCAGCTCCATTGAAGAAAGGGAAATGTTTATTTTACTGAGAGATGAGTAGATGATTGGGTTGGGGGAGGGTGCAAAATCAAGAAAACGGAAAGGGGAGATGGGAAACACAAGGCCAGAAGCCCAGGTTTTTTTTTTTTTTTTTTTTTTAACAAAAGGTTTTCCCTATACCTGCATGGAAGGTATTGCCGTGACTGCTGCCGGCCCTGTTGGTGTTTGACGAGGAAAGCTGCCTTCCACACAGAAAGAAGGTCTGGCAGCAGCTCAATTAGCAGACCAGCCTGGTTGCTGCTCTTGGACTCTTGTCTAAACAGGACCTGGCCTTCAGGCAACCACAGGGGCGGGGGTGTCTGCGGATGGCAGCCCAATCCTGCCAGACCAACCATGGGGGAGGACCCTGCTCCTTCTTAAGTCCCAGCCAGTCAAGCCAGGGCTAGAAAGCCAGACAGACAGCCGCCCCTTGAAGTCTCCACCTGTCTTTACAGAACCTGGGAAGAGGAGCCCAGCCCGCACTAAGCGCTTGGGAACAGAGACCAGCCTGGTCACCTCTGCCGCATCACCTACGACCTGCCAGCATGACCAACCAGCTGACTGAGGAGCAAATCGCTGAGTTCAAGGAGGCCTTCTCTCTGTTTGACAAGGATGGGGACGGCTGCATCACCACCCAGGAACTGGGCACTGTCATGCGGTCCCTGGGTCAGAACCCTACGGAGGCTGAGCTCCAGGGCATGGTGAATGAAATCGACAAGGATGGAAACGGCACTGTAGACTTCCCGGAGTTCCTGAGCATGATGTCCAGGAAGATGAAAGACACCGACAGCGAGGAGGAGATCCGGGAGGCCTTCCGGGTGTTCGACAAGGATGGCAACGGCTATGTCAGTGCTGCTGAGCTGAGGCATGTGATGACCAGGCTGGGGGAGAAGCTGAGTGACGAGGAGGTGGAGGAAATGATACGGGCAGCAGATACAGATGGCGATGGGCAAGTGAACTATGAGGAGTTTGTCCACATGCTCGTATCCAAGTGAGGCTGCGCCAGAGGCTGCGATAGCCAGGCGCCCATGAGGCTCCTAAGCTGCGTGCAAGTTTTGCCAGACAGTGGCTACCCTCACTGTGGTGAGAATCATACCCAGGCCTTGGGTGTCTTTCCCTGTTTCCCAGCTTCCTCTGGGCTCTGTTGCGTCTCAGGCAAAGGGGACTTCATCCACCAGACTGCATTTTGCTTTCTCTTTTTTCTGCCAGCTTCCCACCTGCTCACACCCCTTGACAGAGAAAGCCTCAGGCTGAGACAGGCATCAACGCCTCCCAGCCCTCAAGAGCTGACACGGACTGTCCCATCTCTGCATGGACAGCGAGCCAAAGGACCCATGCTTCTTTTTTTCTTTTTCTTTCTTTCTTTTTTCTTTCTGTTTCCAACAGAAATGATCATTAACTCCATGGCATAAACCAGGCTGGAATCTCCCTGTGTGTGTGTGTGTGTGTGTGTGTGTGTGTGTGTGTGTGTGTGTGTGTAGCAAAAATGAAGAGGTCTTTTTAACTTAGTAGCATCTCAGAATCTCCTGGGTAGGGTTCTACCAGGCACCCAATGCTTGGCATCAAGAAGGCCTGTAGCCTGCATCACAGTTCCTGGAGCGTCTTAGACCAAAGACTTCATCTGCTGTTCAGTTTGGGAAACATCTGGGTATGGAATGAAAGGCAGTGATGGGGACGTCGATGACTGAGGTCGGGCCATCTGGAAAACATCATTTCCCTTAGGTGAAGCTCTGACTTGGTCCTTTGTGTCTCATGCAAACCTCTGTGGTTCTTTTTTTTTTTTCCTAAGCTGGGGGTCAGTTGTAACACATTTGTATTCATCTAGAAGGAGAGAAATTTGAATGACAGAGAGAGGGAGACTGTGGGGGAATAAATAAGATACCTATGTTCCTATGTTGTTCCCTTTTGTGTTTCTAACTAAAACCCTGTTTCCTCCAACTGTCATTTTTTGTTTGTTTTATTTTGTGTAAGTGCAATAAATCCCTGCATTGGTGCGTAGAGAAAACGTTTGGATGCAGTAAGTCTCTCCCCGTAATGATCAAATTGGTAGCAAAGAAAAAGTAGATATCTCAGTAAGGGGCTGGACATAGAGAGCTCTCTGAAGGAATGTTTGCCTAATATCCATGAGGCTCTGGGTTCTCAAGCATCACATAAAACGGGCATGGTGGTACAAACCCGTGATGCCAGCGTTCAGGAGGTAGAGGTAGCCAAAGTTCAATGCTGTCCTTAGACGCCAACCTGTGCTGGAAAATCCAGCTTTAGAAAAAAAAAGGAAATAAATACAATGCTGCTAAAATGCCTGTGTCAATCACCCAAGAGAAGGATCTCCAGCTCTTTACTCCTGTTTCCCTCCAGTCACTCTGATTGTTGTCAAGTATCTGGTAATGAGAAGGTTGAGGGGGGTTCTAACTGCAAGATGACTCCCGCCAAGGTGCAAGAGCAGCTCAGAGACCGTTAGCCCTGTCCACACTGGCCATGCCCAGAGGTTGCACTGGCTCGTCCAGAGTCTGAGAGGCCTCCTCAATCAACATCTGAGTGCCAAGGGGACTGAAAGTTCAATGTTTTGTGAGGTGGATCCGAGATTGGGACTCCGCAAAAATGTTGATCTTTCATGGTCCCCACATCCCCCCTCCCCTGCCATTGATTTCTCATTTGTAAAATAGTGAGGGTGGGTTCTGGAGTGGGACAGCCTGGGGTTGCAGCCCTGCCCTTCTCTTATCTGCATGGCTGTGCTCCTTTACGACACCAGGACCCACGCACTCTCCTTGTTAAGTGAGAGGCACCGAGTCTGTATAGGAACTCGCTACCATAGGGTAGCCAGGATGCTTTGTTTTTTCATCTTACAACTGAGGAACCTGAGGGCATGTCATAGGCTTGACCTCCTTCCTGGCTGGGCATGACCCCTTTGCCTTCACTGTGATGACAAGAGTGGCCTTTCTCCACACTGCAAAGGGTTATAAGAATGGTATTTTTTTTATTCAGTCCTGGTGAGTGAACCCAGGCTCTTATACATGCTAAGCAAGCACTATCACTGAGCTATATTCTCAGCCCATGCACACTGTTTTTAAATTTTTGATCTGTTTTTATTCTGTATTCATGATGTTTATAGGAGAGTGCAGGCGTCACCGTGCACACATGGAGGTCAGAGGACACTCTCATTCCCCCCGGGATGGAACCCAGCTTGTCAGACTACACAGCCAATACTTAACTTGCTAAGTCATCTCATCAGCCCAAGAATAAAACCCATCATGGAGTAGGTCCCTACGTACGCATAGAGGCCCCTTGATAAAAATATATGTCCTGTTACTATCATAGCTAAGGGTCCCTTCTAGCACCAATAGTCAACAAGGCTTGACACCCTCAAAATATCCCCAGCATCAAAGGCAGAGATGAGGCCAAAAACAAAACAAAACCAAAAACGCGCTTCCCGCTTTCTATACCAGCTCTGGTACCCGGATCACTGTCAATCCTCCCATCAGGAGAGCAGAAGAAAGTTTCGGACTGGGCTAACTAACCTCGGCTTTGCTAAGAGTCAGGTGTGACTGGACGTTTCCATTTGGGGATGAGTCTCAAAAGCACTAGGGACACAGTATCCAGAGATGACCGGATAGAAGCTCCCTGGAGTCGCTGAAACAGAAGAGCTGTGTATTGAGGTGTGGATATGGATCCCAGAGCCACCCACCCAAAGAAAACATGCCCTGTAGGGGCAAACAGAACTTGGATCTCCAGGGATTCTGTCAGCTCTCTCCTAGATTCTGCAGGCAAGCGAGGAAGAGAGGTCTCCAGTGGTCGGTCTTTCTGTACCCTGTAGATAGCCTGGCTGGTGCACTGCCTTGGAATCCTAACATCCTGGGTTGTGAGTAATGTGAAGTACATACAAACACCAAGACCACCTCATGCCCCTGAGTTTAGCTAGGAGGGGCTCTTTTTATATTTCCGGACCAGTTCCTGGCAATGCTGCTAAAGCAACCCTTCCATTTGTGATCCACACACCACCCTAAAACTACTCATGCTTACATGTTTCAGGCCTCAGAGCCTTTCATGTAGAATTCCTTTGCCAGGGCAGGAACTGGCAGGTAAGATGAGAAAGGCTTCTGCTTGCCCTCAGCCAAGAACTGACAGCGCCCCCCCCCAAGCTTCCCAGCAGGCGGTTCCCTTGGAAGTGGGGTGGTAATTAAAACTGGGTGGGGGGGTTGTTCCTCCTGTCCTGGAAGCTCTGAGGCATCAAGGTCAAAGTCAGTTAGCCCTAAGACAAGCTGACTATGCCTGGTCCTGCCTCACTGGTATTTACTTTCCTAAATACAATGTACTAAAACTGGTTTTGCAGCCTCCTGTTCTGGAGACTTAGGGTTATTTAGTGGAAAGCACCTGCTGCTTGGGCATACGGCTGGCCCCTCTTTCCAACCCGTTGAGTTTAGGGTAAGAAATAGCATTGTATCTACATCTCCTAGGAAGATGTGATCAAGTTTACTCACTCCAGAAGAGCACCAAATGAAAGATCAATTAACAATTTCACCCAAGTCTGACTTGGTGAACCAATGAGGATTTGAGGCTGATAGGAGCGTGGGTGAGGGATCACTTGAAGGAGCGTGAGTGACCCCAAACTGTTCAGACACATCTCTGAAGAGTTGTATCCCAGCATAGATAACCATTTCCCCAGAGCTGCTAAGATGGAGGCCCTCCTTCTATGTACGCCAGCATCTCCTAGGACTATCCGCGGTGCAGCAGAATTACATACAGTTAGGAGACTGATGGAAGGAAGAGTGGCTGAGATTTCAGATGAGGGTCTATTGACACTCCTACAAACACACACACACGCGCACACACACGCACGCGTGCACACTCGCACACACACACACACACACACACACACACACACTTCTATGAGAGAACACCACCAGATGCAGTCTCGAAGGTTTCTTGCAGGCAGCAGTAGCTCCTGTGATTATCTTGATGGCTGTTACGCTCCGAGGTCTGGATTCCACAAGAAGCAGATACAAAGCCCGGGCTCCTAGTCTGATCTGTGACCCCCTGAAAGAGCTTTGATATCGTGTGACTCCCCTGAACAGACTGGTGGATCCCAAGTCTCTTACCAGGCCTGGTAATGCCAATCTCTACAGTTAGGCATCAGCTACTCTGACTCAGTTTACCCAGAACAATGTACCCAGAACACAGTAACCTTAGCATCTAGGGTACCCAAGGCATATCATCACAATTCTCTCCACTTCCACGGCTTCATCTTCTTTTCCCTTCTTCATCCCCACAGTGGCTAGGACCCCCAAGGAATCAATCCTATCTAATTGCATATAGCAAA
This sequence comes from Microtus pennsylvanicus, assembly GCF_037038515.1. Taxonomy (NCBI): domain Eukaryota; kingdom Metazoa; phylum Chordata; class Mammalia; order Rodentia; family Cricetidae; genus Microtus; species Microtus pennsylvanicus. The sequence goes on from NC_134582.1 coordinate 121,624,374, forward strand.
GGGACAGGGGAGATGCTGTTTTGTTTAAGGAAAGAAGACAACATAGTTATTTTTTACTTAAAAATACTACAGTATGATCATCATAATTGAGAGTAGAAATCCTACTGCTTACTGAGTAAAGGCAAAGAGGTCAAAGTTCCTGGAGCAGCAGAAAGGAGCCACCAATTAATTAGTCATCCGTGTGTAAGGAGCAAGAAAGAGCTTGGTTTTGTTTTCTTCTTTGACAGACTCTGGAGCAGGTGCTGTACCTACAACATCCCCTTTCCTTTCAGACATTGAATAATCAGATTTAAACAACCTTCCTTCATCCCCCCAAAAAAGGTGCTATCTAACTCCAGCTTGGCAGAACATTCCATCTATCTTTAGAGGAAAGAATTTATAAATATTACCTCTACTTTCATGTGCTTTCACTGAGCTCCCTCATAAATCAGGACTCGAGGCTCCCACACTCCCAGATATATAAAGCTCGCTTGTGACTGCTGGGTTTCCAATTTTAAATCAAACACAGGCCAGCCTCACTGGCTCCTGTTTATCCTTACGGATTCCAGAGGCCAGTTCAAAGACGCTGAGAACCAGCCGGCTAAAAATGGCCCATTGTTCCTGCTAGAGAAATATAACGTGAAAACTCACATACTGGATGAAAGAGCTTTATATAGCATGAAGCAATGGGTGAAAATTATGTTTTGATTGTTTGTTTGTTTGTTTGTTTTAAAGAAGGGACAAAGAGGTGGGGAGAGAGGGATACAGAAAAGAGAGGAGATGGACGAAATAAAACAATACAAAATCTACAACCGCTACTGGGAAAGGTATGGGACGCAGCCCACATGTCAATCTCTCCATCACCTTGCTTTTCTTATGATTATTTCCAGGACAAGTCCTCAGCTAGGACTCTGAACTGGACAAGGGAAGGCAGGGGTTGACCATGGAGCCACTGCAGAAAGACTCCTCTAATCCACTCCCACGATGAAGTTCATGTCTGGCCGGCAGGTGCTGGGTGTAGGATAGGCTAGCTCAGTTCCCTGCATGGGAGAGAGGGCCTTGACACGGACCTAGGAATGACGACAGAGCTTCCACATTCAGAGGATATAATATGGAAACAATCAACGTTTCCTACACACCTTCACCAGATGCTTCGCTTCCTCCTAGAGCACTTAGCACCACCCAGGAGGGCAAAGGAGCTGAGTGTTATACACTTAAGTGTCTGAAAACTAAATATCAGGTAGGCCCAGGATGTTTTTCCAGCTCAGGCTGCACACCAGAGCGGCTGATCTAGGGATGGGCCATGGAAATCCAACCACATGTAGTCCTACCAGTCCACAGGAGACTCTCACCTCCCATAGCCACTAACCCAGCTGATTTAATTTATAGCACACGAAAAGCCCCAAAGACTCTGGTCCATGGTCTCCCATGGTAGAAGTGGAGCTTTTACTGGGCACGCTGACGCAAACCACTCACCACCAAATCCTCAAAATAAGTTGATATGACACTACTTTAATTCACTCTTCTTAAAGAAGATTGAGACTTCAAGACTTGAAATAAGTTTCAGCAGTTTAAGTTTGTGATTGTTTTTTTTTGTTTTGGTTTGCTTTTTCAAGACAGGGTTTCTCTGTAGCTTTGGAGCCTGTCCTGGTACTAGTTCTTGTAGACCAGGCTGGCCTCGAACTCACAGAGATCTGCCTGCTTCTGCCTCTCGAGTTTAAGTTTGTGATTGACCCTGCATCAGACTGACTCCTATGTTTGTATCCTACCTGTCATGCCAAGAAGCAGCACTGAGAACAAGTATTCAGCTCTAACAGAGGCTGTGAGCTCAGATAAGGGCACTACAGAAGAGACCTCCACAGAAAGGCCTACGACCACGGAGCAGAGAGGATTTGGAGAAAAACACAAGCCATTGTCACTGTCCTAAGCAACTGGGAGGCTTCTTGGCTTCTCAGCCACCATAACAGAAGGAAGAATCTGACTCCCACAAAAATACGCATCATGAGGGTCCAGATAATGGGCCTGTTCCCATTTCAAGGGAGCTGTTCTCCAAACATCATACGTTGGAGTTCTGTTGGCGACATTATAAAACGTGAGGGCAATTGGAGGTAGGGTCTGTGCAGAAGGAATCACCTGGAAATGAAGTCATTAGACTTAGTCCTAATCCAATATCAATGGAGTCTTTATAAGCTAGAGAAACTTAGACAAAGGCATGTATTCTTATAAAGATGCAAGAAGTTGGCCATCTATAAGGCAAAGAGAAAAGTTTACAGCAGACTCTCTCTTACACCCCTCAGAAGGAAGCCCCTCCCACAAGGAATCTCGGACATCTGCACTCTAGAACTGTAAAAGCACATTTCTTTTTTTTCTTTCTTTTTAAGAAGTCCAATCTACAGCACTCTGATACAGCAGCCTCAGAAAACTAACGTATTCAATCTAAGAGGAGGTGAGGAATATTCATAGTCTATTTCTCTTTACTCCCAGACCCACAAGGGTGGCTGCAGACCTTTTTTACAAAGTCCAGCTCTGATTTAAGATGAACACTTGAATGCATTGGCACAGGAGACTACTTCCTAAATATAACAGCCGTAGGACAGACACTGAGAAACAATTACTAAATTGGACCTTCTGAAATTGTGAAGCTTCTGTAAAGCAAAGGACAAGACAAAACAGCAGCCTGCAGAATAGGAAAAGATCTTCATCAACTCCACATTGGACAAAGGGCTGATCTCCAAAATCTACAAAGAACTCACAAATATTGGTCATCAAAAGAACCAATAATTTAATTTAAAAAAAGTGGGGTACAGACCTAAACAGAGAACTCTCAACAGAGGAATCTCAAATGGCTGAAAGAAACTTAAGAAAATACTCAACATCCTTAGCTATCACAGAAATGCAAATCAAAACAACTCTGAGATTCCATCTCACACCTGTAAGAATGGCCAAGATCAAAAGCACTGATGACAACTTAAGCTGGAGAAGATGCGGGGTAAAGGGAACACTTCTGCATTGCTGGTGGAAGTGCAAGCTCGTACAGCCCCTTTGAATATCAATATGGTTATTTCTCAGAAAATTATGAAACAACCTACTTTAAGACCCAGTAATACCACTTTTGGGTGTATATCCAAAGGATGCTCAATCGTGCCACAAGGACATGTGCTCAACTATGTTCACAGCAGCATTATTTGTCATAGCCAGGCCCTAGAAACAAACTAAATGCCCCTTGACTGAAGAAAAGTTAAGGAAGATGTGGTACATTTACACAATGAAGTACTTCACAGCAGAAAAAAATAACATCTTGAAATTTGCAGGCAAATGAATGGATCTAGAAAACATCATATTGAATGAGGTAGCCCAGACCCAAAAAGACAAATATAATATGTACTCCCTCGTAAGTGGCTTTTAGACATAAAGCAAAGAAAAAACAACCTACAATTTACAATCCCTGAGAACCTAGAAAACAAAGAGGACCCTAAGGGAGACATACATGGATCTAATCTACATGGGAAGTAGAAAAAGCCAAGATCTCCTGAGTAAATTAAGAATGTGGGGATCATGAGAGAGGGTAGAAGGGGAGGGTGAGGAAGGAAGCAAAGAGAAAAATATATAACTCAATAAGAATAATAAAAACTAAATAAAATTTAGGTTCATAGAGTCTTAGATTTGTACATTATATAGGTCATTTGGTTCAATTCCCCACTGTAGACAAAAAGCTTAAGAGCAACAAAATCTTTGAGGGTGACAATATCTCTAACCGTAACAGTGTTCGATGGTGCCAAGTGTCCAGACCAGTGGTGGATAACTCTTTTTCTTAGAAAGGTCATCCTTTGCTTAGCCTGAAATATGCCTTCATGCAACTTCACCTATCCAACTTTTCCTTCTTTTCACATTCTAGACAGAATGTAGAGAATCCAAAGAGAGAAGAGCCCCGTAGCCATGTGTCAGCGCCTCTAGTACTGGTACACGATGCTGTATCTCCCACTCCGTTTTCTCCTGGCTGAAGAGCATTCATCCCCTCAAGACTGTCTTACACAACCCATCCTCAGGCCCCCTCACTATACTAGTTGCTCAGTTCTGGACACTTGTCAACTCTCCCAAATCTTTCCTGTTGATAGATTTCAGATTCCCAGCAAAATTCAACCAATATCCATAGTGAAGGAACGTCCTGTCCTGAACATAGTACTGTAAATAATAAAAACCTACTAGTCCAACACAGACTTGGGCTCAAATGATATGATATCATAGCAGATATTGCTGAGCACAGTATGCACACACATAGTAGGTTTTTGGAAGACATGAAGATAAGATTCTGTTAGCAGTCTTCTCACTGCCGTCATGGAATAGCCAACAAAGGAATGCAATGGATAAAAAGTTTATTTTGACTCATTGTTTCAGGGGGTTTCGGTCCATCATCGTGGGGAATGCATGGAGAAAGGCTCGAGCAGCAGGAACATGTGTCAGAAACTCATTCATGTTTCAGCTGTAGGACTGGATATAGAAGAAAGGATCAGAAGTAGAACCCAGCTATCACCTCAAATACATGACCCCAAACGACCACCTCTGTCAGCCAGCTTCATGTACCAAAGGTTCCACAGTCTTCCCCAAACAGTGCCTCTGTGTAGGAACCAGATGTTTAAGCACATGAATCTGTGATAGGACATTTCATATTCAATAAAATATAAAAATATACAGGCCACGATGGAAAGCTCAATAGATATATAGGCAAAAAAACATGGGGGAGTACATTGGAAGCAGAGAGGAAGATATACCTGGGAAGACTTGAGAGGTGATTATAAACCTATGTCTTGAAGGCAGTCAAACAGATAAGCTCAACAGAGATACTTTAAGTAAAACAAACAAGATATGAAAATTCATAAGCACAGAGCTACCTCTTTGGGTGGTCGCTTTCTCCGAATCCTTATGCATTTAATTCTGGTTTTGGAAGTACAGAGAACTTCACTGACTTTCCAATGGCCCCAACTTCAGCCCCAGGCTAGATTAGAGGCCTTTCCTACATTTTCATACTTTTCATAAACGCCACACTGTATCCCATTTCTACAGTTTGACCTTTTCTTTTCCTCTGAATCATTTACATCTCTAGTCATATTTACAGCCAAATAAACAACGAAGGACCTGGCTTAGAGTTGTTATTAAAAATAGGCAAGTTGATTGGAGCAAATAGAAGACTCACATATGCCTACTTAGAGATGTTCATGGTGATGATGGTAAGATGGACTTGTGTAAGGTCAGGAAGAGCTTGCCCTGCCATTTGTAGACTCAGAGGTCCATACTGCAGGCAATGGAGAGTCTTGAATTGATGTAAGAGAAAGAGAAAGCACAATGGTAGCTATTGGAAGATAGAAGTTGTGGAAGATAAGGAGACTATATAGGACACCTGGGAAATAATTCAAGCAAAATGCTAACCTCAGTGGGTTTGGAGCAAGGATGGAACAATAGGTGATAATGCCAGAAAGCAAGACATTACCAAACATATTAAAAATCACAACGTCACAGGGAATTCAGAGCGAGAAGAGGCAAGAAAGACCCCGGCAAAGGTCTTGATGGTTATCGCTAATCTCTGAAAGTGAGAACTGAGAAAGGGAAGAGTGTTTTGGTGGTTGAGGACATGGAAGGAAGGACAAGATGATAAATCTGTTTCAGTCTTGTTGACTTTCAGGTGATAGCACTTACAGATAAAGTACCAGATCAAGACTGAGGATCTGGGCACACATCAAAGTACACAAAACTGGAAGAAGCAATGAGGCATTCCAGGGAGTGTGTAGAAGGAGCAAACCCAAATCTCTAACCTGGGTTCTTCTTCCTTGTATGCCTGCAGATGCACAGGGTTCACTTGCAGAAAAGCTCGTGGTTCTTTTAAGGCTCTACTCTTATTGTCTCAAACAATGAACTCTGCAGTTGCTTTTGGCACCGGACTCAATGAAGTATTCAGCCATTTCTGTTCACTCTTGTAGATTTGGCTCTAGACAGATCCTAACATGAGGATATTCCATGCTAGTGAACATCTGTCCATCAGAGCTCTTCATTCTCCACCAGGCCTTTGCCAATGGGCCAGTCTTTATTTCCACTTACAACATGGACACAGTTTCTGCCTTTTCTTTTTTCCAGAAAGCACAGAAATATCACACTTTGAATGGGAAGGGCAGATGACTATTCACATCATCTGTGAACTTGAGAGAATCAAAATACCATGCCACACTTCCCAAGACCTCCAGGATTGGTTGGCCAGACCAGACTCAGTCACTCCTGGGCCTCAGGGTGTCCCTGACCATAGCAGGCATGGAACCACATACTTTTCCAAGTATGTGGAATACAGACTTGAATACAGATATGGTTAGGAACAAAGACTTAACAACTCAGACTGTGAAATCAACCTGGCCAGAGACTGTAGTCTCTACCCTAACATACTGCATCTTCCATTTCACCACCACCAAGAAAGGGAGGAGGAAGCAGAAGCTCAGGGAAGAAAATGATACTAAAGTTATTATTGTCAGCACCTGAGTCCTGGTAGCCTCATCTGGACCACCTGCCCTCCATAACCTGGTTAAAGAGACAAGTCACAATGAAATGTAGGAAAGGAGTTTCAATGCAGCCGCATTGGAAAGAGGAAGAGAGAAGTCCGTTGACACTTAACTCCAAACCCAAGTGCTTTGGGGTATGGACATAAAGTTTATATCTAAATAGACAGACCTACTGGACCGGAGAGGTAACTCAGGGGTTACACACATATCACCCACATCAAGTGGTGGTCACCCATAACTCCAGTCCTTGGGGACACAGTACTCTCTTCTGGCCTCCTTTGGCAACTGTACTTACATGTGTGCACTCACGCACACATGCACATGTGCACACATGTGGGGAAGTGTTAAAAATAAAACACCTAGCACATGCCTTTAAAACCAGCACTTAGGAGGCAGAGGGAGGCAGTTCTGTTTGAAGCCAGTCTGGTCTTCATAGCAAGTTTCAGGCCATCCCGAATTACATAGTAAGGCCCCATCCAATAAACAAACTAATAACTCTGTAAGTAGAGAGAAAGAGATATACATAACAAAGCAGTCCTGGTCAAGGTGTGGTCTTGCCCACCATTGACCTGTCATTGCCCAAAACTCGTCTGCCTACTAAGCTGTTGATCTCTTTCTGGAAGACAAGCTTCCCTTCTGGTGGGTACTAGGCTCCCTCACACCTTCTTTCTCTCAGGATGGAAGAATTACAGGGAAAATTCCAATTTCTTGATCATTTCCACGGTCTGATAAATAAAAGGAGAAGGCCCAACTGTCTGTTAAAACGACCTTGGTCCTTATCGGTTCTCCACTCTTTGGCTAAGATCAAGTACAGGACGTCTCCAGTTCTTCCAGTTCAACTGCAAAAGTACTTCATAGTGATTAGACTAGGATCTTTTAATTCAGGAAGAAAGATTAGATGGAAGGGGAGGGATACTTCTTCTTTCCCAGAAAGAACTAAGTGGTCTTAAACAAACAAAAAAGTTGTCTGAAACAGGCGAGATTCAGATTAGACATGCAGAAGAATTTCAGAAAGATCAAATTTGGAGACAGCTATTGGGGAAACCAAACCAGAGCAAATTACCCTGCCCAGGGGCCTTGCCTGGATGGAATAAAAGCACCTTTGTGTCTCCTGAAGTCCCTGCCACAGAGTTTGGCGTGGAAAGCCCTTTCTAGGAAGGTTTACAGGAGACTTACACAGGGAAGCTTTTAGAGTGGGAGTGGTCCCAAGAGACACCAGCTGCATTTCCAAGAACTAGGCTATCCAAATAAAAATCCTGGGTCAACCTTCTTTACCTAAATTTAAAAGGAAATCATTGGGTTTTCAGTCTGGAGTCTTGGTAGCCTTGTGCAAGTCCCAATTCGGCCCAGGGGTAACTTTTAAAATGTAAAATAAGACAAGTATTCCCAAAGGAGACTTGAGAGGACAGAGTAAGCCTTTATTTGTAATCTGAAGCCTGTGAGGAAACCTCAGCTCTGCCGACAAAGTGAAGTTTCCACTGAAAAGGAACAAAAACATGCAAAGAGGTTTGGCAATGACCGAGCCCCGCGTTTAAAAAAAAAAAAAGCTTTGGGGATACCAGGAAAGCTGAAAGAACAGCTAAGACAGACTTCTCCAACCTAGAACATAGGGATCTACAAGGCTCATAGAACATGGTGCTCATACCTTCCACATTGCCATCCCACAGTTGTTGTGCTTTCCTGTCACTTTAAGGGACAAGCCACGCCCACTCCCATTACCTCTGACCTGCCCACCGCCATCTTGGGCCCTTCCTTGACATGGTGCTTTTTATTATAAAAAAGACCTGGGAATGTTATAGTTTTGGTCCCTTTAAGAGACAAGCCACACCCATTCCCCTCCCCATCCGCTGAGGCAGGCTTCAGCTTCCGGCCTGAGTTCGCTCTCTTTTCCATCTTCCTCTCAGAGAGGCAGCTTCGCTTCTGCCTCCCTCCCCACTTCTCTGATTACCCCCTTCTCTGTCTCTTTCTCCTCTTCTCTCTCTCTCTCCCTCTCTCTCCTTCTCTCTCTGTCCCCCCCTTCACCCTTCCTCCTCCATAACCCCCTGAATAAACATTCAACCTCACCCTGCATGTCGTGTCTATCCATGTTTCTGTCTTCTGCCTGCCCGCCATGTGTCTCCCTGCCTGGAACCAGCCATTGCTCAGGGACCAGCAGCCATCTCTGCCTGGGGCCCACTGCCTGCTGCCACATGGCCCGCCACCACTGCTCTGAGACCAGCAGCCATCTCTGCCTGGGACTGGCTGCTCCCAGGGCCCGCTGCCTGCCACCACATGGCCAGCCGCCACCATTTGGGACCTACAGCATTTCTGCTGCCTACTGCCACGGGGATCTTGCAGCATTTTTTTAAAAAAGAATAACAACAGTGACCTGGGTAAGAGGTGGAAAAGGACGTTTCTCTCTTTACTGTCACAGCTTCTTTTATTACAGCGAAGACAGTGGCTGATGGTGTTTAGAAAATGAACAGCCAGATACTTCCTTCAGTGTTCATTTCATTCACTCACTCATTCATTCATTTATTCCGATCTGAGTGGTATCTGTTGAATGCCTGATCCATAGCAGCACTAAGGACATTGAGTTCCCTACTTTCAGAGAGCTAATGTCCTAATGTTTAGTCCATATAAACACACATGATGTACTGAACACATCTCAGAACTAAAATATCCCCAGCACCAGGCTGGAATGATAACTCAGTCACTAAAGCACTCGCCTTAGTCTGAGTTGTAGCTGCTGAGCCCATGTATAAAAAACCCAGGCATGACACATGCTTATAATCCCAGGAATGGGGAGGTAGAGAAAGGTGGATCCCTGTGGCACAAGTAGACTTGGCTTGGTTTATGTAAGCAAGCTCCAGGCCATTGGAAAACCCTATCTCAAACAAAACCAAAAGCAATCAAACAAAACCCTTGGGACTGTGAGATAGGTGAGATAAAGGAGCAAGCCACCAAACCTGATTAACTAAGTTCCTCCTTCTTCATCCCAGCGTGGTAGAGGCAGAGAACTGACCTTGAAAATTGTCTCCTAACCACACAGACACACACCCAATAGGGCTAACTAGGAGAAGTAGAAGGCACTTAAAGAACAACAACTGAGGTTGTCCCCTGGCCTCCACATGGACAATCAAACCCATGCCGTGTACCAGCATACACACACACACACACACACACACACACACACACACACACACGCACACACGGGATAACTAGGAGGAGAAGTAGAAGGCACTTAAAGAACAACAGGTTGTCCCCTGGCCTCTACATGGACAATCAAACCCATGCCATATACCAACATACACACACACACACACGTACCTATACATACATGAACACGTGAACACATATATAAAAAAAAAGAAAGAAGGGAGGGAGAGGGAAGAAGGAGAGGAAATCTCTAATACTGGCTGTACAATTCAAAAGAGGAAGAATTTCATATGGCACATTTATAACTGATCGCATAAGCCTCATTATCACACACATTAATGTTAGGCAAGAGCTACGTTGGTCACTGCGCCTTCTTAGGAAGAAAATTCTGCACTCTGTTATACATTTGGTGATTGTGTTTCATACAGGACAGCTTCTGGCTCTGTACATTACAAATATCTTTGCTTTTGCTTCCTCATCCTACCGAAGCCAGAACTATGGGAAACATCCATGAGATAACAAGACGCAAAGCTCTGAACCCTCAAGTCACAATGGCAGAGGGCAGTTGCTGTAACTCAGAAGGAAGCCATGTCTACACTAGGACAACTGAAGATAATTTAACTGAAGCGAAGAGACTAAACCTCACCTAGGAGAGGGGAGGGGCAGCAGTCCTTAATGATGAAAGCAGCTAAAATCGAATGGTTTGCCAAAATAATTTAAAGACTATATAAATGAGTATATATATATATATATATATATAAACCCCTTCCATGGCCTTGGGAGGCACCTTCTTCCTCAACCTCCCAGGCTGAATTTTCATCCTGGCAAATTCATATCTGAGAAAACATGAGTGATGTGACCATCTAACGAGGCTCAACCCTTTGCATAGCTTTGAATAATTTTTTCCCCTTGGGAGAACAGAGAAGTCTTCCAGTTGCCCAGATTCCAAGCTCTCGAGGCTGGAGCAGATTTATGTCCAAGACTCATAAACACAAACTTAAGTCAGGCTTCTTCAGAAGTTCCAGCAAAGATACTAAGTCGATTTATCTTTTTTTTTTTTTTTTTTTTTTTTTTTTTTTTTTTTTTGGTTTTTCGAGACAGGGTTTCTCTGTGGCTTTGGAGCTTGTCCTGGAACTAGCTCTGTAGACCAGTTATCTTTTCTTTTGTCTTTAGGTCTGCCCTTCTTCTTGTCTCCTTTGTATAATCCTCCTGATGTTGCTTATTGTTCGGAGTCTCCTCTACTGACTTTCCATGCTGTCCTTTCTGATCCTCAGAATCTTCAGCTAAGTCCTCCCAGGCTTTCTACCCACACTTTCTCTCCCAGTGATTCCCCTCTCCCATCTTCCTCTCCTTCCTCCCCATCGTCCTCCTCATCCACATCCTTTTTGTCCCTCCTCTCCCTCTTCCTCTCCTTCTCTCTTTATATCAGAATCTCAATCTCTCTCTCTCTCTCTCTCTCTGTGTGTCTTCTTGTTTCTTTCCTTTTCTCTGATTCTCCATCTATTCCCAGTACCTTCCATAACTTTGAAAAGCTTTTATGAACCCTTTCCCTTCATGCTTCTGACTAGGGCACAGAACAGTGGGAACTTGTCCAAGAGTTCCAGGTAACACACGGGTAGTGCCCCTGAAGGGCAGGTCCCATGGTATAGTCTATGCCCCAGACACAAGAGATGAACAGGTCAGATGTCTGGGACACTCTTCCTAAATAGCAGTTTTTCTTTAATTCTATTCCTGTCTTTCCAAAGACTTGTATAACCTGCATATTTATTACCCTATTAATGACTTCTACATAACTTTGATTTACTATAAAGAATAAAGCAAAGAACTTGTCCTCAAACAAACTCTCTCTCTAGGGTTTAGCAGACAACATATCACATGCAAGTAATAAAACAGATGATGTTTACTATGATGAATGTGCCAGATCGGAGGAGGAAGAGCCTAGGACCATTGAATTCCTTGCAGAAGAGCAGGGCTGGGCTGTCAGTGGAGGCAGAATGGGCTTGCAGAACCAGAAGAGAAAGAGAACATCTTAAAAATAACAAGTGGAGCAAAGCAGAGTCTGGAGGATGTGCCAAAATGGTCTAAGGAGAGTGAGGAGACTGTTTGATCCAGACTCTGATAGCAAGCCAGTGGGTAGTGAGGACGTGGGTCTGTCTCATTATGAACAAGTTGCCATAGTAAATACTGTGGAGCAGGCAGCTTAAAGAGCAGGCATTCTGTTTCTTAGCGTGGAAGGCTGACACGTCCAAGGTTAACGAACCAGCAAGATTTGCTTTCTTATAAAAACTGCCTTCCTGATTTGCAGGCCACTGGTGTTTGACCTTGCTTTCAAGGGGCAGAAGAAACAAAGTCTCTTTCGTCTCTTTTAATAAGGTGATTAACCTTTCTGGATTAGAGCGCCATCCTTATTATTGCCACTGAACTTTAACTACCTCTATAAAGGTACTCAATTCAGTCACAATGGAGTGAGGGCTAGAAGATGTGAAGCTGGGGGAACATGATATTCGATCCAGAGCAGAGACCCATCAACACACAAAGTTAAAGAGTTGCGGAGGCAAAGAGAGTTCAGTCTGTAAGGTGCTTGCTGTGCAGGCACAGGACTGAGTCTGACTTCGAGCCCATATGAAAAAGGCAGGTATGGCAATGCACATTTGTGATCGCTGCTATCAAGGATGGAATACACGCAATCTTTGGGGCTCACTGGCCATCCAGCCTAGCCAAACTGCCGAATTCCAAGCCAAGCAAGAGACCCTAACTCAGAAATCAAGGCAGACAGCACCTGTGTGCCAATGCCTCCTGCTGACCTCTGGCCTCCACACAAGTGTGTACATATCCGCACATGCGCCCACTCTCATGAATGCACTTCCCTCCCCCAAACATACACCTTCTGGGGACAGCCAGCACCTAAGAGGAGGGGAAAACTGATAAAATTTTCTCACTACCTGAGACTTCCTTGAGTCTCTTGGGGTTAAAAGTATAGCAGTCCAGGTCCTGCATGGCTGAAGCACCCCTGTCTAGTGGATGAGACCATCAAGAGCAAAATCCAACCTGCACTGAGACTTCTAAAAGTCATCTCATTGGGGATAAGGACTCAACCTAGCGTGGTTTTCTGCCCCTCCCAGAAACTTTCAGAATTGTAAACTTTCAGACTCACACAGAGAAAATCCAAAGTTTAGCCCCACAAACTTGTAAACAAAATCGCCGCATTCCAAAGAGCCCTTCCTCGGGTTTAGGTGTTTTCTCTAAGAAGTTTTAGAACTGCCTAGTCTTCCTGGAGGGAACCCAGCCGACTATTGCTGGTACCAGTCTTCCCAAGGATCACTATAATAGCAGAGAAAACAGAAAGAATCCACGCACACATGGAACTCAGCTACAAGGGAGGTAATTTAAGTTAAAGCCCATCTGGGGTTGGTGAGGGTGATATAGCAAGAGAGGAAGTGAGGCAGAAGAACCCTGGAAACCTAGGGTCTATTTTCCATGAAGACTGGATGATTTAGAAGCAATCTAATTTGTTTGACACATGGTTCTGGCGATCAGGAAGTATCAGAACATGGCACTGGTGCCCAATGAAGCCCTTTGGGCTGTGTCATACCAGGGCAACAGAAGGCAATATGCACCAAGATAAAAGGAATCAAAACAGTCATCCTTTTAAGGAGCATTTTATCAGGAGTTTGCCACTTACACAATAACTAAGTCTGTCCCACCTTAATGACCTTTCAGGAGAGCAGAAGCTCCAAGACCTAACTGCCATCCGATGCCTCTTATCGCTGCCATATGGGCTGTTAAATTTCAACATGAACTTTAGAGAGAGCACTGCAACCATAGCACTAAAAAAACAGACTTTTAACAGTCTCCAAAGTCTTATAAACTGGAGTCTGAGAATAAGCCAGTGAACTTCGACGTGAGGGCTGTGGATGACCTTGACAACAACATGACCTTGATGGGGGTAAGAAGCTAAGGTAGACAGCCTCCAGGGTGGTCTCTAGTGACCTCAGCCTCCTGGTGTGAAAACCCTGTTGTAGCCTTTTGCCACTTGGACTGGAGTTTATGTCACCAACAGAATGTAGCAGTGCTGATACGTCACCTCTGAGGTTGGGCTGAAAAGAGGATGGCTTCTGTTTTGTGCTCTTCCTCTTTCTCTCGGATCCCTTGCTCTGGAGAAAGCCGACTGCCATACTGATGAGAGCTTCCAGCAGATTCGGAAGAGGTCCTTTGCTAAGGAGCAAAGATCACTGGCTCACAGCCAACAACAGCTCACACCTGCCAGCAATCACGTAAGTGCCCTTCATGTGATGTTAGCTCTTGGTGATAACTTGACTGAAAACTCATTAGACCTCGAGTTACATGGACCTAACCAAGCCTCTCTCGAGATTCTAAGCCATAAATGATTACAGCCAAGTAGAAGTTTAGATGGAAGATAGTCCCTGCTCACTTGATAGTCAGAGACGCACCCTTTCTGTTCTAAAACAGATATTATGTGCTTTGCAATTGAGAATTCTGTATCTCCTTAACTCTCCATCTGAATAAGCTTTCTGGCTCTGACTTTGAGAAGACCCAAGCATAAAGTTCCTCTGCTCTTCTCACCATAATTAAAAACCATGACTTCAAAGAACTGCAAAGACATGTTATCTAAGAAGGACATTCCTCTCAGCCCTAAACCAGGTTCCGGGCACTCTCAGGAAAGAATCCACTGCTTTGGCTAACACTTCATTCACATGCATAGGCATGTTAGCAGAATGAAATTAATTTAATCAGAACTTATGTCATAGATTATAGAATCTGTAAGACAGGAAAAAGCAATCTCACAGTGAAAATTACAATATTTCTTTTAAAAAATTTTTGAGTTATGTTTATAGATCTTTATGGGGTTACCTTAGAGTGATTTGATATAGGGAAGTCATGTGTGATAATCAAATCAGGATAATAAGCATTTCTATCTGTTTAAACATTGCTTTTAGGAGTGAGAAATTCATATTTTTCTAGTCATTCTGAAATATATTAAAGAATGTTTTAATTAATTATTAACTTATTGTGGTATATAAAAAAATGTAGTTTCTCCTTTCTGTATTTTTTTCTTCCTCTTAATTGAATTTCTCTTTGCCTCATTAGTCTCATGGTCTTCCAGTCTCTGATGCCTACCGTCCCAAACCACTCCTCTGCAAGATCAACATACTAATATACACAAATGAGTGAGAATGTGTGGTATTTATCTTCCCTGCTTGCCTTATTGCATTTAACTGATGACCTCCAGTTCTGACCATGTTCGTGCAAAGGACAGAAATTCTTGAACATTGTTTGACCCAAGAACTTTAAAATGTACCATAACATCCAGTCTTCTGGTTGTTTTAACTTTAAAGAATATTTATGTTTCTTCAAAAATGTCATGAACGTTGATAGAAACACGGCCAATGCCTTGCATAATTCCAAGGGCATCTTAACACTGTTTGCCGCCTAGATTTATGTACGGCGATGGTCCTCAAATACAAGAGGCAAATAAGGACTATGGTTTAATGTGTAGAGTTTTCCGGTGTAGGAGGACAGAAAAATTCTGGAAATGAATGGCTGATCAGGTGATGGTTACACAAGATGAAGGGCACACTTAAACCCCCTAGGATCACAGGAGAAGGTACAAGTAGCAGGTATCAAGTGCTAACGTGTTAATTAATGCTGCATATGGAACAAATAGGGAACCCTGAGAGAGATGGTATTACACTGAGTCCTCATGCATGGCCGAGAGTTCATAGTCAGCTCCTAGGCCTCCCAGAATTACCTTAGAAGAGTTTGCACCATGCCTCTTCTGGTTAAGATACAACTACCCACAGAGGAGAATGTCACACAAATGGAAAGCGAGGGCATTGCCTGAAACCGTGAGTGTGGTTACTGCTGAAGGAAAAGCAGAGGACCCAGAGGAAACAGCAGACTAGCCATGATGGATGGGGGAGAATGGCCAACTCGGAGGAGCCAACCAGCAACAGATAAGAATCACAGGCCGGGAAGGAAAAGACTCTGAAGTAATACAAAGAAAACACAGACACCAGGACACCCCTTTCCCCGATTATACCCTGAAGGCTCAACTCCATTCCTGCAATAGAATGGCCTACTTCTGGGGAACTCAGTACAATCACCTGCTTTGTGCAGTAATTAGAAGCCTTCCAGGAAGGGGAGAGTTTCTAAGCAGATACCAGTGGTGGGGCGCTACCCTAGCCTGGATGAGGCCCTAGGTCTAATCCCCACACAACATCAATCAAGTGTGGTGGTGACACAGCCCTGTAATCTCAGTGCTCAGGAAGCTGAGGCGGGGGGGGATTAGAAACCCAGAGTCATTCTTGGCTACATAAAGAGCTAAAGGCCACCAAAAGGAAGATGAAACCCATCCCGCTGTCCCCAGTTAGTTATCCTTGAAGATCACTACAGCATTGTTCTGTCTGGAGACGTTTATAATGGGGACACACCCAGACAGAAATAGGTTTTTCCCCTTTTCAGAAACACCGCTTTCACAGGCATCTCTCTTTGGGGATGAGCTCAATCACCAGTGGTTAATTTGCATTTAATTACAGCAACAGAGTTTAAAACCAACAACCTATATTTTTTCTAACGCAGAATTTATTGTACTACATGATGTATTTGGTGTATTACAAAATCACTCTCTCTTTCTGTGTGTATCTGTCTGTCTGTCTTCCTCTCTTTACTCTCTTCCACCTGTGGCCAAGAAAGCAAGGGAGGAGAGAGAACACACTGCAAGTGCACACTTCAGTAGTGAGGGTTTTTTTTTCCCCTGAGGATGGGAGAGGTCCTCCATCTCACCGAAATGGAATGTACCTCTCTAGATACAGTTGTCTACCCAGCAGTCAATCAGCCAGACCCATAACAAGATGTCTTTTCTTTATCTGTTCTTGTGGGAAGGCTCTCGGTGACATAGCTAAAGCTTGCCAAAAAGCTGTAACCCTCTTGCCTCATCCTCCTAGGAGTTGGGATTACAGGCATGTGCCACCATGGTCCCAGATTCCTGTTTGAAGACTTTGTACAAGCACAGCACTATCCTGTGAGTCCCAGGGGACAGTGGGTTCTGCCTGGACAGCTGACAGGCCTCACACAATGCCTGAGGGGACCAGTGCCGGCTCCTGGGACAGCATGCCAGTATCCAGACCTCCGGAAACTTACCCAATGGTTTGTGGGCGAACCTGACTAGCTCTAAGGTGGTGTGGACAAAGCAGACATTGATGTGATGACAAAGAAACAGGGGCCTGGGACTGACGGCATGGGCTTGCCTCAGACTGCTGAGCGTCTAGCCAGTGACCTGGAAATGAGCCTCGATCAAAGGAGGGTGGCTTATAAAACCAGGCCATGGGGCTGCTGGACAGATGAGGCTAAACAGATGTTCTCTCTGTCCTAGAGAAGACATGGTATCCTTCATTGGAAAGATGGTGATATTAAAGTCGAGTTATCCATCAGAGGGAAAGACTTCGTGTATTTTCAAACTGTATAT
This sequence comes from Microtus pennsylvanicus, assembly GCF_037038515.1. NCBI lineage: Eukaryota > Metazoa > Chordata > Mammalia > Rodentia > Cricetidae > Microtus > Microtus pennsylvanicus. The sequence goes on from NC_134582.1 coordinate 121,641,516, forward strand.
TTATGCTAAATCTTATGGCAATCTTCCAGATAAACTTTGCAGCCATGTGACAGATAAAGAACTGAGCAAGCCAGAGAGACTGCTCAATGGTTAAGAGCACTTTCTGATAATCCAGAGGCCTGCAACTTGGTTCACAGGGCCCATATAACAAGTTGGGTGTTGAACGCATGCTTCTGACCCCAGTTCTGGAGGCAGAGACAGAAAGGTTGCTGAGGCTTGCAGGCAGCCAGACTAGCCAAGGCAATACAAGACCCAGGTTCAGGGAGAAAGCCTGTCCCAAAGAAGTAAGCGGAGAGGGAGAAAGAAAGACAATGCTATTTTCATGTCTCCACGCACAAGCACCTGTAAATGCATGCTTGAATATGTTTATATACTGAGATGCATGCACTTAATAAATAACTTTTAAAAGAAAAGAAAGAAATTGAGACTCTAATGTTAAGAAAGTTGCCTGAGCCATAAAACCAAACCCCAAACTGAACACATTATAATAATCTGTGAATACATCATTGAATAAATAAAACATGGCCTATCCATACAGTAGAATATCATTTGAAAATAAAGAGGAATAACTATTAATAGATGCTACAACATGAATAATGCTTAAAGAAACTAGGCTGAGAAAAAGAAGCCTGTCATAAAAGGCCACATACTAGGTGGTTCCATGTGTTTAAAATACACAGAAAAGGCAAAGCTGTCTGATCTGGTCAATTCTGAAGGCTACAGTCCTCTTCATGATGACATCGGTATGTGGCCTGGCCTCCTTTCCCCAAGCCTGTTTAGGTAGTAATGCAAAAGAAAAGAAAAGTGTGCTTCTGTGCCAAGGAAGGCCCCTGCTCATCTCTATAGCACAGGATCTGATGGCCATAGTAGGAAAGAAGTGAGCGCTGCTTCAGGAGCCAGAGGATCTGGGAAGAGTTCCTCCCCCTGGCCCCAGGTCATTTGGATCATCCTGTGTTTATTCTGGCCCCTCTCCTTCTCAATTTCCCCACAAAGGCCTTTGTGTAAGAGGGTTTCCCCTTCTCCCTCGACTTCAAGAATTGTGTCACTGATGAGGGCCCGTGGGGATCTCTCTGGGTATTTGTTTTTGTTGACAGAAAGAATCAGTTAATGAGTCATTCCCCCAAAGCAGTGTTTCAAAGAGCAGGGAAGACAGACTAGGGGATAGCTCTGCAGATCTGGCAGCTTCTGGGCTCATTTCAGAGAACTATGACAACCCTGGAGTCACCAGCCAGAACCTTCACAGGATGTCTGGTCCACCTGGGCGGAGTCACACACGTGTGTGTGTGTGTGTGTGTGTGTGTGTGTGTGTGTGTGTGTGTGTGTGTGGTACTGGAAGGTTAGATCCCAGAGAAGTCTCAAGTTAGACCACAAGCTGAACAAAAAATGAGGGGTGCAGGCTGGGAACAAGTGATCAAATTCTCATTCCTTGAAGGCAAATATGGTATAGCCAAAAGACACTGCCTAATGGTCAGGGCAGCAGATGAGTCAGAGTCCAGGACAGATGAAGGATGACCAGAAAAGCTGCCTATGGGCTGAGCCTCGGGGCCTTTAGCAACTTTAGTTCCGAGTGTCCTTGCAGAACACACCAAAGGCTGCACAAACTTTAGGAAGACGGAACTGTGTGCGTCACAGATGAGTGTTCTTGGTCCATGACATATGTCTTTTTCAGTCTCTCTCTCACACAAAGCACCATGCTGGGCACCAAGGTGCTCTAAGGGACAAAGTAAATCTGTCCTCCTGGAGCTTATGCCCTGGTGCCTAACTCCAAATGACACAGCAAAACTATGTGGATGCTTTGGCAGGCTTCAGCTCTTCTGACTTCTTACCCCAGCGCTCTTTTTCTAGTCAGGAACAAGCTGGCGTCCCAGAAATGACACACAACGGCTCTGGATGTTGATCCTGCCTCTCATTCTCTTTCAGAGACCCAGGTCAGCCCCTTGAAAGATTAAGCAAGTCCACAGCTTCCCTGTACCTGGTTAGTGAAGATAGTTTGAGGTGGTCACATGAGCAGGGATCATGGAACCCACAAAGCTGGAGCTTGAACCTTAGATCTGGCATGGTTGGCAGTTTTCTTTGGGCTGTGCCACCATCCTGTCCGTCCCAGATTCTTCATCCCTAGGCACAAGCTACACCTACTCACAGTAAGCACTGAGAGGACCTATCTGGTAGTTCTGAAATATGCTTCTTTTATTTTTCATATTAAAAAAAAATCTCTGGACTGGGGCTGGCGAGAGGGCTCAGCAGTAAGGAACACTCACTGCTCTTGTAGAAGACCTGAGTTCAGTTTCTGGTACTCACATGGTGGCTCCCAGTTTGTCGTAACTCAAGTTCTAGAGGCTACCTAGATCTCTTCTGTCCTGTTTGGGCATGCATGTGTTACACAGGCATGCATACAGACAGACACTCATGTGCTAGGCTGGGGGATGTAGCTCAGTTGGTAGAGTAGCATGCACAAAGCCCTGAATCCTATAGTTATCGCCAAATAAAAGCAGTTATGATGGGAAAGGCTCTAATCAGAAACTCAAGGTCAGAAACTCAAGGTCATCCTCAGCAACGCGTAAGTTTGAAGCTCACCGGATCTGCGTGAGACCAACGAGAGTAAAATCTCAGACACGGCAATCTAAAGATTGGAACTATCTTTATTTGTTTTTATTTTTATGTTGGAGGAGGTTGGTTGTTGCCGTTGCTGCTGTCTGAAACAGCGCCTTGCTACGTAACTTGCTAGGTCAGCCTCCTGTTGTCAGGGTGCAGTGTCCTCCCTCTCAGGATGCAGCTGCTCAGACTCACCAGGAACATGTGGTCCTAAGTGACACCAGCCGTGGTGTGAGTGGGTATGGCAGTGGGAGACGGAGGGAGAAAGAGCCACCAAGGCCGTGAGGAATCCTCTTGGGGTGATGGTGTCATTGCATGTCCATGACGGTTCTAATGTGTTTTCACACATTAAAGTTTATCAAGTTATCAACTTTTAAGAGACTGACTCACTGTCTACTTCGCTGAAAAGGCAACTAAATTGTCAACTTTAAATTTGAGCCATTTGATGATAAACACTGTCAACTTGACAGGATCTATAATCCCCCAGGAGACAAACCTGTCTGAGAGAAGTCTCTAGCTGGGGTTAACTGGGATAAGAAGACCTACCCTAAATGTGGGTGGCGCCACCCTCACAGACTGAGGCCCTAAGCTGAATAAGCAGGGAAAGGCGAGCTGAGCGCCAGCACTGGTCCTCTTATGACTCCTAACCACAGATGCAATGCCTCCAGCTGCCTCGGACTCCAGTGTGACCAGAACAAACTGTCCTTCCTCCCTTAAGCTGCTTCTGTCAGGGATTTCGTCACAGCTGTGGGGGGAAAAAACTAATATAGGCCATTTATTATATGATAATTCAACAGAGGTGTTTTACAAAAGAAAGAGGATGGAGGGAGGACAGAAAGGAGTAGGGAGGAAGGTAGGAAGGGAGGAAGGAAGGGAGGAAGGAAAGGAGGGAGGGAGAAAGGGAGGAAGGGAGGGAGAGGAAGGGTTATGGGGAGGGAAGGAGGGAGGGAAGAAGCGAGGGAGGGAAGGAGTGAGGAGGAAGGAAGATAGGAAGGAAGGGAGGGAGTGAAGGAGGGAAGAAGGGAGGGAGGGAGGGAGGGAGGAAGGAAGGAAGATAGAAAGGAAGGAAGGAAGGAAGGAAGGAAGGAAGGAAGGAAGGAAGGAAGGAAGGAAGAAAGGAAAGACTCTAACTCAGGGCTTTCTTACTCACAAAGAAAAGTTCACAGTCAACATCATATCTTCAAAAGAATGTCATGTGCAGACTGCCCTGCTCCGTGGCAGCGGTGGTGGAGGGCAGAGAGAGCCTTTTCCTTCATTTCATCTCATACCAGCTGCCCTCACAGAAGCTCCTGGCGTCGTGCCATCCCTTGGTCTTGACATCACACGATGCCCCAGAGATATTTCACAATCACTCTGCCCCCTTTTGTCCTATCTGTCCTTATAAGCAGGCGCAGGCTGAGCCTGCTCTGCCTGTTTTTTTTTTCCCCCCTTTTTACACAGATAAGGAAACAGAGCCAGAGAGAAAGGCTGGCAAACTTTCACTACGTCACTGCTGAGTCACAGCAGAAACGTGAAACTGATGTTTGTCCCCCTCTAGCTGCCTAAGACCTAGAACTGACCTGGTGAGTTAGCGCTGCCCTACTGGAGACCCCCAGCAACCCTTGTGTGAGGATCCAGTCCCCTACCTGTGTGCCCACAGCAACCAGCCCATTCCCTATGACAACAGGTCTCTGACCGGAACTACTGTGTCTAACGTTTTTATTTTTATTTAAAAAAAATTGTTATTGCTTTCTGGATTTGATTATATGAGATTACGGGCACCAATTCTGGTTCTCTCCTTCCATCCCAGAGATCACACTCAGGCCATCAAGTTTGATAAGTGCCTTTATTCTTAGAGCCTTGGACCAGCCTAGGACCACCAAGTTTGGAAGTAGAGACATAATTTGTCCCTAGGGGCACCATGTCCTCATTCTTTCTGGAGGAATAAATCAATACTGCTGGGTTAACCCTTGAGACAAGGTTGTCATGCTCCGTGTCACTGCACACTCCATAGTCCCACAGATCTCTGCCTGGAGAGTCACTATGACCTCAATGATGTCATGGGATAAACAGACCTTAACAGAAATCTCTTTGCATTAGAGACAAAAGAAAGACACAAGCAGACTTATTGCTACAGCCAGTGCCAGAGATGGCAATGTGTGACACCCAGTCCAAGCTTGACCTGAGGAGTCAGTGACCTAGTTCTAGGTCCAGCTCAGCCAGTAACTTGCTGTTTGGCCTTTGGCCAGATTCTTAGACACACCTTCCCGCCATCATATATCACATAGCTTGAAGTACTTTGGAGATTTAATACATAGGACTAAAGCACTATGAGTCAGTGTGTGTGTGTGCTCGTGATCAAGTGAGTGTGCTAAAGCACTGTGAATCAGTGTATGTGTGTGCTCATGATCAAGTGCGTGTACTAAATTACTGTGAATCAGTGTATGTGTGTGCTCGTGATCAAGTGCGTGTGCTAAAGGTACTGTGAATCAGTGTATGTGTGTGCTCGTGATCAAATGTGTGTACTAAATTACTGTGAATCAGTGTATGTGTGTGCTCGTGATCAAGTGCATGCACTAAATTACTGTGAATCAGTGTATGTGTGTGCTCGTGATCAAATGTGTGTACTAAATTACTGTGAATCAGTGTATGTGTGTGCTCGTGAACAAGTGCGTGTACTAAAGTACTGTGAATCAGTGTATGTGCTCATGAACAAATGTGTGTACTAAAGCACTATGAGTCAGTGTATGTGTGTGCTTGTGAACAAGTGCATATAATAAAGCACTGTGAATCAGTGTATGTGCTCGAGAACAAGTGTGTACGTGTGCATGTGTTCAGGAGCCAGAAGACAGACTCAAGTACCATTCACCTTGATTTTAGAGTTGGGGTCTCTCACTGGCTGAAACTAACCTGCTGGCCAGGGAGCCCCAGAGTCCTTTCCATCTTCATCTTCCCAGCACAAAGACTACAAGGCCATGGCACTACCTCCAAGTTCTTACATGCTAGAGATCCACAGAGGGGCCTTAGGCTCGCATAGCAAGTTCCTTATTGACTGAGTCATCTCCCCAACCTCATGAGTCACTCTTTTAAAAAAATTAAAAATTAACTGAAGTCAAGAACCATAGACGTTCCCTGTGGTTGGGCATTCATGAGTCTCTGGTATAAGGTTAGGACTGTGCCTGGCGGATCCTCTTTTGCTGGGGACGGAAAAGGAAGATGCACGTGGAACAGGCCTCACCCAAACGCTTTAAGAACAGGGAAGCAAACACACACCCTTCTGCTGCTTCTGGGCTTTGTCTTGTCTTGTTTTTGTTTTTGTCTCATTCTATATCAGGCTGGAACAAGAGGCTCTTGAGAGCTTAACGGGACCTGACTCGGGCAACTTTTCTGTCTTCTTCTGTATGAGAAGAAAGATAAGGAGGTGGGGTGAGAGGGAGAGATTCCTTTCTGTCTAGGGTTGTCATATTCCTTTGAAGGGCTCACTGCCTTGGTTTCGGCAAACAGGAGTCTGGCTAGGACTACCTTGGTAAATTAGCTTTCTAAAGACTACCCTTAGGTCTGCTCTAAGTGTAGGAAAAGGAGAGGCAGGAGGAAGAGGGAAGTGTAGATGGGAAAAGAAGGAGAGCCGCGTGACAGGGCCACACCCAGCACTCGCATTCGCTGTAGCTGACCTTACTAGGTGTCAGGGAGGCTCCAGCCCTGTTCAGCCTCTTTTATTCCACTCGTTCTTTTATTAAGTTCAAGGACAGTCCTCGCCCAAGAAGGAAAAGACCCTGCCTCCTTTTCAGGAGGAGGAAAAGGAGACCACCTGAGGATTGTGCCTAAGGCCACACAAATAGGGAAAGGACCGTACATCCTTTTCCCTTCTGTCTTCCTCTGCCTTCTTCTCCAAGACCTCTCTACCTCCATGTTTCCTTTCCCTGTCCCCCAGAATCAAAATCTGTCAAGTAGGCAGTTGAATAGCCTGGCCTGAGGTTTTAATTCAGTCACCATAGGCAGACTGACCTTTCCAACTGAAGCACTCATCAGCTCTGTGACCTCAGGTCATGCCTCCACTCCACGCTGTAGTATTCAATCCAAGAGGCTAGAAAGAGACCTCAGTCCCTTCTTCCCTGCCCTGAGTCTACACAGGAATGTACACACATGCACTGCTACACAGACACACTCATGCAGACATACATTCTTGCCTCTCCACGTGAGGGATATAGGCACTCCAGGAGCCAAAGAGTTCTATCTTAGGGTGACATCTGGCCTGTACACAACTCCTAGTTCATTCAGGGTGACTAATAATGGGTGTAAACGCCGAGGGTGAATGGGGGTGTTAGGGTGGAGGCATGAAGTCAGATTAATGCAATTTCCTATCAATCAGCGGGTTACCTGGAAGTAAGGAGGAGAGAGGGACAGTATGTTTTTTAGATTTATTGGTATACTTATGAGTGTATTATTGACATGTATGTATGTGTACCATATGCTCGTCTGGTGCCCACAGAGGTTGAAGATCTGGAACTGGAGTTATAGATAGGATGCTGGGAACTGAACCTAGGTCCTGGCAAGAGCAACAAGTGCTCCTAACCACTGAGCCATCTCTCCATCCCGGGAAGGGTAGTCTTTATGCCCATGGTTGATGTAGCTTTTTGTGACTTTTCTTTGGTTGATAGCTGTCAGCTATACCAACCTCCATCAGACCCACCAATTTCATAGCCACACCACACCATAAACACACACACACACACACACACACACACACACACACACACACACACACCAACAGTAGCACTGATGTGAGGCTCCTAGTCACCATAATACTGAAGAAACAGACAATCGAGACACTGCTGTCATGACAACCAGCATTGACAGAACACTTAATATCATACTACTGTCCTTCCACTGCAAAACTGAAATTTCTGCTTAGTTTTCTCAGCCCAACAAGGTAGAGCCTGCTAACAATAGAAACCGTAGAAATCAGTTTAAAGGAGTTCATGTTGAAGAAAGACGATGGTTGGATGAGACAGTACCGAAGCAGGAGAGGCTCTGCTGGGCCATGGGGGCAGGAAATGGGGAATGGGAGTGGAGGCAGCAGAAGCGAGGTGCAGAAGCAACTAAATTGGTTCTAGCTCCATCTTTGCCTTATTTGAACCTAGTCGGATCAGTTGCCTGTTGTGTGTGGCTGACGTTCAGCTGCTGAGATTGGTTGAGACTCAGCTACTTGTTACCAGAGGAAAATCCAACATTAAGCTTTGCTTGACTTGCTACCACGTTTGGTTTCAGCTCCTCATGAAGGGACTCCAAATATAAAATCATGGGTCTTTGAGTCCAATTAAGTTTAATTTAAGGCAGTATCACCCCATTTTCCAGATGAGAAAATGAAAGTTGATCTCGCCATGTTTCCAGAGCAAGTCAAGAGCCCAAACCACAAGCAGCTCTCTCCCTTGGCACAAAGCCAAGCCCTTTACCCATGTCTACTGTGCCTCTACAGTTCCCCTTGTATCCTGAAGTTAACACTCTCAGTCTGGCCCTGTCTTGGCCCAACTTGGGACCTCCGACCTCCAGACTATAGAAATATACATTTGTATTGTGTTAAGCCAACATCATATGGTTGAGCAAGACGGAAGGGAAGGATTCAATCATCCAGAGAAGGTATTGGGGCAGTGTTTATCAGCTAGGTCAGACATTGCAAAACAACCAAGACTGGGGACCTTAAATAGCAGAGGTTTCTTGTTTCACAGTTGTGGAAGCTGGGAGTCCCAGCTCAAAGACCACCTGGATGAGGCTGCTGTGTGACTCCTCCCATGGTTTGCAGATAGTCAGTCTTGCTACTCCTCATTTGACTGTTCCTCTGCACTAGCCTCTTCTGAAGAAGACACTGGAAAGACTGGACTGGGGTCCATTCATCTGACCTCATTTGAATGTAATTACCTCTATAAAGAATCTGTGTCCCATACACTCATGCTCCAAGGTCCTGGGGGTTAGGACTTCAGGCTTCACATTATGAACTGGGGGCTGGAGCATGGTTTCCAGGTGGGTTCAAACTGTAGTCTACCCTGAAGTCCTAAATGTGTTTAAAATACTGTGTTACTGTGTGTGTGTGTGTGTGTGTGTGTTGTGTGTGTGTGTGTGTGTATGAGAGAGAAACAGAGACAGAAAGGGGGGGGAAGGGGGGAGGGAGGGAGGGAGAGAGGGAAGGGTGTTAATTTTTGTAACTCAATTGCTAGGTTCTCCAGAGTGAACTCTGTAGATGATAACATCATTTTACAATATCAAAAGGTCAGTGAAACATATGACTGGAAGCCTGCACACAGGCCTTGAAACCAGGAGGCCCCAGCTTTTCCAGCAACTTCTAGACTTCCTATGAGTAGTAGGGACAGGAGTTACATTTTGAGTCTAAGCACCCAGAGTCCAGTAGAAGTTTGAGCTTGCATCATGATTCAGCCGGAGAGACATTCACTTGTGGGAGACTGAGGACCTCTGCAAGCAGACTCCCCCTAAGGGCAGAACACAGGTGGTGAGGAAATCTGCCAGGCCTGGGAAGAGTCACCTCAGTTTCTCCTCCTGACAAGAAACAGACAAGAATGGTGCCTCAGCACAGAGGGAACACATCCTGTAAGAAACTGCCTGGGGCTCTATAAATGGGGAAATGTGACTCTTTGCAGGGACTTTAGCAAGGGAAGTGGGAGCCAGAGAGATAAGACAGCACCTGAGCCTTGCGTTCTCCAGGACTCCACAGGAGTCCTCCTAGAGGATTCCTCTCTCTGATTCCTCTGCCCACCACCACTCTTACCCACATTCCTGATGAGCACTTGGCCCCAGGTCAAATTCCCAAGGCAGCAAGTGACTCAGAGAGTCCCTTCCCTGTGGGCCACCTTCCCACCGCCCACACATGCCCCCTTCTCTTCTCCTTCTTGGTCCCTTTGCTGATTACAGCTTCCTGCCTCCAATTGCTAACCTCCATTTCTCTCTCTCTCTCTCTCTCTCTCTCTCTCTCTCTCTCTCTCTCTCTCTCTCTCTCTCTCTCTTTGTGTGTCTGTGTGTGTGTGTATGTGTGTGTGTGTGTGTCTCCTTTCCTTCCCCCTTCCTCCTTTCCCCCCTCCCCACACCTCTCTCAGAACAGAAGAGGAAAAGGTACCAGAGGAGTGAAACAGTCCAGAAGGAAGAAAAAGCCACCCCACTGAGCCAAGAGGATTTCATAGAAATCTTTGCATGGGTAGAAAATTGATACTTGTAATTGAAAAGATTAAAAACAAAAATACCCCAAAACTGAGTGAGCTGAGGGAAGAAACTATGAATATTAAAATTAGAAAACTTGGAGTGTTGGCTCAGTCAGCAAAGTGTTTGCCTTGCAAGCATAAGGACCTAGAATCCATGGAAAGAAGCTGGCAGAGCAGCCCTCCTGTCATGCCAGAGCTGGGGAGGCAGAGACAGGCCCATCCCTGAGGTTTGCTGGCCTGCCCTGAGCCTAACCAAGCTCCAGGCCTAGGAGAGACTGTCTCAGAGAACAAACCGGGGTCTGCGGAAATAGCTTAGTGGGCCGGCCCTTGCAGCAAACACAAGGGGACTAGAGTGAGAATCCCTAGCACCCGCATAAAAGCCAGGTGGGCATGGCGGCTCATCTGCAATCTTAGGACTCAGGAAGCAGAGACCAAGCTGGCTAGCTGGATTAGCCAAATCATTGAGCTTAGGTTCACATGTGGAAGAGAAGGAAGAAGGGAAATACAAAGTACCTAGAGAAGGAAGGGGGCAGGTAGACATTGGCACCTCACCCCCTCTCTCCCCAGGGGGGCTTCCCCATGGGCTTTCCCAAGCACAGTCAGAGTGTGCAGGGTGCATGCCCATTGCCAGGCTGCCCAAGGAGGGAAGAGAGTGAAGACACAGGGAGCATCAGAAAGGCTCTGGGATACCTGGGGCAACTCCCAGTTGGCCTTAGACAATCCTGCCTTGTTATAAGAGATGTCCCTGGGAAAGTGGGGATTCTACCTTCAAAGCATCCCAAGGAACTCTTACCCACAATGGCCTGAGTAACCCCAGGTGCAGCCCAGGAGTCCTGAGAGGAATTCCAGGGGTACTGGCCAGTTTGCAGAGGCTAGGAGTAGGTAGGGCTATCTCTTAAAGCTCTAACTATCCTCAGAACAACCCTATGCAGGACAGAACAACCCAGTGCTGTTCTGGGCTTATCTTCTCCCTCTCTAAAATGTTCTTGGCTCATTCTTGGCATTTTTATAGGTCGTGTTAGTTTATGGTCAAGTCTGAGGGGTTTCCCTGGGATCAACCACTCTTCCCCCATGACACACTGTTACATCAGTGACGCCTTCTCTAAGGACCCAAAGGGTCCCCTTTCCTTCAACACGTGCAGAGACAAAAGTCACACAACCCCATTTATATGTCTCACAAGTCTTTTCTTTCAGATGATGCATTCTTCCCAAGATCCCTCACACACCCACAATGCAACATGTCTGCGCCCTCATGAGGAATTACCTGTCATGGCAAAACTAAATCCTCATGGCACTGTCGGGAGCTGACACTAACTAGCCCACCCTTCTACTTTTCCCCCACGTGTGCCTGGCGCTGCCTGTCAGCAAAACATTTCATATCTGAGCAGAGCCGAGCCTCTCCCTACTCCAGGATACAAGTCGCAGAGCCTAACACCATTACCCAACTCAAAACCAAACACAGCCCTGAAGGAAAATTCATCAGCCTTGGCCGTGGGCCAGGCAGTTAAACATGGATTCGGATCACAGATCATTTCTGCTAATTAAACAAATATTTTTCCAGAGCGGTCTTGGTTTCCACTGTTGCAGTTGGCCCCAGTTGCTGGCACACGCGGGATCGGAGCCATCCCCTGAACGACTGTGTGGATCAGAGGGCAGCAGACAGGGTTTTTGAAGTAACGGCAAGGCAGGTCTTCAAAGTGGAGACACTGTGCAAACATAAAGAAGGAAAGGGAGGAAAACACTGCCTAGCTCAAACAGTCAGAGTCCTCTGCTTAGGGGTTTCTGCACACTCACAGGCATGTGCACACACATACAACACTCTTAAAGAATACAGTCTTTCTCCCTCCTCTTACAGATCACACACACACACATACGCACGCACACATACACACGCATGCGCAAAAGCACACAAATAAGCAATCTGGAAGTAGAGTAAATTGTTCCAAATTTGGAGACAAGTGGAGTCTTTGTTTCCGCCCTTAAGAAAATACAGGGCAATCCCAAGAAGTTACTTACAGAATCCAGGAGGTTGTCAGGTCACAAGATCCCTATGTGATGAGACTCCTCACCCTCCAGAGAATGCTTTGTCCACAAAAGCCCTTTTACTAGACCCTGGACCCTGGGCAACACCCAGGCACAGCATGTTTTGGATCAAGATCAAGAAGTTTGTGGGTTCCCTGAAGCCTGCCGGGAAACAACCACAGTTTCCAGCCTTAGGAAGACTGCCATGGAGAAGTCAAGGTGCCACCAGGCTTGGCTCTGTGAGCAGCACTGTCAGGGAAATGGTTCGGCATGTAAGAGCAATTATTTCACAAATATGAGTGAGGACCAGAGCTCAAACTTCCATGTAAACAGCCAGGTGTAGTCACTTACCCAACTGTAACTTCAGCAAGGTGGGGACAGGACAGAGACAGGATCACTGGGGTTGTGGGGTGTCAGTTTAGTTCCAGGTTCAGTGAGAGACCCCGTTTCAAGGGAATAAAGTTGGTATGGATAGATCAGCACACGTGATGCCCTCCTCTGACCTCTGAGCATGTAAACCCTCACATGTATACACCACACACACACACATACACACACACAGAGAGAGAGAAAGAGAGAGAGAGAGAGAGAGAGAGAGAGAGAGAGAGAGAGAGAGAGAGAGAGAGAGAGAGAGAGAGGATTTTCAGGCTCACAAAGTTTATTCTCTTTTAGCACTACTGTAGACTATTACTTAACTGGAAACACTCAGCACCCAGAACCTACCTTCCATGCCTCACCTTACCTTCCAAATGGATCTTTTAAGCCTGGGCCTCCTTGCCTTTTCCAGCAAATGTTTTACCTCTCAGTGTCCCCTCATGTCACAGCACAGCAGCAGCTACCTCGACACCCATGAACAGCCTGCCTTTCTCCCAACATGATTCTAGCAAAGAGGGACAGCTAATGGAGCGAGCGAGAAAGGTCACAAGCATTAAAGATTCAGACAGCATGGACTCCAGGTCACTCGGTCTTTGGGTTTCTGTTGGTACATCTTTGGTGACAAATAGCTCGCAACCCTGTGTTGTGACACCTGATAATTAAGCAATATTTCCTTGGCCTCCTCTGGGCTTTCTCTGCCCACCCAGATGTGAAACTGTGCATTGGAATCCAGAGGTTCCCCCAGTCCACCCTTGTGCCTTCACACTGCACCCAATAAAAAACCTTACATCAAAGCAACTTTGTGCATTACGAGGAACTTGGCGTCCTTCCGGAGGGCCGGTTTCTCTCTAATGACCAGGACTTCCCTTGGAACTCAGCTCTACTGAGTATTTCATCTCCCTAGCATGTCCTGTTTTCTGACCGAGAGAAGCCTGTAGGCACATCAGATCTGAGAGTTGTGGACCAGCTGCCAAACAATGGATCAAAGGCAGTTTCTTCTGAAAGTAGAGACTGTTTTGTTGTGATTCAGGAGAAAAGTCAACCTAACATGTCAGAGAGAACTCCAGACTTAAAGGGACCTCTCTCTCCCTGAGCTTTTAAGTGGCACAATTCACTGCCCATTTGGCCCATCAAACTGGGTACGACAGTTTGTAGTATCTTTATTCTTAGAGATGTTCGGAGCTCCTCCTTTTCCCCCATTCCCTCTCTCATCACGCCATGCTAAGGAAGAGGATCATAAGGCATCCCATTGAATAGTCTGACTTGGGGGAAGACCATCCTGACCTTAGAGCTGTATCCACGGCCCTGGAAGTTGGGTCCTTTGGAGAAGAAGACTGAGAAGAATGCCTGCCTGGGGTGTTCCAGAAGACCCAGGGAGCATCAATTTAATGGGGTATCTAACTTTCAGCTTATTGTGGTGACACAGGATCCCACAAGCCGGCTCTGGATGCTGCCACCAGGGGCAGGCATATCTGGAAAGGAGGCAGCTCAACTAGATACGGCAGCTTACACTTAAAACACAAGCACTCTGGAGGTAGAAGCAAGAGAAGCAGAAGTTCAAAGTCAGTCTAAGGTGATGGTATAAAGTGCTTTCCGTTCAAGCATGTAAACCTAAGTTTGATCTCCAGAACCAACATATAAAATTCAGGCATGAGGTGCACTTGAAATCCCAGTACTGGGAAGGCAGAGACATATCTCTGGGGTCGCTGGCTAGGGTGGGTAAGCACACTAAGTTAATTAAATGGCCATGACTGGTGTAGAGGATGTAGCCAGGGCGGGGAAAATGTTGGACAGTGTGTTTATGGATAACAGAGTACTACAATACTGAGGACCCACAGGTGCCCCTGCCCAAAGGAGCCATAAAGCCTCCTCCTCCATAGGATTCTGGCCAGCTACTTGGTAAAGCAGCTGGTTTGATGTGAGGGGCAAGGCTTCTATCTGACTGGACCAGGGAAGGAAGGGGCCTCCACATCCTCACGTTTCCACTGGATTCAGGAAAAGCGTGCATCTGTCCTGTGGGTCCACCTGAACGTCCCTTCTTTGAAGAGAGACCACATTCTCTCTAGAGCTCTTACAGTAATGATGGACTCGGGTTCAGAGACCTTAGTCCTCTTCTTTAAATTCCAAACAAATCTAGATGGAGAAACCAATCTTAAAGTAGGAAAAAGCTCCAAAATAGTGCTGAATGGAGTTGAAAACACAGATCTCCCTCTCTGGAGGTGGCTGTGATATTTTCAACATGGTTGAATCAACAGCTGTCTGTTTATTTTTCGGTTTACAAATGATGAAGGCATCCTGTCTGGAATCTCTATCTCGGGGCTGGGAGAGATGGTGAAGGATGTAGGCACTGCTCCAGCCAAAGAATTATGCTTATTTTCATGATGACACAGGTAAATCATAGACAATATGTGTTATCATTCTCTTCTAGGAGTTCATTGTCAAGGAGATCAGGGCTCATAGCCACAACTCAGCATTACATAAAACATACTTTAAAGAATAAAATAAAAATATGGGGCTCATGTAACCCAGGTTGACCTCGAACCCACTCTTGACCCTTCCACCTCTCTGTCCCAAGTACTGAGACAGTTCGTGTGCATTTTGCCCTAGAAACATTCTAAGGTGTATGAACTCTGCAGACTTCTCTCCACAGAGAATGCCTCGGTAATTACTATATAAACTGAAGGTAATGTGCTATCAAATATTTTCACACATTGACCTTTGATGTACCAATTGCTGCTATTTCTGAATTTTTGTCTTTGATCAAATGGTCTGGGTATATTTTTATTCTTCCTCGAACGAACGATGCCTTGAAGAAGATCTACCGTCTGGGGAGATGAGGGTAACTTGGATCGTATAAATATTTAATCAAACTGTGCTATGTGGGAATTTCAAATACAAATGAGGCAATCACTCTTATAACAAAAATCTATTATTACCTGATCTTGAAGTTAATCCCTCCCCCAGCCCTCCACATTCTGCTTTTTCTTGCCACACACAGACTGTCTAGAGAGAGAGCCAAGAGTCCTCCAGGGAGGAAACTGTGAAGAAACAGACTGTCTAAATAAAGTCAAGTCTAGCCTGAGCACCTTGCATTTCACACATACCCTCCTGCTCTATATAAAGCTCACCTTCGCTGGTTGTGGAAAAAAAATAGCCCCAGCCAGCCAGCCAGCCAGCCACTATCAGGAGGCACACACATAAATAACCCGGCATTTAAGCCAGTTTCTAATTTAACTACAGCCTTTGTCGGGGGTTGGGGAGTGCAAAACATGTTTGAACAATGACACAAACCAAAAAACAAACTTAAGGGGCAGTCATGTGTCTGTGTGTGCTTTCCTTCCTAAGTAAGACAGAATTCAGCATTTTTTTTTTTTAAACTTTGATTCAATTGCTGAAGGCTCTTGTCTGGAGGAGATCTGAGTGTCTTTCTCTTGGCCACTTGGGCTTTAGTTCAGCACTCAGATGGTAAGAAAAGGTAATGGAGGGAAGTGAAGACCAGATCACGGAGAAAAGAGTTGATGTTGCTCAAAATTGCAAAGGATGCTCTAAAGAGCATAAATATTTATGAAGTCCTTAAAAAAAGCTCTGTCTATTTGTTTAAATATTTTGCCTATTTTGTTAAAGTAACCTCAGGGAACAAAGGACTCAGTTGGTGGCCATTGGTTGAGAATAGCAGAAAACTTTATCATAATCTCAGCCCCCAGAGACCTCACATTATGGTTTCTCAAGGTAAGGGGCCAGTAGGGGTTCAAGGTTTGGGTCTAGCCCTGCTACCAAGTGGATAGCATCAGGCAACTCATTACTTCCTTAAGACTTTCTCCGTCTTAAAATGTATTTATTTATTTGTCTCTGTGTGTGAAGATATGAAGGGGTGTTTGTATCACAGGCATGCAGGGCCCAGAGGAGGCCTGCAGATACTTGATCCCCTGAAATTGGAGTTATGAGCAGTTGTCAGCCTCCCGGTGTGGGTGCTTGGAACTGAACGCAGGTCCTCTGGGAAAAGCCAGTGTTCTTAACCACTGAGCTATCTCTCCAGTCTTAAAGGTTTTATTTACTCATCTGGAACATGGGTATAAGAATAGCTCTTGTCTCATAATTATTTAACCTTCACCTATTGTGTGAAAGTTAAACAAAATTCATAAAGGGCCCAATACATAGTATTAGTTCTACTATGTAGCATTAGAACTATTATCTATTATATTATTACTATTGTCTATACAACAATAACCCAAGCAACATGTGGCATGACAAGTTGGACCATTTTACTCACTTTCCCCATCTGGACATGTGGATTTGCTCCTGTGTTCCTCACTTCATATCCCCAACACAGTAGGTTCTAGAACAAGAAGCTGTGTTCATTCAAGAGAGGGTGAGGTTACACTGATGGTGCATCCTGGGAATCCCAATAAAAAGGTGACTTCCAGGGATGCCCGTAGAAAATGATTCCTTGGAGCCAGAGTAAAGGCTTTTGCCACCAACTTTAATGAACTCAGTTAAACCCCTTGAGCCCACATGGTGAAAAATGGCTCCTAAAAACTGTCCTCTGACCTCCACACATGTGCTATGGTCTGTGCATCCATGGACATGTGTACACACAAAAAAATAAAATTTAAAAATAAATACATTTGTTAAAATAAGGGAATCAAAAGTCAGGTGTAGTGACTCACTTTCAACACTAGGGAAGCTGAGAAAGAAAACTTACCATGAGTCCAAGGCCAACCTGCACTCTTAAGGATTTTCAGGGAAACTTGGGTTACAGAATGAGACCCTGCCCTTTGATGTGAATAGAGTTGGCTATGATAAGGCTTGGCAGTGACGGTAGAGAGTGGTATTTACAGGGGATTCTTACCATAGTCTGCTTCCTTTTATGAATGTGTGAGATTTTCCAATAAAAATGTAGACCAGGGCTGGGAATGCGGCTTGCTTGGTAGGACGCTTGCCAAGGATACAAGAGGCTTCAATGTAATGCTTGCATGTGGTCGCGCACTCCTATAACCCCAGCTCTAGCGAAGCAGAATTAGGAGGATCAAATAGTTCAAGGTCAACCTAAGCTACAGAGTGAATTTAAGAACAGACTGAGCTACAAGAGACACTACTTCAAAAATAAAAAACAAAAAAGTCTCATCTTACAACCATAACACTGTTTTGCTTTTTGTTATTGCTGTTATTGCTCTTTTCTCCACATGGTCTTCAGCATCCAGTGACTGGCTGTGTGTTCCCAGTTCTATAAATTCAGATAGTCAGAACTGAAGTTGACTAGATTAGCCACAGGACATTGTAGCCAGGACTGTCCCGTGGACATGACTTCAGCATTGCCTTTGTCAAAGTCACTGTCCTGGATCTAGACACTGCCTGAAGTGTCATGGCCCCAGCTCCCTCTGAGTCAATGAGATGCTGCGATCAACAGTGAGGTCTGCCATGCAGCTCACAGGAGGTAAAGCTTGCCAAGTAGAGATGCCAGAAATAACAGAATGCTGTAGAGTGTTGAGGTGGATGCTGAAGAAACACCATCACAGGAATTCTCTCCTGGGCCTTGAAAGCATCAGCCCCACAAAGGGATGTCCACCGACTTAGTTCTGAAGGAATTCCAGGCTCCCCGCTGAAGCCAAAGCATTGTAAATCTGCAGCAAGTACTCTCTGGTTCATAAATCTGGTAGGCACTGCTGGCCTGGAGGCAAACTCAGGAGTGGATAAAGATTGTTTGACTCTGGGGATCAAGTGTTCACAGTCTTCATGGGGCAGCCAGCTGGTTTTGGAGCCTCCTCCTTTCCTTCAGCCTCACTCATTAGCCCATCATTAGAAGCTCAGCTCCCCGGAGAGTTACAGTTCTGCAGTACAAAGTTCCTGGAGCGTAACTCCACTGACTTCATTTCTTTTCCTGGTGATAAAAGGCCTTCACAAAAGCAACTTCAGGAAGAAAAGGCTGATTCTAGCTCAGTCTAAAGATACTGTCTGTTATGGCAGGAAGTCAAGGTGGTGGGAGTCAGAAGAAGCTGGTCACATGACATTCACAATAAGGAGAGCAATGAACGCTGCTGCTCAGTTCCCTTTCTCTACTTGTGCTGTTCAGCATCCCAGCTAGGGAATGTGTCACCCATTGGGGAGGGGACATCTTTCCACTTCAGTTAATTCAGTCAGAGGGTACTCTACTGCTGTTGGCATGCCCTGAAGCCCATCTCTCAGGTGATTTGAGATTCTGGTAAGTTGGCACTCGTAATCAACATTAACCATCACACCCGCTTTCCATAGATGAGCCCACTTTTCTTCTTAATGGTTTTATCAAGCAAGGCAGAAGTCTTTGCTTTATTGGAGAGCTTCAGAAACATGGCTTCACTTCTGCAATGACATCCATATGGAAGGATCCCAGCTATTCTCTTCTGCAGCCACAGAGGCTGGAGGATACGTAGAGAGTTGAGGAGAACAGCTGGAAGCAGGCTCAGGCTCCAACTGGTGCTCTGAGGTACCTTCTGATCAGCGATGCGACTGGAACAATTGTAACCATTTCCCTCTGTCTCCTCTCCCACTCCATTGCTATCTACGGTCATGATCAATGTAACAGCCTGTGATGGTTAATCTTAAATGCTGGACTTGATTGATTCTGGGAACCAACTAAGAGAATGTCACTGAGCAGGACTGTGAGTTCATAGCCAGGAAGAATTACCTGAAAGGAGATGACCCTTCCCTAGAGTAGGTGGACTCTTTTAGAGGTAACCCAGATAGAAAGAGGTCCAAGTAATAAACCAGTGATGCTTGCCTGCTCACCTCTCATCCCAGCTGGTGAGTGTATCAACCCTGTGACTGTCAATGATGCTGTCATCCTTCGATGATATTGCAACCCAGCTTCTTCAACCTTGCAACATGAACTAAAGACAAGCAACTCTCTGGGAGTTTTCAGTGACAGATTGGGACTGTGGAGGCAACCAGCTTTGTGAATTGAGAAATGACCATGCTTTTTGCCTCCCCAGCAAACAGACGGCCATTGTTGGATAACTCTACCCTTACTGTACAACCAATCCAATTAACCCTCTTTTATTATGTATATGTGTGTGTAAGTATGTATGCATGTGTGTATACACATTCCATCAGTTCTGTTTCTCTAGAGAACTCTTATACTAATAACAGTCTCTAGTTGGTCTAAGAGCCTTGATATCTCCACTCACACAGCAGCCACAGTCATTGCTCTAAAATATAAATCAGATTACATTTTTTTTTGTTGCAAACCTTGGGTGACTGCCTGTCATCTTCTATGTCCTAGCCTAGCTCAGTGGCCTGTTCCTCCACTCTCCACCCCCAGCTTTCACCATCCTCCCTGGCACACCCTTTGCTTGTCATTAGTTCCTTAAATGTTTCTATAACCCCTGCAGTGTTTTCCAAACTTGAAAGCCTGGCTCTGTAGTAGATGTGATGGCAACACGTTTAACATTCATCATATTGTGCTGTGATTGCTGGCTTCCTTCCCTGATTGCCCCAACCGAACTCACAGGGCCTGAACTGTACTCCCTAGTACTATGTCTACCACACAGAAAGTACTTAAACCTAGAAGACAACACTTAACACATTCCTGCTTGAGAATGCCTGCCCACAAATGATTTTTCCTCATGCTTGGTACCTTCTTCCTTAAAATAGCTGAGTAACTGCAAAGAGCCTCTGTCCTCTTCCTCCATCACTGTCTTCAGAACACCTCTCTACTGGATGTTTTAATAAAAGTGTAAGACTGTCCAAAGATAGAATACAAGTGAACAGTATAAGGGCCACTACGATGGTTAGCTTTAATCTTCAATGTGACACAACCTAGAGTCACCTAGGAAGAGAGTATCGTTGAGAGATTGTCTACATTGGGTTGGCCTGTGGACATGTCTATGGGGGACCGGTAAATTAATTGTTGGTAGATGATCTAGCCTACTGTGGGCGGCACCATTCCCTAGACAGGGGTCCTGAACTGTGTAAGAGTGAAAGCAGCAAGCTGAGCAGTAAAGCTTTGTGCATTTATTCTCTCTCCTCCCAAATGTGATGTAACTAGCTGCTTTAAGGTCCCGCCTTGACTCCCCACAGGGATGGACTACTGTAGTCCAGAATTATAAATCAAACAAATCCTTTTTTCCCCTCTGTAGTTTTTTTGTCAGTGTGTTTTAGTGCAACAACAGACATGAAATTAGGTCAGTCGCCCTCATGGCCCCATACTACCGTTGATTAACCCCATAGACAAACACTGGATCCTAGGAATTGTTGGATCTAGACAAAATCCAGCAAGTGTGGTAGTTTCCCCACCGACTGTAAAGGAAATACAATAAAAGAGTATCTAATATAGTCTCTTAAGATTTCCTAAAACTGTATAAACTATGAAATGTGGAAGATTTTAGTTTAAGCACTGTCTTTTTTCCCAGTTTGCCCATATGTGGAGTGGCTAGACCTGCTGCACTCCACCCTAGCCGCTGGAGCAAGCATTTCAGTAGAGTCAAGCACATCGTCCATGCAGTTCTCCTGAATGGGCTTCTCTAAACCCACCATGCGCACTGACGAGCCGTGGTTCCCTTGAGCCCCACAACTTCGCGGCTCCCCATCCCATCCTATTACTACAGCAGTCAGCAGATGAAGTGAGGAAGAGCGGGAATCTGCATGCACCCCCCAACCCACTGGAGAAGAGAGGTAGGGAATGTAGAAAAAACACAACTATTCGGAAAACCGTGAGGCCTTGCTTCTATCATACCCACCCTGCAAAGCTGCTGTATTTAATGGACACCACAAGGCCCTGGTCCAATATGAGTGCTAGAATCATGACAGCTTCCTACTTGTCTTTGTCTTTGAGAATCATTATGACTGGAAAGTTTCTAGAAAAGTCTTTATATGTAAATGATTCTTGAGTTTTTGTTTTGCTTTGCTTTGTTTTAGATTATAACATAATTTCAGCAACCCCTCCACTTTCCTCCCTCCAAACCTCCCATATACCCTCCCCATTATCTTTCAAATTCATAGTCTCTTTTTTCATTATTATTACATGTATGTGTATATATATATACTCCATCTGTATTATGTTGCTTGTATGTATGTTTTCAGTACTGACCATTTGGTATTAGACAACCAGTTGGTGTGCTCTTCCCAGGGAAAGACTATTTCTCCAACTCTCAGCATTCCTTAGTTGCTGTGGTTCTTTGAGTAAGATTGAGGCCATGGGCTTTACTTTGTCCATTTTGTCATGCCTATTAATGTCATCTTTGTTCATCTTTCTTTTAGCACCTCTTGACAAAACCTTTGAGTCACATGAAAAAGTAGTTGGAATAAAAAATGGAGATACCGAGGAAATACCTTAGTTGCTAAAGAACTTACCTCACAAATACAAAGGCCTGAGTTCCAATCCCCAGCATCCACATAAAAAGCTGGGCATGGCAGCATGCACCTGAATCCTATTTATAAGGAGCTGGAGACAAGAGGATTATTGGAGCTTACTGGTTAGCTAGTCTAGTGAAATCAGTGAGCCCCACGTGCTGTGAGAGACCCTGTCTCAAAAATTAAGGGAGACAGTATGGCAGAACATAACCAAACTCTGTCCTCTACACACAGACATACTTACACACATATGATTACACACACACACTCCACACTTGCCCACTCACTCAATAACATGTATGCACACACACATGCCTACACACAGAGAGAGAGAAACACAAATGGAGTTGCTTGTGTCAAACCCTAGCAATGGCCACAGCTACTTTACAAAAAGCATAGTCTGTGAGGATACCTGTCTAGAGACTGCCTATCTGACTGACCCCAGTCTTATTCTTAGTCCTGGTATCCTAGTATAATTACTTCAGAACCACTCCTTCTGTCCTGTTCGATTGCCTTTAAATACTTCCCCCCTACATTGCTACTCTACACAGGATTCTGTATCTTTGATGAATCTCTCTCCATTTGTTATTTAGGTTGACAAACATGGTTTGGTCATCAGAGAAGCAAAGAAAGTTCAAGAAGTCACCTTGGTTAGGCAGAACATTTGGAAAGCTGTGTGCTAGGCGTGAAGACAAAAGTGTCCCCTGCCTGCCACCCTCACAGATACCAATCCCAAGCATACATCCCACTCTTGTCTGAAAGAAGAGGAGTTTGGAATGATTGGACTTCTCAATTTCCTGTTTGCAAATTAAAGAGGTTTGAGGAGTCTTCCTGTAGACGCAGAATGACTTCTGGGGAGACATGATTCAAGAGGAAGTCAGCTGTTCAGACAGCTTGTTTCTGAGGCAAGTATGGTGAGACACCTGGGAGGGAACAGGCAAGAAACCCGGGCATCCTTGAACATGCTAGAGAGGTTGTGAGAATAAAGACAGATGCTGAATTCAGACCTGGGCTCCAGAGTTTAAACTTCCAGAGGAGTAGCACTAGAGGAGACACTGTAGGGTGCTCTTGAAGGAACCACATCCTTAACACACACTGGTATTTAGTCACCTGTGAGTTATTTGCCTCAATGAAGATGAGCCTTTCTGTGAGAACTATAGGCTCCTGTCTTGCCTATCCATTCAACACAAACATCCTCTCGTGTTGATTTGAGAGATCCCCTTGTTAAACTGGCACAGGAGACCAGCTGCTGCATGCCAACTGGCCCTTCGAGCTGTCAACGTCTTTCCCCCAGCACCATGCTCATGAGATACTGCACTCTATCTTCGTACTCCCTAGATTTCCTGGTGGCCTGCTCCACTGACTTCCTGACACCTCAGCTGGGCGCTTCTCATCTCTGCTTCTCACTCCTCAGGTCCTCTGGAGACCCAGCCAAAAGATTCTTTTCGATATGGGAGTGAAGGTGGTTGTCTTACTTGGCTCTCAAGATTTGGAATACATGCTCACGAGAATCTAGGAAGAGGGAGAACCATTGCCCTAGATGACCCATCCTTTACCATTTTTCCAGAAAAGCCACAGTGTCACAACCTGAAAATAAACACACACACACACACACACACACACACACAGAGAGAGAGAGAGAGAGAGAGAGAGAGAGAGAGAGAGAGAGAGAGAGAGAGACTGACACAACCTGACAAATTTGTTGAGGTCCCCAATACATATGTGGGGAAACATACCAACCAATGTCTCATCCAGCTTTGGGCACCATCACACTTTAATCACTTTGAAAGGCACAATAACTGGCAGTCATTTCTGGCCAACAAGTTATTTCAAAGGCCAGATGTCTAAAACCTAATCTCCAGGTTCTCAAATACTTACATGGGTTTCTTTTCCTTTATCAGTCCTTTCTCCTTCTAAATATTTATTTCAACTAAATTTTGAGGTTTTTTTCCTTTCCTTCTTATGTTGACTTATCATCACCATGACAACTATCCACATCCCAAATGGCCCTGTTAACAATGGCCCCACATGCAAGGGCTTGTCCTGATCCTCTATTAGTCAAAGTGGTGAGAAGTGTACCCTCCCCTCTATGTGTAATTCTGATTTGTTGCTTTGTAGCTACGGCAACTCTGTGATGATTGAGTTGTGGGCAGGGCGAAAACCCTTCCCTAAGGGGAGGAAATGAATTACCTGCGTTTAGAAACATGCATCTCCCAATGGATAAAACAGGGAAGCAGCTCAGGGTCCTTTCACAGCAAACAGCCCATAATGTAAGATCAAGACTATCTTTTATACCATTATATACTATTTATAATATATACACAATACAACACAGACAGACAGACAGATATATAGGTAGGTAGGTAGAGAGAGATCACACACACTTCACCACTGAATGTGGTATTACACACTCGTAATTCTAGCACTTTAAACTCTATAGCAAAAGGCTTGCAAGTTCAACACCATCCTGGGCTACATAGTAAGACTGTCTCAAGCAAACAAAGAAAACCCCAAAATGCCTGAAAAGATGGTTCAGTGGCTAAGAGCTGCTCTTATGGGTTCCAATCCCAGCACCCACAAGGAGATTCACAACCAGCTGTAATTCTAGTTCTGGGAGCTCCAGCATCTCCTTCTGGCCTCCATACACTGCATGCAAGTAGTACATCCATATACATGTAGGCAAAGCATTCATACACCTACAAAAATAAATAAATCTTCTAAAAGGAGTAGGGGCAGTAAGACAGTTCATCTGAAAAGGTATTTGCACTAAGCCTAGAAACCTCATCCCTGGGATCTACATGGTAGAAGGAAGGACTGGTTGATTTCATTATAGTATAGTATTTATAATAATAAAAACAATGTAGTACTTTCTAAAAAAAAATTTAAAACAAATGCCTGCTCTAAAGATTTTTCTCACATCCATGATAGCAAATACTTTGGCAGGTGACTTTGGCTCAAAAGTAGTGCTATCTGAAAACAGAATGAAGAAGACAAGCCTAGATGAAAATCACCTTGCAAATCTGGTTTGTCTTGGAGAAAGCACTTATAGTAGGCACATTTGATTTCTAAAGATATTATACTATTGGCAAGCCAAAACAGTATTCAGAAGACACAGACTTGAAATTTGTTGGAGTGACTGTCCATAAATGTATTTGTCCAATGACTAAAGAAGACACAGCCTTGCTCAAAACTTGGATTCCACACTAGTGATTTTAAAATGATCAGTTAATTTGGTGATATTATAGTTCTTTTCACGATGGCAGACAGGAATAGCTCTGCTTTTCCTACACATGTACATGTTTTCAAATTGAATGCCAATTGTATATATTTTATTCCTGTTTGGCTATGGTGTTTGTTTTATATTGCTTTTTTGAAATGGCTCCTTCTGTAGCCTAAGTTAGGGTGGGAACTCAATCTGACCTCAGACTCACAGCAGCCTTTCCTCATGGAGCTTCCAAGGGCAAGGATTACAGGTGCGAGCTACCACACCCAGCTCAATGTGGTCCTATTAATGAGAGCTAAAAGAAAGAAAAACTGTGTTCTTGGACTTGAAGGTGTAGCTTAGTAGTAGAATTCTGGCCTTGGATTCAACATGCACAGTCCTGGGTTCTATTCCCAACACTGAAAAAAAAAGAAAAAAAAAAGAAGCAGCAAGCCATACCAAGGTTATGGGTGTTGGCAGCCATATCTCTCATAAGGGTGAGGTCATTGATCACTCACCAGGCATAATAATGTGTGTCTCAAACCTGAAAGGTTGTGAGATCCTCTAATCCTTGGTCTAGATGGTGATCTGTGGGTGAACACGTCCATAAAGATTCATCAGACTCTATGCATTATTACATAATGCTATATTGTGACATATACCTATTTGAAAAAATAGAACATTATTACTGAAGTCAGCATCAGAGAAGATCTTAATTTTGCTTGGATTTGGTCACAGAAGCACCAAAATACCTCCCAAGTTGCAGCCAGCAGGGGGATAATAGGGGTTCAGGCGATGCAGCTGTGGTCTCTAAGCATCCATTTAAGAACCAAGATCTACAAAGTAGCAAGAGACGTTCATTTATCTGTCTCTGACTCTGCAAATTAATTTGGTACATTCTGAATTCTCTGTACTTATTCCCCTTTGTTGTCACTTGGTATTAAATAAAGTACAGTTGATTCTTGTTATTCAAAGTTGTTATGTTCTTTAAAGTTGCCAAGAACACTGAATTAGCAAATACTAAGCCATTACTCCTGGGGGACAATGTAAGCTTACGTTCTTGTGAGCATCTGGGCACATTTTTACCATCCAGTTAATATATAGCCTTGTTTATACAGGGCTAATTTAATAAATATATTTTTGATTTGTTGACACTGAATTGCACGTACCATAACTCATAACTGAACTAAGATTATATAACTCATGATTTGTATTTTTTTTCTGCACCACACACCATAACCTCCTGGGCTCAGAGCTCTTTAGCCCCATATCTGGGGTCACTGTTAAACAGTAAAAATGGGGAAAAAAAAGTGACATTAAATAGACCATGATGAATAACATTGTTTACAGTGTGGGAGTTGAAACCAGAAGGCAGAGTGTTGCCATGTTCAATCTCAACAGGACACATGCATGCCCAGTGACTCAGTATTGATGCCACTCTGCCCTCGACTACGAACGAATTTGGAAATGCACTGATTTTGTGGTTGCAACAAACTTTAGCAAGCAGGTGAAATGGCAAACCTAGAATCTGTGAATACTGAGAATTAGCTGTATGTTGAAATTTTCAGCGTAGTGTAGCTGTAGAAGTGGAAACCAAAGGAAAAAATTGCTGTCTATATCAGTAGTTATCAAATGTCAGCACACACAGAATCTTCTGGAGAGCATGATAAACCCTCACGGCCCAAACTTTACTCCAGAGCAATTTAAGTAAGAATCTGTAGTATGAGGCTGCTTGTTTCTGGCTGCTTAGCCCCAAAATAACCACACAAAAACTGTATTAATCAAATCACTGCTTGGCCCATTAGCTCTAGCTTCTTATTGGCTAACTCTTACAACTTGATTTAACCCATTTCTATTAATCTGTGTATTGCCACAAGGTGGTGGCTTACCGGGGAAAGTTCCAGTATCTTTCTCTGGTGGGGCTACATGGCTTCTCTTGACTCCACCTTCTTTCTCCCAGCATTCAGTTTAGTTTTCCCCTACCTTGCTCTGTTCTGCCATGCTCTGCTATAGGCTCAAAGCAGTTTCTTTATTAACCAATGGTATTCGTAGCATACAGAGGGGAATCTCACATCAAGAATCTCTGGAGTAGAAGTCAAGCATCTGTGCCTTGTTGCTATTTCCATTGTTAATATGGCAATTCATCATGTTGAAAGTCGATGCTCTTGACATTGACCAACAACTGAATAAATGCAGTCCATCCTGAGGGTTGGGATGCTGTCCATAGCATTGGTTAGAAGAAGAGAACCCCATAGGATTGTTAGATCCACAGGTGTGTTAGCAATCAGTTCTTTGCAGAAATACTGATTGCCTCAGGGAGTATATGAGCTAGCAATGCAGGCTTATCAAGGTCTTCTAGCTCAGTATCTGCAGCAAAGTTAATAAAGAAAATCCAGGTGGCTGCATTACTAACGTATGCTTTTGCTGTGGTAAAATACCTGACAAAAATAAAACCTAAAGGAAGAAGGGTTTACTTTAGTTCACAATTGGAGGAACAGTTAATCCACCAATCTGGGAAATGCATAGTGCCAAGAATATAAAGTGGCTTGTCCCATTGCATCAATAGTCATGAAGCATAGAGAGATGAACAGTGTGCTCAACTCACTTTTTCATTTTATTCAATCCAGGACTCAAGCCCATTGAATGGTACCACCCACTTTTAGGATGGCACTTCCCACCTCAACTAATTTAATCTAGAAAATCTCTCATAGGCATGGTCAGAAACTAACCTAATTGAGACAGTCCCTCACAGCCATGTTCTAGGTCAGTCTAGATCCTGTCAAGTTGGCAATCAATACTAACCATCAAAGAGACAAATATGACAATAGTCCTAGCTGGAGACTAAACCATGAGGCTCTGATCCTAAATTCAGCTCATTTGTTACTAGCAGTGTGCAGTTCCTTGTTGGCCAATGGAACCTAGGACCCCAGCTCTTCATTGGCTGTTCTTCAGAAACTACCCTCAGTTCTTTGCTTTGTGGGGCATTTTGGGGGCTGCCTATAACATGGCAATTGACTTGTATCAATGTGACCAATTGAGAAAACAAGAGCAAATGGCCCTGAATTACGGAGTTGTTTGTTACGTAGTAGGTGACTACCACATGTGTACCTTCATGACTTTCAAGATACCTAGGTACCTGCTACACATCTCAAAGTCCTAGCTCTCCTCACTTCTTTCCCTACCCTAAACTCCGTTCAGCTCATGAGCTTCCCTCCCTCCAGCTGGCCATTCATTCTCCTTATAACCCTGCTATTTTAGCTATGTCCCTCTCTCCTCTCCCCCGCCCTCTCTCTCTGCTCCTGTATCTCTCTGTTTTCTCTATTCTCTATCCCCTTCCATTCTCCTGTGTCTCTCTGTTTTCTCTATTCTCTATCCCCTTCTATTCTCCTGTGTCTTGCACTTATCCCTGGCCATGCCATCTGCTGGCCCTGTTCTTTCTTTCTCTGTTCTGGACTCTTCCAGATGCCTCTAGCTGTTCTGTCTCGCATTTCCACAATAAAAACCTTCCCCTTAACCATATCTTAGAGCAGTCCTGTCATCGGTTCACAGAGTAGATCTGATGTACTTAATCATCTTTGGATTCAAGGAGATTGTAAAGAAAAGCCCGCATTTCCTTGTTCTGCCTCTCTCTCCTCAAGCAGCCCCTCGGCCCCTGCGAAATGCAGCCCATACCACCACTGCTGAGACTCTCAGGGGGTTCCTAAGGAAATGTGGAAATGAGCTACAACCAAGTTTAAACAGAAAAGCTCCCAGGGTGTGAAAAATGTGCCTGTAGTTCAGTTGGTAGAGTGTTTGCCTAGAATGCAGGACTCCCTAGGCTTGATCCCCATCGCCACAGAAACCCAGCACGGTGGCACACACCCATAATCTAAAGACTCTGGAGATGGGGACAGAAGGATCGAGAGTTCAAGGTCATCCTCAGCTACACAGCAAGTTTGAAGCCAGTCTGAGCTAAACTGTGTATGTGTGTGTGGGAGGGGCGGGGGGGGAGAGAGAGAGAGAGAGAGAGAGAGAGAGAGAGAGAGAGAGAGAGAGAGAGAGAGAGATTGGGAGGAAGGGAAGAAAAACTGTAATAGAGGGAAAAGTCAAAAGGAAGATGCAGAAGAAAGATGGCGCTCATGGTGGTTGCACTCTTCCTCAGCTCTCTCAGTCAGCCTCCCTGAGACTCCTGCAAGAACTTCCTGGAAGTGCCAGGCCTCTCCTTGCTCCTGCCTGGACATGTCTCTCCTGGCCACTTTGAGCTGCAGCAAAGGCAAGATAAGGAGAACCCTTACCCTCTTCATTTTATTCTTGCAATCAAGTATGAAGTAAACAAGAAAGGACTTAATCTTGGTTGTGCAGAGGAGGAAATGGAAGCCCCAAGGGGTCAAATGATTTGCTCAGGTCACTCGGCAAGTGAGTGGCTGCTGCCAGACTCTGGCCTTGGTCCCAGGCTTGTGGCTTCAGTCCCTGGCTTGTGACCTCAAGACTTAATGTGTTTTTCTCCACAGAGCCCTGTGTACTGAGCGCCACAACCAGTACAAATGGTCCCAAATCCTTATAATTCCACATTCTTAGAACAACAACCTAATCATAACAGTGGCTGACATTGCTTGAGCCTTGAGTACACACGGGTCCTTTTCTGAGCATTTTATATTTATGATCTTGCTTAACCCAGGTAACAACCTTGAGTAAGAAAACACATGGTTAACGGCTTTACACACACACATGCACGCGCACGCGCGCGCGCGCGCGCGCGCACACACACACACACACACACAGCCTGCATTCAAATTCAGGTTAGGGCGGGTATATGATTCTGGGTTGATCCCCAGCACTACATGAACTGGGCGTGGTGGCAGGCTCCTGTAGTCCTGGCACTCAGGGAGTCAAGGCAGAATGTCCAGAAACCCAAGCTCATCCTTGGCTACATAGAGAAAACCCTAGGCCACCCTGGATACAGGATCTTTTAAAAAAAGAATTTTTTTTTCCATCAGATAGCTCTACGAAACAGATACCCTTCAGGATCCCAGAACAGAGCCTGTCTTCTACAGTACTCGGTTCAAGCCTGGATTGTTTCAGGAATCCCCTGAGAAGCCCTCAATAAAATACAGAATACAGACTTCCAGGCCTCATCCTGAACCGCCATTAAAATGTGAGCAGAAGCAGGTGTTTTTAAAAGGCCTACATATAAATCTAAAGATGAGCCAAGTATGGAATCTCAGCCAAGAGCCTGGGGTGCGGGGGAGCGGTACTGGAGAGGAAACAGCGTATGGAGAGCAGCGTGCTGTCTGGGACCACAATGAGAAGAAAGGTTCCAAGGAGCGGCGCAGAGCATAGGAGGTCAAGCTTTACGGGGTAAGGGCGCTGTGTCCTGTTGGGGGAGGCTGTTTCCTGCCCAGAGCACAGAGGGCCAAGGGAAGAGAGGCCACATTGTTCCAATAGCAAGCTCAGACCTGGCGTGCCCAGTGCCAGGTCACCTGGTAGCGCCACACAGCTGGCTGGCCTTGGAGAAAAGGGTGGGTACCCACTTTGAAGCCATTGGGGCATACTTCCTCCCAACACCCCTGAGTGCCCCGGGACAGGCCACGGGGACACAAGACAAAGTCTGGCTCCCCACCAACGTGTGCTTCACATACAGTAGAGGCAGGAGCGCAGCGTGGAAGGGGCCCCGACCTATGGAAGGACTTCTAGGGTCTGCTTACAGCAAAGTGCAGAACCCACTTGTCACACGGAGACCTGGAGAGCTGTGTCAGAAGCGTATGAACACATCAGGGCTTTGAGCAACAATTCCCTATCCTTGACTTTAATCCTCTCGCTTCTTACAGACCACTCAGAGACAGGTCCCTGTCTTGCTTTTTATTTTTTATCTTTTCCTGTGCTAAGGATTGCACCCAGGAACCTTGCACGTGCTAGACAAACACCCTATCACTGCCCTGTACCCCAAGATCTTTTTCATTTGTTTGCTTACTTGTTTATTTGATTTTAATTGTTTATTTAATTTTTCCAGGCCTCATCCTGAGCCTTCATTAAAACGTGAAGTCCTGGCTATAGTCCTGGCTGGCCTTAAACTTGGGATTCTCCTCTATCAGCCCCTTCAATAGCTAAAATGATAAACCTGCAGCAACCTGGGCCCAGCAACTGCCCTTACCTTTCAGAGGGCCCAGGCCTAGCAGGAAGCCTGCATCACAAGAACTATGTGGTAAGTATTCGTCTGAACTAAATTCCCCTTTTCACGTGACCGCAAGGTCCATCCATCTCCATCACTGCACATTCCTATCAGTGATGGCCCAGCCAAAAGAAATACTAAAGAGTCTCTAATTACCACACTCAGAACCCAGACAAATGGCTCAGTAGGTAAAAAGCTTGCCTCCCAAGCATGAAGACACAAGTTCAGATCCCCAGTGCCCATATAAAAAGCAGAGGATTCAAGGCTAAAGAGCACTTGCAGAGAAAAAACTAGACTTGCCACGTGGTGCCCCACAACTGCCCATGGCTCCAGCTCTACTGGATCTAATACACTCTTCTGGCCTCCACAGGCAACTCCATGCACATGGTACAAATACATTCACTTGGTTGTACATATATACATAAGATAAATATCTACTTAGGCATGTATATATGTGTTTTGCTTGCATGTGTGTCTATGCACAATGTGTGGAAGCCAGAGGAGGGCATCAGATCCTCTGGAACTGGAGTTACAGACTATTGTTAGTGACCATGTGGATGCTGGGAGTTGAACCTGGATCCTTTGGAAGAGCAGTCAATGCTCGGCAGTTAAGCTGAGCCATCTCTCTAGCACCCATAAAGAAATCTTTAAAAAAACAAAAGGCACATTGGCATGCACCTGTTATTTGTACTGGTGGGGTCATGAAGATGGGAAGATCCTCACTGGACAGCCAATCTAGCCAAATGAGTAGGTGTAACAACCATATCTCAAAAAATGAAGGTGAAAAGTGATTAAGAAAAACCCTCTCTCTCTCTCTCTCTCTCTCTCTCTCTCTCTCTCTCTCTCTCTCTCTCTCTCTCTCTTTCACACCCACACCCGCCCCACACACACACCACTAACATGCATGTAGGAAGACTTTAGCATTTGCTTGATTTGTTGGTATATAATGAACATTGGCTGTTTTGATTTATGGAGGTGTTGGTTTGGTTTGTGCATCCAGGAGGACTTAATGGCCACTTTTAATACAAGATGCTCTACCATGATAGCCCTAACCCTCTACCTCGACCTTACCTTCAACTTCTGCTCTAAATGTAAATATGTTTGAAGATTTGTAATTGTGCTCACCTCTGTCTAACCCTGAAAGAGCTAATCAGGCATCCCACATCTACTGACAAAGTACTGAACCTGAATTCAAATTAACTCTTAAATAGACACCCCCCCAAAAAAAAAACAACTTGCAGATCAATTATAAAGACCATGGTTTCTAAACAAAGCATGTGATATAGAGTTGCTGGTACACACAAGTAACTATTACTATAGTCTCAGTTTATGGACAGCTCAGCTCTGGGACATTGGTGTCAAGTTTATGGTCCCCAAATATTGCAGAACTCTTGGTTTTCTTAGGCCTCTGAACAGAGAGAAGGGCAAAGTGCGAGAGTAGAGCTCAGAGACACAACAGGTATAAGCACTGTTTATAGAATTCAAAACATTGTCAGGAAAGCTCTACTCATTAAAAATGACTTTGTTGCATTTTGTTTGGGAATCAGCACACACATGTGACATGCTTTGTTCCTGAGTATAGTGGCACGGCATGTCTTTTGGGTGTGGGTAGAAGCATTCCAAGCTTGGAAATATCTGACTAGACCCAGTGCCAAGACCCCGGTGCAGAAACATAAGTGCTGTGTCTCCCAGCTACAACCTTTGTTCTCAGAACACAGGACAAGGACTGATGGGCCTCTGGTGGTAGAATTGGATAGGAGGATTCTGGGAAACAGATGCAGCCCATAAATACATATTGAACTCCTATCACATAGAATATTCCAGAATGACAATCTTGGGTGAATAAAAATCAACTTTTTTGATACTTTTTAACTATTTGAGTAAGTGAATGTTTAATACCAACTTGGTTTGAGTTCTGCAAAGACTCAAAGACTTTTCCTGGCCGTGGTTAGAATAGTAGTTCTCAAAGCCCCATAGGGTCTAGATATGAACTAGAGAGCAATTCCCAGACATCTACAACATGCCTGCCACAATGATTCCATATCTTAAGACCTACATGGGAGGGGCTGGAGAGATGGCTCAGAGGTTAGGAGCACTGCCTGCTCTTCCAAAGGTCCCGAGTTCAATTCCCAGCAACCACATTGTGGCTCACAACCATCTGTAATGAGGTCTGGTGCCCTCTTCTGGCCTGCAGGCATACACACAGAATAATGTATACATAATAAATAAATATTTAAAAAAAGATCCATCTGCAAAAATAAAAAGACCTACGTGGGAAACTCATGAGAGAGAGAGAGAGAGAGAGAGAGAGAGAGAGAGAGAGAGAGAGAGAGAGAGAGAGAGAGAATAGGGGGCAGGAGAAACATCTTGCAGATGAGCCAGGCATGGTGTCGCTGGCCCGAAATCTCAGCATTTGAGAGGCTGAGGCAAGAAAATCAAGAGCTTAAGACCAACTTGGGCTACATAGTGAGTTACAGAGCAGCCTGAGCTACATAGTAAGATCTCGTCTTCCTCAGAAATAGACAACAAAGTCTTGCAGTTGGAAAGTTACTGCCCGAGCAGCCAGTTCAGGCAGGGATTGGGAGGGGAAGAAAATAAATCTTGAGAGAGGGTTCTACTGGTAGGTCTTTCTTTTGCTTTGCATTGCAGACTCGGTGAGAGCCAACAAGAGAACTATGCCATGTGATAAATACTGTCTGTTGTTTTACACAGTTAGGGGTTTGGATGGCTTTATTCCTGACAATATCAAAGATTCCAAACTTCTTCCCCTGACCACTCATTCCTGAAATGCAACTATAACAATGGAATGGGCTCCTCCACCTACATCCAGCCCAGCAAGTTGCATTAGAGTAACGGAGGAAAGCCCAACAGCAAGGACCTTAGTGTGCCACAGTCAAGGTTTTCAGTGTCTTCTGGCATTCTGGTTGCTCTAGCTCCACACATACCAGAACTGAGGGGATGCTCTCCTCAGAGTTCTGTCAGCAGACTCATTTCTGTTAATGTCATTGTCAGTTCTTGAGTCAAGTCCCAGCAAACAGCTCTCCAGGTTAGGCTCTTCCCAGACTCAAAGCCGCAGTTCCTCAGAGCCCTAATGTTAGAAAGAGTCCTTCTCGCTTCTTTGTTGACTGGCGCCCCAGGCTAGGGCACATTTTCCCTAATTCCATTCATCCCCTCTTAGGACAAGCCCCAAAATGCTTCCTTATGTCTCTCCTTGGAACGTACTCAGGAAGCATTTACACACGTGGCTTTTGATGCCCAAAGCGTCTGGAGCTGATTAGTGTTGTTGTGCCTGCCTGCATTACAGCGTAAGGAATCTAAAGTTCAGAGAGATTAAATGCATTGCCAAGGACAAACACAATGACAGACCACTGAGTCATTCAGTCTGCCCCATAAAAGTTATTTAAACCACACAGAACCAAGACCCTGACAGAAATTAAACACAAGAGAAACCATGCAATGTGCCAAAAAAGTGTAGCTAAGAAACACAGAGACTTACAACTCAGACGAAGCCTTCTTTATGAGGAGAAATATTCTCTCCATTTGAGCAGTTTGTGCCTTTTGGTTGAAGTTTTCTAGAATGAGTGTAGAAACTGAACCGCCAGGGAAAGAGGGACTTGTAGACATGTGGAAGTATTCATCAGTGAGGTCAACTCTGCCTAGCTGGAAAGATGGGAAAATTGGAGGGTTTGATAGCTCATGCATAGAAGAGCTGACACGTGACAACAAAGGGCTCAAACGGTAAAATGCTTGCTTTATAAGCATAAGGACATGAGTTAAGTCCCTAGAACTGAGAAGCTGGGTGTGGTGGCACACACATGTAATTCCAATGTGGGGGAAGCAGGGATGGGCAGATCCCTAGGACTCGAAGTCCACCCAGCCTAACACAAGTGAGAAAGTCTGTATCCCCCTCCCAATGGGAGAGAGAGGAGGAAAGAGAAGAAGGAGGAAGAAGAGGAGGAGGAGGAAGAGGAAGAGGAGGAGGAGGAACACGCCAGCCTGGGGAATGACAGTTACCAAAGTGCTCTCTGGCTTCCACATGTGCTTCTACACACACATACATATGAACATTTGGGCACATACACATAAATTCACACATGCACACAAATAAATATTGAGAACTTTCCATGTGTTAAGCTCTGAGCTCAGAGAATTTTATGAAATTCTGAAGTCTCCAGCACATTTCTTATTAATAACTTATAAATTTCATCATTACCTTGTGCTAGAGGACCTGGCAGCCCCAAATGGGATCTGATGTATATGATGTGATATTATATATATATATAATGATTCCTAGTCCTGATTATGTCCTGTAATTGTATAAATAATAAAGTTAATCCTGACTCATCATGAATAAATTCATCAGTTTCAATGTGTAAAACAACTCTTTCTACATATCATGAGTCAGAAACCATACTGAGAGGTTCTGCAAAGTTCATTAGTACCATGGGAATGGCATTCAATTCTGACTCTTTCACAGAGTTATAAGGGCTTTGAACCACTTTGCTTAAATTTTCTGATTTCTATCCTGCCTTTACTGATTTATTTCCATCAGTATAGAACATAGGAACTCCAGAGATTGGTGTTTTCCTAACAGTGCATAGAAGGACCTGAGTGGTTCTTTTTATGAATGTAATTCTCCTAAGATCTTTACAAAAGCTCAAATGCATGCCTGCTGTTGGAGGGCCTTGGTACCTCTAGTGACCCAGTCACCAGTGCTGGTTACATTGCTTGCCATAGCAAATCCAACCTCCATCACCCCTCACACTGCACCACTAGACTCACTCTGCAGGTGTCTCTGCTTTCAAGAACAGCACCCTGACTCTATGCCCCTGAGCACTTCCCACACCACACCCTGGAAGATTGGTCACTATCCTCCAGACCTGAGGTCAATCCACAGAGGCTGGGGACAGCATTTAGTTGTTTTCCACTAAGGGGACATCACAGGGCCTCCTTGGGCCTGACACATTTACAAGGCATTTAGTAGTCTGATGGAAAGACATTCCCAGACTTCCCACACCTGCTACACAACCAGACAACAAGGAAGAATGAGACTGTGGGAAAGCGGGCTACCTTCCATTCACTAGACCTCATTCCAAGAGCCAGAAAGCACAAGATCTCTGTACCACCAGTCAGTCTGAGTATAAAGGCTCAAAGGGGATGCAAGGAAAGAGAGGCGCGCGGAGAGGTTACTCCAGGAAACATCCAGCTAGATGAGAGTCTAAACCCAGGTATTTCTGACCCTTGTCCTAAGAGCAGTCATTGCAACACCAAGCAGAACACGTGGGACAAGCCCTGAATGTCTGTTAACCCCATTCTATCCTCACAGTCACTTGTGTGGCCTCGTATCACAGATGAGAAAGTGATGTGATAGTCAGGATCGCAAATGTCTCCAAAGGCCAGGTATTGAATATTTGGCCACCAGTCTCCACAAACCCTTTGGAGGCAGGGCCTCATGAGAGGAAGTTAAGTCATGGGGGAATGCCTTTGAACAAAGCATTGGAACCCAACCCCTCCTTTCTCTCTCTCCATCCCCATTACCCTGCTATGATAAGCATCTTTGCCCCTACAAAGTACTCTCCACTATGATCCCCAGAGCTCACCAGCCAGCCAACCTAGACAAAATGGCAAGTTTCTGCTTCGGTGAGAGACTGCCTCAAGGCAGTGTGGAGAAGAGCAACAGAGAAATATTCACCCATCCCAGCTCCCACACGGGCATGCACAGAGGGGCACAAGCCACACACTCATTGGCACGTACTATGATGTCCTCCCCTACCCCAGAGGCCCAAAGCAAACATGGAAGAGAGCCATGATTAAAAACGAATCTTCCCTCCTGTAGCACAGTTAATTAACTTATTCTTTTTGTCACAGCGAACGGGAGCTGATAACACATGAGTCACGGAGCGGGTGACCTTCCCAGGATGACATCAGCTAGTTGGCCCTTCTCGCGCGCCTCCGCTCCGGCACGCTCCTGGAAATGTTCCGCCTTCCCAGTACCTCATTAATGATTGAGCACATTCCACAAGATCCAAAGTGCAGAGGAGCGTGCACCCCGTCACTGGTTCACCGGGCACCTGCTATTTTATGGACAGCCATAAATGAGCTGCAGCCCCAAAGGACGCAGAGTTCTGGACTCCGGAAGGCAAGTTCACAGACACACAGCCAACCCCCATGGACACTGCCTCCTCGAACCCAAGCTTCCTTTGCACGTGGGAGGCCCTGTGCAACTTTCAAACACCACTTGGGTGTGCAGGACCAGTGATACTCTCCTCCATGCCCACTTCTCCAGAAAGCTTCTTCTTTGGACCACATTTACATCACGTCCATTTAAAGAGCCTCCTCTGGCCCCTCCTACATGGACATAAACTTGGCCATGATGGGAATGTGTCTTGACTTAAATCGAGTTTACTAATAATGCAACTATACACCTATATGTGTTTCAGGGCCCTGTGCCTCAGTTTCCCCACTTTTGAAGTCCTTTAGACATGTGAAATGAGTGTGAGGAAAGCAGACAGCAGCCCAACGTGTCTGTCCCTGCTCTGGTCTGGGTGGCCCCTGACCTTGTTTAGCACAGCAATCAAGAGGGTGGGACTGGGTCATCTGTGTTCCCGACACCCAGCACAGAGTGGGTGTTCTGTGAGTGGTGTCTCCTTAGCAGAAAGATCACTCTTGATTACTCATACCGAGGGAGAAAAACCTAAATGATCCCAAACGAAACACATTTCTTCTCAAATGCACTTCACAAAAGTTGGTCTCACTCTGAAAGCTAGACCGAGTATAGACTGCATTCCACAGCTAAAGAGAAACAATTTTTCAATTTCTCATGGTATGAGTTTATCCTTAGAAGATGGCTTTTACTCGGTTCTCTTGTAAGCATGCGGGGCCTATGATTCATGCATTGATTCTGTGCATAATTCCTTAAAGAAGAAACCACCTTGGCTTTTCTTTGTTAATCTAACCGTGCTGTGGATTTAACAGAAAGCATCACTCCGCCCTGGTGCATGTCCTGTAGTGAACCCGGAACAGGAGGGAGGTGGGGTTTGCATCCACAGAAGGCCCCCCTGCAGGAACTACGCTGGAGTTCCAGGCAGCTACCCTGCCAGCCACCATTCATTCCTCCACCTGCAATAGATTGTAGCCATGGCTGAGCCAGGAGCCTCCTCTGAAGTTTACCTGCCTGCTTGGTGCTGGCCTGGCTAGAAGGACAACTCTCCGTGTCTGTCACTTGCCTTCAGATCAAGGCCTGCTGTGGCCAGGGGTTCCTCTGCTTTGTCACTCAGAAAGCCCAGGGATTGTGACCAATGAGGTCATCAGTTCTGTCTCAGAAGTGAGCACAGGAGCAGAACCCAGCCACTCCCTATCCCTTCTGCGCTGCCTGCTGTGGCCTTCCTCTGTCTCGAAGCCCAGCCCTCAGACCTTCAACCTCTCTTTCCTGTCTGTCTCTCATCTGCCCTCTTCTCTCAGCCTCTACTGCAGTTTCTATCTCTTTATTTTTCTCTATGTGTCTTTCTTTGTTTATCTTTGTTTCATCCCTGTCACTTCTACCCCTCCCTCTCTTTCTCCTCTAAAGAGGCCACAGTAGCCTACACACACACACACACACACACACACACACACACACACACCTCACTCTGCTCTTGGCCTCCTGCCAGACATTTGTTTCCACTTCCCCTCAATGAGGACAAGGAGGAACAATCAGAGGGATAAGGGGAAAGGGGGAACTCAGTACTTGAACATGCACACTTGAAACGTGCACGTTCCTGGTGGGGGTTTCTTGGACCTTTGCCAAGAGCTGCTCTTCCTTTTTCTCAGAGCCGAGGCCCCAAGCCTGCTTGTCAGGACTTTGAACTCAGGAGAACAGAAACCCAACTGGTGTTCTCTGCATCCCTCATACAAGGTCCCTGTAAAACATATCTAAGTGTGTGTACACACACATTTATGAGTCAACGTACTCATAATATTTAAATATATGCTAATAGGAACATGTTACACACCCAGACACACTTACAGCAGTATAAACACACACACGCACACTCACGGGCATGTACTGATCCACACAAAGCATTCATACACAGTCACACATGTCCATGAACGCCCTGATAGACTTGCACACTTAGACATGCCTTTAAGTGCACACACAATCACACATGCCCACGTTCATACATGTACACACTCACAAGCATGTGTTAATACACATGCAGGATGCTCACATACATCGCATACACATTCAAGCATACACTGATAGACTTACACATTTAGACATGTTTCAAAGTGTTCACACAATTGCATATGCCCACACTCACAGGCATGTGCTAACATACACACCACACACTCATATACATTCACACACAAGCATAAAGGCATATGCTGACAGGTTCACATACTCATACACACATCCAAGTATTGTTTAGTTCTTAGGAAAATACAACACCCTCAGGCATATACGCAAGTGTATGTGCACACTCACACATACACACAACTCATATATATGTGTTAATAGCAGTATTATCTGTCATAGCCAGAACCTGGAAACAACATAAATGTCCCTAGATTGAAGAATGGATAAAGAAAATGTGGTACATTTACATAATGGAGTACTACTCAGCGTTAAAAACAACAACAACAATGACATCTTGAAATTTGCAGGCAAATGGATGGATCTAGAAAACATTATATTGAGTGAGGTAACCCAGACACAGAAAGACAAATATAATATGTACTCTCACTCATAAGTGGCTTTTACATTTTTTTTTTTTTTTGGTTTTTCGAGACAGGGTTTCTCTGTGGTTTTGGAGCCTGTTCTGGCACTAGCTCTGTAGACCAGGCTGGCCTCGAACTCACAGAGATCGCCTGCCTCTGCCTCCCGAGTGCTGGGATTAAAGGCGTGCGCCACCATCGCCCGGCCATAAGTGGCTTTTAGACATAAAGCAAAGAAAAATCAGCCTACAATTCACAATCTCAGAGAACCTAGACAACGAAGAGGACCCTAAGAGAGACATACATAGATCTAATCTACATGGAAAGTAGTAAAAGACAAGATTTTCTGAGTAAATTGGGAGCATGGGAGAGGATAG
Source organism: Microtus pennsylvanicus (assembly GCF_037038515.1). NCBI lineage: Eukaryota > Metazoa > Chordata > Mammalia > Rodentia > Cricetidae > Microtus > Microtus pennsylvanicus. Next base: position 121,681,434 of record NC_134582.1, read on the forward strand.
AAGGGGAGGGAGGAAGGGAGGGGAGCAGAGAAAAATATGTAACTCAATTAAAACAATAAAAAAGTAGATATAAAGGACCCAAGTTCACACTGCCTCCTGATATACTGACCCAGTAACACAAAGATACAGCCTACTTTGCTCCATATACTTTCAACTCACTCTTCAACTGTGAGAAAACTAGTTCTCACCATCGTTTGCTAGAAGCCGGTTAAACAGCAAATGCTTATATACTTGCTAATCCACAGTACTAAGACAGGAAATCTCACTGACTAGGCGCCATGCCTTCATAGAGCTTTTAAAATTAACGGACAAGTTCGAATCACATAGTTCAAGGAGTTTTGATTTTTAAAAAGCATTTATCTAATGAACTTTTCATTTGTTCCAAAACAGAAAGTTTCTATCACTCCAGTTCCTTTGTAATCCTCACCCAAAGGCAACCATAGATACATTTCTTGACTGTGGATTATTCCTGCCTAAGGTGGGGCCTCATTTAAATAAAATCACACACACAAACATACACACACACACACACACGTTGTCTGAATTCTTTTGCTCTGAGTGATGCCTATGAAAACTTTCCACACTATTGCACACATCAGTAATTTTTTGGCCTTGCCTGGAAATAAATGCTTTATTTTTATGATGACAAATAAATTTCAAGTTTATTTCCTTTTTTGTTTGCTATTTAAATACAAAGCTAAAGCACAAACAGGTACAATCAAGACATTTTACATCACAGTTGCACCCTCCTGTCATATCCTCCTCCAAGTCTGACCACTTACTGAGCTGGCAAGGGGTGTGGGGAAGATTTTCTTACATTAGCACCACCATAAGACTGGGGGGTAGGGGGAGGTTTTGGGGACAAAGGTAAGTTCTCATACCAGACTCCAGAGCCCCAGCCCCTAGACTGAAGGCAAACGGTAAGAATTCAAAGGAAGGGAAAAGGAAGCCACCTACTTCTGCTATCACAGGTAAGAAATACCACCCTGGTTCTCTGGCTACCAGGCACCCTAGTGCCAAGCACATCTGATGCCTAAATGCCTCAGCAAACCCTTTCTATTGTGGGTTTTTTTTTCCATTTATATGTACAGCAAAATCTACCTTCTTTCTGTTTTTCATTTTTATTAGTTTTGTTTTTTTTATTTACTTATTTGTGTGGATGAGCCCATGATGTGTATGTTTGTGCCACATATGTGGAGGTCAGAGGAATCAGTTCTTGTCCTCCACCATACGGATCCCAAGACTTGAACTCAGGTCATGAAGCTTGGCAGCAAGCACCTTTTCTTGATGAGCCATCTTACAGAGCTATTCTCTTTAGAATGGATATCTGTGTTGCTTCATGAACAGCCCTGCTATAAGAATTATTGTTTGTATATCCTTATAGACATATTACATGTCCTCAATAGATATTTAATAGTGAGATCATTGCCACTCCAGCACTCAGGTGGCAGAGGCAGGAGAGTTCAAGGCCAGCCTGGTCTACAAGACCTAGTTCCGGGACAGGCCCCAAAGCTACAGAGAAACGCTGTCTTGAAAAAGAAAAAAAAGAGTAGGATCAAGATTTGAGATTTGATGTTATGATTTTATCCTAGCTGTTCACAAAAGCCTATGAGTTCAAGGCTTGGTCCACATCTCATGTCACTATTGGAAGGTGGCAGAACCAGTGGGAGGCAGAGCCTCACTGAAGAGGAAGATAACTGTCCATGCAGCCTTGAAGGATGTGCTGGGAGCCCTGCTCTTTCACTTTGTTTCCTGACTCCAGGAGGCAGTCAGCTTTTCACCACCCAGGTCTCTCCACCAAGAGGCTCGCAGAAACAAAGGATTCAAACTCTGAAACAATGTCCCCCCAAATAAATCTTTCTCCCCTTTAATGTGCTTACTTTGTCATTTAGTTATAACTGGGTCACAGGGAAGGTGGCGGCTAACTTTGTAACCAATCACTAACTTTCCATAGTGACTACACTGTCTTCCCTCCAATCAATCATGGAGAAGACTCAAGATGTCTCAAGTCCTTGTCCCACATCATGTTCTTGTTCCACTTTTAGCCAACCTAGTAGATGAAGCAGTACATCACTGTGGGCTGAAGGTATGTTCCTAATGGGCAATAGTTCAGGCATTTTTTAATGTATTTATTGACCGATTAATTATATTCTTTTGGAGAGGTCTAAGCGTTTTTCCCATTTTAAAATTGGAAAGTTTCTGTTCTTTCACTGTAAGTAGTTCTTTATATATTCTTGTTACAAGACCTTTGTCAGACATACATTGTGAAAATATATTTCCCAGAATATTCCGGTCTTCCTTTGATCAGTTTTTAGTTTGTGTAATATCCAAGTTGTTGTTTTTTATGTATCATTTTTCTGTCCTAACAAATAGAACTTGCTCTCCTACATAGCGAATGCACTTCCCACATTTTCTTCTAAAAGTTTTATAACTTTTTCTTTCATATTTGTGTTTATGCTAATAAACCTTGAGTTAATTTTTTTGTGTGGAGAAACAATAGCCCGGAGTTAGGTTTTTTTCTAATTGATGTATGCAGTTGTCTCTCGGCACCATTTGTTAGAAGCACTATTCTTAGAGAGACACTGTGGCTCGTTTCTATAATCCCAGCACTCGGGAGATGACAAGGGAGGATTATGAAGAGTTTAAGGCCAACCTGGTCTACGTAGTGAGCTGGAGGCTAGCTTGGAATATGGAGTGAGATTCTGTTTCAAACAAATAAAAAAAAACTGCCTTTTTGTCCATCAAAAGACTATCTCTTTGTCCACCAAAATGACTTGATGATCTTGTCGATAATTAATTTTCCATATAAATGTGAGTCCTTTATTTTGCTCCATTGGTCTATCTGTAGCTTGTCATTTGGGAATCTTGAGGCCACATAGTACCAACCCTCTGACCTTCAGTCTTCTCTATAAATTGCTTCAGTTCTTCTACTAAATTTAATATTTCTCAGCAATGTTATAGGGTTTTGCTTCCAGAATTTGAAAAATATTTGTTCCATCTTCTATCAAATGCATTCCAACATATTTTATATATTGGAGTATTGCAATTGCAATTGCATTTTAGTTTGTTTTTCTCTGCTTCTCTTATGTTTGTAATTTTGGTTTTCACAAGCATATATTGCATGTTGAGCAGATCTTCATGCCCACTACCTTCTCTTTCCTTGACCTCTCCTTCCCTTTGGTTCCCTTTGTCTCTCTAAACAGACACACACACACACACAAAACACACACATGATTTTTTGTGTCTATATACAAGCTGGGAACCACAAATGAGAGAAATGTGTATTTATCTCCATGGTGATAGATGACTTTGCTTCACGTGACTTCTCCAGCCTCACTCATCCTGTAAATGATATAACTTTGCTGTTTATGGCAGGAAAAAAGTTCCACCGCATACATACACAGCAATACACAGCATTTTCTTTACCAATGGAATTGGCTTTTAAAACGCCTATTTCTAATTGATGTTAATATATAAAAATGCAGTGCATTTTTGCATCTAGACCTTTATTGAGAAGTGTTTTAGTGGAGCAGAAAGAATGAGCTGTGAGTGTAGGTTTAGTGAGAAGCTGACACAAATGGCCCTCGCTCCCTGCACAGCCCTTAGCTGGACGTTTTCCATACTTCATTTCAGCAGCATGTTGAGAAGTCATTCATAGCCCGTACTTTGCAGGAAAAGAATTATGCTACTCCACATGTAGCAAGCGGCAACCAGATTTCACTCAGAATCCCTGAACTCTAAACACACAGGCGCTTCCCAGTGCACCCTGCCACTGCAAAGCTCTGGAGAGTCACGTGATGAGAACTCACAGAGCTACTATAGAGAGAAAGGACAGCCTGGGTTAAAAGTGTTACCTCTTGCCTAGGCTTGCAGTAGGGAGATATGAGGTGTCTGGCAGGCAGCCCAGGGACAGAAGCTTTCTTACCTAGTCCTTCTGAAGCTCAGGTTCGGTTGTTCCTGTGCATTGCAGGCTATGGAAGGGCACCAGAGTCTCAACATACTGGAGAAGAAGTAAAACAGATCCCATGGGGTCAGCATGAGTCCAGCCCCATGTTTCCCCAGAGCCTCCCTGGCTAAGGAAGTTCATCAGCAGGTTGGTAGAGCTCTGAGAACCAGTCCACACCACAGGTTAATGGTGTCTCTCTTGAGGCCAGAGAGAATGATAAGAAATTAAACCCAAAGACAAACATATAGGCATCCTCCTGAATATTAACCTTCATCAGGCGATGAAAGGAGACAGAGATAGAGACATAGACCCACATTGGAGCACCAGACAGAAATCTCAAGGTCCAAATCAGGAGCAGAAGGAGAGGGAGCACGAGCAAGGAACTCAGGACCGCGAGGGGTGCACCCACACACTGAGACAATGGGAATGTTCTATCGGGAATTCACCAAGGCCAGCTGGCCTAGGTCTGAAAAAGCATGGGATAAAACCGGACTCTCTGAACATAGCGGACAATGAGGACTACTGAGAACTCAAGAACAATGGCAATGGGTTTTTGATCCTACTGCATGTACTGGCTTTGGGGGAGCCTAGGCAGTTTGGATGCTCACCTTACTAAACCTGGATGGAGGTGGGTGGTCCTTGGACTTCCCACAGGGCAGGGAACCCTGATTGCTCTTCAAGCTGATGAGGGAGAGGGTCTTGATGGGGGGAGGGGGAGGGAAATGGGAGGCGGTGGCGGGGAGGAGGCAGAAATCCTTAATAAATAAATAAATTTTAAAAAAAATAAAAAAAATTAAAAAAAGAAAGAAATTAAACCCAATACAAGAAGGTATCCCTTGAGCTAGCTGTCCCAAGTTTGCTCAAAGCTGCTCAACACTTAGAGCAGGTTTTCCAAATCAGATCCTAAGGTGAGCTTCAAAAGTCTATAGTCTAAAAACATGTTTCTAAATAATCTCCTAATTAGGACATTTGGGAAATACAGAGCTGATGGGGATATTGCTACTTTAACATATCAGAAACAAGCTTATAGATTGGGTAGGAATGAGATAGAGATTAGAAACAAGCTCACAGGTTGGGTAGGAACAAGACAGATTGCCTCTAAGGTGTGCGTTAAGCTCAGGCAAGTAAGTTCCTGAAGACTACAGGTAGAAAGAACTTCCTCTTAGAGAGTGGCAGCAAGGCACTATGGGAGGCTGGCTCCTTGCGGTACTAGATGAGGCTTGGGCATGAATTTTAACATGAAAGAACACTGAAAGAAAAACATCCCCACTCTGATCCTCCAGAACTGTTAATGTCAAATCATGGGCCTTGGCAGCCCGAACAAACTGACTTGGCCACCTGACTCCAATAGGCTAACTGAACAGACAGACAAGGAGAAGGCCCAATGCCGTATACCCTCAAGTTCATCTTTGGAATCCTGATATAAGGTTTAGGTTAAATAAAGAGTAAGAAAGATGCAGAAGCAGCTCTGGTCCAGTTACGGTATCACCCGTCATGGACCCTTCAGTGTCCAGCTCCACTTTCTTCCTCAAGATGGTCTGACAAATTTGAGAATGGAGTCAAACCTGTTTCTGAAAGAGAAGCTCCCTCTCTGGTTGACATTAGGCCTTAGCCTTTTCTTCTCTTAGCATGAGACCCCTGGGGAAATTCCAGTTCCTTGGGGACTGCTGTTTCAAAAGTTTGACAGTCAGAAAGAGGCATGATTGTCTTTTTAGAATATCTTTACCCCTGCCAGGAAAGTTACAGTAGCAGCAAGAATTACCCGAGGAGTCACCCAGCAGTCAGGAAGGACAAACACTGCCTTTACTTTTTAAAGGATGGATCAGCGCTCCCTCAGACCTTCTTTTCACTACACTGTATTTTATTTAGCCTTTTGACACTGATGTTCTCACATGTGGGGAAGGATAAGAAAAGGAATTCCAGCAGAGGATGGGAGAAAAGGGGGAGCTATTGAAATACAGCCAAGTGTTAGTACAGAACACACAAAGCAGAAAGGGCTTTGCGGGACCAAATGGACCCCTGCTGATGGGCACACACAGAAAGCTCAACCTGGTGGTCCACAGCAGGGGCCCTGTACTGGGGGGGGGAGCAGCCAGGCCCAGAGGGTGGCAGGTCGGAATCCCAGCTGACATTTGCAACAATCACTCCTGAATAGCCACCTTTGCTCACAACAATCTCTGGCCCTCCCCTCAACTCCTTGACTCTTAAAGGCCTGGGTCAAGAGCCTCTAGGCTTTTTTTGTGACCTTTTTCTGCAATGCTGGTTGCCCTGGAAACCATTGCAGCTGGCCCCTGGCCTCCCAAAGCAGGCACTGTAATGAGAAATCTCAGGCAGGTTTGTTCTGCTCCACCAGTTCTGAGGACAATGGTTGGAATGCTGGCCAAACAGCTCTAGTTTCAGGACCTGTCCCCAGGACACTCCCCACAACTCACCAAAGAAGGGGAGGGAACAGGATCTGGGAGGAGAGGTGAGGAAGGGGACTAAGAAGCTGAAGGCAGCCGTGACTCAATACGGAAACTCCCCAACACAACCTTTCTGGAAAGAGGCCATTGATAGTTACAGGGTGCTGTGTCTGTGTGTGATTATGTAACAAAGACAGAAGTCTTTTTGGCTCTCTCTCTCTCTCTCTCTCTCTCTCTCTCTCTCTCTCTCTCTCTGTTTATGTATACACACATGTAAATGGAGGCCAATGTTGGTGTCTTCCTCAATTGCTTTCCACCTTATCTTTTGAGACAGGGTTTCTCCCTGACCATGGAATTCACTGATACAGCTAGGCTTCCTGGCCAACAAGCTCTAGGGGTCCTCTTCTTTCTGCCTCCCAAGTGCTGGGATTACAGATGTATGTGCCACTCCTAACTTTTTCTGCCGATACTGGTGACTTGAACCACCAGGGCTTGCAGGGCCAGTGCTTTGTTTACTAAGGCATCTATCTCCCTGGGCCCAGTGCTCACACATTCTGTCAGTACATTCTCACTGTTCTTAAACAGTGACTTGGATGAAAACACACTGCTCAGATCTGTGGATGGTCCAAAGCTTAGAGGAACAGTGAATCTATTTCGGATACCACAACTGATATTTAAAAGAACAAAACAACAACAAAAGCCCCTTCTCATCTAGGTAGGAAAATGGACTGAGACTCATTCGGTTTAAGATAAACTTAAGGAAGGGGTTGGGGATTTAGCTCAGTGGTAGAGCGCTTGCCTAGCAAGTGCAAGGCCCTGGGTTCAGTCCTCAGCTTCAGAAAAAAAAAAAGATAAACATAAGGAAACCTTATGTCTGAGTGGAAAATGTCTTAAGTGAATATAAGTTAGGAGGGACCTCACAGTTTGGGACGCAGACACAGCTGGAATACACCTGTGTTCTCGGTCAGTTATTATTTGCACTGTTCATATTTTGTCTAGGGTTGGGACCTCCCCCGAAGTGTACACATGCTAAAAAGTCAAGCTGGCCCATTCATTTTAAACTAGGATCTAGTACTGTATTTAAAATTAATAGATATATATCTCAGAATCTCATCAATACCATTAAAATGAATTTAAATCCAAACTACCTGGGTTTGGAGACTAGCTCTAATAATTACATGTGTGTCTTTGAAAAGCTGCTTAACCTCTCTGAGGTTGCCTCATCTATACAATGGAAACAATAAGGCTACCTCCCTCTTAGAGTTTTGGTTAGAACTGAGTTACACAAGGAAAAGCCTTAGAAGAAGAAGTAAATTCTTGGTGATGTCTCTAGTTTAGTGACTTGGAGAAACATTTTACCTGGAGGACTCTAAACTCTGATCAGTCTCAATACACTCAGGTCTCAATTCTGAGTTGACCTCTCGTCCAGGTTAGCCTGAACTCAATATATCGCCCAGGCTGGCCTTGATCCTCCTACTTGAGTGCTAGGATAGTAACCCTCCTGATGCTCTAAAGAGATATTGGATCCTTCCCTTTGGCTATGAGACTCTTAAAATAATGGATCAGGAGGAATTGGAATTTCCCCAGGATCTCAGGCTGGAAGAAGGAAAAGGTTGAAATCTAGCTCCAACCTGATAGGGAGTTTATCTCCTGAAAGATCTCACTCGGTTTTTACAACTTGCATTCTGTAGAAGAGATTGAATCTCAAACAGGGATGGTTCAATGACCAGGACCAGTGGCTTATGACTATGCATATCTCTTATCATCTGTTTAAACCCAGACTTCATGTAAGTATTCCAAAGATGGACTTGAGGGTCATTAGACCTCTTCGTTCCTCTTTCCAATGTGCTACATCAGGGGAAAAAAAAATCTCTTTTCTCCACATTTCACCATGACTTACCTCTTTAATTGGCCTGTTAAGGACAGGTGGGTGAGTCTAGCTTGTTAGAGCTGCCAGAACCCAGGATAACAGGTGCCTGCCACCAAGCACTCACCCTATCGCCCCCTCCCCAGGATGTCCTGGACTACAGGTCCTTTTATGTTGTTCCTGTGACGTGGAGGGAACTAACGAGAGGCCTGTGCCTGCACTGGCTGGTCTCCAGAGGCTGTCTTCTAAGAACCTGTACCACTAGGAAAACACATCTTCCAGCACCAGTTCCACACCTAGAGCTTACTGGAGTCACGAGAATTTAGCACCTCTACTTTCTCCCTTAACTCTGGACTTCCTTTTTCCTTCCCAGTGGGTTTGGGAAGGTACAGAAAGACTGGCACCCTGTGAGGATGAAGCATTCTATAAATGTCTTTGGTGCAAACCCTCAGTTTGTTTGTAGCCCAACACATCATGATGCTCAGATCAGTCTCCTCTTGAGCACAGTGGTTTTAATGCCAGAAAAGCCCAGAACCTGCTCTCAACTGGGAACAGTCTTGTATCACTCTTTGTAAGAGCAAAGTCACTGTCCAGGAAATAAGCTCCCGAGAGAAGATGCTGGAGCCTTTAGAGGCTTCAAAAAGGGAGCTGGGGAGATATTGTTCATTAGTAAAGCACTGGCAAGCATGAGAACTTCAGCTCAATCCCCAGAACCCAGAGCAGAAAAAGGAAGGGACAGTGGTGTGCGTCTGTAATCTCAGGGACGGAGAGGTGGGAAATGGAGACAAGCAAATCCCTGGAAGCTCACTGGCCAGTTAGTCTAGCCTATGTGATGAAGTTCCAGACCAAAGACCCTCGTCTCAAGCGAAAGGTGGAAGGACTTGAGGAATGACTCCTGAGGTTGTCCTCTAACCTCCACAAACACGAACGTGCATGAAGAACCACACTGGCATACACATGCGCTCCTGCAACACCACACACACACACATAAACATGCACAGACACACTCACATAAAACTTGGTAATATTTTCTACATTTCAGAATCTCATCCTTTCTCGCTTGCTTTTCTCACAAGCCCAAAACAAATTTGGAGCAACCGACATAAAACAAAACAAAAAAGTCAAAACCCACACTGGAAGACTGCCAGGCCTGGTCCTAAAACCTGTATAGGCTTTCTTCCCATTTGCCCTGACATCTTCAGTTCTACTTAAAGACTTCATCTTGCAAACTCCAAAGCATAGGACATTAGATGCTGTCCTAATGGCTTGCGAACAACACCTCATTTAAGCGTCACAACTCCATAAACATATGGTGTTAGGATCTTTCTCTATATTTTCAGAAGGGGAAACTGAGGCACAAGTGCATAGCCCTAAGTAGTTATATCTGGAAGGAGATAGCAATAACTACAGTGTACGGTCTGAACCCACAGCACTGCCTTTTACTCTACTGTGCTCATTGGTATTTTACAGACAGAATAGAATCTTCTAGAAGGCAGAGTTACCTTTTCCATGAGACATTTTATGATGGATACTGAAAGTAATTAACAAAATGCATTATGGTGTTGCTAGCTATTCTCAATAGTAATACTCAAAATCCCATTTACCTCAAGTCACTAACTGGGAAGGAGGCAGCCTTTCTCTCCTTGACTACCTGCTCCCTTCAGTCTTCCCAAAAGCTTTGGACTCAACAGCAGTCAACCCTGCCAGGAGTCAACACCATCTCAGAATGCCTGCTTTCTTGAGGGGGACAGGGGAAGGTGGCTTCCCTGCAACAGTGTGCCTGACCTCCCCCGGAACCTGTAACATCCACACCCTTTTCAGTTTTCCAGTCACCATCTTCTCCCGCATTGTTCTCGGAGGAAACTTGGCAGCAGGCACAGAACATGTTTCTTCCAGCCCCCAGCTCTACGCACGAAAGGCAGGCTGCTGTCTGTAGGGCCCCCAGTCACTCCTGAGATCCCTGCCAGAGCTTGCTTAGGGAGTGGTCCTGCCTCCTTTGTCAGCGTCCTGACCTGGAGAGGCTGAGCTGAAGGGGAACAATAGCTGGCTGGCATAGGGCTGGCATGGGGCTGGCATGGGGCTGGCAGGGGGCTGGCAGGCTCCAAGTTGCTATCTCAGCAGTTTCGTCTGACCCTTGCCTCCACCCATGCTGGAGACAGACAGAAGGGTGGCCAGGAGAACCTCCAAGAGGCTCCAGCGGCTGTTCTTGGGATTGTCTCGTGCTTTATGCTAGCAGAAGCCTTGCACACACCATGCAGGATGGCAAGGGGGCTCCTTCTCCAGCCTGGGCTACTGTCTATTTTCTCCTCACTCCCGTTGGGCGATCAGACTTTAGCATCCACATTGGAATTTTGCTTTGAGGGGGTCTCTGTGTTAACTATAATGAGATCCTCGCTGCAGGTTATGACAGCAGAAACCTACATCTAGAAAAGCTTTGGGTGCCCCTCCGAGGCTGGCAGGTGAGGCTGAGGTCTCTCTGCCCCAGGGAAAGGAGAAGGCAATGAGCTAGGCTAGCAGGCTGCTTCTCTCTGGTTAGACTGTCTCCATCCAAATCATTTCCTAGAAACTGGAGAACATTTTAAAGGTGACAGAAACACCCCCACATTGTTTGAGGATTGCTCCATCCCAGGTATGTGGTGATCTGGAGGTGAAATGTTCCCACAGCTTCATGTGCCTGACCCCTTGGTCCCCGCTGAAAGTGCAGTTTTCACAGGTTGTGCAACCTTTAAAACTCTGGCCTAGCTAGCAGTCAGCCTGGATGATTTCCACTTGGACTTCTGGTTTACACCTTCTGCTTCCTCATCCCCTCCGATCCCAGACTCAGCTTACACAGCTTCCGTGCTTTCTCCACCAAGATGAACCTTAGTCGCCTGAACCACAGGCCGAAACAAAGCCTTTCTCCCTTAAGTTGCTTTTTTCCAGGAGTTCTGCCATTGAAGTAAGCAATACAGGGTAAAGGCTTATTATGCCCATTATACAGATACAAAAACTGAGAACTAGAGAAGTGATTGACTGTATAGCCTTTATCCTTTTTCACTTTAATATGTACTTCTCACTTTAACATGTGACGATCAACAGTTGTCACCCACGCAGGAGGAGGGAAAATAAGGGCAGGTATCATGAACTAAAGAGAAATTTGCACAACTCTGGAAATGAGAACCTTCTAGAACTGTGGAGCTCAATGGCAAGCATTTGCTCAATATGCACAAGGTCCTGAGTTTGATCCCTGCTCTAGAAGAAAGGAAGGGGGGTGTTGAGAAAGAGGAAGAGAGGTGGAGGGCAAGGCTCTAGGAATAGTGACACATATCTGTAATACCAGCGTTTAGGAAGCTGAGGCAGGAGGCCTATTAATTAAAGCTAGCCTAGGGTATATAGAGACCCTATCTCAAAAATCCAGACGCAAAGGGTGTAGGGAGGAAGGAAGAAAGGAAATCCAGAGGACAGACATCTCCTTCAGTCTAGGAGGTAAACCGGGGCACTCAGGGAGGTGGCTACCCAGGACGAGGGACTGCCTAAAAATAAGCATGTGTTCAAGCCCCTGAGTGACAGTCTCTTCCCAGGCACAGCTGGGTCAGGGCAGCAAAGTATTGGGGGAACAGGAGACAAGGAGACTGAGTGTCCCCAGCGGAGTTAAGCAAAGCTATTTTGAAGCCAGTTTGTTGGGCAGTCACAAAGGTTCCCACATGCCTTTTTGGTGACCATCAGAGGCTCTTGGTCCAGGGAGCTGACGAGGACAGTAGGCTCAGGATAAAAGTGATTTAACTAGAGGTAAGAATACAAGGTCTGGGAGCAGCCCAGACAAGCCGATGACTGAAGGAGTGGAATTTCATGGGAGGTCTTTAGTCAGAGCAGAAAGCCTCTGTCTGGGAGCTTTCTGGGCTGGAAGGAGCCTGGGGACACTCCAGTAACTTGAGGGTTGGTGACAGAGAGAAGCAATTGAGGTGTGACTTGCCGGAAGCAGCTGACCCTAGTGTCCAGGTGGGACGAAAGTGTGTCTGAGGAAAGCATGAGGAACCAGGAATTGGTTGTCTAGAAGGATCTATCCATTCACATCCATAGTGGGTGGTTTTCTCTCATCGGCTGAATGCCGTGGCAGTGCCAACTACCCCGCCCTGCTGGGGATTTACCGCGGTTCCTTGCCCTAGTGTTCTATGGAAACCAGGGTCCAAAGGTTCTATCTTCTCTAGTCTACCATCTGCAGTACGTTCTGATCCCCAAACCCCGTGCCCTGAGATCTTATCTGCAGCTCCAAGTGAGTCAGTGTCCGAGACTCCTGTTTGTCCCCAGCTCATGGGGTATAATTCCACAGCCTGAGATAGGCGGTTACCCTCTTGAGCCCTCTTTGACCATTAAATTCAAATGCCTTCCTGTTGTCACTGTGCCCCCAGAACCTCTTGTGACCAAATAGGACATAACCATCAAGGTTTCTCAACCCTGAGTCCCAACCCTGGACTAGCTATTTGTGGAAGTGATCCAGACTCGCTTATATCTGCATGCCTGAAGCTTCACGTGTGTGATGTCATCACTAACCAAAATGGATGATCTCCTTGGATAGAATCCAGATGGTCACAAGTCTGTGGTAGCTGACTTACAATTTTTTATTCTTTTTTTTATTTTTAAAATAAGACCATGTGAATCCTTTATTTGTAAAATAAAGTTAATAACGATCAAGTCTAAAAAGATTCTAAGTTTTTTATAATTTTTTAAATTTTTATTTGTGTGTTTCTGTGTGTTTGTGTGTGTGTGTGTGTGTGTGTGTGTGTGTGTGTGTGTGAGTGCCCACCAATGCTAAAAGACAGTACTAATGGAAATTGTAAGCTCCCAGATGTAAATGCTGGGAACAGAACTCAGCTCCTCTGCAAGAGTAACATGTGCTGTTCACCACTGAGCCATCTCTCCAGTGCCAAAGCCAGGCTTTAGTGGTAGTAAAAATATTACAAATGTTATGGTAGACAATTGAGATAAAAGTATACCATAAAGAATCCTGCAAAGAAGATCTCTAAAATATATGAGTGCTCAGATAAATTAGAAACTATTTCATTTCCTACATTTTGTTGTGCAAACTTGACATGGAGTTTGCAATTATACACAACTTACAAACTAGAGAGGTTAAGAATCAGTATTGAGTGATAGTCATTTTTATCCGGCTTATGGTTTTGCAATTTATGATGATGTAGAGGCCATGTTCAATGGAAACTATACTCCTGTTTTTTGAATTTTAATCATTTTCTAAGCTGACTCGCTGTGGCGTGATACTTTCCAGCGAGCCACAACTAGCAGTCAATCCCGCCATCAAGTGGTGTGTAACTCATATTCTCCATTGTACTCTACTCTAAACAGTGATGGTCAGTGAGTCAGAGAGTTTAAATGCAGTTTCAGCACATTTTGAACTCAAAAAATTAAAAGACAAATTGCCATGTGACCTAGCTATGCCACTCTGGGACTCCTTAGCGTATGGCGAAGACACCTGCACGTCATGATTACTGCTGCTCTCTTTGTGATAGCCAGGAAATGAACTGCTCATCAGCAGATGAATGGATAATGAAAACGTGGTACATACACCCAAGGGAATTCTATCCATCTGTAAATAAAGACAAAATTATGACATGTACAGGAAAGTGGATGATCCCGAAAGTATAATATTAAATGAGATGATGCAATCTCAGAAAGTCAGAAACAGCCCCCTCATATGTAGCTCCTAGCCGGGAAAGTATCCTTGGGACTGAGTAAAACCTAAAGCCTAGAAAGAAAAGTCAAAAGAGGACAAAAATAAATGATAAAGAAAGGGGGCAGGCACAAAGACAGAGGAGACAGGGAAGAGGGAAAGAAACTAGTGGGTTGGGGAGGATGGGGGTCCATAAGGAGAAACCAGAAGCAAAAAGGAGAAGGAAATGAGGGGAAGGAGAATTCATTAAAACATACTTTGCTCTAAAGTGCCATAATGATATCTAATACCTTGTATGTTAATTCTTAAAATCTTTTTAAACAAATTAAAAATAAAAACTTAGGTATCTCCTGATGTCACCACAACCAGATGTTGACTTCTGGCCTCTACACGCACCACAGCCATGTACGCATCCACACCCACACAAGCACAAACACACATGCAAATCAGTTTTTCAATGTCATTTTAAGCGGCTCGAGATGGCTTACTCAGTAGGAGCTGCTGATTTGCAAGAGTGAGAGCCTGAGTTCAAATCTCCATCACCTCCATGAAAGCTGGGAGTTGCTATGCTTGCCTGTAACTCCAGCATTTGGGGGAGGAGGTCAAGGCAAACAGACTCACTGGACAGTCAACCCAATGGAAGTGAGGAACGTTTGGTTCTGTGAGAAACCTTGTTTCAAGGCAATAACTTTGACTATGGTGAAGGAAGATGGACAACATATTTTTTTTTTTTTTGGTTTTTTTCGAGACAGGGTTTCTCTGTGGTTTTGGAGCCTGTCCTGGAACTAGCTCTTGTAGACCAGGCTGGTCTCGAACTCCCAGAGATCCGCCTGCCTCTGCCTCCCGAGTGCTGGGATTAAAGGCGTGTGCCACCACCGCCCAGCCCAACATCTTTTTCTTGTTTCTACATGAGAACACACAGGCACATGAACCCCCACGCTCCCTTGCTCGTGCACACACACACACATACCACACGCACACACATACCACATGCAGACAAATGCAATTTCAACTTAATTAAATTTTCAATATGCAGGGAGTTTATTGGTGCATCTGCCTGTCATAAGCTATGGACATCTGTATGAAAGCAAAAGCCACAGAGTCATGAGCGTGGAACAAACGAGGAGTCATGAGCTTTGTTATAAGCACAGCAACTACAAGGATTCCAGGAAAAACATCACAACTTCCATGGTGGCTCTGAGAAGACTTCATGCAAGATCTGGAGGATGTGCTGAGGGAGCTCACTTTAGCATGCGTTAGAGTGGGGGCAGAAATCTGAGGGCAGAAGCAGAGGGTCCAGGAGAAGCAAAGAAGACCACACAATGAAATGACTCTGTGGTGGGCATTGGGGCAGTCACAAGGTGGAGAGACAAACTGGAGATCACTGAAAAGTTCTGATTAAGAATTCAAGCTATATACTGAGGGGTAGGGTAGACTGTGAGTGCAGTCTAAGGCTTGGGGATGGGGCTGAGGACAGAAGAAGTGGAATTTTCCAGAGGTTGGCATAGATATAGTGTAAGGAGGAACATGGAGGAAAGACCAAATGAAAAAAAAGTCATCTCCAGAGCCCTGAACTAGAAAATCTGATCACCAAAACTGGCTAATAACCCGCTTCATGTCATCAGCAACTTGGTGAAGTGGCCTCTTCTTCAGGGGTTCCATGAAGAGTGAAGCCAGGAAGTCAGACACTGACAAGTAGAGATTTGGGGCATATTGTCCCATCTACCACCTTCCCTACTGAGGACAGAGCTGGAGTACTGCCATCCACAGAGAAAATAACCCCAAGGAATGGGAACCTTCACTGCCCAGGGACAGGATCCTGTCCCCAGGCGCTCACCTGCATAAGACTACCCAGTGCCCTACCTTTGGAGAGCCTGACAGTAACCTGGATTCCCACAAAGGCAAAGCCAGCTCCTCTATTACAGCCAATCCTAGGCCTTTAGATAGGAGAGAGAATGTTTATTTAAACCGATGCCATACTTAAATGGCAGGATTTCTCAAGATCTGGAGTCATCATCCCTCTGTAACATACCTTGTGTGTCAGTCCCAGATTCTGCCATGGTGCCTCTTTGCTGTTTTCTATCTCCTTGCCCTCATACAACCCCTCCCTCTTTCTTCTTTCCCCCCTGAAAAGCAACAAAGTAACAAGGGGAAGTATGTGGGCACCCAGAGGCTGAGAGATAAGAGACAGCCTTCTGGGTCACAGAGAGCCAGAATATGTCCTTTAGGATGCTGAGAGGAACATTTAGGACATTCTTCAATCGATGATTAAAGCCCTAACTACGGCGGAAGGCTAGGCTCCTCACTGGGGCTTTAAAGGAGCGTCTGTGCAGAGCTGGGGAGATGACTCAGTTAGTGAGGTGCTTGCAACACAAGCATGGGGGCCTGAGTTCAGTCTCTGGCACTCGTAAAACGCTAGGCACGGCACCGTGCATCTGCAACCCCAGCACTGGGGACGACACATTTCCCTTTGGTACCATGTGCCTGTAACCTCAGCAATGCGGAGAAGAGGCAGGAAATTCCCTTTGGCTGAATTGGCAATCTCCAGGCCAGAGAGACCCTGATTCAAAAAATAAGGAGGAGAGCAATAGAAGACATCTTAACTACTCGCCTCCACGTGTCTACAGGTGCGCATACACAGAAATACACATGGGGGCGTGGGGGTGTGTAGGGGCATGCTCAATTTGTCTCCCCATCCTGTTTATTTCTTCCTGTCTATGTGCCTGCACATGGTGGATGGTCCCCAGTGTTCAAGCCTTCCTCTTTCTCTATCACTTTAGGTAAGCCTCACACACATATTGGAGACCCTTATCTTCAGAATCTCAGAATCTAGGCTTGTTGCTACCCTGTGAAATTTAAATACAACTAAATTTACACTTACTTTTCAAATCTTAATATTTATGAAGCACCAATCTCAGACATCAGAAGGAATTTAAAAAGAAAAAATGACATGGTCCCCAATATCTAGAGCTATCTAAAGGATTTGAAAGGTGTGGTTGATACACAGGACCTGAAACACTCGTGCTCGAGGACGTCCTGGTGGGTGACCAGGGGCCTCACGCCTGGAGAGGAAATGCCCTCTTCCGACCCTGTAGTGATCTGGACTTCAGGCTAAGTGAGCTTCCAAGGGGGCTGTAACACCTGTCCTGGTATATCAAGGAACACTTCCAGGGATCTCCGACCCTGTAGCTATCCGGACTTCAGACTAAGTGAGCTTCCAGGGGGGACTGTAACACCTGTCCCGGTATATCAAGGAACACTTCCAGGGATCTAAAGTCAGCTTTCCAGGCACAGGTTCCGTGGATGATAAAGGGTTGGGCGCAGGAAAATGGCTTTCCCAGTCCACTTACTCTGAGAGCTGGCCTCCCACGTGATTCCGTTTAAGCTGGGAGGTCTGTTCTACCAGCAGATGTGGGGGTGGTACAGCCAAAGGCTTCCTGGGAAAAATGAGCCGGGCCTGCTTTCACCTGTTGCCCCATCCCCTACCACCGACAGCTGGAGAAGATGAATGAGCCCCGCTGGGGCCAACAACTAAGGACAGGCTAGCTCCAACCTCCAGACCAACCCCCAACAAACTTCCCTGAGTGCGAGGTTCAGTCCTTCTCCCAGTCCCAGGGTCACCCATTAGGAGCTCACGTCAGAGAAACGTACTAGGTGGCCACAGGATCTTGAGCCATATGACTGCCCACACTTTATGAATGATTTTTTTTCTCCTGTCTTCTCTGCATCACTAAGGATGAAGGAACCTAGTCTCGGTAGAGGAGGCGGCGAAGCTAACATCAGTACCAGTTCTGGGAGCCACCTAGGCAGCAACTGTCCTCAGCCACCCAGGAGCCATGCAGGCAGGTGGCCCATGACCAGGTGACCCGTGGCAGCCGTGATTTCATGCCTTTCCTCCTTGTATTTGCCTGCTCAAGCAGCGTATCCCTGGTGCTCAGAGATCTCTCTTTACACATCACGTTTGGCAAGCCGCTCCTCCACTCTCTTCGGGACCCTTAGAGACTCTCAGCATTAAAGCGCGTTGCTGTCTGAGTGGTTCAAACACAACTGAGTTTCGTTCCTATCTCACAAAGCTAAATGGACACACAGCACAGCATTAGGCTATGAGAAATAACTTGGGCAGGAAAAGAACCGATGGCATAATTGGGGGCTCTGTGTCTCCTAATGTTGTACCAGAACTTTTTTTTTTAAGTTTAGTTAATTTATTTTTATTTTTATTTTACTTATATTTTGTTTTCTCTGTTTCCCTGTAGGTTCTTTGAGGATATATTATGTTTAGTGTTTTTATAGGATCCCTGAGTATGCAAATGAGTGGGTCTGTGCATTGCTATCTGTTTCTTTTCTTTTTTTTCTTTTTTTGGATTTTCGAGACAGGGTTTCTCTGTGGCTTTGGAGCCTGTCCTGGAACTAGCTCTGTAGACCAGGCTGGTCTCGAACTCACAGAGATCCACCTGCCTCTGCCTCCCAAGTGCTGGGATTAAAGGCATGCGCCACCACCGCCCGGCTTGCTATCTGTTTCTTGTGCCTTTTATTGAGCTCCTCTTCTTCTGCTTGTTTTGTCCTATTCAGATGTGTTAGTTTCTGTTCTAGCTTATTTTATCTTATTATTATCCCTTAGAAGCCTATTTGTTTTCTAATGAGAGACAGAAAAGAGGGTATCAAGATGGCAGGAAAAGTGAGGAGGAACTGGAGGGGGTAATAGAGGGAAGGGAAACTGTAATCAGGAAACAATATATGAGAAAAAAATCTATTTTCAATAAAAGAAAAAATAAAAATAAAAGAAATGGTTTGTTATCCAGGTGCAGAGATGCATGCCTGTCAGTCCTAGCAATCAAGAGACTGAGGCAGAAGGATTGCACATTTGAGTTCAGCTTGGGTTACACAGCAAGTTCCAGGCCAGAGTGGGCTGCACAGCAAAAAAATTGTCTAACTGGAGGAGGAGGAAGAAAAGGGAAAGAGGGAGCAAGGGAGAGGGAAGGAGAGAAGGAAGAGACTTAATTTAAAGGGATAATAATACCAACTTCACATGACTTTCTGAGGAGGAACAGGAGTGACTGGGACCACATGCCAGTCAAGTCTGAACCTTCTAAAGCATGGAGCAGTGGAATTCCATGTGGAGGACTGATATCAGTACCAGACGCCAAGAGTCATCTTGTTTATGGATGAATATTATATAAAATTGCCCAGATCATAGCAAAAAGAAGGAAAAAGAGAGCCTACCATTGTTTACCATGCCTTTGGATGGTTTCCTGGGTCTCACTGGTGGTGTCTGACCTGCGAAGTCACAGAAAGCCACTGTGAGAAACTCTAATATTCCTAATCTAGTTGTTAAATGAGATCAACATATTTTTCTTGTCTAAATAACCCCTTACTACTTTTGGTAGGAAATTTGGAAAGTACGAATAAGCAAAAAGAAGAAAACATAACATATGTGTCTTCTCACCCAGTGACACGTCATTCTCCCACTTTTTCTGCTATGAGTAAGCTTTCTGTTGCTGAATTGTAGCTGTAGAATGATAGCATTGGTTTGAGGCATACTTACATTGGATTCTGCATTTGCTATGCACGTTCAGTGTTGCCTCAATAAGAAGGACACACTGGAAAGAGTTATCATATAGGAATCATGACCTTTTCAATCACATTACCTTTGAGTTTATCATCAACCCAGATGTCTTTGTATTAAGGAAGTTAAGGCCCATACCTATTTGTCTCTCAGCCCCCAGCATAATCATCTACCTTAACAGAACTCCTAAGAATGTCTGTTGTTTTTGTTTGGGATTTTCTTTTGTTTTCTTTTGTTTTGTTTCCAGTGCCAGGAATTGAACCCAAGACCTTGTGCATGGAGAGCAAGCCATTGAGCCTCATCTCCAGACACTCGTGGACCTTAACATTATCATTTTATGCTTTTGCTTTCCAGTGCTGCATACCTGTGATGCACACTGGATAATGGGCCGCGGTGCACATGTAAACTGCTTCTTACGACTCTCAGCGCTTTCACAGGGGTCTATTCACGCAGGCAGTAAACCATATGATATCCCATGTGCGCAGGACTGGTCCACAGAATAGAGACAATTATATAACATGTCAGGAGATATGTTCACAGGCTTTTACAGAGCTGGGGGGACTTAAAAACGAGTAGGCACCTTCCCTCCACCACGCATCCTTCACTTTATAGATGGGGATGTGTCTCCAGACTCAGACTGAGCCAAAGGCATCCTTCAGAGCCCTGCATGTGTGTTCCTGAGTCCCCTGTGGTTTCTTACTGATCTTTGCACCTTCTGGTTTGGACTCATGCCTGGAAGTTGTCATTGAGTTCACATTAAATCACTTTATTTGGGGGAATTGACCTTTCTTAGGGGGAAGAGGGTGGAAAAGGTCAGACAGGATATCGATCTCTCTCTGTAGCCCTGACTGTCCTGGAACTCACTATGTAGACCAAGCTAACCTCAAACACAGAAATCCACCTGATTCTGCATTCAGAGTGCTGGGACTAAAGATGTAGACCACCATGCCTGGCTGGAGGGGGTGTTTTATGTAGCCCAGGCTGGTCTCAAACTTGTGACCAAAGATGACCTTGAACTTTTGATCCTCCTGTCTCTGGGATTATAGGTCACACCTCCACACTCCATTTCCTGCAGTGTTGGGGCTGGAACACAGAACTTTGTGCAGACTGAGCAAGCACTCAACCAGCTGAGCTACAGCCCAAGACCCATTGTAAATCACCGTGTTTACGCTATCTTCCTTCAAAAGCGAAAAATCACCTAGAGAAAGTGACAAGACTTAGGAACTCTACCAGCGCCAAAGAGTTAAGAGGGGGCCGGTGATGTCAGGGTGAACCCACTGCTGCCTGGACAGGAAAAGAACTCGGGGCTGTTTTTCTTCTGTGAAAACCAATCCCTGCGGAGTCTCTTGGGCTCTTTAAACCGAATGCCTTTACAGCTTGAAATGAATGACTACATGACCTCAGCCTTCACGCACGCAGGCCCTGCTGTTATACCTGGAGCCTGGCTGCTCTCGGGGCGTCCCGTAAATAACCCGGGGTCTGTACAACACATGTTGGAGACGAGCTGCCATCAGAAACGGTTTCAACTGGAAGGCCAGAGACTGTCTGTGTGAACACTCCAGTCATCTGGGAATCATTTCCCCACTCCCATTAAGCCCAGACGCTGGCTCCGTTTGCACTGCTGCAGACCATCATACGGAATTCATTTTTATTGCTTGGATGTTGGTCTCTCAGCCACATCAATTACAGCCCTTTGTGTTACCATTGGATGAGTGTGACATGAAACGATGACAGCTTTGTTCCGTGAAGCAGTTCACGGACTGTATGGAGATGGAAGACTGTGTTCGTTATGAGACTAAAGGAAGAAAAATCGTAACTCCGGGCTTAGGCTAGAAACACAAATCAGCTCCCTCCCAACACAAATATCCAAACAAAACCAGTAAACTGTCCAACTGAATGGAGATTTTCGGCTGCATTCAAATCTAACTTTGTATGCTTTGGGCAAGTGAGGTCTTGAATTCAAATGTAAGGAGTGATTTCCAGGGTTACAGAAGTGAATATAGTAGCATTGTTATTATTAGCGATGGCACATGAAATATTAAGTAGTTATTACTTAATCTCACAGAGATTTAGTGAAAGTTTTTTCATGAAATATATTTTGATAATGTTTTTTCCTTTCCACAATTTCTCCCAGATCCTCCCTACTCACCCAAGTTATGTTCTCTCTCTGTCTCTCTCTCTCTGTCTCTCTCTCTCTGTCTCTCTCTCTCTGTCTCTCTCTCTCTCAAAAACAAACAAAAAACAAGAAACATGAAAGAACTCCATAAAAATGAAAATCAAAACAAACAAGCAAAAGACCAATTAAGGGGGAAAAAATGCTAGCTTGGTGGCGGTGACGTACACTTTTAGTCTGGGTACTCAGGAGACGATGCAGGCAGGTCTCTGTGAATTTGAGGCCAGCCTATTCTGCAAAGCTAGCTCCAGGGCTACGCAGAGAAATCCTGTCTCAAAAAAGCAAGAGAGAAAGAGAGAGAACATATAATATTTGTCCTTTGGAATCTGTGTTACCTGACTTAGGATAATTTTCCTAGTTCCATCCATTTACCTGCAAATTTCATAATTTCAAATTTTCTTAACAGTTGGATGATACTCCATTGTGTAAATGTGCCACATTTTCATTATCCGCTCATCAGCTGATGGACATGTAGGCTGTTTCCAATTTCTTACTGTTATGACTAGAGCAGCAATGAACAAGTATCTCTCATATGAGCAAGTATATCTGCAGCAGGATGTGAATCCTTGGGTGTATGCCCAAGGTTAAAACAGCTGGATCTAGAAGTATATCTATTCCCAGCTTCCTGAGAAACCACCATGCTGATTCCTATTGTGGTCATACAAGTTTGCACTCCTACTAGCAATGAGTAAGTGTTCCCCTTTCCTTGTGTCTTCATCAGCATGTGTTGTAATTTTTTTATTTTTATTTTTTTATCTCAGTCCTTCTGATTGGTGTAAGTTGAAATCACAGGGTGGTTTTGACTTGGGTTTCCTGATGACTAAGGATGTTGAACATTTCTTTAAATGTTTCTTAGCCATTTGTGTTTCATCTTTTGAGAATTCTCTGAGTTCTATACCCCAATTTTAATTGAAATATTTGCTTATTTTTATATTCAGCTTTTTGTTGGTGGTGGCAATGGGATTTTTTGTTTGTTTGTTTTTGCTTTTAGTTCTTTTCAGATTTTATATTCTGACTCTCCGTCAGATGTATTATTGATAAAGATCTTCCTCTGGTGTCCTTTACCTCAGCTATCATTTGCTGTACAGAAGCTTTTAGCTTCATGGTATGCCATCTTAAATTGATGCTTTCCAGCCTGTGCTGTCAGCATCCTCTTTAGAAAGCCTTTTCCTGTGCCAGTGAGTTCCAGACTATTCTCCATCTTCTCTTCTACCAGATTCAGGGTATCCGGTCTTAGGTTGCGATCCTTGGTCTAACTGGAGTTGAGTTTTGTGAGTGTCATGGGTATGGATCTATTTTTACTTTTCTTCATACAGCCATCCAGTTTGACCAACACCATTTGTTTAAAATGCTGTCTTTTCTACAGGTTGTATTTTTTGGCTTTTTTGTCAAAACTCAGGTGACCATAGTTGTGTGGACTTATGTCTGGGTCTTCAACGCAATTCCCTTGATCAATGGGTCTGCTTTTATGAAAGTATCTTTCTGTTTTTATTACTATAGCTCTTTAATAAAACTTGAAGTCAGGAATGGTGATATCTCCAGCAATTCTTTTATTATGCAGGATTGCTTTAGCTAGTTCAGCTTTTTGGGTTTCCATATGAATTGAAGATTATTTCTTCAATTTCTGTGAAGCATTGTGTGAAATTTTGATGAGGATTGCATTGAATATTGCCTTTGGTCAGAAAGCCACTTTCACAATATTAATCCTACCTATTCATGAATCTGAGAGGTTCGTTTTCTGGTGTCAATTTATTTCTTTGTTGTCTTAAACTTTTTATTATACAAATCTTTCGCTTATTCAGCTAGTTATTCCAAGATATTTTTGAGGCTCCTGTGAAAGGTACTATTTCCCTAATTTCTTTCTCAGTCTGTGATTTGTGTGTAGGAAGGCTGCTAATTTTTAATGTGTTAAATTTGTATCTTATTACCTTGATGAATGTGTTTATTGGCTACAGGTGTTCGCTTGGTGGACTTTGTAGAATCTTTTTTGTGTAAGAATCATATCTGTAAATAAAGATACTTTGACTTCTTCCTTTCCTATTTGTCTACCCTTTGTCCACTTTAGTTTTGTTGTTGTTTATTGCCCTAGCTAAGACTTCAATTACTGTATTGAATAAATATGGAGAGAGGGGGCATCCTTATCTCATTGCTGATCTTAGTGGAAAGGCCTTGAGTCTCTTTCCTTTTAAATTGATGTTAACTGCGAGCTTGCCTTAAATTTCCTTTATTTTGTTGAGGAATGTCCCTTGTGTCCCTGGTCTCTCTAGGACTTTCAAATGTTGGATTTTTGTCAAAGGCATTTTCTGTATCTAGTGTGATGACCATGTGATTTTTGTCTTTCAGTCTGTTTGATCATGTCTTTGATGTACTCTTGGATTTTGTTTCCAAATATTTCGTTGAGAATTTTTGCATCTATGTTCATAAGGAATATTGGTCTATAATTTTATATTTTTCAAGTGGGTCTTTGTATGGTTTGGTGTCAGGGTAATAGTGGCTTCATAGAAAGAACAGGATATGTTTCTTCTGCTTCTATTTTGCAGAATAATTTGAAGGGTATTGGATTTAATTCTTATTTAAAGGTCAAACAGAATTCTGCACTGAATTCTTCTGGCCCTGGGCTCTTCCACCGGCCCCCAGTTTGGAGACAAAGAAACAATGGCTTCTTCTCTTTTAATGGGGGTTACGGGTCTGCCTATTAGATGTCATAACTTTGTAGGTTGTATATATCAAGAATGCCTCCATTTTTAGGTTTTGCAGTTTGGTGGATAGAAAATTTAGAGTATGTCCTTATGATTCTCTGAATGCCCTCAATGTCTATTGTAATGTCCCCTTTTCATCTTTAATTTTTATTAATTTTCATTTTTCTCTCCACCTTTTAACTAATTTGACTAAGGGTTTACTAATCAATTTGATTTTCTCAAAGAACGAAGTCTTCATTTCATTGATTCTTTGTATTTGTTTCTATTCCATTGATTTCAGCCCTGAGCTTGATTGTTTCTGGCCACTTATTCTTTCCAGGTTTTTCTTTTTTATGTTGTCGGCACTTCGTTCTATGAACTCGCCTCTTAGAACCGCCTTCATTGTGTACCATAGGTTTGGGTATGTTATATATTATTTTCATTCAATTCTAAAATGTTTTTAATTTCCTTTTGGATTTTTGTCTTGACACATTTTTTCTTTCACTTAGTAGTGAGTTGCTTGGTTTCTGAGTTTGTATACTTTATTCTGTTTCTGTTGTTGCTGATAACCAGTTTTAATCCATGGGGTTTGGGTGTTTGTTTGTTTTCAATTTTCTTACATATGTTGAGACTTACTTTGTGTA
The DNA here is from genome assembly GCF_037038515.1 of Microtus pennsylvanicus. Taxonomy (NCBI): domain Eukaryota; kingdom Metazoa; phylum Chordata; class Mammalia; order Rodentia; family Cricetidae; genus Microtus; species Microtus pennsylvanicus. The sequence continues at coordinate 121,706,372 of NC_134582.1, forward strand.
TAAGTATATGGTCAATTTTGTAGAAAGTTCCATGAGTTACTGAAAAGAAAGTATATTTTTTAACGTTTGGGTGGCATGATCTGTAGATGTCTGCTAGGTTCATTTGATATATGATATTCTTTAGACTCGGTATTTCTCTGCTTAGTTTTTGTGGAGATGACCTATCTATTGGTGAGAGTGAGGTACTGAAGTCACTCACTATCAGTGTGTGAAGGTCAGTCAGTGATTTTAGCTTTAGTGGTGTTTGAAGCATAAATGTTTAGAATTGCAATATTCTCTTTGTGGATTTTTTTCTTTAATAAATATACAGTGTCCTTCACTATCTCTTCTGATTAGTTTCACTTTGAAATCTATTTTGTTAGCTGTTGGAATGGATATACCTGCTTGCTTCTTGGGTCCACTTACTTGGAATTCCTTTTTCCATCCATACACCCTGAGTTCATATCTGCCTTGCTTGCAGATGAAAGATGGATCCTGTTTTCTAATCCAATCTGTTACTGTGTCTTTTTATTGGGGAATTGACATCATTAACACTGGAAGTTGCCAGTGAGTCACATTTATTGATTCTCATTATTTTATTGTTATAGTGTGGGCTTTTTGCCAAAAACTATTTTCTGTACCTTTGACCTGGGTTTCCTCTCCTTCCTTTATCTCTGTTTTTCATATGCTTGATCTTCTCATGGTGTCCCAGATTTCACTGATGTGTTGTGCCTTTTCATTTATTTATTTGATTTAACATTCTCTTCTACTGAGCTATCCATTTCTTCTTCCTTGTCTTCAGGACCTGAAATTCTCTCTTCCATGTCTTGGAATCCATTGGTGAGGCTTGTCTCTGAGATTTTTGTTTGACATCCTAAGTTCTTCATTTTCAGTTTTATTCTAGTTTGGGTTTTCTTTAGTTACTCTATTTCTACAATCATGTTTTGAAATTATTTCATTTTAATTTGTTTCACTTAATGTTGGTGTTTTCAATCCTCATTAAGACACTTATTCATATCCTCTTTAAGGTCCTTGAACAATTCATAAACTGTTGTTTTAAAGATGTGCTTCAGTTAGCTTTCATTTCTCCAGGCCCTATTGTGTTAAGGTTATTGGCTTCTGGAGGGAGCATATTGTCTTAGCTAGTCACACAGACGTGTATACAACACATTGGACCATTCAAACATGATTTTATCCTGGTTTTCCCTGATTTTTTTCCATGCTCTTGGTAGTAGAATCCAGATTGAATCTCAGTTTCTTCTCCTGTCAGGTCAGGTGTTATCTGAATTCCCATCAGTCTCTAACTCCAGGGAACTCTTGGCACCTTTATGAAGTGTAGAATCAGAATTATTAGACCATAAAGTTATGGGACTGGGAATGTGGTTCGGTCGGTAGAGTCTGGCAGGCCTAAGATCAATCCCCAGCACCACATAAACTGAGTGTGGTAGTCTGCACTTCTAAATCAAGCACTCAGGGGATGGAAACAGGAAAATCAGAAGTTAAGGGTCATTCTCAACTACATAGTGACCTGGAAGCCAGGGTGGGCCACATGAGACTCTCTATCCCTCTATCCACAGACAAACAGGAGGAAGAGCAGGAGGAGTGAAAGTCATGATGAGGAACCAATAAAAACCATTAAACCAGAGCAGTAGAGGAGGCTGTGTAAGCAAAGGACTCTAGTTACAAAGGCCTGGGTCTCCCTGAAACGTAAGGTCAACGATAACCATAGATGGGATCACAAGTGTCTTTGGGAGAAGGACTGAATTTGGGTTCCAAACCATATTGTGAAGGCATCTTGGGAGCTCTTTAATGGTGCTGAACCGGTGCTACAGGCCTTCAACTGCAGTATCAGTCTCCATGACAGAGCCCTCCAGGAGAAGAGATTTAAGTGGTGATACTGTAGAGCAGGGGATGCTTACAGCATATCAAACACCAATTTTGGTCCTGCAGGAAGCTCCTGAACCTCATAGAATAGCTTGACACTGTGGAAGGACGCCTGAGCCCCCTTGAGGCAGCTCATAGGCTGTGACAGTTCCAAAGAGCATGGAGAATAGGGGAATTTGCAACTGGGACTTGGCAAAGTGCTTTCTTGCTATTCTGTTTTCTGCAGATGATTGATGGGCACACTTGCCAGGAAGTGCAGCCAGATAAGTCCTCCTTTGAAAGCTCTTGACTCACCTCGAATTCACCTGTGAGTTGCTCCCGAGCAGACAAGCCAGACTTTGGTTTTTCTGAGTTGTAATATACCATGACTTCTTGACTCACAGAGAGTGTGTGGCTTGGACAGGAAGCCCAGGCTGGAGCTGAGTCCTAATCCTGTTCTCCGCAACAAATCCCATCCAGCTCCAATGTCTGCTCCAGAGGAACTAGAGGATTATGCTACCCAGACTCACAAGGGCTCAGTGTCTAGCTGTAGGGTCCAGTGGAAGCCGATCACACTTCTGATCTGCACACAAGAAAACGTCAGCATGGTGCACAGTGCAGCAGCAGCTTTGTCCAGACTGCACAGCCAGGCATGGCTGTCATGCCTTAAGAAAGTATACAGAGAACGGGGCACAGTGAGCTTTCCATAAAAAAAAGACCCTCTTAATTATTTAGATACCATATGATGTCTTCTAGATTTACTCTTCAGAGGTCTTACAGTCTTTAAAGAAAAGAGATTTTTCCACACTGTGATTTTCTGCTTATGGAATGTATGTTTATAGAGGGCCATGGACATATACATTCAAATACAAACACACACACACACACACAGAGAGAGAGAGAGAGAGAGAGAGAGAGAGAGAGAGAGATCCATATATAAGCATATTTCCATTTCTGACTGTTCATATAGTGTGTCTGGTGTCTGTCATGATCTGTGTATTCTACAAAAATGACTTTAAAATGGTTGAGATCTCCCCGAGAAAGAACTAAGTTCTAGAGAAGCAAGGACATTCTAGCTAACACCTTTGAAAACTCTTCAGGCTAAGGGTGAGTCACAGGAGGAGGGCTTGGCAGAGCTGAGGGGGAAAAGCCTACCTGCCCATCCAGGGGAAAAGGAGTCTGAGCAGAGACTGGGTAAGTTAAATAAGGCCACATCAGAAGCTTAGACTCAGGGGCTTCCACAAAGCCATGCAATGTTCATACAAATGCAACACACACATGTGCCACACACACACACACACGCGTGCACATTCAAAAATAGAAAAGAAGTGTGGTTTCTCAGTCTGAATACCTGTGCCCACGTTCCTAGCACTCAGGCAGAAAGAACTGGACCCTGAATGAGGCAGATGGACTGAGGACAGAAACCGTCACCTCCAGCCTGCGGAGATGCTCAGACAACCACGGGCACCCCATTTCCACTTTGTGGATGACCGAGCACACAAGGGCACGCGAATCTATAAGAGTCAGTCAAAAGCTCTTGCCCTCTGTGAGACCTTAGATTACACCACATTCTTTGGGTAGAGGAAAGGAAAGTCTGAGAAAGGATATCAGGATCAAGTTTCCCAGCAGTCTGGCAGAATGTGGGCTTGAAATCAGATGTTTAATTACATTAGAAAAACTAAGTTCTCTTTATTTCTTTTGCAACTGGGAAGGAAGTTTACATATGCTATTTGCTTTTAAATTACCAACTTAACACCTAGTAGTAGCTTTCTTTTTTAAAAAAAATAATTCTTATTGAATATTTGCACCCCAATCCCATTCATTTTCCAAGTCCTTCTATATCTGCCTTCCACCCTTATAACTTCCCCCACAAAAGAAAATAAAGCATAAAGTTGTATAAGAAAAAAATTCTCGCCAACCCCTTTGGACAACGACCTGTTTCCTCTGTCAACCGCAATCGCCTGTACATGTCTCATTCTGCTCCTCTGTCTTACCTGCCTCTCCATCACATACTCGTTCACCTTACTAACACTGACATCAGATGTTGCGGTGTGTAACCCAAACAGCTTTACTTGCAGATGTTCATTGCAAGGAGTCATTAGTCTAGTTAAAAACCTCTGACTTCTGCTGTGCCATGAGTACTGCACCCTCATTGAGATCCTCCAATATCCTGCTGATGCCCTGAAGATCCTACAGCTATTGATTCTCATGAACAGCCCCATCTTGGGCTCCAGCAGCTCATAGATGGGGTAGATGTTAGGGTGGACCAACTCAAAGCTCTGGGTCTGGGCTTGGGTGGTAGCTGAGTTGGTCAGCCCACAAGATCTTTCGTGTCAGTGGGGTCAGCTCTCCTGAGTGCCATCCAGGACAGCTCTCCCAAGTCAACTCTCCCATGCTCACACCATTGAGGTCAGCTCTGCTGTGCCCTTGCCCCCAGGGCCAGGTTACCTTTGCTGCCCAGGCAAAGGGGTGGGGTCAGCTCTCCTGTGTTGTAGAAGTAGTAGTAGTAGTAGTAGTAGTAATAGTAGTAGTAGTAGTAGTAGTTGTTGTTGTTATTGTTGTAAAATAGTGGTTTTCTAATGAGTATTTATTGAATGGTAGTCTGATCCAGAGTGAAAAAGACTGTCAGTGGGAAATGTACAGATATTCAAGAAGAGTGCAGGGACCCCTGAGATACACAGATCTCTTTGTAATAATCCTGTAACATTTAGATGCATTCTTCTCACAGTGGAGTTTCCAGAAACTTTGTAACTGACTGGATGAGAAAGAAGATATGAAATCTCTGCTGCCCTCCATTAACCCAGATGTTAAAAAGATTTGCAAAATATGAAATAATTCCACTCTTTTCACTGATTATGTTTGTGTTACTGGAAAGAAGTCTTCGCACCACTGGAATATAAAGGTAACCACCAACCTAACTACACATCCTGCAATCTTCAGTGGCAGCCAGCCTGCTTGATTTGCTGGGGTGATAGTGGCACAAACATTGTTGGAGTAACCAATCACTATCTGATTGGATTTAACATCCACTCCATGAGATGTAACCCATGCCTGACGCTGCTCAGGTGGCTGAGAAACTGTGACTACATAGGCCCTGGACCAAGGGGAAAACCAGATAATACTATGCTGCAAAAGCAGTAGTTCTCAACCTTTGGGTCATGACCCCTTTGGGGGTCACATATCAGCTATCCTGCATATCCAATATCTTACATTACTATTCATAACAGTAGCAAAATAACAGTAATAAAGTAGCAATGAAATAGTGTTATGGTTGAGGGTCGTCACAACATAAGGAACTGTATTAAAGGGTTCCAGCATCAGGAAGGTTGAGAACCGCTGTGCTAAAGGAGCGTAGCAATAAAAATGACTCCTAATGGCCAAGCAGTGGTGGTCCATGCCTTTAATCCCAGCACTCAGGAAGATCTTTGTGAGTTCAATGCCAGCCTTGCTACAGAGTGAGTTTCTGTGTAGCCAGGGCTACACAGAGAAACCCTGTCTCAAAAACACAGAGACAGAGCGACAGAGACAGAGAGACAGAGAGAGAAGAAGAAGAAGAAGAAGAAGAAGAAGAAGAAGAAGAAGAAGAAGAAGAAGAAGAAGAAGAAGAAGAAGAAGAAGAAGAAATAATGATTCCTAACAACACTCTACTATATCCATAGCCTCACTCAACCATCATTAGAGAAGTTTCTCCTACAGTAGATTGGAACAAATGCAGAGATCCACAACTGGACAAAATGTAGACAGTGAAAGACTTTGGAACACTCAGTCCAAAACAGATGCCTTCATCAAATCCAGCCCTCAGGACCCAGGGAGCTGCTATACAGAATAGAAAGAAGAAAGATTATAAGAGCCAGAGGAGATGGATGACACTGAGCACACAATGTCTTCCAGACACACTGGGACTGAAGCACATATGAACTCATAGAGACTGTGGCAACATGCATAGCGTCTGCACTGGTCCAGGAAGGTGAGGGCACAGCACTGAGAGAGGCAAATGGACATGAGCTTTCCATCCCTAACCAAGCTACCTCCAATTGACAATTTCTTGCAAAGGAAAAAATAGTTTTCTCCAAAAGAGTCTCACTGGGTATAAAACCACACTTTAGGTCAGTTCCCATTACCAGCAGATGACCAACACAAAACAAACTCAATGGCATTTTTGGAGATTTTATGTCTTATATTGCTTTGTTTTGGCATTTTTTTAAATTACTGGTCTTTTGCTTGTATATTATGGTTTCCGATTTTGTATTTTTATGGTGTGTGTGTGTGTGTGTGTGTGTGTGTGTGTGTGTGTGTGTGAATATATGTTTCTCATGCTTTTTCTGTTTGTTTTCTAAAAAGAGAGAGAAAGAAGGCATGGAATTGGATGGGTGCAGAGGTTGGGAAAGTCAGGGAGAAAACAAGAGACAGAAAACCATAATCAGAATACATTTTATGAAAAATATTTATTTTCAATTAAAAAATAAATAAAATAGAGTAGTGCTGCTTTTCCACTATTTTGTATTTAAATTACACAATATCATAAGATATTCTACTATAATACTTTCCCTGTGTTAATAAATGCATGTTATGGCTCTCAGTCACATTTATTAACTCACTTATTTTAAAATGAGTCTTGCTATGTCACTCAGGACAGCTTCAAACTTATATATGCCTGCCTGATTTCTCAGCTTTGTCTGTGTGTGTGTGTGAGTGTGCATGCACACTTGTATGTGCACCAGTGCACAAACTCTTGTGTAAGTAAAGTTGGAGGCCATGGGTAAGCATCTTTATACTAAAGTCACTCTCAATTTTATTTTTTGCAACAGAGTCTCTCACTAAACCTGAAACTCACCAATTCATCCAGAGTGGCTGCTCAGCAAGCTCTGAGGACCCTCCTACTCTCAAGTTGCTGCCCCTGGGATTGCAGGCATGTACCGCCATACCCAGTTTTTAATGTGAGTGCCGAGGATATGACCCAGGTCCCTGTTTTACAAGGCAAGGGCTTTATTCACTTAAATATTTTCACAAGCTCTCAGATCTAGTTTTTAACGGCATGTATTGACAGGCACAATGCATAGAGACAAGACCTAGTTCTAGCTTACCTTCCATTGCTATGCTAAAATACTTAAACCAAAAACAATTTAGGAAAAGAAAACGTTTAGCTTAAATTTCCAGATCACATCCTATCATGGAGGCTGTGGAAAGTCCTGACAGCAGAAACCGTGCAGGAACATTGCTTGCTGGCTCATTCCTTAGTTCATTCGTGCTCACTGTCACCTAGTTTCCCACCACCTGCCTAGGGACGGGTGCCACCCACAGTGGGCTGGGCAACAATTAAGGCAATCAAGACCATCCTTCACAAACATGCCCACAGACCAACTTGATTTAGCAGCTATTCAACCGAAACTTTTTTCAGGAGATTCTACGTTGTGTGAAGTTGAGAGTTGATGCTAACTAGAACAACTCTTTTGGGATCCTCAACAGTTTTCCAGGGTCTGGAGACTTGGCTCAGTAAGTGAAGTACTTGCAGCTCAAGCATAAGGACCTGAGATGGATCCAAGCATCAACATCAAAAACCAAACAAGGCAACATGAACTTATTCTTCGAGTCCTGGGGCTTCAGAAACAGATGGCTCCCTCAAGCTCACTGACCAGCTACTCTTAGCAAACCTGTAAGCTCCAGGTTCTGGGGGAGACCCCTGTCTCAAAAATGAAGGTGGAAAGAAGAGCGTGATGACAACACTGGTTGCCATGTCAACGTGGACAGGAGAAATTCCACATGGTCCCAGCCCTAGATGAAGAGCTGCAAGTGGTCAACGCTCCTGAGAGAGAGAATTAACTCCCCCAGTGAAAAACTGCTACATAGGATGTCTGATCCCCAACTCCAAGTGGTCACCCCTGGACACAAATATACACAAGCAATGCTAAATGGACTCAGTAGACTGTACACACATGTAACAATAATATTAAAGAAGAGACTGCATTTTAGAGGGGGGACACTGCGAGCAGTTAGAGCAGGTGAACAGAGTAATGTAGATACAGTGCTCATGTACGAAGGCTCAAAAAATAAAATTAAAAAAAAAACAATTAAGTGGGGAATAATAGTAGAAGATACACAACACCTATTTAGCCACTACACACACATACACACATGTAGGGCCCTGGAACACAAATACGCACATATGCCACATGCAGACACATACACACTTACAAATAATTTTCTAGAGTGCAAAGGATTTCTGAGGACAACTTCTTCGAGAACCACTAAGTAAAAGAAACAGCAAACTGTAGAAAGGCTAGAAAGGCAAATCTACAATTGGCTGTTTGACCTTGACTAAACCATTCAACCTCTCCGCTATCTTTGCCCAATGAAGATGCTGAACCAGATGGGTTCCAAATTCCCTTTTTGCTTTTTTCTTTGGTTTCTCAAGATAGGGTTTCTCTGTATACCCCTGACTTCCTAGAACTCACTCTGTAGACAAGGCTAGCCTCAAACTCAGAGATCTGCATGCCTGTCTCCTGAGTGCTAGGATTAAAGGTGTGCACCACCACCACCACCTGGTTCCCTTTATCTCTTATGCCTCATTCTTGGTTATTTCTCAGGCAGAGTCAGTGAAGTCAAAGGCCTTTCCTGAAACCTGGCTCCCTGAGTACACCAAGGGAATGCTAATGTGGAGGGTTTGCAGGCTAAAAATAACTGCCCTAAGACCAGGGATCAGAGGGTTTCTCTGGGGCTAGCAGCGGAATGATGTCAGTGCCTGGAACACTCGGCATTCCTGGGCAGCTCAGGTCTATGGGTGACTGCTCAGGAATTCATGATCCTTTTGTGCCTCCAGAAATGTCAACACCATCTCTGCCTGAGCTCAAAGTATCTGTGCATGAGTGTGTGTGCGTGTGTGTGTGTGTGTGTGTGTGTGTGCGTGCGTGCATGCGTGCATGTGCACGAACGTGAGTGCGTTCATATGCGCCCACACTCCATCAAACTGGAGAAGTAATCCGATTTAGGCTCTAACATCCTTTCCAGGAAGACTCACAGAAAAACAAAACTCAAGTCTTGTTTTTCAGTACCCACCCCTTAGCCCTGCAACCTCAACGAGCTAAACACTAACGGGAAGGCGGGGTTGTAGCTTCTAGCAGTGCCAGTATCTCTGCCTGCTTAGGTCCCCTCTGCAGCCTCCTCCGCTATTGCCGGAGCCCATGATTCTTCATGGGGTTACTGGAAACCAACTCTGAAACACCGTTATAAATATCCAACGATAAATAAACATGAGCTATTTCTGAAATGTACCCCGGAATAGCCAACTGCCCAAACAGCCAAGATTGTGCTTCAGATCCTGGGAAAAATAGAAATGTGGGTATGGTTTATATTTCCATTGCCCAGAGCAGAATCACTGGTCAGGTATTTCTAATTTTAGTTTTCTGTTTCCATTCTTTTCCTCTAATGTTGGAGGAAGAAGGAAGAGAAAGAAAAGAGACACAGAGAGAAGGAGAATAAAGGACTGTTAAAAGAGAAAGGGAAAATTCTATTTCTCAACTCTGGCATTTAGGATGGCACCAGAAAAACAAGTCTAGACCTTGATATTCCCTTGACCCTCTAAGTACAAATGATAAAGATCCAAGATGATAGAATGTTCTATGTTTACAAGTCCCAAAAGAAGCAATGACAAAGCAGAAAAGCCACAACGAAGCCAGAGATAACTTGAAGCATCAGAAAAAGAGTTTGAAATGAGGAAGAAGGGTCTGGACTTAAGACCTGCCTCACAAGAATCCCTAGGCCATCAGTAATGTTTGTTATTACATTATTATGGAGTCAAACAGACCCAATAAGGTCTCTCAATGCCCTTGCTGATGTTCTCATTTATAGCAATGCCCTGTTCTCCCTATGCTCTCCCTGCACTCTTAAGACCCAGCAAGTTCAGCAGATCACTGAGTCATTGCCAGGAAAATGGTTTCTAGGCTGCGTGAGTGAGGGGATACTGGCAGGACTGTCCCTCTTCTAGGGAAGCAGAATCATGACCTAGGTATCTCATAGGCAAACAGGACAGACATAGCTGAAATTTATCCTGGCCAGGTCCTGCAGGGCCCAAGATGCTGGCCTTGGAACACTTAAAGAAGTCTTAGGATCACACAAATCCTTCATTTGTTCCTAATCTGCTCTCTGCAAACCCCATCTTCATCCAAGCTGGAGCAGCTGCCTATCTCCCTCACTGAAGTTGGCTTCAGGCATTTGCAGATTTGACCTCAGCTTTCCTGGTCTCAGCACTCCCCAAAGGGCCCCATTGGGCCTGTTTCTTCACTCACTGTGCTAATCTAACTCTAGGTGCTTATACACTTAGCACCACCTTTCATCTCTGGAAGAATGTGGTCTATGCATTAGTATTCTGCTTTTATTTGTTTTATTTTGTTTTTCAAGGCAGGGTTTCTCTGTGGCTTTGGAGCATGTCCTGGAACTTGCTCTTGTAGACCAGGCTGGCCTAAACTCACAGAGATCCACTTGCCTCTCCCTCCCTAGTGCTGGGCGTGGACCACCACCAGCTGGCCTAGTATTCTGCTTTTAAAGCTCCAAACACATTGTTTATTGCTTTATCATCAGCACAGACGCAACCCTGTGGGTTTCCCCACCTGATGAGGTGTCTACTGGAAGTCAGGAAGTCCATTCACCTTCCAGAGAGCACTAAGCATGGTGTCATAAAATCTTCAGCATTGTGAGAAAGAATAGACTCAATGAAGAAAAACCATTTCATAGTTCACCAAGGACCTTTCTTCAGAGCTGCTCTCATGACTGACAGAACCCTTGACCATACTACCCCAAGAAGCTAACTCTCCAGAACTGCAAGCAACTAGAACTTCAAGAAAGTTTGGCTTTGTTTGGTCTAACAGACTGAAATTTTTAGAGAATTATAGATTATGCCAAATTTGAATGACAAAGAGAAATCACTGACACTCAGTAGAAACCACAGTAGCTGGGCACGGTGATGTACACCTGTAATCCCATCCTTCCAGAGGCTGAAGCCAGAGCTTCAAGAGTTTGGACTATACAGAGAGATTTTTCTCAGAAAAGATAAAGGGACTGGAGAGATGGCTCAGTCGGAAAAATGCTTGCCAGACAAGCATGAGGATCTGAGTTTCATTCCTGGTACCCACACAAAACATCTGGTATAGCAATGTGAACATGTAATCCCAGTACTGAGGAAGTGGAAACAATAACATCTCGGGGCTTACTGGATAATCAGTCTAACCATATCAGCAAGCTCCAGGTCAGTGAGAGATCCTGTGTCCAAAACTAAGGTGGAAAAACCTAAAGAACATAAGGCTTTCAGACGTGTGCACACACACGGTCACATACCAACAGCCATACTCACATGTACATGCACATATACCACACACAGTCTCTCTCTCTCTCTCTCTCTCTCTATATATATATATATATATATATATATATATATATATATATATATACATATACACATATATATACATATATATATCACAGAGTCACAGTCACATATACATACACATACTTACACATATAGGCAAACACCAATGCACACATAAAGAGATCAGTTACTCAGTCTTCTCTGGTCAAAAGCAAATTGTATAACTTCCCAATGTCAAAAAGACTGTTCTTTGGTGTGGGAGGTCCTTCTGTTTATGTGTTGCTTTTATTGGTTAATGAAAAAAAGGACTGCTTTGGGCCTGCACAGGGAATAGAGGTAGAGGGAAAGCTAGGAAGAATGCTGGGAGAAAGGAGGCAGAGTCAAAGAGATGCCATGGACCCACCAGAGACAGATGCTGGGAATTTTACCCAGTAAGCCACAGCCTTGTAGCAATACACAGAATAATAGAAATGGGTTAAATTAATATGTAAGAGTTGGTCAATAAGAAGTTAGAGCTAATGGGCCAAGCACTGATTGAACAAAAACAGTTTCTGTGTCGTTATTTCGGGGCTGAGCAGCCGGGAACCAACAAGCGAGCTCCTTGCTACAAATTGGCACCAACATGGTAGACTAAATTCATGTAAAACCTGAGAGGGCTTGAAAAGGAATTAATTCTAGCCGCAAAAACACAAAGTTTAACACAGTTTCTTGCTGTTTGCTGGTGGCGTGTCACAGCTACTTTAAGAGAGGTTTTCCTGATTCAGCAGTAGCAGGAAAAAGGTTGCACCATTTTGAAATGTTGGCATTCTATGTCACACTGCCAGCACAAACTCTGACTCTTTCAGACAGGAGGTTTGGCTACAGAGCATTTTGATGGGGTTTATGAGCAGCATGCTGTGGCTTGTTTGATGGCCACATGGACTGACTGTGTGCCTGAAAGTGGGGCAGTGCGTGCTGCTCAGAGGTGCAAGGGGCTCTGCCATGCTGGACTGGGTGGGGCAAGCAGAAAGTACCATATATACCCTAGTAATGGCGCAGCTTAAGTTTTTAAGAAGCACTTAGCATTTTAAGAAGTGCTCCTGGACAGTAAAGGGTTACAGATACACAAAAGGACAGATTCAGACAGATATAGACCTCTAAATGATTCACAGTGTTGGATAAGTGTACATAGGCTTGGAAGAGAGAATAAAATGAGTATAGAGAGTTATAAAAGGGGCAAAGTACAGACAATCATAGATTAAAGGAGTAAAGATAAAAGAAGTAAAGATAATAAAATAAATATTAAAAATTAATAAAGAAAAACAAGCCACATAAAGATGGAGAATACACAAAAATTGTGTATATTATTGTGGTTTTTTAAAAAAATTTGACTATGAATAAGCTAAGTACAGAGAGACATTTCATTGTATGGGCTGCTAGACTAAACCAGCATGTATATTATAAAGGTATCTTGATTTCAAAATATGGATCTAAGGATATATTGCTTTGGAAAAGAGGTTCTTCTTTTGTCTCTACAGAGGATGAGAACTTGTGGATTCATTCTAATTTTTTTTGTATTTGTTGAGGTTTGTTTTGTTACTGAGTATGTGTTCAATTTTTGAGAAGGTTCCATGAGGTGCTGAGAATAAGCTATATTCTTTTCTGTTTGGATGGAATATTCTATAGATGTCTGTTAGGTCCATTTGAGTCATAACATTTGTTAGTTCCGTTATTTCTCTGTTAATTTTTTGCCTGACTGACCTATCCAGTGGTGAGAGTGGGGTGTTGAAGTCTCCCTCCCAGTATTAGTGTGTGGGGGTTAATATATAATTTAAGTTTTAGAAGTGGTTTTTTTTCTTATGAGGATGCCCTTGTATTTCGGGCATAGATGTTCAATATTGAGATTTCCTCTTGATGGATTTTTCCTGTGACTAATACAAAATGTCCCACTTTGTTTCTTTTGATTGATCTATACCTATTATTCTTATGTTTGGTCTTTTCATGGTGTCCCATATTTCCTGGATATTTTGTGTTAAGCTTTTGTTAAATTTAATGTTTTCTTTGACTGGTGAGTTTATTTCCTCTATTGTATCTTCAGCACTTGAGATTCTCTCTTCCATCTCTTGTATTCTGCTGTTTATCTTTGCATTTGTGGTTCCTGATCATGTTCTCATGATTTCTGTTTCTATAATTCCCTCGGCTTATGTTTTCTTTATTGTCTCTAGTTCAGTTTTCAAGTCTTGAATAGTTTTTTTCATATGTCTGATTGCTTTTTCTTAGTTTTCTTTAAGAGATTTGCTGATATCTTCCAATTTTTTGTTTGTCTTTTCCTCCATTTCTTTGAGGGAATTTTTCATTTCCTCTTTAAGGGTCTCAACCATTCTCCTGAAGTTTTGTTTTAGGTCATTTTCATCTGCTTCATCTATATTTGGTTGTTCAAGTCTTGCTGTTGAAGAGTCTTTTGCTTTTACTGGTGTCATATTGCTCTTTGTAGTGTTGCATGAGTTTTTACCTTATTTACTCATCTTTTGCTATAATTGGTATGGTTGGGCCTTCTGTGACTCTGGTGAATAATCTAGGTGCCAGTGGATCCAAGGCTCAGATGATTGTTCTTCATGGTACAGTCAGTGCCACAGTTCTAGTTACCCCATTGGTCATTTCATGTTCCTAGAGGTAGCTCAGCATTCCTGGGGGTTTGCTCTGCTCCCGTTGAGTTTGCTGTCTCAGGCCTGCTCTGGTCCATGTTGCTGGCTCAGACCTGTTTCTGTAAGTGTCCCTGGTCTGGATCTGCTCCTATGGAGGTCCCTGGCTTAGGGTTGGTCCTGCAAGGGTCTCTGGCTCTGATCTTCTCCATCCAAGGTCCCAGACTCAGGTGTGTCTGGACCCACAGAGAACTTGGCTCAAGCCTACTCCCTCAAAGATCCCAGACTCATGCCCTAACCCACAGAGGTTTCTGGTTCCTGCCTACTTCCTCAGAGGTCCCAGACCAACCCCTAGACCTGCAGAGATCCTGGCTCAGGCCTACTTCCTCAGAGGTTCCAGAGTCATGCCCAGAATCTTAGGGGTCCTGGCTCAGGTCTACTTCCTCGAAGATCCCAGATTTATGCCCAGACCCACAGTGGTCTCTGGCTCTGGCCTACTGGCTCAGAAGTTGCTCCCCTGTACCTGCTCCTGTAGAGTTGGCTGTCTCAGGTCTGCTCTGACCCAGGTTGATGGCTCAGTCCTGCCTCCACAAATGTCCCTGGTCTAGATCTGCTCCTGTTCCTGTGGAGCTTGCAGTCTCAGGCCTGCTTGGGCCTAGGTTGCTGGCTCAGTCCCACTCTTGTAGAGCTCACCACCTCAGGCCTGTTCTAGCCTATTTCACTGGCCTAGTCCTGCTTCTGCAAATGACCCTGGTTTGGATCCATTCCTGCTCCCATGGAGCTCACCATTCCAGGCCCACTCAGTCCTGCTCTTGTTGAGTTCGCTACCTCAGGCCTGCTCTGGCCTAGGTTGCTGGTTCAGTCCTGTTCCTGTGGAGTTCACTGCCTCAGGCCTGCTCTCCAAATACAGTGTTACTTGACTTTGTGATTCATATATTGCTTTACAAATTTTTTTGTAAAGCATATGACTTTTGCAACCATGCAAACAGCCAACTCCAAGATCACTGCAATTTTTCACTACTGAATTATCATCCCTCCAAGACATGTTTTTTTTTTCCTTTCTAAATTACTGGGTTAGGAATTTAGATTGGAGCAACAGCAATAAAAACAAGGTCTCCAGGGTCCTGTTATGGTTTCAGTCTGAAATGTCTCCCACAGGCTCATGTTTTGATTGCTCAGTCCCCAACTTGTGGCACTATTGTGTAAGGGAATGGAGCCTTTAGGAGAGATATCCAGCCACTAGGTATGGACCTTTGAATGCTATGGTCTTTGCTTTCCATGCTCTGTTACATGAACAGCCTTTCACCTTCATGGCCCTATACTTTCCTCACTATGATGGACTGAAAACCCTCTGAAACCAGGAGCGAAAACAGCCTTCTTCCATTAGGTATTTTGTCACAGTTGAGGAGAAAAATAAACAAGACAGGTCTTGGTTTCAGTACCACAAACTGGTGACTTACAAACAACAGCAATTTCTTTCTCATGGTTGTAGAGTCCTAAGTCCCAAGCATAGGAGCCATCCTGGTCAGATGCTATCAGGGTTTACTTTACTGACTGCAAACTGCTGACTTCTCATTAGACCCTCTAATGGTTGAAAGAGAGTGAGAACTCTTTGGAAGCCCTTGTAGAGGAAGACAAAGCTCACTTTTAGAAGCTCCATTCATAGGATCTAACCATCCCCCAGAGGCCTCACCTACTCAGACCATCACTTTGGGGTGAGGACTTCAACAACATTCAACCACAACATCAGGAAAAAAGGGGTGGGGGGGGAGTGCCTGTGTGTGCATGTGCATGTATTGTGTGCATGTATGCGTGTGTGTAGGCATACATGTGTTCATGTCTGTGTATGTGCATGCATGCATGTTTATACCTATGTGTATGTGTGTCTGTGTGTATGCATATGTGTGCGTGTGTGTGCATCTGTGTGTGTGTGTGTGTGTGTGTGTATGCATGTGCATTTAGGCGAAGGGTATGATATAATAGATGGGGACCCTGAAGCATCAATGCCCATGACAACATGGGCAAAGTTGTTACCCTAGTTTTAGGTACACTGAAACTTATGACAGATTCTCAAGAACCATGTCTGGGAAACCAGTTGTAAAGACAGTACTGGTTTCTTGGCTTTGAGCTAAAATTTTCTCTAAAACTGTTCCCTGCTTTCTTTCCATGCAATCCTATAGGGGGCTGCTGCTGGGATTAACATTCTGAAAAAGCTGCTTTAGTTCTGGATAATTTTCCCAGAGTTGGGACAAAAGGCTCACCACGCACTCTTCTGCTTACCTCAAGTCTAAGAACAGGTAAAGACAGTTTGATTCTGTAGCTCAGAAGTGTGGCTCCCCTGGGCTGTAGGATGTAGCGCACCACGCCCACCTGTCTGTGCTCTATGCGCTGCCATACAGTTTGTGAACCGGGCAAGGGGACTGGAGATTGAAACACACAAAGACACACAGACAGAGACATGGGCCATCCTTGAAACAAGAATGCCCCCTTATTGTATACCAGAGCAGTTTATATAGAGACTTTTAACGCCCCAGCCAAACACACCAGAAACCACTCCCCTGCCCTCAGGAACTCCTGATGCTCGGAGCAGCTGAAAGCTGTCTCAGAGCAGAGGAAAACAAGGTGTTTACAAGAAATTCAGGATCTGGGGTTCACAGCTCTCAACAGTAGGACAGAAGTGAGAATCCAGGGACTCGGGATATACATCATGTGGGGTTTGCCAACTAGCAGAATACTTCAACATGTAGCTCTCCCTAAATACATCTGAGGAATTAAGACAGAGAGCAAAATTCTCCTACAATGTTGGAGGCTCCTGTAGTCTAGGCTTATCTTCATCTCCTAAGGATGGCTCCCTTAAGAGTTCCCTATAATGATAATAGCACTTTATTTCTCAAATCACAGAAGATCTGTCTTGATTTAAGGAGAAACAAATTCTCCTAGCTTCTCATTTCTTTATAACCAGCGCCCTGAGGAAGTTGTGCCGTGGTTCCTCAAACTCTACAACCTCATGAAGAGGATCATGATGTGATGCATCATCCCCCTGTAATTAGCACATACAGGACCCTGGGAGAAGGTCCTCTCTTTGCAGACATGCAAAACAGGAAGTAAAAAAGTACGGGTTCCCTGCCAGGACCCTCCCCACCAGCCAGGAGGCCACTTGGTTGCAAGATTCTACTGAGGACGATCTGGAATGTGAGACGGAAACTGAGGAATCCAAGTAATAAACCCAAGGCAACATAAGCCTCAAAACTCACACAAAAACATTAAATTATCTGTAAACGGAGTGCTACTCCATGTAAAATCTTGTTTTTAAAAAAAAATCCCTATCGATGCCTGAAAAAGAAAACCCAGTTTCCAAACAAGCCCGTGGAGTTACCAGCAGCCTACCAAGCAAGGGAAATGGAAAGACTGCTATCAAAAACAAAAATAAAAATCCTGCCAGCCAGTGAGTGTCGACCTGGTAGAACAGCCCTAGGAGGGAAAAAAAACCACTACAAGGGATGCCCTATTTCACACCCCCTGCCAACCAGATTGTCACATAAACTCTTCTAACCAGAATCCTAGAGCTCATGACGCTCCTCACCACAAACACTGATGAATGGAGACCAGGGCGGAACCTTTAAATTGTGCTTTATTCAGAGACCAAGTGAGCTGAGAAGACAGTGTAGTAAAACCAGTCCTAGAAAAAATGGGCTTATGCATCGTCTCCAGCCAGCAGACTTTCCAGGCGGGAGAGGCACAGTGATAGCAGTTGTTTATCCCAGAGCTCAGTCTCAGTCTCCTAATGAGGTGGTCGGCCACACTTCTGAGATTTATGGTGGCCATGTCATCCCTTCTGCTCTTCGCTTTTGAGGTACTGAGTCTAGTAAGCACAGGCTGGTACCGCCTCACACTCCTCCAGGAGCACCCGGGCTGGGAGGTTAACTCAAAACAAACCAACCCTTAGCTGTGTTTATGTGCAATTAGTAACATGTCTGTACAGATGCTTTCTACAATATGAAGCACACATGTGTTTATAAAGTGGGATATAAAACTGCACTTATCAGTCCCTCCTGTTCCCCCATCACTCATGTATAGATATTCTGGGGCCAGTGGGTGGAAACTCCCTGAATTCCCATCATAATAACCCTACGTGTGCTTACAATATCCTGAGAACTTTGTGTGCACTCTTTAGCATCCTCAGAAGACTGGGTGATGCAATGGATGAGATTTTTCCAGAAGATCATCTGGCAGCATTATTCAGGAGGTACTGAGAACAGGGAGATTCGAACCGTGTTTAGGCCTCAGGGAGGCAAAACAGAGAGGTGAAGGGTAGAAGAAGGTGGTAGTGTTAAGCTGAGGAGCAGAGAGAATTCTTCTACAAGAGAGAGTGATATGGTGTGAACAAAAAGCGGGGTCAGTGGAAGGATATTGAGGAAGGCGAGCAGGGAGATAAGAAACAGGAGTGAATGGGGAAAGAATGGGTAAAATTACATGTGCATGAAAAGGCCATCAGGAGATCTGCTGCTTCTTTATGTTAATTAAATAATAAAAGTTGAATCGGGAGGTTGTGTGTGTTGGGAAGACCAGTTTGGCAATCCACTTAAGTGAACCACAATGCTTGCATGGTTGAAATTGAGAAGGAATTCTCCTGGGTTCAAGACCACTTACAGTTCGGTTGTTTGTTTTTCTTTGGTTCGGTTTGGTTTGGCTAAGCATGGTACGTCGTCAGAGTGGCAAGCTGAAGATGATTTATGGGAATAAGAGCCTGAGACATCAGTCCTCCTCTATGGCAGCAGCGATGGGGATGAGGACAAACAAGCTCCTCCTACTCCCTCTTAAAGCCCCAGTCGGGTATGTACCAGATACCACCAGTGGTCACAAACTGGCAACACGGCTTGACTTCACCAAGGGTTAAGTTCAAGCAAGAAGGTTTTGCCTTCTAGGTGTCCAAATACCAGTGAAGCAGAATCTTTCTGAGACATACTGCTTACTGTAAAGTAGCTAATATTCCTTAAATGTGGCAGCCTGAATAAGAAGGGTGCCCATAGGCTCATATATTTGAATGTTTGGTCCCCAGTTGGTGGAACTGTTTGGGAAACATTAGAACATGTGGCTTGTTGTGTTCTCTTACACACCTCGAAAGCTCCCGCACTTGGTGGCTGAAGGACTGACAGTGCCATGTAAGGTTCATGGGAAGGGCTTTTTTTCTCATTACTACCAACATGCAACTGTTTATTCATTAAGAGCTTGCAAGCTCAAATTCAAAGGCTGTGGTCCAGCAGCAGCTTCCACAGTGCCCCCTGTAGTGGCAAGCGAGTCCATGGTCAGGGACTGGGAGAGAAGCGCTAGCTTCGCAGTTCAGAGCCTCGAAGTCAGTGGGTGCAGCACGAGCAAAGTCCAAGAGAGCTTTCCGGCACGGCTGATGTTTGCAGTTATTAGTTAGGGGAAACTGAATCATATCTCAACCTCCTTCCCATTTCCCGGGAATCTGGATATACCGTCATCACACGCTCTCAGACTTGCGGAAGGATGACATATGGCAAGCCTGGTACAGCCTCTTAAAAGAGAAAAGGCCAAGAAGCAGAAGAAAGCCAGGAGTTAATCAATGACAGAGCTAAGGGTAAGGTTCACCTTGCACTTCTGGACTTCCACAGAGTGTCCATCCCAGAAGGCAGTGAGGTTGCTCTTGATTTCATCTCACTCCTCACGACTTGAGGAACAGCTGCGCTGGGGCCTGATGGCCACTCTGAGCAGCTTCCAACAGCTAGGTTTGCAGTTAGAGCCTGAGCTACACCTCCTACACTAATGAGTTTAAACTAACTTCACTACGTGGTCACCAGGCTGTTGTTAGGTCCTGAATATCAACTACCCGGATGACCTCTAAGAACGGCTCTGGGATGGTTAATACAGACAGTCCACAGTCCACCTGACAGACCTGGTATCAACTAGCAGACAAACCTTTGACTGTATCTGGGAGGGCATTTTACACTGGGTTCCGTGAATGGGGGGTAGGTACCATTCTGTGACTGGGGGTCCAAGACTTCATAAAAACAAGAAAGCGAACTGAGCAACAACACCCATCACTCCATTTCCTGACTGGGACGGAAGTGTGCTCAGCTGCCTGATGTTCCTGTGGAGACTGAACGGAGTCCTGAGTGAATGCGTATTGGCAACAGGAGCACAGCCACCGGGTGTCAAAGACACCAATGCCTCAGAGCCATGGGAACAACAAAGCCTTCCTCTGGTCCAAGCACTGATGGTGCAAATTGTTGCATTTAAATAAGAATGTGTGTGCAGAAACCTCCTCCTCCCAAATGATTGCTAGCTGAAACTCATCCCCTAAGGCAGGGGTTCCTGACTCTTTAGTGCAGTTCCTCCAGTTGTGGTGACCCCCACCCAAACATTATTTTGTTGCTACCTCACAGCTGTAATTTTGCTACTGATGTGAATTATAACGTAAATATCTGATGTGCAGGATATATCTTATGCAGCCCCTGTGGGGGTTGCGACCCACGGATTGAGAACCACTGCCCCACAGAGCCTCCTACCCAGATTTGC
This sequence comes from Microtus pennsylvanicus, assembly GCF_037038515.1. Lineage (NCBI taxonomy): Eukaryota > Metazoa > Chordata > Mammalia > Rodentia > Cricetidae > Microtus > Microtus pennsylvanicus. Next base: position 121,726,733 of record NC_134582.1, read on the forward strand.
TAACCCACCTCCTGCTTGTTCAACTGTATACAGTAAACCTGTCTCCTCATTCAGCCGTATACAGTAAACCTACTCTCTTGCTCGGCAGTATGGAATAAACATGCTGAGTCTCCAGGATGTCATTGGTGTGTCTGAGCAGAGTGCACGGCCCATGTGATCTGAGCTCTCCTGTACATGTGTCAATATGTCTGTCCTTTCATTGCTCCTGTCCGGTCGATCTCTAAAGCCGAGTAGGTCGTGGAGCTTGCCGACCATGCCTTGCTTACCATTGGACGGTACCTTCAAATTGTACTCTCTCCCTTAGGTTGCAAAATAAGCCCTCTCTCCCTTAGGTTGCTTCTTGTCAGACATTTGATGTTAGCAATGAGACAGGAAGCGCTACATCGAGCAAGCTGGGAAGCAAGCAGACTCCCTCTAAGGGTTTCCTGATGAGGAAACACATACACATTTTGACATAAAATAAGAACTCAACTTTAAAAGAAAATGGTTTATTCAGAGACAAATATGAATGACCACAGCTCAAGGGCATGCATTCAAATTGCCCTGAAATGACTTGTCCCACAGTAGATGAAGTTGTATAGTCACAGAACAAAAAAGAAATCATAAATCAACACATGTCCCAGTTACATTGATGGGATCAGTGTTAAGCTCCAGAATGGCAGAGCAATCTAGTCTACACGACTCGTGTGTCATCTTAACAGTATCCTTAACTATCGGGTTGCTGGAGGCCAGAGTCTGCCAGGCTTTGTTGTGTATTCTCAGAGTCATCTTGTAGCAGTGAGGATCCAAGGTAAAATGCAGAAGTTGGCAGTAAATGACTCTTAAAAGGAAGTAAAAATAAGCCCAAGCAAGCTTTGGCTCTTGACTTTCACCTTTCCAGAATCACAAAGTTCTAGATGGCTGAGGTCAGGAAATCTATAGCTTGCTCGATATTGATGTGACTTGGTCAGAGAACTTCAGTTTGTACAAACAAGCTAGCATCTTGAGATTTTATTTCCCAGCTCACACCAAACTGTAGAGAGAAAACTGCATCATAGAGAGATGTTGCAGGGACAGGCAGTCCTCTGTCATTCACCTTAAGATTTTCTTCTCAGCCCTGGACCCCACTGGAGACTGGTTCTGATGTTTCTCCAGTTCTCCACGGCCCTTCATCTCCCTACAAATAATGAATAAAAAAAATGGCTTATATTCATTCATGAGAGTCCCCGGTTGGGTGGTACCATAGGGTTTCCTTGTCCTTTATTCTACACCAAGTGAACTTTGTTTCTGTAAAGCTTCAGAAGCTGGAGGCTGGAGGAGAGGTGTGTGCTGCCTACCTGATCTGAGTGCTTGGGTGAAAAGCCCTGATTTCAAGAAAAGAATATCTATAGACCCATCTGGACTGTGGAAATGGATAGCTCAGCTCTAAAAGACAAATAAGTGGTGTAGGAGGTCCTTCTGTCTATGTGTTGCTTTCATTGGTTGAATAAAGAAACTGCCTTGGCCTTTTGATAGGACAGAACTTAGATAGGCAGAGTAGACAGAACTGAATGCTGGGAAGAAGGGCAGAGTGGCAGATACCATGGGTCTCTTGCCTGAGATAGACGCTGGTTAGAATCTTGCTGGTAAGCCACAATTATGTGGCGATACACAGATTAACAGAAATGGGTTAAATTAAGATGTAAGAGTTAGCCAATAGGAAGTTAGAGCTAATGGACCAGGCAGTGATTTAATGAATACAATTTCTGTGTGGTTACTTCGGGTGTAAGCTAGCGGGGCAGCTGAGACAAATAAAGGACCCGCCCCGCTCTCCTTGTGCAACAAATAAGGGATGAGAATGTAGCTCAGTCACTGGAGTGCTTACCTGATGTGCACAAAGCCTGGGTTCCATCCGTAGTACCACATACCTGTAATCCCAGCACTCAGGAAGTGGAAGCAGGAGGATTAAGAGTTTAAGATCATCCTTGGTTACATAATGAGTTCAAGGTCAGCCTAGGGTACAGGAGAAGTGTGTGTGTGTGTGTGTGTGTGTGTGTGTGTGTGTGTGTGTGTGTGTGTGTGTAAAGCTTTTACAGGTCTTTACTTTTAGAATCCTTGTTTATTATGTGCAAATTCATCAGCCTTAGAGCTACTGTTTCTGTGATGTAGTAAAAGGGAAGCTTACTGTGATTTTTTTCAAGCTTTGGGACCACTTTGTGTAGAAGGTTTTTCAGGAAATCCAGATCTGCCAGGAACCAGGAATCTGGGTGTGTGCAGATATTCACATTGGCCTGGCTGGTCGTGGAACAGTCGGGAATTCCACATACCTGACCCACCCTAAACTCAGTATTTTGGTTAGGTGTGTTCTGTGCCACCTCATCACTAACCCTGTGATTTTCAAAAGCCTCCTCCCTGCTCCTGTTCCACCAGGTTCCTCTTTCCCCAGAGGGGTCTACTGCTTGGGGCCAAAACAAATATTGAGAGTTGGAATAGAACAAGACTTTTCCAAGGGAGGGGCAGCCTGGTGCCTTTCTCTCTACAGTCTGCATTCTCTCTCCTCTTTCATGTTAGCTGCACACCCCAGCTGGAATAAGGGTATCTCCCCCAGCTTCTGACTGTGAAGAGTCTCAAGTTTCTTTAGATTGGCAGCAAAAAGGAGACACTGCAGCACTGAAAAATAGTGTGTCCTTTCATCTGACTCAGACCACAAAGCACCATCCGCAGATACAGAGGAATCAGTCCTTCACTGTGCTCCACCGCCTCAACTGTGAGCCTTTCCGCTTTGCAGCAAGATGCAAGAAAAAATGAACAACAAGACTCCAACCAGGACATGGTTAACCATGGTCTCTGATTTCCTTAATCAAATTTATTGGCTTCAGGGCTACGGAGATACCTCAGTAAAGTGGCTTTCTGGCACGAGCAAGGATGCGATCTTTATGTCTAGAATTCAAGCCATATATGGATTGCACACTTATAATTCCAGCAATGGGAAATCAGAAACATTCCTGAAGGCTCACTGGCCGTCAGTCTTGCCTACTGTGTGAGTTCAAGGCCAGTAAGAGACCTTGTGTCAAAACTTAAAAACGTAGACTGTTCTTGAAGAACAGCATCTGAGGTTGCCCTCTGGCATTCAACATGTGTGCATATACATGCATGCATACACTCACACATTTATACACACACACATGTATCTTGTGACCGGAGGTATAACTCAATGACAGGCCATGGGTTTAGCATGCATGAAACCCTGGGTTCAATCCATGAAACCAAACTAGTTTATTAAGTAGCTATTACACAATTTCTAACTAGTATTAGTTATCTCTGTTAGTACCATTCTTCCCTCGAGAACATCAGTGGCCCATATCTGACACTACTAAGGTGGTGAACAGGAAGTAATCCAAAACTGTGATATAGATTACACGAGATGATGTCTTTAGATGCTTGGCACACAGTCAGCACGCAGTAGATGGACTCTGGCTTATAAACACAGCTCATGAAGCTTTCTCAGACCACCTGTGGTGGTTTGAAAGAAAATGCCCCCCCAAAGGGAGTGGCACTATTAGGAGGTGTGGGCTTATTGGAGGAAGTATATCGCTGTGGATGTGGGCTTTGAAGTCTCCTTTGCTCAAGCTACATTCAGTGTGGTACACAGTTCACTTCCTGTTGCCTGCGGTTCAAGATGTAGAATTCATAGCTCCTTCTCCAGCACCAGGTCTCCCTGCGCACTGCATAACTGTGTGCCATGCTCCCCACATGATGATAATGGACTAAACCTCTGGAATGTAAGCCACCCCAATTCAATATTTTCCTTTATAAGAGTTGCTATTGTCCTTGTCTTTTCACAGTAATAGAAACCCTAACATACCACCCATGGCTGACAAGCTCTTTCTTCTGTCTAATCCCTGTGACTCTCTTTCAGCACCTGTCATGGGTAAAAGTTCAATGAGATGCTTTGTCTTTCCCAGTGTCCAGAAAAGTGCTGTGCCACAGGAAAGACTAAAAACAACAACTGTCTAATTGATCCTGGATGTTCTCTGCCCACAATACTGGGTGTTCTCAATTCTCTGCTCCACATGGTCACCCTCTCCCTCCATAACTGAGCGCAGTGGGTTAACAACTCAGTGACCAACAGATATGAGTGGATATTTACACCTGCATCAGGTAAGGAGAGCATGGCTACCATTTCCAAAGTAATGTCCTCCTCAAACCAAGGTCCTATGGGAATTTTATTTAGGAGACCCTATATACTCATATAGAAAAGTATTTTAGGAGGGGTTGCATTCCTGAGTGTGCTCAGTTTACAGTGATGGTTTAAGACAGGAAGATAATGGATAGCCCTCTGAGCATGTATCATGTGCTCAGAAGGGTATCTGTTGTAGGAGGCCTCTTATTTGTTTCCCAGCTGCCCAGATTCCCAAAATAATCACACAGAAACCATATTATTTGCAATACTGTTTGGCCAATAGCTTAGGTGTATTTCTAGCTAACTCATATTTTAAATTAACCCATTTCCATTAATCTGTGTATCGCCACGAAGCTGTGGCTTACTGGGTAAAGTTCTGGCATCTTTCTCAGGCAGGGCTGCATGGCTTCTCTTGACTCTACCTTTCTTCTCCCAGCATTCAGTTTAGTTTTCCCTACCTACATCTGTTCTGCCCTGCTATAGGCTCCAAGCAGTTTCTTTATTCATTAATCAATAAAAGCAACACATATACAAAAGGACTTCCTACATCAGGTATCCATCAAGATCATGTATGGGGTATGTGTGTGGAAGATTAAAATAGAAGACAAAAGTGCTTCTGGGAATGGTCAGCTTGTATTACATAAACAGTGGGCAGGAATACCCCTGGGTGTACAGCTTTCACCAGAGTTTTAGCTGACAAAAAAAGAAAAAAGAAAAAGTAATGATCACTTTGTAGGTGTATTAATGCAGGGGTCTGTGTCTAGCAATGCCCGCTTCACTGAGTGGTAGCATCTCTTTTTTTCCAAAGCAAGGTAAGACAGACAACCCTTCAATACAGAATGATAGAATCCCCTTGAACAACTCCCCCTCCCCCACCTTCCATGGCCACCTTTGCACACAGGAATTCAAGCGTTTTGTTATTTGAGGAGACTGCCATGGTGAGCTGTCACGGGTGAGAGTTGAAGGACTTTCTAATCCCTCTCCTGTCAGAGAGAGGTCTTGTTGGGAAAATGAGCTAAGCTTGGATCTCAGTGGTAAGGGAACCTTGAGGAGGGCAATGAGATCATGTCTGCAGAGGCCCCCCCCAACCCCTTGGAAAAAAGATCCTTCCATCACTTCTCAGAAAAGACTGAGCCCTCCAGTCATTTCTGCTCACACCATCTCAGCTTTCCTGTTTGGCTACAGCCACCACCAGCAGCCTGCCTTATCCTGCCAAATTTCCATTTACTTGGCCTCTGGTCTTTTCATGCTGTTAGGTTTCTCCCCTCAGGACCAGACGCAGGTCTGAGCACATTGAGCAGAGAGCTTTAAAATGTGTGGTCCCCACCAATCATTTAATCCTTCAGATAGCTGTAATAAATGGTATCTGGGGACCCGAGGCTGCACGTTTAGTTTTGCCTTTCTATCTTTATGCATTCCCTCCATCTGTCTGGATGTAGGGATCCGAGGAAGGAAAAGACAGTGGGTTTCTTTGTAGGAAATGTGCTATTGGGGAGTATAGTAACTCAGGCTTTCTGGCCTACAGCTATGTGTAGTTTCCATTTAATGGTTTCTCATGGCACTCGGGTGGCTGTAGATGGGGACCCCTGGGGCTCCTTAAACAACTCTACCCCAGACACATGGAACTGGGCTCTGATTCCACCTCTCATGTTGATTGTTTCTTGATGATAGATGATAAATTCCTTTTCAATTCTAGCTTCTCTTCTCTCCCCTGGGGGATAGCCATCCCTGTTTGGGAATGGGAAGGTACTTGAGGAGGTTCACTAGCCTAAGCAGCCACTGGAGAAGGAGGATGAGGATGGATATGTAAATTGTAGGAGCAACAAAGTGTTACAGTTTACAGGTGTTGCAGTAAAATGGAAAAGCCAGCTACTGGAGGTAGGGCCAGGAAACACTGGCTTCCCCATGTTAGATAGCAGCAAAAGGGCCAGGAAAGATGGAGACAGTCAAGTAAACAGGGGCAGATAGGCAAGGCCTTCAATACTGTGTGAAGACTTTGGCATTTCTATTCAGAACCAAGAGTTCTAAGCAAGATGTTAAATCAAAGGCAGAAAGAACCAGCGAGGCATGGTGGTGCCCACCTTTAGTCCCAGCAGCTCTGGAGCAGAGCTACATGAATCTCTGTGAGTTCACAACCAACTTGGTCTATGTGGTAAATTCCAGGTCAGCCAGGACTACATAGTGAGATTCTGTCTCAAAAACTCCCAGTGAATGATGTTTCAGAGACATCGTGTAAATAGGTGATGCTCAAAGCAGCCAAGCAAGTGCTTCCATCAAAATGCAGAAATTATGTGTCTGTGGAATGCTCAACTCTAAGCAGGACATCTGTAGGACATTTTTCCATCACGGAAGAGGGGGAGGCAGTTTGTAAGACTCAGTTGATCAGATCTAAAGTAAAACAATGTCTTCTAGACATGACAGAGTTGTTGTACACTCATGAAGTCACAACAGCTTTGGCTGCCGGTATAAGACCTGCACAAGGTCAAGCCAATCAACATCCCAGCATGAAAGAGAGCAGGCGCTTCAGACCCTACCCCTAGCTGAGCAGCTTTTGACAGGTGGTGGCTACAAAGGGAGGAAGAGTACCTTTTAATTCAGTATATAACCCTGGTAGGTTAATCATGACCTAGTGGATGGGCTCCACACCCATGCACGTGTGAGCACCATTGATTAGGCTCAGTGGATTATTTAAACACTAAATTGGAGAGGGATGTGAGAAGTGAGCTAGGAGAAGTTGGAGGAAGAAATGGGAGGGGAATATGATCAAAGTACATTGCTGTATCAAATTCTCCAGAAAAAAGTCAAAATAGTATATTTAAAATTTTTTTTAAAAATTGCCTTGAGGCCATGTAAGAGCAAAGATCCCTGCCCAGTGCCCAGACAGCTTGGGCGAGATTGTTCACTGTCACTCTCTAGATGCATTTTCATCAGCTCATTGCTCAGTGCAGCAGACAGCATCAGGACAGGACTCAGGGTTCTCCTTTAAAGATGAAGCCAGTGAGCTCCAAAAGGAGGCAGAGGCCTTGGTTGATTGCCTGCCTCATGGGAGATGAGATGGAGCCATGATTAAGGTGTGGATTCTAGTATCTAAGGCCTTGGTGGGAATCCTAAGTGTCTGACTTAAGCAGTATGAACTCAGTGTGCATTTCTTGACTTCCCTGGAACGCCCTTCCCTTAGTACTAATCTAGAGGTCTCAAAAATATCTAGCCCATAGAGATGTTCTTAGAACTCAACATGCAAATCCACAGGAAAGACTTGGAACCAACCACACATTGCACATTACAGGTCTCCACTAAAATTAGTAAAGATGCTGATTGTCTTTTCCTCTAATAAATAATAATAGCTTTAAAAGAATTTTGAAAGGTTGGCCTGGAGACATAGCTCAGTCAGCCAAATGCTTGCTACACAACCTTGAGGATCCAAGTCTAATCCCCAGAATCCACATAAAAGAGCCAGGAGTAGTAGCATAGAATGTGCGACCCCAGTCCTGGAGAGGTGGAGACAGAGCATCCTTGGGACTTGCTGGCCAACAATCTGGTCTGACCCCCAAACCCCAAGTTGCAATGTAAGAGCATCTCAGGGGGAAAAAAGACCAAGAAGGACATCTCCTATGGTTGACCTCTGGCTTCCACACCCGCATACCCATGCATTCACATGAACATATGTGCAAACGCATGCTCATGAACACATACACAGGAAATCTGGGGCCAAAAAAAAAATACAACTACCCCCAAGTTCTTGGTGAGTAAATAGAAAGTCAGAGAGTTAAATAAGTTGGCCGGGATCTCCCTGTACTGAAAAGCTCTGGTAACCTATGTCTCAGCACAAGCTTGTCAAGAAAAAGGCCTGTTTTACACTGACCCAACTCGTGTCCAACAAGGACAGGCGATAGGGAAGCCATGCACTTGAGTCCTTGCTAGTGCTCTCCCAGTCCAGTCCCTCAGACAGGCAGTAGAAGGAGCAAGCTCCCAAGGCCCTGGCCTTGAAGGCCAAGCCTTGGCTGGTTCCGTGAAGCCACAAGCTTGTGCTTTTTCTCTATAATTTGTGGGAGGTATCAGCATTTCCTCTCTGGAGAAAGGGCAGCCGGCCCTCCAGGGCTGAGCCAGGCGTGGTAATCAGTAACAGCTGCAGCCTCCGCTGGCCAAGGGTCAAGGCTCCAGCCCTGTGCTTTTTCCCTGTGGTTCTGCAGCCTGGCTGATCCGCAGCTCAGAGCTGCCGCGAGAGCCCCATGCACAGAGCCCCATTCTGTCTTGGACCAGCTGTTTGTATTAGCCCACCTATCAATCTACAGAGAGAGACTAGAATAACATAGGTCTCCATTCACTGTGGAAAGGATGGATTTGCGAGTCAATAAATGAACAAATCTTTCTACCTCGTTCTTCCTAGAACACAGTCTCAGGAGTGCTGTTGCTCAACCTAACGGAATTGTCAGCACTGTGTTAAGAAGGGAGTCGATCGGTTTTCATCCCAGAGTCTCACGGGTTAGAGTCACAGACTGTTCTCTGACACCCACGCCGCCACCACCAGATCACTTCTCCTGCAGAAAGGGCTCCTGTCCACTTCCTACGGCACAGCCAGTGGCCGTGCACTTGAGCAGGCAAAACAGGAGGGAAGCACCATCTCCAAGCTCAGTACAGTTCCCCCTCCCCCAGCTGTGGCTGGACAGGATGCAGAGGCAAGTGGAGAGAAAGGTCAATTCTATGCAGACGGAAGGGAATAAGCCAGGACTAGCATGTCCCCGAGCTTTGGCCTGTCTCTCCCTGGGGCCTATGAGAATAGGGCTAAATTAACCAAATAGACCAGGAGAGCGTCTGCAAAGAGTGAACATGGAAAACCACCAGAATGCTATCTCAAGAGAGGCTGTGATTGCCCGAAGACCAAGGAAAAGGGGGAAGACATGAGAAAGCCGCCTCACAGTCAAAGAAGTGCAGAGGCTGTCCACCTGTTCTCCCAGGTGACCGCTTTCTCTCCTGTCAGCTGACTCTGAGTGGGAAGCCCTGTCTGAACACGACGTTTTCAACCTGATCTGAGGGACCATCCCCTCTCTTGCTGTACCCTCCGCCTTCATGTCCTCCCAACGCTGACCCTGTCTTCAAGGCTGGGGACGACCCCCACTGAAGCAGAAGCCACAGCCCATGCATCTGCGCCTTGTCACGTAATAGCTTGAAGTGGTTTGGAAGTGAATCTGTTTCTGGGTTTGCTTTGAGGCCAAAATGCATGTTTTTACTTACTCTGCCCCTTTCCTTTTTCCATAAACTTGTTATGACTGGTTCTGGAGACTGTATGGAGAAAACAGAATTCACAAGCTCTGGGGAAAGTGGTCAGTCTTCCCCTGAAGAGGGCCCAGCCTGAAGAATGATGTAGTAGGTACTTTTCTGATTGCTGTGACAAGAATCCCTGCAAAAGCAACTTACTGAAGAGAAAGGTTTATTTGGTTCCTAGGTCAAGGATTCAGTCCCCAGCGACTGGGTAGGCACGGTGGCAGGAATATGATGTGACTGGTCACATTCCATCCACAATCAGGAAGCAGAGAGAGACGGGGATCCCAGTGGGCCCACAGGATAGTGCTGCCTACATTTGGAGTGGCTCTTCCCACTGCAGTTAACCCAGAGGTGTGTCTTCTACGTGACGCTAGATAAGTGGTTCTCAAACTGTGGGTCGCAACCCACGCAGACATACATCAGACATTTACATTATAATTCATGGCAGTAGGAAAATTACAATTATAAAGTAGAAACAAAAATAATTGCATGATTGGAGTCACCACACCACGCTAAACTATATTAAAGAGGTTGAGACGCACTCTCTAGATCCTGTCAAGCTGACAGTATTGACCAGCACAAGAGGCCTTGGATAAAGAGAACGAGTGGCCATAAGGAACCATATAGTCTTAGGAGCAAAGGCAGGAAAGTGGGAGGAGCCACCTAGAAAGTGCTTCATGGCTGGTGTTGACTGGAGAGTCTGATCACGCGTGAGGGACCATCTGAAAGTCCTGCTCTGTGCTCTGGACTGTGCTAACCTCAGTCTGCATTTCCCACGCTAGCAGCCCTTTGCTTATCACTTGCTTGGAAGCACATAAAGACAGAATTAGGTTGCAGTCTCCAGAGCTGATGAGTGTCCTGGGCCAACCCTGCGTTTGGTGGCATGCTATTAGCCCTGCACTTAGGGCTGACAGCAAGAGCATATGGATTGTGTGCACAGAGACGGCTGTGGGGAGCTAGGGAATCTGTCACCAGCAGCATTCCACCAGAGTCCTGGAACAGCAGCAGCACACCACCCCAGACTAAACACAACATGGGGAAACGCTGCTTCCAAAGAATTGTTATTTTTACATCCTCTTTTCCAGAACTGTATACAATATACCAAGATATGAATTCCAATCAAAAGAAGGTCAAAAGGGAACAGAGGGCAGGGAAGCCACCCACGAGTAAAAAGGATTCCTTCCTTCCACCCTCCCATTGGCAGGGTGTTCTTTCACCTGGGTGGCTGTGCCTTAAAAGAATGCAGGTTTTAGGACCCCCCCATCCTAGACTGACATATTCCAGAAGCGGGGATGATCGAGGACTGTGTGTCTCCTGTCAAAAGTTCCCATGATTCTCTGCACCACTGCTCAGAGTCTGGGACCCAGACAGATACACAATGCTTAAACACAAAGCAATCAACAACATTATAAAAACACTCAAAAGTGGCTAGAGAAGCGTCACAGGCAATCGCACAAAAGTGTTAGGGCTTCCTGTCATCATTATCCTACCTAAGGGTGCCCAATGTAACAGTAGTGGGAGGAGGGGCCAAACAGGGGGTTTTCTGTAGTGTTTCACCCCATGAATGGATTGATGCTAGCAATTAAAAGGCCAATCATAAAAACCGATAGATAGATAGATAGATGATAGATAGATAGATAGATAGATAGATAGATAGATGCGCTTTAAATTTGATTTTTATTATTTTGTGTATATGGATGTTTTACCTACAAGCGTGTCTGTGCACCATGTGCATGTAGAGCCCCTGGAAGCCGGAAGAAAGTATTACAAACTGGAGGTTGTAAGCTACTATGTGGATGCTGGGAATTGAGCCCAGGCCCTCTGCAAGTGCTCTTAACGACTGAGCATCACTGACACATTTTTAAGAGCACTTTTTTAAAAAAATAAAAGCTCTTGGTCTAAGTTACAAACTTGCTCATCAGAGGGGAAGGGTAGAGGTGCCCAAACAAAGCCACCTAGAATTATTGTGTTGTTGGATTGTTATGGTTGTTGCGAGGAATGAGTAGAATGTGTCTCTGGAGCTCTGTTCTGCTCTGAATATTTTTTTCTCTACCAAAATTCAGTCGCATTCCCACCGCTGTTTCCAACCCTTTCAACTTAACCTCTGGGGCAAAATTTCTGGTCTATAACTGATGTCATCTCCAACCACCATCCTCCAAAACAGACTCCAAAGGAAGGCTTTCCTCAGCTCACAAACCGGGAGTGTACTTCCCTCCTATTCCCTAAGAAACACCCTGGGACAGGCTAATGGCACCCTGACAGGACAGGGCTAGCCATAGACAAAGGTAGGAATTGAGATGGCAGGTGACTTACCTAAGGTCACACAGGCAAAGAAAAGGCCAAACCAACAGGTATCAGAAGCTGGAGGTGCTACAAAACAGAAGCTCAATCCTGGCATATTTCCTACAGAGCTGAAATATGAAATGGAGGCTCGGCAGTTAAGAGAACATGCTGCTCTTTCAGAGGACCTCAGTTAAGGTTCCAGCACTCATATCAGACAACTCAGAACCACCTGTAACTTCAGCTCTGGTGAATCCGATGCTTCTGTCCTCCACTTGTGCCTGCACTCACGTGCTCATGCCTACACACAGACACACACATATAAGTTATGCATACAAAAGATCAGCTTTTTTTAATCTGGCCATATTAATACACATGTATGATTCCAACACTGGAAAGGAAGAGACAGAAAGATTCCTGGGGCTCACTGGCCAGAAGCCTATCCCAATTGGAGAACTTCGGAATCTATGAGAGATGCTCTATCAAACACTAAGTTAGAAGAGCTGGAGAGATGGCTCAGAGGTTAAGAGCACTTGCTCTTCTTCAGAGAACCCAGATTCAGTTCCCATTGCCCACACAGCAGCTCACAACCTCTGTAACTCCAGTTCCAGGGGATCTGATGGCACTTCTGACCTCCTCAGGCTTCTGCACATACATGGTGCACATATATACACACAAACAGACACATATACATAAAATTAAATTAAAACCATAAAGAGTGATCAAGGAATGACACTTGAGGCTGCTCTTTTTTGTGTCTCTGCATGTGTTCACATGTGCATGTGCAAACACACACACACAAACACAGGCGCACACACACACATACATGCACACACTGAATTAGCCAAAGTGTGAAAGAGTTCCATTACATCGGATGAATGAGTCAAAGTGCTAATACACAACCTGACAAACTCTAGCTGACAATCCTGTATTGTGCACTTAAAGTTGTCTGAGTTTGCCTGAACGGTTCCCACTACACACAGAAATCATACCAGGCACCGTAACTACTTTGACTGTGGTGATCATTTCACAATAGACACATATCACGATACCACATTGTTTCCCCTTAAATTTACATAGTTTAAGCTGTGCGGGATTACAGCTCTGAGAAACTGGGGAGAAAACTCAAAATTTAAATTTAAATTTTAAAAAAAGATGAAAAAAAACCCACTAAGGACAGAAAGTTTCCTTAGGAATGAGTCTTGTCCAAACCCTGAGAATTACAGGTAAATAGTTCGAGGACTGTGGAGGTAACACTCCCGCAAAGAGATTAACTCAGTCGTGACGTGTGAGCTATCAGTCCGGCTTCAACTCCTAGGACTGAATTGCATTCTGTGGCCCCAGAGTCACAGAGGTTACTAAATACTGGGGAGCAGTGAGCGGTCTTCTCAATGACACCTTATCAGGCCCAAGCCTCTGCATCTTGGAGAATGAAGCTAGCCTTCCCACTCCCCCCCCACCCCCCATCAATTAACACAAGACAGGCGGGAATCTCTTGACAGCACCAGGCTGGTGCTTTGGTGCCGCCATGTGGCCAAACGTCAGAACAGAAAACTGGCTACAAATTAGCCTGCCCTTCAGAGCATGGCCAAAGCTATTAAGAAAATCTGTGCATACTAATAACTCAATGCCATAAATTTGTGCTTAACTCTTGGATGACAATATTTTAGGATGATTCCTTGGCTCACCCATACCACACCCAACTCTGTCCCTTTTCCAGATTCACGACTTCTGGGTTGATTTTGTGACCCATTTAGTTTAGCCATCTTGTGACTATTTTACTGGGACTGTCTACTGGAGCCTGGTGGGATCACTATCGAGCACATAACTAAAGACAATGGCTCCCAATTCCCTGAATCTATCATTGGGAAACGTTCAACACCCCCTTCCTCGAGTCTGGCTATGGATGGGCACAATTCTTTCGCAAACCCTGCACAATCACATGCAGTTGTTGAGAGACACAGTTATGAGCCCTCTTCTTTCTTTTTTTTCTTATCATTTCTTTGGTAGACACTAAACCATGAGGAGCCATGGGAAGAAACCTGCACAGGCAGCAAGAAGGCAGGTGAAGATCTGCAGAAGAAGCAAGGGATCGAGGTGGCCAGATTCTGTTCTAAATGTTGCTCTCTCTGTTTCTAGCTTTGCTGACGCTGGGTTGAGATGGGAAGATATTAACCTTTATGACCCTGTCCTACAGTTATGCTAAGCTCATGAAGGCCATGGCTCTCTGCCAGACATCCTTGTTACCCTGGGTTTCAACCAACTCAAAACAGTTTCTTATTCACCCCTCAACTCCATAATGTGGCTAAAAGTTAGAAGCTTCAAATACTGCTGAAACCTTTACCCATTGTCCTCAGAAACCCTCTCTCCAACTAGGAGCCTTTGCACCCTTGGCACCTCCACAGGGCCCCACCGGGCACCCATATCAAAGCTAGATCCACATGGAGGATGAGAGCAAAGGACTGCTGAGATGCTGAGGGCCTTTTGCTGTATGGAGAGCACGTGCAGGATCCAGGAAAGGCAGAGGTCTGGTGAGGATAAGCAGGTTCCCTCCCACAGGGCATGAGGTAGCCAAGGACACAGAGGACTACTGTTCTGCTGTTTTCCTCCCTTAGCAAAAACACTAGAGCTCATTCTCTGAGCCAGGGTATGGATAGGATTAGGGGATGACGGTACCCAGAACCTGGTTCCTATTCTCAAAGCACTTTGTGTTTGAATACTTATTAAGGCTCATTGGGAAATTGTTAGAATCAAGTATAATTGTGACCACTGTCAAACTCAAGACCAGGTGTTTGGGTCCAGTTACAAGCTGTGCCCATGGAGACCCAGAAAGGGATTCATTCTTCAGTGCTGTGGAATAATCCTTCTATTCACTGTGAAAATGTGTTGCTCTCATCGTTAATAAAAAGCTGATTGGCCAATAGCTAGACAGGGTTTTCAGGGCAGAGAGAATGCTGGGAAGGGGCAGATGCAGAAAAAGCAACATGGGAAGTTCACAGATGAGGTAAACTAGCCTCGGAACAGCACACAGATGAACAGAAATGGGTTAAGTCGTAAGAGCTGGGTGGAGACAAGCCTAAGCTACCGGTCAAGCATCTATAATTAATAACAAGTCTCTGAATGGTTAATTGGGAGCAGCTGCCGAGATACAGAAACTCCACCTACACTTCAGGGATCATCGAAGGAGGTGCACCAGGGTTGTCAATCAGCTGAGCCATGAAAAAGGAAAGGGATTGCCCTATCACTAAGAAGATTTTTGTGCCCACTGAAAACCTTTCAGGGTGAGATGCAGGCTAGGGGTGCCTCTTGTTCTCTTATGCCTATATACCTCTTGCTTCTGTCAGTTTCTTTGTGTCACTACAACATGGAAGGAAGAGTTATTTCGGCTCACAGTCTGAGGGGATTAAGCCATCGTAACAGAGAAGGCATGGCACAGGAATTTGAGGAAGTAGGTCAAGAAACAAGAAAAGATGAAGGCTGACGCTCAGCTCACTTTCTACCCTGACTCAGTCCTCATAAAATGAGGGTGTTTCTCCTGGATCACTCTATAGCCACTCAAGTTGGCAATCAAAATTACCCCCTCACTATGTTTGCATGGCTATCTGAGAATAGCGTTCAGATTACATCAGCATTTGCAAATATTAGCATTTAAGAAATTTACAAATTAGAGCCTCAATATCCAGACCCTAATTTAAACCCACTCTTTTCAGGACTTCTGGCTTATCAGCTTCATCCATTAAAAGTACCATAAACTGAACATAGACGTTTGTTTTCTTGCAGTTCTGAGAGCTAGGAGTCCCAAAATCAAGGACATACTGGAAGTCCAGTGAAGCCTCTTTCTGCCTGTGTATGACGATCTTCTTGCTGTGTCCTCACATAGACCTGGCACTAAGGAATCGATCTCTGGTGTGTCTCCCTCTTCTCATATGGAGTAGTCCTACCAGACCAGAGTCCACTGTTGGGCCTGCATTTAAGCTCAGTCTTCTTCAAGGTTTCTCCTTCTACAGTTGAGAAGGAAGTGCTTTCGAGTACGAGTTTTAAAGAGAGGCAAAGTTCAATCCACACCTGGCCTGCCAAGCAAGGGATCACAAAAACATGCAGAGCTAGGACAGGCATGATGGTGCCCAAATCCAGTACTTGGGAGGTTAAGATAGAAGGATCTCAAGTTCAAGGTCGGCCTGGGCTACATAGTAAGACCTTATCTCAAATAATAATAATAATAGAGTAGATAAATCACGCAAGATTGAAGAGACAAGGCCAGTTGGGGTACTAGAAAGGAAGAGGCCATGACAAATTTGGGTGTCAGAGAGAGCTGCTGAATTTGTGTGATAACTGGGAATACTCACCCAAGTCACAGGAGAAAGGTTGAGGGGACTACCCTGTTCTTTTCTGTCAGCCCTATTTGACTCAGGCACTTTTTCTCATCCTATCCTGTTATCAATAGAAAGAGGCATTCTGGGAAATTGGGAAGGAGTAAGGAGAAAGAGCAAAGCTAGAGAAGCTGTTAGATTGGAGGGCCCTGAGCTACGCGGCTGTCCCCTGGTCTGAAAGGTGATGACGGGCTTTCCCACTATACCAGGTAGCCTAAAAGATTGGTAGAGAGCTGGGCATGTAGCTCAGTGGTTCAGTGCTTGCTTAGCATGTACAAGGTCCTGGGTTCAATGCCCAACCCACACAAACACGGGAACGGGGAGGGAGTCATGGTCTCATCTCATCTATGTTGGAATGACACTGGAAAATGCTCTAATGCCTGGGTTTTGAGCAGAAGCCCTGTCTTTGCATAACATGCTTTGGCATAGCATTGGAATCAGTGATCAGGTGGCGTCAAGCCTCTGGACGAGAAGGGCAGGTCATTCTTGGTACCCATCACACACCATCAATCACAGCCTGTGGCTGCTCTGAGCTCACCACTCCAGTCTCCTAAAGCTGCTAACCATTACTGCAGCCTGAGCAATGTTTAATGTTCCCTTTCCTGCCTTGCCTGCCTCTTCCGGGCTTTTGTTCTCCACCTGAAACTGCAAGACACATGAAAGGGGTTGCTGAAGAGGCTGGAGTGGTTTGCGCTTTTTTCAACAAGGGTTGGAAATTTTAAGTCACCTTTTTGTAAATTGTACGGGGAGGTTGCCTTTTTTCTCTAACAGCTGAATAACGGAGTGAAGTTGGGTAAGACCAAAGCCAAGAAGCTAAGGAGTCTTTAGCGACTGAGCTCCTGCACCGAGCTTTGCACAGTACTGTTCTAAGACTCGAGATTTGGAAGAGGGAGGGAGCTGCGCTGTCAGCTGCTGGGGCTTTATCTGCTTGCTTTCTCGTCTTTCCTAATTAGAGAACCTTGTGTTTTGTGACCGTCAATGTACCAAACAAGCAAGCAACAATAAAATGCTGTAAATAAGTTCTCCCCAGCAGGCAAACACCCCTTTAATCCAGCTTTCCCTTGTTCTTCCTGTCTAGAACATGGGTGATGCTGACTGGTGCCATAGCAACCATTAGACGCTATGAAAGAAAGGTTAAGAAAATAATAAAAATGTTTTCCTTGGTATCTTTAAGCTTATATGCCAAGGGTTGTCCAACTATGCCCATGAACTAAATCTAGATTCACCACTGTTTTTGTAAATAAAGTTTTACTGAAACACAGCCTCATGCTTTCTTTTCTAAGGTTTATTTTGTCTCAAATGATAGAGAGAGATTATGTGGACTACAGAGCTAAAAATATTTACTATCTGAGCCTTGAAAGAAAAAAAGTTGCCAGCCTCTGTAGTAAACAACAGGTGCATGGCCTGCTACCTCCAGGCCTGGTCTGGAAAAAAACTAAACTTTTAACTTAAGGTGGGAGATTCCTTGTGATTAGTGTCTGTTGTTACTCTTAGTCAGATTAGTATAATATTTACTCTTTTGTTTGTTTCTTTGTTTTCTCCAACAGGGTTTCTCTGTAGCTTTGGAGCCTATCCTGGAAGTAGCTTTTGTAGACCAGGCTGGCCTCTAATTGGTGGAGATCCGCCCGCCTCTGACTCCTGAGTGCGGGGATTAAAGGCATGTGCCAGCACTACCCAACTAATATTTACTCTTTATAGTTACACAGCTATAGGAGCAGAAGGAAATGAGAAAAACACAAAGGCCAAATTCCCTCCATTATGACAAGAATCATAGCCAACTATATAACCCTAAAAGGCTCTGTACACACCACAGTCCTTTCTTCTTTTCTTTGCCCTTCCTTTTTCTCCTCTCATTCTTCCCCCTCTTCCCTCTCCTCCTCATCCTCTTTGACCTTGACAGAGTGGTACGTAGTCCAAGTTGACAGGGACCTCAATAAGATGACTTGGAGCTTCTGATCCTCCTCCCTTCACCTCCTGATTGCTGGAGTTACAGATGTGAGTTGCCACACCTGGTTTATTGGGGATTGAGTGTGTGCGAAGAAAAAATTTTTACTTAGTATTCTGTAGCCTTTCTCAGAGTCACTGGAAGGTCTGCTAAAATGCAGATTCCCGGCTGGGCGGTGGTAGCACATGCATTTAACCCCAGCACTTGGGAGGCAGAGGCAGGCAGATCTCTGAGTTCAAGGACAACCTGGTCCTTGGTCAAGTTCCAGGACAGTCAGGGCTACACAGAGAAACGGTATCTCAAAAAAATTTAAAAGAAAAACAAAAAGCAAAAAAGCTTCAAAATGTAGATTCCAGGACACACCATTTGAGTTTCAAGTAAGTCTCAGATGGACCCAGGAGGTAGCTGTTAGCTGTTTTCCAGAGTGCTGATGGGGTGGGGATGGGCGGGAGCTACCCTTTGAGAAGCACTGTTCCGCCATTTGCGTTCTCCTCCATTCCGTCCTCCTTCACTGTAGCGCCTAGCCTCTGTTTAACTGGTGGTCTGCACAGCCTGGTGCTTTGGAGCTCCTGCTGCTCCAATCTGATGGGCTTAGATTACTAGGGCACAGCCAAGGACCCTTTCTAACCACGACCTCTACTTTCCGCTGCCTGGAGAAATATCCCCTAACTAGGAAAGGCGCTTTGTGGACCTTAAATCTGTTTCTCTTTGCCATCTGCTGCCCTTGGTTAGATTTCCAGAGTCAGGCAGGCGTTTGAGATTGCACAAGTGAACACAGTAACTGCATGCCCTTTGTGCCCGTGAGCAACTCATGGTTACCTCAGACCAGGTGTGACTCATTACTTTCTTCCTCGTGTTCTGAACGTTGTAGTAAATGATTGATGAATGAAAGAGACCCAAAAGTGTTCACCAAATCTCCACCATGTGGATGAATAAGGACAAGCAACCTGGAACTGTACTTCTTTTGTGTAGTGTATTTTTCCAAGTGGATCAAAGCCCTCTGTAAAGTTTTCCCTTTGAGCAGCCTCATGAGGAGGGAGCTACTTCTATTTTTCCACATGGAAACAGTAACTCAAAGCAAATGTCCTACCCAACAGATGGTCATCTGCAGGCAGAGCCTCACACTCACATGTCACTGCTAACCCCAGGATGGAATGGCTCTGTGTGTCAGGAAGCCATTGCTTCCAGACAAGTGACAGAGTGGGGACAGTTTCTTTCTTCATAAAAAAAAAAAAAAAAAGCACCACCACTCTGGGTAAGCTTTGGGCTGCAAGCTATTTTCTTAGGAAATCCTTTTGCAGAAACTGGAACCTCTGAACCTCCAGGGAAATCAGCATGTCTGTGTTCTAGTGGCATGTTCCCAGGGGAATACACTGAGGAAAGTATCTAATGTCAGATGTTTTCTCGACATGCTCAGGGGGTATAGGAAGAGGATGAACCCAGGAATTCACCTCTTTCTACCTCCTTATCACTGGGATCACAAGCACACACTATCACATATAGTCTTCTTCTTCTTCTTCTTCCTCCTCCTCCTCCTCTTCCTCCTCCTCCTCTTCCTCCTCCTCCTCCTCCTCTTCTTCCTCCTCCTCTTTCTTTTTCTCCTCCTCTTCCTCCTCCTCCTCTTTCTTTTTCTCCTCCTCTTCCTCCTCCTCCTCTTTCTTTTTCTCCTCCTCTTCCTCCTCCTCCTCCTTCTTCTTCTTAGTGGATTCTAGGGATTAAACTCATGTCCTTGTGTTTACAGACATTTTATTAACCAAGCTATCTCCTTAACATAAGAAACTTCTTTATTTGGAAAAAATTCAAGATGCAGTCCATATAAGGTAAACTTTCACAGTCCATCCAAGTCTCAGAAATACTTTCAGAAATTAGATAAAACTTTCTCCTCTCTTCTTCACGCTTGTCTTTCAAATTGTACTTTGTATGGTCACGTTAGGTTTCTAGTGTTTGTTCACTCTGTCTGTCATAATCACTTGCCACAATGAGACACACTCCCATGATGTCTTCCCCCACAGCCTGGGCAGAACAGCACCTTTGGTGACTTGGCAGTTCTCCTTCATTACCTGGACAGGATGTGGCCAAATCGAAGCTCTGTCAATAGTCAGTCAATGATACTCATTAATTGTTAACTGAATGCGAAAACATGCATTGTTATGGGCTGACTGGGGAGACAGGAATCACTTAAAATATTTGCTTCTGTAAAGAACTGTGTCCTGGCTCATGTGTGGCACTTCTCACTGCATCCTCATGTGATAGGAAGGACAAAGCAACTCTCCAGAGACTCTCTTCATAAGGCCACTACTATAGCTTGGATGCAAAAATGCCCCCCAACCCAAACAGGCTCATGTGTTTGAATTCCTGGTGCCTAGCTACTGGCACTGCTTTTGGGAGGTTGTGAAACTTTAGGAGACAGGGCCTCACTGGAGGAAATGCATCACCGGGGAATGGCCGGCCTTGAGAGTTGTGATCCAGTCCAGCTTCTGGTCTGTGCTCTTTGCTTTCTGATGGTCCCAGATATGGAGCCATACCACAAGCTTTACTCCAGCCTCTCTTCCATGATGGACTGGATTCCCACAAACTGAGAGCCAAAACAAACACCCTCACTTCTGTCAGGTGTTTTGCGACAGCAAGGAAAGAAAGTGGCTTTCTCATGAAGGCCCTAATCATAAAGGCTCCACCCTCCAACCTCATTCCTCACGGAGGCTTCACATCCTAACACCACCCCACTGGGAGAGAAGATCCAGCCTGTGAAACTAGACCATTGCCAGCCACATGCTGCACACTCCTGTGTCTCTTCCCTGGAAAAAAGGACTCTGAAATCTAGGATAAGAACTGTTTCTAGGTTTCTTCCCACATCATCGGGGCTCCGTGGATAATGTGAAACAAAACCTGGTAATGGGCGAATAAAAGGAAAACTAAAGGGAGAAGGATGGAAAAAAAGGGGGGGCAAGCGATGAATGAATATGTCTTCCTGTCCTGTCCCATTGCTCCATCCCTCATGGACCACGATGAGCCTCAGAACTCAGGTTAATACCCAAAGGCAGTGGGAGTTGCCTTTGCTGAGCCCTTGGCATGCAGACTCATAAACAAGGGAAATGTCCTGGCTTGGAGCTCAGGAGCAAATTCTCCCCAGCTTCAAAGGCTGTGATCCCTAGAAGCGTACACCTGGAAACCAGCTGCAGGGAAGTAAAATCTTCTTTAAACAAATAAATGAGACCAAGAGTGAATATGAGTCTCTTCATTTATTCATCGTTTGGAAACTTTAGGCTTTTTCAGATACACTGTTTAGAATGGACCAACAGAAAACACGATTTCATTCAAGTTGCCAGAATAATATGACTTCCCTGAGGGTGTAACTGAAGCCTAGCTCTCAAGGCCATGTGCTACCAGGGTAGAAAAAGAAAGCAAGCAAAGACTCTAGGGACTGGGGATAACTTCTAGGCCCTTCCACAAAGCATGGGGCTGTCCAAATGGCAGACACAGTCCACAGCTTGCCAATGCTTTTGTGGTACAGCCTTAGACTGTGAGCAGCTCAGCTGCTTGCAATATGAGTGAGCCGGAGGGCTTTGTTCTCAGACCAATTTTTATGTCCTCTTTGGTGAATGAGGAACGTCACTGCTCAGAAGGGAAGGGTGTCTCCCAGAAGAAAGCCTGCTTTCTAATCAAGCAACCTGGGGAAGAACCAAGCATGCCAAGGTGTTCTTTTTGTCACAAATGATTTCTCAACTCTCCGAAAACTTACCTAGAAGTTGGGTGGATTATCGTAGGTAGTATTTTGGGAGCACAGGAAAAGATAAGGCTCAATTCCTTACCTGGAAGACTGTAAGTCACCCAGATAGAAATATAAATAAATAAATAAATAAATAAATAGTTTCTTGCATTCATCGGCATCCCTTCTTCCCCCTCCAGTCCCATGCCTTAAACCTGCAGAGGCCAGGAAGCACTCAGGAATGGGGTTGCCCAGCCTCCTGCACAGTACAAGCTGGCGTAACTGATGCAAATACAGAATAATCTCTTAGGCAGGACTTGAAGCTGGGGACTTTGCTATGGCACCTCTAAAATAGAAGTCTTGCAATCATCTAAGAGGTGAGTCATGCAGGAGCAGTAGGACTGAACCCTGAATGGTGTTTTATCCGGCATTTTCCTTTAGAGGAGATGAGAGCAAATCTGTAAGCCAAGGAGCATAGCCAGGGCCGTCAGATTTAGTTTATCTAATAATAGTCCAAAATAAGTCAATGCCTATAGAGGAACGGAGATCACATAACTCAAACCTCTGTTTCATAGCACAGAGAATCCAGTTTATAATACTCATGCAGTTCTCTTTCTCCCCCTTGTATTTCTTTTTTTAGAAAGGTCTTTTGCATGTTGATGATGCTTTTCTATGCATTAGCTTTTTCTAAAGAGCTAGAGATTTGCCTCAGCAGTTAAAAGCAAAATGTAGTTAAAGAGAAACAGGATAATTTAAGTTAGAAAAGCTGGCTAGAAGCAAGCCAAGCTAAGGCCGGGCATTCATAAGTAAGAATAAATCACTGTGTATTTATTTGGGAGCTGGGTGCTGGGTCCCCAAAGAGTTAAAAAAAAATTAAAAAGCCAACTACATACCACCATGCCCAGCTAGTTTTATATTTTTTACTATGTTGCTTATTTTATATATTGTAAATATCTTCTCCAGAATTTCCACTGCACATAGAGTTTCAAGATGTCAACAGAACCCCCTGAAATTATGACACTTCCCAAAGGCAAAAGAGAATGACTTAGACAGGCGTAAGATCTACAAACATCAACCATACCAGAGATCAATCATAACCGTATACCTTTGACACTTGAGGAGAACTTCAGGTTTATTTAAGCACCCTTCAGTCACCTAGCTTCAGCCCCACAAAAACCAACAAAAATAATGGGTCTCATTTTCTCACTCGTAGGGTAAAAAGATCCGTCGGTGGTTATTTTTGGGATCCAAGTTTGAACTGTTACCCCAGCTTTATAGCTGACACAATTGGGGCCCACCTACAGAAGCAAAGAAACTTTTTATCATCACAGGCCTGCTTAATAGTGGACAAGGAGCCAAGTGAAGTGACACATGCCTTTGATCCCAGCTCGTGGGAGGCAGAGGCAGGTGAATCTCTGAGTTTGAGGCCAGCCTGGTCTATATATTGAGTTCCAGGACAGCAAAGCTACATAGTGAGGCATGAATTCAAATTGGTTTTAATAATAAAAACTCGCAGTCAGATATTGGGGTGAAAGCTAAAGGATTAGAGAAGCAGAGTGGCCAGCCACTAGAGCTCTTACCTCTACCAATGCTCAGACCAAAGGGGCGATCCTGTCCTCAGACTGCCATTCAGACTGCATCCTCAGTCTGTTCCTCAACATGCACTGAGCTCCTGTCTCTTCCTGTCTTATATTCCTCTCTCTACCCAGCCATATCACTCCTGTCTTCACCTCCCTAATGCTGGAATTAAAGAAGTGTGATCCGAAATGCCAGGATCACCTTTGTGTGAGCTCTGTCTCTCTTGTAGAGAAAATTTTTATATCAATTTTGTGTAGCCCAGGATGGCCTTGAACTCACAGAGATCCATCTGCTTCTGTCTCCCAAGTGCTGGGATTAAAGGTGTGTGCCACCACTGCCTGGCCTCTATGGCTAACTAGTGTAGCTAGCTCTACACTCTGATCCTCAGGCAAGCTTTATTTGTTAGATCATAAACAAAATGTCATCACAGGACCCAAAATGCTAGTCATCGGGTCTCCATGATAGGGAGTGACCCCACTCTGCTTTCGCAGGATGAAGCTCATCTTGGCATATGTGTCCTTGAAAATAAGACACAAGGACAAACTTCATTCAACTATTTTTATTGAGCAATAATGGCGAAGGAACCCTATTCTATACTAAAAGATAAACTGGATAGCTGGTATTGGGCTTTATTGCTAGAGGCAAGACTCTTACAAAAAGGAAGGAGGCAGAATCCAATGCCCTTTTAAAGTGATTGTTATTAGCATTACATGCAGAAACATGGATTTGTTTAGAACTTATATATAACTGAAAGAAGGTGGCTTTTCTTGGTATAGAATGGCTAGTAAAAAATTCTCTAGTTTTGCCTGTTGTATGTGGGGGTTTATCAGTGTTATTAAAATATAGAATGTTGCCAGGTGGTGGTGGTGCATGCCTTTAATCCTAGCACTTTGGAAGGCAGAGGCAGGCAGATCTCTGTGAGTTCGAGGTCAGCCTGGTCTACAGAGCAAGTCTCAGGACAGGCTCCAAAGCTACACAAAAAAGAAACCCTGTCTTGAAATACCCCAGCAAAAAATATACAATGTTAATCAGGAAAATCCAGTGCAAATGCAAGACTTGATGTTTCATCCACAATGTAGGGCTTGTTTTTATTACTACAGGAAGGGATTGTGCCCATTTTCCTTTCCTGCCTTGGCTGATGAATCTCATTCTCATCTGATTCAAGTCTTGCACTAATATCTTATGTATGATAGACATTTCAGAAGCAAGAAAAATAAATTAATGGGTGCTGGGGTGCTGCCACTCAGTTTTACTAGTTTTGCAGCTTCAAGGAATTATCTTTAAAGGGTGGGTGAAGACTCCGTTTGGCAAAAAGAGAAACAAATGAACAACAATCCTGAAACAGCCTTCAAACAGCAGGGCATGGTGGTGCGCAGCTTTAATCACAGCACTCAAGGGGCAGAGGCAGGTGGATTTCTATGAGTTCAAGGCCAGCCTGATATATATATATATATATATATATATATATATATATATATGATCTATATATATGATCTATATATATATAGCAAGTTTCAGGGCAGCCAGAGTCACATGGTGAAACCCTGTCTCAAAGAGTCTTCTAACAGCCCTTTACATTGGAAATGACTACCCAAGGGAATACACGCTTTCATATTACCTATTGTTTATATTGTTTACATGGCTCATTATAAATCTTGTTACAGAATACATATATGCATAGAGATATATATATACATATGTGTGTACATATTCTAAAGGTTTTCCAACATAAACTTTTAAATCTTTTAAAAAGATTTTATTACTATTTATGTATACTTCTCTATGTGTGTGTGCATGTGTAAGCGTATATACATATATATGTGTGAATACTTGAGGAGGCCAGAAGAGGGTGTCGGATCCCCTGGAGCTGAAGTAATAGACCATTGTAAGCTGCCTGGTGTGGGTGCTGGGAACTGAACTCTGGTCCTGAGCTATCTCTCTAGACCCAACATAAACTTTTTAAAAAGAATTGAGTCCTATGAAACACTGTTAGATGTCAGGGTACAAAGGCTGAGCCTTTTCTACTCTGATCTGTAAGCCCCTGAGAGATATACCTGGGTGCAGGGAGACCTTGGAAAGTGCCAGCTGCTACCCCAGAAAGACTGTCCGAGTGGCAAAATGCCAGCAGAATGGTCATCCCAGGTCACTGGGTCAGGTGCTTAGAACCTAATGCTTCTTCTGTGGCATGGCACCCAGATATAGGAAAATCAGCATCAGTGTCCTGAGTTCCCAGCATTCCCTGTGCACCTTGAACTGTCTGTCTTGAGTGCCTTAGAGGGAAGCCAGTGACAAGAGGAAAGCTGGAGAACTGAGCCCAGCCTAGAATGACAGAATTAGTTCCAGAAGACTAGCAAGGGTTACATCCACAACTGTGACGCCAGACACAGGCCACCTGGTGCTTCAGAGATCTTCTCCAGGGTTCAAAGGAAGACGTCAAAAGGACAGCCAAAAAAAAAAAAAAAAAAAAACACAGCGTAGCGTCAATCTATCTATAGCAACGACAGTGTTTCAGAGAAACAGGCAGAACTCCTTAGGGTCCAAGGCTAGGCACAGCAAGGCGATAGCCAGGCAAGTCACCAGTCTATCCAGCCCCTGCTTGCAGCTCAGTTATAGGAAAGGTAGTCGATGAGCCGTGGAGGGATGTTTAACTTGGCGACTTTCTCTAGCCCTCGAACACCAGTGGCCTTCCTCAAACTCACCCTGCAGAGCTGGGAGAGCGTAAGAGGTGTCTCTGGAAAAAAAAAAAAGACAAGGAAATGTAAGAGGATAATTTCTAGAAGAAGTACATCCTGTTACTTAATGAGTGCTAAGGCAGAACTGGAAGAGCCTCCCTTCCCCCCAGAATTAGGATGGATCACATGTCATCCCTGGAAAGTCGGATAGCCAGGAACCAGAGAATGAAGTCAGGTAACAAGGCTCAGGTGGCGTCCACAGGGATTCATCCTGTGGGGTTGGGTCCTTCGAGACAGGGGTCTTTTGTTTTGTTGGAGGGGATGGGATTGTTGCTTTGTTTTTGACAGTATTTGGCAAATAGATTTATCAGCAGAGAACTAATTTGTGGCTAAGAGGCTCATTTGTCATACATCCAGCCAAATGAGACATGACTGAAGGGTTTACGCAAGGAAAGGTGCTAGCAGCCTGCTCATGTTACTGTAGGCTTCTTTCCTCAGTGGGGCCACAGGCCAAGGAATACAGCAAGAGCTGGTGCTTCAGTACAAAACTGTCCCCAGAGACAGAAATATTCCCAGTACATCCTTGTGGCCAAGGACAGGAGCTCAGGACTCAACTCAAAGCAGTCAGCATAAATTCAAGGAGAGATAGCAAACTGGGAACTCAAGGTGATTGGTGGGGGTTCCTAGCAACCGGGGTGTACTGACTGGTTTTCTGTCAACTTGTCACAAGTTAGAGTCAACAGAGAGGAAGGAGCCTCAGTTGAGGAAATGCCTTCATGAGATCCAGCTGTAAGGCATTTTCTCAATTACTAGGCAGTGAGGGAAGGCTAAGCCTATGGTAGGTGGGGCCATCACTAAGCTGGTGGCCTTGGCTTCTATAAGAAAGCAGGCTGAGCAAACCTGGGGAAGCAAACCAGTAAGCAGCTCCCCTCCATGACCTTTGCATCAGCTCCTGCCTCTAGGATCCTGCCCTGTCTGAGTTCCTGTCCTGACTTCCATTGATGATGAACAACAATATGGAAACGTAAGCCAAATAAAGCTTTTTCTCCCCAACTTGCTATTTGGACATGGTGTTTGTTCCGTCGCAGCAACAGACCCTAACTAAGACACTAGGATATGGGGATATTTGCACAGCAGAGCCTGGCTCACTTTCATAGTACTCAAAGCACTTGGCCGGGGCACTGCTGCTCCACGTGTAGTCCGAGGGCTTCTTCCCCCGGTTGTCCCGGGCGTAGATGTTGCCTCCAAACTCTATGAGCATCTCAATGAGGTCGACATTCTTTACTTTGGCCGCGTGATGAAGCGCGGTCTCGTGCAGCTTCGCTGCGTTCACATTGGCCCCTGGGGGGGAGGGGGGTGGACAGAGCAGAAAATATCCGTCACCAAAGGGAGGACGCGGAACCACGAAGAAAACTGACCTACAAATCATCCTTTGGCGGAGCACCAAAGCAATCCCCGCCCAGAAAACAAAATCAAGACGCACTCTTCTGAGCCTTCTCAAAATCCAAGAGGAATAATTATTTTTCCTTATGAAAGTGAGGGCAGCAATAAGTATATATAAAGCAAAATAAAAGGCTTCTAATGTGTCAAATGTCTGTTCTGATGTGTCCTAGAGTCTGTCCTCACGGGTCCCTAGATTTCTAGAGGATCATCCTGAGTCGCCCAAATGCTGTAGCTTTATATAGACACACCACGTGACACAGCTGCTCTGCCACAGGAAACACATTATGTGTTTGGAGGTGCGCTGTGAACTCAGCTCCATCCTCCTTATCTTTCTGGGGGCATACAGAAAGCTCCAACGAATTAGTAACTAAATACATCATTTTAAAATGCATTAAAAAAATAAAGACTTAGCCTGGCAAGATGGCTCAGCACAAGCCTGGTGAGCTGAACCCAATCCCCAGAACCCACAAAAAGAGGGAAGGAGAAAACCAACTCCACAAAACTGTCCTCTGATAACACAAATGCACCAAGGCATGCACACCTGAGCTCACATGCTTGCAATCACCAGAAATAAAAGTTTAAGATAAACGTTTGAAAGTTAAAAATTATGATGATAGAGTGGTCTCTGTGAAACGACCTTCTTGACCCACTGGTTCTATATAAATGGATTTTCTAAGGCCTCAGAATTTGTTTGGTAGAAGAAGTTAACTTCTTTGAAGTTTCCTGAACCAGTAAAGAATAACAGCTAACAATTCATTGGAAAAGATTAAAGTATTTTAGAGAAACTAAGCAAATTTCTTAGCGTCGATAAATTCCCTAAATTACAGTTTCAAACCACAGTTGTAAATTCATAGCTAAATCAGCAACATGCCACTGCTTAGTGCTGTTTCTCCTTGAAACACTGCTGGGAAAGCCCTGCTTTTCTGTTTTGAAATGTGTTTCATCCTCTGGAATTAAGGGCTGTGTTTATCACAATGGCCACGGGGGAATCCTGAGAGTACTCTTTCCACTCCCCCTCACCAAATCCAGAAAGCTCGGGCCAGGAGAGACGGACTGCTGACTCCTCAAAGGAGAAGGTTGAGTCACACATATAATTTACGGCATGAAATTTTGTAATTGCTCCACAGACCAATCCCTCTCTTCCCTCAGATGGTTTTCTTTCAATATTTCCTTATAGGAGTAAATAATTTTTAGACTGTTGTAACCAATGTGCAAAAATAAATTTTAATGCTAGATACACAATTTGTAATAGTCTAAATTGTCAAGACCACAGAATCTAAAGTCCAATTGGCTTTCTCCTATTGATTCTTGCAATATTCTTGCCAACCAGGAAGGAACATGATCATCTCGATTTTAATAATGCAGAAAAAGACATCACAAAAGCAAAATACCCTCAAGGTCAGAGAGAAAGAGGAAGCAGGAAAGATCTGGAACAGACACCCCTCCTTCCTGGCTGTTAGCTACCTTGGCTCCTGAGATAAGGCCTTGGACCCTGAGTGACTCTATCAAAGTGGCCTTCCCAAAGTAAACAATGAGATTTTTCCATAATGTGTATTATTTGATTGGGTAGAAAGGAAGGACGGTAAAAGAAGGAAGCCGGCTGGAAACATCAGACCAAGCGTGTGCACGGCAATCTCTATGGGCTCAAGTTAGTGCTCAATGAAAGTAGAAACAGCGAGAGGTGATGAACACCGGCAGATTTTTGTTAGAAAGTTGGAGCGGGAACAAAAGGAGGGGGGGAATGTCAAAAGGGAGAGGCTTTGTGGCACAATGAGCATTTCACATATTGGCCATGTGGAGGAGGTGGTAAAGCGCCTTCTAGGCCCTAAGAACTGTCAATTTCATGCTTGGAGAAAGGGTTCAAAGCTGGCTCCCTAGCAAAATCCTAACTTCAAAAACAACAAAGGATTAATGTGATTTGGAGTAAAACAGAGAGCAGTGAAGTGAGGGCTGCCCAGCATCCTTGCACACAGCTGCGAACAGCCCCAGCCCTGGACAGCGGCACAAGTGACTCAACACACGGTAACACGGGCTCTGCCAAGGAGACGGAAGCGCAAATAATCCTTAACTACCCACTTCTGGGCGTTCCCCTTAGAGTTAAATATCTACTGTTAGTGATCAGATGGAACGTTACTTAACCGTAATAACTGGACTCTGACCCTCACCAGTTCTCATCCTCTGCAAACAGAACCTAGTTCCTTAACTCAGCCTCTCTCCCTACAAGAGAAAAGGCGCAACTGTCTCTTGGTTCACTGTGGAGTGCAGTACATCCTCTCCATACATGGCTCAGCTCCTCCACCGGAGTCAGGACCCTTGCTGTCACTGCAGAAGCACCTACTGCACTTTTTCTGGAGATGTGGAATGGGGCTCTCCTTAGGTCCACAACAGGCCTATGACTGGGCCTCCGCAGTATAGAAACACATTGCTTTTATAAGACTCCATGTGTGAATACCTAGGACTATGCTACCTCACTCTGCTTCTATGAGGGTTGGAAATACTTCACAAGGAGAAAGCAGATCAAAGGAAAAAAAAATGTAAAAAGAAAAAATTCTGTAGGGGGAGCCCATGAGAAATTAAAATGGTATCTGGTCTGCCTCTTCCTGGCTCCTCCCGTCTTCAGTTCCTGTTTGGATCAAGGCTCGGGACCCTCTTTTCTGCTTTCCTGGTACATTCTGCCCCAGACTGCATCTGCCCTTAGTGCTTAACTTCCTCTGTGGAGAAAGGAGATGCCCCCTACCCCAAATTCTACTCATCCTCGAGGTATAGAAATTTCCCTTTAAAAAAGTGTTGAGAGTTGGGGTGGGGTGAGCAAACAGACCTCCCCTCAACTCCAGGGTGGGCTCTGACTGCTCCAATCCCTTTTCCTCTGTCATAGTAATTGGTTCAAGTCACCCAATCAGAAGCTGACAAAGTTGGACTCCAGGGATCAGGTTTGGACACAAGACCTCGTTTAAGCCAATGAAGCATTGGGGGAGGTAAACTAGTGACACCAGGAAAGAAGCTCCACTCTTCTGAAAAAGCTACAAAAGATACCTCTCTCTCTCTCTCTCTCTCTCTCTCTGTCTCTCTCTGTCTCTCTCTGTCTCTCTCTCTCTCTTTCTCTCTCTCTCTCTCTCTCTCTCTCCTCTCTCTCTCTCTCTCTCTCTCTCTCTCTCTCTCATACATACACACATGCATATGCACACACACACACACACACACACAGCTTGTATCAGCTGCATCCATTTATCCACTATCATAGTAGCCAGCTAACATAAGAAAAGCAGATTTCGAAATTCAAAGTCATAGTGACACTCTGGAACCATGAGCTTAGAATGACTATACTTCTGCTACACTTCTCAAGTTTTGTCACATGAATCAAGAAATGACTTCATTGTTAACCCAGTAGTAATTGGTTTCTTCATTCTAGCGGCCATCCAGGGACTGTTGGGGTCTGTATTCATGGAGTCAATGAGCCAAAGACTTAAGTATTCCGAAAGGCAAAAAAGATTTCACCTATCCCAAACATGTGCAGACCTTCTGTTCACTTCGGGAGTCTCTCTGCAGAGAGCCTTTTTAAAACACCCGCCACGAGCCAGATTATACCTGTTCTGTTCTCCTATTTGCTGCCAACACCATTTCCCAGTACAACTCTGACTCAGATTCAGATAACAAAACCTCATCAGGCAGACATGATGGACTGCTGCCTTTATTTGCTAAAAATAACATCCATGGATCTGAGATGGCTCATCAAGTTGGGCTACTTGCTGTACAAACAGGAGGACCTGAGTTCAGATCTCCAGGGCCCACATACGGCTCTGTGGACCGTGACCATGTTCTGTGAGGGGTAGAGAGGAGGATCACTGAGGTTTGCTGGTTGCCAGCCTAGCTCACAGTTCAGTGAGAGAGCCTGCCTGAAGGGAAAAAGGCAGAACAGAGAGAGGTAAGGCAGGACACCTAACACACCCCGCTGGTACGTGTACAATACACACACACGTACACATGCACACACACACGCACAAATAAGTGTTGACTGTATACCAGGCATTATAGAAACATTATTGAGAATATTCCCAACACCTGGGAAAATAGGTGCTATTTTTCTAGTCCTATAGATACAGAAACTAAGGCACAAGTTCTCTCTGAGTGGTGGGAGAACCAATCTCAAACCGTTTTCTGTCTGCTTCCACTACCCAGACCTCTGCTAGCGCAGCGCAGGTAACTCATCCACTCGGGTAAATACTAGCTTGGATAAACAGCAGCATACCTGCATTGAGCAACACTTTGACACAGTCCAAATGCTCTCGTGCACAGGCAACGTGTAGAGGGGTCCCGAAATGGCAATCGTGAGCTTCCAGATTGGCCCCAACATCAATAAGAAGCCGCACACATTCAGAACTCCCTTAAAACAAAAGGGGAGAGATGGAGATGTTCATGAACACATATACTGGAAATGGTAACCATAACAAGCAGCAGCTAAAAAGGTGGCACTGCCATGAACAGAGGGTAAACAGCCTATATCTCAACATACAAAGCAGCTGGTACCTCGGCAAGGCCCTAGAAGAATACAAAGACATCTCCCCTGTCCCCCTCAGGAGTTCTTAGTGCGCTTGGTAGTAAAAGGAAAGGGTCAGGGCCACCCCCGTTCTGTGCTAAGGACAGAAGATGTGGGAAACCACTTGGACACAATGATCAGAAACCATCCCGATCCTCATCTCCAAGTTTCCCGGCACCGTGTCTGGAGAGCATCCAAGTTACAGAAAGTGCACATAGCTGCTGTCATCCGGCCAGTCTCTGGGAAGAAGGAACCTTTCTCTGACTTTCCCACTCTGCAAGTTGCCCTCCGGCACCTCCTTGTCTTCAGGGCAGGTTTGGATTGGGATCCCCCACTTCCCTCCTCTCCAGGAAGATTCTGCTACAGACTCCATCTTCTCTTTTTTCTTTTCTTTTCTTTCTTTCTTTCCTTTCTTTCGTGTTGTTGTTCTTTGTGTTTTTGGTTTTTGTTGTTGTTCTTTTGAGGCAGGGTTTCTCTGTGTAATAGTTTTGACTGTCCTGGAACTCACTCTGTAGACGAGGCTGGGCTTGAACTCACAGATCCGCCTGCCTCTGCCACCACGGCCAATCATCCATCTCCTCATATCACTTAATTCCCACCTCATTGTTGATAGCTACCTAGTAACCATCCCCATCCCTAAAACTTAACCCCACACCCACTGCTGGCCAACCTCATTAACATTACAACTACCACATAGTCCCCTTTCCCAAAGGTCCCTACTCCGAGATAAATTCTTTTCAGGCAGTTCCATGGCTCCTAGCTGACTCTGAGTCACTTTTTACCTCATTTTTGTATCTTTCCCTCAGACCAAATCCTACTTGATACTGGGTGGGCAAGGAGCTAGATGTAAGGAAACCAAGGAAACCTGTAGCCATATCTTAGTAAATACGTCTCCTGATGGTCAAATAGCCATTATGGATAGACATCATTGAAGCTTTAATTAGGTTGTTCCCAGTGTATCAGAGACTAAAACACCAAGGCCTTTCCCAACACATGCATGTTACTGAAGGGTCCACATCCCAACAACCTGACATCATTATAATATCACTAGCATCGAGGGTTTTGACACATACCTCTCCTTTGATGGGTTTTGTTTTCTTAGAATATCATAAGAAGAAATACCCTAAAATGGAAAGTCTAATCCACCATAATTTAGGAGAAGAATATGCATCCTACCTCACAAATATTCATAAAAACTTCTTTATGATCCACAACTCAGAATTCTCTGGGCTGCACACACCATGGGATGGCACATTCCAATCTTTCTGTGGAGTCTTTGTTTTAGAAAAACCTTCTGCTTCTCTAAGGGCTCCAATGGGCCCTGACACATAGACTCACCACTCATGCAGGCCTCGTGTAGCGGGGATGCTGTGTACAGAGGAGGGTTGACCTTCGCCCCATAGGATAGCAAGAGCTTCACACACTCGATGCTGCCTGAGGCACAAGCGTCACAAAGAGGGGTGCTGCCATCAATGTTGCGCGCATCCACCTCCAACAACAGAAGAAACAAACGTCAAAGGGTGAGGGAAATGAATGGGATGACGCTTGTAATCTTTCTGCAGAACCATCTTTGGAAAGACCGTGTCTTAAAATTACCAGTTTGCTGCTGTGCACCAAGTCAGGCAAGGGAGTTCAAAGAGAAAAGACGTGTGGTTTGGAGGTAGGAATGCACGCGAGTCTCGTAAGTATAGATGTCTGTCCCTCATCCTCCCTTCCCTCCCAGGGCAGGCTGAAATTCGGCCTCACCCACACTACCACCCTAGGCAAATAATAAACATAGGGCAGAAAGGGAGAGCCTGAGGTTGCAAGCTGTGCAAGCTGGGGAAATGGGAATCAAGATGACTTTTAAGTCTGCTTTGACTTTTTTTTTTAAAAAAAAAAAAGTGCTCCATACTGCTTAGCATGCCTCATCTTGTATGAAAAGTCACCATCCAGGAAGAGGGCAACTCCCTAGACAGAGAAAACAAACTCAGAAATGACCGAAGTTTGGCTTCTACACACTGAAAACCGCGGAACTTGTTCCATTCCAAGCTTTGGGGAAGAGTAAATGGTGCATTGCCTTCGCTCTGCTCTCACCTGGTGAGCTCCGAGAACAGAGCGCGGTATTCATTATAAGCGCCAGCGTAGGGGCTGGCGCAGATCCTGCCAGCTCTGCTAAGCAGGCCGGTAGTCGGCAGAAACCACTGGCCGCTAAAACTAACCGTAGGCAACCAGATCAGAAGTTTGTTCTGTTACTTTCATTCCCCCAGCCCAGCCCACCCCAGCCCACCCCAGTTGTTTTGCCAGCACCTCACTTGTATGACCTGGAACCAAGAACCTACGCTAAACCTACGCTGCATCTGTTCAGCCCAAGACCAACTGCACCCTGAGAATCTGCGTCTGGTCCATAGCTGCCCTGCTCTGCCCTGACCATCTCCAAGCAGAGTTACGCTAAACCACTTGGCTAAAACTGCCCCAATCCAAAAACACTTCCCTGCTCTGGTCCACAGCAACCACCCCATCTCCCCCTATGGCTTCCAGTTCCCTAAGCAGTTTCACTGTAACACCCCGACTAGTCACGCGTTTGCATGACCTTCGAGTCATACTTCTCACTAGTATGCTCCCGAGCCCGTCCCATCCACTCCTACAGCCGCAGCAGCTAGGTAGCCATCAGCCCCACAAGGTCACCCACCTGGGCACCAGCTGCCAGCAGCAGCTGCACGCACTGGGCCTGGCCGTGCAGACTGGCAGCATGAAGGGGCGTGATGGAGTCCACGGTGACCTGATTAACACACGCTCCACTCTCAATCAGCTGCTGAAGTTGAAGGCTCTCGCCCCGCTGAGCTGCCTCATGCACAGGGGTGCGCTCCACCCAGAAACCTGCAGAGGAAACAGAGTCCTTACTAAAACCCTCCTACTGCCATCAGGACAAATGAACACATGTGAGACTCCAGGACCCAGTGGCAGCCAATATACCGTGTGTGGCTATGTAATTGATCCCGATGGTCGGATTAAAATCCATAAGCAGGGCTGGAGAGATGGCTCAGCGGCTAAAAGCACATACTGTACCTGGCAGTGATGGCCCATGCCTTTAATCCCAGCACTCAGGAGACAGAGAGGCAAGCGTACCTTTGCGAGTTCAAGGCCAGCTTGATCTACAGGCCAGGGCTACACAGAGAACTCCTGTCTAAAAAAACAAAAAACAAAAAAACACATACTGCTCTTCCAGAGGACCCAGGTTCAATTCCCAGCACCCATATGGCAGCTCACAGCTTTCTTTAACTCTAGTTTCAGGGGATCCAACACACTCACAAAGCCACACGCATTCAGGCAAAACACCAATGCACATGAAATAAAATAATAAATTAAAAAAAGAAAGAAGCCCAACTAGGTAGGGGGTAGAGTTCAAAGTCCTCGCCAGGGCATATAAGGGTGTCTGTGCTATGTATCTGGTTCACACTATGATCCCCTCTCCCACCTCTGGCCCTTACAGACACAGCTATAGCTCACTGCTGTGCTGAGGAGTTGCACACATTTACTTCTGTATACTGCGCCTTACCAAGAAGGAAGTAGCCCATAAGTAGCAATATACTGTTTGAGGGGATAGTGTTTTATAGTGTAGCTAACAATTTAAAGTCAGTGTGGGAGAGGAAAACCCCAAAGTAAGAGAAGTTCCATGCAACTTTAAAAGGAAAAGAACAACAAAATAGGCCTTATGTTTGTGTTGGGGTGACAGAAATCAGAAACAGCAAGTGTGGTAAGCAAAAGTGGAGGTGGACCGAACAGAGGAAGAGCAGGAGGAGGAGGAAAGGGAAGAGAGATTTCAGTCCATCAAAGGGCACAATCAACAGAGTTAAAGACAATGCATAGAAGGAAGAAAATATTTGCAAATTACACATCTGATAAGAGATTAATATCAAGAATATATAAATGACTTCCACAGTTCAACAACTTAAAAACCAAATAATTCAAGTATAAAATGGGCAAAGGGTTTTAACAGATATTTATCCAAAGAAGACATACAAATGGCCAATAAACATATGAAAAATTGTCAACATCACTAATAATAAAGAAATGCAAGCTCAAATTACAATGAGATGCTATTTCTTACTCATTTGTTGTATAGCAGTTTTTTGTTTTTTTGTTTTTTTCTGAGACAAAACATTCAATCCCGGAGGGAAGCTCATTAAGATTCTTGATATTCTGGATGTTCTAAGGAGAGGTGAAATAGTCCATTCTACAAGAAAACATCTTAAAACCCAGGAAGCAGACGACTCAGTAGCATCAGGAAGTTCCCGAAACTGAGGAGATTCACAAAATCTCTCGCTCTCCAGACATACATAAATAGTAAGGACTGATAAGAGACCCTCTCAAACACGTGAAGCCTAGAAGACGCTGAGACCAATTGAGCTGCCTGGAAAGGACTTTCTCCAATGAGGCGCTGCTTTCAAGTGAACTCCAGGTTTGCAGCTTTCATGCGCTATCATCCATGATGCATGCAGTGGTGCAGCTGTCTTTGAGTTATTCCTGATCTTGTACATAACCCCTCACCCATACTCCTGTAAGTAAACCCAACAAACTCACCCGTACTCTCATAAGTAAACACAACAAAGATAGAAACAATTCAAGTGTTGATCAAGAGATGAGTGCACAAGTAAGATGTGGTATACACAACACTCATTAGCTCTACATAGGAAGAAAATATGAACACGTGTATAGGCCTTGAAAATGCTATGCTAAGTGCAAAAGTGACTCACGAAAGGACATGTGCTATATGATTCCACTCACATGGGGTACCTAAAGTAAACAAAATTGCAGGGACAGAAAGCAGCCTAATGAGACTGGGGACAGTAGAGAGTTATTGTCTAAAAGGTGTATGAAGTCAATTTTTCAGGATAAAAAAAGTTCTGTGGGTGAAGGATGGTGATTGTTGTGCTTAATGTGCAACGAACTTAACACCACTTCTGAACTCTGCATCTTTTGTTATATGTTCTTTACCGCAATTCAAATGCTTAGGAGGGGGCGGGAGAGATGGATCAGCTGTTAAGAGCACTGGCTGTTCTTTCAGGGGACCAGAACTCGATCCTTAGCACCTACATGATGGTTCATAACCATTTATAACTCCAGTCCTGGAGGATCCAACACCCTCTTCTGGCCTCTGATGGCACTGAATATATGTGTTACATCAACACATATGAGGACCAAACACCCACAGTCATAAAATAAAAATAAAAATTTTCTGCATTGCTGGTGGGAATGCAAGCCGGTACAACTCCTTTGGATGTCAGTGTGGCGATTTCTCAGAAAATTAGGAAACAACCTTCCTCAAGACCCAATAATACCATTTTTGCTCAATCATGCCACAAGGACATGTGCTCAACTGTGTTCATGCAGCTTTGTTTGTCATAGCCAGAACCTGGAAACAACCTAAAAGCCCCTCGACTGAAAAATGGATTAAAAAAAAATGTGGTCCATTTACACAATGGAGTACTACACAACAGAAAAAAATAACGACAGCTTGAAATTTTGCAGGAAAATGGATGAAGCTAGAAAACATCATTTTGAGGGAGGTAACCCAGTCCATGAAAGACAATTATGACATGTACTCACTCATAGGTAGTTTTTAAACATAAAACAATGAAAGCCAACAAACCACAATCCCAGAGAACTTAGACAACAATCCCTCTGGGTCTTAGCTGTACCTCTCTTGAAAGGCTCTCACAGAAATACCCAGAGGTGTATCACCCAGGTTATTCCAAGCCCAATTAAGCGGCCAAGAAATATTAGCCGTTACAGAAACAAAAAGCCAGAGCATGGAAAGAGCTGCCACCTACTCACTGACATCAGCAAAGATAGCTTTAGAGCCGGGAGGGGCATCAGTCATCCAGGGTGCATCCGACACTCCTGGCCACAGGATGGCTCTACTGGGGTTACAAATTAGGGAGGAATAAGGCATTCTCTTCATAAAGACTAGTAGCGAGCACCAGGGAAGACAACAAAAAAGTAAGGAGAAGGACAGCTTGTGTGTGAGAACTTAATTATATTCCTAAGAAGAACTGCAGAAAATACAGTTAGGGCACTGGCTGATCAGGCTTCACCACCGGCTGGTCCAACCCAATGCCAAGACCCCAGTTCTGATGGAGGGCCCCATTCCTAATCTCAAGAATTCTCTCCTGGGGGTAGTGTTACACTGGAAATCTGAGACCCTGCACTGTTTTAGCAAGCTCCCTCTGGGGCTGGAGCCCAATCTTCAATCCTGCCATTTAACTGGTCTCCCATTACCAGCTTGCTCCCATATCCCTTCCTCCTCATCTAGCCAAATAGTAAGTTGGTCATGTGGGACCTGATCACAGTCTTCCAGTGGCTATTATCTTTTGGAAGTCAAGGTGCCTGTGTCTTTATGTGTAAAAATCTTTACTTTAACATCTGATCTGCAGGGCTGTGGAGATAATTTAGCGGTTAAAAGCACTGGCTGCTCTTCCAGAGGATCCTGGTTCAATTCCCAGGACCCACATGGCAGAGCACAACTGTCTTTAACTCCCATCCCAGCTGATCTGGCACCCTCACACAGACATACGTGCACATAAAATAAAATAAATAATATTTTTTTAAAAAATAGAGCTGCTTTTGTGTTTAAAGTATTTCTCAACCCAAGTCTTTTTAAATATTTTAATTATGAATCTCCAAAATATTTTTGACAAAAGAATATATAAATGACACGTAATGTGACTTTAAAATGCACTCAGTGTTGAAGAAGAAGAAGAAGAAGAAGGAGGAGGAGGAGGAGGAGGAGGAGGAGGAGGAGGAGGAGGAGGAGGAGAAGGAGAAGGAGAAGGAGAAGAAGAAGAAGAAGAAGAAGAAGAAGAAGAAGAAGAAGAAGAAGAAGAAGAAGAAGAAGAAGAAGAAGAAGAAGAAGAATCCCAATCTATACATTTTTTAGAAACACACAGTGAGGTGGAGGGACTAAGGAGGTGCAGGTCTAAAAGACTGAGGAAAAGAAACCGAAAGAGAGAAAGTGAAAGTGAAAACATTGCCTGGGAGGAGAAAGAACCAGGAAGTTGCTGCACCATGAGCCCTGCTGAACACACTTGCCTAGAATGATTGATCTTCATCTTTTCCTTCTCCTCCACATCACTCCCCCAGTAATTTGCTGCCTGCCTTCCCTGTTGTTAGCCACCCTACGATGCTTACACATGAGGGTGCTCTCCCTTCCTTCCCAAGCCTCAGTCACAAAACACAGCAAGCTGGGGCTTCATTTCACACAGCCCTGCACTCTTGTTCTGTCTTTTCTTGTCTTTTTTTTGGAAGTAGTCTGAGCTGGCCTTGAACCCATCACCATCCTCCTGTCTGAGCGGCTGAGATTACAAGTGCATATCTCCATGCCTGGCTTATCTTTTTCATTTCTGTTGAAGAACTTTAGGAAAGGTTTGTTTTTTTTTCATTTGAAGTGGCAGCCTTAGTTTTCTTGTGAAAAACCTAGCTTTTCACGGGGCCCACATTACGGAGAAAAGATAAGGATGTGTGTGCTGTTTTGCTCATCAAAAGTGGATTTATTGGGGCTGGAGAGATGGCTCAGAGGTTAAGAGCATTGCCTGCTCTTCCAAAGGTTCAGAGTTCAATTCCCAGCAACCACATGGTGGCTCACAACCATCTGTAATGGGGTCTGGTGCCCTCTTCTGGCCTGCAGGCATACAAACAAACAGAATATATTTTTTTAAAAAGTGGATGTATTAGTTATTATTTTCTTTGAGATCTTTTTTAGCCTCAGATATGCTTGTCTTGCTTGTTTGGCAACAACTTCTCTTTGAATTCCTATTTCAGGGTAAGTTTTCCATTCTGACCCTTCAAAGTATGACTCTAAGCTTTGGAAAGCATCCTGAATTCTTGCTAAGATTAGGTGGTCACATTAAAAAAGAATAATGAAGCTGGGGGTTCCCAATGACACATGGACAATCTTTTCTGGCCCTTCTCTCCAAAGGCCTCATTAAATTGAAAGGGAAACATGGCTACATAAGCAAACAAAAATGATCTAAAAAGTGGTATGCATAAATATTTTGTTTACAATACAACAGGAATATAGAAGTCACAGGTCAGAATGTCACACAGGTAAAAATCCCTATGGCGGGCTCCACTTTTGCTGGAACAGTGATGCTGTTTTGGATCTAACATTCAGTTTATTCACTTAGGCCAGAAATACAAATACCCCCAAGACAGATTTTTGGAGAAGCATAGTATTTTTTAAATGACAATGCCAAAAAAAAAAAAAAAATACAGCGTAGTGGCACAAGCCAGGTACTCGGGAAGCAGAGGCAGGTGGCCAGTTCAATACCAGCCTGGGCTACAAAGTGAGTTCTATGACCGCCAGGGCCACACAGAAAAACTGTCTCAAAAAAAATAAAGAAAGAAAAAAATTAAAATTAAAAAATCCAAGAACCTCAACATGTGTGCATCCACTAATTGAGAATGTGATTTTCTTCTCTACCAGCTGTGCAGAAAATATACTTGGGAGTGATGTTTTTAAAATATTTATTTAGAGACAAGGTCTTGCCATATAGCCTAGGTTGGCCAGGAACTCCACTTTCCAAGGGCTAGGGTTTCAGGTGACTTCCACCAGGCCTGGCTCGGATGCTGTGCTATCCTCTACCTGAGCAAAATAAAACGTGTGCTTTACAGGCTTCAGTAGTTAGCCACCCATTGCATATTGTCAAATACTGACCATGCTACGAGGGTCAAAGTCTTGGACCAGCCTCGAGTGCCAAGAAAAACAGATACTCATTAAACGGTCTTATCCTTCTGAAGGTGTTTGTTTTGCAAAAATCAATTAAAATAATTTTCTGCCTTGTTATATCTGCAATTTCCTACTTGGCCAAATTAACTTAGGGTTTTTTACTTTCTTTACATTACTGTTTTTATTTATGTAAAAATGCTGGGGGGGGCGGGCTTTTGGTTTGTTTAACTTTGCTTTTGTTTGTTTTCTTTCCAAGCTTTCAGAATATATTTTCGTTTATTTATCATGCTATTACTTTGTAAGCAATAAAAAAAAAAAATTTGCTTCTCCAAAGACTGCCCCTTCGCCTTCAAATCCATTTCATTCTAAGGCTGCCCTAAAGGTACAGAGAACACTTTTTTAGCGCCAGAAATGCCACAGGTTTGGGCCGAGTCCTCATTCTGGTGCTTACTCCTTAGTAGGGCCTGGCCATGGCAAGCTCAAGAGAGGTCTGGGTTTTAGTTTACCCTAAGGCAATGCCTGGTTCCAAGAAAGACCACCCAGGCACCAACCAGGAATGGGTTCAACTATTGTAGGTAGGATCACCTGCTAGCACACACCCATCGCTTTTCACCAGGACACTCCTAGACAAATGCCAATCAGGGGTCCTGAACCTTAGAAATCCCTCAGCCCAACCTCTGGTTTTACAAAAAAAAAAAAACCCACCCCAACTGAGCCTGGGGCTCTCTTATCATGCCAATGCGTTGGACACAGGGAGAATCCGAGTTTGAACTTGAATAAGAATAAAGGTTCTTTGCTTTTACAAACAGGACTAGGTCTCCTAGTTCGTTTTTGGGGGGCTCCGTGATCTGGGCATAACAGCAGCAGCTGAAGTATGGGTAGGATGCTGTGAACCACCACGCGATACGCTGCACCAAGCGCCCGGAAAGTGGTGCTGAAACCGCAGTGGGCTCCTGCTGAGGCTGCCAAACAATGTGCCCAGTGCACACACGCTTCCCAGGATCTGTCACTGAACTTGGCAACGACCCCGCTTGATCCCCAAAGTGTGCGGTTCTCGGGTGAACTGGCGGTTCTGAATCCCACACCTGGTGAAACTCAGGGACGACCAGCCCCGCAGTTCACCGGTCTGGAACAAGGTGATAAAATTAAACGCCGATCCGAGATGCTCATAATCATCCGGACTCTGCTCGAATCCCTACATCCCACTCCACCAACCGGGCGCGCTGCCCATCTCCGGGATAAAGGCCACCCATAAGCTTACTCTATCCTCAAGAGCTGATACTTGGCTCCAGCCCCTGTGTGGTGCCCTTGGCCTCTGCGGCGCGAAGCACGTACCCACGTCTCCCAAAAAGCTGCCGTCCCCGGCGCGCGGCTCCATGGGGCTCGCCGGCTCTAGGGCCCTATCTACCGGCCTTGTGACTCCGGGCACTGGGACCTGAGCCCGGACTTAAGTCCGGACCCAAGCCGGGACGTGAGCCGACACCTACCCGGGAGCACAGGCCGCTGGGCGGGGCCTGACTGCGTCCATGGCCACCTCTGGGAGTTGTAGTTTCTGTTGATTCGCAGCTTGCAGCTTGCCACCCACACCCGTGTCGCCACCAAAAGGTGTGCGTGCTTGCGCATGCAAACTGAAGTGTGCAAAATATACTTTCGTGTGACACGTTGCACGTGTGAATACGTGTCCATAAACAAGTCCTGCATTT
This sequence comes from Microtus pennsylvanicus, assembly GCF_037038515.1. Lineage (NCBI taxonomy): Eukaryota > Metazoa > Chordata > Mammalia > Rodentia > Cricetidae > Microtus > Microtus pennsylvanicus. The sequence continues at coordinate 121,769,074 of NC_134582.1, forward strand.
AGACAAGAAGCCTGGATACCTGTGTCCGTATGTAAAAGATGCGTCCGCGTGCAAAATGTTTGGTTCCTAAAACGCGAGTCCATGTGCAAAATGTGCCTAGCTGCCGAAACTGGCCTCCTGTAGTTTACACTGTTCCAGCAGAGCAAAGTATCCAGGCCCTTCATGCCTTAAAGAGGAGCCTTCCAGTGAAACTGGTGATCAAAAGGCCTGATTCTTCCACTTTTAAAAATAAATCATAACTTTCAAATAGTTGAAATTCATTGACGAAAATTACGTTTTTTAGTGGACAGTTTTAATTTGACTTCTTGATAACCGTTTTAGCAGAAGGAAGCTGGAGTGCCATGAGCAGCCTGGCAGAAATGAGAAACCGGTCTTCCCCCGGAGAATTCAAAGACAAGCAGTATCCTCTTCTCTTCTCTTCTCTTCTCTTCTCTTCTCTTCTCTTCTCTTCTCTTCTCTTCTCTTCTCTTCTCTTCTCTTCTCTTCTCTTCTCTTCTCTTCTCCTCTCCTCTCCTCTCCTCTCCTCTCCTCTCCTCTCCTCTCCTCCCCTCCCCTCCCCTCCCCTCCCATCCCCTCCCCTCCCCTCTCTTCTCTTCATTTGTCTTCTCTTAACGTTTGGTGTTTGGGGGGAATTATTGCTCTTTTTCTGCTTTGTTGCTATATCACTATGTTGTGCCAGGCCAAAATCAAACATACATTTCTCCTTCCTTGCCTCACAAGGATCAAGGACTACACAGGTATGTCCTGGCCTGCCCAGATTTGAGGTATCTTGGAGGGATAGTTTTCCTATTAGAGCACAAACTCTCCGTGAAATGCAGAAACTGAAACAGTATGATAATATGAAATATTAGAGATAGGGCCCAAGAATCAGGTTAACTTACATGGAAGAACTTTTTGTTTAACAGAAAACATTTAACAAGTAAATAGGAAAGGAGGACTCAGTCAATAAACTCTAATGAACTCGTGCTGCTCTATATGAAAAAAAGATAAAAATTATTTTACATCACAAAATTAGTTCCAGATGAGTGAAACCAAGTGTGGAAAAAAAAGAGGAGCTTGGGAAATGGCTCAGTGGTTAAGAGCACTGAATGATCTTTCAGAGGTCCTGGGTTCAATTCCCCGTGCGTATGGTGGCCCACAACCATCTATAACTGTACCCCCATGGGATCTGATGCCCTCTTGTTATATACAAACGTACATGTAGACAAAACAACCATCTACGGAAAGTACATAAATAAGTCAATCTTTAAAATAAAAGAAAAATGTGACTATAAGAGAAAATTGCTTTGGCATCATAATAATTTCTTACACAAGGCACAAACACAGAAAGGCGGAAAGGGAATTACTGGTGAATTTGACGACACTAAAATCAAAAGGTCTTGAAGGACAAAAGACACCTGTAAATAAGATAAGATAACATAAACCACAGAAAAAAGCAGATGGATCCGTGATACAACCTACGTTCTCCAGAACAGCAAGAAAAAGACAAAACAACAGGGGGAAACTATGCATCAAAGCATATGAAGGGGAAATTCACAGACAAAGAAATGAGGTTTGGTTTGCCAATGAAATGCCTTTGTATGCTTATTCATTTCGCACAAATGTTAAAGTTTGACAATAAGAAGATATAACAAAGACATTAAGAATTAATCATTTTTCTTTTTTGTTCTTGTTTTGTTTTGCTTTGCTTTTTTTGTTTTGTTTGGTTTGCTTTGGTTTTCTGAGACAGGGTTTCTCTGCGAAACAGCCCTGGCAGTCCTGGGCTTTGTAGACCATGCTGGCCTCGAACTCACAGAGATCCACTTGCCTCTGCCTTCCAAGTGCTGAGTTTAAAAATGTGTGCCAATACACTCATCGAAGAACCAATTCTTATATATGACCAGTGGAAGGTAAAATTAGTATAACTACTTTGACAAAGCTGAGTCAGATTGGTTCCCAGAGTGGTCCCCAGGATGCCATTCTGGGAAAGTTTCCAGGATCCAGTTTCTCTTTCACTCTATAGCTTTAAGTCCTTCCTTTATCAGCATAATGGCTGACTTCCTGCTGTCAGAAAGGAAAACCTAATTGATCATTGACTCAATAAGTTCTTTCAGAAGGGCCACTCAGAATGGGAAAGTTCTCAAGTCCAATGTACTGGTAAATCCCTGTTGGTCACCACCATAGACAGGAACATTTCTCAGAGGTACAGGTAAGAATTGTGGTTTTAAAAAGAAGTATCTCATTCCACCTCCCTTGAAGGAAGGTATTAGCAGGTTTTAGGCAAATAAGAGTGTATTGTATCTTTTTAATGATCTGAGAATTATCGCTTTGAACTTTTCTCTATAAAATGGAAATACTAATCACTCAGGCCATAAAGTCTCTGAAATCTGTAAAATGTTCAAAATTGCTATACTAAGTTCAAGGGCTTCTTTTTGCATTCAACAAAATCAAGGTTAAAAAGTTGTGTAAGCCTGAACCATCCTCACCCCTTGTAAACTAATATAGAATCTTACATTCACCTCACTGGTTACACCTTTATGAAACTCTGGAAATCTTTTATTAGAATTCCACGTTTGAACTTTAGACTTTAACAGTGCAACAATTCTTGCTCTAGTTTCCCCTCTGCTTCATTCATGTCCTATCTTCCCTCTTTCTACCCCTCCCTCCCGCCTTCCCTCCATCCCTCCTTCTGTCTTTCCTTTCTTAATTCCTTCTCCACAAAACTTTGTAATAAATTCAGAAATCAGGAAACGTGGGCTGGAGAGATGACTCAGCGGATAAGAGCGCTGGCTGTTCTTCCAGAGGTCCTGAGTTCAATTCCCAGCGACCACATGGTGGCTCACAACCATCTGTAATAAGATTTGATGCCTTCTTCTGGCCTGTATGGATACATGAAGGCAGAACATTGTATACAAAGTAAATAAATAAAACTTAAAAAAAAAAGAAATCAGGAAACGTGAGTCAACTTTGTCCTTGCATAATGTTTTTACAGCTGTATTAGAAGTGTTGCATTCACCTGAACTATATGATAAGATTGCTTATTTCTGCCAGCAAGAGCATCAGTTGGGATTTTGATTGAGGAATGTATTTTACCTATAAGTCAGCAGGAAGGCACTGTCTTCTTAACAGTGTTCAATGTTTTGACTCAAAACATGAAGTAACGGCCCATTTATTTCTGTCTTACTTTGTTTCAATTTTTTTCTCTAGCTTTCAGTATACATGGCTTCCATTTTTTGTGAGATCTATTTCTAAATATCTTATTGGGTTTTGTAGTATTGGAAATTACTTTCTTAAACTTAATAGTCTTTATTATAAATGTAGAAAACATGATTGATAATAGATTTGGTTTTTTATTGATATTTATTGAGCTCTACATTTTTCTCTGCTCCCCTCTCTGCCTCTCTGCTCTCCCCTTCAATACTCCCCCAAGGTCCCCATGCTCATAATTTACTCAGGAGATAATGCCTTTTTTTTCACTTTCTACTTCCCATGTAGATTAGATCTATGTAAGTCTCTCTTAGTGTCCTCATTGTTGTCTAAGTTCTCTGAGATTGTGGTTTGTAGACTGGCTTTCTTTGCTTTATGTTTAAAAACCACCTATGAGTGAGTACATGTGATAATTGTCTTTCAGGGACTGGGTTACCTCACTCAAACTGATGTTTTCTAGCTTCATCCATTTGCCTGCAAAATTCAAGATGTCTTTTTTTTTTTTCTGTGTAGTACTCCATTGTGTAAATGGACCACATTTTCCTTATCCATTCTTTGGTCATGGGACATTTAGGTTATTTCCAGGCCCTGGCTATGACAAACAAAGCTGCTATGAACATAGTTGACCATATGTCCTTGTGGCATGATTGAGCATCCTTTGAATATATAATGAAAAGTGATATTACTTGGTCTTGAGGAAGGTTGTTTCCTAATTTTCTGAGAAATCGCCACATTGACATCCAAAGGGGCTGTACTAGCTTGCATTCCCACCAGCAAGGCAGAAGTGTTCCCTTTTCCCCACAACCTCTCCAGCATAAGTTGTCATCAGTGTGTTTGATTTGGGCCATTCTTACAGGTGTAAGATGGAATCTCAGAGTTGTTTTGATTTGCATTTCTCTGGTGACTAAGGATGTTGAACCTTTCCTTAAGTGTCTTTCAGCCATTTTAGATTCCTCTGTTGAGAGTTCTCTGTTTAGGTCTGTACTCCTTTGTTTTTTATTGGATTATGTGATCTTTTGGTGTCCAATTTCTTGAGTTCTTTGTATATTTTGGAGATCAGACCTCTGTCTGATGTAGGGTTGGTGAAGATCTTTTCCCATTCTGTAGGCTGTCATTTTGTCTTGTTGACCATATCCTTTGCTTTACAGAAGCTTTTCAGTTTCAGGAGGTCCCATTTATTAATTGTTTCTCTCAGTGTCTGTGCTGCTGGGGTTATATTTAGGAAGTGCCAATGCATTCAAGTGTACTTCCCATTTTCTCTTCTATAAGGTTCAGTGTGACTGGCTTTATGTTGAGGTCTTTGATCCATTTGGACTTGAGTTTTGTAGATGGTGATAGATATGAGTCTCTTTTCATTCTTCTACATGTTGATATGCAGTTATGCCAGCACCACTTGTTAAATATGCCTTCTCTTTTCCATTTGATGTTTTTTGCTTCTTTATCAAAGATCAGGTGTTCAAAGATGTGTTGATATCCAGGTCTTCTATTCAGTTCCATTGGTCCTCTTGTCTGTTCTTATGCCAATACCGTGTGTAAACTTTTAAATTACTAACTTAAACCTACTTCAGATAGGTTTGTTCACATTTTCTATTGCTTTTAATAGGTTTGTTCACATTTTCTATTGCTTTTTAAATTATTTTAAATTACATTTATCTATTTGTCATAAGTATGTGTGTAGACATCAGAGGGCAGCTTGCAAGAGTCAATTCTCACCTTCCATAATATGGGTTCTGGGTGTGAACTCGGGTTGTTAGATTTAGAGGCAAGTGTCTTAGCTCACTGAAACATCTTGCTAGCCTAGATTTCTATTCCTTCTTGGCTCAGTTTTATCAATCTGTTCCTTTCTCAAAATGTGTCTATACAATTTACCTAATTTGTTGCCTTGAGTTGTTCATAGTAGTTCCTTAGAATATTTTTTTATTCCTGTGTTTTCATCGCTGTTCTTCTTTTGTAAAGAACCACCATGACCAAGGCAATTTTTTGTTGTTTTTTTTTTAAATATTTTATTTATTTATTTATTTGGTTTGGTTTGGTTCGGTTTTTTGAGACAGGGTTTCTTTGAAGACTGTCCTGGAACTCACTTTGTAGACCAGACTGGGCCTAGAACTCAGAGAGATCCACCTGCCTCTGCCTTTCAAGTGCTAGGATTAAAGGCATGCACCACCACCACCCAGGTCCAAGGCAATTCTTAAAAGAGAAACTATTTAGTTGGAGGCTTGCTTATAGTTTCAGAGGTTTAGTCCATTATCATTATGGCAGGAAGCATGGTGGCATGGAGGTAGATGCTGGAGCAATAGCTGAGACCTACATCAAAATCATTGGGCATAGAGAAAAAGGGTTTGTTGAAACCCAAAACCCATCCCAAGTGACATACTTCCTCCCAAAAGGCCAAACCCCTTATCTTTCTAATTCTACCAAAGAGTTCCACTCCCTAGTAACTAAACACTCAAATATATGAACCTCTAGGGGTATTATTATTCAAACCACCACATTCTACTTCCTGGCCTTAATAGGCTGCAAGCCTTATCAAAATGCAAAAATACATTTAGTCTAACTTCAAAAGTTCCCACGTCTACCACAATCTCAACTGTTTAAAAGTTCAAAGTCTCTTCTGAAATTCATGGCAATTGGTTAACTGTAACCCCCTGTAAAATCTAAACCAAAAAGCAGATGACAAACTTCCAACATACCGTGACACAAAATATACACTACTATTCAAAAATGAAGGTAAGGAAATATAGTGAGGAAATACTAGACCAAAGCAAATCTAAAACTCAGCAGGGTAAACTCTAAATGCTATATTTCCATGTCTGATGTCAAAGGGCATTTCAGATCTCCAACCCCTTTCAGCTTTGTTGACTGAAACATATTTCTCTCTCGTATGCCGGTTCCATACCCTGTCTGCAATTTTCCTTGACAGGTGTCTCATGACTCTGGCATCTCCACCATCTTGGGGTTTCCAACATAATCCAGAATTCACCTTGACGGTTTTATATGATAGCCTCTCTAAGCCTCCTTGCAGGGACTTCCCTGACCTGGCCTGGCCTGAGCAGCTTTCCTTAGCTACAAAGGGAAACTCCACAATCAATTTCTTGTGTCCTTGACTATAAAGTCAGAACCACTTAACTGCTCCCCCATTCCAGTCTCTCCCGGAGGCTGCCAAGTTCTACTGCTTGCCAGCGCTGGAACTTGGACCCCTCCTTCGGTCACATTTGCATGAGCTTTCTGTTTTTAATGATTTCCTTCGCCACTTAAGCTTTCCTGTAATTACTTTCACAAGTTGGAAGATTAGCTGGGTGGGGTCTTGCCCTGAGCTCAACACTCCTTTTAGTCCCTCTAAAATCAGGCTTTTCTTTAAACTTTTTCTCTTTGATCACAGGACTTGACTCCAACTAAACACTACCAAGAACTCTTTTTCTCCTCCAACTGCACACTTTTCACTTTGCTTTGTCCACCTCGCACCTTTTCATTATAGATCTGCATAAGAGTGATTACTGATAACCCCTTGACTAAGTCAATACTCCACTGTTTTTTGTTATGAGAAAAAACGAGCAACCCATTCCCAAGCTGGAAGGACCGAGTCTTACACAGTAGTTTGTCTACCTGTCTACTTTACCAATAATGTGATAATCACACACCAGCCATCTTTTTGCACTGAGCTATTTTTTTTGTGGTTATGCTTTATTTTATTGTAGGCACTTCTTGAGATTATGCCATATGTAATAATAGGAGGCCTTAATTTTTTTTAGCTTCATGTGTATTTTTTGTCTGCACATATGGCAGTGCATCACTTGCATGCCTGGTGCCCTTGGAAACCAGAAGAGAATGTCAGATCTCTTGGAATTGGGATTACAGAAGGTTGTGATTTACCATGAAGATGCTTGAAATAGAACCTGAGTTCTCCAGACCTCCCAGGAGACCTTCTTTTTAAAAACTGTTTTTTTTTTACATTTGTAGATTAATATGATTAGATAATCCTTCCCTTTCCTCTTTCCAAACCCTTGGTGTTGGGTAATTGTCTCCATCAGTTGCAAAGAGAAGTTTCCCTGATGTGGTATGAGGACTATAATTACCTGTGAGTTTAAGAATAAATGTTTAGCATATAATTAGAGAGTGGACTGGTAAAGTGGTGGTTATAGTACTCCAAGATCCATAACATCACCAGCCCTGAGTAACTGGCCTAGGTTCCAGTACCAAGGCATGATTGCTCTCTTATTGAGTAGGTCTTAAATTCGATTAGAGAGATGTTAGATGTAATGGTAAAAATAAAACAGTGCCATTTCCCGAGGGGTGGCAGCAGGAAGCAAGCAGTGAGCAGGAGGTCACAAGGGGCAGCAGGTCCCAGGCAGGTGAGAAACCTCAGGGGGTCAGCAGGTCCCAGGAGGAGTAAGGAGTGGGTAAGAGACAGAGAGGATAGGCACACCATGTAGAGAAAGTGGGTATTTATTTAGTGGGTTATAGAAGGGAAGGGAAAAGGGGAGAGGGAGGGAGAAGGGAGACAAGGAGAGAGAGACAGAGACACAGAAAAGAGAGAGAGTGCACAGGTTGGAAGCAGAGGGACAGAGGAGGGAGTGGGGAGGGGCTTGTTTCTTAAAGGGACAGGAAAGACCAGTATGTTAGCTACTATCAAGGTATGTGTGCCACTATTGTACTCTAAAGATTATGGTGCCATGTGGTTCAGTTCATTGGTGTCAGAGCTATGTAGGACTGGTGGTTGACTCTCTCATTTGGAAGTTTACGTGGTGCCTTCTGGTAGCATGAAAGCTAGTCTTCAACTAGCTTTCAGGTCAGTTCCAGTTCAAGGGTTTTTGGGTCCTGTGTCTGAAGTGCATGGTGTCTTCAGTAATAGGGACTTACTTTCCACCCCCAGGAGGTCTTCTTAAACTAAGAAGTCATTCTCTTTCTAATTTCCCCTTTTATGAATTGTTTACCTATCGTATAAAATAATGGGTATATGTGGTTTGAGTAAGAATGGCCCCCATAAGGTCATATATTTGAATGCTTAGTCACTAGGGAGTGGCATTATTTGAAAGGATTAAAGGGAATAGGAGGTGTGACATTATTGGAGGAAGTATGTCTTTAGGGGTAGGTTTTTGAGGTTTCAACAAACCCACACTCACTCTGCCTAATGATGATGATGTGATGGAGCTCTCAACTACTGCTCTAGAACCTGCCTGCATGCCGCCATGCTCCCTGCCATAATGATAATGAATTAAACCTCTGAAACTCTAAGGAAGCCCCAACTAAATGATTTCTCTTATAAGAGTTGCCCTGGTCATGGTGTCTCTTCACAACAATAAAACAGTGACTAAGACAAGGATGAAGATGTGTGTGTTTATGCATATATATTGCTTGTACTTTGCACAAGTTCACATCTGAGATTGCTGCTATTATTCAAATGAGAAAGTAAAATTAGCAGCTAACTTAAGAGCAAATTTGGAACAAGAAGATTTCAAATAACAAATCATTACTCAACCAATTTTACAGGGCTTTTCCCCCAAAGCAGTAGAATGAATAAACTCAGTATGCTGTGGCTCTTTGAACGCATTGTTCTTTGTCTTCTCCCAACACTAGTTCTTTCTTCTTTCTCCTTTGATGGAACATCCTTTGTCAGTATTTAACTACTGAGATTGTGTTTAAGTAAAATTTTGTACAAGGTACCATGGGGGATGGAAAAGAAAAGGAAACTATGATCCTCAAACTAAGTCTCCTCTACTTTCCTCCTCTGCTCCACACTTTCGAACACAGTATTCTGTGTGACCATTAGATTATTTCCAAAACACAGTTCTCATCAGACCCTATCATACCTCTGACACACTAGACACCTGGCAATGGGCTATTTCTTGACATGGCTGGTTTAAGACAAACCATTAAGGTGTAGTCTGTGTAGTTTTTGATAGGTTCTCTTGTGGTTTAGCCTGGATTCAAATTTGATATACAGCTGAGGGTGACTTTGAATTCCTGATCTTCTTACTCCCACCTTCTGAGATTATATACCCGCACTACCATACCCAATTTGTGCATTTCTGGGGATCAAACCCTGGTGTAGGAGGTCCTTCTGTCTATGTGTTGCTCTCATTGGTTGAATAAAGAAACTGCCTTGGCCTTTTGATAAGGCAGAACTTAGGTAGGTGGTATAGACAGAACAAAATGCTAGGAAGAAGGGCCGTGTGGCAGATGCCATGAAGCTCCTGCCTGAGACTGATGCTGGTTAGAATCTTTCCTGGTAAGCCACAACCTTGTGGTGTTACACAGATTAATAGAAATGGGTTAGATCAGGATGTGAGAAAGAAATTGAAGAAGACACCAGAAAGTGGAAAGAATTCCCATGCTCTTGGGTAGGCAGAATTAACATAGTAAAAATGGCAATCTTACCAAAAGCAATCTACAGATTCAACACAATGCCCAGAAAAATTCTTCAAAGACCTCAAAAGAACAGTACTCAACTTCATTGGGAAAAAAAAATCCAGGATAGCCAAAACAATCCTGTGCAATAAAAGAACTTCTGGAGGCATCACAATCCCTGACTTCAAACTCTACTACAGAGAGAGCTACAGTACTGAAAACAGCCTGGTGTTGGCATAAGAACAGACAAGAGGACCAATGGAAGTGAATAGAAGACCTGGATATCAATCCACACATCTTCGAACACCTGATCTTTGATAAAGAAGTAAAAAATATCAAATGGAAAAAAGAAAGCACATTAACAAGTGGTGCTGGCATAACTGGATAGCAACATGTAGAAGAATGAAAAGAGACTCATATCTACCACCATCCACAAAACTCAAGTCCAAATGGATCAAAGACCTCAACATAAAGCCAGTCACACTGAACCTTATAGAAGAGAAAATGGGAAGTACACTTGAATGCATTGGCACTTCCTAAATATAACCCCAGCAGCACAGACACTGAGAGAAACAATTAATAAATGGGACCTCCTGAAACTGAAAAGCTTCTGTAAAGCAAAGGATATGGTCAACAAGACAAAATGACAGCCTACAGAATGGGAAAAGATCTTCACCAACCCTACATCAGACAGAGGTCTGATCTCCAAAATATACAAAGAACTCAAGAAATTGGACACCAAAAGATCACATAATCCAATAAAAAACAAAGGAGTACAGACCTAAACAGAGAACTCTCAACAGAGGAATCTAAAATGGCTGAAAGACACTTAAGGAAAGGTTCAACATCCTTAGTCACCAGAGAAATGCAAATCAAAACAACTCTGAGATTCCATCTTACACCTGTAAGAATGGCCCAAATCAAACACACTGATGACAACTTATGCTGGAGAGGTTGTGGGGAAAAGGGAACACTTCTGCCTTGCTGGTAGGAGTGCAAGCTGGTACAGCCCCTTTGGATGTCAGTGTGGCGATTTCTCAGAAAATTAGGAAACAACCTTCCTCAAGACCCAGCACTTTTGGATATATATCCAAAGGTTGCTCAATCATGCCACAAGGACATCTGCTCAACTATGTTCATAGCAGCTTTGTTTGTCATAGCCAGGACCCGGAAACCACCTAAATGCCCCTCGACTGAAGAATGGTTAAGAATAATGTGGTCCATTTACACAATGAAGTACTACACAGCAGAAAAAAATAATGACAGCTTGAATTTTGCAGGAAAATGGATGGAACTAGAAAACAATGATTTGAGTGAGGTAACCCAGTCCCAGAAAGACAATTATCACATGTACTCACTCATAGGTGGTTTTTAAACATAAAGCAAAGAAAGCCTACAAACCCTAATCCCAGAGAATTTAGACAACAATGCAGACACTAAGAGAGACTTACTATAGATACATGGTAAGTAGAAAGTATAAAAAGACAAGATCTCCTGAGTAAATTGGGAGCATGGAGACCTTGGAGGAGATTTGAAGGGGGAAGGGAAGGGGCAGGGAGGGAAGCTGAGAAAAATGTAGAGCTCAATAAATATCAATAAAAAAATATACGAAAAAAAAGTAACAACTGGGCCAATGAGATGGCTCAGAAAAAAAAAAAGAATGAAAAGCTCTAAGTATAGCAAATTTTAAAAAAAAAAGGTAAAACTACATCCCAGTATCTCATCCAGCAGCTGAAGGGGGTTGGTTTAGACAAGCAAGCATTTAAATAGAAGTCAGCTGGGGCATATTGGCCTACGGTCTTAGAACAGAAGTGGGTAATTTTCTACAGGATCCTCCATTAAGGAGATCAGATTCTAATTAAACCTGAAGTGACCTCAGCAATAATACATGACGGAAGTCTGTGTACCATCTAGCCCTATCTCAATAGCACCTGGTACACGAAGCACAGGAAGTTGCGCAGAAGCGAGGCACGAGACACTAGAGGCCCTGACTGAGGAACTTCACTTCCTGTGCACGATTCCATATCCCGCTGCCTACATCCGGTGAGAAGTAGCGGAACTGGGTTGGCCGTCCAATGCGAAGCAAGCTGTATCCGCCCCGCGCCTGCGCAGAGAGGAAAAGCAAGCGCAACGTGGACGCCGCGGGCGGTCGCGCCTGCGCCTTGGCGTCCTCCTCGTGATTGGCTCCCGTCTGTTACGAGACCAGGGCGCTTCAGTTTTCACTTTCTGTCTGTCTAGCCCCCTCCCTATTTCCTAGGGCCACGAGGTTTCACTTCCGGTTGCGGGTGCCCGGGGCTAGAGACGGGACCCGTTCCCAGCGCCGGGGTTGAGGTGAGGCTGCTACCCGCCTGTGTGACTGAGCGACTGGTGCGCACGCGGCCCGCGTCTGAGGAGAGGTCGGGAGTCGCCTCAGGGTGAGGGGCCAGGAGGAGACAGGGACGGGCAGGAAAAGCATGGGAAGGACGCTGAGCGGTGAGCTCGACTCCTCGGGGAAGGCGGCCGCGGCGGGGACAGGTAACGTTCCCTTGAGTGGCGGGGCGTCTCGGGCGAGGATTTCCACAGACACCCGTCGGGAAGGCGGAGCGCGGCTCCCGCGCGCGCGTCGGGGGCACCCGCGGTGATTGAGGGTTGGCGGGCGGGGTGGGCGTCCCTCGGGGGCCGCTGGACAGATGGCTGGGTCGTCCCGGACGGGCAGCCGCGGTCATTTGCTCCAGCGTGGGGAAGGTAGTCATGGTGCGAGCCCGTGGACGGCTTCGGAATTGGTCTCTGCACTCGGAGGGGCAGGACGACTCGTCAGAGCGTTTTGTTTGTGTCGCCTGTCACAGGTCAGCTCCATTCCCAAGGGATGCGGTCAGTTCTGCACTCAAGTTTCCCCTTTATTCGGGGCGGACTTGCTCATTCCCTGAGGGTTCTTAGGCAAACCCTCAAGTTTGTGAAGGCTGTAGGCGGCGAGGCAACACGTGGCATTACTTACTTATTTATTACGTATAAATGGGCCTACCCATATGGCAGCAGGCGGCTGGAGTGACGGTGAAGGAATATTGCAGTGGGTAGGGTCCCGCAGTTGCTCAGAAGACAGTACCAACCAGCACTTGGTAGCAAAAGTGGCTTAGCTTCAGAATCGGAGATTGAACGTTGTTGAGTTTCCCTTCATCGCGATTTACTAGTTCGAAAGGCCTAACTTTAAGCAGCTTGAACCTGTATTCTCTCTGAAGGATGGGAAAGTTAATGAAATTCTTTCTTAACACTTGTCCAGTGACCCGAGGACTCACAGTGTTTCCCCCCTGAGACAGCAGAAAGAAGGCGGGAGCGTCTATGTGGTAGTATAGAATCTGAGATTGTTGGAAATCCTACCTAAGAGGTTTAGTAAAGAGCGCATACACTTGGTAGTGTAAGAGGGTGCTTTTCTATTGGAAAATTGTCTTGTAGTAAAGGAGAGTTCTATTGTCACTAGTACACTAATACCCAGTGAGCCCATGTTAGAAAAAAAATAATAAAAGATAGCCAAGTTATTTCTCTGTAATTATTATTTTAAGGAAGATGATGTTTGAAGTGTGTTGCCAGTGTATTTTCTCACTTTCACATTCTTTTATCTCATTACATTCTTTTAAGTAAGAAAGATAAATTGGCAGGCATCTCTTCTAGCCCAAACATTTGTTTAAATAAATTGAAATTTGAAAATTGCTAGAAAACCTGGCTGGTACTTGTTTCCCATAGCATATCTATTTAATACAAGTATCTTAGACATGTTTATTCTTTGTGTCTCATCGGTGGATTTTAAGATTTTTCTCACAGCAATACTGTAGAGCTGAATTTTGTTTTGTTTTGCACTACAGATATTATAAACAGGTTTGGGTGCTGCTGATGTTTCTGTGGACTCAAATTCTTAGGAGAACGCTAGGCAGTCTGTTAAATGCCCTGGGGTGATTGTAGTTTTACATTTTCATTTCCTCTTAGGTATGGTTTTCATTACTCCTAGGCAGCACTGGAAGGTAACAATGTTTTCTAAACATCTAAACCCATCTGATAGCTGAAAAAGATCTTGTTTTAATTTTTAATTTTCCCTAGACATTTGGGACAGTCTGTTAGCCCTTGTTTATGACCTTGAATCTGAACACTCTTTGACCTATTTAGCAGCTGCCATACTGTTTTACTTGTGGTAGCTTTATAATATAAATTGGTACTTTCTTTTAGGGAACCAGAAAAAACTGTGGATTCTTCTTCTTTTTTTTTTTTTTCTTTTTTCCAGACAAATCGTCTCAATTTCTATAGAAACTCTCACTGGAATACTTGTATTTGCAGTGAGTAGCTTATTCCTTGCATTTATAAATTTATAGATTTGCTGGGCAGTGGTGGCGCACGCCTTTAATCCCAGCACTTGGGAGGCAGAGGCAGGCGGATCTCTGTGAGTTCGAGGCCAGCCTGGTCTACAAGAGCTAGTTCCAGGACAGGCTCCAAAGCTACAGAGAAACCCTGTCTCAAAAAATAAATAAATTTATAGATTTAAGAAAAGACATTGTTTTGATTTTTTTTCCTTTCTAAAAGAACAGATTTTATTGCATTGAAAATGTATTTACAAAGAAAAAGCAAGCAGGGTATCTCTGCACCTTGCTTAGTAGAGCACTGCGGGTACAATAGAATGGCTTGTGTGCATCTATTCTAGAAGGAAAGTATCCCTTGAACTGTCATCATGCATGGTCTTTATTTCATTAACCAATAAATATTCACCTGTTTTGAACTTAAAGAGAATTATACTTTATACTTATATGTTCTGTTCCAAGATTATGTTACAGCAGTATTCATGCTCTTTCACACTTTTCTTTAAACTGTAGCCCAGGCTATCCTTGAACTTGATCTGTAGCAAAGGCTGGATTCAAACACTTGATTTTCTTGCTGCCTTAAATGCTGGGATTATAGACACACTGCCATACTGGATTTGTGCAGTGCTAGGGATTGAGGTGGGACTTTGTGTGTTCCAGACAAGCACGCTTCTACATTCCCAGCCAACTCCTTTACAATTCAAAAACTATTGCACACTCCAGGTGTATCTGTGATAGATGTTAAGCTGATTGCTCTCAAACATATTTATTGTTATCTTTAAAAAACAAATCAATTACATCTTTACTTAAGTAGCATTTTAAGTGAAAAATAGCTATTTCTCTTCCAGAAAATATTAGTGATAAGAGTGGCATTGTAATATGTTTTTGCAAATAGCCTTCCTGCCACTATTATTGTTCAAGTATTGCTTCTGCGCTTAGTCTGTTGTAATAGATTGTTTTAGTTGAAGTATATGGCACAATAGTCTGGCATTGGCTAGCTAAGTATTTGGAAAAAGAGAGACATTTTAATAGCATTTTCAGATGTGTTTTCTTTGGTATTCATCAATTTTGATAAAAGTTTCTTAAAGTTGCCTACAGTGTAAATTTGAAACCTTATGAATGAACTTATTAAAATCAGTTTATCTAGTTTGCACTTTGGCTTTCATTCTTTCATTAGTCATTTGGGAAAATACTGGTCTTCCAAATGATGGCAAGTGTTACTGTGTGTGTGCCTGTGAGATCACATTAACTAACATAGTCATCACCTCTTAGAGCCTTTGCTTATCATTCATTTCCTTTGAGATACAATTTATTGTAAGAATATGTTCTGTTCCTCACCATATCTCTGTCATTCTGTCATTGGACTGCTCCTAATCACTTGAGCCTACAGTTTTGTTTGTGGCAGATGTTAGGTTAGTGGTTTAATCTCGTTAGTGGTTAAAAGCTACTTTTTTTTGTTTGTTTTTTTGTTTTTGTTTTTGTTTTTGTTTTTGTTTTGGTTTTTCGAGACAGAGTTTCTCTGTAGCTCTGGAACCTGTCCTGGAACTAGTTCTTTCCAGGCTGACCTCGAACTCACAGAGATCCACCTGCCTTTGCCTCCCAAGTGCGGGATTAAAGGCATGCACCACCACCGCCCAGCTTTAAGATTTTTTTTAAAAATTAGTTTAGGGTGCCACGTGTGGTAAATTAGATTTTTCTAGGATTTGTTTTAATATTTTTCATTGGTTATTACAGGTATCCTCTTACTATTTTACATCTCCGTTTTTAAATTTTAATTTTGACTATCTTTTCTTACTACCCAAGTTGCTTTGATTCATCTTACCTCTAAGCTTCTCATTTATATTACTCTTAACAATGAAAACTATGCTTATTTTAAATTTCTCAGTAAACTATTTTGATATAACTAGATGGGTTAGACACTTGTATGTTTTATTTATTCATTTATTTTGTCGTGCTAAGAATTCTAAAGTTTAATACAAACTAAGCTACAACTGAGCAATATCCCCATCCCTTTACATTTATATTTCAAGTAAATACTAATGGAAGAGCTCTAAATGTTAACATATGCCTAGTATTTGTACCACCCTGGATTCAATTCCTAGTACCACTAATAAATAAAAAAGTATCTGTTAGAATTTTCTTTTTTCTTTCTTTGATTTTTTGACATTATGTAGTTTAGGTTGCCCTTGTACCTATGATTTCCCTGCCAAGTCTCCCAAGTTCTGGGATTACAGGTATGTTCCATCATGCCTGGCTGGGATTTTTTGTTTTAAGACTTCATTTTTATTTTAAATTTTACATATGTCGTTGTGAGGGTACAGTTACTTGAGGGCAGGTATCTGTTAAGGCCAGAAGAGGGTGTTGGATCCTGGATCTGGAGCTACAGGATGCTAAGTTTTGGGGCCTCTTCAAGAGCGATATGTGCCCTTAACCACGTAACCATCACCTCTGTTGCCTGGAAATTTTTAAAAGCAATTTTAAATATCTTTAGGGGCAGAGCATTACAATTTATTTGAATTTAGTGTAATTTTTTTGTTGTTTGTTTGCCTTGTCCTATGTTTCTAGTCTTTTCATTTTTATATTGATTTAAGATCTATTTGTTTGGAAATTACATATTTTCCTACAATTCTATGTTCTTGATTATTCAAAATTAAGTTTACAAGCATCTTTATCTTAGAATTGCTAACTTCAATCACCCTCCTCATGATTTATATGCTATTTTTGTCATGTAATAGAACTCCTTTTAAAGTTATTATCACATAGCTGGCAGCCTGTTGAGATTGTTGGGATTTAGAAAGCCAGTACTTAATATTTCTCAGATGTCTTCTGTGCTCTCCACTCATGACTGTCTTTATCCATCTGGAGCTATCTTCCTTGTGATTAAAGTAGAGGCTTTTATTAAAAGTTTGTGGTTTTTTTTTTTTAGTTTTGATGATAAACTTTTTTGATTCGCTTTCTTTCTTAGAAAATGTTTTTGCTGAATGTAAACATTGTACTTTGATGATTGTCTTTTAGCATGTTGGTTTTAAATACTCCTTACATGTCCTCAGATAGCCTCATTTCTGTTTTTGGCTTCCATTCTTGCTACCAATTCACCTGTTAAAATCTTTGGGTTTGTTTTTCTCTGACTGCAATTATATAAGTTTGTAAACTGAAAGTGTTTTTTAATGCTTATTGGCTATTAAATGGCTCTTGAAATGTGAATTTTAATTTTTTTTAAATTCTGTCTTAATGTATTAGTATAAATCTTTTATTATTTGTATAGTGAATATTCTCTTCTAGTCTTTTTCTTTTTGTCTTTTTCAATTGGTTTCTGTTTTAATTACTGCCTTTGTCATAAGAAATGTGCCTAGGGCATACTTTCTGTTTTTCCTTAATAAGATATAATAACATTTAATTGGAGAACTAAACCCCCTGCTAATAGTCAGTACACTGTTGCTTGATCAAATACGCCCTTTAATGTACAGCTGCTCTCTAGTTAGGAGAAGAGATATTTGACCTCAGCTCTTAAGGCCCAGCTCATTTGGTACAGGACCTGTTTCACCTCAGTGGAAATCCTCTACTTTGTGCTCAGAGCATTTGGGGTGGAATATATCTAGCGGTGAAAACAGTTTTAAACATTACTTTATTTTTGCCTCTTTGTAAGATACAATGATGGAGAGAATCAAAGGTGGATTTTAAAATGTAATTGTCACAGAAAAATTAATTCAGCTTTTTCTTTTAGATTTTCTTCTAAGAGAAAAACTACTTAATATCTTTTTTGGAAGGTACACAGCATACCAGTGAGTTTGGTGCAACCACTTCATTGAGAATTAATAGTTTAAATGCCATAGCACAAATTCATAAACCCAATTTGATGAGTCAGAACATTGTCACTGAGATTATATGGATGTCATTATAAAGGACAGGGAGGGTGTGCCTCGAAGGATTTAGCATGTGGGATCCCCAGTATCACAAGAGAGAAATGCACATACCACATACATGTTAAAATAATTTTAATAATAACAAAATTATATGATCTCAAACAATTTATTTACTTTTGTACATCATGCCAAAACAAAAAATAATACTTTCAAAATTGTAAGTATCAGCCTGGTGATCAGAAACTTTGTATGTCAAATTTTAAGAATATTAAAAACAGTCTTCAGAAATTGAATGTTGCACTTAGGAGACTGAGACAGAAAGATTGCTACAAGTTCAAGGCCACTTTTGGGCTACAGGATGACAGGGACCCTGTATCAAAAATCATGGAGGAGGGGGCAAAGTAGCTCAATGGATAAAAAAAAGCACTTGCTGTCAAACCTGATAGTCTGAGTTTGACCTCAAATCTACTTGGTGGACAGAGAGAACCAACTCCTTCCAGTTGCCCTCTGACCTCCACACATATACATGTTTAAAAAAATGTAGTTTACATTTATTTTAAAGTTGAATATTGAATCCAAATGTAAGCAATTTGCAGTCAGATGAAAACGTCATCATTTGTAGATATAACTTGTTTATTGTACATGAGCTTGTTTTGAGCTATGAATATACAGTGATCAGATTGTATATTGCTTTATAGATTATATAAATTATATTTTAAGATTTATAATTTTAATTTTAACATTTGTAATAAGCAAAATAGTTCCATTGTTAAAAGGCAAAATTGGCATGTCATTGTGCACTCTATATTGGCCAAGTGCTGTTACCACAGATAACAGCCAGATGTAGGACTGAGGAAAGTGAATTTCGACTTCTACAAAATGAAGTGAGACTTAGTTATTTCCCTGAGATGACTATAATAAAAGCTAGATTCATTAGTGTTAAGAAGGTCATAATCTTCAATTAGAAGTTTAGACATAATTGAGTTTTGAATCTAAAACGATATTTTTCAGTGCCAAGAGATTAGTACTTTGGTAAGACTCCTATGCCATTGTAATGATAAAAGAATAGAGAACAAATAGATCTGAGCAAGCTTGACAACTGTGGAATGTTAGGGGTGAGCGAGACTGTAATGCTGTCAACACACTGCAGTGGTGCCCTGAGTAGAAAGAAAGAAAGAAGAAAAGATTGACAGGGATGTTTATGAATTCAGGGCGATAAGTAGGTAATAGTTAAAAACATAATCAGCATGAAAGTTTTAGGCTTTGTTTTCTTATTTGGAAAAATAGTTAACTTTGTAGGATTACTGTGAGGATTAAATGACATTTAGAGTCCTTTACCAAGGAAAAAGAACTTGTACTTAATAATTTCTCAGTAAGTGGACAGGTACTATTTTATGAATTAAAGAAATACTCAGCCTTTCAAGATGTTTCTGAAATAGCCTTGTAGTAATAAAAGTAGTGTAAGAGGGATCCAGGGTTGGGGGTATTAGTTGAAGCCAAGACGGCATTAGGTGGCTTGTATAGGAATAGTAGAGTAGATGAATCTAGATAATAGGGAAGTGGAGGAACATATGCACCCCACAGCAGCAGGAACTCAAAAAGAGGGTGTTTAGTAGTGTTGATAAAGCAAAATATAACAGAGGACTGAAAAAGATCATTATGCACGCTGGCTGATTATTGATGATTGTGGTTTTTAAGGTGCTTCGCAGTATTTCCTGTGCAGTAGTATTCACCCATTTAAATTGTGTAGTCTAGCATGTGTGTTGTTCTCATGTATTCAGATTTGTGAAACCATCACTGTAATCAATCTGCGACCCTCTCGTCACCAACCCAGGCAACTAGTCTATTTCCCACCTTTTTAGATCTGTCTATTTTAGATATGTATGTAAATAGGACCACACAGTATACAGATTTGTTTTTAGTTTGTATATGAATGTTTTGCTTAAACATCTATCTGGATACAGTATACATGCCTGGTGCCCGAGGAGGCCAGAAGAGGGTTTCAGATCCCCTGGAGCTAGAAGTAACATTCAGTTAATAGTCATCATTTGTATGCTGGGAATTAAATCCAAGTCCTCTAGAAGAGTAGCCAGTGTTCTTAATCATTTGAGCCAGCCCCTGTTCTTTTACTTACTATAGTAGTTTTGTTAATTATTTGAGGATTTCATATAATGTATTTTGATATTTACTTCTTGTAATTCTCAGATTCATCTCCCGCTTCCCTAACCCTTCTCAACTACCTGTTCTTTTTTTCCCCTAAGTAAACTACCTAGTCCCATTTGTGCTGCCCATATAACCATGAGTGTGGTGTCACTCACTGGGAGTGTGGTGGACATATTGGGACTATACCCTTAAAGAGAACTCTCCCTCCCCCAGAAGTCATCAACTGTCAGTAACTCCTCAGCTACTAGTAGAGGCTTATGAGCCCCTCCCCCCCTTAGCACTTACTCATTCTATGCCAGTTCATCCTATGTTAAGACTTGACTTTTTTTTTTCCTATTGCTAGAAATCAAAACTAAGGCCTTTCCCCTATTTGCCCACGTTGGGTGAGCACTCTACTACTTAGTTATACTCCTAGCTTCAGGAAACCCGACTTTTAATTCTTCATCTAATCTATCACAGAAAATACTGTTGTATCTGCCTGTGATTCACTTTATTACATGTTCTCCCTTTGAGGACTTTCTGGGCACTGGCTTAATTTACAATTCATCAATTCTTTGCTTTGGAACCTCATCTTGTTTTGTCTTTTGAGACAGGGTTTCTTTGTGTGACAGCTCTAGCTGTCCTGGAACTAGCTTTGTAGACCAAGCTGTCTTCCACCTCACAGAGATCCACCTGCCTCTGCCTCCCAAGTGCTGGGATTAAGGGTGTGTACCACCAGTGTCCAGAGGAAATTCATAATTTAGGTTTTATTTGTTACATTTCCTATTACAACTACTACATAGCCGTTCAGTGAAGTTTCATTAAAGGTAATTGGTGTGATCAAGTATTCCTTTGATACTTGATGGAAACTTTTGAAAGATACCCAAGTACAGCTATTTTTTCAAGTTTTAAAGTGCTTATGAGTGATTAAAACCATCAGTGACTATAAGATGATTATTTTTCTAAGAAGCATAACTTTTATTTTTGTTACTAGTGAAAAAAATACATCTATATCCCTATTTTAAAATGAGCCCTACTGTTAAGGCTATTGCTATTTGAAGACATCTCATGAGTCTTTTGTTTTAATTCTAGGGAAAAATCAAGTTTGTGTCTGAGAATTGTACAGGCCATCTTCTGATAGTGTCTGATATGTGGCTGCAGATACCTACATGTTTTCTTACAAAAGAAGTCATTTTCGTGCCTTCGAACTAAGTCAGGTATAGTCACTATAAATAAATTATGCCTAAAAAATATTTCTTAGACTAATGTCCTAAATTTCAGGTTTGACTAGGGTTGGGATGAATTTAATCCATGGGTAATTCTATAGTACTGATAATACATTTTTCCTTCTTTCAGAATTTTCTTTCAGAATTACCTCTATGAACTTTCACGCAACACTGTTATTAAATGACCCAGACAGAACTTTCCTCTTATAATTGTAGCTTTTCAATCCTGGGAACCTAAAAGATGGCAACGCCCACTTATAAAAACATGTGAGTGATTGCCTATGTACTTTGTTTGTTTGCTTTGGTTTTTTTTTTCCTCTAATAAAAATATTTTTTGTTTCTTTCTAGACTTGAAAGAAGTCTCAATAAAAATGGTAAGGAATTAAATAATTCTTATAGATTTTGTTGTTTTAGTAAATGTTTCACAAAGTAATCAGCTTCTTTCTGTCCTCATTTCTTCAAGCTCTCACCTCTCCATGGAAAGGGCAGTTAATTATTCAGGGTTGTTTCCTGTGTGATATAACTCTTTGTTCTACTTATGGCACAGTAATTCCAGTACAACTGTAAGTATTATATTTGATGTCATCCTTAATGCATATTTTGTTTTTCCAGTCCTAGGTACTTGGTACTCTTTTCAAGGTGTGAAATATATTTTATATATTTTACTTGGTTTTAGGTTAGAATACATTTGTTTAAGTGTGTAGAGTAGAAGTACACAAGTGACCTGAATTCTGATCCTTAAGGGAAAATAGTATTTCTCTTGTTGTAGTTGAGATGGGATCTTGCTATATTGGCCAAGCTGGTTTGGAATTTATAGGTTCAAGTGATCCTCTCACTTCAGCTTCCTGAATAACTGGGACTCCATGAATCTGTTGTCATGCCTGACTGAATTACTTTATATTTAAAGCTTGCATTTCCTCTAAAGCAAATGAAATTTGTCCAGTGAGCAATACAGCTAATGATAGTCCCTATTGATTCTTCATTAAGATTTATGTTATCTGATGTTCTAATACTCAAATCACTCCCTTGCAAAAAATAGTAAAAGTAACTGTTAAATCTGTTTGTAGTATGATGAATTATGATAATGAAGTTGTTTCCGTTTTTTTCTTCATTTCTCTCTCTCCTGGAGAACTGTGAAGGACGTCTTAAGAAACCATTTTGCTTCTTCTGTTCATACTTTGTACTCCATATCACTGAAAGATAGATATAGTTTAGTTGACTTGACAATTTTATTCTGTCAGAATTCATTTTCTTTTGGCCATTTGTAAGAACAGAGAATAGGGATAGTATAGCCCATAAATAGTAAAGTAAGAATTTTGTCAAAAATAATTTTAAAAGAAAGAAAAGCTCTTTCTTGCTGTAGAATGTAGTTACTAAATGTAGGAAAAATGGTAGCACATAGTATTCAATTAGATGATAAAGTGAAAATCTGGTTGTGTATCTTTTAATATTTTCCTACAACCTGCATATTAATCAGAAATGAAAAAAAAGGCAGACTCTTCACTGGAGACAACTGAAAATCTTTTTGGTTTTTCAAGACAGGGTTTCTCTGTGTAGACCATTCTGGCCTCGAACTCAGAGATCCACCTGTCTCTGCCTCCTGAGTGCTGGGATTAAAGGTGCGCTATCTGTCTAGCAAAATCTATTTTTAAAGTTTTTTGTTTTTGAGACAGTTTCTCTGTGTAGCTCTGGCTATCCTGGAACTTGCTTTGCAGACCAGGCTGGCCTCTGCCTCTCAGAGTGCTGGGATTAAAGACTTGAGCCACCACTGCCCAGCTTTTTAAAAGTTTTCAAAAATGCTTTTAACTGAAATAGATTTACATCACTTTACGCCTTCCCTTTCTTTTAGTCCCTCCCCTCAAGCTTCTCTTTTGTCCCCTCCTTAAATAGATAGCCTCGTTTTCTTGATTACTATTTGTGCAACTTTCTCAGTCTGTTTTTCTTAGGGATAGTTGGTTTTTGAAGAATCTTAGCAAAGTTTGGATAAGGTATAAGCTAAGTAATAGTAATCTGTGATTGTGAATTTGTTCATTTTTGGTAATTTATTGTACAAGGAAATACTATTTGGGGGAGGAATGTGAGGAAGTATTTTGAGGTAATAGGGTATCAGATATGCCTCTCAAAAAAAAAAAAAGAAAATTAGAAAAAACAAAAGCATGTAGAGTAAGCAAATATAGTACAGTATAGAATTTTTTTGTGCTGCTTTTACAACTTTTATATAGGTCCGATACCATTTCAAAATAAATTGTGAAGAAAGAAAAATTTTGGGGAGACAATAGAATAAAGATCTGCACATGACTCATTCTATGGTATAACCCAGTATTTCAGAGACTTTTCAATTTAGTAAGTTTTGAAAAGTCTCAGTTTTAGAACATAATTTTTAACATACCTGGATAATTGAGCGTTGCCAGAAATACATGTATTCAGAAGATGTAAACATGTTTATACATGATATCTGTGGGTCATATGTGTGAGAATTTATATTGTTTATAGATATCTAAATTACCTAGCCTGGAATTTAAGGGCTTTAAAACATTGTGTATGTATGCATGCCTTTTGTGGGAATATGTATGTGCAGGTGCCAGTAGAGGCCAAAAGGAGGGGTCAAACTGCCCATTGTGGGTGCTAGGAACCAAACTCAGCAAGAGTAGGACTCTTTAACAACTAGGCCATTTCTCCAGCCCTGAAGGACTGTTTTATGGTTATATTTTTGTTTTCATTTGAATTATAAAGTGATAAGCTTATGTCACTATTTATTACACTGATTGATAACATTCTTGTTTTTTAGGCCACAGGAACTAGATTTTAAGTATGTAATGAAAGTATCTTCTCTGAAAGAAAGCCTACCAGAAGCTGCCTTTAGAAGACAGAATTATTTGGAGCAGAAAGGTCTGTCAAAATGTAATAGCACAGTACATACTCTGGGCTTACTATAGTTACTGTCCACTCTGTCATCCAATCATTCGCATACATGTCTAAATTTCATCTTAAATGATTCATAAAATGGTCTTTTGAGAAAGCTGTAGAATTACCTTGTTGTCTACTTCTTGGATGCCTGTTAGAAACTGACTGATTCATCTGAGATGACAAAGATTTTATCTTTAATACAGAATGCTTAGAGAATTGAGCAAATGCACTTAAAAAAAAAAAAGCTGAGGGGCTGGAGAAATGGCTCAGAGGTTAAGAGCATTGCCTGTTCTTCCAAAGGTCCTGAGTTCAATTCCTAGCGACCACATGGTGGCTCACAACCATCTGTAATGGGGTCTGGTGCCCTCTTCTGGCCTGCAGGCATAAACACAGACAGAATATTGTATACATAATAAATAAATAAATAAATAAATAAATAAATGAATGAATGAATGAATGAATAAATAAATAAATATTTTTAAAGAAAGCTGAAAACTCTGACCCATTCCTCTCCTGCACAAAGTTTTTATTGTTTTTAATTTATGCACTGTTAAATTAAAAATAAATAAGAGATCAGCATTTGGGAGGCAGAGGCAAATGGCTGGAGCTCTAGGAGTTCGAGGCCAACCTGCTCTATAGAGCTAGTTCTAGGGCAGCCAAGGCTGTACAAAGAAACACTGTTTCAACAAACAAATGTTCTAAAGCATGGTAAGGTGGCTCATGCCTTTAATCCCAATCCTAAGGAGGCAGAGGCAGATAGGTCTCTGAGTTCAAGGTCATTCTGGTCTATAAAGCAAGTTTCAGGCCAGCTAGGAAAACACAGTGACACACTATATAGTGTCTGTATGTACGTAATACATACATATATGTCTTAAGGAGAGGGCATTGGGAGTGTATGTGATCAAAACACTTTATACACCTATATGGAATTGTCAAAGAATACTTTTAAATTAAAATTTAAAATGTTATTGTGTATTTCTGATTCCCTCTACAGTTTGTTGCCAGGATTTATGCTTTGATTTATATGAAGTGGAACTGTCAAACAAACAAGGGGAAAACATAGATAAACTAATCGAGTACATTAAAAATCAGCAATTGGTAAGAATCACTAATTTCAAGTGTAATTATTTTTTTCCTTAAACTGGGAAATTAGCTGAATTACTTAGCTTGTTGGTAGGGGTTTCATTGTTGTGTATAATGATATATTATAACTGGCATTTTCATTTTTCTTACATCTCAGCTTACCTTTTGTCTTATTATTCAGTTTTTATTTCTAACTAAAAGAACAAGGTTTTTTTTTCCTCTTAAGTCTTTGTTCTTTGATACATTGATAGTTATCTAGGTGTGTTTGCGTTAGTTGCAGTACCACTTCCGAGATGCTTCTTTGAAAGCTACGTTTACCATTTTTCAGGGGTTTATGAAAGTTTTTCTTGTGTTTTCGTAATAGAGGCAATAAGACTGAGGAATAGCCACTGGTTTAAAGGACTCTGTCATGTTAGCCAAAGTTGCTCAGAGTAAAGATAGAAATAGATGCTTGACCCAGAGTTTGAACTAGCTTTTATGATGAGTTATTTCTAAATATTACAACGGAAATGATGCAAATGTTGAACTACAGTAATGAAGCAAGCCAGGACTTGTCTGTCCCCATAACAGACATTAAGAAATCAATGAAGTGGGCTGGAGAGATGGCTCAGTGGTTAAGTCCCAGCAACCACATGTGGCCCACAACCATCTATAATGAGATCTGGTGCCCTCTTCTGGCATACAGATGTATATATAGACAGAATACTATACATAATACTTTAATCTTAAAAGAAAGAAGTCAGTAAAGTAAAACAGACCATGCATTCATGCACATGTGTTGGGACAGTGACTTGTCTTAATGATAACGTTGGTTTAAACACTGACTTGCAAATAACATTAGTTTCTGTGTGATTGTTTTGTCCTGTGACTGCCAGTCAGGGTTCCATGCTTCCTTTCCTCATGGGTGGGAAGAGACAGAGCTCCTTCTGACCACCACTTTAGTTTCATTAGAAAGGTTAGTATGATCTGCACACCTCTCAGTAGCTCAAAATGGCATGAGTTACACTGATAAGTGGAAACTTTTATGGAGCCCACCTTTCAAAAATATCAGTCCTGTTCAGTCTGTAGTAGTTCTCCTGAAGTAGATTGAATAGACCTCTTTTATTTTTGTTTTTTTAATTAGGCAATCATCAAATGCTTAGAAGATAGGGAATTTTTCATTTTACTTACATCATCAGCCTTAACACCAGAACCAGGTAAGAGCAAGTTTTTGGGGGAAAATTTTTTTTTAATGTTTTTACTTTTGTTTCAAAAGATTAACAACCTACATTTTCTTCTCCTGATTCTTACTCTTACAGATTTTGGAGATGAGCAGATGGGTCTACACGGTTTACATTTATTCCACTCACCTCAATCAACAGGTGAGGTTACAGTGGTACCCAGTTTACTTAGCCTGTTGCATACTTTCCAAACTGTATCTTCTCAGTAGCACAGAGCACTTGTTAACTGTGTTTTTTCTCCAAGTATCTGCCTGTCTTTTGTCTTCCTAGTTGACCTTTACAAGTAGACTCTAAGCTTCAGACCTGGGTCTTTACCCACTGACAGCATATCTAGTATGTCTAAGCTTCCTCAAATTCTAAATAGCCAAAATTGAATTCATTTGTTGTTCAACGGTAGCTAGGATATGCTTTTTCCATGCCTGTCTAAAAACAGTGACTTGGAGTTTTCATGGCTATTATTCATATCTAGATGGTGGGACTTTGTATTTGGACCATGCATTCCCAAGATGATATTGACCCCAACGACAAATACTTGATTGATAGAGACAAAAAATTTTTTTTCTCTTTTTGGTTTTTTGAGACAGGGTTTCTCTCTATAGATTTAGCTATCCTGGAACTTGCTCTGTAGACCAGGCTGACCTTGAACTCAAAGATATAGCTCCTCTTGCTTTTGCCTCCCAAGAGCTGGGATTAAAGGCATGTGCTGCTATCACCTGGCCTCAAAGGGTAATATTAATCACGTTAGTGACTTTTCTGTCGCAGTGATAAAACAGCGTGACTAAAGCAGCATAAAGAGAGAAGCGTCTGTTTGGGCTCATGGTTCCAGAGGACTAGGATCGGTGATGTTGGATAGGAGACAGCAGACTGGGGGCTGGAGCAGCAAGCTGAGAGAACTTGCTAGTAATGGCAAGAGGCTCTGAAACCTCAAAGCTTGCCCCATTGACATGCTTCTTTCAGGAAGGCCACACCTTCAAACCTCCCAAACAACTGCCATCCATTGGAGACCAACACTGAAACATCTGAGCCCATGGAGGACATTCTCATTCAGACTCTCACAAGTCAAGTCATATAGTACCTGACACAATATGTCACGTGTATCATATTGCAGTTAAAACATTTCTGGGATGGGAGTGTAGCTCAGTTGGTAGAGTGTTAGTCACATAGGCATAAAGCTCTGGATTTGATCTTCCAGAACTGCATCACCTGGGATTTTAGCTATTTGCCATCATACCTGGCTGTGCTTATCATACAAATATATTAATGCACTTTATTTGGTTTTTGGTTCATGATGCTGGGGTTCTGAGCATGCAGTTTACCGCTGGGCTACATAATGTCTACCTTGGTTTTATTATGTATCTTCAGAGCATATGTGTGTCAGGCATCTAAAGAAATAAGGTGTTTTAAAGAAATGTAACAGGGTAATCCTAGATTTAATATTTCTAAAATTATAAAATATAAAAATGTTCTTTAAAAATTATTAGACCAATGATGGTGGTGTAGGCCTTTAATCCCAGCACTTGGGAGGCAGAGGCAGGGGATCTTTGTGCGTTCAAGGCCAGCCTGGTCTACAGTGTGAGTTCCAAGATAGCCAGGACTCTGTCTCAGAAAAAATTAAAATAAAATGATTGTACTTTATGTTTATGAGTATTTTGCCTACATGTATGTATGTGTAGCACATGTGTGCAGTGACTTTGAAGGCTAGAAGAGGGCATTGAGTCCCCAGAAACTGGAGTTTGGAGTAGTTTTGAGCCTCTGTGTTTACTTGAACTGAACTTAGGTCCTGTGGAAGAGTGACCACTGCTCTTAATTGATGAGCCATCTCTACAGCCCCTTAAAGTTGATTTTTAAGTATATATAAGGTAGTCGAAGAAAGAGCACAGTACTTTTTGACATTTTGGAACAAATAAAACAACCAGTTATACAAACAGATTGACAAAGGATATTTACATTTATTGTGTTATGTATTTTTTCTAAGTATAACTGATTTTTTGCAATCCTTAAAGTAAGTATTTTTATAATCGTTTTAAAGATGAAGAAACAGACAGATTTGCCCTAAATCAACCTGATTCCAGGGCTGCCTCTCTTTTTCTGTTAAGGTTTTTTTTTTTTTATTTTGGAGCTGTAGAGGTGGTTCTTTGGTTAAGAACACTTGCTGTTCTTTTAGAGGATCCAGGTTTGGTTCCCAGCACCTACCTTAGTTGATTCAACCTGCAGCTCTATCTTCAAGGGGTTCAGTACCAGCATTTGCAGATACATGTGTAGTCACATACACAAAAAGTACAATAACCTTATAAAAGATTTATGGTTAAATTCTTCACTTTTTGTCTCTCACTTCCCTTTCCCCTACTTCCTTTCCTTTCTCCTGGAGATTTGAATTCAAGGCATCATCATGCTTCTTGAACCCCCTGCTACTGAGCCACATCCCAGCCCTCATTTTTCCTCTTTAATTATAAACCGCCAGTCTGATAACTCTTACTTGAACCCAGGAAAAGCACAGGAATGCTGTGTGAATGAATAAAACAGTGTTGGATTACTTTTTTATATCTTCCTCATTGAGACAGTTCTTAGTCTTATTCAGAGCTTTAGCTACTTTTCTTAAGTTGAAATTTTGCTTAGCCAACTTAATCTTCATGTTTTGTGGTAAGTCTACTACAAAGCGTATTAACTCTTACTTTTCTTTTTGAGACGCGGTTTCTCTGTGTACTAGCGCTGGTTGTCCTGGAACTCACTTTGTAGACCAGTTTGGCCTTGAACTCACAGAGATTCTCCTGCCTCTGCTCCCAAGTGCTGGGATTGAAGACTGCATTACCACTTCCTGGCGACTTCTGTCTTTCTAAGTTTCATGAAAAAGGAACATTCCATGAAACTGTCTTTAGTAATACATACAGATCTTTTCTATATTTTCTTTTTCTTCCTTTTGGTACTCTGAATAATGAGCTTTAAAGAAAGAAATTTTATTTTAATATTGAACTACATTTTTTTATTTGCTCTTTTTGCCTTTTCTAATATTTGCTACAGTGTTAGTGTATTTAACTAAGATGATTTTGGTATTTCATAATTCTACATTTTAATGTCATAATTCCTGTTTCGATTTAGTAGGCACTGGAGTTGTTTCTGTAGATTTATAGTACTGGTGACAGATATTTTTAGGATTTTGTTAAGTAGTTCATAGAAATCTGACATTCTCCTTTTTTCTCATTTGTGAGGTTATTGATTTGCTTTAAAAATAAAAACAAAATTAATTGGAGAGTGGACCAGGAAGATGAGGTACAATACACATTAGACAGTATAGTTAATTTTTAAGATATGTGTAAAATATAATTTCATAGAGAACGCAAAATAGCAGCTTTTAGTTCAGTTACATTTGAGGTTTAAGGCCTCTGTTCTGTTTGTATTGTAGCTTCTTAAAAGAGTGTAAGTGGAGCTGGAAGCGGGCTGCTTGTCCTTAGGGTAGTAGTACTGCTGCTATAAGGTCCACTGGGCTGTCTCTAAACACCCTGTAGGTGAGGTGGAATTGGAGGCAGAGTTTTTACTCGTTGTAACATAGTATTCATATATCAAATCATTCTTTTTCAATGTATGTGTGTGTGAGAGAGATAGAAGTATATGGAGATACATATTTGTTAAATTTACTCATTAAACTTTTACTAGTTGCCACTTTGGTTTTTATTTGCAGTACTGTAGCATATTTAACCTGGTAATAATTTTGAAATCTAATATTTTTTCTGTTTGTCTGAAACAGTGTCAAATTTTTAATGTATGTGTATATGTGTTTTAGGGGCAAAGGACTTAAAAGTTGAAGATGACATCTCTCTGAAAGTGATACCTATTATACCCGCCCTTAGTTGTGCACTTCTAGAAGCAAAGAAATCACTTCCTGAAAAAGGAATCTCTCCAAATGTCTTAGTAAAACATAGTTTCCAAGACCTGTATAAGGTGGACAAAAGCCTGTCATTGATGGCTCCTCAAGATGGAATGAGAGACACTGCGTTCATTAGGAAACTGTCCTATAGTTTTGACTTGGCATCCCCAGATGAAAAGTGCCCTTCAGAGTCTCTGATTCAGTTGAAGAGTTATTTTTCAGACCCTACTGGCTACACTCTGGATCTGTCTACTACTTTAGACTTGTTAGCAGAGCATCCTCAGTGTCCTCGTATTTCAGATGGGATTTGTGATGCTGGATTTTCTTTAGTTATGGCTTCAGATCCTGTATTTCTTGACTCAGAGATGGAAGTAAGAAAAGAAACTGAAACAACAAAAAAATCTGGGAAAAGGCTTAGAGTGAAGAAGAGAGCTGTGGCTCCATTAACTCCACCTTCAAATCTGAGAGTTCAGCCAAAGAGAAAGGCCAGCACATCAGCTGTTACGCTTCCAAATAAACGATTAAGCCTGGGCCGCCCCCTTTCCAAAAGAACTGCGCCCAGGGCAGACAGCGGATCATGCATCCCAACTCTTAAGTTAGTTAAAGGGCAGTTTCCTCAGAAGATAAAAAGAGGTAAGAATTATATATGTGATTATTATAGTTATGCTTCACCTCAAACCCTATTATTTGACTGGATTCATGTGACCTAGAACTTAACAGTTTGTTAGAAAAGCCATTTTTTTTCCTGAGTGATACGCACGTATATAAAAACTAAGACAGTGATTTAGGTAAGGTACATACTTTCTGGTCAAGTGGGAGGTCAAGGTCAAGTTTGAGGAAGGATGAAAGACAGGGAAGAACAAATGGTTTTTTCAGAAGCTTCGCTTTTAAGTAAATATGTTTCCCATCATTAAAAGAAAAGATTTGCAAACATTTCCCACGAAGAACCAGAAAGTATATACTTCCAGCTTTGAAGGCTATATGATCTCTGTCTTAATTTTCCAACTCTACCTATATAAAGTGACAGAGCCAGAGATGATCAATGTATGAATGAATAGAAGAAACATTGGTTATATAATGTGTTGACCCCTTTGCTTATGGGCTGACCTTATGTTCCAGGGCTGGATCTCTTGTTGACAACAGTTTTGTCCAAGGGGATGTCCACAGAGGACCTGTGGGCATGAGGCGATGGTACTTACAAACCTTCACAAAGGACATGATCTTTGGTCTCTTGGCGATTTTCTTCTTGCTCGTGGCAGCTGTCACTTTTTGGGGATAAGGTTAATTCTAGCCACCAGGGCATGGCTGTAAGGGCGGTCTGAGGTGCCCTTATCTATATTTATCACAATGATGGCTTTGTATCCAGAGTAGCATCCAGCCAGGACCAGCACCACGTTCCTGGGTTTCATGAACTTACCCATTTTGACAACAAGCAGCTGGTCTTGTTTTTTGTTTTTAACTTGGAAATGTTGGTGTCTAAGAAGCATAAAATATGCTGATTACCAAGATCTGAATGTTAAGCTTGACCCCTGTAATTTAACAACTAGTTATTTTCCTGCATTTTGCTTTAATTTTGAAATCTTTTACTGATACCCAGAACTTTCTAATGTATTTCCTAATATTAGTTAGCTCCCACTTCCCTGAAATAAAATAAAGGACGGGTTATGCCACTAAATTTCTGGGTAACACACACACACGTCCTTAAAACGGTCTTGTTTTTCTCTGCATAAGGTGCAGAAGTGCTGACTGCACAATTTGTACAGAAAACCAGACTGGATAGGAAAAAGCGTGAAGTTTCTGTCTCTAAAGATGCTCCAGTAGCTACAAATGCTAAAAGAGCAAAGAAACAAGAGAAATCTCCAGGTAGAGTTGTTTCCCAGCCTAAACCACCTGTGAAAAAGTGTCCCCCAAAACAAAAGGTAAATGTAACAAGAGGTCGTCGGAATTCCAAAACCAGAAAGCAGCTGCATCCTGGTAAGAAACCCTATTCTTGTAACTATGAACACTAAAATAAATGTCTTAACAGATTGTAAGAAAACATATTGCAATATATAACAGCAATTGAAACATATCAATAACACTATAGCCTTCAGTTCAGACATGAATGAAAATAATATGATTTCTTCTTTCTTAAGTTTAGATAAGTTTTATGTGTAAAGTGTGTTACGTGCATTTATGTCTGTATGCCATGTGCATCCAGTGCTCATGGAGGCCAGAAGAAGGAGTCTGGTCCCCTGGAACTGGAGTTAGAAATGTATGGGAGCCTCATGTGGGTGCTAGGAACTGAACCCAGATCCTCTGCCAGAGCAATAGTGTTCTGGATCCCTGAGCCATACATAGCCCCTGGTTTCTTAATTGTGCTATATACTTCAAAGACAGAGAAGTAAAATAACTTAAATTGCTTCTTTTTAAACCTAATACATTATTTTAGATTATTGGCAGTTTTGAGCAAACTACATATGATTTTCTTTAAATAACTTAGAAAACCTGTAAGCTTCAAACAGTAGTTTCTACTTTAATTTTAAAGCCTGAACAAAGATTTTATTAGAGTTAAAGGATAAACAATCCTTTTTTATGATTAAATATTCTTGCAGGTAGTATCTGCTAGTGTTTGTCTGAACTGTAATCATTTAGAAAAGGCTGTAAAAGTTTTTAAAAATAATTACAAGCAGTAACCAAAAGTGTGTTTGTTTTAAAAGGTGATGTAATTTTAAGATACCTTATTTTTATTTTTTTATTTTTTTATTTTTTGGTTTTTCAAGACAGGGTTTCTCTGTAGCTTTGGAGCCTGTCCTGGAACTAGCTCTGTAGACCAGGCTGGTCTCGAACTCACAGAGATCCGCCTACCTCTGCCTCCCAAGTGCTGGGATTAAAGGCGTGCGCCACCATCGCCCGGGTTAAGATACCTTACTTTTGATAAAACTTATATACATAAACTAAAAGCGGTCTGTTATTAGTCTTATATTTCCACCTCTTGGACATTAATTCTTTTTTTTAAAATATTTATTTATTTATTATGTATACAATATTCTGTCTGCATGTATGTCTGCAGGCCAGAAGAGGGCACCAGACCTCATTACAGATGGTTGTGAGCCACCATGTGGTTGCTGGGAATTGAACTCAGGACCTTTGGAAGAGCAGGCAATGCTCTTAACCACTGAGCCATCTCTCCAGCCCTGGACATTAATTCTTGATCAGAATTATAAGTCACCTCAACCTTAACCTTAATACAACCGAACATACAACACCCTACCCTTAGGCCTATTTTTCTTCTTAATTTTAATCTTCTTTATATGATGTGTTTTTTCTTCCAAATGGAAAAGTCTTGTTTTTAGATTTTATTTATCTACCACCCCATTATTATATTTTAATTGATTGAGAATCAGTAAGAACTCAGTAATTTTTTAATTAAATTATAATTAACACTACTTTTCTTGACATTAGTAGTCATTATCATAGTAGCCATAACTTATAAGTGGTACTCGATATAAGAAATAGATGAGTATATGTAAACTAATGTTAACAAAAGTAGAGAAAAATCAGTGTAACTTACAGGACATCAAGTCATAAAATAAATTCAATGTTTCCTGTGTGTCTCAGGCCAACAAGAAAATTCTTTACTTTGGACCCTTTTCTATCTGGCTCTCTTTAGGTTTTGCTATGTTAAACAGCTAAGCTGTGCTTCATTAATTTTTCCTTCCAGTACCCTTCTCATTCCAAATGAAGCATCATAGGCTAGAATTTCCCTCTCCTTAAATGTATTAGTGAGTTAAATTTATGGACTGGCCTTTTACAGGCAGTTTATTGATCCATTTCAGACATCCTGTGATTGATCCAGCATCCATCTGGCTCTTCTCTGTATCCATTTATCTGCAAAGGGAATTGTTATATAGTATAGTTGTGAATTTTATTTTTTATAATAACAGCATTTAAGAAAGATTAGTGAGAATGCCTTGCAAACCACCAAAAATTTAATTTTTCTGATAAGGGAAAATGGTTACATTCTATTATTACAGAAAGAAATTGTTAGGAGATTGCCTCTTTTGTGGGTCATAGTGTTTTTATTGCTAAAACTAAAATTTTTAGTATAAAATTAATTAAATTTAAAATTAATTGATTATAGTTGAATATTCACCACTTTTATATAATGTTTTATATGCCGGGTGGCGGCGGCACACGTCTTTTAATCCCAGCATTTGGGAGGCAGAGGTAGGTAGATCTCTATGAGTTCAAGGCCAGCCTTGTCTACAAGAGCTAGTTCCAGGACAGCTAGAGCTGTTAAACAGAGAAACTCGGTCTCAAAAACAACAAAATGATAATAATGATGATAATAATGATAATAATAATGTTTTATGCATATCATTATAAAGCAAAATATCTATGTTTTGAATTTAATTGCTTCTTGGGAAATGGGTTCTTAGAAGTGTGTTAGCAAACGGCATAAAACTTCACATTTCTAAATTACATTTTAGCTAGAATGTAAGCACGCTAAAGGGAGAACTCTGGATTTTTGTTTTCCCTACCCTCTTTTCGTAAATCTTTTGTATTGACTGTTAGTTCAGTTAAGTATAGGAATGTGTAAGATATTCTAAGAAAAACAAATATTATATCTGTTCTTTTTGTTTTTTATTATGAAGCTGAAAAAGACATTACTTTACATCTTCAATCAGAAATTTCATCAAATGGTCAGAAAGATGGAATTAACCTAAGTACTACTCAACAAGAAAGTATTGCAATGATTCCTAAAGGTTTTCCTGAAAACTCGGTTGTCAACTGTGACTCCCAGGCCTTAAATATGTTGGCTGATCTGGCATTAAGCTCTGCTGCTTCTTCCATACCACCTTGTGAGCTTAGGAACCTTCCCAGTGTCTCTGAATTGCCACAAAATAATGTTTTACTCTCTAAAGAAAATTCATTGCACGGTACCTCTGACCATGAATATCATAGGGGAGTTAAAAGTCAAAAAGGTGTTCTACTAACTAAACCATCTTCTGATGAGAAGCTTAATTCAGAGTCAGATTTACCTGTTAGCCAAGAAGAAAACTTGGTACCTTTTTCTCAGTTTCCTACTATTGCCCAATCAGTACCTCCTGAGGAAGGCCAAGAATCCTCAGATGCAAGTCAAAACTCTGTTGCTGTGGAACATTCCTATGCCTTGCTTCTTGCTGAGCAGTCAAAGAAACATCTGCATCAGAGAAAGTTACCAAGCCCTGCTTTTGCAAAGAATGGGGCAAAAGGCCCCGAAGCTGGAACTCCTATAGGAAAGGTCATGCCATTTCGGCATCTTCAGAACACCTCCCCTCTACAAAAGCTTTCTGAAGATTCATTGACTAAGCGCAAAAGTCTGTTCGTGTCTTCCAGTCTCAAAGATTTTTTTTGCTCTCATACGGTTCTTAGTTGTGATGGCTCCTTTAAGATCACTTTCAAATGTGAAGGAGAATATGCATTCAGCTTAGATAGCAAATACACCAGCAACCCTCTGGAGAAAACTGTTGTGAGAGCATTACATGGGTAAGTAGGAAGGGTACAACAGCTGTTTGTCAAGATCTGTGTGGTAAGATGGAAGACTTGGGGAAGAAGAAAAAGTTATAAAGCTATAATATAATAATAATATAATATCAGGTAGGTTGAATATGACAGATTTTGCCATTGTTGATGATCACATGGAGATTTATTGTATAGATAAATGAGACTTATGAATGGATTTTCATTTGCTTGTTCATCAAATTGATGGGAGTGGCCAATGAGTGATTTTGTAAGTCTTCCTTAAGGATTGATAGAGCTGGGTGGTGGTGGTGCACACCTTTATTCCCAGCATTCAGGAGACAGAGACAGGTCTGTGAGTTTGAAGCCCGCCTAGTTCAGAGTTTCAGGACAGCCAGGGCTACAAAGAGAAACCCTGTCTCAAAAAAACAAAACAAGGGGCCTGGACAGATGGCTCAGTGGTTAAGAGCACTCACTGACTGCTCTTCCAGAGGACTTGGAGCAGAGCACCCACATGGCAGATAACAACTGTCTCTAACTTCAAGATTTTTTTTTCTTATTTATTTATTTATTAAAGATTTCTGCCTCCTCCCCGCCACCGCCTCCCATTTCCCTCCCCCTCCCCTGATCAAGTCCCCCTCCCTCATCTGCTCGAAGAGCAATCAGGGTTCCCTGACCTGTGGGAAGTCCAAGGACCACCCCCTCCATCCAGGTGTAGTAAGGTGAGCATCCAAACTGCCTAGGCTCCCCCAAAGCCAGTACGTGCAGAAGGACCAAAAACCCATTGCCATTGTTCTTGAGTTCTCAGTAGTCCTCATTGTCCACTATATTCAGAGAGTCCGGTTTTATCCCAGGCTTTTTCAGACCCAGGCCAGCTGGCCTTGGTGAATTCCCAATAGAACACCCCCATTGTCTCAGTGTGTGGGTGCACCCCTCGCGGTCCTGAGTTCCTTGCTCGTGCTCTCTCTCCATCTGCTCCTGATTTGGACCTTGAGATTTTTGTCCGGTGCTCCAATGTGGGTCTCTGTCTCTGTCTCCTTTCATCGCCTGATGAAGGTTAATATTCAGGAGGATGCCGATATGTTTTTCTTTGGGTTCACCTTCTTATTTAGCTTCTCTAGGATCACGAATTATAGGCTCAATGTCCTTTATTTATGGCTAGAAACCAAATATGAGTGAGTACATCCCATGGTCCTCTTTTTGGGTCTGGCTTACCTCACTCAGGATAGTATATTCTATTTCCATCCGTTTGTATGCCAAATTCAAGAAGTCATTGTTTTTTACTGCTGAGTAGTATTCTAATATGTATATATTCCATACTTTGTTCATCCATTCTTCCATTGAAGGGCATCTTGGTTGTTTCCAGGTTCTGGCTATTACAAACAATGCTGCTATGAACATAGTTGAGCATATACTTTTGTTGTATGATAGGGCCTCTCTTGGGTATATTCCCAAGAGTGGTATTGCTGGGTCCAGGGGTAGGTTGATCCTGAATTTCCTGAGAAACCACCACACTGCTTTCCAAAGTGGTTGCACAAGTTTGCATTCCCACCAGCAATGGATGAGTGTACCCCTTTCTCCACAACCTCTCCAGCAAAGGCTATCATTGGTGTTTTTGATTTTAGCCATTCTGGCAGGTGTAAGATGGTATCTTAAAGTTGTCTTAATTTGCATTTCCCTGATCGCTAAGGAAGTTGAGCATGACCTTAAGTGTCTTTTGGCCATTTGAAGTTCTTCTGTTGAGAATTTTCTGTTCAGCTCAGTGCCCCATTTTATAATTGGGTTGATTAGTTTTTTACAGTCTAGTTTCTTGAGTTATT
Organism: Microtus pennsylvanicus; assembly: GCF_037038515.1. NCBI lineage: Eukaryota > Metazoa > Chordata > Mammalia > Rodentia > Cricetidae > Microtus > Microtus pennsylvanicus. Next base: position 121,806,531 of record NC_134582.1, read on the forward strand.
TATATATTTTGGAAATCAGACCTTTCTCAGTTGCAGGGTTGGTGAAGATCTTCTCCCAGTCAGTGGGTTGCCTTTTTGTCTTAGTGACAATGTCCTTTGCTTTATGGAAGCTTCTCAGTTTCAGTAGGTCCCATTTATTCAATGTTGCCCTTAATGCCTGTGCTGCTGGGGTTATATGTAGGAAGCGGTCTCCTGTGCTCATATGTTGTAGAGTACTTCCTACTTTCTCTTCTATCTGGTTCAGTGTGCTCAGACTGATATCGAGGTCTTTAATCCATTTGGACTTGAGTTTTGTGCATGGTGATAGATATGGATCTATTTTCATTCTTCTACAGATTGACTTCCAGTTATGCCAGCACACTTTGTTGAAGATGCTGTCTTTTTTTCCATTGTATATTTTTAGCTCCTTTATCGAAAATCGGGTGTTCATAGGTTTGTGGGTTAAAGTCAGGGTCTTCTATTGGATTCCATTGGTCGACTTCTCTGTTTTTATGCTAATACCAAGCTGTTTTCAGTACTGTAGCTCTGTAATAGAGTTTGAAGTCAGGGATGGTAATGCCTCCAGACAATTCTTTATTGTATAGGATTGTTTTAGCTATCCTAGGTTTGTTGTTTTTCCATATGAAGTTGATTATTGTCTTCTCCAGGTCTGTGAAGAATTTTGATGGGATTTTGATGGGGATTGCATTGAATCTATAGATTGCTTTTGGTAGAATTGCCATTTTTACTATGTTGATCCTCCCAATCCAAGAGCAAGGGAGATCCTTCCATTTTCTGGTGTCCTCTTCAATTTCTTTCTTCAAAGACTTAAGGTTCTTGTCAAATAGATCTTTCACTTCCTTGGTCAGAGTTACCCCAAGATATTTTATGCTATTTGTGGCTATCGTGAAAGGTGATGCTTCTCTGATTTCCCTCTCTGCTTCCTTATCCTTAGTGTATAGGAAGGCAACTGATTTTTTGGGGTTGATCTTATATCCTGCCACATTACCAAAGGTGTTTATCAGCTATATGAGTTCTTTGGTAGAGTTTTTGGGGTCGCTTATGTATACTATCATATCATCTGCAAATAACGAAAGCTTAAGTTCTTCCTTTCCAATACGAATCCCCTTGATCCCCCTATGTTGTCTTATTGCTATTGCTAGAACTTCAAGCACTATATTGAAGAGGTATGGAGAGAGTGGACATCCTTGTCATGTTCCTGATTTTAGTGGGATGGCTTTGAGTTTTTCTCCATTTAATTTAATGTTAGCTGTCGGCTTGCTGTAAATAGCTTTTATTATATTTAGGTATGACCCTTATATCCCTAATCTCTCCAAGACCTTTATCATAAAGGGGTGTTGAATTTTGTCGAATGCTTTTTCAGCATCTAATGAAATGATCATATGGTTTTTTTCTTTCAGTTTATTTATATGGTGGATTACATTGATAGATTTGCGAATGTTGAACCAGCCCTGCATCTCTGGGATGAAGCCTACTTGACCATAATGGATAATTTTTGTAATGTGTTCTTAGATTTGGTTTGCCAGTATTTTATTGAGAATTTTTGGGTCGATATTCATGAGTGATATAGGCCTGTAATTCTCTTTCTTGGTTGGGTCTTTGTGGGGTTTTGGTATCAGGGTAACTGTAGCTTCATAAAAGGAATTTGGCAATGACTCTTCTGTTTCTATATTGTGAAATACATTAAGGAGTATAGGTATTAGCTCTTCTTGGAAGTTTGGTAGAATTCTGCATTGAAACCATCTGGTCCTGGGCTTTTTTTGAAAGGGAGATTTTTGATAACAGTTTCTAATTTCTCGCGACTAACAGGTCTATTTAGATCATTCACCTGGTCTTGGTTTAGCTTTGGTATATGGTACTTATCTAAAAAAAATGTCCATTTCTTTTGCATTTTCCAGTTTTGTGGCATACAGGCTTTTGTAGTAAGATCTAATGATTCTCTGAATTTCCTCTGTGTCTGTGGTTATGTCCCCCTTTTCATTTCTGATCTTATTTATTTGCGTGTTCTTTCTCTGTCTTTTAATTAGTTTGGATAGGGGTTTGCGAACTTGTTGATTTTTCTCCAAGAACTAACCAACTTTTTGTTTCATTGATTCTTTGGACTGTTTTCTGTGTTTCTATTTTGTTGATTTCAGCCCTCAGTTTGATTATTTCCAGTCTTCTACTCCTCCCGGGCGCATCTGCTGCTTTTTTTTTCCTAGAGCTTTCAGGTATGCTGTTAAGTCTCCAATTTATGCTTTCTCCGTTTTCTTTAAGTGGGCACTTAATGCTATGAACTTTCCTCTTAGCACTGCTTTCATAGTGTCCCATAGGTTTGGGTATGTTGTGTCTTTATTTTCATTAAATTCAAGGAAGACTTTAATTTCTTTCTTAATTTCTTCCTTGACCCAGGTGTGGTTCAGTAGTTGACTGTTCAGTTTCCATGAGTATGTAGGCTTTCTGGGGGTAGCATTGTTGTTGCCTTCTAACTTTAATCCGTGGTGATCTGATAAGACACAGGTGGACACTGATATTTTTTTGTATCTGTGGAGGTTTTTTTTTTAATTATTTATTATGTATACAGTATTCTGCCTGCATGTATCTCTGCAGGCCAGAAGAGGGCATCAAGTCTCACTGCAGATGGTTGTGAGCCACCATGTGGTTGCTGGGAATTGAACTCAGGACCTCTAGAAGAGCAGGCAAAGCTCTTAACCACTGAGCCATCTCTCCAGCCCTGGCGGTTTTCTTTGTTTAGGAGTATGTAGTCAGTTTTCGAGAAGGTTCCATGAGCTGCAGAGAAGAAGATATATTCTTTCCTATTTGGGTGGAGTGTTCTATAGATATCTGTTAAGTCCACTTGCTTCATTACCTCCAACAATTCTCTTAATTCTCTATTAGGTTTCTGCCTGATTGACCTGTCCATTGGCGAGAGAGGTGTGTTGAAGTCTCCTACTACTAGGGTGTGTGGTTTGATGTCTGCCTTGAGTTTTAGTAATATTTCTTTTATATAAGTGGGTGCTTTTATATTAGGGGCGTAAGTATTCAGGATTGAGACTTCATCCTGATGAATTGTTCCTGTTATGAGTATAAAGTGTCCATCTCTATCTCTTCTGATTGATTTTAGTTTGAAGTCAGTTTTATTAGAAATTAGTATGGCCACACCTGCTTTTTTCTTAGGACCATTTGCTTGAAAAACCTTTTCCCAGCCCTTTAGTCTGAGTAGATGCCTGTCTTTGTGGTTGAGATGTGTTTCTTGCAAATAGCAGAATGTTGGATCTTGTTTTCGTATCCAATCTCTTAGACTGTGCATTTTTATAGGTGAATTGAGACCATTAATATTAAGTGATATTAATGACCAGTGGTTGTTTACTCCGGTTATTCTTATTGTTTTTGGTAGTAGAGTTTGTGTGTCTCCCTTCTTTGAGTTGTGCTGGTGAAGGGTCACTAGATGCCTGAGTTATTGTAGGCAGTGTTGGCAATGTTGGATTCCTTGGGTTGTGATTTTCATTCTATTACTTTCTGTAGGGCTGGATTTGTGGCTACGTATTGTTTAAATTTGTTCTTATCCTGGAATGTCTTGTTTTCTCCATTGATAGTGAAGATAGCTTGGCTGGGTATAGTAGTTTGGGTTTGCATCCATGGTCTCTTAGTTTCTGCAATACTTTCTTCCACAATATAACACAGTATCATCTACTCCTCTGAGTCACTGGTCCTCTTTCAACACAGAACATGGCATGATTCCTTCACCGAGCTGAAGCCTGCATGTATTGCCACATCAACATAGAAGGCATATATGAGAAGAGTTCCATTCAAAACGTATTTTCCCAATAACTAAATCTCAATGATCTCTCGGAGAAGCCCAAATAACTCTAATACACATGTGCGAATATTTCAGTTACCCCATATATTAGTGATTGGCCATCAAACCCAGAAAAGTCAAGGGACCCATCCGAGGTCACTGAGTTCGGCCTGGCAACACCAGAAACCGCATCTGATACACAGATCACACTCCCTGCACAAACTCTCATTCCATTGCCTTCAGCTCCTCAAAAACTCGTTCAGTCCTCAGAATGAGTTCAATGCCTCTGAGTGCGAAGCAAAGTAGAGAACAAACGATATGTATTCAGCAGTGCTGTTTCTAATACACACCCTTGCGTTGGTGCACAATAATCCAGGACCTTCTGGCTTTCATGGTTTCCAATGAGAAGTCAGGTGTAAGTCTGATCGGTTTACCTTTATAAGTTATGTGCCCTTTTTCCTTTGCAGCTCTTAATATTCTTTCTTTATTCTGTATATTTTGTGTTTTGATTATTATATGGCGAGGGGATTTTTTTTTTTTGATCCGGTCTGTTTGGTGTTCTGTATGCTTCTTGAATATTTAAAGAAATATCTTTCTTTATATTGGGAAAATTTTCTTCCATAATTTTGTTAAAAATATTTTCTGGGCCTTTGAGCTGTGAGTCTTCTTTTTCTTCTATCCCTATTATTCTTAGGTTTGGTCTTTTTATTGTGTCCCACATTTCCTGAATGTTTTGTGGTGAGAATTTGTTGGCTTTGCTGTTTTCTTTGATCAGTGCATTTATTTTCTCTATGGTGTCTTCAGAATCTGAGATTCTTCTATCTCTTGTAATCTATTGATTATGCTTGTTTCTGTAGGCTCTGCTCGTTGACCTAGATTTTCCATATCCAGCTGGTCCTCAGTTTGTGTTTTCTTCCGTGCTTCCATTTCAGTTTTCAATTCTTGAACTGTTTCCATTACCTGTTTGATCGTTTTTTCTTGGTTTCCCAGGGTATCATTTATGTATTTACTCATTTTTTCAAACTTTTTGTTATACTTCTCATCCATTTTTATAAGGGCATTTTTTTACATGTTGTTTAAGGGACTCTATTTCATAAAGTCAATTTTTTCCTCTTCTTCTGTGTTAGGGTGTTCAAGTCCTTCTGTTGTAAGATCATTGGGTTCTGGTGTTTTCATGTTGTTTTTCAGATTGTTGTGTGAATTCTTGCCTTGGCGCCAGCCCATCTCCTCCTATTGATGCTATCTAATGGGTCTTTTAAAACAGGATCAGGTTTCCCTGCTGGCCAGGGGCCCCACTTACAAATTGCCCTCGCTCTGTTTCCTGGCTTCTGCCGCGGGCCAAGATCCCTCTCACCACTCAGAAGGGTCTTCAGGACCAGGCTCCCCGTTCGCCAGGGACCTCACCAACTAAAGGCCTACCACTCTGCAGGCCAGCCACCAAAACAGAGAAACTCCCGCTGCCCTCTGCCTTGAGCTCCGGACCCAGCGCCCCACAGGCTAAACTGGGTGATCCTGTGGCCCCGCAGAAGGGAGGGGGAGTGAAGGAGGCCCCTGGGCTCAAGCTGGGATGGGTCAGGGAGAGTGAGGTCACAGCAGAAGAGGAGCAGCCCCAGTAGAGGGTACCAGCCCTCGCAGACTAACGGGGGGGGGGTCAAGAGTGTCGGGGGAATGCCTCGCCAATGAAAGGCCTACCACTCTGCAGGCCAGGCCCCAAAAAACCTACTTGATTTAATTGTAGTGGGGCGATCTGCTCTCAGTGTGGGCTTAACTGTTTCATGCTTGGACTATCCCGCAGCGTCTGCGTGGCGTGCGGGCCTGCGCGCTGATCTCTAACTTAAAGATTTGACACTCTCACACAGACATACATGCAGGCAAAGTATCAATGCAAATGAAATAAAAGTAAATTAGTAAAGACAAAACAGTAACAAAAAGGAATCCTGGCAATAACAACAGACTTATTAGCATTACAGGGTTTTGGAGCATAAACTAATGGCTTTCCTAGTTAAGCCTCTTGTGAACTGGAATAAGTATGTACTTCTAGGCAGTGATTCTCAAGTTTATTGTGTAAATACAGTTTACTTAGGAATCTCGTCAAGCTGCAGATTCTGGTATATTCTGGGGTCTACGTCTCTTAAAAAATTTCAGGTGTCAGTGGCAGATTCCAGCCGTCTGGAGAGTATGGTTTTTAAGTACAGGTTTAACAGAAGCGACATTCTGAGGGTCGTTAATATATTATTTTTTGCATAATGACTGGCCCACTCTAATAAATGGTAGCCATTATTGTTTACAAGAAGAATTAACACCATGAAATGACACTCAAATATTTGTGGACCATTTCATATTTACTAAACGGCATTCGACATTACCAGGTTTCTTCTTTGCATGGGTTCACATACATAGAGATAGTTAGCGTCCTAATTAGTCTGTCTCCAGTATGACAACTGTTGCCTAACTCTAGTTTAGCCTGTGTCAGCTGTCTGTCATCTTTTTCCCTAAGGACAAGAACTGTTTTGTGTCTATCTAGAACTGTAACGTGAAAATAGTATAGTTTTTGCAATATTGCCAAGAATATTCTCTTTATTATTTTTCTATTTAATTTTTTAAAGATTTTTTTTGAGCTATATATTTTTCGCCTCTACCCTCCTTCCTTCTTCCCTCCTCTTCTACCCTCTCCCAAGGTCCCCCATGTTCCCAATTTACTCAGGAGATTTTTCTTTTTCTACTTCCCATGTAGATTATATCCATGTATGTCTCTCTTAGGGTCCTCTTTGTTATCTAGTTTCTCTGGGGTTGTGAATTGTAGGCTGGTATTTTTTGTTTGATTTGTTGTTTTTTCAGGGTTTTTTGTTGTTTTTGCTTTATTTCTAAAAGCTACTTATGAGTGAGTACATATGCTATTTGTCTTTCTGAGTTACCTCACTCAATATAATGTTTTCTATATTCACCCATTTGCCCACAAATTTCAATATGTCATTATATTTTTTCTTCTGTGTAGTACTCTATTGTTTAAATGTACCACATTTTCCTTATCCATTCTTCAGTCAAGGGGCATTAAGGTTGTTTCCAGGTTGTGGCTGTGACAAACAATGCTGCTTTAAACATAGTTGAGCACATGTCTTTGTGGTACGATTGGTATATACCCAAAGTGGTTTTGCTGGGTCTTGAGGTGGGTTGTTTCCTAATTTTCTGAGAAATAGCCACACTGATAACCAAAGTGGCTGTATCAGTTTGCACTCCCACCAGCAAGCCCAGAGAATATTCTAATCATCATACTTTTCCAACTATTAAAAGGGATAAAAGGAAAGCTAATTACAAAGCTACTTTCAATATAGCCAGGACTGTTGCACAGAGAAATCCTGTCTCAAAAAAGAAAAAAAAGAAAGAAAATTAAATTAATTAACAATCCTCAGCCTAACTAAAGTGATAAGAATTTGAGTAGTTGCAAGAATATTAATCTTACAATAAAAAGACTGTCTCCAGAGTGAGTTTGTGTGGTATGAAAGACAAGTGCTGGGCCAGAAATCAGTAGACCCAGCTGCTCTTCCATATAAGTTTTGTGATTTGAAATAAGTCACTTAATGTTCTGATTGTTGGTTTACTTCTCTTTAAAACACTTTATAATTATTTGTTAAATTAACTTGTACCACATTTGTAATATTTATAAGTAAACACAATTTATTATTGATAGAACTTGTTTATGATAATTAAGTAAAAATAATATTTCAATTATTTTTTGTGTTCCCTTTAACATCATAGACCCTGGAACACTGATTGGCCTGAAAATATGGAAGATGTGAAGCTTTTACTTCATATGTGGGTAGCTCTGTTCTACAGCAAACAGAACAAAGTCATGGGGTCACCTCGAAAGGTGGTAGAACACAGAAACCCAGCAAAATACGTATGCATCAATAGGTCTATAGAATCTTTTGACCAAAGTGAAATTGAGGAGTTTCCCAGTGTGGAACAATATTCTGAAGACTCTCTGTTGGAGAACAAGGAAGCATGTGAAGGTCATGCCACCAATATGACCATTCCTGGACCTTTCGTTAATCCACCAACCACCAGAAACTTGGAACTCTGTGTACAGAATGAACAAAAAGAAATATTTACAGGAGAGAGTCACCTGGATACTTCAGGAAGCCAGAATTTCATCCATTCTTGTAATAATGAGGTGAGGTACTATTATAAATGCTGGGTTGTTTTTCTTTTTTTTTTTTTTTTTTTTTAAATAGTGCCTTTTCATTTTATTTGTGGTCATATTCAAAAGAAAAAAATGGATCTTCCAGCTATGTAAAGGATTTTAATTTTCCAAACAAAATTTTCATAAAGTGTTCCTCTGTATTGTCCATAGGTAGGTTTGTCTACCGTCTTCATTGAGCAAGATACAGGAATCAGTTATGTGGGACCCCAGCTTGATAGTTATTTATTAATATTATAATTTGGGACAAAGTGTTTGCTCTGAACTTGTTTTAAAATAACTAGCTATAAGGACTAGGGAGATAGCTTCATGGATAAATTGCTTGCTGTGCAACCATATGGACCTGAGTCCGAATCTGGAGCATCCGTGTATAAGGTAGGTATGGCAGTGCACATCTCTAACCTGGCACTAGGGGAATGGGCAGGGGTAGACACAGATTAATCCCTGGAGCTTGTTGACCCTAGCATATTCAGTGCACTCCAAGCCAATGAGAGAAAATACACGGTGAATGATACCTGAAGAACAACAACCAAAGTCAAAGCACACACAAATAACTTAAGTTCTGACTTACATATACACCACAGGAGCACACACAACTAACTGAATATGGTTTACCTACATACTAAGGATCTGTGAGTATCTATTTCTAAGTTTGGAAAGCATACTTTGTTTTACTCTTTTTCAACCAGGCCAAGTAATCCATATTTTATATAGAATAAATGCTATAGTGGTAACAAAAACCTTCTAAAGCTCATAGCCCAGATTTAATCTAGAAATTTGTGACAAAATGTGAATATCATCTGGTACTTTTCCCTACATTGGGTAGACTGTGTTGCTGCACATGAGGTATGAATAAGGACGCTTAAAAGAAATCCCACACTAGATCAGAATTGGGAAATAGGCGGTTATTTATTTAGGGGTAGACTCACAAATCAGAATCCTCAGCTGGAAAAGGGCTGGATGCATGCTCCACATCGGCATAAATAGTTTAAGGGGCCACGCCCCAGTGGGCAGGTAACTACTGGCTTGTAGAACTTCCTACAGCAGAGGTCAGTGGGGACTTGCAGAGCCAAGAATGAGCCAAGGAAGATGAGTATCTTCAGGTGACCCATCATTAGCAAATTTAACATATCTATCATTAGCACTGTATACCAAAATAGTGTTCCAAGTGCTTCCCTCATAACAACTCAGTTAATTCTGAAACAAAGCAAGCAAAGTAAGAACTGTTAGCTTACGAAACTATGATGAGGAAACTGAGACCAAGTCAGTTGTCTGAAGTCACAATGTAAATTGCAAAGCCAAATTCATTTCCAAATAGTCTAGTTGTTTCTGCATCATATTCTGTGGATGTAGTTTTGTATGTACACAAATCCAGATGACTATTTTGTGCATAGTAATATTTTTTTTTCTAAAAATGAGGTTCAGAAATTTTCACCTATTCTCAAGGATATAAATAAAATTCAGTTAAGAGCAACTATACATTAGACTAAGAAAATAATTAGCAAGGCAGACTTCAGTTACTACCTAAGTCCATACTAGTTTTTTTCTCTCATTCATTCATTCATTTTTTTCTTTTTTCTTTTCTTTTTTTCTTTTTCTTTTTTTTTTTCTGAAAGGAAGGTTTCTCTGTGTAGCCTTGGCTGTCCTGGAACTAGCTCTTGTAGACCAGGCTGGCCTCGAACTCACATAGGTCCACTTGCCTCTGCCTCCAAGTGTGTGATTAAAGGCATGTACCACCATACCCAGTGAGGATGGTTTCTAACAAACATGAAATAGGGTATAAAGAAGGCGGAACCTGGCTTGGTAAGATGGCTCACCAGGTAAAAAGTCATGCAAGCCTAATAACCTAAGTTTGATCCTGGAACTCTCAATGGAAGGAGAACCAGCTTGTAAAGTTATCTTCTGACCTCCATAGATGAGCTGTGGCATACTCTCTGCATGAGTGTGAACACACACATGGAATAGTAATAAATACTTTTTTTTATTTATTTAAAAAGAAGATGAAGGGTAAGCCAGGCATGGCACAAGCCTGTAATCCCTGCACTTGAGATGTGAAGACAATAGAATCAGGAGTTCAAGGCCAGCCTCAGCTACGTAAGATCCTGTTTCAAAAAAGGGAGAGAGGACACTATACATATAAAATTGAAGAATAAAAATAGTATATATTTTTTAAAGGTTAAGCATTGAGTAAAATTGTACTAAATGTTTATGTGAAACAAATTCAGAACCTATTCATATCGTTCATTAAATTTGCTAGTTGGAGAAAAAATAATTACAATGAATGACTTTTAATTGATCTTTATAGTATATGCTGGTTAAATATTTTTCATTCAAAAATTTTAGAACCAAAAATTGAGATATGGGAAAACTTCCGAATTTAGAATTTTGCTTCTGGAACATCACTGTCTCAAAACTCATTGAAGTAGTCTATTCAAAGCTTAAGTATCATGTCACCAAGTAAAGACTTTAGATATCAAAAAATGTGGGTTTCAGATTTTCAGATGTTCTAGCTTATGGTCCTAAGAGTATTTGAGGGTTGGGGGCAGGGGCTGGGGATTGAGTAGTGTGCCTGCACCTAAAAGCATGTGACTGCTATAACATCCCCTTGTTCCACAAATGACACACGGAGTGTGAACAATATTTTACCACAAAAGACTAGAGGCCAAAGTGCCGGGCGGTGGTGGCGCACGCCTTTAATCCCAGCACTTGGGAGGCAGAGGCAGGCGGATCTCTGTGAGTTCGAGACCAGCCTGGTCTACAAGAATTAGTTCCAGGACAGGCTCCAAAACCACAGAGAAACCCTGTCTCGAAAAACCAAAAAAAAAAAAAAAAGACTAGAGGCCAATACCATGTTGCTTGTGGTCACAGGTGTATTTGACCAATTTTTAAATAGACAATTTTTAGAAATATCCCATTGTACCTTTAATTAAATATATATCTTAAGTATAAATATACCAAGATTGTCACAACTAGCATTTCACTAATCGCCATAGTGTGTTTTAGAATTTTGGTTGGATGTTTTCAGGCATGGTGTTACTAGGAAGACTGCAGGAAGATTCTAAGGTTTCTTCTCGTTGAGACTTTTCTTTAGCCAGATGGTGGTGGCACACATCTTTAATCCCAGCACACAGGAGGCAGAGGCACACGGATTTCTGTTGAGTTCCAGGCCAGCCTAGTCTACAGAGAGGGTTTCAGGAGAGCTAGGACTTAACAGAAAAGCTCTATGGTCTAAGAGAAGAAAGAAAGAAAAGAATTTTCTTTCTCCTTGTCCTTTTAAAACTGACATCTTGGTGTTCCCTACCCTGACTACTAAAGTTAATATCTCTTTGGTTGGGACAGAAAGTTTTTAATGAGTTAAGTCTTCACTTAGACCATATGCCTGTAGACATAGCAATCTGTGAGCATCGTGCTCCAAACATTGCCATGTGTGGTAAATTGTATTCGTTTGTTTTTCAACAAATTTAGACAAGATTATGTGGAGACTTAACAAAACAACCTCCTTATAAATTCATCAAAATTATCCTGTTGATAGTTTATCTAAATTCTATTTAATACTGTTTATCTCAGTCCTTTTATTATATGAATGAAAAGTCATTGACAAATTTTCTGTTGCTTTGTAGAATAAGAGGCAATAAAATGAATAGTTGTCTCCACATTTACACAAAGAAGTAGTTAGGGATTGAGGAAGGACTCTTACTAACAGAATCAGTTATTCAGAATTCATGGGGTGTAATTATTACTGTCTCATGGGAAAATTCCAGATGTCAGTGTTTGTATAGTGTAGTTGGAAATTGCTGTTTAAGAATAAAAGGTTAGCCGGGTGGTGGTGGCGCATGCCTTTAATCCCAGCACTCGGGAGGCAGAGGCAGGCCTGGTCTACAAGAGCTAGTTCCAGGACAGGAACCAAAAAGCTACGGAGAAACCCTGTCTTGAAAAATCCAAAAGTAAAAAAACAAAAGAATAAAAGGTTATTTTTGTCCTTAAAAGTTATTTAATTTCATTAATAGCAAAATTGAGTGCTATTATTTCTCTGGTGCTTCATTTCTGTATTGATAAATGACACATTTAAATTTGGGAGTAGGGTGTGTGTGTGTGTGTGTGTGTGTGTGTGTGTGTGTGTGTGTGTGTGTGTGTGTGTGTGTGTGTGGTGTCTCTGTGAGTGCAGGTCTATGCGGCCCTGGCTGGCCTCCAACTCAGAGATGTGCCTGCCTCTGCCTATCAACACCTCACACATTTAAGATCTAGTAAACTGGTCAATTAATAAAGTATGGAACTCTGTCTGTGATACTTGTTTTTATTTTTTCTTCCTTTTTGAATGTTTGTTTGTTTGTTTGAGACAGGTCTTAACTTTATGGCCAGGGGCCTTGAACTCATTATTTTCCTGATTCAATCTTCTGAGTACTGGAGTTAACCGGGGTGTGCCACCACCTGCACTTCATCTGTGATTTTTTTGTTTAGGGTTCTTTTGTTGTTTTCTGTTTTTGTTTTGGGACAGGGTTTCTCTGTGTAACAGCCCTAGCTGTCCTGGAATTTGCTCTGTAGACCAAGCTGGACTCAAACTCACAGAGATCTGCCTGTCTCTGCCTCCTGAGTGCTGGGATTAAAGGCGTGTGCCACCACCGTCCATCCAGTATCTGAATATTTTTAAAGGAGAAAAAACAGTGAGCTTGGGGTTCAACTAAGAAGAATACTCACTTAATGTAAACAAGGGCCTACGTTCAATACATTTGGTGGGTTTGCTTATCTCTATTGTATGATAATGCTTATAGATTAAGAGAATTCAAAAAACAAAGTACAATTATCCCATGCCTTTTTTCATAACAGTAATTTTTCTTAATCTGTTTATCTTTTTTTGAAATTGCTTTTTTTTTTAACCTTTTATCATTTCAGGTGACTGGAGGTAAAGACAAACAAGAATTATCAGATATACCTGAGACTTCTAATGTTGGGCTCTCTGATGTCACATGTGCCCAAAGTAATGGATCTTGTATTCCCAGTGAAGATAAGACCTTACCAAACACAACAGCTTATGATGGGGCTGGCAGTGAGGCAATGATGTGTCATAAGTCTGTGTTGAGCACCCTTGAGAACAAAGTTGATACTTTTCATCCATCGCTGCTGATAAAAACGGGTGCTGTACAGGATGCTATCCAGTATAGTAGCCCCATCAATAACAAATGTCAGCCCTCTGCAGAAAGGACAGATGATAACGTGGAATATATGATGATTAATCTGGAGCCGGTTACTCTTGCTCTTGAAAAAGCTGCCTGTGTACCAATACATACAGAAGTAAATACAGCTGACAAACCTACAGACTTTAATACTGAGCTGGTTAAACAAGTGTCCTCTGCCTTGAGTATTCAGTATCCTGTGTCTGAATTGGAAGAGGCACAAACACAGTGCCCTAGGGACATTCCTTCTCTTGCCATTTCAGAGTATAGAGAGAGTAAGTGCCTTTCTGCCTCCTCCCTAGAAATGGAAACAGCTCCTGAAAGCCTGTGTCCATTACAGAAAGAGATTCCTCCTCCAATATCAGCTGATGGATTGATAACTGAGGCACTGCCTTTAGTTAAAAGTTCTAGCTATTCATTAGCCAGTAACAAAACAAAATGTCCACAAGATGCCTCTCTACAGACTCAGAATGGCTTCAGCATGTCTATAAATGAGGTTCTAGAACCATCACAAGTTAAAGTAGTATCATCATCAATCTCTGCTACTCTGGGAAACAAACCATCCCTTAACTGTATTTCAGCAATACGTAATATATCAGATGGCCCCTCAGAAGTACGGATTAATGACAAGAGTAGTCTAAACCAAGAAAAGACTTTGCAAATACTTAATTCAGTATTTCCCAAACAAGCTGATCTATCTATAAATAGGGAGGAGGTTAGCATGGAGTTGTCAGGGGAATATACTAACCCAACTTTAACGGTATTACCACCTACAAACCCCAGGGAGGAAATGGCAGCTGGTGAAATCGAACAATTGCAGAAGACCCCAGTGTCAAATTTAGGACTGCAGAGTAGAACTGAAGAAGAGGTTGAACCAGAAGTCCAGGTGAGCCTCATAAAAAACAAAACAATAAATTCAGCTAGCTATATCTCAGTGTATGCTGTGGACCCCAGAGAACCATTAAAAGAGACACAAAGCAGTGATTTAAAGCCAGGTACATTAATACTTTCTAAAGAAAATTGTGCCCCTAAGGTGGCAGAGGAAATTAACATTCCCTCAGACTTTCCCTTTGGTACTCTAATAGAAGAAGTATCACCAGCTTCTAGTCCTGATCCCATAGTACAAACTGAAGGAACACAACCCACTCCATGCTTAAAACTTCATGGTACACAGTCTGAGAAAAGTAGCGAGTTCTCCCAAGTTAAGTCAGGAAGTTTAACAGGAAAAGAAAATTCTTTTGTTGGTCCTAAGACTTCAATGGGACAAAATAAGTTAACTCAAGTACAAGTACAGCTCTCTGCAGAAATGCCACAGGTACTAACCAGTGCAGGAATAGAAGGCAGAGTAACAGTACCTGGTGAGATAGCTGAGTTCAATGTCCCAAGTGAGCAGAATGAGAGTTTATCTTTTTCAGAAAAGGTACAGTGCCATGATAGAGAGTTAAACAAGCCTACCTCACCCCCTAAATATGGAGGTAACTTCAAGCCTCTTGGAAAACTCTTAAAATCAGGGAACTCATTGCAGGCAATTTGTATGGAGAACAGAAATCTGGGCATAAAACCTTTTGCCTTGGAGTCCATTGTACCCTTATGTAGTACTAGAAAAACTGTTGAAAATAAGTCTTTGGCAGACACATTGGTTTCTATACCCAGTGTAAGTGAAATAGTAAATATGTCATTAAAACACACTAGCTCTAAAAACAGTAAGAAAAATAGCTCTGATTTAAAAACAGTGGCTGATATTAATATGCAGCCTGGGTCCATGAACTCTGCCTCCATTGACAAAACTGAAGAGTTTGTTTCTTCTTGTGACAGTGCTCAGTGCACCTATCACAAAAAACCAGCAAGTGTAGAGCCAGGGTTTCAAACACAAGAAATACCAGTAGTTAGAATGGCCAGTTTACTTCAGAATATTGGAACTGAATTACGTGAAGAAAGGATGGATCTCAGTGCTGTTGGCCTTCACTCTCACTCCACATCTACAAAAGGTGAACAAAAAACAATCTGTGTGCTCCAGGACACATCAAAATGTGAAGAAAAAAAGCCCCTGAATGATGGAGTTTTCTCCCAAAATGATCGTTCTTACCAAAATACAGCAGACATAAGTAAAAGTATCAATGAAGAGCCTTCTGCTTCCTTTGTCCCAGAATCCCTTGCCTCTGTTTGTGACATCTACAAAGAACATACTGCCAGTGAAAACCCTAATATGGGACATAAACCCAAGGCAGATTCTAAAGCACTGAGCAGGAGTACAGAGATAAGTGTGAATGCTTCCACATGCTATGAACCACTTTCTGGAGATACTGACCCAGATTCTCTGGATTGTAGAAACTGCAAATTAGATGTAGAGAATTTGTGTACTTTGGGAGGTAGTCATGCAAGCCACAAAGATGCTGTAAAAGATAGCAGTGATTTTTTCACAGGCTTAAACAACAGTGACACTTGGGTCAACTCCAGCAAAATTTCAGAGCTGGGCACACATGTTCCATCTAGAAGCTGGGACACAGAATCGTGTCCTATCTCAACAAATGATAAGTGTATGCCACGCTACGTCCAGATCCCAGATTCCAGTGGTATCTCCAAGACTTATGCTAACTTTACTATAACAAAAGAATCCAAAGATACCACAAGAACATTGCATAGCCTGAAGAGGCATCGGAATTTCACTGCAAATTGCAATAGCCTTAGCTCCTGGACTAGCACTTGGCATGTGACAGATGACCTCACGCAGAATACTTTAGACCTGGAGTACTTGCGTTTTGATCATAAGCTAAAAGAAATACTAAAGAAGGGAGATTCTCAGCCATCTTCCCTTTCCACCAACATCTTCCCTAAGGAGTCACTTATCCGAATCTCAGTTGAAACATGCCCTTCAACACAAACATCTGATGCCTCGCTTCTGCATCTTCCACCTAAGAGCAGAAGCCCCATCCTAGTAACAGTTGTACACTCAGACACCAGGCCGCAAAGTCATTGTAGAAGAGACCACTCGCCCAGCAATCTAGACCGTTCCTCCTTTTGGAAGGAGAAACATAGTCAAAGTAGAAATCCTGAAAGAAATCAGATTATTCCAGTCCATCTCAATAAACTGAAATACAACAGTACTTTGAAAGAAGCTAGAAGTGATATTTCACTTATTCTAAATGAATATGCTGAATTTAATAAAGTTATGATGAATAGCAACCAAACTGTTTCCCAAGATAAAGAGTTAAATGTAGCTTCTGCAGAAGCTTGTCCACAGGAGACATATCAGCCAAGACAATCGGTATCCTACAAAGATGTGATCACGGACTTGTGTGCCACTCTGCATATCAAACTAAAAGGAGTTATGAGGGAGGCTTGTAAGAGCCCTTTCAGGTTCTACCTCGTTGAAACAGAAGATAAGTCATTCTTCTTAAGAACAAAGGTAAAGTACCAGCTTACTCTATACTTCGTTATATTCTAATTTTTAGTTTAATAGTAATAAAATTTTATGCTTAAAAAATGGTACGGGATGTGATTTAGGTTTTAATCTTCAGTTTTTGTTTACTACATGGCAGGTGTTATCAGTAACTCAGAGGGAACATAAATTCTAAGAGGACAAAAATGAAAAGCTAATGGTGAATCAAGACAAATGCTGCCCTCCCCCAAGTTAGGCTTTTACTATGATTACATCTATTTTCAATGAGCACATTTTTAGCATTCTTTTTTTTTTTAAAGAAAAATTATATTCCAGGGTTGGGGAGATGGCTCAGTTAGTAAAGTACTGACCATACAAGCATTAAAGCCTGAACACAGCACTCATACAAAAAGCTGTGCACGTGGCCTGTAATCTAAACACTGGGGAGACAAAGACTGGCAGGTCCCTGAAGCTTGCTATTCAGTCATTCTAGCTGAATAGGTTAGCTCTAGCTTTGGTGAGATACCCTATATCAAAGTGGTGGAGATCAATAGTAGACACTTGATGTCAATTCTGGCCGCATGTTCATACATAAAAATCACACACCAAAATGTCTTTTTCATTGGTGTATAGAATAGAGGAAAATGAGTAATGATAACTTCTAAAATGAAGGCATGTCTACCATATAACATTTTGTGAAAAGTAATCTTTGTACTAATTCAGACACACAATACAAAGGGCTTAGTGTTGCAGAGATAAAAGCATGAGGGGTGCCAAAAGACAAGGTATGTATGGGACACGGGATCAGAAGGGACAAGAGCCAAGCAGAGGGAAGACCTGATTAATACTACTGCGCATAGAGTATACTGCCAAGAGATGAATTGGGAGACATTATGAGCCATGCTAGAAAGGGGCTCTCCAAGATACCATATTTAGACTTCATCCTGAGGTTACTGGAAAGACTCATAATATTCTTAGAAATAGCAGGGATTGGAGAAGTGGCCCAGCAGTTAATACCGACCGTTCTTACAGAGGACCTGGAATGGGTTCCCATCACTTAAACAGTGTCTCATGACTGTTCATAGGCATCATCTTGTTTCTTTATTGATTGTATTAAAAAATATTGACAGTTTTTTTTACCATGTGGCCACTGTTTTTAATACAAAGTGCATGTTTGTACAAAGGTTACAACTTCTAATTGAACATATACTAAAATAAACATAACATGCATTCAAGAGCACAATGTTTGTTGGGTGTGGTGGCTGGCACCTGTAATCCCAGCACTTGGATGGTTGAGATGAGTGAATCCCAAAAGGTTTGAGGCCAGTGAAGTTACAGAGTAAGATCCTGTCTAAAGAAAACAAAAAACAGTACATGTTTTTTAAGCCTTGGGAACATCCTGAATAATTCTGGCAAGCCCTGAACTATTCTTTAGTGATGGGATATAGACCTGTTTGTAAGATGAGAAGGATCTGCAAACAGTGACAGCTCAATCTTCAGTATTTCAGTTGATTCTTTCCTAAAAGAATTTCTTCAAAAATTATGCTGACCTTTTGAGTGTAGGTGGGATAGTCAGAAGTTCATCTGTTTGGGTATTCAAGGTAGACAATGTAATACATTATAAAGACAATAAATGTTCTGAGCGGAGTATAATTGGGTGTGCAGAGTAGAATATAATTGGGTGTGCAATGGCAAGCCATAATCCTTCATGAGGAAGGATCACGTAAGAGTCGCAAGGGACCAGCGGTAGTGGCACACACCTTCAGTCCCAACACTTGGGAAGCAGAGACAGGCAGATATCTGAGCCCAAGGCCAACCTTGTCTACAAAGTAAGTTTCAGGACAACCAGGGCAACACAGAGAAACCTTTTCTGGGGACGAGGGGGGAGACAAACAAAAACCAAAGAGTCATAAGGGAGATTGGATTTAGGAAAATCTTTGATGCACATTCACCTTCCCAATGAAGCTACTCAAAGAGGTGCTCTGAGGGAAGGTCAGAACATGCAGTTCCTTACCAACATGCAGTTTATGTTATATGGATAGCCAAGGAACAATTAATTCTTCAGATTGGTTCCGATTAGTGATAGAGAAATGCACTGCTATGTTGCTAAAGTTCTAGCTACATAATGACATCATAGAGACAGCCAGCAACCCTGTCCTGTCTCCCTTGAAAGTCCTAGCTGCATATTACAATAATGACATTATAGAGACAGCCAGCAACCCTGTCCTGTCTCCCTTGAAAGTGAAAATTTATGCGAATTAGTTTAGACTTTTTAAAATCAGCCTTTGATATTTTGTAGTCATAAACTGCTTCATCATCAAATTAAACTTCTTGGGCTGTAGAGATGGCTCAGTAAGAGAAGGCACCAGCCACCAAGCCTGACAACCCTAAATTTGATCCTCCCAGGACCACATGATAGGAAAAAAACCAAATCCTGAAAGTTATCCCCTGACCATGGCATGTGTGTGTGTACCTACTTACATACATACACACTAATTTTATAACTAAAAATGAAGCTTAAATCCAGTTTATAGTAATATGTGCATGTGTTTATTTAGTAGTAAGACCAGTAGCTATGTTGCCTTGTAAATAGGATTTGCTTTTTTCATGTATTGTTAAATATTTTTGTTTGCTTTCTTTGAGATGTGCTGCTAAGTAGCAGTATAATGATCCTTCCTCAATCTCCAAGTGCTGAGATTGTATGCACTACCAGGCCTAGCTGGTGGCTTCTTTTTATATAAAAATAGTTGTACCTTGGTAGGCGTGATGGCACATGCCTTTATTCCCAGTACTTGAGAAGCATAGGCAACCGGATCTTTGTGAATTTGAAGCCAACCTGGTCTACGTTGTGCATTCCAGGGCATTCCAGCCAGGGTTTTTTCAGAGACCTTGTGTCAAGAAAGAAAGAAAAGAAAGGTCTGTACAAGTATCCTTTTTTTAGTAAAAGCTGTTTGTAAATCTTTCAGAGCATTCTAAAGAAAGGAGGCCATACAGAAGCGGAACTTCTAGATTTCTGTCAAGCCTTTCAAAGAGAGACTGAGACACTATTAGTTATCATCAAAAATGAAGACATAATATCACATTTGCATCAAGTAAGTTTGGAATCTCACAGTAAAAATATATTCTAGGCACTGAAATTGTTCTGTATTGTGATTCATTGCTGCATTCTGTACATTCTGTGTAGGGAGTAGCTGACATATACTTCCATTGGACCTTTACTGGGAATATAGTGGGGAATATAGTACAGTGTGGCATACTCATTTAGAATCACCCAGGTGTCTGTAGGGCAGGTTGATGCCATGTTCACTGAAAAAAATGTGAGCCAATGCTAAGTTTTCTCACTTGAAGAAATCTTTATTACTTGATGTCTGACTATTAAGAAATGCTTTAAAAGGACTTAGATTGGCTAGTTGATAAGAAATAATTACTTGTCACAAGAAGCGACTTGTGGACACAGGATAGTGACATGAGCTTTGTGGTATTGGCACCACCAGAATGAGTTTGTGTGACTTAACCTTTTATAGGTCCCCTGAACTTCAGACATGTTCTTTCATGAGCTATATCTAGCGCTCTTTTTAATTAATTTTGATGAGCTAATGGCTACTCATGAGGTGAGAACTGCTCTACGTGTGTGGCAGCATTGTCAGTGGTTCTGGCTGAAGTATTTACAGCTGCTCATGGTCCTTGAAATCTATGAGAATGTTAAATGTGCCTATATGTGTCTTTTTTCATGGAAGTCCTTTTATGTCTAACAGATTCCTTCTCTGCTGAAGCTGAAGCATTTCCCAAGTGTCATTTTTGCCGGGGTAGACACTCCTGAAGACATTCTGAATGATACCTACCAAGAGCTGTTTCGCTCAGGCGGCTTTGTGGTATCGGATGATGACATACTAGAAAATTTAACATTAGGTTTGTCTTTAATTTTGAAATCTAGGCATCTCAATTTCTCCTTACCCAGTGACACAAATACTGTTTCATCAAGAAGAAATTATCAACTCTAAAGAAATCATTTACCATATGTTGAAGGCTTATTTTGTGCCAATTGCTGCACCAAATCCTTTTAATGTAGTCATCCTTAACACTTGACAGATCAACACTATTTTAGGGCTTTGTGGGTTTTTTGGTTGGTTGATTGGTTTTTTTTTTTTTTTTTAGAATCAGTTCTCCATTTCTAATGGCACAGGGCCTAATATCTTAATATTAACAAAAAAACTTTTTTAAAAAAAAACAAAATGGCTTCCTGACCAGGCAGTGGTGGTGCACACCTTTAATCCTAGCACTCGGGAGTCAGAGGCAGGTGGATCTCTGAGTTTGAGGTCAGCCTGATCTACAAAGCAAGTTCTAGGACAGGCTCCAAAGCTACACAGAAAAACCCGTCTCGAAAAACCAGAAAAAAAAAAAAAGCCTTCCAAAAGTCATCCTGGTTAATACCTTGAACAGTCTAATGTAGAATTTACTTCTTTTTTTTTTAATATTTATTTATTTATTATGTATACAATATTCTGTCTGTGTGTATGCCTGCAGGCCAGAAGAGGGCACCAGACCCCATTACAGATGGTTGTGAGCCACCATGTGGTTGCTGGGAATTGAACTCAGGACCTTTGGAAGAGCAGGCAATGATCTTAACCTCTGAGCCATTTCTCCAGCCCCTAGAATTTGCTTCTTAAACCTGCCTTAACTCTGATCACATCAGGATAATTTGAATACCATTTTGCAATCAGCTTACCTTCATCAGCATAAATTCTTCATGGAAACTAGGTTAATAAAAATACATAACTTTTCTACTGCACTGGACTACTGCTTCTGTCTGTCATGTGGCTGGTTCAGAGCTTTAGCACAGGCCCCTTCACAGTTGTTTCCCATTATAGTGTGACTGGGTAGAACTGGTTTGAGGAGTCTCACAGGTTATGTGTTTCTGAGGCTGGACATTGCCTGGACATGGAAGAGGTGGAGATGTGGGTCTGATTGTTCCTAAGTGACAACTAATGGACCTTGCATGAATAAAAACTAAGACACATCTTCTCTTTGCTAAACTTATTCTACAGTTCAACTGAAGGAAATTGTCAAAATCCTGGAAAAACTAAATGAAAATGGAAGATGGAAGTGGCTGCTTCACTACAGAGAGAATAAAAAGCTCAAGGAAGATGTCAGGTATGTACATGTGGAGAAAGGTGCAAATACCCTAGTCCCAGTTTTCCATGTGCCTTAGATTATGTGTAACTCAAGCACCACAGCTACAAGAACGGTGTCAGAGTGAATATTAAAGCTTGGCTTCCTAAGATTTAGGTCTGCTGGATAGCTTTGGGATTTGTTTTTTGTAATAGGGCATCCAGTGAGAGTTGTATCTACAGCAACATCAGCAGCTAAGTCAGGCTCTGCTGCATATGCAAAAATATGGTGAAATGTGAGCTTGGTGCTGGTGCTTTTTTTGGCTATTGATTCTTATTTTGAGTTGTCAGGGTATTGGATTTAAACAGTAGGCAGGTTGCTATAAATCTAAAGCAGTGATTTGTTGTTTTGATTGCTTTTAGAAAGTTTTTTGCAGCCCAATCAGTGTTCCTTCCTCTCCTCAGTCCCTCCCCAACCCCCACCCACAACACACACATCTTCTCTTCAGAAAAGTGCAGGCCTTCCAGCCAGAGCATATCAAGTTAAAGCAGTGATCTGTGTGTGTGGTTTGTGTGGGTTACACACTTGTTTGCAGGAGCCTGGCAGTCTGTCAGGTGTTTTCTATCACTGCCCATCTTATTTCTTAAGAGAAGGTCTCACTGAATCTGGAACTCATGGATTGAACTTGGCTGGTTGGCTGGCCAGTGAGCCTGCCCTCACCTCCCTGTGTTGGAGTTACAGATATGTGCCACCACACCTGGCTTTTTACATGGATGCTAGGGGTCTAAACTCAAGTCCTCATGCATGTCCACATACTGACCTCATACTGACC
The DNA here is from genome assembly GCF_037038515.1 of Microtus pennsylvanicus. NCBI lineage: Eukaryota > Metazoa > Chordata > Mammalia > Rodentia > Cricetidae > Microtus > Microtus pennsylvanicus. Next base: position 121,828,998 of record NC_134582.1, read on the forward strand.
ACATCACATCCCCAGCATCAAAGCAGGGATTTTTTTAAAAAAAGAAAATTAGTTGATTTGGTTCAAGAGACTTGGAGTCTATAAGAGTTTCTGCACATTCAAAGTGTGACTCCAAATTCTCTGCGAACAGTAGGAAACAAGTAGATAAAAGATAAAAGGCACCAGATACTAGATACTGTACATACCAAGAAAACAAACCTGAACATGAGCACATTACTAGTTCCAGACTTTGAACGCTAAATTATTGAATACTTTTAACACTGCTTTCTTCAGACACTAGGAGCAAGTATATTGTGTGAGTGTAGAAATAGCAGTTAGCAACACTTGCTGCTCCATCAAGAGTTTGGATATTAGCACCTGTATTCGGTGACTCACAACCATCTGTAACTCTAGCCCCAAAGGATCCAGTGCCCTGTTCTGGCCTCTATGGGCACCTGCACATCCATGTCACTTACATTGACCTGCAGGTGCATACAGACACATAGATTATAGACAGAATAAAATTTGAGGTTTTTCCTTGGGGCAGGAGCTAGCCAAGATAAGGCTCACTAACAAGGTAGGGATAGTGAACCAAGCAAACCTGACTGGAGGGTATGGCCAGGAACTCATAGAAGATCTTGCTAACCAGCTTTTTAAAAGATGGTGTATTATTGGTGTCTTGCCTGTATGTATGTACGATATGCATGCAGTGCCCCCGGAAGACAGAAGAGGGCATTAGATTCCCTCAAAGGTGGGAGCCACCATATGGGTACTGGATCAGACCAGTGCTCTTAATAGCGAAGCTCTTCATCCCCTGCTAACCATTATTTTAGAGGAAAGGCAGCAATACTAATCATGTATTAAACTGCCAGGTACACACCTATAGGTAAATAAATTTAAAGAACTAAAGAGATTTTTCTCTAGGAGGAAAAAAAAGGAAAAGTAAGATTTTATAGAGATAAAAAATTAAGAAAAGGGCTGGAGAGATGGCTCAGCGGTTAAGAGCACTGGCTGCTCTTCCAGAGGTCCTGAGTTCAATTCCCAGCAACCACATGGTGGCTCCCAACCATCTGTACTGAGATCTGGCGCCCTCTTCTGGCATGTGGGCATACATGGAGGCAGAATGTTGTATATATAATAAATAAATCTTTAAAAAAAAATTAAGAAAAGTCTGGCTACTCCTTAGTTTCACTGAGATTGGTTATCTGGCCACAAAATTTAAGTATGAAACATAAATTAGACCAGTTGCTGTCAGATATAGCAGCAGAGTCTAATCCCAGCACTAAGGGCAGAAACAGGGAAATCTCTGGATGACAGTAATAAGCCAATAGGAACTATGGAGCAAGACCATTACGTCACTCCTAAGGAAGATTTGTTGGTTTACATGTTAGTGCAAATGTCCACTAAGATCAGTGAGAAAGCATAGTTCTAATTGTGTAACTGCCTAAGAACTTTAAAGGACCTTTAGTTATCGGTGAAGTAGCAGTAACTACATGGGTTGTGTTTGTCCCAAGGTTACAGTCTATATTTTCAAAGGAGTTCATTATTGTTGTAAAGTTTAGAGGCAATTAATCAGGACAGTGCATACATATTGGCCATTATGCCATGAAAAAGAACATCAAGAAAAAAGGGGCAGGCTCTTTGAGCAAGTGTTGTTTTAATATAAGTAGCTAAACTGAAAGCAAAGAGCAAAAGTCTTAGTAGTTGAGAGGTGAAGTTCAATTCCCAGCATCCACATTGGGTGGCTCACAACTGCCCATAACTCCAGATTCAGAGTCTCAGACACTCTTTTGGACTCTTAGGGTGCACATTCTTTCACAGATACACAATTTAAAATCTTTTTCTTTTCAATGAAAGCAAGAAAAGCTAACATTTCTTTCTCTTTTCCAGGGTAGATTCAATCGCGCATAAAAAGAACTTAATTCTGAAATCATACCAGAGTGTAAATATCATTGAATTGCTTCATTATCACAACTGTGACTCTCCATCACCGACAAAAGCTGAAATTTTGAAATGTTTGCTAAACCTGCAAATTCAGCATATCAGTGCCAGGTTTGCTGTCTTCCTAACAGGTAAATTTAATCTGAGTTCTAATCTTCATTTCTCAGTATATGCTAACACAGGACGGCTCTAGAAATATCCTTTCTGAGTAGTTATTGAATGCCTTAGATACATGTGGGATTACCCACTGCTATTAGTGCCGTGTATGTTTTGACAGATACCCAGAACCAGAGGATGCTTGTTCTAGTTAATAGTCCTCTAATATTATTAGGTCCTACAAAGTACATGTTTTTTTTTTCACAATTTCTATGAGCCTTAGTTGCCACCTGGTTTACTGAAAACAGTACCGTGTCCATTATGCCCCTTCCCTCCTCATTCTACTACCATATGTCTTAGTGTTTCTCATTCTAGTGAATTCTGCTACCTCAAAAAAAATGGGAATACTGGCTTTTTGTCACAGTTTTTCTTCTTTACAGACAAGCACACGGCATCCCCAGAAGTCTTTGAAAATAGTGGAATCCTTGTTACAGATGTAAACTACTTTACTGAAAATATACAAAATATAGCAGCTCCATTTAGGAGTAGCTACTGGTAAGAACTTTTTTTAAAATTTCCAGAGTAAGCTGGAATTACTGACAGCAAACACTGCCATTGAGGGAAGGAATGTTTAAAATGGCTCTTTAAATTCAAAAGGTTTTTTTGGTTGGTTGGGTTTGTTTTTTAGTTTTTGTTTTTCGAGACAGGGTCTCTCTGTAGCTCTGGAGCCTGTCCTGGAACTAGCTCTTGTAGATCAGGCTGGCTTCGAACTCAAAGATTTACCTGTCTCTGCCTCCTGCTGGGATTAAAGACACAGGTCACCACTGCCTGGCCTGTTTTCTATTTCAGTTTACTTGCAGCCAGCCTGGGTTGACAGGGGAGACAGTAAAATGAATGTATAGTTGTCCCAGTTATGAGTATTTCTTAGTCATTTATCATACCAATTTTGTGTTTCTACAGGTGATTTAAACTACATTTTGGAGTTGAGGCTAGGCATGGAAGATGCCAACAATAAATTAGTATTTTCTTGTGTCTGAAAAACTTCAAATACATACAAACAATCCTCATCTGAAAAAAATCCATGTTTCGTTTTTATACTTTGCTAGAATGTCGCATTTATCAGACCATAGTTGCCATTAGCTTTGGGTTACAATGTTGAGTACTGTTGTAAAATTTTCATTCTAAATATAATGCCTTCAAAACTATTGAGCTTAATATTAAAATTGAGACCTTCATATGTTTACCTAGCTAAAGTAAAATCTATTTTAACAAATAGCCATTTTTGCGTGTGGTTAGAGGCTTATGAAGTGCATGTTTCAGAGGTTTTACCACATTGTAAAAAAGTATAATCTGTAATGGTTTTGTTTGCTATTGCCTAAGAAACACTACAAAGAGAAAAACCATGTTTTTCGTAAATGACAAATTTATACACTTTTCCACTTACTCGGGTTTTTTTTTTAATGCTGCACTACAAAAAAAATCAATCTGAGGAAGAAATTATTTATGATATTAGAACTTTCTTAAGTCTTTAAAATATACACAAGAAACCATTTGTATATTATCTATTTGGAACAAAGGATTTTATACATAGTTTGGGGTTGGGTTGGTTGTTTTTTTTTTTTTAATTTTTTTTTAAATAAAGAATTAAAATGCTGTTGTTTGTGTAGTGATTCAATCTGTGTATAGTCTTTAGCAAGGCTTAGGCCTTTTATAAGAAGAATCCTACTACAATGAGCCTGGTACTACATTAAGAATAAAATGTAACTAGTCATAATGAAGCCAGGAAATGGCTCCCATCCAAACCTATGAGGTAATAGTAGTAATACCCTCAGCTCTCCTGAAGGCAGTGCACAACACTTGTGTTGTTTACAAGCAGGACACAGACAATATGGAGGACAGTGGTTTCCAGAGTTTGGCTTTATTTTGCAGTACAGAAATCATTTGGAGCCATTTTGAGACAGACATCATTGAAATCAAGGCTCTGTCAAATCAATACTGCATTGCAGCTTGGTCCATTGAAGAAGCCATACCTGGGATAAAAGGTGCTTCTATATTTTACCTGCTTACCGTAAGATTCCTTTCCCCTTCTCAGCAATTGTAGTAGGTTAAAATACCACATACTAGCTTCCTCCAAACAACTCGCTAAGTCTGAAGTTTGGTTAGAAGTTTATGCCCACATAAAACATGTGGGTCAACTATTTGGGCCCTGCTTTAATACAAAGTAGAGAAAACAATGTTTTCCCAAACCAAAGGATATTCAATTAGACTTCCAATATCAGGATGGCACAAAATGTATAGATCCAGCTCTTGAGCAGAGGCACACAATTGCAAAGGCTACACTGATTAAAAGATACAAGTACTGTATCAAGTTCTCTATCAGTATCAATATTTGTTTAGATCAGCTCCTTCACTAGAAAAAAAGCCAGTCTGGTTAAACTGAACAGAACCAACCAATTCTGACTAGCCATTCCATGAAAACAAGTTAATACATGATATTAGAAAAGTGAAGGGGAGAAGTATTCACTGGTATAGCACTCTTCAATCTCCATTTTGATCATAAAAGCAGGGCTTACAATGTTGATTTCATACAATACACATTATTTGCCAAATTTTGTTTGTCCTAATTACATAATATGTACTGCTGTTAGTCTTCTCCATAAATGTCATTCTTCTTGCGCTTCATTTCTTCAAAGTCAAACTCAGATCCTGTCATTCTCTTATAGATATCTTTAATGTCATCACAGGTTGTCTCAAAGTGAGTGGTAGCATCATATGCACGGGAAATAAAGATCTGGAATTAAGAATTATAGAAGACTTCAGACTATTTAGGGATGCTCCCCAATAAAAACTGGTAACATCTTTTTCAGATCATCACACTCACCTGGCTCTCTGATCCCAAATCTTTAGGTACAAAGAGGTCACTGATGCTGACAAATCTATATGGGGAGAAACAGACCAACATCACTGCTTTGCTTTGAAAGCATAAGACTGATAAGGGCAAGGCATTCTAGGGATTCATAGCAGCCAATGGCTGGCCTGTCTTGTTCCCAGAATTACCTGACCATGAAGCAGACACCAACACTTCAGTTTTAGTTGACAATGAACACAATACTCACTTCTGTTCAATTGGTTCCAAGAGCTCCAAAGCTGGTCTGATTTCTTTCTCTGGTTCCTTGGTCTCCACAGTTGTACTTACAATGGCAATATATTTGCCCTGTGCTGCCACATTGTGTGCAAAGGAGATCATACAAACATAGATATCTAAAAGCAAAAAATAACACACACTCTGGTGTTTGTAAACTTTGGGCAAAAGTACACTCAAGTATCACATGGTTTCACTTTGTTATAAATTAAAATTACTTCAAACAGGCTCTTGTCTAAACTTATTATAAACAGAAATAAACTAAGTCTTGGTACAAATATTTACTAACTGAAATTTCTCTTAACCACATAATCTGGATCTAAAATCGATTCATACATTGAAGGATTGGTCCTCTGCTGATGGTGTTTTTGACAGATGAATGGGTTGGTGAGTGCCAATTTCATCAATCCATTGATGAGTTCAGAGCTGAATAATGAATGGGCTGTTAGGAAATAGGATCTATCTAGCACAGTGCTTTTCAGCTTTCCTAATGCTGCAACCCTTTAATACAGTTCCTAATATTGTGACTCCTAGCCATAAAATTATTATTTTATTACTATTTTTTGGATTTTTTTCTTGTTGGTTTATTTGGGGTTCTGAGACAGGTTTTTTTTTTTTCTAACAGTCCTGGCTGTCCTGGAACTTGTTTTGTAGACAAGGCTGGCCGTGAACTCAGAGATCTGAATGCCTCTGCCTACAGAATTCTGGGATTAAAGGCATGCATACCACTGCCCAGCCATAAAATTATTTTCATTGCTACTTCATAGCTGTAATTTTGCTAGTTAGGAATCATAATGTCAATATATAATATGCAGGATATCTGATATCCCTGTGAGAGGGTTGTTAGACTCCCCACAAACCCTAAATTCAGAACCTCTCTAGCATGTCTATGAAAGGGTATAAACTTGTACCCAAGACCCTTTTATACTTGCTGTCTTTGCTGCCCTAGTTTGCATGACCTAAGCAGATTTCGCTGCCACATACTCCCACTGTCATAATACTCTGCCTTCAACACAACTGAGTAAACTGACTACATTGACAGCATGAGCCAAAATCTTTCCTTTGACAGGGCAGTTTCCCCATGGAAAAGCTCGCTGAAACTAAGAGAGTGATGATCTATGTGACCGTGAACTACTAAACCTGGAGATAAACTCTGCACTAGACCAAATTTTAGATTTGGCCAAGACCAAATCTAAAAAATCTTATTAGCTGGATGTGGAAGCATATATGGTGAGTTCAAGGCCAGACTGTCTCAAAAAAATATAACATGAAAAACAAGAGATTTTCTGCTGCTCTACACTCTGTATTTGGAAAGGTTTTGAATAGTTATGAGGCTTTTAAGTACAAATTTCCGGTGGCTGGAGAGATGGCTCAGAGGAATAGAGCACTGGCTGCTCTTCCAGAGGTCCTGAGTTCAATTCCCAGCAACCATGTGGTGGCTCACAACCATCTGTAATAAGATCTGGTGTCCTCTTCTGTACTGCAGGATACATGAAGGAAGAAACCTATATACATAATAAATAAAAATATTTAAAAAAAATTAAGTACAGATTTCCTCATTTACTTATTGGAAAATTGATACAGATTACCACATCTAACCTCTATTCTAAGTATAATTTTAAATGTAGAAATAATTTTTGGAATTTTTAAGTTCTTCCTGGGTCTAAGTATCTGCTTCAGAATCACTTTAAAAAATGTGTATCTTTTTCTAGTGAAAATATTCTGTGGTGTGGTTTTCTTATGGGAAAGGGGGAAAAAATCATAATACTGAAAACTCAGTGAAACCTGAGATGTGGGGCTTCTAGCTAAAAATAAAACAGTTGAAAAATCACTGGTTATATCAAAATTTGAATTGCAATTTTAGACCAAGTCCTGACTTGAATCACAGAAATAAACAGTTTCTAGCACATTGCTAAAACAAACACAATCATTAGAACCACGATATAGAATCAGCTCAAACACAGTGATGTGAGTTGAATAAATGAAGGCTGGAAGCTTGAAAGAGTCCATCTATGTAGTATGTTCATTCTAGCCGTAAAGCCAAGATTCAAGGCAATAGGTACCAGGCTGACATTTCAGTGCACTGCTGCTAGAAGGACCACATTCGGCTTCCCAGGTCTGCTTCCAATAACAAACTAAAGTCTCTACTAAAGTAAGGAGTAAAGCCAGGAATATCAGTGAAAACACTAAGAAATCTCACAATTCTACCCTCACTGGCTGTTTTCCAAAACTCACCTGACTTGCGGTTGACTTGGTTCTGTGGAATGATGATCTGGCAGGAATTGGCATCATTGGTGTTCTTGATAGGGTGGCTAAGGATACAAATCACTCTGATTACCTGGCCCACTTTTTCAACCCGATCTTTTACGTAGCTGGGGTCGCAGATGAGCTGCTTACAGCGAGCAATCTGTAACAAACCATTTAAAGGAATATTTTTTTAAAGATTTATTTATTATGTAAACAGAGTTTTGCCTGCATGTGCAGAAGAGGGCACTAGATCTCATTATAGATGGTTGTTGCTGGGAATTGAACTCAGGACATTTGGAAGAACAGTCAGTGCTCTTAACCTCTGAGCCATCTCTCCAGCCCTTAAAGGAATATTATAAAGAAGAAATCAAAACATGGCGTATGTCCCACATTCATGTATTAGAAGGTTAAGCTCTTTAAATCAATCCTAAAGTGGATATTGAATTTTTTTAAAAACAATTTATTTAACATTTTTTATGTGCATTGGTGTGAAGGTACAAGATCCCCTGGAATTGGGAGTTACAGACAGTTTTGAGCTGCCATGTGCTAGGAATTGAACCCGGATTAAGCCGGTGTTAAGCCATCTCTCCAACCCCATGGATATTAAATCTGAATTCATTAGTAACTAAAACCAATTGAAAAAAGAACACAGGAGGATTCTACTAAAAAACTACAGCAGTCAGTATGGTATGGTACCTGGTACTAGCACAAAGACAGATACAGAGGCCAAAGGAACTGAGACAAGAAGCCAGAAGTAAATCTCCATACTTTAAGTGATTTGGGGGAAAAAAAAATATGGGATAAGGAAAATCTTAAAAACTTGTGCAACATACCTATAATCTGAGCACTGAGGTGCAGAGGTAGGATATACACAGAGTTTAGGTGAGTGAGGGCTAAAACATTTTTTTAACACAGAATCACAAACTGAATTTCATGAAAAGTTAAAATTTGTGTGTATCAGCAAGTATTAAACTCATAATGCAGCTAAAAACAAAAGGAAACGTATGCCTTTAATCCCAGCACTCGGGAGGCAGAGGCAAGCAGATCTCTGTGCATTCAAGGCCAGTCTGGTCTACAAGAGCTAGTTCTACGAAAGGTACCAAAGCTACAGAGAAACCTTGTCTGAAAAAAAAAAGTAAAAAAAGGAAACATAATGACATAATGAGAAGAAATATTTGCAAGTACTATATCTGATAAGGGATTAATAGCCAAAATATATCAAGAATTAGAAGAACTCAGCAACTTAAAAAAAGACCTAATTAAAAAAATAGGCAGTGGTGGCATATGCCCTTTAATCCCAGCACTCAGAGGCAGGTGGACCTTGAGATCAAGACCATCCTGGTCTACAGAGTAAGTTCCAGGTCAGCCATAAATAAATAAACAAATAAATAAATAAATGGGGGGTCTATAAAGAATTTGAAAAACCATTTATGTGTGTGTGTCCCCAGGATATACTATCAATGTCCACACCACATTAAGTATTTAGCAGATGAAACATTTTATTCACAGAAAGAAGAGTTACTTACCTCTCCTTCAGATTTTACACCAATCACTTTTCCATTTTGCACAATGATTTCTTCAATTGGTTTATTCAACATGTAGGTACCTCCATATATAGCACTTAACCTAAAAAAAAATTTTATCAGTTATAATTCACAATTATTTGAATTGTTAAAATCTTCCTTCTTAAATCTAAATAAATTATAGTACCTACGAATTAAAGGTACGAGGCCATAAACAAAGACATGAAAATATGAGGAAAAACTATTGGAAAGAAAGGGTTAGAGAGCGGCAGAAAAGAACACATATAGGGGCCAAATAAAGAGAAAAGTATGGATGAGTGTAGACAAAAATGAAATTATGTCATTTATATAAAAAAAGATGAATCCGGAAATCATGTTACGCAAAATAGAGACTTAAAAAAACAAATCACAATTTTTCTCACAGGACTTAGATATGAATAAATTTTCTCTACATATTTATAATATATAAAGTAATATATTAAAAAATATACATATACACATAAATGTATGGCATAAAGTTGAAGGGGGTTCTATGTGGAAGAAGAGGCTTGAAAGAGCAAGTAAGTAAAGAACAAGGGAAATTAATGGAAGACTAAAGAGTAAAATACCTCATTTTTTTTCATATAAAAATAAAGATATAACTACACATATAATAGTAGAAGTCTTGGCTAACATACAGGAAAGCCCTGGGATGAATCCCCAGTGCTAGATAAAAAAAGCAGGCAGAAAAAGTGATAAAATTTATGACAAATATACAGCACCCAAAATAAGACAAAAAAAAGAACATTCCAAAAGAGAGCCAAATGAGCAGAGCCTCATTATCTGAGGGAGTGGTGCAATGCCAAGGACTCAACACACAAGAGACTGGTGCTCTGCAGCCAAAGGAAAAATTGACCAAATAGCAGAATAAATAATGACCTAAAGCTCTGGATGGGCTCTTTTTTTTTTTTAATTTATTTATTTATTAAGGATTTCTGCCTCCTCCCCACAACCGCCTCCCATTCCCTCCCCCTCCCCCGATCAAGTCACCCTCCCTCATCTGCTCGAAGAGCAATCAGGGTTCCCTGACCTGTGGGAAGCCCAAGGACCGCCCACCTCTATCCAGGTCTCGTAAGGTGAGCATCCAGACTGCCTAGGCTCCCCCAAAGCCAGTACGTGCAGTAGGATCAAAAACCCACTGCGATTGTTCTTGAGTTCCCATTCTTCCTCATTGTCCGCTATGTTCAGCTAGTCCAAATTTATCCCAGGCTTTTCAGACCCAGGCCAGCTGGCCTTGGTGAGTTCCCGATAGAACATCCCCATTGTCTCAGTGACCCTCGCGGTTTTCAAACAGGAAGAAAACCTGAAAGCCAGATCTCTGACAGAAGAGAATAAAGAAAGAAAGAACAGCCACTTTCTCATTCAAGCCAAAATCTGCCATGGAGAAAGCTATTTCCAATGTGCTAAATGAAAACAGGTTACAACCAACAAAGTCCTTCAAAAAGAAGGCAAAATATTTTCAAATAAACAAAAGCTAGGCTGAGGTTGTAGAAGTCGTACAAGGCTCAGCATGGAAAACTGGTTGCAGGCAAGGCTGATACTGAGTTTGACCCCTTGAGCCCACATGGTGGAAGGAGAGAACTGACTAGCAAGTTGTCCTCTGCTCCACAGGGAAGATGTTTGACACCCATGTTTTGGTATTGATTTTGTTTTGTTTTGTTTTGGTTTTTTTAAAGACAGGGTTTCTTTGTTTAGCTCTGGCTGTCCTGGAACTGGCTCTGTAGACCAAGGTGGCCTTGAACTCACCTGTCTCTGCCTCAGCCTCACCAGTGCTGGGATTAAAGGCATACACTACCACCACTAAACTTAAAACATTTTAAAAGACAAAATTATGATGTGGCATAACCTACCCACTTAGGTGTTAAAAACATAGATTCAACTCAATCTCCACTGCTGGGGGGAAAAGTATATTAAAAATAAAGATGGAGACAGGTGGTAGTGGCACATACTTTTAATCTCAGCACTCGGGGAGGCAGGGGCAGGCGGATCTCAGTGAGCTCAAGGCCAACCTGGTCTACAAGAACTAGTTCCAGGACAGTCTCCAGAGCTAAAGAGACCCTGTCTCAAAAAACCAAAACAAACAAACAAATTAATTAATTAATTAAAAAATACAGGTGGTAGACAGAGGCAAGCATATCTCTTAAGAGCTCAAATCCAGCCGGGTCTACATAACAAGCTCCAGGATGGCAAGGGCTATAGAGAGACATCGTCTCAAACACCAAAAAACCAAACCAACAAAAGCCAATAAATAGGGTCAGAGAGATGGCTCATCAGGTAAAGACACCTGCTATAAGGGATATCTGAGTTCAGGTCACAGGATTCACTAAGTAGGAAAGAGCAGACATACATGTACACACACTCAATTAATAAATGTAATAATGTCAACAAACAGTACCAAATATGACATAAGGAATAAGTAAAACTCTCACTGCTGAGTATAGAAAAATGGCACAAGTGTTAGAAAAAACAGCAGTTCACACAGTCAGCAATATCAGATGTACACAAAACTATTGAGAATAGCTTCATTTGTAATAGTCCCAAACTGGAAACCTAGACATTCACCAAGAAGTGAGAGATGAATGATACTCATGTAACACTGTGACTTTAGGGAAAAAAAGTGGCATACACCTTTTATCCCAGCACTTGGGAGGCAAAGGCAGGTAGATCTCTGTGAGTTTGGGTTCGGTCTGGTCTACAAGTTCTACAAAGTGAGTTCCAGGACAACCAAGGCTACACAGAGAAACACTCTCAAAAAACAAAAACAAACAAAAAAACAAAACAAACCCGGAAGTCAGAAATGGATGAGCATAGACCATATTTTTCGATGGGGAAGGGACTAGTTTGTGGGGAAAAGAAACCATTTTTATCTTGGTTGGAATTGTGACAAAACAGGTCTTCTCAAACTGCATTTCATTTTATTGAAGCTATGTGTTTCACTGTGCATAAATCTTATTTTAATTAAAAAAAAAATCTCAGCCAGGTAGTGTTGATGCACACATTTAACCCCAGCACTCAGGAGGCAGAGGCAGAAGAATCTCTGAGTTTGAGGCCAATCTGATCTCTAGAGCGAGTTCCAGGACAGCCAATGCTACATAGAGAAACACTATCTCAAAAAAAAAACACCAAACTAATATTAATAGCCGAACGGTGGCAGCATATGCCAGCACTCGGGAAGCAAAGGCAGGTGGATCTCTGTGAGTTCGATGCCAGCCAGGTCTACAAGAGCTAGTTCCAGACAAGCTCTAAAACTACAGCGAAACCTTGTCTCGAAAATCCAAATAATAATAATAAACATAAAACAAATAGCATCTCATTATTCAGAGACATTTTTCCACTTTCAGTAGGCAGGATGAAGTCTAGGATCAGCAGGGCTATAGCTAATGGGTTAAACAGATGCTCACCTTGCAAATCCTTGCGGCAATTCTCCAAGGCCATAGAGTGGATAAAGGTATGGGCTTTTACCATATCTTGCCAAAGACTCACTGTAAAGTTTAATTCTATTAATGGTATCACAACATGGCTGATCCAAGTAGCTGGGGAAAAGTAAAAGAAAATTAGAAAAAAAGTACTTTATTTTAAACTCTTTTTCTGAAGCAATCCCACTACCCTCTTATTTCTCTAAAATGCCCTAACGCTAATTTGAAACTAGAACTTCTTTCACAAGGCCACACAACAGCATATAAGTCCTAAAGCCTCCATCTGGAAAATTGGAGATTCATTTGAGAATTTCAAGAAAAATATAAATCTGAAAACCAAGAGTTTCTCACTGGAATCTTCACTCTCACTCCGTTGTTGATATTCTCTAATAAATGTAAGTTGACTAGAAATTGAAGCGCTTGGAATTATCTATAATATAGACTAGGAACTGCAACATTGCCTAAATCCACTCATGGTAAAACAGACCTCACTGTTAGCAAGTATTTCACAGCCACCAATGAGATTCATTAGCCTACTTACTCATCTGTTCTGTACAGTGCAAGAGAATGGCCAGTAAAGTCTATAACATCTTGGCCCAAATCAAACTTCTTATACAGATCTCTCATTGAGGTCTTCTTAGGATCAACACCCTCAAAAGTTCTAGGATCTTTTTCATCAAAGTTGGCAACATAAACTAGGAATTTCCTGAAGCGGCGTTTTTCAAATAGTCCCATTAAGCCTGAAAAATATTTTTTCAAATAACACATACTCACAATAGGACACTGAGAAGTAAAAATATAAACAGACCCTTTAAACATCAATGTCATGACTGGACAAATATAATTTGTGTAAAATGAAATCTAGTCAACATGGTTTTCAGGGGCACAACACTTTAATACAGATCATTCATAAAGTCTTCAATTTACCACACAAATTCAGGTAACTAGTACATAATTGGAGAAGTTGAAACTTGGAAGAAAAATTGTTTCAAAAGCATCTATATCAGCATTCTTCCTCTAATAATGCCAATCTGTAACTAAGCCAGTTCCCAAAATTATGAAAGCTGTTCCTTTCCCCTCTTCTAAATGTTATGACACTCTTAGACCTAACGGGAAAAAGACGCAGAAGACACCAAGGAAGAATTATCAGCAGCTACCTTTAGGAGCTGACTACACTGTAGGTCATTTACTTTGATGAAATCTTAAACAATCAGTGCGCTGCTCTACACACTTTTTAAAAACGGCTATAAGCAGGGCCAAAGACATGGTTCAGCAGTTAGGAGCACTTGCTGCTCTTGCAGAGGATTCAGGTTCAGTTCCAAGCACCCCCATAGTGGCTCACCAACCATCTGTAATGCCTGCACCTTCTGGCCTCCATGGGCACTAGGTAAGCATGTGGTTTACACATATATACAGGCAAATCATCATACAAAATAAGAATGAAATATCTTTAAAAGAAATTCACTGGCAATGGTGGGACATATCTTGTCTAAAAATAGTAAATTAATATTTAAAAAAAAACGTGTGTGCAGAGAGAGAGACAGACAGAGAGAGACAAAGAGAAACAGAGAAAGAGGAACAGAGAGAGGGAGACAGAAACATAGAAAGCAGTATGTAAACTCCAAGCTCTTTCTTAGTCGGTACTCCTATAATAACATACAGCTGGTAGTAAGATAAAGCTGAGTTCCCCTCCTCTCCTAAACAGAATAGAACATTAAAGGTAACTAATGTATGCCTAAGTGCCTAAACAGTGCCTGGAAATTTCCAGTGCACATAACTGGAAATCAATAACTATTTTTTGACCAGATAAATGGGTTTCTGAGACTCCTTTTCACAATAAAAACCTCATCATTCTGATAAATAAAATGAGAATTACTTACTAGATGCCAGGGCTTCTGCTTCAGTGGAAGGAACCTTGTAGATTTTCCCCCCCTTATACACAAAGCTCCCTTCAATCACTTTGAAATCCATATAGCGAGTGACCTCCGTGTAAAGCAGCATCTTCACCAACTGACCTAGAAAGTCACATAATACAAGCTGTCACACAAACCTTACTACCAATAAAAATTAGCAGAAACTGCTACCAAAGGTACCCATTTTTTTCCCTAACATTGTATAACAACTCTTACCAAGAAGCCCCCAAAGCAACACTTTCAATGGTGCGACTAGAACACACACCTCAAGCACATGTTTAAGCTTAATGTTTACAACTCCTAAGCTAATGAAGCTCACCAGCTTGGGTCTGCAAAGGCCATGAAATGTGTGCTAGCAGTGAGAAGCGGCCTGTTTTCCTGCACATGGATTCAGGCTACTTTACTGTTCTACATCATAGACAATTCCAAATATTGCAATTTCTAAGTCAACTTATATTTGAGAATATCAACATCAGATAGAGAAAGGACTACAATTAGGAATATCACTGCCTAAAAGCCAAAGGAGGGGTATGGGCCCAAATCAGACCAGAATCCTTTTAAAGCTCATAGTCACATCTTTGTTCAAGTCAGGGCTTGGGAACATAATTCATTTGTCTAGTATGTATGCAATCCTGTATTCAAACTCCAGAACCAAAAAAAAAAAAAAATTATGAAATAAAGTATGAAGAGATACTTACGCAGCAAATATTAAAGTACATTGAACAATTCTATTACATTGAACAATTCTATTAACTGGCCCCAATATTAAGATTCATTACTAAGAATTTAATACAGCTGGACATGGCACACCAATCTAACTCAGAAAGCTGAAGAAGGATTGATTCAGTGTTCCATGTCATCTGGGCTACACTGAAGACCATGTTTCAAAACAACAACAAAGTGCAAGAGTTCAATAGAATAAAAATTCAAATCAAAATGAAAACAATGAAAGCCCTCTTTGAAAGGGTACAAGTTTTTTGTTGTTATTGTTGTTTTTTGAGATAGGATTTCTCTGTGTAGCTTTGGAGCCTGTTTTAGAACTAACTCTGTAGACCAGGCCGGACTCAAACTCACAACGACCTGCCTGCCTCTGCTTCGAAACAAACAAACAAACAAACAAACAAACAAATCACTAAAAGCAAATGCTGATATTCTTATAATCTAGTGGTAAAAAGAAAATAATAAGCATATTAAACATAGTAAGATCCCAATAAAAACTAAACCGAAAAGACCAATGAATGTTTTGTACAGAAAACACATGCCACAGAATCATGCAGCAAAGTCACAGATTACCAAGGCTGCTCCTGTGTCTTTAGAACTCTAAGGAATTCACTGCAAGAACACAACTTCACAGAAAATATGCCAATTCACCAATAAGCATAACATTTAAAAGATATTCCAGTCCTCTAAAAAATTAGTGACTAGGTATTCTCAAAAGCTTGCACACTAGAAAAATCTTTAAAAGACCATTTAAGACTCAGGTTCACAGGCAGGCGGTGGTAACACACGCCTTTAATCGGGAGGCAGAGGCAGGTGGATCTCTGTGAGTTCGAGGCAAGCCTGGTCTACAGAGCAAGTTCCAGGAGAGTCAGATGTTACATAGAGAAACCCTGTCTCAAAAAACAAAGCAAAACAAAAATGACTCAGGTTCTTCTAGCTCACTGCCTATAAATTAAGAAGAAGGTCTCTCACAGGTACTTACAATGGTATTATATTTAGAATTTTAGTTTGTACAATACCACACCAGAATTGCAACAAATGTTTTTGTGTGAAATGCCTATAATATTTTACAAAATTTATACATATATTACAAAATCTTCAATTTTGGTACACACTGTGCCACATCATAACTTTCTTTCCAGAGCTATCTACTATATCCCCTTTTCTCCATTCTTAATTTGACACCAGACCTTTTAATGGAACATATTACCAAACATACTGTTAACATTAACAAATTGCCCAGGGCCTTAGACCTGGGATAATATTCTCTACTTCCAAACCAGATTCTAGACACTGCCATAAATGATATTACAGTTCTTTACCATTGGCCATAAGGAACTTGGGAATTAAGTCAACATTCCAGTCTCGTCCTCTCCCCATTGATGCTGGTGGTTGTCCTGGTAACTTAAATCTTTTGTATAACTAAAAGTAGAAAAAAATATATCAATTATGTAACAAGATGAAATTTTCACTAAAACATCAATAATTCTTGGATTGAGAGGCTGAGGTATAGCACAACTACAAGAGACAAAATACAAAGCATTTTAATTTTAGTCAGCTAAAACATTTATCTGTCATAGAAGACTTTCAGGTCTCAATATATTATGTAGTTAAATACAGTATTTAACTCATGAATGCTAATATAAACCAGAATTAGAAAAGTCCCATTTATCATAGAAGCATTTAAACTCATTTCCCCCTAATGTTGCTTCTCTAGTTACACAAGTTAAATACTTCAAATCTAGAAAAGATAGCTAAAACTCATTCTTGTTAACTTGAAGGTTTTAGGCTTTACTGAAATATAACTGATGTATAAAAAATTGTACATACAATGTAAACACTTTGATAAGTGTGAACATAAGCACACAATGTACCAATGGCTACCATCATCAAAGAATACTAAGCACACATTCACTTCCAATGAGTGCCTCCAAGCACAATACAGTATGAAGTAATCAACAATTTATTTCAAACTAGTAGCCTGTACTTCTCCAAAGACAAACAGAGAGGAGAGAGGCAGTGAGAATTGTAGATTAAGAGGACAGAGAAGAACACATACACTACTTAAGCCTTTAGTTAACCCTGATTTTAAAAACAAGCCTACTCAAGAACTATCACTCTCTGAGTTATTGGAAACCTGAATACAGTCTAAATATTGCTCCTCTTCATACATGTAGCTGTATTACGATACTGTAGAAAATGTCATCTTAACAGATGGAAGGTGAAACACTTAGGTTAAGTGCCACTATGTCTTTTTTTACTTTCAGCTTTCCAAAGCCATAAGAAAGCTAGGTCTAGTGGTGAAGACCTATAATCTAGAACCCTGGAAGCTGAAGCAGGGAATCTTGCGTTCAAAGCCAGCTAGGGCTACATAACAAAACCTTGTCAAATTTAAAAATAAAAAGCATAGTGACAATAACAACAACAAAAAAATTCCAATCAAATGCAACAAGATGCTAACTGCTGGATTCAGATGGGAGGTTTTGCCACACTGTAATAAAACATTCTTTCAACTCTTCTGTGTTCCTAAAGACAAGAATAAATTTCTTGGTTTAAGTATTAAATGTAATTGGGCAGTGATTCAATACTAGTGGAAGAAGTGTACATTATTTCAAAGTGTTAATCCTCATATATGTAAATATTTAAAAGCTCCAGGTGCAGAAATAAATTTAGAAAAACTCACTTATAAAATGAATCATGCATCATGTGCCGCTCCTCGTCCTCTCTTCCCTCCGCCCCCCCAAAAGGAAAAAGGATAGTGGAGCAAGCATCATTAAGCTTGAAATTACAACTATGATTTTTTAATATTTTTTTTCATTTGCATTCCTTTTTTGTTTGTTTGTTTTTTGAGACAGGATTTTTCGATGTAGCCCTGGTTGTTCTGTAGACCAGGCTGGCCTCAAACTCACAGAGATCTGCCTGCCTCTGCCTCCCGAGTGCTGGGATTAAAGGCATGTGTCACCTTTTGCCTGCATATATGTCTGTATGAGGGCATCAAATCCTCTGGAACTGAGTTACAGACAGTTGTGAACTGCCATGTGGGTACTGGGAATTGACCTTGTGTCCTTTGAAAGAGCAGTTAGTGCTCTTAACCACCAAGCCATCTCTCCAGCCCACAGCTATGATTTTTTTAACCCCACAAACACAATTTTGTAGTCTGGAAAACAAGGATAAAGAATACGTGACTTTAAGAGACTGAGGAGGCCAGCCTGGTCTACAAAGTGAGTTCCAGAACAGCCAGGGCTACACAAAGAAACCCTATCTCAAAACAAACAAAAAGACTGAGGCAATAAATAAGGCCAGGTGGTGAGAGATGGCATTCTGTTGGCACACAGGGAACCTTCCCATTCTTTCCACAACCCCCAAACTAGAAGCTCCTAAAAATAACAGAGTTGAAGACTTATTAATTTTAAAAACCAAAACTGCCAGGCATGGTGAGCCATGCCCTTAATCCCAGCACTACAAAGTGGAAGCAGGTGGAGCTCTGTTAGCTTGAAGCCAGACTGGTTGTGTATAGTGAGCTCAAGGAGAGCCAGGACTAGGTAGAGAAAGAGAGATCCTGTGTCACCCCCCCACTCCCAAACTGTAATAGTAACAAGCCAAAACTGATATCATCTCCAAGAACTAAAGTGGAGACTCACAAGGAATTCCGACATGTAAAGAAACATTGACCACAGAGACTTACATCTTCCAGTGGTGTTATTGATGCACTTTCTCCTCCATAGTACGGGTTCTGGTCCATGTGAAGAACCTTCTTTCCATTCACTGACATTATCCCTGACAGGATACATTCCTAAGGGTAAACATGTATTTTTAAAAGAAAAGACATATATACAACATGTTTAAAATATATTCTTTGTTAAAAAGAAAACTCTTAGTAATTAAAACACTCAGTCACCATGACAACCAGTAGGCTTAAAGATTCTCTCGAACTCTTGGGAGTTCTGAGCTGAAAATTAATTTCACAATAACAAGACATATCAGTCACTGCTTTTTCCTGGGCTGTCATTTATATTAAGGCCAAATCACAGTCAGACAGAACAAAGGCAGAGGCTTTCAACTACACCCTGCCATTCTATTCTTTTCTGCCAGGCATTCATTAAGGTCTTTAATGAGGCATTGAAATTTAACTTAATAAAAGCGCATCTAAAATGTGCACCTTTTTTACACTGCATGTGACAGATAGCACTTCTAGCTCAAGGAAAAATCTTTGGTGCCATTCAATTACAAGCTGTACATAGACACTTTGTTCCATGAGTAATCACTTATTTGAAAGAACTATGATTATTCAGCTTTGGTAAACATTTTTCAAAAACGAACCTCTTAAAAGTTGATACATGTTGGGTATGGGAAAGGAGGAAGCCCTGAGTGAGTCCTGAGTCAGTGTGTATTGTTGACACGGCCATGCTCCTGGAAAATGGCAGACTTCCTTTCAGACAGATACGGGAAAACGGCAAAGCTTTCCCTACTTGTCCAAGTGTAAACATTGACAGTATATGCAGAAAATGTCCACCATAGCAAGTTCCAGGACAGCCAGAGCTGTTATACAAAGAAACCCTTTCTCAAAAAAAAAAAAAAAATCACCTATAGGGCCTGGAGAGATGGCTCAATGGTTAAGAACACTGGCTGCTCTTCTAAACGACCCAGGGTTCAATTCCCAGCATCCACACGGCAGCTCACAACTGTCTGTAACTCCAGTTCTAAGGAACCCAACACGACCACACAGACATACATGCAGACAAAACACCAATGCATACTTAAAAAAAAAAAAAAAATCACCCAGAGGCAGGCAGTGGTAGTGCATGCCTTTAATCCCAGCATCCAAGAGGCAGAGGCAGGATCTCCTGTGAGTTTGAGGTCAGCCTGGTCTACAGAGAAAGAAAGTTCTAGGATAGCCAGGGCTACACAGAGAAACTCTCTATCAAAAAACAAAACATAAAGCCAGGCGGTGGTGGCGCACGCCTTTAATCCCAGCACTCAGGAGGCAGAGGCAGAGGCAGAAGGATCTCTGTGAGTTCGAGGCCAGCCTGGTCTACAAGAGCTAGTTCCAGGACAGGAACCAAAAGTTACGGAGAAACCCTGTCTCGAAAATAAAAAAAAAAAAAAACATAACAAAGAGGACTCACCTAGAATACTGACAAAGCACACCTCAAGGTGTGTCTGTGAGAGGGAATAACTATGGAGTAAGACCTGCCCCAAATGTGGCAGCTACACATGGAAGGATGGTGCAGGCATAGGAAATAAAAGGGAAATGCAGTAAGGAGGCCACTTGTTTGTCCCGCAACCCAGAACCAAAATAACCATACAGAAACTATATTATTTAAAACACTGCTTGGTCCATTAGCCCTAACTTTTGATTGGCTAACTTTACATCTTAATTGAACCCATTTCTAGTAATCTGTATATTGCTGTGGCTTACCGGCAAGGCAAGATTCCAACTGGCATCTGTCTCTGGCAGGACTACATGGCTTCTGACTCCGCCCTTCTTTCTCCCAGCATTCGGTTTAGTTCCCCCCCCCCCCCCCCCCCCCCCCCGCCTAGCTCTGTTCCCCTATAAAGCTGTTATAGACCCAAAGCAGTTCTTTTATTAACCAATGATATTTGCAACATACAGACGGGAATCCCAATCAGGAGGAAAAGGAGAAAGCCAACCAGTACAAGCATTCTTTCCCTCGGCTTCCTGTCTTTGACTATGTGGGCTGCTCTGCTCATTAGAGCCACTTGGCCTCTGAAAGGAGGAGAAAAAATAAATTACCCTTGGGTTGTTTGTCAGCCGCTGAAGTCTAACACAAATGTGTTGAAAAGATGGGCTGAGGAGAAAATGTGGTCCATATCCTTCCAAGAACAGGGATGCAAGTTAGAACCCTTAAAGCCATATGAAAAGAAGTCAGGCATAGTGACACACACTTGTAATCCCAGTGCTGGTGAGTCAGAATCAGGCAGATCCTGATTGGGCCTCAGTGGTTACCCAGGCTAATACACTCAGTGAGTTCCAGGCCAGTGAGAGACCCTAGCTTCAAAATAGGTGGATAATGCTTAAGGACTATTAATAGTTCACTTTTCCTAGTCTTCCTCACACACATAACACATACCTGCACCGAATAAATGTGTGCACACACATATGCCCCCAAAAGGATTTGTTCATGTTTTCTGTCTCTTGACACAGTGTCTCACTGTATATCTGTATCCCTAGTTGGCCTGAACTCAGTATGCAGACAAGATTGCCCTGGAACTCAAAGAGCTCAAACTCTGCTTCCCAAGTGCTCGCGTCAAAAGTGCAGATGCTTGTCTGTGGTCTTCTGAAGGCATCACTCATCTACTCTCCTACTACAGAGCAGGGGCTCCTAAGGTCCATGGCCAAATCTAGCTTACAGACTCATTTTATAAATCATCTTACAGGTATAGCATGATGCTTGCTTGTATATACACTGCCTGTGGCTATTTTTCCCAGTAACAGAATAGCTGTGACAGAGCCCACATGGCCTGCATAGCCTAAAATATTACTTCCTACCTGAAAATCTGACTAATCCTGCAAGCAGGAGATCTCATTATGTTTACTGGTTTGCCACAATCTGCCACCTTGCTGTGAAATGTTCATTCTAAGCAAACTCCAGAGGTCTTGAGTTTAATTCCCAGCAAACACATGGTGCCCTCTCTGGAGTACAGGCATATATGCAGGCAGAACACTGTACACATAATAAATACATATTTTAAGAAAAGGAGATAATGGCAGCTTATCATGTGAGTTAAAATAGTAACCTAGAGCAGCCTTTCAAATCTAATGTGACATGAAATGAGATAAAAATCAGACATCAAATCAGACAAATACCTGACTTTACCTGTAAACATGCTTAAAAGCAACTCTGAAACACAAAGTGCTTGCATCTTCTAAGGCTAATACAAGCTGCAAATCCCTGATTGAAATGCCTGGGAACAGATGTTTCAAATCTTTGCTTTTTTTCACAATTTAGGATATTTGCATACATAAGAATTTTTATTGATTTTATTTGGCTGGCCTGGTACACTCTAGATAGACCAAGCTGGCCTCAAATTCAGAGATCTGTCTCACCCAGCCTCCTCAGCCACCCAAAAGCTGGGATTAAAAGCAAGCAAGCCACAGCAAGGTTTCTTGGGAATGGCATCCAAACCTGAACATAAATTGTACTTATGCTAAGAATATACACAGCCTGAAAAATATCTTAATACAGTAATTTTAGTGAATCTGCATCTTGACAACCACCCAGCTAGATGATGTCAGGGTGGAATTTTCCATTTGTGGTATTACATTAGAGCTTCAAAAGATTTATTTGGAATCCTCTTTTTTTGGTTTGTCAAGACACGATTTCTCTGTGTAGCCCTGGCTGTCCTGGAACTCACAGAAATCTGCTTGCCTCTGTCTCCCAAGAGCTGAGTTTAAAGGCAGTACACCACCACAGCCCAGCTAAATTAAATAGTTTTAGGCTAGTAATAATAGGAATTAAGAAAAAAAAAAAGCACTTGAAACATTGGTCCTATGACCACTACTGCAGGGAACACAACTCTCGCAGCTATGGCAGAGTTTTTCAAGACTAAATCTAATGTGAGCAAATTTAAATTACAGTTTAGGATTTTCAAATCAAGTACAAAACCTCAAATTGATAATCATGTTTTAATAAAAGAAATGGTAGGGGGAATGTTCTGCAATATAAAATAATTTTTAAACATGCTTAGAAAGTTGTTTAAATGTCAAAATACATGTTTCTATTCATAATTTCTAGGCTTACTGTGAAGAAAACAAAAAAGCTCTTGGGAAGCACAAACGGCTGCAGAGTTGGCTCCTCTTTTCAAATAAACTAATTCTAGCACAACACATTGACTTCTTACCAAGCCCATATGAGTTGTGTGCCAATTATGTGATAAAAGTCTGCTTACACACTCAAAGCACAGAAATGCAGAAATTGCCAGCAAATCAACAAAGGAGGGGTGGGAGGCAAAAATGAGATGGAATAACTCAAAAGGCAAAGGAAGCAGCCCAAGACTAGTCAAAGAGGGCTGGAATCCCTATAAGGCTTGCTATATCATAATGCCTTTGTTACGTTCCAGCACAAAAATTAGTCCTTTAAAAATACTAGTTATCAAGAAATTTTTTCTTACATTGTCATCATTAGAAAGGCTTTTTTATGAAAAAAAAAACACCCTATGGGTTTGTTTTTGTTATATGTTCCCCTTCGCCACCCCCAAGATAAGGATTTTCTGTGTAGCCCTGGTTGTCCTGAAACTCTGTAGACCAGGCTGGCCTCAAACTCAGAGGTGGCCTGCAAATACAACACATATACACACACCATGCTGGGATTAATGGTGTGAACCACCACCACCACCACCACAGGGTAACCAAACTAGAGTTCTTTAAAATGACAACTCAGAATCTGCCATTTCTAACAGAGAAAGAAGTAAAGGTCTTTACTAAACTTATTTTTAATACTTGTGGATTAATTTGAGTTTAACTGATAGAAAGCAATGCCAATATCAAGGGACATTGAAAACACAACACTATTTAAAAGTAACAAGTTTCCTGCACTCAAAGTCCTTGACATACCAATATTATACAGCATTTGGTACCTTTTTATTAGGTTCTTAAATCTTCAACACTAAATATAAGTCAAAGATTCATCAAACGTTTTGTGTCCACAGATAGTCAAAGTTACTTCTAATTTGAGTTTTTAAATTTTGGCTGCAAGTCTCTTCAAGATTTAACCTAAATCAAGATTTCACCTGCTATTATTGCTTCTATCAATAATGGTCCTAAAGTCACCACCCTGCACTGATATAATTCTAAAAGAACACCTCCCAGTATACACCTTTAAGGCCTACAGAGAAGGAAAGTTAGCATAACTATAAGACACAGAAACTCTTAGAATTCTAGCTACTTATGTATCCACTACTCAAGAAATTCACAATTTCAGCGAAAATGTAAATAAAGGGTGTTATTTTGTTAAACAGACTGTGCTATCTTTGATAATAGTGATGCTTCTGAACTAGGCGGGTGGGAACTTGCAGGATAGCTCTGCACTCACTTAGCTATACTCAACTGACCTTATTAATGGGCAAATATGAAATATTAGCAATGACAATAAAAATGGAAATAACTGGCTCTCAAAATATGCTGGCAGCCACAGGACCAGTGAGAGAGCAAAATCCACCACAAACTACTTGGAACCCCAATTAGACATTTAAGTCAGAACCTGCGGCCTCTCCTGGGTAGAGTGATTCATTTTGGCACCCATCTTCCCAATTCACACTCAAAAAACTTCAGTCACTGGGTGTGAGGGTACATACCTTCGAATCCCAGCACTGGAAAGGCAGAAAGATCTCTTTGAGTTATGGCCAGCCTGGTCTACATAAGGAGTTCTAGGACAGCCAAGGCTACACAGAAGTACCTTGCCTCAAAAAAAAGAAATTAGGAAAAAAAGAAGGGGAGGAGGGGAAGGGGAGAAATAAAATCAAATCATTCAAAATAAGTAAGTGACTTTCGAGATAAGCAATGGAGCCTATTTGACAGTCTACCCCTGGGCAGGTACATGTCTATTGAGTCTTAAGCAGGACTTTTTTGTTTGTTTGATTGGTTGGTTTTTTTTTTTCCGAGACAGGGTTTCTCAGTATCTATGGAGCCTGTCTTGTAATTGGCTCTGTAGACCAGACTGGCCTCAAACTTACAGAGATCAGCCTGCCCCTGACTCCTGAGTGCTGGATTAAATGCATGCACCACCACTGCCCCATGAGCAGGACATTTTGGCCTTGCCTTTAATACCAATACCCAGGAGGCAGGGATAGACAGACCTCTGAGTTCCAGGCATTCAAGGCTACATAGTGAGACCTTGTCCAAAATAAAATAACCTTCTTTAGCAAGCTTCACTAATTACTATAAAGAGAAAAATAAGCTTTTCCTAAAAGTAAAAAAGTGATATAAAAATCTTGAAGGTTTTCTCTAAAACAGTTATTTCAGAGTATTTTATCTAAAAAAAATTTTTGATCAAAAGATTTCAATGCATTTCAACAAATTTGAAAGCCGTGGCTTTTATTAAATGACTCAGGCATTTGTATGGGATGCATGAAATAACCCAGTCATAATTTCACACACATCCAAAGTGAGTCAAAATGATTGGTTCTCTCTGCAATTTCTTTTGGCAAATGATCCGCTGTTTTCTTAAACAAGTCAAGAAAAAAAAACACAAGATATAGAAATTTGTCTAGGTTTTTTGCAGATCATCTAAACAACTCAAAGTAGGCAGATATCCACAAACATAAATATACTACAGCACTAGGTACTGACTTATATTTATATATTGTCAGTACATTCACGCTGCACGGTTACCTTCTAACCTGCCTGCAATGTAGTACAGAGAAATTAGCCTCCCCTCCTCAATCCATTTCTTAAAGGAAAACACTAAGAAACTGGTAGCACGCAATAAACCACACAAAAGGGAAACACGGCAAGGGCCCGGGGTGAAAGTACTTAATAGACAATTCATTTCCCATTCTACTGAGAGGATGAGAGGACGCCAAAGGAATACGTAAGGGTTTCTTTCTTTAAGAAACGTTTCATTATTTTCTCTAGAAACTTCAGTTGGCCAGACTCTAGGACAATTACCGACCAGCGATATCCTTCAGCCTGGCCTTCCCAGCCAACTGACTAGCTAAGCAGTCACTTCTGCTGGCCACTTAGGAAATGCAAGCGCCAGCTGCGGCTCCCTCCCGCTCTGTGCAGGGCTTGCCTGCTTCCAATCGGGAGAGGTCATCCACCCAAAAGGGAAGTGGAAGGAAGGCGCACAGGCTGTTTTCCCTTTCTTCTTCCTTCCTGCAGAAGGACGAAGCTGTTTCTCTCCAGCTGTCCGGCGATTCTGTCCTCAACTTCCCAATGGACTAGCTTCCCAGACACCCGTCCCAAGCTCCACATCCTGGTTTTTCCTAACACTCGGCGCCTTCAAATCAGTGCATCCCAACAAGCCATGACCTCCCTCCCCAGACACAAGACGGATTGGGGGGGGGGGGATGGACGGTCCCCAAGGGAGTGCAGACACCGGCTGTTAGGGCGCGGGCGGAGCTAGCTCAGTGTCCACCGAAGGGACCCGCCCTCTGCCCCGGGCCCGGTAGAGGCCGGACGGACACGTCTCCCCGCCGTCCACCGCAGCTCACCGTCAGGCCAGTGCCCAGCACGATCACATCGTATTCCTCATTCATGGCGGGGGAAGGAGCGCACGCAGGGGCTTTGGGCCACCGTAGAGAAAGAAATGAGAAGTCTGGCCGCTCTGGGCCCCGGGGAAAAGGGAAGACTCGAGGAGAGGAAAAGCGAAGCTGACTAGGAGGCGAGGCCGGCCGCCACCTCAACGGGAAGAGAAGAGCCGGGCGGGGAGGGAGGGAAGGCGGGGAGAGCGCGGGGAGCGCAGAGCGAGCGCCGCAGTCAGGGAGGGGCGTGCGAGAGGCCGACGGAGCCGTCAGTCGCTCAGGGCCTGCCCTCTCATTGGTGCATTTCCTGCTCGTCCCACCTTCCCCTCTCCGCTCCTCTCGCGAGAGAAGGGCGGAAAGCTGGCTTCTTGGCTTCCGGTGTTTCCACCCGTCTTGTGGCACAGTGGTTTGGGCGGCGACACGCGAGGCCTGGGCTGTAGTTGAATGGGAGGAACAGGGCGGAAACTGCGGCTGGGCGACCACGTGCCTGACTCCCGCGGTGTGGCTCTCTAGTCCTCAGTCCCAGGAGCCCGAACTCCGCCCTTGGGGTCTGGAGTGGGATGTGCACCGGCTGATGCGTTAGGGGCCGAGTCGTGAGAGCATCATCCTCTTGGAAGGTTGGCAGCCGCGTTGCCTCTGCAGCTTGGCTCCAGCCCCTGCCCGCAGGGCAGGGAAGAGCTTAGGGTACCTCTTTTAAAATTGGGTGGTTCTGTTCGAACAAATCTCTTCTAAGCTGGTATCTATATTTTATAGGTAAAATTGGGTCCAGAGTGACCTTCCGATATAATGGTCTGCACTCTAGCTTGAGATGCAAAGCAGGTTATAAAGTATATACCGTGATAACCAAGCAACTGGATTCAGCCCAGGCTGAAGGCTGCCAAAGTGTGCCCATAAAAGGCAAATCCCGAATTGCACTGTTGAGGTAATTTTGTATGTTTACTCTGTTTCTATCCCTAATTACAGTTCACCACACTGGAGGTGGGTGTTCTGAACCATCATTGGGATGCTACTTGGTTCCAGAGCCTGTTCTTCGTTAAACTTTGTTAAATTTTATAATTTGAGGGTTTTTGACAGGCAGAGCTGTCAGAATCCAAAGTAGACCTTCCACTAATCCCCAGTAAAACAATCCCCTGGATTTCAAGCTCCACTGGTTTTGAAACCACCATACTTATTCTCAGCCAACATTTTTATTTATTTGTTTGTTTGTTTGTTTGTTTGTTTGGTTGGTTTTTCAAGACAGGGTTTCTCTGTGTAACAACTCTGGCTGTCCTGGAACTAGCTCTGTAGGCCAGGCTGGCCTCGAACTCAGAGATCCATCTGCCTCTGCCTCCCAATTGCTGAGATTAAAGGCGTGCACCACCACCAGGCTTCAGCCAACTTTCATCGTCCTTCCCTTACCCTCACATTTTACTAAATGAGTCAGTTAAGTAGTCTCATCTGTTGGCTGGGTTAGTATCAGCACTATGTTAAGAGTCATACTGGGGATTGGGGACTTAGCTCAGTGGTAGAGCGCTTGCCTAGCAAGCCCAAGGCCCTGGGTTCAGTCTTCAGCTCTGGGAAAGAAAAAAAGTCATATTGGAATGTACAGTTAAGAGGATTGGATCGATTTAATGGCCTTGAGCAAATACTTTTGTTTGTTTCAAGTCAGGGTTTCTCTGTAGCTTTGGAGCCTGTCCTGGAACTAGCTCTTGTTGACCAGGCTGGCCTCAAACTCACAGAGATCCACCTGCCTCTGCCTCCTGAGGGCTGAGATTAAAAGCATATGCCACCACTGCCTGATCAAGCAGATACTTTTTTAAACTTTTTATTTGAGAAGAGGTAATTCTTTACAAAAGCTCTTTCTAATTCAAGAAGTCCAGGACTCTACTTTCTTGTACTCCAACTAAAGTTCCTGTATTAAAATCATGAGCCCAGACTATGTATAATTTGGAAGGACATAGTTAATCTAAACAAACATCTTGG
Source organism: Microtus pennsylvanicus (assembly GCF_037038515.1). Lineage (NCBI taxonomy): Eukaryota > Metazoa > Chordata > Mammalia > Rodentia > Cricetidae > Microtus > Microtus pennsylvanicus. Next base: position 121,857,178 of record NC_134582.1, read on the forward strand.
AAAAGCAATAACCACAATAGAAAAGGTTTTAGGTTGGAGAGAACTGTTTTCAAAGCATACTTGGGGGGAAAGAAACAAAAAATGGTCATCAACAACCCTGAAAAATGGAAGGGATGTAGCTCAGTAGAGTAGTTCCTAGCATGCTCAAAGCCCTAGCCTGGTTGGTTGGAATGCCAGTTTCATGCCTAGCACCACAAAAAAGAATTATTTTAAGGTTCCCTGCCTAAGCAATGTTAGGTTTTTAGTTAGTATGTAGAAGGATCTAAATAAATCAGAAGCTGTGAGCTGATAAGGCATGTAAAAGTGCTTGCTGCAAAGGCGTGACAATCGGACTTCACTCCCCAGAAGCCACCAAGGTGGAAGGAAAGAACTCCATGTTGTCGCCTGGCCTCCACTCACCCACATGTGCAGGGTCACAGGCATGTGCTTGCCATAGTAACAAGTACAAGTGAAAAGGAGAATCAGAAGTTGCCTCCTTAAAGTTTTCTTTGGAAAGGAAAAGTCTGAGCAGCAAACTCAGGACTGTACTTTAAACCTTGACCATTCCCTTTATCTAAATACTCTGATTCTTCTAAACCCTTTGCACAGTTGTCTTTTCCCCTTGAAGACAGGCAGACATACTTTATAAGATAAAACTGGCCAACCAGGCCTGCATGCATAGCAGCTTTCCTCCATGCTATGAGGCAGAGCGCTCAGTCATCACAGGAGAATTTCAAAATCTAAAAGAAAACCTTCAAAATTACTGAGTATTGCTAAAATTCTTTCCCAAGAGGAGCTGTAAACACCTACCCACTCCTGTGAGTCCTAAAGGGAAAACCAAAGTGTAATTCCACCATAGTTTGCTCTGGTCAATCATCGAGCCTATTGGGCTTTCCCTTCAGAGAAGTGAGTGAGGGGTTTGGGGAACACTGGAAAGTTGACACCCAGCTTAAAGACCACAAACCCCCACACTTTATCGTGTAGGTAGTGTCCCTTCCCCTCATCCTTCTCCACCTATATACCCTAACTCTTCTCAGAAGACACCCCTCTTGCCTTCTCCTACCTGCCCCTCATGTACAATTAGGGCAAAATTGCATACATCTGGATGGGAAGGGTAGCTGGCTATTCAGATGAAGGTCCCACAGCCCTCTCCACCTCCTTCCTCCCTCCAAGAGGAAATGCCAGCAGTCAGCAAGCCCACCTGTGATGATCTCTGGCAAGCAGGCACAGCTGAACTGAAGATGGTGGCAGTTTAGCTTGGAGAATGCTTCTATACAACAGTTTAGATCTGTCTGCCTCTGAAGGGTTGTTTTAGCTTTAACTTAAAGTCTCCAGCAGTTGTATAGTTTTAAGTGTCTGGAGGAGCCCTAGTGAGTTGAGAGGTTTGAACACAAACTTTAAGGCTCTGAGACTCTGCTCCAATGCATAAGAAAGTGGTGTTGAGGACTGAGGGGTGGTTCAATTGGTTAATTGGTGAGTTAATCCCCAGAGCACGCATCAAAAAGCTTCATGTGGTATCTTGGGTTTATAATTCCAGCAGTGGAGAGGTGGAGGCGAGCAGGTCCCTGGGGCTCACTGGCTAACCTGTCTACTCGAATCCATAAGCCCCAGGAGAATAAGATCGCTCCTGAGGAATGGCAATTGAGGTTGAACTCTGGCTCCCACAGGCACATTCTGTAAATGCAGTCACCTACATGAACACACATATACACAGAACCTGGAATCAGGCTGTTTGTGGTGATTAGTACCTATAATCCTAGCATTCGATAGGTGGAGGCAAGAAGATTAGGAGTTAAATTCATCTGCTACATAGCAAGATCCAGGCCAACCTGGGCTACATGAGTCCCTGTCTTTAAAAAGAACTTGGCAGGTTTCTTTCCAATCAGAAATGTAGCCTTTCTCTGATATCATTTCCTGAAGACCTGGCAAATTCTAAAAATCTTTTACCTGATGAAAATAGACTCTGGCATAATGCACTAAAACCTGACAATGGTTTGATACCAGAGTGGGAAATACATGAGGCTCTTTTAAAGGTATAGACGTTCCCAAACTATCAGAGATCAAACTGCTTTCACCGGGAGCTGATCTGCTGGCGATTCAATACCAACACCATAAATTCATTCAGCTAACTGCCAATTTAAATTGTATTATTTAGAAACATGGTCTCACTATATATCATTATGGTGTCAAGGCTGGCCTTAAATTTTCAATCCTCCTGCCTCTACCCCTCTTTCCCCCCAGTGGCATTACTATACCAGGTTCCAATTTCAAAATCTCATACATCCTCTTCAATAGTCTAGAAGAATTAGAAAATGGCCATGTGATGGTGTTCATAGTACCCGATTTAATTGCCTTTTAATTTGTTCACTGAAATTGGTTCCTTTATCACTAAACATTTTGGGGAGAGGGGTGTCTCAAAAATAAACATTTTCTAGAATTTTTAAGTTAATAATATATCATCACTTTTCTACCTGAGAAAACCTCTGTCCTGAAAACATACAAACTTACAAGTACATACTGGATGGAGCCTTAGGGTTACGACTGCAATCCATCTCTAAGTGTCCAAAGGGTCTGTCACATGGGCTGGATCACCAAAAGTTTTTTATTACCTTCCCATTAAGGAAATTATAGGTTTAGCAAACCAAACACTCACAAACCACTTTTGCAGCTAATTGCTTGGACTAACCAATTTCCCACACCGTCTGATGGAATAGCAACCACTGGAAATGCTAAACTTGTTCCCAGTGCCCCTCAGGAAGACCAAATCATTAAGGTTTGGAAGGTGTTTTTGTTTGGTTTTGTTTTGTTTTTCATTAAGTTGTTTGCAGCAGTAAGGTCTGGTAGCTGGTGTTAAAAATTCCTTCCCAGAGGAAGACATACATAAAATCTACCCCTCCCACTAAAGTCCCAACAACAAACTGGGGCATGAGTTCACCAGAGTTCTCTCTAGGGAGCCAATGAGTTTGCTGGGCATAGGTGAGGGATTACCCATAGGGTGTGAGTGCTCCTGCCCCAAAAGGCCACACCAGAAAGTCTCAGAGCCCCCTTCCCCTAATCTTCCCTGGTCTTTATTCTCTAGTCCCTCCCTTAGGCCATGTGCAATAGGGCAGAATTACATACAAAGGTGACTGGGGGTGGCTGGATATTCAGGCAAGGGTTCAGTGACCCCTCTATGATGTATGTAAACAGTCAACAAATCCAGCTGGGATGATCTTTGGCAAGTGGGCACAGCTAAACTCCAGAAGTTGATGTCTGGCTCAAAGGATAATCCTGCTTATTGTTGTAATGAATCAACTGCAACCCCAAACAATGTATCACATTCAAACTTGAGGAATGATACAACTTGAATGGGGGTGGGACCCCCTGCTGGGACCCCCCCCCCCACCTACCCCCATCTCCACCCCTCCTACCTCCCCCCCATCTACCTCCTGCATTTTGTGGAAGTGGAGGATAAATGTGATACTGTTCTCAAATCTGGTGCATGCAGATCACTTTTTGGTTTGGGGGCTTTTTTTTGGTGTTTGTTTGTTTTTCGAGACTGCATTTCTCAGTAGCAATGGAGCCAGCTCTGTATACCAGAGCCTCGAATTTGCAAAGATCCACCTGCCTCTGCCTTCTGAGTGCTGGGATTAAGAGCATGTGCCACCACTGTCTGATGCAGATCAGTTTTTAATGAGAAAGGGTTACTTGTAGTGTAAGTAAACTAGAAAGCCAGATTCAGTTTGGAAGCAGATCTTTACCTACTGAGTGATATACTGATCATGTACAAAAATGACAACTGATCAGTGTATGAAAAGGTTTAAGCCTTGAGCAAAGAAGAGATTCTTCCCTGGTGCTCACCACTTTTTCCCTCCCAAGTCCCTTTTCCTTCAGCTGTTACTGGAATCTCCAGTTTTCCTAAAAGACATGTAAGCCTGTCAGTCAATCCAAAGGGGCAGGCCTCGAGAAAGCTTCTGTTTTTTGTTTTGTTTTATTTTGTTTTGAAACAATATCTCACTTTGTAGCCCTGGCTGGCCTGGAACTGGCTTTGTAGACCAGGCTGGCCACAAATTTACAGAGATCTACCACCACACTGGCTAGACCAGGACTTATTTTAAATGTCTCCCACTAGTAGCCCTTCTTTAACCTGATAAATTTTTATGTAACTTTAGGTATACAGATTAATGTGGAATTCCCCTCTGTATGCTGTGAATGTGTTTTGTTAATGAATAAAGCTGCTTTGGTCCTGTAGCAGGGCAGAATAGAGTTAGGTGGGAAAACTAAGCTGAATGCTGGGAGAAAGTAGGCGGAGTCAGAGAGATGCCATGTAGCCACTGGAGGGGACAGACACTGGAACTTTGCCCCTTAAACCATGACCTTGTGGCGATACACAGATTAACAGAAAGGGGTTAATTTAAGATATAAGAGCTAGCTAGCAATATGCTTAAGTGATTGACCAAGCAGTGACTTAATTAATGGGTGGTTAATTTAATTAACGAGCAGCCTCTGACTACAACAAATAAAATAGGTATAAAAATCATTTCCAGATACTATATAATTTTATTTTAGAACAATTATTTGATATACAAAAATGTCACTCATAGACTCACAGAGAGCGGCACTATTAGGAGGTGTCTTGTTAGAATAGATATGACCTTCTTGGAGGAAGTGCATGGGCTTTGAGGTTTCAGAAGCTCAAGCCAGGCCCAGTGGCTCATTTTTCCTGCCTTGAGTCCAGATGTAAGAACTCTTAGCTACTTCTCCAGTACCATGTCTGTCTGCATGCCACCATGCTTCCCACTCTGATGAGCATGGACTAAATTTATGAACTGTAAGCCAGTCCCCAATTAATGTCCCCTTTATAAGATTTGTCATGTCATAGTGTCTCTTCACTGAATAGAAACCCTAAGATACCTTTTATTAAAAGATTAAAGTGGTGGTGGTGCATGCCTTTAATCAGTGCTTGGGAGGCAGAAACAGGTGGACTTCTGTGAGTTCAAGACCAGCCTGGTCTACAGAGCAAGTTCAAAAACAGCTTCCAAAAGCTACAGAGAAACCCTGTCTTAAAGCACTCAGGAGGCAGAGGCAGGCAGATCTCTGTGAGTTCGAGTCTAGCCTGGTCTACAGAGTGAGTTCCAGGACAGGCTCCAAAGCTACACAGAGAAACCCTGTCTCAGAAAAAAAAAAAGATTAAAGCAAATCTGTACACTAATGATATTGATGTGCTTGATATTGATATTACAGTATGTAGAACATCTTCAATGTTTTTCAATGGGCTTTCCTGGCTTATCACAGCATCAAGCCTTAGCTATTGTCTGTGACCCCATCATGCCTTCAAACCAGTACCACCAAGTGACTCTTACACATTACCATGTCCAACTGCCTGAACAAGGTACAACTTTGACCACCTCTAGAACACAGCTTTTTTGTGCTCTCAGGAAACACTTCCCTGAAGATTTTACCTTAGTGATGCTGGTGTCTTCTTAATCACCACTAATTTCTTAGCTCCAGCTGATTAGCATCAAGTATTCCAGCAAAGCAGTTTTGCTTTAGTAATTCTGGATTCTGGTATCTTGTCAATCATAGCTGATTCTTCAGCCCCAGCTAACCAGACCCACAGATTCTTAATTCAGAATAATAGATGACCCCAATACAGACTTGAAACTTCCCTCTAAAACTTCACAAGCCAAGCCTCCATCCTCTGTACCTTTATACTGTTCTCAACATTCTTATCTTCCAAACTCCTAAAGAACATCCCACTGAGCCTTTAACACTCAATAGCTCTTCTAATCCAAAGTTATATCCTCCCACAAGCCTCCCCAAAAATAATGGTCAGGTCTGTCACAACAATACCCCACTACACTAGTACCAACTTGTCTTAGGGTTTCTATTGCTATGACAAAGCACCATGACCAAAAAGCAAGTTAAGGAGGAGAGGATTTATTTGGCTTACACTTCCACATTGCTGTTCATCACTGAAGGAAATCAGGACAGGCACTCAAACAGGGCAGGATCCTAGAGGGAGGAGCTGATGCAGAGGCCATTGATGAGTGCTGCTTACTGGATTCCTTCCCCTGGCTTGCTCAGCCTGTGTTCTCATAGAATGCAGAACCACCAGCCCAGGGATAGCACCACCTAACATGGCCTGGCCCTCCCCCATTGATCACTAATTGAGAAATGCCTTAGAGCTGGATCTTATGGAGGCATTTTCTCACTAAAACTCCTTCTTCTCTGATGACTCTAGCTTGTGTCAAGTTGATACAAAACCATCCAGTACAGATATTAGAGAGGCTTTTAAGTGTATCAGCTGAATTATACCATGTTGTTTTGAATGAACAGTATTTCTTCAATGATACAGTTATCAAGAAATATAAAGGCACTGGGATACAAGAACCGAATTTAAGGCTACCAAAGATCCTTTACACTGAAATTTAATGTTGGCAGTACAGGTCCAATAGCCCTGCAGGAAGAACAGTAAGCAAAATCAAACACCTGAGCTGAACTAACCTTTCCAGACAGAACCCGACCACACCTCTGCAGCCATTTTTAGTTCTTGCATCACCACCTATCCCAGTTGATAAACAGCTAGTTAAGCAACAAAAACTACCCATGACGAAGTGACTTTAAAAACACTAATTGGTTCAGTAAGTTACAAAGCCACAACTGTTCTTAGTTCCTGCTGGAGTGAAACCTGAATAAGAGGAAGTAGGTTGGGTGGTGGAGAACGGTAGAAAGTACACCAATCTTAAATGTATCAAATCTTGACACTGTAAGTATATTGGAGTGTCACATATCTCAGGGCTTGGGAACAGCTGTTTGCTGAACTGTTTTTACTAAGCTTCTATTCTCACTCTACAAAGGAAGTAACTGAGTTTAAGGAAAGAATGGGCGAGCCTTAAACCAGGCGGGTTTCTTCTCTTCTAGGCCACTGATCACATTGATCACATGATGGTTTCTCAATGGGCTTTCTCAATACTCTGACTGTCTATATTCTATCCATTGTCTTCTAAAAAAATGAATCTGGTCATGTCCATGCCTCTGCATATATTTTGTATCTATAAAAAAATGCCAGGCTGGTAATACAACTCACAGCAAATTGCTTCATCTAGCCTCTGCAGGCCCTTCAATTTGTCTTGTGCTGGGCCTCTGCTTCTTGACTGGCACAATCCAAACACATTCGTTTTTCAAGTCCTAGAATCTGGCCTTTAACCACATAACACTGTTGTACTCTTCTTGGTTCCACAACGATCATCCTCCACTTCCTCCTTGAGCATTTTCGCACAGCTAGCCCTTCCCACTTCCCCTCAACCAATATTCTGTCAGTTTTCTGCTTATTTGTTTTCCACTGCTTTATCAGATTGCAAATTATTTTCTTCGCTTGCTCTTTGCCTGCCAACTAAAATGTCAAAGTCCATGAAGGCAGGGATATTATCTGCCTTGTATGCTTCCAACACTGTGAAAAGTGCTGAGCACATGAGAAGTGATCAAATACTTGAATAAACAGGATACTTGGGCATGCTGCCATGATCAGCTGGGATTAAATGCAATGGAATAAAGTGGTAAGGATATAGTTCAGTAGTAAATGTTTACCTAGCATTCACCGGGCCCTGCATTCAATCCCTAGAACTAAAAAAAAGAAAGAAAAAGAGAAGGAATGTTGGTACGCACCTCTAATCCCGGCTCACAGGAGGCAAAGGACAGGGCATCTCTATGAATCTGAGGCCAGCCTAGGCTATATATAGTGAGGCCGTCTCAAAACAAAAACAAACTGGTCGGTGGTGGTACCTGCCTTTAATCCTAGCCAGGAGGCAGAGACAGGTGGATCTCTGTGTGCTCAGGGCCAGCCTAGTCTACAAAGCAAGTTCCAGGACAGCCAGGGCTACACAGAGAAACCCTGTCCGAGGGGGGGGAGGGAGAGGGAGGAAGAAAGAGGAGGGGAGGGGAGAGGAGGAGAGGAGGAGAAAGATTTAGTATCAGCTCTTCTGGGTGTTTTGAAAAGTAGGTGTTTTGATTTCTAAAAAGGATTACTAAAACCTCACACTGAGGATGTAGTTCAGTGATCCAGTACTTGTGTGCACAAGCAAGGAAAAGACCCTGTGCTCAGTCTTTAATGTGTCTTTGTCTTCTGTGGGTCTCCACTACTTTTAAGATAAAGTCCAAATGCCTTATCATTTCCTAACACAGCTTGAAGCACCTGCTGTTGAATTATCTATTGAACCAAATCTCTCTTCACAGCCCTCCTCCACCCCATCTTATTTTATGACTCAGCTGCTATTTTAGGGTCCAGTCAGAAAGTATTTTAAATATAGGCAATGTGATAAATGGAAGTGTTAAAAAGACTTAGAAGCGTAAAAAGGTCTGTTTCCCCAGAGATTTATAACTGCGTGGACCTAAGCTGGAGAAGTGTGAAAATGATGCTACCTAGCCTCAGCAAAGGATGCTGTCGCCACCAGCACAGCATGTATCCACCATTGTTCCCACCACTGCTGGTGAGGCTGATGTAGTGACCCTGCCATGGCTGCTGGTGGACCCAGAAGGATTCATTCACTGGCTGCTGTTGCTGCCAGTAGTGGAGATGCTAGCGATGTGGAAGAACATGGCACACACATACACACAAAACACCCATCGCCATCTTCCTCCATTGCTTTCCACTGGCAAAACCTGGCCAATAGCCAGTTGGCAAAGAAATCCGGGAACTGTAACTTGCTGGCTTTTTGTCCCCTGCAATGCAGAGAAAAGCAGAACTGGAGTTAAGAGCCAACAGACAGACCACTGGCACTGCTACACTTGCCATGCTGTTTCCTTTATGGACATTTGGTCCTCTGTTGAATGTGCACTCACACACTCATCTTCCTACGTGGCTGTGCTTCCTCTGGCTTGCCTGAGTTCTCGGTGTATATGTCATGTCGGTAGGGCTCTTTCCTTACCTCTCCCAGCTCAGTGAAATTCCACTGTTCTGGAGCCTTAAAATACCCTGTATCACCCTTCTCTTAGCACTCATCACCCTAACGTGGTTTGGCTTATTGTCTTGCTTTGTTTTTTAGATAGGGTTTCTCATGCATTCCAAGTTTGCCTCAAACTTTTCTCTGTAGCTGAGTCTGGCCTTGAACTCTTGATCTTCCTCTCTCTTCCTTCCAGGTGTGCCATGACTGGTACACCCTGGCTCTAACTGGGTGTTTTCTACTCTGTATTCCTGGTGGTTAGAAAGAAAATGGCCCCAAAGGGAGTGGCACTTTAGGAGGTATGGCTTTGTTGGAGGAAGTCTGTCACAGTGAGGGTGGGCTTTGAGGTCTCTTCTGCTCAAGCTTCCCTCAGTGTGACAGTCAGTTGACTTCCTGTTGACTGTAAGATATAGCACTCTCACTTCAGCACATCTGCCTGTACACTGACATGTTTGTTCCCCTTCATGATCAAAATGTACTGAATCTCTCTGAAACTGTAAGCAAGCCACCCTCAATTAAATGTTTTCTTTAGAAGAGTTGTCATGGTCATGGTGTCTCTTCACAGCAATAGTAACCCTAATTAACTAAGGCAGTATTGTTTCTAGGTTGTGGACCTTTCAGGGGTAGAATGCTGCATTGTTCATTATTGAAAGGAAAAACCAACATGCAGAAAGACTTGAAGCTAGGACGTAGAAAACTTGCTGGGGCAGCAGCTCAATAGTACAGTGTTCCCCTCATGTGCTTGAGGCTCTATGTTGAACCCCTTGATAGAAGAAAAGGAGGCAGAATCAGAAAACTGTCTCTTAAGTTTAGCTCCTCTCCACACAGCTTCTCTGTGGTTGACCACTCCTCCTGCACGTGTGATGAGAGCCAGGGGTTTCCATCAACTGGATTTGCATTATCTAAACCTAATGATGCATTAGGTAAGATCATTCTTTGCTGTGGAGCTATGCTGGGCATCATAGGATGTTTAACAATATCCTTGACTTATAGCCACTGGTTATCTGTACCAGCCACCCCCATGACTCTATTGACTTAACAAAATTTCTACAGATGCTTGGCATGGTGGCACATGCCTTTAATCCCAGCACTCTGGAGACAGAGACAGGCTCTTCTTGTTTGTAGGGAAGGAAACCCATGGCTAAGAAAGTTTAAATAACTTTTGCCATTAATTATCTTCTCTTAGCAAATTATATTTAAATTGCTCATTTGGTGCAATCATATCAAATTGTATGGTTTGGGGAAGCCTAAATTTATGCTATTTTTTTTAACTTTAAAGTATTCTCCAAAAAGTAATAAAGAATTTTAAAAAGTTAAAAATATTAGTATAAATGTTTTTTGTTTATTTGTCTGTTTGTTTATTTGTTGAGATAATGTCTCTCTATGTAGTCCTGGAACTTGATATGTAGACCAGGCTGACCTCATACCCACAGAAATCTTCCTGCCTCTCCCTCTCCAGTGCTGCATAAAAGGCATGTGCCATTGTCACTGCTCTAGAGGAAGTGAGACATGGGAGAATGGAGCCTAGATGTGAGGTGAACTAAAGTCTCATGCAATAGCCAACTTTATTCAGAGCATCAGACAATTTATACTCTGAGGGTTGAGAGGAATCATATGAGTAAAGTGTTTAATTACAAGGGCAAGCTGAACATGACAGACAAGCTGATCACAGCAGAACCATGTTTTTCCATAGAGGCATATTAACAAATAATAATAGCCAGTCGTAAAGAAGAAGAAAGAAGGAAAGAAAGGAAGGAAGGAAGGAAGGAAGGAAGGAAGGAAGGAAGGAAGGAAGGAAGGAAAAGAAAGAAAGAGGGAACATTTTCTATGGAGCTGGGCATGTTGGAACATAGTCCAAGAATGGACTTCTGAATGCTTGTGAGAAAACTCCAAGAAACCAAGGTAAGAGTCTTACGACCTTAGTCTCTTCAAAAACAGGAAATTGTTCTGAGATTATGCTCTTGTGCCCCTCCAGGTGTAACAGATAGGAGTGAGTTCACTTCAGATTATTTTTTTTTAGATTCATTTATTTATTATGTATACAGTATTCTGTCTGCTTGGATGCCTACAGTCAGGAAGAGGGCACCAGATCTCATTACAGATGGTTGTGAGCCACCATGTGGTTGCTGGGAATTGAACTCAGGACCTCTGGAAAAGCAGCCAGTGCTCTTAACCTCTGAGCCATCTCCCCAACCTTCAGATTATTTTTTATGACTGGCTCACAGAGATCCGCCTCCCTCTGCCTCCTGAGTGCTGGGATTAAAGGCGTGCACCACCACCGCCTGGCTCATAGAAATGTTCTTACATGTTCTAAAAAGAATGATTAAAACATAGTAAGGGAAAAGAAGGATTTAAGATAATTTTTTGTTGTCGTGGTTTCTCTGACAAGATCTGATGTAGTTCAGTCTGGCCCTGAACTTGAACTTCTGACTTGTTTGTCTCTACCTCCCCAGAACTAGTTATAGATGTGCACCACCATGTCCCATTTATGTAGTACTAGGGTTTGAACCCAGGGGCCTCTTGCATGTCAGATAAGCACTCTACTAACTGAGCTATATCCCAGTCCCTGGACTTGAGATGCATCTAGGGTATGAAAATGAAGAATATTTTAGGCTTTTGTTAAGTCCTTGTATTTATTTTAAGGGGTGCTAGAGACTGAATTTCTAACCCTCCCCCTGACACAGTACAGAGACTAACTGTAGATAGACAGGAATTACAGGAGAGATTTGGGCAGTTCAAACCAGGGCAGTAGTTGTGTGATGTACTGAAAGTCAACTGGACTCACAAAACACAATGAAAGGAGGGTGGCTCTATAGGTTTGAGGTTGAGTGAGTGTAAAATCTATAATTAGTCAAAAATGTCTGACATTTATTGACCGAAACAGTTTGATGACTGACAAGGAGAGCTCTCTAGGGGAGTCATGCTGTCTTTTAGGGGAGGATTAGCAGGACACAGCAGATCCTGTTAAGGCCAGTTAGGAGACAGAGTAAGCTAGCTTTGCTTTGAAGGCTGTAACTTCAGGCAGGATAATTCTTCAATTTTCTGTCTAATCACTTCAAAGAAAGTATTGACACTGAAAATCTATTCTTTATCTATGCAAGGGCAGCTAGGCTGATAGGTGTGGCCTGACTCACTGTTTTCTTGATTGTCTTATTGGCTGGAACAGTAAGAAAGCAGCCAAGACAGAAGTTAAATATGCGCATTAAAGTTTCAGCTTTCTGCTGGGTGTGGTGGTACGTACCTACAATTCTAGTATCGACAGGAGGATTACCATGAATGTTTGGCCAACCGGGGCTACTTAGGGTATGGAGACTTTATCTTAAAAACAACAAAAGCTGAACAAGAATATACTTCAATGCAATAGCTTTTATTTGGTTAGTTTTGGTGCTGGGACTCAAACCCAGGGGCTCAAGTATGCTGTACAAGAGCTACTTGGCTACACATTGAACCCCACAATTCTCTCATTTTAGGCCAATCTTCACTTCTCACATAAGTGTTAAAGCAGCAGTAACTGGAAAGAGAAATGGCCAATGGGCCGAAAGGTCAGTATTTGTCTTGGTTGATTTTATATTAAACTAAAATAGATGGAAATTGCATATGCTTTGTTTCTCTTTTTAAAAAAAATTTTGTATATATCCATTGCACATGACACTATTTTTTTAAAAGGTGTTGTTGTTGTTATTTGTTTGTTTGTTTTATCAGGGTTTCTCTATGTAGCCCTGAATGTCCCAGAATTTTTTTATGTAGACCAGGCTGGTTCAGATTCACAGAGAGCCACCTGCCTCTGCCTCTGAAGTGCTGAGTCTAAAGGCTTGTGCCTCCATACCCAGCTTGATATGGTAGGTACAGGGACATTTCATACATACCTCTATACTCTTCCTCTTTCTCATCTGCCCCTTCCATTCGCCCCCTTTGTTGCCCTAGAAAATTTTCCTTTTACTTTTAAAAATAGATTTCATTTAAATTTTATTATAAAAACACATTGCAAAATTTAAAAGTCACATTACTTGTACATTCATATATACATAACATGATTTTATGTGTCTACATAAAATCTAGGATCCACATGGAGAAAACATGCGCTATTCCTCATTTTGAGATGACTTAGTTCATACATGAGATTATCTGTATCTGTAGCCCTTTTCCTGCATATTGCCCTGGCTTATTAAAGTGGCCCCACTGACTCTCTTCACTTTTTTGCCACACTTCCTGTTCTTGTCTTCCCTTTTGTTTTTTGTTTTCTTTTTCACCCTGTCCTCCCTCTTCCTCTTAGGTCTTCTTCCCATGGGCCCTGCCAATTGTGCTTGTATCTTTAGTGCTTCCTAAGCCACTGGCATGAGGAGGCGTTTGTTTGGAAGATGAATAGCTAACCTTCCACTTGCTTGGTGTGTCCTGAGCTGCCTGACCCTCCAGCTGATACAACTCAATGTTCCCCCCCAGTTCAAGTGGTGGGTTTCTCATGGCTCTAATTCCAATTGTTTTGCACACTCTGGTGCTAACAGACCTGACCAGTGTATGAGTAAAAGAGGCCAGGGATGTTCTTTGAGAGGCTTCTCCCTGTATAGAAGTCAGGCATTCATTCAACACAGTATCTGAGTGCTACCTGGGAACACTGCAGGGAAGATCAGAAGCTTGCCTGACCAGTTCGATTTGCATATTTGGGTCACTTAGCATTTGTTGTTCTGTAGGAAGTAGGATCCCACAATGTAGGAGGACTTTCTCACCCTGCCTGTGATGCCCGAAACTGCCCTGAGTGAACTGAAGCTTAGCCTTAGCCTGCTTGACAGGAGAGGTCTCCTCTGACTTACACCCTAGCACTCCCACAGTGTTTAACAGTTTACATTGTGAATTTAGATTACAACGTCAATATTATGTGTTTTTATTACGTGTGTGTGTGTGTGTGTTGCACATGCAGGCATGAGAAGGCTAGAGGACAACCTTAGGTATTATCCACAGATATCTCATCAACCTACTTTCACACATGATTCACTTATTAGCCCGAAGCCTGCTGATTTGATTCTTTTGGCAAGCCAGGGAGGGGGTCCCTAGGGATCCTCGTGTCTCTGCCTCCCCTTTGCTGGGATTACAAACTTATACCATGACCAGGCTGGCCTCAAACTCACAGAGATCTGCCTGTGTCTGTCTCTTAAGTGCTGGGATTAAAGACATGCACCACCACCATCCAGTAACCCTGGGCATTTTTACAGGGTTTTGGGGATAGAGTAGAGGTCTTCATACTTCAAGGCAAGCACTTTATTGACTGAATTATTTCTCCAGTCCCTTTTTGCTTTACTTTTGATTTTAAAATTAGACGTGGTATTTTGCAAGTAAAACAACACTTAAGACAATGTGTTGGTTAATTTTTTTGTTGCCTTGAAAAAGCATCTAACAGATGTGAGAGGAAGGATTTGTTCAGGGATACAGTGCGTCAGGTAGGAAGGCACAGGTCAAGGGCAGTTCACGGTGGTGGCAGAGCAAATATGAGGGAATTAGTGAGACCATCTGAGCAGTCAGGAAGAACTCAGGCCATAATTATATAGCACTTGGCCTTACATCTGCTAGCTAGTCCTCAGATCCCAAAGGTTCCACAACCTCCCCAAACAACACAACCTCCTGGAGATCAAGTGCTGAAACAGACAAGTCTGAGATGGGGTGTCATTTTATGTTCAACTTACAGAAGACACAAAGAGAGAAGCAGGATGTGTTTATTTCATAGAATGAGGCCTCTAGGCCCTCTCCTTGCTATTAATTTTATAGCATCTTGTGCCATTTGAGAAATACACTATATATACACTAGCAAAGTTTATGTGTGTATATGTATGTATATATGTGTGTATATTATATATGCACATATAGGTTAACACAATGGGCAAAATAACATTATTCCTTTTTCACTTCATATATTTGATAGATCATTTCATTTATCCACATGCAGATCTCACTCTTCCTATATTTTTGGTTGTAAACTTTACCTTTAAGATCTCACTCAGCCATTAAAGAATAAGCTCACAAAGCTATAAGAGCTTACTTATCAACAGTTGTGTAGCAACCATGACTATAGTACATATTAAAAACATTTGGGGTTATAGTGTATATATAAAAATTCTAATGTGGTTATGAACACTGACTACTTTTGTAGAAGACCAAGGTTCAATTTTCAGCACCCACATAGTGGCCCAGTTCTAGGGGATAAGATGCCCTGGTCTGAACTTCTGAACTACTGCATGTGCCTAATATATATATATATATATATATATATATATATGCAGGCAAAACACTCATACATGTAAAAATAAGCAAATAAGTAAATAAATAACAACAAAAAGAATTGTCCTCTGACATTTACATGTTCACTGTGGCATGTGTGCCCCCACACACATTGTATGTATGTATGTATACACAGGAGTAACAGAGAGAAGCCAAGGAAGGAAGGGCTGTGGTTGCACCTCAGTAGTAGAGTACTTGCCTACTAGCATGCACAAGACCCAAGCTCAGTCTCCGCTAGAGAGAAAGAGATGGGGAGGAGTTAATAACGAATCATTAAGTAGACAAAATTAATGAACTTTTTCAAACTGGAGAACTAAATTGAACATTGGATATATGTAGTGATTCGAAAAGGGCTAGCACCCTTTTGTTACCATTCTGCCAAAGAGAGTAGCTTGAGAAGAAGATGTACACCACCCGGATCCTCCCTTGGTAATAAGAAACTTTTTACCTAAATGCTTGCAAGATACACAGCTACAGAGAGGCATTTGCCCAAGGCCGTGTCCTCCCCAGGGCTGGGTCCAGTGACTGATAGCCACAGAGCCCTGAGCCGATGTTCTTGCCCCCACTACTCAGGACTCTTGTGCTCTTGTAAAACTCCCCTGGGGCTAGCCAGGCTGATGTTGATGTCTGTTTTAATTAGGGTTACTAAGGCTGAGATGAAATACCATGACCAAAAGCAACTTGAGGAGGAAAGGGTTTATTTGGCTTACATATCCTGAATCCGTTCACTGAGGGAAACAAGACAGGAACCTAGAGGCAGAAGCTGATGCAGAGGCCATGGAGGAGTCCACCACAGTCCAATGGGAGGTGGTGCCATCCACAAAGGACTGAAGCCTCCCACATCAGCCACTAATTGAGAAAACGCCCTCAAGCCTTGCCTACAGCCTGATCTTACGGAGGCAATTTCCCAATTGAGGTAGGTTTCCTCTCTCGGATGACTCCAGCCTGCGTCAAACTGACATAAAAACCAGCCAGCAGCTGGGCGTGATGGTACATGCCTTTAATTTTAGCACTCAGGACGCAAAGGCAGATAGATCTCTTTGAGGAGGCCAGCCTGGTCTACAGCCAAGACTACATAGAGAAACACTGTCTCAGGAAAAACGACAAAAAACTAGCCAGCATAGCCCCTCTAGCCTGATAAACTCAATGGCTTTTCCTATCCTCAGGCAGGACCCATTGGTTTCTGTAACCAAGAAAGTGACACAGTCTCAGAAGCTCTGAGCCAGAGCCCCTATCCTGAGCTGTCTTATGCTGCAGGCCGTGGACCACACACACCTGGTGATGGTAAGATCAGGAGTCAAGGTCATCCTCAATAACAAGAGTTTGAGGTCAGCTTTGGGGTGTATGAGACTCTGCATTAAAAACTACCCCCATCCCCCCGCAAAAAAAAAAAATCTAACCCATCCTCCCAGTTCAGACTGAAGCAAACAATAAACTGTAACATTAAAAGACTCTTGTCGCCGGGCACTGGTGGCTCACGCCTTTAATCCCAGCACTTGGGAGGCAGAGGCAGGCGGATCTCTGTGAGTTCGAGACCAGCCTGGTCTACAAGAGCTAGTTCTAGGACAGGCTCCAAAACCACAGAGAAACCCTGTCTTGAACCCCCCCCCCCAAAAAAAAAGACTCATGTCATCTGGCAGGGCGTGGTGGCACAGGTCTTCAATTCCCAGTACTTGGGAGGCCGAGGCAAGTAGATCGTTATGGGTTAGAAGCTAGCCTGTTCTACATAGCATGTTCCAGGCCTGCTAAGGATACACAGTGGGAGCCTGTCTCAAAACAAAACAAATAAAAGACAAAAACACAAGAATCAAATCAAATTTGTAATGCCAAAACACTATCGAAGTAGATCTGGATGTTGCTTCCTCCTGTCCCCTGACCAGTGTCAGGTCAGGAAGCCATATAGGAGCTGACAGGGCAGATGCCTTCTGAGCTTCTGGCTGGCTTTTCCACTGCCTGCATTGTTCCACTACCCTGTATCATGAGCCAGGATCAAGAGCTTGATCCACAGAAAGCAAGCAGATTTGGAGTCACGTCTCCATGGTGGTCTGTGGCCCAGCAGGTACTCAGCTGGGTGAGTAGCAGTGTCATGACTGGGTTTGACTGGAAGTCCAGGGGCTAAGAGCACAGGAGAGATAGAGATAGAGATAGAGATAGAGAGAGAGAGAGAGAGAGAGAACTGGCAAGGCAGCATGGCCTCTGGGACTGATTTCCCACCTGGTGTGCAGAGCCTGATTTTCCTGAGCTTTGTGTCCCCACATTTTTGTCTGCGTGGCATCAGATGAAAGTTAAAGGTGCCCTCCAGCCAGTATCCAAATGAATCCTCCTTTAGTCTTTGAACATACATGACTGACAGAAAGGGAAAACATTTCCTTGGGCACTGGCATCTTGAGATCAGTGCCTTAAATCAAAGAGATTAAATGCTAAGGAAAGAATTCCAGACTTCTGCTGGGACTGCACTTGGTAAATACTCTGGAAACCTGAGGGGACCTGCCTTGATCCTAGAGGCAGCCTCCACTGAAGACTAAAGGGTGAGAATCCGCAAAATGTATGGCTGAGCTCTGAGTTTGGGGTCACTCACATCTGCAGATGTTTATTATAGCCTTGCTCTCCTGTCCCTGTGCTGGTCCCACTGTGGACACTTAGCTAGCATCGGTGGTGAGTAGATAATTGGCCAGCAACTCTGGAGGGACTCTTTAAGGACTATCTCTGGGAGATGTTCTAGAGGAGAAAAGTTAGAAATTATGCAAATCTAAAATAAAACTGACTTTTTGTTTTCTTCATTTTTCCAGGAAAAATTTGGGGAAATCATGACTATCCCAGGACTATTGACTAGTAAGTTTTCATAGGCAAGATATAGAAAAAACAAAACAGACTAACTACATTTTAGACATTCTTAGATACCCTTTATAAGTATATGGTATCATCAGAGGATTTGTTTCAAGTGGAAGAAAGTAATTTTCTCCTTCAATCAATTAGTGAAAAAAATCAATCATTCAGCAAATACTACAAGGCAACAGCATACCAGATGCTGTGATGAGGATAGGAACGCGGCCGTTGTATGTAGTTCCGGTTCTTCTTCTTCTTTAAATTATTCTTCTCGTTTTATTTGTTTGGATAGGAATGTGGTATACATTTTTCTATAGTTCCTATTTTTATGAGAGTCTGGCATTAAAGATAAGCATTGCTCCATTAAGCAGGAATGGAACACTTGTTCCACAAGACAAGTGAAATAACAGTGCTGGGACTCTCTGTCCCCCTCAAATATCAGACAGCCTCTTGGGGTGACATGCTTCATGATCATCACAGCTTCTGAGCAGGCTGCTCCCGCCTGCACACAGTCAAGACTTCCATGAGAACCTGGTAAAGGCGCTCATTGCTCTCATTTGGATTATATTGTCATAGAATTAATATCTCTTCCCGGTGAGAAGTCACTCTACACACTTAAGACTTTAATGATTAATAAATGAAAAAAATCTCTTTAATATAGCACAGATATGGCTCTGGCTAATGCCCAAAGGAGAGTGGGCCTCTAATAGAAGATTTTACTAGTTTACATAGACCTTAGCTTATGCTTTCCACATACACTGCCATCCTTGAATCTCTTTCAGGTCCTGGCTCAAGGTTCCTGTTAGTATTTGGGCATCTGTACTGACCTGCTCTTGGGGTCCTGACAGGATATGTCCTCAGCTGCAGCCACTAAGAGCACCTCTTGTACACATTTGCTATGTTCCCTTTTAAGAGGTGGTCCTTGCCCATCTTCTGTCTCTTTTTTCTGTCTTTCTCTCTTTCTCTTCCTCCCTCCTTTCCTCCCTCCCTCTTTTCTTCTGCTTCTCCTGTTCCCAGAAGTCAGTCTCTCCACTTCCCCTTCCCCTTTTCCCATTCCCTTTCCCCTAATAAAAATTTTTCATCCTGACATGATGTCTTTCTCTCGCACACTGCTTGTTAAATTATAACATTAGTTCCCTGACTGTGAAAGGCTCTCCTGGCATTTCCTCCTGCAGCTGGCAGTCCAAGGTGTGCTGAGAACTTGGAACGTGGAATACGGCAGCCTTGCTTCTCCAGTATCACTGGGTCCCCCCATCTAATAACGGCGGGATTGGTGACCCCCCTCTTCTCCACCTCTGGCCATTCCCACTCATATCTCGAGTATGGTTTCTCACCTTTTGTCCTCGTCAAGTCCTGGTACCAGGCAACCATGTCTCTCTCAATAGCCCTTGGTCCCTACTCTGTATTTGATGAATCACTAAGCAGCTTGTGCTTTCACGAAATCGACCTTCTCTGAGCTCCTGGGACGCTAGCAATTACAGACCCTAGAGTCTCACTTATCTGCCTCCCTCATGGGATCTTTGACATGCTCTATACCTCCAACTTTTGCACTCAGTGTCCAATTTAAGGGCTTCTAAACTCATCCCCCTTTGCAGTCAGATCTGACCCAAATATCCCTTACATACTGCTTTCTGATTGGCTCTCTTCTGCAACAAATCTGCTTTCTCTTTTTATCCTTTCCTTTTTTTATTTTTGTTTTTGTTTTTGCTTTTCAAGACAAAGGGTTTCTCTGTGTAGGCTTGGCCAACCTGGAACTCACTCTGTAGAGCAAGCTAGCCTTGAACTCACAGAGATTCACCTGTCTCTGTCTCTCAAGTGCTAGGATTAAAGGCATGGACCACCATACCCAGCTATTCTACTTATCTACTTAAGTCAGGTTGGAAGCAGTACTCTTTTATCTAAATTCTACTTCGCGTAACTTAGTATTTCTTAAGCAAGTGTGAGTTAGTAAACTCTTTATGGCATCAATTTTACTACTTCAAATTTCTCCTTTAATATGCTCATCATTTGTCAATGCAGAACATAATTCTTATTTTGAAAGAGATAGTTCATCTGAATTAAATATGAGTGACTGTGACTGGAAGCATTAATTTATGAAATGTTCTGTGGAAGAAGCTACATGAATTTTTATAGTTGTAGAATATAAGAAAGTCTTAAATTGGTGGAGAAACAAAACATATTGGTGAGACATCACCTAAGTGGGTTACAGCAGAGTTAGAAAATATCCTCTGTAGGTCTCAGATAGCATTCCTAGCTTTAGAGCTGGTGGAAGGCAGTGGTCTGGTAAGATTAACGATGAATTCCAAAAGTTTTCCCTATAAGTTAGTCATGAGGTTCTTAGGCAGCAGTTTTTGGGTCTTGATCTGTAATACCATATCTTCTCCCCAGAGTCATGAAGTTCTGGTCAGTCATCAGGATGCAGGATTGGCATAGAATGTCTCAGAAACGTCAGTTCACACAGGCCTGGCTGGGACTGGTGGGCGGCAGTAGCCCTCCCACCCACTTTGCAAAGAATTGGGTCTTCTCAAAGACAGGGCTCCTGTCTCCAGAAGGAAAAGGGAAGTCGAACAGGCCAGATCCCTGTCTAATCCCTTGTGCATGCAGGAGATAATGCAGCAGATGCTGAATAAGTGTGAGTCCCACCTGACAGCCGCTGTTTTCTCATTTCTCTTTGTTTCATGCAGGTTAACTAAGCTACCCCATCCAGGCACCGTTCTGGGTCCTGGAACTGAAGCTCTTGTTTTTAATGCCTAGACCCTGCTCATGAGGAGCAGTATATCTTGCAGGGAAGGAGGAAAATCTAAGAAATTGAAAGGTGGGGCTGGAGAACTGGCTCAGTGGTTAAGAGCACTTGCTGCACAAGTGTGGTGACTGGAGTCCAGGAATCCAGCACCCGGGTGAAAAGCAAGGTGTGGCTTTCCATGCCTGCAACTCCAGCAATATGAGGGTGGAGAAAGGATTCATCCAGCTGATGAGAGACTCTGTCTCAAAGGAATAAGGTGGAACGTGGCAGAGCAGGACACCCATTCCATCTTCCTCTGGCCTCCATGCATTAGCAATGCACCTCCTCATGTATACACACACCACGTAGTCATTCTCTCTCTCTCTCTCTTACACACACACACACACACACACACACACACACACACACACATTCAGAATAAAAAGAAATGGATCTTGATAAGGCTATGACAGGTAATATTATATTAACAAGCGAATCAAGCTAGGACAAAGCTCACATATAATGTGATTCCATTAAAAGGAAATATCCAGAATAAGTAAATCCACAAAAAGTAGATTGGTTGTTCTGAGGGCTGACAGGGATGAGAGGGAGAAGGATAGCTAAGAGATTCAGGATTCTATGCTGGGGTAAGGAACCTACTGTGTGACTGTTTCCTGCAGAGATATGGACAAATGTCTATTCATCCCAGACATGGCATCAACCATGGAGCAAAGAACAATCCCGGGATCCCAAGTCTAGCTTGGTGAACTGATGATGAGTTTATTAGGTTTGCTTACAGGAGCATGGGTGATCCCCCCGCCCCAGACAGCCGCATCACTGCAAACTCTCACCCCTGCATGAATGACAACTTCCCTTCATCCCTCTTTAGTCAGCTTTCCACCATGCCACTGAATGGTTCATTTAAATTATTATTTTTACGTTATGTGAATTGCACTCCAATAAAAACCAAAAAGGCTTCTAAAGTTGTTGAGCTATGTAAAGCATAGTCAAAGGCAGGCCAGAGAAGACATTGGCTCACCACCATCTACGGGAGTTATGGAAAACCTCCTGAGTAGCCCAGATTTCTCCCGGCAATAGATTTTTGTCTGAGCTCCTCAGACAAGTACAGCTGTACACAAGACTCAACACTCCATTTCTTTGTATGCACTAAGATGGCACATGCTTCTGCCCTGGAGGTGGGTCTTCATTTCAGGGTCAGGCCTCAAAGCACAGCTTGTGTTTGCTGGAGTCATCATCAGCATGTTTGTTACTTTGATTTAGATACTGGCATAAAGAGCCATTATCAAAGGACTGCATGTTCTCTGCCTGGTCACTGTGGGCCTGCATAGCATCCCTGGAGGCTATGAGTTTACTGATGGAGAACAAAGGTACCACTGTTGTGCACACCAAGCAGTTAGTAGATTTTTCTTTGCTGGCACTATGAGGCAGGACAATCTATTTCCTGTCTTCAGAGCGCTTAAGTGGGGTCTGTGGGCAACAGTGTTTACTTAAGTCCAAGGCTGCTTGCTACAGAAAGCGGGGAAATGGGGAGGCCCAAGGGCCCTCATGTAGGCTGATCCAATTAATACAAACCTCACCATGCACTCTCCTGGAAGCTCTTTGATGACTAAAGAGAGACTCAGACAAGGCATGATAGGATGTGGCCTTCCCAGAGGCAGTGCCATATGTCCCCAGGAAATCTTGTCCACAGCAGTTGGCTTGGCAAGAGCTTAGCACAGTGAGGGGTGAGCTAACGACTAGCCCTAACAGGAAGCCACCCAGGCTTATGAAGTCAGCCCCCAAACCCTCTCTTTATTCCTGGCATTTGCTTCTCCTAAAAAAATTCTTCATTAATACAGTGTCACACGGCTCATGGCCCAGCATTGCTTTTGGATAAGGGTCTCTAGCACACCACCAGTACTTCTATTTTGGGCAGCCCTCACTAAGTATCTGACACATATTGTTTTATTTAATTCTAGTAATGACCACCTAAAAGGAACTGACTCAGAGAGATTGGGGTATGACTAGGGTAAACAAACCTTAGGAGCTATGGAGATGGTAAAGGGGCTTTCTATACAAGTCTGGCGACCTGAAGCTCTGCAAGTGTGAGCAAAGGAACTATTTCCTCCCTTTAGTTGTTCCCAGCTTTGCAAAGGTAAGTAATATATTATCTCATCCAGGGTTCTTTAATTCAGGGAGCAAAGGGGCCAGGGAAACAGCTCAATGGCTGCTCAATGGTCTTATTTCGATCCAGATAACCCAGTAAAAAGCTGGGTGCAATGGTAGGCATCTGTAACCCTAACACTCCTGTGGTGAGATCAAGGTAGAGCTAGGAGAATCCACTAGAAGCTCTCAGGCCAGCTAGTTTATGGTATGCAGGGTTAGAAGCCACTCAGGAAAGTCGTCTTCTGACCAGCACAAATGTGCTGTGGCGTGTACACCTACACACACACACAGACTAAATAAAAATGTTAAATAAGAGAGGAAAAGTGGCTGGGCAGTAGTAGCACACAGCTTTAATTCCAGAATTCAGGAGGTACAGGCAGGTGGATCTCTGAGTTTGAAGCCTACATGGTCTATAAAGTGAGTTCTAGGGCAGCCAGAGCTACACAGAGAAACACTGTCTCCAAAAAACAAAAAACAGAGAGGGGGGCAGAAGGAAATGGAAGGAATTACAACAGAAGGCTTACAACTAAGTAATAAACTAGGCTGTGGTGGCGCACACCTTTAATTGGGAGGCAGAGTCAGGCAGATCTCCATGAGTTCGAGACCAGCCTGGTCTACAAAGTGAGTTCCAGGAAAGACTCCAAAGTTACGTAGAAACCCTGTCTCAAAAAAATAAAAAAAAATCAAACAACAACAACAACAAACTAAGCAATAGAAAGATAACTCAGTTAGAACCTGGGCAAAGGCTCCAAGCAGAACATACAAATAGGCAGTGAGCACAAGAAAAGATTCAGTCTCGTCCATTCCTGCAGAAACACCAGTGAACCTACATGGGCTGTCACTTCACTTTCACTATCAGAAAAGGGTGGAGAGGCTGTGGAGACACTGGGTCCCGTACATACTGTTGGTATTGGCGAAAGAGAAAAATGGGGCAATCACTTTGGAAGACAGGCTGGCAGGTTCTTAAATGATTAAACAAGTGCTTGAAAGAATGTTTAACAGTAGAGACATTAGTCAAAAACAAGTCAGGAGTAATGGTGCACACTACAGTCCTAGAGCTTAGGAGGCTAAGGCAGGAGATTGTGAGTTTAAGGCTACCTTGGGCTACATAACAAGACCCGAGATGGCTCAGTGGTTAAGAGCACCAGCTGCTGGCTTCCAGAGGACCCTAGTTCAAGCCCAAGCACCATATGACGGCTCACAACTGTCTATAAATCCAATTCCAGGTGGATCAGAACCCTCTTCTGGTTCTTACAGGCACTGAATATTCCTGGTACATAGACAAACAAAACACTCATACACATAAAATAAAAATAAAAATTAAAAAAATAAAATAAAAAAATAGAAACAATCCCAGCCAAACATGATAGTATATGCCTGTAATCTCAGTAGTTGAGAAGCAGAGGCAGAGAAATTACTTTTAAATTTCCAGCCATCTCAGCTTCCATAGTAAATTCAGGCCATCCAGAGCTACTTAGTCAGACCCCATCCCAATACAAAACAAACAATCCAATAGCCAGTCAGCTGATAGATGGAAAAAAAAACACAATGAATTCATACAATAGATTACCACTTATTGTCAACAAAAACCGAATGAAGCAAAGACTGGCTGACGCATGGATCATTCTTGAAAATACACTCAGTTAAAACAGTCAGACTCAAAGATCATGCTTTAAGTCTAGTTATATAAAATGCTTAGAATTTGCAAATCTAAGTACAAACTATAAATTATAAGTAGGCAAAGAGGGAGGCATAGAGGGGTGATAGCTACAACAATATGAGTGTTCTTTGAGGTGACGAGAAATTCTAAAATTGATTTAATGAAGGTTGTATATACCTGTGAATGTACTAAAAATAGCCACTGAACTGTTCTTTATAGATTGCTTTGTCTTGTTTTCTGAGACAAGGCTTCACTAGGTAGGCCAAGCAGGCCTGGTATTTTCTAGACTGGCCTAGAACTCACCTTCCATGCCTCACCTCCTCTGTGTTGGATCTATAAGCATAAACCACCTCCAAGCTTATCCTTTAAATGGGTGAACTATGGGACGGATGAATTATATCTCAATCAAGATGTTATTGAACAGAAGGGTGGGGTTGGCAAGATGGCGCAGCCAGGGGAGAGTTTGCATCACAGGCCTGACAGCCCATGTTCCACCCCAAGAACTGTGTAAGGATGGGAGAGGGAACAACTGCATGCACATACCATAGATAGGCACATATGAAAATTATAATAAATAAAATGTTAGGGCTGGTAAGGTGGTTCAGTAGATAAAGGTGCTTGTCACAAAGGTGATCCAAGTTCAATCCCTGGAGCCTACATAATGGAAGAAGAGAACTGACGCCTATAGGTTGTCCTCTGACTTCCACATGTACGCTGTGACACACCTGTGCCCCCCAATAAAAATAAAATGCAATAAAACCACAAAAGCTTAAGATAATAATAGGGCTGGCTGGCTGGCTCAATGGGTAAAGGGAAGTGCTTGCTGCTAAGCTGGAGGATCTGAGTTCCTTTCCCAGAATGCATGTGGTGGAAGGAGAGAGCAGACCCTATGCATGTCCACTCTTACACATGCTAAAAAAAAATTTTAAATAGTAGGAAATTATTTTTTAAAGTTTCATAAATGCCCTAAACTCCTGCTATAATTTCTCTTTGTTCATGCTAAATATTATTACTTGAAATTTAACTGATATAAAATATGTTAATGGTTTATAGGCTTCCTATTTGGCTGTTTTTTGTTTTGTTTTTATTTTTGTTTTTTTGAGACAAGGTTTCACTGTGTAGCCCTGGCTATCCTGGAACTCACTCTGTAGACCAGGCCTTGGACTCACAGGGATCTGCCTGCCTCTGCCTCCTGAACGCTGGCATTAAAGGTGTGTGCCATCATACCTGAGTTTATAAACATTTTAATAAATACTAAAATTAAGTTTAATATCTTTTGAGTTTATGAGTATTGTAGTGGTATTTCATTTGTATTTTAATAAATAAAGCTTGCCTGAAGTTCGGAGAGTAAAACAGTCTCACTGATCAGCCTTACAGACCAGGACGTGGTGATGCACACCTTTAATCCCAGTAGCCACACGAGAGGAATATAAAGCAGGAGGAGACAGCTCTCACACACAGTCTCATTCTGAGATTCCTGGAAGCAGGATCGCCATTTCAGACTGAGGTAGAGAAAAGAGCCAATGGCTGGCTGTTTTGCTTTTCTGACCTTCAGGGTGGACCCCAATTTCTGTCTCTGGATTTTTATTAATCGTGCTACAGAGTATGGCTTATGTACCTTATATAGAAACCATTTAATATCATTTATTTATTTATTTATTTTTTACCATTTAATATCTTAACATAGAATTTTTTCCTCATGAAAGCATAAGATTCGTGTACTCATGACATGAATTAACTTGCCATTCCCATGGTAAGTCTAGGACTCGGCTACTCTCTTATCTTTAGTGTCAAAAAGGAGTGATGGACTTATAGTACCTGCCCTTGTATCTCCAGGACAGAAATGGTCCCCAAGCCAGTCCACCTCCTGCCTGGCCCAGGAGGAATTGAGAAACAGTGAGAAGGATGATCACCAAGACCAACGCTGACACACACCAAGGAACTGCAGGGATCCTAGGCGGGAAGAATGGGAATGGGCTTCCTGGGTACCAGCCGAGACATAAGACCATCAGTACATCAGCTTCCTCTGGGACATTGGCATGACTGTCAATAACAGCCCAGTAGGTAAGGAATTTAAAGATTTAAAAGCAGACAAATTTCAAGCACTTGACTGGATAATCTCCAGCTACTTGTAACTCATTTTCAAGTGCTCACCTTGTTGGCCTGATTAAAAATCAGCCAGCACTGGCCTTCCAGTGAGTGACAAAGATCCGAAGGCTGTTTGTTAACTAACTGCAAGGTTAAAGATGAACCAGTGATAGCAGCCGTAAACGGACTACAGAGAGAGGACTAAAGCCAGCAAATGTGGTGAGCTATTCCTTCCTAGCCCCATCTAGCAAATCTAAAACGTAAACTGATGGCAAGAAACAGTTCTTCCTCTCTTAGACACATCCTGAATTCTGTATCACTTCCTCCCCCTAATCACAGGACAAAAGTAAGTGAAAGGAAGACTAAATTGTTTTTTGTTACTTGTTTTGCCAAAAAGGATGGAGCCCTGCTTTCATGCTGAAGTCACGCAGCTCCTTGAAACAAAGGCAGTTTTGTGCTACTTCAAGGAAAACTACAGGGGGTCTGAGTAGATGCTCAGTGGTTATGCACACAGTGCCTGTTCTTTCATAGGACCAGGGTTCAATTCCCAGCGCCCACACAACAGCTATAACTCCAGTCCCAGGGCACCTCACTCCCTTTTCTGGCCTCCTCAGGTACCAGGCACCCATGTGGTGCACAGACATACACCCCGGCAAAGCACACATATCCATTAAACTGACTGTTTTCATCAGCAAAAGGAATAATTGTCTTCTACTAATCCACCTTCTTTCTCATTCTCTCTAAATTTTATCCACAAGGGAGTGGATCGGGAGGCATCCGTGTTGTCTCCTTGGATGTGGTAGCTGAACGAAAAGCAACTTCGGAACAGAGAATGCAAGAGTAATTGGATTTGGCTTAGTTGCTCAGCTTTGGTAAAAGTTACTTCATGGGGCGAGGCATTGGTGGTACAGATCTTAATCCCAGCACTCAGGAGGCAGAGGCAGGTGGATCTCTGTGAGTTCGAGGCCAGCCTGGTCTACAAGAGCTAGTTCCAGGACAGGCTCCAAAGCTACAGGGAAACCCTATCTTGAAAAAAGAAAAGTGGGGACATCAAGATGGATCAGTAGGTAAAAGCATTTGCAGGCCTGATGACCTAAGTTCGGCTCCCAAGAACCCATGTAAAACAGCCAGAGAGTGTATCACACGTCTGTAATTCCAGCACTCCTGTGATCAGGGGGGAACAGGAGGGTTGCAGGAAGCTTGCAGGTTAGGTAGCCTGGAGTTTGCAGCAAAGCAGTGGCAGGGACAATAAGAGAGACTTTGCACCAAACAAGATGGAAGGTGAGGAACAACTCCTGAAAGTTGTCCTTTGACTCCGATAATCATTCTGTAACACATACACACACACGTTATTATATGAAAAATAATTTAAAAAATAAATAGTTAAATGCAACATGCAAGGTTTTGATTTTGAAGCCTGGAAGTTGACTAAGTGACTTCTCTTGGTTTTCCATCTAGGACATAGCTTAACTCAAGAGCAGCAGTGTCATAGGATACTTATTCTTTCCCTGTGGATACACAGCCAACAAAATGTGACTATGACCCTTTTTCTTGGAGAGAACACCCTTTCAAATATTAACTTTAAATTCATCCTCTAACCAGATGGGCCCAACCCTTTGACAATGCAACCCAAAACTACTGTCTCTAAAGTTCATGCTCCAGAACCAGACAATTGAAATACAAAACAAAACAAAAACTACCCAATCTCAAAATGTTTTAAGCAAATTTACAATTTTATGTTGGGCTGCATCATAACTGATCTGACCCTACAGGCCATGGGTTGTACATACTTGCTAATAAACCATAAGATTCACCTTAATTTTGTCAAAGATATATTTGAGTCTTAGCATAAAACAAAGTGTTTCAATTTATAAGATAGAAATAGTGAAAATATTTATTTGCCAGTCTGCGCAGAAGTATAATCTTTACTATTTTCCCAGAGGAAGTGCAAGCAGTATGGTGATTAATCTCCAGTGTCAACTTGATTTGGAATCACATAGAGGCACATTTTTAGGTGTATTTTAGAGAATTACCAGAGAGGTTTAACAGAGGAAGGAAGGCCCACCCTGGGTATGGGCAGCATGATTCCTGAGCTGAAGAGCTCTTGATGAATAAAAAGGCAGACAGACCTCTGCGTTGGAGGGCAGCCTGTTCTATAGAGCAAGCTCCAGGAACACAAGGGTACACAGAGAAACCCTGTCTCGAAAACAACACACACACACACACACACACACACACACACACACACACACACACGGTAAGGGGTGGGAGACAAAGGAAGAAGCAAAATGAACACCAGCATTCATCTCTCTGTTTCCTGACTGTGGATGCAACGTGGTTTCACACTCTTGCCACCGTGCCTTGCAGCCGTGGGGAATCGTGTCCTTCTTTAAACTGTGAACTAAAACAAATCCTTCTTTCCACCAGTTGCTTCTGTCAAGCCTTTTATCACAGCAGTAAGAAAAATAGCTAGTACAGACAGCCTGTCATTTACCTATGGAAATAAGTAGACTAGAGAATGGTTATTTTGGTTTGTGACAAGGGGATTAACCCAGGGCCTCACCCATGTTAGGCAAGCACTCCCCCTGTGACCCACATCCACAGCCCAGAATGGTATTTGGTGCTTGCTGAAAATACTCCAAAAGGAGAAGAGCTGGTTGCAGATGTCTGTGGTTATACAAGGAGGGCTCTGAGAGTATGCAAAGCTGCCTGCCCATCCAGTATCCTGCCTCATCTTTGAGGCAAAAATGAGTTCAAAGAAAATCAAGAATCGTTATTTGCCCAAAAGATCTTGGATCAATTTTTCCCCCATAAATGTGTCTGTTGTTTGGATGCTGACAGATGGGAAAGGCCAACAGAATGGACAGGCCAAAGCTGTCACAATACGTCACAAAGCAGAGGAAGTCCAGTAAATTGATGCTATGGTCAGTTGATTCCTTTTCACTGGAAAAAAGATGTAGTAAAGATAAATCCACTCAAGCAATACAGACGCTGGCTATTGTAGAGGAATA
This sequence comes from Microtus pennsylvanicus, assembly GCF_037038515.1. Lineage (NCBI taxonomy): Eukaryota > Metazoa > Chordata > Mammalia > Rodentia > Cricetidae > Microtus > Microtus pennsylvanicus. The sequence goes on from NC_134582.1 coordinate 121,886,818, forward strand.
GTAACATGATCAGCCTTCTGAGAAACTTCTGCTGGCTTGGCAAAATAAAACCAAGTTGAAAACCAAACAAGAAAGCAGGAAGATGTGGTTAAATGGTTGAAGCTATCTGTTTGTCTGTTGCCATTAGCAACAACTCACTTTTTTTTTTTTTGAGACAGGGTTTCTCTGTAGCTTTGGAGCCTGTCCTGGAATTCACTCTGTAGACCAGGCTGGCCTTGAACTCACAAAGATCTGCCTGTCTCTGCCTCCCGAGTGCTGGGATTAAAGGCGTGCGCCACCACCACGCGGCCGAGGTCCTTGTATGTAGATGGAGACACATGTTTACTATTGTGGTAGCATGTGACTAGAGTGGACTAGAGTAGAGAGGCCATGTAATCTCTTACAATCTCTCTTTTGCCAATTGTGCCAAGGATTCTGAGTTGGAGGCATCGCAGGTGTCCTGCATTTTCTGCTTTAGCAAGCTGTTGAGAGCCACCAACTCAGCATCCTGTTAGCTGTTTCATCAACAAGAATTAGACCTGGGGTCTGTTAAGTTCCTGAGATTGTGAGGCTCAGGATTTCGGCAGCCGTTGGGACAAAATGGACTCCAAATTCAGTTCACTTTTTTTAATATTTAGTTAAGAAATCAAGTTTATTTCTGCCAATTTGAAAAATAATTCAAGGGGCTGAAAAGATGGTTCAGAGGTCAAGTGTATGTCTTTTTTCCAGAGGAACTGGTCCAGCTTCCAGCACCCATATGGGGCAGCTCACAACTGCCTCTACCCCACTTTCAGTGAGATCTGACATTTCATCTGGCCTGGGAGGACACATGCACACACATGTATTGCACACACAAACTCACACCACAAACATGCAAACCAAGAAAAAAATTAAATATGTAAAGAGAAACTAAGTTGCCCTGTAAGTTAACTTTTCATAAAAAGTCACCAAATTCAGTGAATAAAAACAAGTGGTTACTACTTGAATTTGCATTTGTTTAAAAATACAGGACAAGTATTTTCTGCAAAATGTTTGGGTCAGTCTTACTCTAAAAATCATCCATTGTTTATTTCAAATTCAGATTGAGTGAGTCAAGCAGGATGACCTGGTTCTATTTATTTAAAACTGTTTTATTGGCATATGATTGGTATATAAAAACTGTACATATTTAATATACACATGCAGTGAGTTTGGGGCTAATTCACAAAACCGTCGCTTTATATTGTAAACAGATTTATCTGTCTAGCCCCTCCAGACATTTTATGCAGCCCTCTTTATTGCTGCTTTTCTAACTACTATGCTGCTATGGTTTGAATGGCTATGTACTCCCCTACCAGGTAATGACGCTAAGAGTCGGGGCCTTTGGGAGGTAACTGGGTCATGACAGTGGAACCTTTGAGAATTGGGATTCATATATATAAAAGACTTATGAGATTCCCCACCTGTGCGCCAGAAAGTGGTCCTCAGCAGAGACTGACTGGGCCAGTTCCTTGTTCTTGAACTTCTTAGTCTCCAACACTGAGAAAGATTTGTTGTTTAAAAACCACCCTGTTTATTGTATTTTCCTTAAGCAACCTGAGCAAACCAACACATAACACTTAACAGCAGATTCATCAGTTAGTCAAGTTCTAAGTATACACACACACACACACACACACACACACACACACACACACACACACACATCCTTGGTGGTAACTACAGGTATTATGTAGTACAGTATTTTTTGACCAGCATCTCCGTATTCTCCACATCCTCCCCAGCCTCTTCAAGGAAACATTTACCCTCTGTCACTATGAATTTGACCTTGGAAAACTCTGTCTGCAAGGGTTGGGAGTAGAGTAGAGGTTAATGGTTGAGTGCCTTGATTCCTCATGAAAGTTAAATCCTGTGTCATTGGAGTGTCTTGGGCTTTTTTTGTACCTGGTTTATTTACATTAGTAAAATGTCTTCTTGGTTTGCCCACCTTGTTACAAATGCCAAAATTTAAGGAAGGGCTTTTAGAGTGAGATCAGGGACAATAACTCTTGAGGAGTGATGTTTATTAGGCTGGGGACAGAAGGCAGCAGAAAGCACATGATATCTCAAGAAAAGAAATAATTTCCAGGAAGACCCTGAGATAGAAAAACTTACAGTATGTTCTGTTTGAGGAAGTGAGAAGCCTGTGCTGTGTTAATGAGGCTCAGGGTGGGGGATTCCCTGCCCAGATGACAAGGGCAATTTATCCCAAGTGAAGGAGTTTGTATGGCCTATTGTTAGACGCTTTCCCAGGGCTGGGGAGATGACTCAATGGGTTAAAGTGCTTGCCACACTGGGCAGGGATCTGAGTTTGGATCACCAGAATCCAGGTGAATCTGTGGTGGTGTGCATCTGTAATCCCAGCAATGAGATGGGAAGGGGAAACAGCAACATCTCCTTCAATGACATGGGAACAAGAAACAGCAACATCTCCTACAATGAGGTGGGAATGGGAAACAGCAGCATCTCTGCAGGCTAGAGAGCCAGCCAGCCTCAGGTACCCAGAAGTGAGCAACAGCCCTGTCTCAAACAAGATGGAAGGCAAGGACCAACAGCAAAGTTGTTCTCTGATCTCCATATGCATGCCAGCACTCACAAATGAAGATGTACACGCACACACACACGCATGCACGCGCGCACACACACACCTTACAAACTTATGAAATAAAGTTTCCCAGGCTGCTTTGAGAACGGCATGGAGGGAAGTACAAAAGCAGAAGTTGCAAGGCAGTCTGGAAGACACCTGTGCCAGAACAACACCTCTTCCCATCAAGGGGCAGAGTCTGTTTCCCTCTCCTTGAACTTGGGTGAAACCCTCAATGGCCTTGACAAGTGGAATGTGAGGAAGTGTTATTGCATGACTGTCAAAGCTAGGTTATGAAAGACATTGTGGCATTTCCCTCTTCTGCAGCTCACACTGTGAAGATATTCCAGGAAGCTGTTCACTAGAAAGGGAACTGAAGCTGCCAAACAATTGCCAGTGTCACCTGCCAGGTGCCTGTGTGACATCGGCTTTCAGATCCAGTTAAGGCCCCATCACCAGGGAGCAGAGACAAGCTATCCTTGTCTTTTGTTTGAATTCCTTATCCATAGCATCCAAGACCACGATAAACAGCTGCTCCATGCTGTCAGATTTAGGGGTTGATTTTCTATGCAGCCGCTGTGACTGGAACAAGGATAGTACCTGGGACTAGCATGGTGGCAGAGGACTTGAACCTATCAGAGATGTTGCATGGGATTGACAAGATGTAGCCAGCAGAGGGACAGAGAACATCTTGACTATAAAGATACCAGAGAAGGACAGGATAGAATACTTTAAAATTTTTATTTATTTCTAAATTTATGTATGTCTACTTGTTAGTATATATACTCTGTGTGTGTGCAGTACCTGTGCATGCCAGAAGAGGGCATCAGATCTTTTAGAACAGGAGTTATAGGTGGTTGCATGATGATGCTATGTGAGTGCTGTGAACTGAACTCTGGTTTTCTGTAAGAGCAGCAAGTGCTCTCAACCACTGAGCCATCTCTCTAGCCCTAGAATAAATTTTTGAAAAAGTATTTTCTTATATTTTTTAATTATATATGCCTTTTCTCCTGAGAGAGTTATTCATTTTTTAGAAAAAATAATTTGATATTTGTTCACTAATTTTATTTTTGTGCCTTAACACCTTAGCACGAATTTGAAAATGAAATCATTTACTTTTCGAGAAGATGGAGAGGTTGGTGATATAGCTCAATGAGAGAGAGTTTGTCTAACAAGTACAAGATACAATATTTGATCCTGACACCACACATACCCAAAAGAAAAGACAAGAAGCATAAAGGAAGTAAGCTAATGAGATATCCCTGGAGTGGAAAGAAAAAAGCCAAACTAGAAACACTAGGTACAAATAGTATCTTCAAAGCTACTCCCCGTAGTTGAACCCATCCTCTTGATTTGGGGCTGCTGTTAATCACTATGGTTTTGCCTTTGGAAACTTATCCACTGAGTCAGTCAACTGCTGTTTCTGGGATCCATTGTGGGCAACAGGCATGTGTGTTGGGCTGTTGCTATATCCCAGCACCACACGTGTTAGCTCAGCTAATCTTTATAATGAGTTGAGGAAGGAAGCCCCATTGTTAGCCTGTTGTTAACCAGGAAACAGAGACAGGAAGTATAATGTCCCCATTTTTGGATGGCAGTGGGGTGAGGGTTGGCATGACTTTTTAAAAATAATTTTATTTTATTTGCATTGGTATTTTCCCTGCATGTCTATCTGTTTGTGGAGTCAGAGACAGCTGTTAGCTGCCATATGGCTGCTGGCAACAGAACCCGGTCCTCTGGAAGAGCAGCAGTTGGTGCTCTTAACCACTAAGCCATCTCTCCAGCCCCCGGTTGGCATGATCTTATGGATCCACAGTATCTTTCTCAGCTCCTAATACTGCCTTCTGAGAATGATATTCCTTACAAGTCTATAAACAAATGGATGGTTCCCTGCTCTCCTGAGCTTTAAAAGTAGAGGTTAGGAAGTGTTATGAGGGAAAGAAGGGAGGCAAAGATAATTTCACCCAAATAATCCTGATTAAGGCAGCTCTGACAAAGGCTTTTTCCCAGAGACTACCATTATGGCCAAATTCCAGTTCTCTTCTACTGACATATCTTCGGCCAGCAGAAAGTGATGATTGGAAATTACGGATGTACAGAGGGGTACATGGCCTCCTTTTGCTCTTATCCCCTTCTTCTGGCTGGGGACAATCCTGGGGACTACAGAAGGGAGGAGCATACTCAGGCAGGCAGAACCACCAGTAGAAGGAACCTGGTTCACACACCAACATCTGCTAAGCTAATTCCTGGTTGGTCTTGTTGGCTTTTTGATGGGAGAGAAAATGAGCTTTGGTCACTACTGCTTCTGGGCTTAGTAATAACAAAGGAATGTACAGCTACTGTCAGCCACGGAGGAGGTGTGGAGGGTATGCAGAAGATAAGAGGGAATACTACATGGCATACTTCTAGTGAGCTCTCCTCACCCTGTGTGCCTCTGTGGGCCTACTGCTGTGTACATAAGGTCAAGGAGGTTGGGGGTTTTGAGAAATGGAATTTTCATGTTTGGTGTGGCTGATCAGTTTTCTTTGCTTTCTAGAGCAGGATTTTCTTTACCTGGAGACCTCTGAGCAATTCTTACTTCTTTTTAACACTGAATTGCCTTTGTCTGCATTGGAAGAAAGGATGCAGATCAACCAGATGCAGAGGTCTGTACCCCAAAGGCAGTGTACTGATTGCTCCGCTGTCGCTCTGACCACACGGTCCACACAAACAACACTGGGGAGGAATCACTTATTTGGCTCTTGGTTCCAGGAGGCTCAGCCCCCCCCCATCACTTGGCCCCATGTTCTTGTGCACAACACAATGGCATTGGCAACTGTGCAAAGAGAAGTTGTTCACCTAAGAGAAGATCAGGGAACGCCAACACCTGACTGGCTTTTTCCTTTTCCTTTCTAATTCCGTCTGAGCCCTGTCTCCTGGGATGGTATCCCCCACATTCAGGGTAGCTCTCCCCATTTCCCCAGTTGATCTTCTTTGGAAAAATTCTCACAGACCACCAGAAGAACGCTACACTCATTTACTAGATGACTCTAAAGCCATCAAGTTAACAATGAAGATTTGTCTACACAGGCCAGAAGACCCATTAGTGGAATTTGCTCCTATGATTTTTATATTTACTTACATCCTGGTTGATATGTCTTCAGGAAAACTAGCAAAAATGAAGAGGATGCATACCCAGGCCTAACACCGATTTGGCACCACTCACTGTAGTCAGAATAGAGATGTGTTACCTAAGTAATGTTGTTATCTAATGTGCTCTCCCATTCCAAGATTTTTATTAGAGTCTGTATATGTCTGTTGTCCATTTGAGCTGTTGTCTTATTTATTTACGTGTATGAGTATTTTACCTGCATGTGCCAACTATGTGGCTGATACCTGTGGCGGTCAGAAGAGCATGTGGGATCACCTGGAACTGTAGTTACAGACATGTGTGCTACCATGTAGGTGCTGAGAACCAAGCCCCAGTGCTCTTAACTATATCTCTTCAGCCCCTTGCTTTGTTTTGCTTGAGAAAGGGTCTGGGTGACCCTATAGCCTAGGTTGGCCTCAGACTTGTGGCCATCCTCCTGCCTCTGCCTCCCAAATGCTGATATTATAGGTATGTTGTTGACCTGGAATTCATGATAAAGACTAGTAGTATAACCTTGGATTTACAGTAATCCTCCTGCCTCTTCCTCCTTAGTACTAAAATTATAGGCATAAAGTTTGATGCTCTTCTAAGAATTTTTTAAAGAATTATTTCTATTCCTTTTGTTTGTTGGTTGTTTTTGATTTGTTTGTTTTTTGATTGGGATGTGTCTCCTATACTGATCATGGACATGGCCCATGGTTTTCTTTGGCCAATGGAATTTACACAAACATCAGAAAAGAAAAAGTGTTTGAATCACTGTTACACACCGTAGGTTTAGGAAGGGACACTGGAACACTCACACAGTGTGGCGGATGTGTGAGGCAGTCCATTCCAATCTCCTGTTTGTGTAACAGACTACAGATGCCAGGACACTGTATAACATACTACAGATGCCAGGACACTGTATAACATACTACAGATGCCAGGACACTGTATAACATACTACAGATGCCAGGACACTGTATAACATACTACAGATGCCAGAACACTGTATAATATACTACAGATGCCAGGACACTGTATAACATACTACAGATGCCAGGACACTGTATAACATACTACAGATGCCAGAACACTGTATAACATACTACAGATGCCAGAACACTGTGAAGGACACTGAGCTTTAGAAGACAGACAAGGAAGCCATGTTTCTGAGCTTTGACTAGCAAATACTGTCATGAAAGTAACTGCTTCTTCCATGGAGATTTCCTGATTACTCCATTTTTCCTACTGGAGCACAGAAAACATCCTTCTGGAGTCAGGAGTCAAGGCAGCCAGCTCCCCAGCTGAGGAAGGGTTTTCCTGATTGAAAAGGCAACAGTTCTTCCTGAGACCTGCAATATGACTTTTGGAGTCTCTCAAAATTCAATCTAGATCTGCTCCTAAGCCCTCTCAGTGACTATGCGTCCCATTTAGGGCCTGCAACAAAGCTCCCTCTGCTAATGGCTGGAATGTGTGTTGTTTCTGCAAACTAAAATGTAACAGTAGCTGATCCTTAGAAACAGCTCTGGTCTGCTTCCAGGGACTATCTTCCAGTTGTTCAGCCCACACAAAGATGTGTTCATTATATCTCTAAGAACCCCACAGGCATTCTTGGTGTTTACAAATGGCAACAGTTCAGATCAATCGTGGTATGTCTGAGTCCACGAACCCTACTGAGTTAAACATGAGGGGCTGGCTCAATGGCTGAAGTACTTGCCAAGCAAGTGTGAAAATCGTTTGGATCCCAAGTACCTTGATAATTGCCAGGTAGGTGTGGGGGCCTCATGTTCTTCCATATTTGGAAGGCAGAACTGGAGAATCCCATGGGGGAGAACTCAGGATAGTGAACTTCAGACAGTCCTTGAGATATAGAGTCCCATTGGTTTTGAAAATGTGGGCTACCTGCTGGGAACATTCATGTCAGCAGGTGTGTGTGGTTTTTGGTTTATCAGGCTTGCTCAGTAAAGTTGTTGAAAAAGAAGAAAGGGGCTGGAGAGAAGACTCAGTGGTGAAAAGCATTTGCCGCTATTCCAGAGGGCCCTGAGTTTAGTTCCCAGCTCCAGCACTGGGTGACTCACAATTGCTTGTATCTCCAGCTCCAGGGAATCTTATCCTCTTTGCTGGCTTCTGTGGACATCCATATGCATTTGCACCTACACACACACACACACACACACACACACACACACACACACACACCTAGATAAATGAAATAAACAAATAGAAAAAGAAATACAAGTTATAGACTCCTTCCAGGCCTGATAGGCCTCCAGTGTGAGTCTGCAAGCCTCTGGTCATGCTTCTGCTCTAACACATCTTTCCCCCTTTTGTCCACATGGGATCTTCAGTCTGTTTGTCACTGAGAAAAAAAGAAGCAACCAGAAGACCCCTCCTCTTTCTTCCAGTGCACCTCCCCAGGCTCTGCTGTTTCCCCCTCTTATTGCTGGGCAGGATTTGTTGATGCTGGCGTTAATTTTCCTTCTGTATCAGCAAGCTACTCCAAGCATAGTCTATGGAAATGTCCACAAGTGTGGTGGCATCTCTTGGGAACTTGTTGGAAATTAGGGCCCTCAAATTAGAATCTATATTTAACAAGTCCAGGTGCTTTATGCATGCAGATGCTGTTCTCCTTGGGGATCTCACCCCACCACAATGGTTATCTCTTATTTTTCAACACATTTACACTTTGGTGGATCCTTTTTCTCGTCATTCAAACTGTGAATGTAAGTTTCTCTATTAAGAAAAATATGCCTGCAGAGTTGTTTATTTATTTATTTATTGGCTCCAGAGCTTCTATCCATTTGTGTGTGTGTGTGTGCACGCATGGGTGTGTTTGTATGTATGCGCACACAGGCAAGTGTTCATGCCTGTGAGTGTGATTGTGTTTTTTAAATGATTTATTTATTTATTTTTATGTGCATTGGTGTTTACCTGCATGTATGTCTGTATGAGGCTATTAGCTCTCCTGGAACTGGAGTTACAGACATTTGTGAGCTGTCGTGTAGGTGCTGGGAATTGAACTAGAATCTCTGGAAGAGCAGCCAGTGGTCTCTCACTGAACCTGAAGCCCACCATTTCTGCTAGTCAGTTCCTGGGATCTGCCTAACTCCCCCCCCCTCCCACTGCATGTTTGGATATTATGTAGGTGCTGGAGATTTGAACTCAGGTCTTGCTTTCAGAACAAACATTCTTACTTCCTGGACATCCCCATCTAGCACAGCTCCAAGGACTTGAACCAGACTGGAGTACAACACAGGGCCAGAAAATATGGGGTCTGGTGGCCCGGGTTCTCAGATGTGGAAACCTCAGCACCTTGGAAATGCAGGCTGTTTATCGTACAGAGTTGAACTGAGAGGCAGGGTTATTTATTGCATACAGCTGAACAAGGAGGTAGTGCTGGTTTATGGTGCACAGCTGGATCAAGGGGACAGGCTTGACTCATCTCAGTAGGGACAGTCTCTGTAGGGAAACTGTAAACATCTTGGGAGAGAAAGCTATGGTGGACATTTTCTATCAACATCCATACTCACCCTTACCCTGAAGGCTTTGCCAGTTCCTTGAGATTCACTCTTGTGGGTGGGTGGGTGTCTTGCCATTTTTCTATGGTTCTAAGGCCATGGAATCCTTGGCATGGCTGTGCCCAATGTCAACAGCCTGTTTCAGGGCTTTCTCAGATCCCTATCCTAAGTCATCTGCCCAGCCTACCATTCTTCCCTGAATCTGTCCCAATCACAATCTTTGCTCATCATTTCACCGAAGCACCCCGTGGGGATTCCCCCTTCCCACCAAGTCTGAGTGCTGGGAGATCAGTGGGCCTTAGCCCACTCACTGATCTGCATAGCACCGGTCTCACTGGACACTTCTTATACTTAGAATAAGGCCAGTTCCAGCTTCTAGTTGCCTGCTGACTCCCTGCTGCTAGGTCTCTGGTAGTTCTTGCTAATTTTCCAGCCTGTGTCCTGTGGTACCCAGGGCTCAGTTCTGGGGCTGCTTCTCTTTAAGTGATGGCATCATTCCATGCCACCTGTGTGCTGCCCTTCCACCAGGTCATCCCAGGGTTCCCCTTCTCTCTAGCTGCCTGTTTGACTCCTCCACTTGGACATACATGGGGCACTGAACATTAGATACATGTCCAAACTCACCACCCTGCACGCCAGTCTTCCCTGACTCAGTGATTGGGAGAAACTTTCTATTCCCGCTTCCCACATTCAACTGTCAGTTTAAAGCATCTCAGAAAACTGATCCTCCACCAGTCACCAGGGTCCACACTACTATCCTGTCTCTCAAGAGTTATTGCATGGCCTTCCTCCCAATGCTCAGACCACCCTGCTAAAAATCAGGTCAGACTGAATCAGTCTTCTGCTCAGAAAGAACCCCCAGGCTTCCTCCATCTCGCTAGAGAAGATGGTCCCCAGGGACCTCTGTGACTAGCTCTGACCTCATCTGCTACTTCTCTTTGCCTTCTTACTCATTTCTGCCACACTGGCTTCCTGCCCTGTCCTCTAACGCAGCAAAACCACAGCCTCCTCGGGACCTAGGCTGGCATTGCTGCCTCTGTCTGCTGACAAATTTACCCTTCGGGTCCCCCTCACTATTTTAAATTCTTCCTAGGACTTCAGCCATCTCATATACTCCGGATTTCATAAATTTTTGGTTAACAAGCTGTCTCCCCCACTACAGTGAGTCTAAAATGTTTATCAAGATCCAGGCCTACTGCATAGGCCTATATTCCTAGCTATTGGGATAGCTGAGACAGTTAGGATCACCATGTTTATGGCCCATCTGGGAGAATCTATGAGAGTCTATATTAAAAAAAAAAAAGAATGTTCATGGGGGAAGGGCATTGTAACCTCAGTTTGAAGTCCCAAAACACAAGGTGTTAAACAAGGACACAAGGACAAGGTGATAAACTCCTGTAACCCTGGCTCTGGGGAAAAGGTGTCAGGCTGATCCCAGAAGCTTGAAGGCCACACAGTGTGTAACAGGAGGGGGGCCGTGTTTTGGAAGTTGCTTACAATGCACTTCCTGTTTACTTAGGTAATATTATATCCTTCTGGAGTCTTTGATGGAGTTGAAGAATAGATAGTTATAGTTTTCCTTAGTTATGATAAAAGATAAATAAAAATATTGTAACTGTAATTCTTGCTTGATATCTGTTTTGTTATATGTAATTTTACTATGTTAAATTTAAAACCTTCTTTTTTATTTAAACAGAAAAAGGGAAGTGATGTGGGAGTCCCCTCTGTGTCCTGTGATTAACATTAATGAATAAAGACACTGCTTTGGTCTGTTGATAGGGCAGAACTTAGGTAGGCAGAGGGACTGGACTGAATGCTGAGAGAAAGGAGGGCTGAGTGAGAGAGGAATGCCATGGAGCCGCCAGAGACAGACTCTGGGAATTTTACCCGGTAAGCCACTGCTACGTGGCAATACACAGATTACTAGAAATGGGTTAAACTAAGACGTAAGAGTTAGCCAATAAGAAGTTAGAGCTAATGGGCCAAGCAGTGATTTAATTAATATGGTTTCTGTGTGATTATTTCAGGGCTAAGCTAGTCGGGCGGCCAGGATGAACAAGCGGCTTCCCCCTGCAACAACGGATGTTTCACTGGGTAAGCTTGACAGCCTGAGTTCAGTCTCTGGGTCCTACATGATGGAAGGAAAAACAGACTTCCCTACAAGACAACTTTTGATTTCCACCACAGCACATACGCACTTTCACTTGCACCTCCACTTACACACACACACACACACACACACACACACACACACACACACACACGCACGCACACACGCACGCACGCACGCACGCACGCACGCACTCTGTGGGAGGGGTTCGCAGCTCACTGGTAGAGATCTTGCCTTCCAACGTTTGATCTCCATCGGGGCAAGAAAAACCCTTCAACCAGAAATGCTTTTCTAGGTTGTGTAGTACTGAGTGTGCCTGGCACAGACTAAAGTGGCCAAGTGTGGAGGTCCACGTCTTTAATCCCAGGAAGATGATCACTGTGAGTTCAAGGCCAGCAGGTCTATATAGTGAGCTCTAGACTTTGTAGAAAGACACCTGCCCCCCCCATCCGAATAAATAAATAAAGTGTTCAGATCTTGTTGCTTAAGTGAACTCTGATGATCCCCTTCAGTCCTTATGGCAGGCATGTTTGTATGTATGCAGTTTGTGGGGTCTTGTTATGTAGCTCAGGCTAACTCAGAAATAAAGCCCCTCCTGAGTGCTGAGACCAATTGTTCTCAAGGAAGCCGAGGCTTAGAGGTGGCGTGTCTCTTTCAAGGTCACACAGCAAGTGAAGAGGCTGTGGTTTAAATCCAGAGCTCAGACTGGTGGTTTAGTTGCGAAACTCTCAGGGGGAAAAAAATCTCTGAAACAGTAAAAACTCTGTGTGAAACTGAATTACCATTGCTATTTTTTGAAACATTGTTTCAATACCTCTTACAGAGCAGAGGGAGGAGACTCCCAGCAAGCATTGCTGTCAAGATGCCTGCTGTGATTCCCAGGCTGTGGGAGAACCTGCAGACAGAAGCTGGGAACTGATAAGAGTAATTACTCCCCTCTGTTTTTCTCAGGAATGCCTAGGGGCAGCCCTGTTATTAAGTCAATTACCTTTCTCAGGTCTGGAGAGAGGAATTAGGAGCCTGTAATTGCTGAGTGACAGGCAATACACCATTCAATCCTTACTTGCTGTCCCTGCTGCAGCAGGAGGCCAGTCCTCTCACCTTTACCTTGTTTTCTTTGCGTAAAAAGTCACATCACCGTTTACACTTGGATCTTGACCTCAGACCTGTTTCTGGGTTATGAAAGCAATGTTGTTTTGGGAGTTGGAAGGTGGAAATGGAGTCTATGTCCTCTACACCATAAGCAAGCACTCTGTCCTCAGCTCTATTCTTTTTTTTCCCTTGAGACAGAATTTCTCTGTGTATCCCTGGCTGTTCTGGAATTTGAGCTAGACTAGGCTGGCTTTGAACTCAGAGATCTGCCTGCCTCCTGAGTGCTGGGGCTAAAAGCTTGTGCCACCACCGCCCAGCATTAGCACACCATTTTTTTATTTTATTTTATTTTATTTTATTGGCCTTTCATTATTTGAAAAAATTGAGATAGGCCAGGACTACACAGATAAACCCTTTCTTGAAAAATAAAAAAGAACAACAACAACAAGCAAAAATCAAAAAAAGAAGAAAAGAAAAAATGAGATAGGATGTATTAGTTATTCTTCTCATTGCTGTGAAAATTACTGGACAATACTTAAAGAAGGGTCTACTTGGGCTCACATTTTAGGAGTCATAGCCATGCAGAAGGTATGGTCGCTGGAGAGGTGTGCTGACCAGACCAGGATGCAGACTGATTACACTGCATCTGCTTCCAGGGATGAAGATGCTCACCTAGCTGTCTCCTTTTTCTTCAGTTCAGGACCCCTGCCCATAAGGTGGTGCCGCCCACATTCTTGGAGGGTTTTCCCTCCTTAGCTGAACCTGCCTGCCAACACCTTCATAGATGATGACCACGGAAGTCTAAATCCTGTCAAGTTGCTTGTCAGGCTAACCAGCACATGGAATCTAAGTTACCCAGGCTGACTGGGTACACACTGTATCCTGTATCCTCAAGGCCTTGAATGCTGACTCGGTGACCCTGACAAGCTTTGAACTTGGAATCCTTCTGCCTCAGTCACCTGTGTTCCCAGGCCTGGCTGAAAGCAACTTTTCAAAGTATACAGACTATGGGATGTAAAGTCACCTTCCTCAGCATTGTAGAAGATGTGACATAAGCATCACTAGTTGCCCCAACCTCCACCCCTACCCACCTGCCTCCCATCTCCTAAGACACCGACATAGCAACAAGCTACGGTTACCCATTCTGCTTTACACTTTCTCCTTTTCTCCCGGCATTCCTTTCCTTTTCAATGCCTCCAAGCAGAAAATACTTCCACGTTTGACAGACACACTGAGCTTCCCTGACCCTGTTTCTCCTGACTTGCTAAGGTCTTTGCTCCCATCAGCTTAATTCTCTCATTGTTCCTGTTTTCCTCAGTTGATAAACACACTGTGCTCTTCAAAAAAACTTGTTTGGTGTCTAATTCAACTATTTCATTATTTACTTGTTTGCAGCGTGAAGAGCAAACCCAGGGTATCACCTGGGATAGACAAATACTCTTAACAGTAACTTAGATTCTTGCTCAGTATTTTTAAAACTTAAAAAAATGTTATGTGTATAAATGCTTTGCCTGTACGTATGACTGTGCATCATCATATGTGTGCCTGAGGCCAGCAGAGGCCAGAGAGGGAATCAGATCTCCTAGAACCGGAGTTACAGACGGTTGTGAACCACCACGTGGGTGTTTGGAATCGAACTAGGTTCCTCTGGAACAGCATCCAGTGTTCCTACCCCCTGAGTTATCTCCCCATTTCTTTTTTTCCTTAGCGCTCACCATATCCAAAGAAGTTTGGGTGTGCTTAAGCCCTGTGTGACTTCATTGTTTTTCAGTCATTCACCCAGTCTCTACCCTGCTGGTGAACAAATCTAGCAGACTTTTTCTAGTCTCCAATTCATTTCTTCACTGGAATCTGACAAGTTTATTGATTATCCTGTCTTTACCAACACTCAGGATGTATCTCAGTGACAAAGTGGTGGTCTAGTATGTCCAAGGCCCTGAGTTTGACCCTGAATGCAGCAAAACAAACAAATGAAAGTTTATATAAAATAATACAGACAATACCAAGATGAAGTACTTGACAGACTTAAAAGCAGAGTATGCAATCTTCTTAGTATAAAGTTAGGGGCAAAATACATATACTGCATTGTCTCAACCACACTCACATTGACAGAAAGAGAAGAATAAGCCATGCAGTGGTGGTGCACGCCTTTAATCCTAGTACTCGGGAAGCAGAGGCAAGTGGATCTCTGTGAGTTCGAGGACAGCCTGGTTTACAAAGTGAGTTCCAGGACAGTCAGGGCTGTTACACAGAGAAACTCTGTCCTGAAAAACAAACAAATAAAAAATAAATACAAAAAGAAAAAAAGAGAAGAGTGAGCTACTGTGCCTGTGAGGTGCCTCAGTGGTATAAGCTCTTCGCATGTGACAGTTAGCTTCAGCTGTCAACTTGATACAAACCTAGAGTCGCCTGGGAACAAAAGCGACCTCAACTGAAGAATTGGTCAGATCCGATGGACCTGTGGTCATAGATGTAGGAACATTTTACTGATCGCTAATTGACTGCTAATTGACGTAAGAGGGTCCAGCCCACTGTGGGTGATGCCATCCTGAGGAGGGTGGGCCCAGGATGTAGCTGCATGTGCACCTCGGAGCAAGACAAGTAGCGAAGCACCGTGGTTTCCGCGTCAAGCTCCTGCCTTGAGCTCTGGCTTTGGTATTTCTCACAGTGTCAGGAAAGCAAGCTACACACCCTAGAAGCCTGAGGAACTGAGTCAGATCCCTGCATCCCACCACCGAAGGAGAAAACGCTATTCCTCAGAGCTGTTCTTTGCCCGCTGCTCATGCGTGCCTGGATGTGCACTCCATACACCGTAACAACAAATGAAAAGAGTATTTAAGAAAAGAGGAACTATAACCGAGCAGGGAATTACTGATGATTTTGGTTTCCTCCTTCATCCTTTTCTGTGTCTTGAGGTCTGCGAGAATAAAAGGCATTTTTCTGGCCCGCCACCTGCTGGTGAACAGGAACAGTTCAGGGTAGATTAAAAGCAGCCTCCGCTCTCTTCCTCTTCCTTTCACTAGCCGCCTCTCTCTTTGCAAGCTTTTCATTTCTGGCTTAAGAAATGAAAATACCTTTCCTGTCTCGAGGTCTGTTTTCATTCTGTTCTGTAACTACTGTCTCAGAGAATTCCTTTTGTACGGAAGTCATATTTTAAATCTAGCAGTTTTTAATCCATTCCCTCCCTGACAGCTCTATCTTGATTGAGCTTAATTAAGATGCGCTTAACACAAAGAGAGTTTACTCTCCAGACCCAGACAGCCCTTGTGGGAACAGGTCTTAAGGGAAGGGTCAGAAGCCCTAGTCAGCTAGGCAAAGTGGCTCTGACTGTAATGCCAGCACTCAAGAGGGTGAAGCGGAGGATCACAAACTTGAGGCCAGCCTGGGCTACACATCATAGCCTCAGCTCTGTAATAAGACCTTGTGTCATCAGTGTATTTTTTCTTATTGATTTTTTATTGAGCTCCACATTTTTCTCTGCTCCCCTCCCTAACTCTCCCCTCTTCTTCAACCTTCTCCCATGGTCCCCATGCTCCCAATTTACTCAGGAGATCTTGTCTTTTTCTACTTCCCATGTAGATTAGATCCATGTATGTCTCTCTGAGGGTCCTCAGTGTCGTCTGGTTTCTCTGGGTTTGGTGTCATCTTGTTGCTGTAACAAAATGCCTGATGAAATAGAGCTAAGGAGGGCAAGGCTTATTTAGGCTTTCAGTTCGAGGGCACGGGCCATCAAGGCAGGAAGAGCACGGCGGTAGGAACTGGAGGCAATTAGTTTAGTCATACTCCACCCTCGGTCAAAGCAGGGAGACAATGCTGCTGCTCAGCCCATTTCTCACTTTCTCCTTCTCCTCAGTCCAGCTATTGAGCTCGCCTACCTCAATGAACGGAATCTAGAAATTCCCTCACAGACGTGCCCAGAGGTGTGTCTCAGGTGATTCGAGATCCTTGCAAGGTGACAATCAATAGTAACAGTCACATGCTGCAAGAAGGGACCTCTTAACAAAGCCTCTAGTCTCTGGGAGGACAAGGAGCTGCCACTGGCAATCAGTGTCCTTATCTGAACCAGGGAGAGCTCTCTGGCAGCTACATGAAGGGCAGACTTGGGAACGCAGGTAGAAGTAGGAGTAGTGATTGCAAGGCTGCTGCACACGTGAGCACATACATGAGATGTGCTGTCAGAGGAGTGTATCCATGAGAGCCTGAGGAGACAGCGCTATCTAACAGCTGGAGCACATCAGGGCTTCTCCAGGAGGGAGTTACTTACAAGTGACCTCAGGTTTCCAGCGTGACTGGCCTGGTGTGTTGAGAAGCCCTCAACTAGGCAGCAAGAATAAGACGGAGGTGAGCAGGGTATGGAGAAGTGTGGAATAGTTTGTAAGACAGCCTTCATAAAGCCATGCAAAATCTGTCCAGCGGGCAGTTGAAAATAAGGTTGGACAGAGTGGGTGGCTGCCACTGTAGGTAAAGCCAGAGAATCAAAGGCGATTAATTCAGTAGCCAGTGAGGAATAAAGAGGAGTGACTGGGAGTGAAACTAGGTACACTGGTATTCAACGGGCAGACCTAAAAGAGAAGTGCAGAAAGGAGGCAGAGAACCGTCTATGATGTGGGAAGTCCTGTATATGTGTTGCTTTTATTGATTAAGAAATAAAGTTGCTTTGGCCTATGGCAGGGCAGAATAGAGCTAGGCGGGAAAACTAAACTAAATACTGGGAGAAAGAAGGCGGAATCAAGGAGACAGATGCCTGGGAACCTTACCGGTAAACCATGAGCCTGGTGGTAAAATGGGTTAATTCAAGATGTAAGAGTTAGCTAGGAACATGCCACAACCATTGGCCAAGCAGTGTTGCAATTAATATCGTTTCTGTGAGATTATTTCGGGTCTCAACAGCCAGGAACAAATGAGCAGTCTCTGCCTACAAGCCTGAACAAAGGAAACCTCAGAAGCAAGGCATGGTAGCCCATTCCTTCAATCCTGACACTACAAAGGCGAAGGCGAAAGCAGGAAGATCACAGATTCAAGGCCACACACTGAGATCCTGTCTTTGAAGAAAGAAAAAAAGAAGAAGGAAGGAAGGAAGGAAGGAAGAAAAAAAGAAAGAAAGAAAAGGGGACTGGGGGAGAGAAAAGAGAAGAAAAAGAACAAACTGGAAGTGATCATAGGTACAAGAGTCCAGAAAACAGGGGAGAATACATAGCCAGGTGGTAGTGGCCGGCACTGCACAACTTTAATCCCACACCTAGGAGGCAGCAGGAGAATCTGAGTCGGCACCAGCTTGGTCTACAGAGTGAGTGCCTGGACAGCCAGAGCTACACTACATAGTGAGACCCTGTCTTTAACAAAGGATTACTTAACCTGGCAGTTGGGAAATCCCTGATGATTTCACACTCTGCACAGAGGAGCAGCAATGAAGTTGGAATTTGGGGCAGGTTCCAAATGTAGACTCTCCAAGGGAGTGTGTGTAAAAAAGGCTGCTTGAGACGGAGTAATAAAAATCCATAAAGTATAAAAGCCAGAGAACAAAACTAGCCAACCCAGGCGAGCTGTTTGGCGCAACAGCTAGCATACAGTAAGCACCATAAATACAAGTCACTACTACTACGCATTCACTAACGCACTATAAGAGACTCACTCTGCACCAGGGCTGCTCTGGGCCTCAGTCCCAACCCAGGCTCGTTAAACATCAATGGAGGACAGAGGCAATGAAAAAAGTTACTCAAATGTAACGATGTATTTGCTAGCAGTAAACATTAAAAAGAAAAAAGGTAGGGGGTTCTTTCCAGTTTTATTTTGTTGCTATGATTAAAAACTCTGACAAAAAACAACTCAGGAGAAAAGTTTATTTCTGCTTACAAAGTCCCGGTTACAATCAAGGGAGGAACTTCAAACAGCTATCAGCTCATACCCAGAATTAAAAGCAGAGAGAAAGAACTATCGTGCCCACTTAATGGCTTGTTTATGCTCCATTCAATTCTCCCCTCTCATTACAGTTTAGGACACCACCCCCTCTAAAGGGAATGGTGCTGCCCACAGTGGACTGGCTTCTCCCGTATCAATTAACTTAATTTTAAGACAATTTCTTACTGACATACCCCCTGCCAACCCAATGAGAACAATCAATCATCCAGACTCCCTTTAAAGGTGACTCTAGGCTCTGTTAACACCTAAGCAGACAATCACAGAGCTAACCATCACAGAGAAGGAAGTATTAAGTGCTGAAGAAAGGAATAATTTTAGGTTGGGAAGCCTGAGAAGGTAACTCTTAGGGAGAGACCCAAAGGAAATAAAGAAAGCAACTATAATTAGGAGGGAATAATTACTGTCATTTGCATTGCTATTAGCCATCTCTAATAGAGTATTACAGCGAAAGTGTATTGTTATCACATATTATTACAGCTTTCTTTGCTACAATTAATGTTGTGATAATCACTGTCGGTCATCTCTGGCTGCTGGGTCACTTTAGCAGTGGCTGTAGTTGTCAAGGTTTATGGAATCTAGTATCAGGAAGGGCAGAAGCAACGTGACACGCGAGAATTGTGTGTTCAGAACAGCAAACAAGAGATACCAGGTATTACAGCTCAGGTCTCCGATCTCCGCACTGAGAGCTTAGAAAAGTTACAAATCCGAGGAGGGAAAGAGTGGAGAGAGGGGGGAGAGATTATGAACGTGAAAGAACAGAATGTTTTGTGTGTGTGCTAAGGCGGATCTTCTGCCCCAACATGCGTGCATGGAATATCACCACGGTCATCTTCAGGCCCAAAGGGTACTGAAACAAAGGGATCGCTGACACAAGGGAGCGTGGCAATCCCATCTCAGATGAGCATATGTGATGTGTAGTGTATGGTGGAGAGATTACAAGACAGGACTGTGTATTTTTACAGGGACATTTATTTGGTGGTTTGAAGCAGGGATGTATGAACTCCATAAGAGAATAATCAAGAGGAGCTGGAAGTCTTTGCTATTTGCCAAGGCAAGCACAATTCTGGAGTGAGGTAGGTGTGTAACAGTACCTGCTAAACTAGTGAGGATTACATCTTGCTCGTGACTGAAACAGAAACCCTTGAAGATTAAAATCTTACAGCTGGGGCTGGAGAGATGGTTCAGCTCAGTGCTGGCTGTTTCCCCAGGCTCGAAGCATGATTCCCAACATCTACAACTAGCTGTAACTCCATTTCTAGGGGATCTGACAGCCTCTTTTGGCTTCGAAAGGCATCAGGCATGTATGTGGCACACAGAAATACATGCAGGCAAAATATCCACAGGCATTAAAAAAAAAAACACAACAAAGTTAGCCCAACCAGCAGTAATGAGAATATAAAAAGGTGTCTGTCAATTCCCTGTAGACGTTGTGGGTGAAGTATGCACACCATCCCTGGCTATGAAACCAAATGACCACATAAAACCCGTGAAGGAAAAAAATTAAATAGGCCAATTATGTTTTACAGCTTGAGTAAACAGCAATTCATATTTCAAGTTTTATTATATTTTCATACATATATATTACATTCATCCACATTATGTACTTCCCAGGGATTCCCAGGACTCAATATTTAATCTCATTCTACTTGAAAGGTAGAAAAACCAAAATATGGGCTGACCCTCGAGCTCAGAGGCAGAGCACTGGCTTAGTCAGCATTTGCAAGGCTCTGATTTCAACCCCCAGTATGGTTTAAAAAAGAAAAAATAAATGGCTGTCTTCAAGATCATACAACATGCCAGGAATCCAGAGTCTTGGTCATGTGGCAAGTCTTCCAGCAGAGGAAAATGACGGGAGGGCAGAAGGAGAAGAAAACACTGGCTGAGAAATAACTCACTCACTGGTCTAACTGAAAACGCAGGATGTCAGTTCCCATGAACTTTATAGCCTCCTTCTTCAAACATCCTATGACTTCACAGTGTGGTCAAAGTCCCGAAGTATATCTCTACTCTCTGTGAGCTGCTGGGCCAGGGTGCCTGTTAAGTCTGCAGAATCCTTTAGTCCCGACTGCAGCAGGAACTTGGTGCAAGCCACGTGCTGACCTGCACAGGCCAGATGCAGGGCTAAAGGGAGACAACATCGGTCCATGTGAGAACATGTACTGCATTCAGAACCCACTGGATTATTCAGTTATGCAGAGAGTGTGACTGTGTGTGTGCGCTCACTGTCACAGTGCATGTGTAGAGGGAGGTCAGAGGACACCATGCAGAAGCTGGCTCTCTTTCACTAGATGGATCCTGGGGGATAAAACACAGATGGCCAGGCTTGGCTACAAGAGCTCTCACCCACCGAGCCATCTTGTCCGCTACCCACTTATACAGATTGTACACTTTCGTAACCTACCCATGATGGCCTATAGTGGATCACAATTTAAACCTGACTGGGATGAAAATATTTCTAAAGAAGATAAACCTGCAAGGTATGGTGGCATACACCTTTAATTCCAGCATTCGACAAGCAGAGGGACGTGGATCTCTGTGAGTCTAAGGACAGCCAGGTCTACAAATAAGGGGCTGGAGGTAGGGCTGAGCAGTTAAGAGCACTGGCTGTTCTTCCAGAGGACCCAGGTCCAATTCCCAGCATCCACAAGGTGGCTCATAGTCTCTGTAAATCTAGTTCAAGGGGATCCAACCTCCATAGGCACCAGGCATGCACATGGTGCTTACACATGTAAAGGCAAAACACCAATACACATAATATATATGTAAAATTTTAATAACAACAAAAAAGCTAAACCAAAAACCGTGATGTCAGTATCAATAGCTCCAATAGCTTTTACAAAGGAAAAGCTATTTTAAGGAAGAGTGTTTGGTTTTCAGGGCTAGGGACTGGATGTAGGGCAGCGTGCACATTAGGCAAGAGCCCACCACTGAGGGGTTCAACCTACATCAATGCTTTCAACTAAAAAGTACCCGAGTCACTAGGATTCCGTACCTGAGCGATTTCTTTCATCTTTAGAGTTGATGTTGGCACCCAGGGATAACAGTGTTTGAACGGTGCTTGTCTGTCCCTCCTGAGTGTGGAAATGAACTCATTACTGCTGTGATGAGGGCAAAAACAACCCTTTAAAAACAGTCTCTAGAGGGCTGGAGAGATGGCTCAGTGGTTAAGAGCATTGCCTGCTCTTCCAAAGGTCCTGAGTTCAATTCCCGGCAACCACATGGTGGCTCACAACTATCTGTAATGAGGTCTAGTGCCCTCTTCTGGCCGACATACAGACAGAATATGGTATACATAATAAATAAATATTACAAAAAAAAAAACAAAACCCCAGTCTCTTGATGCAGCCAACTGCAAATACGGAAACCTCCTGTTTTAAAGATGATTTATATCAGCCATGATTCTCACACAAATTGTTAAATATTTGTAACATTCAGTTATCAGGATGGATAATATGATTAGGGTTCCATCAAGTTCAGCAGTACAAAACCTTGTGGTTTATATAGATCTTAAAAATCCCCAAATTTCCCAAGCATACAAACTCTTTGTTTGCTGGGAATTGTAAGAATGGCTCAGTGGTTAAGAGCACTGGCTGCTCTTCCTAGGGGACCCAGGTTCAATCCCCAGTACCCACATGGCAGCTCACAGCTGTCTGTGACTAGTTCCAGGGGATCTGACAGCCTCCTACATACAGACATACATGTAGGCAAAACACCAATGCACATGAAATAAAAATACATAAAATTAAAAAAACAAAGATTTCAGATTCAGTCTTTTTATGGGGGAAATATTTGTGGACTAGGCCCTCAGTCCATTTGTGAATCTATATTCCTTGTATTCTGGGGGAGTGTGGTGGGCATCATTGGTCAGAAAACATGTACTCTTGCTTCTAGAAAACCAAATAAAGGCACGTAGCTTCTAAACAATATATAATAAGCAAGGCTCTGAAAATAGCTTTTTCCTTAGTGAAATATTTATGGACATCTTTAATGTTTTATACATTGGAGAGACCAGTAGATGCAATTTCTTTGTGTTAGTTAAAGAGATTTTAAATTCTCATTTCAATATAAGAACTACAAATTTCATATAATGATTCTTTGTTTATTTGTTATTTTTTAGTAAATCATTTTATTTTCATGTGTGTGTGTTAACACATATATGCAGGTGCCTGCTGAGGCCAGAAGGGGAAGTCAGTCAGATCCCTTGGAGCTGGAGTTACAAACAACTGTGAGCTCTGCCATATGTGGGTGCTTGGGAATTCGGCAAGAGCAGCCAGCACACATAACATTGAGCTATCTCTCCAGCCCCTTATTTATTTATTTATTTACAATGTAAAAAAATTAACATTACTATACTAAAGTGAGTTCCACAGTTTGCTTTTAAACACTTAAGAGACGACTGAAAAGGCCTCCATCACCCTTCAGCATCTTCACGGGTTTAAATAACATTCCTGAAAATAAGGGTGGGAAGGGGTACATAAAACCCAAGTATTATATAGAATTAAAAATACTCCTCTCTCCATTTTTGCCTAGAAACCAAAAATGTCATGTTTCTATTTAAGGAAATTTAAGGAAATTCAGAATCACAAATATCTCAAGAATATAGAATACAGATGGAGCCGAAGATGCCAAGACTGCAGAGCTGTCTGTCATTGGAGCAAACCAAGCAGAAGGAAGAAATGCTGTCAGGAGAAGCAACTGACCTTGGCTGCATAAAGAAGTGCTGTGAGCTGGGTGGACTTGGCTCTCACATCTACATCAATGCCAAGTCCAGACACCAGGAACCGAACGGCTTCATCCTGCCCAGTGACTGCTGCTCGGTGTAGAGCCTGGGCCCCCAGGCTATCTTCAGCTGAAGGGCAAGCCTAGTAGACAGGAAAGATGGGCAAAGCAAAAAGCGGAGGAAGCTGGGTTCACGGGCCTACAGATGTTTTGGT
Organism: Microtus pennsylvanicus; assembly: GCF_037038515.1. Lineage (NCBI taxonomy): Eukaryota > Metazoa > Chordata > Mammalia > Rodentia > Cricetidae > Microtus > Microtus pennsylvanicus. The sequence continues at coordinate 121,910,084 of NC_134582.1, forward strand.
GCAGCTGTCTGTGCTCTTCTGGGCAGAGCACATAATTTCTTCCGTTCTCAAAGTGCTTGAACTAAAATGTAGCTGAGTCAATGCTCTGTCTAGTGTGTCTTAAGCTCTGTCAGGATGGTTTGTTGTTATTACAGTTAAAGTGACAATAAGAACTGAATCCTTAATTTTCTAACTGCTCTGTGTATGTTGGATTATTGGATCATCCCTAGCTCAACTCCAAGGTTCTGAGCATGCTACCCAAGCACTTTACTTTGAGCTCCAACCCTAGGATCACTAAATTCATGTAGGAACCTTCTGAAGAAATCACATTTTGTCACAATTTTAGAGATGGGAACACTTATGCATGTATGTTTACAGGGGTCAAAGATGGAGAAACACAGGAGGCAGGATGTGAAGGCAGCGACTGAATAATGATGTACTGTTAATCCCCAGATCTAACATTTCTAAGGAAGAACTAAAGGAATAAGCAGAAGCACTTCATACCTTGTGTTTTTCAAGGAGCAGCATGGCTATATGAACATGGCCACATTGAATTGCATCCATGAAGGGTGTGACGCCACAGTTGTCTCTACAGTCTGGCGCATAGTCACACCTAGAGTCAAATCCAAAATGACACAAACGTGAATATTCACCATTTCCAACCTAAAAAGGTGACAGGGTGGCCTGCATGCAGGCTGTGTGCCTTACAGATGATCTGTGACCATCTGGAGCTATCTTTCCCATGACCACCACAGCACCTGAACTGAGTCCCGCATCTTCAGGACCTTCTCTATTAACCTTTTAACCTTCTCTATTAGGACAGCTGGAGCCTTCATTTCTTCAGCTTCGCGAAGCTTGGACGCTTTGTAGTCACCCTTACTATCTTCCTCTTTTCTCCCTGACCAATTACCTATATATAATTCTGCAGCCAGGCTACTTAAAACATCTATATGCTCCTCTCCGTCGCTGCTTTCACCCTATGCACAGGTCAACTGATGCAGCTTCTAATGCTCTTCTTATCATGATCCTCACCTCACCTTCCCCTGCACCCATTCTCCATGGCAACTAGTCATCAGCCATCTTGAATGGCATTATTAATACAGTGTCTTCTTCATTAGCCTATGAAGGCCACTAGAGAAGAGCTATGTTTATTTCATTACCCAGACCTAACACACAAAGGTTACTGAAAAGTGTTTTCTTCAGTGAAGAGTATTTTATAAATTTGCAGAAAAGCAAATATGTCCCATCTGTGGTTCCAAGTGCTTGACATGTGCTTTTAGGATCCAGGGTTCACGGCTCTTTTTCACCTATGATCTTTCCATGTCTACATCACGTCACCATTCATATGTTGCCAAGCTTCACACCTCTTTCTGGCCCATCTTGTCTCTACTCACTTGAACTCTGCTTTGATCTCTACAGAGATGCAACTACTCCACTTGTTCCAAAGTGAAATTTTTTATGCTTCCAGCCCCAACCCTGCTCCTCTTCCAGTGTCCAATGTCTCAGCAGGTGCCACACTGTGAAAGTCTTGTTCCCTTGCCCCTTCTTTATTTTCTGTGGTGCTGGAGATGAAACCCAAGGCCTTGAATATGCTAGGCAAGCATTTTCCCACTGAGCTACATCTCCAGACTCTCTCAGATCCTTTTCATCAAATTATCTGCCTATTCCTATTAATTCAACTTTTTGAAGATACCCCTCAACCCACTTCTTTCTTCTCGCCCTAGTCACTGTTCTACTGCTGTAAAGACAACTCTTTATGAAAGAAAGATTTAATTGAGGGCCTGAACACTTTCAGAGGTTCAGCTCATCATCATCACGATAGGGAGTATGGTGGGATTCAGGCAAGCACTGGAACAGTAGCTAAGAGTTACACCCTGGTCCCTAGGCAGAGAGAGCCTAGGCCTGGCATAGGATTTTGAAATCTCAAAGCCCACTCTCAGTGACACACTTCCTCCAACAAGGTCACACCTCCGAATCCTTATAATCCTCTCTCCCTGGTAACTAAGCATTTCAATATATGGGAGCATTCATAGTCAAACCACCACACTCTCTACACTCATCTTTTCAGCCCAGATACCATCACTGGTATCTCCCATTTCACTTCATCAACCGAAGAGACCATTTCACAGAAACCTGCTCTCATCCCAGGCTCATTTACATTTTGTAGTCAGGTGATGCTGCAACCTTGATGATTTCTTATGACCCTTGGCTTAAAAACCCTTCAACAAGGAGCCTGGAGAAGTAGTTCAGCAGTGGTAAGGACTTGTTGCTCTCCCAGGGGATCTGGGTTTGATTTCCTCTGACATCCTCTTCTGGCCACCACAGGCACCAGGCATGCATATAGTATACAGACATGCACACAAGTTAAACATTCAGATACATAAAATGAACGCAATGGTCTACAGCATCCATACTCTCTACTGTTTAGACTTTAGCATAGCCCAAACTACTTCCTGTTTCCCAAATGTGCTATTCTTTTTCTTGGTGCAAAAAACTCCCTTGCCCCTACTCACAGCTTTGGCTGTGCTGGTGCTGAGACATTTATTTCTTCAGTCTTTCCTAATTTACACAGGGTCTTCCTCTCACACTCCTATAGGAACCCTGAATTCCTTGCAATGCCCATTGGTACATGGCCCTGTTGTTTGTGGACACTGAGCTCTCTGTAACTAAGAAATACTTTCCGCCAATTTACCATGTTGTTCTTGTTCTTACCTATCAAGAAGCTCCTGTACTGCTTCGAAACAGCCATGCATTGCTGCGGGGGAAAAAACAGAGGCAATCAGAACTTTTAACTGTATAACTTTTTGTCTAACTTTAGTGTATAACTTTGTAGCGAAACTTTCTTGGCTGGTGTGGTGGTTTGAAAGAAAATGGCCCAAAGGGAGTGGCACTATCAGGAGGTGTGAGCTTGTTGGAGTAAGTGTGTCACTGTGAGGGTGGGCTTGAGTTCTTCTATGCTCAAACTACTCCCAGTGTCACAGACCTGCTGCCTTCTGACCAAGATGTAGCCAGCACCACGTCTTGCCATGATGATAATGGACTAACCACTGAAACCGTAAGTCCTCAATTAAGTGTGTTTCCTTTATAAGAGTTGCATGGTCATGGTATCTCTTCACAGCAGTAGAAACCGTAACTAAGCCAGCTGGGGAGGTAACTCATTGGACAAACATCTTTCTCCTGGCTCTAAAAAAATTTTTTTTTTGCTTTAGATTTATTTATTCTATTTTCTGTGTATAACTGTTTTGTTTGCATTCTGGTGATGGATCCCTTGAAAATAGGGATCTAGAGAAGAGATGGTTGTGAGCTACCATGTGGGTGCTGGGAACTGAACCCGGGTCCTTTAGAAGACCAACAAGTGTTCTTAGCTGTTGAGTCATCTCTTCAGTCACATCGGCCCTGCTCTTCTCACAGAAGAAAAACCTAAAATAGGTAATATTACTGTTCTATCCCCTCCCCCCGAGAAAACCCAAGCAAATAAATGGCAAAGAATGATGTTTTCACTTTAAGCACTTGATCATTTCATCCTTAGAGCACTTTCATGGCAAACTTCCAGTTTTAAGCCTACCTCCTCACTTTAGTGCTGTGATTTTCAAAGGCTGGTGTAGCCTCTCACCAGAAAACTGCAAAGACATTTTGAAGGTAACCTATTTAATAGTAATCTATGAAAATTATCTAGAAATTTACTCCTCTGACTGAAGATACCTGTTCCCAATAGAAAAGATTCTACCTGGTCTCCATTTATTTTGGGTGACAGATTGGTGACCGGTGATATTCTGGGGAGTGTGTATGATGGGAGCTAGCCAAGTATTTTATGAAGTAGGCGGACTTTTCCTACTTACTCAAAAGTTTCAGGAAGGATTCCTTGGTCCGTAAGTGCCAGCTATGGCCAGAGAACAACTGGGTGCTTGTTCCCAGACAGTATGGACTGGATCATATCTCAGGCATTGATCTTCAGAGATAGTACAAGCTCAGTATGTTAATTCAGTGAACTGCCTCTTAGACTAAGAATTATTTTCCAAATTTCTGCCTTAGGGGGAGGGGTACTGGGGGACTTGAGATAGGGTCTCTCAACATTGCTCAGCTGGCCTTAGACTTAATGGCTTCTGACACCTCAACCTCCTGAGTGCTAGAACTAGAGAGGCATGCACCATGCTGCCAGGCTTATTTCCCAACTTTCTTGTTTTAGACTTTTGAGCCCATTATCCACATGTTCCACGCTAATTTTGCTTTTTGCCAAGACTCTACGGCATGGTATCATCACCACTGTGAAAAGTTCAGAAGGACATTTGCTCAAACACAGACCAAGTTCTTTATCCAGGGCCACAGACTTTGGAAGGTACAGAACCAGCCTGCCATCTAACTGACCAGGAAGGGTAAGACAGACACATAGGAAAGCTGAACTAACACAGTGACCCGAGAGCCCAGGGCTCCATCACTTTACAAACTTATAGTCTTCCGAGAATCCCAAGGTGCTCTGATGCCTTGCCTTCTCTGGTTTTCCAAATCCTCCATTCCCCTTGCAGATGACTTGAACTACAAGGTGTAAGCAGTGCTGGGGAGAAGCCAAGTGCAGAAAGCAGCGATTGCAGGCTATACCTGCAGTATGTAAAGGAGTTCTTCTAATCTTGCTCTCTGTTTTCCAAGCATCCGGGCAGACCGTGAGCAAGTACCGGAGGATCACAGGGTCGCCTTCTCGACTGGCAATGTGGAAACTGTTCCAACCATCCTTGTTCTTCAGGAGTGGGTTGGCACCGTGTTCCACAAGGTCCTGGATCACTTCAAGGTTCTTCCTTGTACAAGCCATCATCAGAGGAGTCCTAAGGTCAACCAGGATGGAAAGGAGCTGAGGCATTTGGAAGAAGCCAGGCCTTCAGGGAATGTACGTCTTTGGTTGAGATGGAAAACCTGGGGGTGCGGGAGGGGCAGGAAAACAACTTAGATCATCAACCTCTGACTTCTCTGAGGACTGTGGAGACATAACAAGGGGAAACTGACTCACATGTTTCTATTGGAGCAGGCTATCTGAGAGGCAAAAACTGTGAGCCAAGCCGAGAACTGATAAAAACCCCAGATAACCCTTAAGATATAGTGGAACAATTTTACAATATCGACGGAGATGTGCTTTTAATTACATGGTGCTTTCCTGTCCTTGATGTGCTGAGATCAAATTCAGGGGCTCGTGCACGCTAGGAGGCATCACCACCTCTGATATATTTCCCACCCACTATGCTTTGACAGATTTGAAATAACTTGGAAGGCAGGAGCTTCATTAAGTTAGGAGCCTAAAAAAGTTAACAGGCTCCCAGGAACCAGACATAGTGCGCGCGCGCGCACGCACGCACGCACGCACGCACGCACGCACGCACACACACACACACACACACACAAAGATGTCAACCTAGCAACAAATGAAACTGATTTGTGTGGTGGAAGAGTATCACCACCATGGTGGTGGCTCTGCAAGGCTAGATGTGACGAAATTGCATACAGCTCAACATTCAATGCACGTGCAACAGAAAGCTATCCACTGCAGCATGTCAATTAAAATAATGCAATTGTGAAAAAGTAATTTAGCAAGATGTCTCCAGAAGAGCACATCCTGGGCACATGAGTAATACAATTCATCCGTTAACTAGTTGATTACGTTTCTATACTCTCTCAACGGGAAGAGTCCTTTTTGTCCTATTAGTTAGGACAATTGTTCTAACGAAAGAGCCAAACCTACAGAGAGAGGAAGGTAGGACTGAGAATTAGAAGCTGGGAAAAGTGGACACACTGAGAAATGCACAAAAATCTGCGATTCTTCGGGAAGTGGCGATGTAGCTTTTCTGAACCCTGGGCACCTACCAGTCCGCCTTCTTCAAGGAGTCCACAGCTGCCCCTCGGTCCAGGAGGTAGCGCACGCAGTTCCGGTGGCCCATTGAGGCAGCTTCGTGTAGAGGCCGCTTGTAGTCTCGGTTGGCAGCCTCGATGTCCATACTCCAAGCCTCCACTAGATAAGCCAGAATGTTCTGGCGCCCGTGGCGGGCCGCACAGTGAAGAAGGGTGTCCCTAGCGGGCCCCTGGCAGCCTCCGGCCGCCTCCAGCTCTTCCTGCAGGGCGCGCAGTTGGCCCTCTTGCACCAGCCTGCAGAGGCGCCGTGGATCCCGAGGCGGAGCCATCACCCTGGACCAGGTGTGACAAAAGTAGGGGGAAGATAGTGCTCCAGTCCAAAACACAGACACAGTGCGACGACAGGTTCAGCGAAGATGAGATGGCTAGGGCTTCCGTTTCCTCCACGTGACCGTTCTCCCGGACGCTCCGCCCCCCCAGCGGGATGCTGTCAGCAAGCTTCTTTTTTTTTTTTATGACTCCAGCCCTGGTTTGGAAGACAAAATTTCCAACGTGGAATGGTGTCTCCTCGGGAGACCGGACCGACAACAAGCACGTTCATAGCTCTTTCTGGTAACCGCGCTCCAAACATGCAGACTCGTCAGGGTGGGTCCTTGGGTTTCTGGAGCCCGTGCAGCTTGGGGTAAGGGCATGCATCTGACATCTTAGAGCTGTCCCTTGCACACGAGTGATTGGGGGCGAAAGACCTAACAGAATGGAGTGTGCCGATGTACCACGAAGCCCTGAAGTGGAACAGAAGGGCTTTGCAGCCTGATCTCGCACCGTACGGCACTACACCGTACAGCCTACGGGGATGTCTGCCGGGCTGCACAGCCGGGGTCTCGGGCTACTCCGGTGGTAAAAGCAAAGGCAACAGGACCGGAGCGTGCCGAGAGCACACTGCCTACCCAGCTCAGGTGTGTTGTGGGTATGTCTGCCGGGCTGCACAGCCTCATCTTTGGGCTGCACAGCAGGGATCTCGGGCAGCCCAGGCTCCCAACAGCAGGGTTTCTGGGGCCTCTCGGAGGTGGAAACAGTGTCCCCCGTGCTCCGCCCGCTCCTCACCCAATCCGCAGCGGACCCCAGCCCCCTCCCCGCTGCTGTCGCCTCGGCCCCCGCGGGAATCCAGAGAGCTCGAAGGAACTCTGGGAAAGTTTCCTTCGCCTCCTCCGCGCCAGCGGAAGCACCGACGGGGCGTGGCCCGGTTCCTTGAGCCACGCCCCCTCCGCCTCGCGTACGGATTGGCTCTAGAAGCCGTCTGTCCGCTCGACCCTCCAGTTCCGAGTTTCGACTGGTTCACGGGTTCTTCCGTCGTCTCCGGCGGAGGGTGCATCTTGGCAGAGAAGGGGCGGAGCTCGCGGAGGAAGTCTGCAGGCGTCTCTGCTCGCTGTCTGAGCCGAAGGAGGGGTTTGCTGGTCGGGGGAAGGCTGGATGTCCAGCGGCACCGGCCGGGTGGTGTCGGCGGCGAGGTCCTGGGCCGAGCCACCATAGTGAGTGAGATCTTGGACGTGGCGTGGGGTGCGAGCCGGGCAAACTTCACCTTGTGGAGCCCAGCGCTGGGGTCTCGGCCTCGGGGGTGGGGCCCGAGCTGAGGGTGGGTGTAGGAGGTGGCCGCGCCCGCGATGGTCAGGTGTGGGCCTGCTGGTGGAGGCCCGGGGCTCTCTGCAGACCGGTGCACCTACGCCGCTCCCTGAGGCTCCGGAAGGGGCAGCACTCGAGAAGTAGCCTCTGCTGCTGGCATGCCTGGCTTGGCTACACTGTAATGTTGTTTTTGACCTTGGGCGAGTCATTGTGTTCTGCTCCCGACGTTTGTGTTTGCCTTGGTAGTCTGCCACCCCTTCACCTGCCACAACCTGAACAGGCGATGATTCAGGGGACGAAAGAAGGCCTGGGGGCGGGGGGGGGGGCTTTGGAGGACTCATTGAGATCTGAGCAAGCTTTGTTGGATTCCTTTCGAGGAACTGGACGTGTAACCTAATGATAAAATGGAAGTTGCTACTGTCAAGCCTAAAAGCAAGTTCTCTGCATTTGGCACTGCACTCTGGTTCACAAAGTGCCTGCCATTGTCTGTTCCTTAAACAGCTCATAGGCAGCCTGGATTTAGAGGCGAGGACATTAAGGGCTAATGAAGTTAGTGATTTTTTTCTTTTTTTTAAAATTTATTTATTTATTTATTAAGGATTTCTGCCTCCTCCCCGCAACCGCCTCCCATTTCCCTCCCCCTCCCCCAATCAAGGTCCCCTCCCTCATCTGCTCGAAGAGCAATCAGGGTTCCCTGACCTGTGGGAAGCCCAAGGACCGCCCACCTCTATCCAGGTCTCGTAAGGTGAGCATCCAAACTGCCTAGGCTCCCCCAAAGCCAGTACTGTGCAGTAGGATCAAAAACCCACTGCGGTTGTTCTTGAGTTCTCAGTAGTCCTCATTGTCCGCTATGTTCAGCAAGTCCGGATTTATCCCATGCTTTTTCAGACCCAGGGCTAAATAAGAAGGTGAATCCAAAGACAAACACATAGGCATCCTCATGAATATTAACCTTCATCAGGGGATGAAAGGAGACAGAGACAGAGACCCACATTGGAGCACCGGACAGAAATCTCAAGGTCCAAATCAGGAGCAGAAGGAGACGGAGCACGAGCAAGGAACTCAGGACCGCGAGGGGTGCACCCACACACTGAGACAATGGGGATGATTTTTTTTTTTAAACCACGTTTTGGGAAGTTGAGGCATCTGGTAGTTTCAAACATTTTGCCGCTTTGCATGCTATGTGGTTATAAGTTCCAACACAGGGGAAACTGAAGCAGGAGGACCTTGAGTTTGAGGCTAGCCTGGACTACCTACTCCTTCCGTATAAATGATGGGTTTTTGCCTCCTATCTCAAGTTTCCCATCCTTTAAACAAAACTGAGACCCGTGGTTCACAAAAGGATGAAATATTTGAAATCCAGGGCAATTGATTATTTAATTGATGTTCCAAATAAGATTCTGGCCCTCCTCTGTGTTATGAATTTGCTGAGGTATGTGTTTTTCGTTGCGGGGATGGGGGCAGAATCTGTGAACCTGCTCCACAGTCCTAGAGATCTTCTGGAGAGGAGTGGGTGTTTGTGCATCAAGCTTGTGAATAGGGCTATTGCTGCTCTCTCTGTCTGGTCGAGCTGCCCGTTTCTTTAGTGAAGTACTTTGGAGTCTGTGGCCTGGCCTTTACGGTCTCAATTTCCATTTGCTCTCATTGGAATTGGGATTTTTCTACCTGACTTTTGTTGTATTTCATGGATCTGTGGCACTTGGGTGTTGCCCTTGAAGAACCCATTCCTTAACATGTTTCCTGACTTGTGAACATATAAAACTGTTTGGATTCTAATTTCAAATGTGTTACTATCTTTTTTTTTCTTCTATTTTTCCAGGCTGACTTTAGTTCAGAGACAAATTTAGATTCTGTCTTTGCTCTTCTGGCTGTGAAGTAACTTCTAGGACTTATCACCAAAGCCAGCTCTTGTATTGTCATTGGCCAGTCACATGCTTCTTGAAGACTGCTCTTATGTTTCATAGACCTTTTCTGGAGCTTACCTGAATATTCCCTTAAAAACAAAAACAGAGGGCTGGAGAGATGGCTCAGTGGTTAAGAGCATTGCCTGCTCTTCCAAAGGTCCTGAGTTCAATTCCCAGCAACCACATGGTGGCTCACAACCATCTGTAAAGAGGTCTGGCGCCCTCTTCTGGCCTTCAGGCATACAGACAGAATATTGTATACATAATAAATAAATAAATATTAAAACAAAAACAGAACCTTTAAAAACGATAATCTGGACATGATGCACACACTTGTCCTCCCAGCACTGAACTGGACTTTGTTCTAAGACCCTACCTCAGCAGAGCAAAGCAAACCAACCAACAACCAAAACAAAACACACAAGAAAAAACCCTGAAAAATTGTTTTTTATTTTTAGTTATTATTATTATTATTTGTTGGTATTGTTGTTTGAGACAGGATTTCTGTGTGTAATAGCTCTGACTGTCCTGGAACTTGCTCTGCAGACCAAGCTGGCCTTAAACCCACAGAGATCCTCCTGCCTCTGCCTCCGGAGTGCTGGGATTAAAGGCGTGTGCCACTATGCCTGGTGAAAAATTATTTTTAAAATCGAAAATTCTCTCTGGGAAAAATGATTAAACCAGCTATTTCTCCTTTGCTTTTGTGTGTGTGTGGTTTTTTGAGACAGGGTTTCTTTGTAGCTTTGGTGCCTGTCCTGGAACTAGCTCCTGTAGACCAGGCTGGCCTCAAACTTACTGAGATCTGCCTGCCTCTGCTTCCCAATTTCTATAGAAGTATATAAGAGGACCTTTGTAGTCTCTGGCTCCAAGTTCATTTTCCAGCCTTGTTATCTATCATTTCCTATTAGTTAGCTTTTTATTCTGAAGAAATGAGACTTTTCTGTCACACAGTGCTTTGCTATGCCTTTGTTTTTTCTCATATTGTTTTCTTATGCCTGACTGAATCCCATTCATCATTACGACTTGACTCTCCATGGAGTCTCTTCCAATGATCCTAATTATATTTACTACCATAGACCCTTATGCGTGTATTTATGTAGTGCTTGGATTGCTGTGTGTTTAGCAATTTGTGTTTGTTTTGTTGGCTGCCTTATGGTCAGGCTTGCTTATTTTCGTATGCTCTCCAATGTCTAAAATAGCATTAGCAACAAGGATACCATAAGGCATGCTCTCATGAAGTTCATAGTAAATCTGAGATGTGGTAGACACATGAAGAGATTGAGGAGGAAATGCATAGTCGAAAAAGGTTTTCAAATATATAAAAGCATATTGTGGACAGAAAATAGTGAACTTTCTTTTTGTTTGTTTTCTGTCATTCCTTCTGAGGAACACAGAATGAACAGCCGAGCCCATCCTTTCTTGCTGTAATAAATGGAAGCTGTTCTTAAGGAAGTAGTAGGTACTTCAGGGTATGAGGTGACTGCAGAAGATTGCGGCTTCTGAGCTGGGAAGATGGATGGCTCAATTGGTAAAGTGCTGGCCAGTCAAGCATGAGGACCTAAAGTGGATCCTCAGTACCACACAAAAAGCCGTGCATTCCCATGTATGCCTTGTAATCTCAGCACTGGGGAGACAAGACAGGCACCACGGGCTTGCTAGCCAGCCAGTCTAGCAAAGACTGGGCCAGCTGATGTGGATCTTTGTGTTTAGAGGAACAGGATGTGGTGGCTGGTAGGTTCTGTCTTTACAGGAACACTGAAAGCCAGGAAGGGGAATGAGAACGGACTGTGATGTCTTCCTCTTCCTGTGTTTGCTGGTTTGTTTCTGTTTCTGTTATGTTTTCTTTTGTGTGTGTGTGTGTGTGTTTTTTCTTTTTGCTCTGTTTTTGTTTAGTGACATTTCTCTTGCAGTTAATGTTTTTAGAATATATCAGCTATCTTTGGTTGTGACAGTGTTGTTGTCTTAATGGTATAAGACTTCAACTTGAGGGTATTTGTTTTGTTTTTAGTGAAGTCTTATTGCATAGTTCAGTCTAGCCTTCAGTTCTTGAGTACTAGGATTCGTTATGAATCCTTTTTTTTAAATTGTTTTTATTGAGCTGTATGATTTTTTTTCCAGTTCTTTCCCTTCCTCCCCTCCTTCCTTCTACCCTCTTCCATGATTACCACACTCCCAATTTACTCAGGAGATTTTGTCTTTTTCTATTTCCCACGTGGATTAGATCCATGTATGTCTCTCTTAGGGTCCTCTTTGTTGTCTAGGTTCTTTGGGGTTGTGAATTCTAGGCTGATTTTTCTTTGCTTTATGTCTAAAAGTCACTTACGAGTGAGTACATATGATATTTGTCTTTTGTTATATATCTTTATGTCCCACTAACTTAACATTTTTCCAACCTCCTGTAAAATTTTCTGGACCTAGATGAGGAGAATGGTAGAGTGGAAAGCACAACAGACCAAGGAGTCAGAAAAGCCAAGTTCTGGTGCTGGTGTTATTAGTTAGGAAAAAATACGAAGTGTGTGTGTGTGTGTGTGTGTGTGTGTGTGTGTGTCTGTACACATCAGCTTGTGCAGGTGCTTGTAGAGGCCAAAGAGGGCATTGATCACCCTGGAGCTGGAATTACAAGCCATTGTGAGCTGCCCAACATGGATGCTGGGAACTGAATTCTGGTCATCTCCCAGAGCAGCCAGGGCTCTTTACCACTGAGCCATCTCCAGCCCCTGGTGCCCTTGCTCAGCTGTGACTTGGAGCAGGTCTTTGCTGAGCCCCAATTCCATTGAAGAATCTTGTGATTATTTTGCAGATGACGTGAGAGCATAGGGAAGGAACTGCAAATCCTATAAAGCCTTAAGGAGCTGTAAGATGGTGGAGGCCAGCACAGCCCCAACTATAGAAGGCAGGCCTATAGCTGTGCAGGTCTTCATTCACTTAACAGTTATTTATGGTGTTACATATGGAGGGTCCTGGGTATTAATAAATTCCTCATTCCCCCTTCCTGCTAAATCTTACAGAAAACATTTAGCTTCAGAGTGGAAACATTAAACTGTCATTACATAAATAATTGCTAAAACATAATACAATGAAGATATATAAGAACAATAATCTCTATAAGGTATACTTTAATAAATATTTATGAAAGCATTATAAGCATCTCAGAAATGTACAGAGTAGTTGTGTTATTGCTAAGTACTTCCTGTCTTAAGAGGCTCCTTAGAGTTGAGGGATAACACAGTTAACCATATTTATTTGGACTCAGTTTTACTGGCTGTCATTGGACTTTTCAAATACCAGAATCATGATAATAATGGACTCTGTTGCACCGCACCTGTGTTACCTCCACAGACGACACCAAGGTCAGGTTTCTGTCTACCTAAACATCTTCAGAGCACATCCATCAGAGAATTGAGCAGGGCACGAGGAAAGGTACCAGGGTGAGGTAGGTTGGCACTGTTCTCCAATTAGCAAAGTTAGATCTGGTGTCCGGAGCAGTGTTCTCTCCGGTTAGGAACCTTGTACTATGGAGTTGGCTTGTTTTGCTTGGTTGGTTTTGATTTTTAATTCTAAAAGCAGGTATTTTTTTTTAATATTTATTTATTTGCTATGTATACAATATTCTGTCTGTGTTTATGTCTGCTGGCCAGAAGAGGGCATCAGACCTCATTACAGATGGTTGTGAGCCACCATGTGGTTGACGGGAATTGAACTCAGGACCTTTGGAAGAGCAGGCAATGCTCTTAATCACTGAGCCATCTCTCCAGCCCTAAAATCAGGTATTTAACAATGAGAAGTTAACTTTACATCTTGTCCATTTATATCTATAGTCTGTAAATTCTAGAGAGTTTTTAAGTATGAATATTAAAGACAGAGGGACAACAGGATTATTTGGTGTTGGTTTCAAGTAATCCTGGAATTATTAGCATAAAATTTGTTGCAATAACAAACAGCTCCAAACAGGAAATGACCTCATGGTAAAACTTTATTTTTAAATCACATAGCAATCTAAAATGGTTCCAGGTGGTGGTAGCTCATGGGTGTCTGGTGGAGGAGGTTCTTTTTAAAGCAATAATCTTAAGAACCCAGGCTGCTAGGAGAATTCTTCCCCAGGGTGTTCTTTGAACAAAAAGCCATATGTGTTCTAGAGTGTCCTAATGGCATCCAGAGGAATCAGCCTGTTTAACTTGGTGTGGGAAAAATAGGGGCAGAACTTGAAGGGGCACACACCCTTTTATGTGCCTGGCATTGATAAGGGCCCAGGCTTACAGCGAGGTCAGCTGCATCAGAAGCAAAACGGGCAGAGGGTTGTGCAAAGGAAAAGGAGCAATAAGTAGCCTGGGCCACAAAATCCTTAAATTTCTCTTTTTGTGACTTGTTTTATAAATTGATTTTCAATAAAAAAGTAAAAAATGAAGTCAGATAAATGAAAGTCTAATCGTTGGTTACAGTAAAAAAAAATCCTGTTTGTTCAACAGATGAGTGAATGTCTGCTGTTGTAGTGCTGTGCTGTGTACTTTAGGGTTAAATGACAGTGAGACCTAGTCTTTGTCCAGTAGCAGAGTCTTGGTGATGAGCATAGTTCAGGGCAGGCTGACAGCAGTCTAATCTCCAGCAGGGGACCTGCTTAAGGAAAGAAATTGGGCCGGAGTGGGGTGGGATGCCTTAGACCATTGTTCTGGTTATTTTACTGTTGCTATGGTAACAACATGACCAAAAGGAAAGGCTTTATTTCATGTTACACTTCAGAGTTTATCATCAAGGGAAGCAGGGCGGGATCTCAAGGCAGGAACTGAAGCAGAGACCAGAGGGACCCTGCCTTTTGACTTGCTCAGTGGCAGCTACCTTTTTTATACTGAAGATGGAACCACCCATGGTTGGTTGTAGGCCATTCCGCATCAATTAGCAATCAAGCAAATGGCCCACGGACCTGCCTACCAGCCAGTCTGATAGAGGCAGTCCTTTAACTTAGGGTTCCTCTTTCCAGGTGACTCTTGGTTGGGTCAAGTTGACAGTAAAAACTAACCATACAACCATGGTCAAAATGCAGAGCTCTGATGATTTGGGGGAAAGGCCAGACTCCAAGGAATGACCCCATATTAGAGTCAGATTAACAAAGACCAGGAAATTGAGTTACCAGTGGTCCACAGACCCAGGGCTAAATGCCATCTAGCAGAGATAGAAGGAACTAGGGTGGAGACAGAACAAAGATACCAAACAAAAGCCACCCCATAAAAAGGAATATGAAAATGGGTATACTTAAGCCTGAACAAAATTGTATTTGACACGATTTTTTTATATATATTCTCGTTTCCCCCTGTCCTCACACCTGAGGGGTTTGCCACATTCCTATTAGTCAGTGTACTGGTGCTTTGGGAAGAGGGGTACAGATGCACACAGGTAACGAGGGGCTGGTTTGCACACTTGGGGTGCCTGTGCTTTGAAAGGCTTCAGAAGCTATTCTAATATCTCTCCATCCTGGTGAGTGGAGAAACCCCAGTGGTCTCCATCATGAAGCATTCTAATGTTTCTTTTTATGGACTCCCAGGCAGCTTGTAACAACAAATACCCCTTCAAAGACGTGTAGAGTGCACTTGCTGTGTAAGGAAGTAGGAATTATTCTGGTAACTTTGAAAATTTTATGCAATTGGATGGGTTTAATACTCTATTTGAATTGTTTCTTCAAAATCGTACTAAGAAAATTAGAATTTTAGTGTATTTAAATTACCCAGAACACTGATGCTTCTAAAATAAGGTTTATATACGTTTAAGGAGACACTCTTTGACACATATGTAGAGAGGTGGGTATTAGCAGTTCTTACACATACATGCATTATCACATTTTGTGAATTCAGAGCAGCATGTTGTTGGAGTCTGTGCTCATAGGCTGTAGTAATACATACATCTTGCTAGGGCAGACTCTGATGGGCTTGGAGGAGGTGTTAAGTGACTTCACTCCAGAGGATGTAGACTCAGGACTTCTGGTTCCCTGTCAGTGCATCACAACACTTACCTCAGAGACTTGGGATACAACTTAGCCTTCTGACCACTAGCTGCAGCTAGGGGTTATTTTACAGAGATATATAAATCCAATGGAAATTCGCCTCTGCCTTGCCAGTCATGTCATTTCCCACCACACCTAAAGTATAATAGAGAAAACTTCCTGCATACAGAAGCCAGATCTCTTCTAAGTGTGCCTCCCCCCCTTAACTATTAACTTTAGCTCCTTCCTATGATGGCTTCATGCCAGAACATACGAGGACGTACCAGAACACGTGGGAGGCAAACACTGTTCTAACATTCTCATTAGCGCCGTCATTCTTGTGCCTTTGTTATCTGTAAACATTTAATCTTCTAAACAAGCTTTTGCTTTTGTGGTTTGGGGATTGAATTTAAGGCTTTGCACACGGTGGGCAATTATTTTACTTTTACTTCTAAGTTGCATCTGTGACCCTTGGATTTTCTTTCATAGGTTCTTAATCCCATTCATGGGCTCTACCCTTATTACTTAATCATTCAGGTGTCCCTTCTCCCCTTTCTTGACAGAGTCTCATGTAGCTCAAGACAAAATTGAGCTCTCTTTAAGGCCAAGGCTGGCCTCCTGTCTCTACCTCCCAAATGCTGGGATTCCAAACATGCACCACCACACCTGGCTAGTCCTGATTCTTGGTAGCATCACGTTGGTGGTTAGGATCTCAGTGTAACAACTTGGGGAACACACAAGCATTCAGTGCCCAGGAATGTACTAAGTTTCTGCCACTGTGCTCCATGTAGAGGGTAGAGTGAAAAAGGCAATGCGTTTTGATTCCTAGACATATGATTAAGACATATATCTAGTTCATGGTCACTATCAATGCCTTAGCTTTCTCTTTTGATTAGGGTGTTGTTAATTAGTGGTTGGGATGAAGCCATTTTTACCTGCTTTACAGAAATGCCCCAAGGTTGCTGCTAGATGTGCATGTATGCAGATGTAGAGGACTTCGTTAGTCTCTGTTTTGTATTTCTCACGTTAGTCTAGGAATCAGAGATTGTATTGGAGATTTGGGTAAGCATTGGAATTCTTAACTGATGAGTGTGGTAACTGGTTATGTTTCTCTTCATTGATTCTCAGAAGCTTTCTATTATGTGACTTATTCCACTCAGCGAAGCATGTGACTGGCCCCATGGTGCTAGATCATATAAATAGAGTAATGTTTGTCTTCTTGGTGATTTTCATGAAAGTGTCTCCTGCCCAGGCCAGTTGATGTGAGTATCTTCTGGCTAGTGGTAGCTATTCTCTGATAGCATCCATTACAATTATGTGCACTGTGCATGTCAGCTCTGAAGCAGTTAGATGTTTTGAGAGTTAAGCGGAGATTCCTGTTTTGGATCTCAGGGTCAGCTGACTTGCAGGTTAGAAGGTAGCAGCATCCCTGGAGTGACCAGGACCCACATGTGCTTGTACTTGGGAAAGCCTCTGGTGGGTTTCTTTTTGCAGCCAAAATAGCAATTAGGTTTTGTGTATAATATGCAAGGGTCTGAACAGGAAAGGTAAAATTGTAAGATTTCAAGTCTCACTAAAAAAATGAAACTAGGGCTGGAGAGATGGCTCAGCGGTTTAGAGCACTGGCTGTTCTTCCAGAGGACTTGGGTTCAATTCCCAGTACCCACGTGGCAGCTAACAACCGTCTGTAACTTCAGTTTCAGGCAATCTGACACTTTATATCAGAAACATGAAATGAAGTTAAATAAATTATTTAAAAAAACCCAGAAAAACAAAGCTAGTATTGTGTGTGTTTGTGTAAATGTGAATGTGCATGTCACTTGTCGGGTGTGCGCAGAGTGCATGCGGAGGTCAAAGCACAGGTGTGAAGTAGTTCTCTTCTGCCATGGGTGCTGGGATAGAATTCCAGTTTTTCAGGCTTACAAGGCAAGCGTTTTTATCCACCCAGTAATCTTGCCTGCCGTCAAGTCTTATTTTAAAAATAACAATCAGAATTTACATTTATTATTACTCTCAAATAGAAACTTTTTTGATATAGAAAAGAATTAACGTTTTTTTCTACCTTACAGGTGAATACAACGTGGTGTTTAGTGAACAGAGGTTTTTACAAAACTAGAAGTTGAAATGATATTTTATTTTCTTTGTTTCATTTTTGTTTCTTTTTTTGAGATAGGGTCGCACTCCGTAACCCTGACTGGCCTGACACTCACTATGTAGACTAGGATGTCCTTGAGCCCATCAAACCCCACCAGCCTCTGCTTCCCCAGTACTAGGATTAGATATGTGGTTTTCTGTTTGTAACTATGGGGCTGAGACTTTTTGCTTGATGTTGGAGGTATTTCTAGGAACACAGGAACACAAGATTGGCTGCAGTTGGGCTTCCACGCACTTCCAGTTTTGATCTTCCCACATTTTCTTCAAATTAGATAAGCTTTGCTAAATAAAAGAAGTAGGTAGTAACTTTGCATATGATTCTGACATTTCTCTGTGTATTTCCTCATCAATCAAGGCCCTTCTGATATAAGAGTTACTGACCTAAGTCAGAACTACCCAGTGCTTCCTTCATCAGAGCCAGCTGTGCATTCTGCTTTGGTGCCCAGCACGGTAGTGCTGTCATCCGAACTGAGGTAGTCGTAAAGTCTTCAGCATTCTTTTAGGTAGTTCTATACAACTATAGTGTATACAGAAATAATTTTTTAGACGTCTTACAGTATTCATCGAGTTTAATTTTTAAAGATGTATTAAAACTTCAAAGAGTTAACTGCAGTTAGGAAGGGTGATTTCTCAGCTCGCTGGGTACTGAGCAGGAGCAGTCATAGCGAGCATGATCTGTAGTTATTGTAGTTATACTTAGTATTATATATTTTGAAGCTCAGGACCTCAGTATATATTTCTCCGGAGCATGCACGTGTGTGTGTGTGTGTGTGTGTCTGTGTCTGTCTGTGTATCTGTCTGTCTGTCTCCTGGTGCACATGCACACGAATCACAGCAACCAGAAGTTGATATCAGGTGTGTCTCACTCCTCACACTTTACCTTACTTTGTGATACATTGTCTTTCACTGAACCTAGAGTTGGCAGACTTGGCTGGGTAGGCTTGCCATTGAGCTCTGGGGATTCTTCTGTCTTAGCCTCCCCCAGTTAGGACCACAGCCCTAAGTTGCCGTACCCATTTTTTTTTTTTTGTTTTTTTTTGTTTTTGTTTTTTAAAGCACGGGTTCTAGGGATATGAACCCAGGTCCTCATACGTGTCTTTTTTAAAAGTTGCAATTTTAAAGAAGTACTTTAATTTATTCCATTGCTTTGGTAGAAAGTAAACTATAAAATTTTTCACTTTTCTTTCTTTTTTTTTTTTTTTTCGAGACAGGGTTTCTCTGTGGTTTTGGAGCCTGTCCTGGAGCTAACTCTTGTAGACCAGGCTGGTCTCGATTTTTTTTTTTTTTGGAGTTTTCGAGACAGGGTTTCTCTGTAGCTTTTGGTTCTTGTTCTGGAACTAGCTCTTGTAGACCTCGAGCTCACAGAGATCCGCCTGCCTCTGCCTCCCGAGTGCTGGGATTAAAGGTGTGCACCACCACCGCCCGGCTAAAATTTTTTACTTTGATAGACAGGAGGATCTCTGAGTTCCAGGCCACCCAAGGCAACATGGTACAAACTTCTATTTTTAAAATAAAAGATATAGCCAACTTTTTATTATTGTAGAAATGGGGCTTAAATGAAGGTTGGGGAAGTTGCTAGTCTATTATGTTTTTTTTTTAAATATTTATTTATTTATTTATACAATGTTCTGTCTGTATGCCTGCAGGCCAGAAGAGGGCGCCAGACCTCATTACAGATGGTTGTGAGCCACCATGTGGTTGCTGGGAATTGAACTCAGGACCTTTGGAAGAGCAGGCAATGCTCTTAACCACTGAGCCATCTCTCCAGCCCCCGCTAGTCTATTATGTTAATGGTGACTTCTTTTGTATCATATCCCCTCACCCCTTAAGGCCTTTTCCCTCTTCTCTCTCATGGAGCTTTCTAGTTTCCTGACCTCTACAGACTCCAAATTAGAGACATAAATCTAAAAGTTCAAAGTGAGGATCCACAATTTGAGAGTCAGTGTGCAGTGTTTGTCTTTAGGCTGTGACAACTTCTTTTTGAATGTTTCACGACTAAATTTTCTATAAAATATGCTACACTTTTTAAGTAGTTAAATAAAAGAAAATGTCACTTTAGGATCACAAAATGTCTTTTATGAGTGCTACTTTACACTCTTCTATCTCAACACTAAACAGGCTTGAAGATTGGGTGTCTTCAAGGAGGTGGAGGCCATAAATGTTCTTAAATTCTAAGAAACTTATGCTTAGTCATGGAACTCATAGAGAAGAGAAAGGCTGGTTGTGGTGTGATGCTCACTCTATAATTCACTGGCAAGCGTCTGTGTTTGGGGTAACTAACAAGTATCCCATGTCTTCTGCTCGTTCCGAAACAGTGAGACGATTCAAGCGGAAGCATCTCACAGCAGCTGACTGCCAGCATTTGGCCCGGAAACATTTAGCCGCGACTCAGCCCTTCAGTCAGAGATGGACAAGCAGAGACCCGAACCATGGCCTCTATCCTAGACCCAGAAGAAAAGGAGGCGATAGAGGTATGTCTTCAGAAAAGTATCTTCTGTTTCAAAATCTGTAGTTGCTGTGACCTTTGAATGCCTTCCAGTTCATGCAAGTGTTTGTAAATGTTGCTGCTTGATTTTACAAACCTGGTAGAATGAATTGACACTTAACATTCATTTTTTTTGTGTTTTCCATGGAAGTTCTGTCCTTCTATAATGTTAGAGCCCAAGAGACCCTGTCAGTGTACCTAATTATAAAGTAATAAAAGACTTGGACCGCTGTCACTGTTCCTCCAGTCCTCCAGGCCGCAAGCTTCACTGTTTTCCTTTAGAGTGCTCCTGCCTGTGGCAGTGGCTTTTCTTTTGGTTGTTGTACGTAGGACTGGGTATTAAACCCAGGGTCCCATGTGCTCTACCAGGAGCTACATCCCCACTCTTTCTGCTCACTAAGCTTCTCAGCCTCCAGAGCAGCTGGATCACTGGCCTGCGCTTCCCCCAGTGCTTCTCCAGTTGTGCCCTTGCCTCTTGGTACCTGGTCTGTCCAGTAAGCCTAATACCTCAGACATGATGCTCTTCTGTCCTGCCATAGTGATTCCTAAGAGCCTGTTGAGTTGTCTCCCTGTCACTACAGTGGATTCACACCACACCTCACAGATCTGTTCGTTTGATTTTGGGTTTTGTTTCTTTTGTTAATTTAAAAACTTTAGGGTTTTTTTTTGATTGGCTTGCGATGTTTATCCTTTTTTAATGGTGTACAGTGTGTTATTTGATACAGTGTGTAATACATAATGATCAAATATGGGTCACTAATTAATCTCTTTAATTTTGATAATATTAATACATGAAAGTCGACTTCTAGCAATTTGATTTTTCTTGTCATCCTCCTTATATCAGACAAATTCTTACTTTTGTTAATACCTGTTTTAAAATCTTTAGATCGCTTTTCCTAATTTCAGAATCCAATCTAGTTTAAATAATCCATAATTTTCAATTTGTGGACTGCTATAACCAATTCTGTGAAGCAGTTTCAGACTTAATTTTACATTCTGAAGTTTAGTTTGCTTTGTGTGGATAGGCAACCTCTCACCTGTCTTGTTAATTCGTTCAGGCCTTTGTTGCTGAGTGGGTAGCAGTTTTTACTAGTGCAGTGACTGACTTTGGAGACTTAAGAAGTCTCTGGGGAGCTGGAGAGATGGCTCAGAGGTTTACAGCACTGTTGCTCTTCCAGAGGACCCAAGTTCAATTCCCAGTACCCACACGGCAGCTCACAACTGTCTGTAACTCTAGTTCCAGGGAATCTGACAGCCTCACAGACATTCATGCAGGCAAAAATATCAATGCACATAAAATAAAAATAAATGAATTTAAAAAAGAAGTATCTGGATTTAGCCTGCCCTTACACTCTGGTCTTTTATATTGTTCTGGAAGCAATTATAATTGATGTCCCTCTCCCAAATATGACATATATTTCAAGTCTGTTAATTCATTTAAAGGCTAGTCTGGTTTCAATCCATTCTCTGTGTTTCCAAAGTAAGAATTTTGCTTTACTATTTAGGAAGGAACCATATATATTGCTCGACACTGATACTTCATTTAGAGAAAGCTGTAGTGATGTCTGAGATTACTGTTGTTTGGGCTCTCTCTTGAAAGGTGGTAAGCTCAGGGACGGTTACTTCATAGTCCTCTCAAAAATAGATGCACTTAGGAATTCTGAGTGAGTCCATGTGAAGAAGAGACTGGGTGTCATGCTAATAAAATGAGAAAATTCCAGCTCCTTGTTTTAAAAATGACAGATTCATAGTAGAGTGTTGATGAAGGCTATTTCTTTCTGCTAGGGTTAGTGTGGACTTGCTGTGGTGGGAGCAAACCTGGAAGCTGCATTCTGTCTGGAGTCACTTCTTACCTGTCTGCCCACCCAGGTGTCCAGTGTACAGCATCTGACCTTATTCATATATATGCTTACGGTAGTGTTGGTCAGTACACAGCAGTTGTCTCTTGCTAAATACTTGTCTGATTTTTTTATATTAGCTATTTATTTGACTTCCTGACCTATAAGCACATCAGTATCCCTTTTTTGTTAACACAGGTAATTAAATAATCTTATTTGTGTCTACTGTGGGTCAGCAGCCACTGATTTGTTTTTTCTTGTTCTGTTTGGGTTCTCTCTACAGGTCGAGGACCTCAGAGATTAATTACTGAGTTCTTCCTAGCTGAATACCAGCACTGTACCAATGACATGGCCAAAAGCAATTCTGTTGACCGGGACAGCTGTCAGGACTCTAAGGGTGATATGATTTTTCCTGCCGAGAGCAGCTGTGCTTTGCCTCAGCACGATAATGGAGAAGAGAGGCTGGGCTCTTCAGGGGCTGCTCTTCCTGCCAGGAAACGGTCTCGTTCCTTTGAGGAAGAGAGTAATAAAACGGCAGAGGCCAGCCAGTGGGATGGAGTTACTAAGAAGACTCCACGTCATCGTTTCTACTCATCATGCACAAGGCTTAGGGAGGTCAGGCAGGAAGCAGAGGATGGTTTGTCACAGTGCTCTACGGTGTCTAGAGAACCTGGCCAGGACATTGAGGACATTGGTCCTGATCCTTTTCCCGACTCATGCTATGGCCTCCTGGGAACTTTGCCTTGCCAAGAAGCACCCAGCCACATTTGTAGGCTGCCTAGTGAAGTCCTGAGGCACATCTTTGCCTTCCTCCCAGTGGAGGACCTCTACTGGAACCTCAGCTTGGTGTGCCACCTCTGGAGGGAGATCATCAGTGACCCACTGGTGAGTGAGGCGCTCCCTCGAGCAGCGTACAGATTAGCCTCATAGTGCAGGTGTCTGTGGAGACGACCTTCCCAAATTGGTCATTTCCATTGGCTTCATGAATACCGTGCTAACTTCCCAGGCTTCTAGGGGCCATCTAGGCTTATCCTGCTGAATCTTCTAGAACCCTTATTTCTTCTCACAGTTCTGTTCTCTCTGAAGCACATGGTTTGCTGTGTCCTAACAATAGACTGTGCATTTGGCCCACCATGCAGTGTAATCCCATTTAGAGTAAGGTCACCATACCTGACTTGTTGCCATCGTACTTCTTCAAGGCTTATCAACTGGACAGACTCTGCCTTCCCATCCTGTCCCATTGAAGTCATCACTTCCTTCTGCCGTTACAGCAGTTTGTGCACCTGGCAGTGTAATCCTGCTCTTGTAATCGATCTTAGTAACCCATTCTCTTCCATGCCTTTTTCTCTTCTCTGTTTGAATCAGTTGACATTTCTATTTTCTGGGCACAGATTGCCTGTCTTTCTGACTTCTCTACTTTTTTGTACAGTCGTGCTGGAAAAAGGACTTTCAGACTCTCCTCTTTCCATCAGGGAGGTGGGGAGCTGCTCCCTGTAGAGATGTTATTATTCTTTTAGTCTTTTGTTTTTCCTGGATATTGATAATCTTTTTTGTTTGTATTTTTTCAACATGATGTTTATGGTAAGCTTAGTCTTCAGAGCATCCGTTGAATGCTTTCTTTGAACGTTCATGACACTCTTGATTTTCTTTCTCTTTTTCTTGTGGTGACCCAAACATGATCAATAGCATTTATGGTACAGTTCATCATGTTACTTGTAGCATAGTGACAGCTGTCCAGCTGCTAAGTGCAACCTTCATACTAAGCCTCACAGTTTTAGATCTCAGAGACCCCTGAGCTGAATTTCGTACAGTCCGAAACAAGAAAGCTAAATTTTTCTTCTGAGTACAAAAGATATTGGGAGAAGTATCTTGTATCTTGTCATTTTAGCATTCTACTGTGGGGTTTTACTTAGTTCTTGATTTCTGAGAAGTGTTTTTATGATTTTAGATGTGAACCCTGTTTGCTTATACTATTTCTGTTAACTAAATGGCCAGCTCTCTTGTATGGCTTAGTACTGGTGGTGGGGATAAGTAAGGGCTTTTTGTTTGCAAAGATTTTTTGGGACCATATCCAAGCTTGCACTTCTCTCCTAAATTGTTATAGCAATGCCATTCTGATCATCGGCAACAGCAGTTCAATGTCTTTATTTTCAGTAGTCTGCAATGGCTTGCAAATTCTCATAGCGTCTATGTCTGGCTCTCATGTTATGGCAGTATTGGCCTCACCAAAGGAATCTGGCACTTTTTCCCTCTTGTCACTCTTTTTGGCAGAGTGTGAGGCCTGCTGGTGTTGATTGTTCGTTAAATGTTCTGTAGGATTCCTTAGTGAAGCCATCTGGTTCTTTGTGATGGAAGGTTTGATTTTTGATTCTATTTCTTTACTTATCATTCTTTCAAAATTTCTGTTTCTATTATTCAGACTTGGTAGAATGAGTGTTTCTAGGAACTTATCTATTTTTCCCCTTGTAGTATTTTACTTCTATGGCATTAATTTTAATGTTCCTTTCATTTTTCTTAGTTGATCTAGCTAAGGATTGTTATTAGTATCATTGCTGTTGCTCCTGCTGTTTTCAGGCAGTCTCTTTGTGTATTCCAGATTACCTTCAAACTCTTTATCCTCCTGCCTCCATCTCCCCAGCCCTGGTACAGATGTGCACTGCTGTGCCCAGTTCTTCTGCCCGACTCTTTGTAATTTCTTTCTTCTGCTGGTTTTGAGTTTAGCTCCTTTTTTGTTTTACTATGAAGGTAGTTTACTCTTTTCAGATCTTTTTCAGTGCTAAGGATTGAACCTACCTTGCACATTCTAGGATTTGCTACCATTGATGTTCTACCAAATGCTCAATCCTTCTCTGTTGTAAAAAGAAGCATTTTAGCTGTAAACTTGCTGACCAGCACTATTTTCAGAGTGTCTCGTAAGTTTTGCTCTGCTCTGTCTTTGTTTTCCCCTGTCTTAGGGTACTTTCTTTGTGATTTATTCTTTGACCCATTGGTTATTCCAAGGTAGCCAGTGTAGCCAGATGCACTTATACATGCCTGTATCCCAGCACTAGGGAGATGGTGGTAGGAGGACCATGTGTTCAAGACCAGCCTCCACTACATGGTGACACTTCATTTCAAGAATAGGAATGCCTGGTTTAAGTTGTAGGTAGTGTGGTTTTCCTGATGCCTTGATTTATTGTGTCCTCGTGTTGTTACTGTAAAGATTCATGGTTTAACTTCAGCCATTTTTATTGATTGACTGGCTTTATGACCCAGAATGTGATCCAACATGAAGAATGTTCATGTAGCTTGGGACGAGTATGGATTTTACTCCTGTTGGATGGAACATATGTATGGATCTGTTAGGTTCAGTAGTCTTGGTGCTGTTCAAATCCAGCATCTCCTTGCACGTCTCTGCCATCTGCTTCTTCCTTCAGTTCTGTCGGTGTTTGCCTCACATCTGTGCACTCTAGCACATGGAGTTCCTCTCTCTGTCACCACGTCTTGGTGAAGATGTCACTGTGTAGCATTCGCATTCCATAACGCCTTCCTTTGTGTCATGCGGCAGCTGCTGATCTAAGGTCAGGATGGCTTTTGGAACTTGGCAGTGCTGCTCACCTGATGCTGCAGATAAGAAAACCTCAGTGCTAGCTTTCCCAGGTCCTGTGACATTTGTGTCAGAGCCAAGACTCAGGCTCATACAGTGTTTCTCCCTGGCCTGCCCAGCTTCAGATCGGGAGCTATACTTGTTTGGCACTTGGGAGAAGGTTTTCTTTGTTGGTGGCCCTGTCTTCGTAAGAATCATGGCCGTGATGTTATTTCATTTTGTTTTTCAACTACATAGTTCATTCCTTGGAAAAAGCTGTATCATCGATACTTGATAAACGAAGAGCAGGCTGTCAGCAAAGTGGATGGCATTCTCTTGAGCCATGGCATAGAAAAGGACTCAGACTTGTGTGTGCTGAACCTCATACGGTGAGTGTCTTTCCTCCTGTTTGGGAGACAGTTTTCAAAGTCCTTCCTCATATGTCTTTGCTCATGGTTGTCTTCCTTCCGGACTCATTTCCTGAGTTTTTTACAGATACATAGCCACCACCAAATGCTCCCCGAGTGTAGACCCTGAGAGGGTGCTGTGGAGCCTGAGGGATCACCCTCTGCTTTTGGAGGCTGAGGCGTGCTTGCGGCAACAACTACCTGACCTCTATGCAGCTACTGGGGTATGTGAGTAAGAGGCTGTGCGGGTACTGTGAGGGACGGTGACATCATTTCTCCCTGGAAGCATGTTAGTAATTAAGATTAGTTGAAGATTTGTGTATTTTCAAATTTTCAATTGAATCTCTGAGTAGCATTAATCCTGTTTATGGTCTCTTTGAGAAATAAAAGGCCTGTTTGCAGCCTCTTGCATTTGGAGAGAAGTTTACAAAATATTTGGTCTGTTCTGTTGAGGAGTCCTTTGAAGTATTCCTGAATGCTAGTTAGTTTCTGTGAACACTTGGAGTGTTACAAGTAATATAAGCTAGACAGTGGTGGCACACGTCTTTAATCCCAGCAGAGGCACGTGATCTCTGATTTTGAGGCCAGCCTGGTTTTTAGAGCAAGTTCCAGGACAACCAAGACTACATAGAGAAACCCTGTCTCAAAAACCAAAACAACAGCTCCCCCCCCCCCCAAAAAAACACAACCCAATATATGTATTTATATTTTTTTATGTGGATGTGTGCCTAAGGGTAGGTCTGCACATGTGCGCAGAAGCTTGTGGGGGTCTGAAGAGAGCCCGTGAACTGAGTTACAGGCAATTGTGAGCTGCCATGTAGGTGCTGGGAACTGACCCTGGGTCCTCTACAAGAACAGCCATTTCTCTAGCCCTTAAGGTGGCTCTTCCTTTGTTGACACATTGGGTAATTTGAAAGGGGCAGAGAGATTGAAGGCCTTACTATAGATACACGGTAAAATAAGGAGCTGGAAATGTCTATCAGTTTCCTCACTAGTTCCCAGTTTGTGACTGGGTCTGCCTTCTCTTCCTGTCCTGTATACCTCTCTTTGAAGGGCATTAATGTCTGGGCTTTGGTGGCTGCCGTGGTGCTCCTCTCCAGCTGTGTGAACGACATCCAGTCCCTGCTGTTCTGCCTCAGGAGACCCAGGTCCACAGTGACCATGCCCGATGTCACCGAGACCTTATACTGCATAGCTGTGCTCCTTTACGCCATGAGGGAGAAGGGGATCAACATCAGCAATAGGTACCACCCTGGAGGAGGGGGATGCCTTGATGAAGTGCAGGGCCCTGGGCTTACCCTGGCTCCTCCTTTCTCCCTGCAAAGAGTAGAAGGGGACTGGGCTGTGGAAATGCAATTCCTAGTGCTTCGTGAATACCATGTGCCTGTCAACTAAGATTTCTTCACAGTTTCCATGTTCTTGAGTGTTGAAGCTGTAGGTGAAGGTGAGATGCCTCGCTGTATTCACACCTGGCTACATTTTCCTAGGAAAACGTTAGCATTTCTTTCTTCCCTGCAGACCATGGGAATTAGTGACTGTATCTTCTTAATGGGCGAAAGTGTTGGTTTGTCAGTGCTATCTTGACAGTGATAAAATATGCAAAGATAAGTAGCAAGCTTGTCGAGGCACCAGAGAGTCTGCAGTGAAGGTACTTCCTACGAGTTTGCACACAGTAGGAGGCGCTTGAGGGTTGGTGTGTGCTATAAAGGAGGTGAGCAGAGCGCTGTGAGGGGGGAGCCTTGTGTCGGGTAGCATGAGCAAACACTTCTCTGAGGAAGGCCGAATGTCAAGGGGGAACCTCCATTTGTAGTTTGAGGAAGAATAGGTAATTTAACGGCCCAAAGTTGGAATGAATTTGATAAATACCAGGGAAGTCCAGTGTGGCAGTAGTGCATTGAATATGGGAGAAACTTGTACAAGATTAGGAGAGATGTCTGGGGACTAGGGGAGGGAAGATCTTTAAAATCCTGAGTATGGGTGTTATATATGGAATGACCTGCCCTCTCATCTGAAGTGGTGAAGACAGGCAGCCATCATGCAACCAGATCTAGAGAAGCAGAAACCCGAAGGGTTTCTCCTGTAGGAAAAGACTGGCCCCTGGGACTAGTGAGCCTCGAGAGAAGCACAGCAGTGCCCTGTCATCCTGGTAAGATAGTGCAGATTGTTCTCCAGCAGTTTCCTGTCATCCTGGTAAGATAGTTCAGATTGTTCTCCAGCAGTTTCCCGTCGTCCCGGTAAGATAGTTCAGATTGTTCTCCAGCAGTTTCCTGTCGTCCTGGTAAGATAGTGCAGATTGTTCTCCAGCAGTGCCCTGTCACTTTAGTCCCAAGTTATGTTCAGTTTGTTAGCCCACTCCATGGCATTGAGGCCTGGAGCAAGAAGTTCTGTAAGAGTCCACCAAGACAAATGATCAGATGAAGACCAGTGTCCTCTTAAGCAAATGTATACTTACAGTGTACACTTATATTCTGTGTGTATGTGGACACTGTAATAGTCCCATAGACCAGGTTACTTAAGCCACAGACATTTGCTTTCCTGCCCTTTTGGAGGCTGGAGATCTAAGAACAAAGTGGGAAGATTGGGTTCCTACGTCTTCTCTGTATCCCAGCAAGAGAGAGTTGGGGGCAGGGGAGACAGAGCACTGACATTGTGTCTCTTCTGATAAAAATGATAGTTGTAGTGGCCCACAGCCATAGCTTTGTCTCTGCACTGAATCTTAATTCTCTCTTTCCTTCCTTTCTTCCAGTAGTCACTTTTGGTATTAGGGCTTCAGCTTTTGAATTTCAGGGGGCACAGTTTAGACCATAGTAGTCTGGTATGTTGATCTGGTTGTATGTCCAGCCTACAAAATGTTATTAAACATACCTTCCATCAAAAAGAGTGATGCTCTGAGATCAGCTCCCCTCACTCTGGAGCGGAGTGGAGCACTTGACTGGGGAATTAGTGTTCCAGGAGCTGAATGTGGGGACATGAGAGGGTTTGGAGCTGCTGTTGGTAACCTGAGTTTATTATGTCTCGTTCATCTATTGACTTAGTTTTGTCATCTTTGGTCCCCTTTAGCTGTTCTGACATCTTGTCTTTGGTGTTCTTGTCTTACTATCCATGAAGCACCTTTCCTTAGAAACTTTTAAAGGGGAATGTTACTCATGCTTCTAAGCCAATGTCACCAGGCAGAAGAGCAACTGAGGTTCAGAAAGATGACCAAGTTTGGCAGTGAGGTTGGGTTGCTTAAGCAGGGTTCACGTTGCTGGAAGTGCTGTTTATGCCTGCATTCTAGTGGATGCCTGCTCTGTTGACTGCTTATCTTTTAAGATCATGGATAGTACTCTTGTTTCCTCAAGAGCTTGTCCTGGTCTCCTTAGTGTGATGCTACACAGAGAAGACACAGTGCCTGATTCTCAGAGCTGGGATTCCCAGAAGTGCTTTTGTAAGCTGCAGAGACTGCAGTCTTTTCTTTCCATTTTTAAAAAAATGAAATGTAATAGGAATATTCTTTTTGGAAATGGTAAGGAGTTGAAATACATACAAGAAAAAATGAGATAGATTATGACTTAAATTTGGAAATCTCTAAATCTGCTTTTTCCCCCATTAGGATTCACTACAACATCTTCTATTGCCTGTACCTTCAGGAGAATTCCTGTACTCAGGCCACCAAAGTTAAAGAGGAGCCATCTGTCTGGCCAGGGTATGTATGCATTATATGCAGGTGTGTGCTTGGTCTTCTGTTCCTTTTTGAGACAAAGTCTCAGTGTGCAGCCCAGGCTGGTCTTGAACTCCAAAACTCCACACTCCTCCTGCCTCAGCCTCCTGAGCGCTAGGATTGCAGACACGAACCACAATTCTGCTTTACTTCCTTCCTTGGCTTTTCCTGTGTGCGGACAAGAGGCGTTTTGTCTTGATCACTTTATTGAGGCATGATTTGCATTGTGTAAATTTCACCCATTGGGAGTTCGCTGGTTTCTAGTGGATTTATGGAGCTGTACAGTAGCATTTTATTCTAGTTTCAGAACATTCAGCCCACCCCCACCAGGGGAGACATATTGGGGGTCTACTGTTGTGTATCCAGTTTGCTTGTTTGGTTTTTGGACTGTCCATCCCTTGGGCTTTTTAATTCCTTTCTGTTTTTCTAATTTCTCTTCTGTAATGATTATAGCAAGAAAACATCTATCCAACTAACACATGAACAACAGCTGATTCTGAACCATAAGATGGAGCCTCTCCAGGTGGTAAAAATTATGGCATTTGCAGGTAAGGGAGCTCCTGTCAGGTGCCTGGAGGTTCGTGTGGTTGCTTCTGCCTGCTAATCGCTGTATCCCCTTTCCACCACCTTCTGGAGCACCTTTTTTATTGAATTACTTTAGTTAATCCCCAAAGCAGCCAGCCAAGAAGGACTGGTTTTCTCTGTTTAGAATATTTACATTGGATTCCTGCTTGGATCGATAGTTCCTAGGCGTTGTTCTGTGAAGTCTGTCAGTGAGGTAGGGTGAGTCCCTCACCTGTGTTCTCAGTCAGCAATTCCTTCTGGAGAGGCAGGTCATATTAATCTGCTTAACAGGGTGCAGGAGCCTCCTGGTCTTACAGGGGGATGTCTTCAAGGGCCTTTCTTGCTTCAGTCTGCTTTCCTAAATATATTGTCTCTTGTCATCTTATCTTAGTTAGAGTCTCCTGAAATACCTGGAGAGTCTTGTCTGAACTTTGGCTCACAGTTTTTGCTATCTGTAATCCTTCCTGCTCTTTTCTACTTTGATATCCTGCTGGCCACATTTATTAAACACCTGCAGTGGCCTGCCATGGTGCTGGTCCCAGCAGCATTCTGTGAGATTGGTTTGATAGCGTTATTTTATGAAGACATTGAAGTTCAGAGAGACTTAATTTAGTTTAAATAAGCAAGTAGCAGAGCCAGAATCAGTGGGATCTACCTCTCCAGGACGCCTTCTTTCCCTCTCTTCCCCCAACCCCATTTCTCTCTCTTTTTTTTCTATCATGCTGTGTTCACTCTTATCATTTCTGTCTCTTCCTGGTGAAAACCTTTTTGAATCCTGAACATCTGATTACTGAACTCAATGTTACTGTTTTGCTAATTGATCGTACCTGATTACCATACAGTAAAAGTAGCCAGCACATGCATTATTCTGTAATATGTCTGCTCAGTTCAAGAGCATCTTCAGAGCAGCCTTTTTAGTCTGGGAAGGAGGAGTCGTGTTCCCAGTCTTACCTTAGAGGTGAGACCAGTTTTGTTTCTAGTTCTCACTCTTCTCTTTCCTACCCTGTGCTAGCTTTATAGTCTCATTTTGTTATCTGGTTTCACCCTGTGTTGGTGTTTGTTTCTAACTAGATTATTGTCTTTTTTATTATGTCTCTGTGTTTGGCCCATAGGTGACCATGTAATAAGTATTCAGTAAATATTTGTTAAATGAAATGTGGATTGATTAGGTGGATAATTGGATGAATGGTAGACAGGTAGAACGGGTGCAGCAGAGAGAATCAGAGGGTCCTTGTCTCCCTGTGTACGTTCATGGATGACATGGATGACTCCGAGTGCGGCAACAGCCAGCTGTTACTGAGTCCTTGCTTCTGGGGACCCATGTCTTCACAGACTCAAATAATAAGTCAGTGAGGTCAGTGGCTTTCCCTTTCCTGCTTGGCCAGAGCCAAGGTCCCCGCCACTTTAACCTTCTATGAGGGAGGGCGCCTGCTCCATTCACAGCACCACTTTTTATCAATATCGATGCCAGTATTAAATCAGAGGATGGATAAGCCTGAGAAACACCTGAGTGGGGATCCTGGTGCATGATTTTCCTTGTCAGAGGGTCACATTCTTTCCTTTGGCTTCAACAGGCACTGGGAAAACTTCTACCCTGGTCAAGTATGCTGAGAAGTGGTCTCAGAGCAGGTTTCTGTACGTCACATTCAACAAGAGCATCGCAAAGCAGGCGGAGCTTGTCTTCCCCAGCAATGTCATCTGCAAAACGTTCCACTCCATGGCGTACAGTCACGTGGGGCGAAAGTGAGTGTCACCAGTGCTGGCGCCGGTTCTCATGTGTTGGTCACTGTCATCATTCTCTACAGCACTGAGGAAGTGTCATGCTCTTCTCTCCGTGTACACACGAGACAAAAAGAGCTTGGACAATCATACTTTTACACTTTAAAATAATTTGTTTACAAATAGCTATCTCACTGAGAAGGAGTTTGTGTTTCCCTGGAATTGTGGCATTGAAGTTCAATATGTCACAAATTCTGAAGAGTTTCAGATGCTTCTGGGGAGGGCGAATGGGGAAACCCTCATATGCCTGAGGCTTTGTGGACACAAAGGCTTAAGGAACTGTAGGTATCTTATTGGGTAGGGGAGGGACTATTTGGAGCACGAACCACATAGTAGCATCTGCTGTGAGCTGGTTTGTACAGCTATCTGGTTGTCATTTGCAAGTTCATGAAAGTTTAGGGCAAGCTGTTCAGATGTGGTTTTGTGGTTCCTAAAACCTCTCCTGTGTCTGATACCTAGAATTGCCTTGTTGGTGATGAGAACTGGGGATACGGTAAACACACAGTGCCTGTGAAGGTCAATGCCATTCACTGTGGTATGTGTTACAGGTACCAGCTGAAGAAGAAGTTGAATCTCTTCAAGTTAACGCCCTTCATGGTTAACTCCGTCCTTGCTGAAGGGAAAGGTGGATTCATAAGGGCCAAGTTAGTGTGTAAGACTTTAGAAAACTTCTTTGCGTCAGCTGATGAAGAGCTGACTATCGATCACGTGCCCATATGGTGCAAGAATAGCCAAGGACAGAGAGTCATGGTTGAGCAGAGTGAGAAACTGGTGAGTCTCCGGTGTGTTCAGAATGAGGAACGTGGTCATTTTCTCAGAACCACTTCTAAAAGTTGAAAAATGTCTTGGTCATTTTCTCAGAACCACTTCTAAAAGTTGAAAATTGACAGGCGAAACGAATGCCTGTCATGACAGCTGGGAACCACGCGTTGTCTTCTCCTGTAGGGAGCGCTCACAGGCATCCCCTTAGCTGTCATAGTAGTCCTACTGGGTTTTTGACTGTCTTTGTTTTCGGGAGCGTGAAGGGTCTCTGTGACCCAGGCTAAAATCAAACTCAAGATTCTCCTGCGTCAGCTTCCCTAATGCTAGGATCACAGAAAAGTGTTTTTTATTACCTGCCACGGTTTTCCCCATGTCCCGTATACTAGGTAAGAACAGATGCAGAAGGACTTGTCATAGTTTGTAAGAGCTCAGCTCTTATTCAGTCATTGGGAATCTCCTTTTCTTTTTCCTTTCCTTTCCTTTCCTTTCCTTTCCTTTCCTTTCCTTTCCTTTCCTTTCCTTTCCTTTCCTTTCCTTCTTTCCTTTCGTTTGTTATGGCTCTACACACATTTTGCTTGTAAAAAAGCTGTTCCCTAGTGGATTTTTAAAAATTAATTGTCAAATAGTGAGTCTACAAAAACAGTTGGCTCTTTGGTTCATCAGCTGTTGAGGTCTTTGATCTTTGCTCTGCTGTGGCACCTGTTTGTACCCTTCTAAACACTTGTTATCTCAGTGTTAAGACTCTTTGGGGCCCTGAAAGGGTGGGCCCTACTATGTTCTGGGGTGCTATCTTTGCTCCCACTGCACTGTGTGGAAGCAGAAGTATGATTCAGGGTACTGTCTCTTCCAGGGTCTTAAACTTTGGGTTCCTGTGTCACTTACTTTTTAGAATGGTGTCCATGAAGCAAGCCGACTTTGGGACAACATGCGGAAGCTGGGGGAATGCAAAGAAGAGGCATACCAAATGACACATGATGGTAGGCAGCTTTCCTAGCATGGCTGTCTATTAGATGGAGCTGCTTTGCTTATGACTTGTGACTCTTGGTTCCCACTCTCTTCTAGGCTATTTGAAACTCTGGCAGCTGAGCAAGCCTTTGCTTGCCTCTTTTGACGCCATCTTTGTGGATGAGGCCCAGGACTGTACCCCAGGTGATAAACTATTCAGGACATCAGTAGGACATATGTGTCTCAAATACCTAGAAAGAGCATCATGATTATGTAAGAGGACCCATACATGGAATAAGTTGTTGTTCTTATTTGTATTAAAGAAGAGGAGCAAATGATTCTTAGTCTTTCAGAAATTAGACTTACGATTTTCATGGTTGTCTGTTCCCCACACCTGAAGTAGATTTGTCTTCCTCTATATGTTTTACTGAAGTTGCTCCTAAGATGCTGAGTGACTACATCCTCAGCATATAGGGACCTAGCCTCATGCTGAGTGAGAAAAGGTAGTTGATTTAGAGTGAAATTTTGTGTTGCACGACTAGAAGAAAATAGACAGTATTAAAAAATTGACTTTCTAGGTAATTTGGAGGTATGATAATTTTAGAATAGAAAATTACATTTGTCTGTATATTTTCTTATAATCAATTCACCCAGGACTAAAAATAATCTACATTCCTATTGCCAGATACTATGCCCAAGATTAAATCGAGCCCTTTTATAGAATGCCTGCCCTGTAGGGAAAGAAAGTTTTGTTGTTTGTCTTGGGCTGGTTTAGTTTTGGTTTGTTTTCTTTCTTAAATATGGCTTCTTTGTGCTATGTGGATTGTTGCCCTTCAGATTTCTCACTTTTCCCCTTGCTGGTTACAGCTATCATGAACATAGTTCTGTCTCAGCCATGTGGGAAGATCTTTGTGGGGGACCCCCACCAACAGATCTATACCTTCCGAGGTGCAGTGAACGCTCTGTTCACAGTCCCCCACACCCACGTCTTTTATCTAACACAGGTAAGAGCTTGTACTTGTCCTCAGGCCCTAGCACATATAAGCAAGCAGTCTGCTTTCCCTCTTAGTTTTTTGAATGTACCAGCACTGTGGAAGAGATATTTTATTTTCCACAAATAACAAACCAGTTTATTGTTAAAGCCAAAGTCCATGGTTCATCATATTTCTTTAGTGTTTGCTGTTTTAGAATTGTACATTATGGACAGTCATGCCTGCTTCTAGTTTTCTTTGAAATGATATCTTATCAGACTTAACCTTGATTCTGATGACATTGATAGTTTTCTGTACTAACCAAGTAGTTTTAGTATGACTGTGTGCTGAAACTTCTCAGGTGCCTTTTTTCAAAGTTTGACAAGGGTTATAGTTTTGGAAGAATCACAGGGTTGAAATGCCATCTCTCTCATGGTTTCAAGGGTATATATTATCAACATGGGATGTGACTATTGATGCTAACTTAGATGCACTCAGGTTCCTCCACTGCAATGGCTCACACAGGAGTGAGTGTTGGAGCATCTGTATAAATTATCTGAAGTTATGCAAAAGAGATTCTTTTTTTTTCCTCTTCCATTACAGGATAGCATAAGGCTGGGAGTTTTTTGTTTTGTTTTGAGTCATGTATGAATGTCTATTTTACAAATAATTTGATCATGATTTGCTCTGAATAGTTTTATAGCAAGAAAGTCCTGTTTAAAGTTGTGTTTTGCTCTTATTGGTTGCAATTATATGACATAATTCATGATGTAGATATAGACATAGTTCATGAAATAGACAACATGATTACTATTCGCCAAAGTGTGCCTTACTTTATTTTATTATGGATGCGTGGGGGAAAGGCAGTGAAGTTTGGGAATGCTGGAATCTTTCCAGAAGATGTGGTCAGAAAATAGGGTCTTGGGCCGAGTGTTGAAGGATAGGAACCTATTTAGAAAGGTAAAAGGGTGGTAGGAACAGCGTGGGCCAAGACATAGGGAGATTGCTCATGTTGGCTTTTGTTTTTTCAGAGAAGAACTCACTGTACATCTAGCTCAAACTGGCCTTGACCTCACTCACTGTCCTCCAGCCTCAGCCTCTTGAGTTCTAGGGATTATGGTCATACACCACCACACCTAATTGAGTTTTTTTTCTTTTCTTTTTCTTTATGGTATTGGGGGTTGAAACCAAGGCCTGTGCTTGTCAAGAAAGCTCTCTATGAGTGTTCTATATCCCAATCCTAAAAATGCCCACGTAACAGTCAATAAGTTGATGTTGAAAAAGGTCTTAGAGCCAAGGGCAAAAACCTCTGCCCTCTCTTCACCTTTGTGTAATTTAAACTCCACAAGATGAGACTTGAGAAAGGGCGAGGGGAGATTTGCTTGGAAGAAGTTTACAGTTGGTGGACAGTTGTAGAGATAGGCTGTCCAGAGAGTGGAGGATCCTGGGAGGGGCGCATTTCTCTCTCTGTATGTCTTATGCTTCTCTTTTCAAAGCAAGAGAAGAGCTCAGTTAAAGTGTTTAGGAAAGATTACTCTGTCAGAGGGCACAGAACTGTGTGAGTGTGAGATCTGAAGTAAGGGTCAAATAGGTGAGCCGAGAAGTTTGAGCCGAGTGAAGCTGAAGACAGTGGTAAGAAAAGGGGTGTTGATTGTGTGTGTGGGACACTGGGTGATGGATCACTTCAGGGTCTCAGGGTGGAAAGTGGCATTATTGGGGCTGGAAAGATGGCTCACAGGTTAATAGTGCTTAGTGCTCTTGCAGAGAACCCCAGTTCAGTTCCTTGTACCCATGTTAGACAACCACCCATACCCCCAGCTCTAGAAGGATCTTTTGCCTTTGATGTGTGTGGACAACATTGAGTTAACCCAAACATACACCTAATTAAAAATGATAAATCTTTAAAAGGAGAAAGTGCTGTTGTTTATAGAATCAGTAATTTTTCAATCATTGGACTCCTTTTTGTGTCTAAATGATTTTACTTAGTGAAGTTCCATGTCCTTCCCGTGTAGGGTGAGTCAGGCCTTGGCAGTGACAGACGAGAGCTCACGTCTCTGAGCAGGTTGCTAACTGCATTTGCTGTATTCTTTTACAACAGAGTTTTAGATTTGGTGTGGAAATAGCTTATGTGGGAGCTACCATCTTGGATGTCTGCAAGAGAGTCAGGAAAAAGACCCTGGTTGGAGGGAACCATCAGAGTAAGGCTTTCTGGTTTTTATCTTGGTTTGTTTTTAACCGGATTGGTTGTGTTCTACATGTTGATTTGCATGGAGTCTGCACTTTCTCCTTCAGGTGGCATCAGAGGTGACATAAAGGGACAGGTGGCTCTGCTGTCCAGGACCAATGCCAATGTGTTTGATGAGGCTGTCCGGGTCACAGAAGGAGAGTCACCTTCAAGGATACATTTGATTGGGGTAAGAGTAAATTGTTGACTGCTTCATGCATAGAAACAGGTCAGACCCAGGAAAGCACTAGTGTCCTTAGGATCTTGTGCAGAAAAGCCTTTGAATTTTAGATTCTCCCTGGGCCTCACTATGACTGGACACTCCGTGCTAGTGAAGCCGTCCTGTGGAGTCAGCCCCAGGGAGTGAATGAGCGCTCTTCTTACATTTGACTGTGATGGAAGGCTCTTGGCTCCTGGTTTGACTGCATGTTGACATTAGTAGAAGCACAGTTAAGCTGATGACATCGGGTAGCACCCGGTTCCCTGAAAGAAGGTAGAAAGAAGGAGCACCTGGGCTCTCACTCTGGTTCTGTCACTAACTTGTGTGGCTGGGGGCAAGTCATCATCACTGTGTACCTCATTCTCCACCCAAAGACGCAGCAGTGCCGTTTGCCTATTTCTCGGGCAGAGATGTGTTTGTGGAAGTTATATGAATAAAGGGCATTTATGGATATGTTGGGCAGTCAGTAAAATATTAAATCATAAAATATTTCTTTCTTTTGTTTAACATAAATATTATATAGAAATTTTGGCACCAAAAGGGAAAATCACATTTAACTCTAGTATTTCCTAGAAGTCTCATTTTTGCTGATTATTTTTGTCTTTGTCCTTATAAATGCATATTTTTACATAATTACTGTTAATGGTATACATAAAAGAACTGTTATTTTCACTCAACATATCAACAGTTTATTTGATCATTGTATTGCTATCTCTAATATTTCATCTAGTACTTATAATCATTTTCATTATTGAAAGAAGATAGTAATTTTGGAATATCATTAGATATGAAGTGTCTTGTTCTCCCTCTTCTACATTCACTTGTACCTGTGACATGTGTTATGGTGCTTAATCATACACTTGGTGGAAGTGTACACTGCCAAGTGTTACAGTTGTGACCGTCACCAAAGGACGAGAACTTGTTAGAGGTGGAGTCCTTGTCACGGCTGTCTCCTGTGCTAGGTCTGGTTCCATACGGATGCTGGAGTCACAGACAGTACCCGTCAGGCACTTCTAGGATAGAAAAGGGCCAAACCCATGGCACAGTCAGGGCCTTTCCACCAAGAGCTGGTTCTGGATTACAGGATAACTGGACCAGGAGACACCCTCTAGTTGTTCACCGTGAGAAACCGTGGTGAGCGTGTTGCCTGCCAGCTGTGCTTAGTTATCATTTGTGTCCGTGTTCCGCCACTGCCGTATCTATGGAAGGCAACTGAGCGTGCCTTCTTATCCAAGACAAAGCAGTGTGTGGCTGGGGCTTTCCTTTCTAAAGCGTAGGTAGATTTTGAGGCAGTAGCTCAGTGCTTTCTGTTTCCTGTGTGTGTGCTTTAGCAATATTTGTGATCTGTTTCTAAGAAACCATCTCCTTTCAAAATTCCATCTCTGGATTTGTTTTGTTTTGATTAAAAAAGGCAAAACAAAACAAAAATTCCACTGAAAATTTTTCAGGGAATTAAATCATTTGGATTGGACAGAATCATTGACATTTGGACCCTTCTTCAGCCAGAGGAAGAACGGAGGAAACGTGAGTACAGGCCTGGCTTCAGAGTGTGGAAACCAGCCATCAGCTGGGGTTGGGAAGGGGGGCTGGTCCTGAGTCAGGGTTCTTTTTGTTTGCTTTTGTTTTGATTTTTTTTTTTTGAGACAGGGTTTCACTGTAGATTTGGAGCCTGTCCTGGAACTTGCTCTGGAGACCAGGCTGGTCTCAGACTCGCAGAGATCCGTCTGTCTCTGCCTCCCAAGTGCTGGATTGAAGGCATGCACCATCACTGCCCAGAGGCAGGATTCTTGTTCTTCCTCTGAGGAACTAGTTGGCTCTTCTCCCTAGAGGGGGGATATCTGGGACCTGTTTTTAGAACTACTGGCAGGTTTTTCCAGATCCTTCTCAGTAGTCTCAGTAATTGCCAGCGTTGGTGCTCTAAGCCACCTTCTCCTGCATTCTTCTGCCAGCTGGGCAGCTATACACCATTTCTTCTCTGGACCGCAGATTAAAACCCCTAGTGTTTCTGGGGTACTTTTTCTCCTTGATTATACTATTTCAAATCTCTGTGAAGTAGATGAGGTTCTTGAGCATCTTGTAATGCTTAAGTTGGAGACTTCGAGGCCACTGTACTG
Organism: Microtus pennsylvanicus; assembly: GCF_037038515.1. Taxonomy (NCBI): domain Eukaryota; kingdom Metazoa; phylum Chordata; class Mammalia; order Rodentia; family Cricetidae; genus Microtus; species Microtus pennsylvanicus. Next base: position 121,949,118 of record NC_134582.1, read on the forward strand.
ACTTGCTCAGGGACACAGTGAGTTAGTAACCCAGTCAGGACTGCTGCCCTGAGTCTCCCAGCTCTAAGCCCGTCCACGGTTGTGCTCTGCTATGTTGGACAGTCTCTCTCATTTTCACCTGGGTATGTCTCTTCCTTAGGCAACCTTATCATTAAGGACAGGTTCATCAGAAGATGGGTGCACAAAGAAGGCTTTAGTGGCTTCAAGAGGTACGTTACTGCTGCTGAGGACAAGGAGCTGGAAGCGAAGATCGCGGTAGTTGAAAAATACAATATCAGGATTCCGGAACTAGTAGAAAGGATAGAGAGATGCCACATAGAAGATCTGGACTTTGCAGGTAAGGAAAGCAGCTGTTACCTTCCCTTCAAGAGGAGGAGCGGATGGTCTCTTGAAGTACCTCCGCGTTTGTGGCTACCAGTGACTGTGCTCATTAAGAAAGAGGGGACAGGGCCTGGTGTGGATCCTAGCACCATGTTAAATACTAAAGAAATACGGAAGCAGAGCGGCTGTTTCCCCACAGGATTTCTTTATTTCTGTTCCACTTTCAATCCACTGGAATAGGATTTTCTAGACCTAGCTCTGCCATGTGTAACTTTGGGTAAGCTGCAAAACTGCCTTCTGGGCCCTGTCCCTCTGTGTCTAAAGTGAGTGTGGGACATGGTCAGAGTCTCTCTGGCCTCTTGGATGGGCTCCTTTGAGGTATTCCTGTGACTGGTTATTTTACTTTCTTGCCCTTATTTCTACCTGCTCCCTTTTCCCATGCAGGAGCACACCTGCAAGGATGCTTTGTTTCTTTCCCGGTGGCGCCCCCATCTAACTTGCTACATTTCTGTTCTAGAGTACATTCTGGGCACTGTGCACAAGGCCAAAGGCTTAGAGTTTGACACTGTGCATGTTTTGGATGATTTCGTGAAAGTGCCTTGTGCCAGGCATAATCTTGCCCAGCTTCCTCACTTCAGAGTTGGTAAGGACACTGGGTCGGGGCACAGGAGCTCTTGGGGTGCTCCTGTTTTGTAGCTGGAGTTGACTCCTTTGGTTTGGATGGGATAGGATAGCCTCCTGTTCTAGTCACACCTAGGCCTACACTTCTGATTCTGTGGTTTTAGGGAAGCCAGGCTTCCATGGGGTCTTTCTCAGGTGGCTGATAGGATATTATCATGATGTCCCTGTGAACAGAACGCCCCATCAGCTTTGGGCTTTGCATCATCAGACACAAATGATATGTCCCAGCCTCATGCAATTCCCAAACATCAGTATGCTTACTCAGCAAGAGAAACATTATTTGTAGTGCTAGAGGTTGAAAAGAGAGCCCTGCAGGTTCCGGTGCTGGATCCCATCCCCCGCCTGTCTGTCCATTGCCGCTTCATCAGGGGTTCTCCAGGATCATTGTTGAAGTCTGCCCATTAGTGCTTTTGTTTTGACTTTAAATCTCAGAATAAAAGCTTAGGAGATGGTGCTTCAGGGGAAAGAAAAGTGGTTCTGGAAAGGAGAGGAGAGGAGGTGCAGCCTCTGGGAGTAACAGCATTAATAAGAAGGCTCAAGGCCTTAAAGGTGGTGGCGGTGCAGTGAAGGTCAGACACATTCTACGTGAAAAACATGACCGAATCGTGGAAGCCATGGGAAAGTTAAAGTCTGGAATGAGTTCAGAGACGTGACCACACAATACAGAAAAGATAAAGCCAGGCAAGGGGGTGACCTGGGTTGGATGAACAGAGGGTCCATGGTAAGACCATTTCAAGAAGCAGCATTTGCCTCACCTATAAGTGGGATGATTAAGCCTGTGTTTACAGACCCACCAGTTAAAACAGAATCTGGATATCATATTATTATTGTTGAAGAGAGAAAATAAAATCACATGAGAGACTGAAAAAAAAATCTCAGAATTAAAGCATTTGAAGTTTCCAAACCAAATAAGTTCTTTTAATACTTAATACTTTTTTTGGACACCTCTTCCATTAAGATATGACTTACACATTGCATAGCCCATCCATTCAGATTGTGTGTATGATTCACTGGCTGCCAGTCTATTTGTAGACTGCTAGGTATTGAGCCTGCAAGATGATAGATGTGAGGCGGGCTTAGAAATGTGTTATCTTCATAAAGCAAAGAAAAAACAGCCTGCAATTCACAGTTTCAGAGAACCTAGACAACAAAGAGGACCCTAAGACAGCCATATATCGATCTAATTACATGGGAAGCAGAAAAAGGCAAGATCTCCTAATTGGAAGTGTGGGAAATTATGGGAGAAGGTAGAAGGGGAGGGAGAGGAAGGAGGGTAGCAGAGAAAAATATATAGCTCAATAACAGCAATTTAAAAAAAGAAAAAAAGAGAAAGAAGTGTGTCATCTTCCTTGTGATGATGTGAGGCAGTTCCAGATTAGAGTGGACTAATCCAGATAGACACTATAGGAAACTGGGAGGAGCACAGGCCTTGGTTCATATCTGCCCCTTAATTAGTGGTAGGCTCATTTGTGAATGAGGTATCCTCTGTACACCACAGTCTCACTGCCTGCCTCACTGACCAAAAAACAGTGGGGCAAAATACATTAGTATCCACTGAGTCCATTGCACACATTAGTATCTGCTGGGTCCATTGCACACATTAGTATCCGCTGGGTCCATTGCACACATTAGTATCCACTGAGTCCATTGCACGCATTAGTATCCACTGAGTCCATTGCACACATTAGTATCTGCTGGGTCCATTGCACACATTAGTATCCGCTGGGTCCATTGCACACATTAGTATCTGCTGGGTCCATTGCACACATTAGTATCCACTGAGTCCTTTGCACACATTAGTATCTGCTGGGTCCATTGTACACATTAGTATCCGCTGGGTCCATTGCACACATTAGTATCTGCTGGGTCCATTGCACACATTAGTATCCTCTGGGTCCATTGCACACATTAGTATCTGCTGGGTCCATTGCACACATTAGTATCCGCTGGGTCCATTGCACACATTAGTATCCACTGGGTCCATTGTACACATTAGTATCCGCTGGGTCCATTGCACACATTAGTATCCGCTGGGTCCATTGCACACATTAGTATCCGCTGGGTCCATTGCACACATTAGTATCTGCTGGGTCCATTGTACATATTAGTATCCAGTGGGTTCATTGCAGATGTTGAGTAGTTTGTTCTAAGATTTACTGTGTAGCAAGACTAAAAAGAAATAAGTACTTTGTGTAATTAGTTATTGAGGTTTTTGTTTGTTTTCATGTGGGATTTGTAGGAAAATTTTGTGTATATATAACTAGCAAATGTTGAGAGGCTTGTAAGGCATCAGTGAGAAGTTCCAAGCATTTAGATGAGAAAATGAGTTTTTGCAGGTAGGCTTTTGAATTGTTTGTTCTCCTTTCTTAGAGTCATTTTCTGAGGATGAATGGAATTTGCTGTATGTTGCTGTCACTCGTGCCAAGAAGCGCCTCATAATGACCAAATCACTGGAGAACATTCTGACTCTGGCTGGGGTAAGGGAAGTGGGTAATTGGAGTTACTTTCCTACTGTTTGCGGGATCAGCCTGAGCCTTAAGATGAGGGTGCAGGGTAACCTCATAAGTGCACAGAGACAAGGTCACTAGAGCAGTAGTATTCTAACCAATGAAATGAGCAAGTGCATTCATGCCAGACTGCACAGGTCTGTTTAAAATATCAGTGGTTTTTTATATATTTCTTAATTCTGCATTTGTTCAGCCAATTCACCTTTCCTGGGGGAAAATTGGCAAATTCATGTTTTGTAAACCCCCCCCCCCCCACACACACACCGCCTGCTCCTTTTGAAATGGCACCTGCTGGGGCTGGAGAGATGGTTCAGAGTTTTAGAGCATTGCCTGCTCTTCCAAAGGTCCTGAGTTCAATTCCCGGCAACCACATGGTGGCTCACAACCATCTGTAATGCCGTCTCCTGGCCTGCAGGCAGACACACAGACAGAATATTGTATACATAATAAATAAATATGTTTTTTTTAAAAAAAAAGAAAGAAATGGCACCTGCTTCTAGGGGACATGAGTCTCTAGGTATCTGGGCCAATTCTTCTGAGGAGATGCAAGAAAATGAGCTCACTTATATTTAGTCTTCTATTGCAGCTCTCAACCTTCGCCCTCCACAAACGACTTGCTCTCCATCCGTGCCTTATCACTTTCTGTCCTGCTTTTTCACAGGCATAGATGTAAACAGTTTAGTCTTACCAGCCTTGAGTTTGCATTAACAGCCACTAATGTGCTTCTTTCCCTGAAGCAACCAAATTTGCTTAAGTCCAAAATCTAAACCATAAATGTAAAAACTGATGGAAGTGCTTCTTTCTTTAGTGTCTCAGTCAGATTTTCGATTGCTGTGATAAAACACCATGACCAAAATCAATTTGGGGTGGAACAGGTTTGTTTATTTTAGCCCCTACTCCCACAGTACAGTCCATCATGGAGGGAAGTCAGGACAGGAGCATGGAGGCAGGAGCTGATGCAGAGGCCATGGAGGAGTGCTGCTTCCTGGCTTCCTGCTTATAGCATCCAGAACTCTGCCCAGGGGTGGCATCACCCATAACGAACTGTGCCTTTGCACATCAATTATCAATGAAGAAAATGCACCAAAAGCCCACCTAGGAGAGGCATGTTCTCAATTGAGGTTCTGTCTTTTAAAATGACTCTAGATTGTATCCAATTAGCATAAGACTAACTGGGACACTTACCTATCGCACAGTGTAAGACTGTACAGAAAGGCCATTTACCTGTACCTGTACCATGTCTTTTCTCAAGGAGACAACATAGTTGTCTGATTCTGCAGAGGCTCAAACTAGATGAGACGGTTACTAGATTCTAGTGAGGGACATTCCATGTCCTAGAGTTCTTAAGTAGTGAGAGAAAGACCTTGATACTCATTGTTGAATAGTGTCTGTGTCTCCCGTATGTGTCAGTCATCTTCTAAGGACTAGAATTACATTGGTGCATAAGGTAAATCCCTATGTGCATACTCTGCATCTAGATTAAGAGGTGGACAATAATGAAAAGGAATTCTTTTCATGTGTTTGGGGAAAGATAGTGTCAGATCTTAAAAGGAGAGCCTTCGCAAGTAAATCTTTTATATGACATCACAACAAAGTTTTATGCTGGATGCAGTAATGTTTGTCCGCAGTTCCTCTGCTCAGAAAACTGAAGTAGGAGGATGCTTGGCATCAGCCTGGAGAGCATAGTGAGACCCTGTCTGAAACAGCAGAACAGGTATGCAAAAGCCCTCTGGCACAGGACCAATTAGCTTGCATTTTATTTAGACTTTTACCTTCTATTCCCCATTAGCATTTTCCTTGAAGCCTCTGAGGTAGTCTTCCTATGGAGTTTGAAATCAGCTACATGTTGGAGCCTGAAAATGAGACAGAAAACACAAGATAGATCTGGGAGGTCACCAGCCCCAAGATTATTTTAGAGCCTGCTTATCTATAAAAGCAGAACAAAGCACAGCATAGACAGTTAGTGTCTAACCACAAGACTGCTTCTGTCCTTGAGTAAGCAGTTTTCTGTCTATTATGTGCTTGCTAATCATAAGCAGTTTTAATTTTTATCTCAATGTGCCTAAGGTTGGCATTTACTAGCCTGCATCTTAATAGATAATGGGTTCTTTTTGTTTTTTTTTTTTGTGGGCAAAATGTTCTTTGTCTTGGGCTTAATTAAAACTTTTTCACAGTCCTCAAGGATACTGGAGCAAGCAGAGCAGGCTAGCTTTAACTCAAATAAGTTTTAAGATTGATTCCAGATGGAAACCAAGTCACATGTGGGCTCCTATAGCTACCAAATGAATCAAAACAGGGGTCATATAGATAGTGAAAAATTCAGTAAGTAGCTAGTTGTTGTCCAGCAAATGTGAAGTTATACTTTAGTAGTCAGCAAATACGTGCACCCTGCTAAAGTGTCCATATTGTATAGAGTCCTCAGGAGCTGAGGTGAAGGGCCCTGACCCAGTGGTCCCTATAGTTGAGGTCTTTAAAGTTCTGTTTGGGTGCTTATTCGCTGTGTGCCAGGCACTAATACCAGAGTGTGCTGTGGTGTTTGCTTTATAAGACAATGTGAAATGGATGCAGATTTAAAAAAAAAAAAGGCTACAAGAAGCCGGGCCTCATGGCCCACTACTTGGGAGGCAGAGGCAGGTAGATCTCCATGAGTTTGAGTCCAACCTGCTCTACAGAGAGAGTTCCAGGACAGCCATGGCCACACAGAGAAACCTTGTCTTGAAAAACTAAAAAATTTAAAAATAACAACAAAATTTTGCAAGAGCCTTCCCTGCTGGACAGTGAGCAGCTGGGAGTCAGTTATGCAGGGCTGTGTGGTCGGTTTGGACTGTGGTACTGTGGGTTGAACCAGCCCTGCACTCAGTAGGAAAGTGCTGTCACTGAGCTGTGTCCACTGGGGACGCTGCTTCTCACAGGTCTGAGTCTCAGCTTCCCTGGATTGTAATTCATGCAGTAATTCTCTGGCTCAAGTGTAAGTGTGCCTGCAGTTTCAGTCCTTGGAAGGCAGAGGCAGGAGGATTGAGAGTTTAGGCCTACTCTGGACTGTATAGCAGGACTCTCAAAGTAATGATGATGATGATGACAACAATAATAACTGTTTAATAACTGTTTGCAATTGGGGATAGGGACTTTGAATCCATAAATAGTCCTGAAACGTCATTTAAATGATACATTTAGGTTTATCCATCTGTTTTTTAAAAATCTAACAATTTTACCAAAAGAACCAATTGGACTGTCTTGAGTGTTCCTTCTTGGCAATAGCCCTGGAGTTAGGAACATTAGAAAATGAGAAAACAAGACAGTGACTCTCTGCTTCTGGCTGTCTGAAGCGTGAAGCAGGTCCTTGGCTGTTGGAGTTTTCAAGTAGAAGGTAGCAGTACTGCCATGCATCTCTTCTGCCTTTCTCCTTTGCAGGAGTATTTCTTGCAAGCAGAGCTGACAAGTAACGTCTTGAAAACAGGAGTGGTCCACTGCTGTGTGGGGCAGTGCAGCAACACCATCCCCGTGGACACCATCCTCACCATGAAGAAACTGCCCATCACCTATGTGCGTTCACTGGCTGTCGGGTTAATTCACTCACACCCATCTAATTGCCTGTGGGCTTGGTACCTGTCTAGGTTCTGGGTGAGGGGGGTAATAGAGAAATCTATGTAATGCTTTTCTAAGAGCTTTGATATGGATGCCTGGCAGATGTGAGGGCTGCCTTTATGTCAGAGATGGGATAATCAAGTTGAATGACACTGTCTGGGTGTGCTAGGCCTTTCAGTCTGGGAGGTACAGCTGTGGCCAGACACTCCAGGGGAGAGCTATTTACCTGGAGAGCCTGGTTGAGTTTTTCTTGGTTCTTTGTCACTTTCTTAATTCTTTGGTGCTAGAGATTGAACCCATGGGGTCGAACATGTTAATCCTGCATTCCAGCACTCAGCAGCAGCGCTAGACCTATTCTCTGTCTCTTTACTGGATACGTGTGGCTGATCCTCTAAAGGGCTTTGATAGAGTTGAATCTAGATGAAAATGCTGTGTTGGGATTATCTCTGGGTGTCCACAGGAGTGAGGACGTCACAGCCATAGTGCATTAGAATGGTGGCAGCCGGGACAGTGATTCTGTACTTTTTGGTGGAAAATTCTTGTCCTTAGATGGTCCCCTTACCATTTTTCCTTATCTGTCCCTATAGAGCAACAGGAAGGAAAACAAGGGTGGCTACCTCTGCCACTCGTGCGCGGAGCAGCGGATTGGGCCTTTGGCTTTCCTGACAGCCTCCCCAGAGCAGGTGCGCGCCATGGAACGCACCGTGGAAGACATAGTACTACCCAGGCACGAGGCCCTGCTCTTCCTTGTCTTCTGAGGCTGACTCCACATACTGAAGGAGCCATGCTGGACTGCATTCCTGCTCAATCACAGAGCATTTTTGAGGAAGAAGATACCAACTAGAGTTGGACCTGCCATTTCTCCATTCCTTACAGATAGCCAGTTCCCACTTGCCTGTCCTCTATATGCATCAGTTCAGGGAGTGGGGAAAGTCCTTTTGATAAAAAAAAATCATTTTATGTATTTAAACTTTTATTACAAGGTTTCAATTAAATAGGCGTTGCCCATTGGCATGCCACCGTGAAGTCTAGCTTCAGTATTGTCATTTCTAAGCTTTTTCCTACTGTCTGTTTCCCGTTATCTCTTTCAGTATCTTGTCACTGTTCATATGGTTTTCATGATGAGGAGTGACACATGAGTAAGCCGTACTGGGTCTTTGTCATTTGGGATAAACAAGAAAGTGGCATTATGTTCAGAAGACATGCACAAGGTGACAGTAGTAGACGTCCCCAGTTTCCGGCTGGCACAGCTGGAGATCAAACACACTTGTAGGAAACGTAAGGTCAGCAGTCACTGTGGAGAGACTAGGGAGTCGATAAGGGAGAGATGGGTGTGGAGGGGCTCATGATAAAGCGTCAGTTCTTACAGAAACCACCAGCAAAAATGAAGCCTGTGTCTTGTCGATGTACATCATTCTTAGTATTTGAGAATTTTGCCGGTTAGCAGCTTTCTGATGCTAATGGATGGTGGGTAAAAACATGTGGCATCACCCAGAATTTACCACGGTAGCCTCAAGTCAGGCCAAGCAGTGTCCGAGGTCTTCTGGCATCAGATCTTGGGTCATTTCAGGTGTAATTTAGATTCTTTTGTTGTTGTTGTTGTTATTTTGTTTTTTGAGACAGGGTTTCTCTGTAGCTTTTCATGCTAGGAGCTAAACTGCAGTAGGCCAGAGTGTGCGTGAGGAACTTCTGGAGGTTTGATGAATTACATGTGTTTGCTTTGTTTTCTCCCCAAAGCTATACTAAAATGATGACTGAAAGATTTTCCCCGTCAGACTATAATAGCAAAGAAAATAGATAACCGCATGGGGGAACACTGATGGTTTCCTTCTCTACAGAGTCCATCCACCTTCAGTGGGGACAGGGACGTTAAAGTGTAGAAAGCAGACCAGCCATATCACCCAGTGAACAAACCTGGAGGCACAAAACCCCACCCAGGTGCCAATGGTCACGCTGGGCTTCAATGCCTGTGAGCCATGAACCAAAGAGCACCTCCCTGAACACTGAATGCCAAAACGGGTCAGCCTGGAGGGTCTGTGTAGGGAAAAGAGAATGTCTGTGTATCTTTAATACTAGAAGAATAAAGGATAGTAGTGATGGCTCAGTGGTTAAGAGCATTGCCTGTTCTTCCAAAGGTCCTGAGTTCAATTCCCGGCAACCACATGGTAGCTCACAACCATCTGTAATGAAGTCTTGTGCCCTCTTCTGGCCTGCAGACATACACACAGAATATTGTATACATAATAAATAAATAAATAAATATTTTAAAAAAAGAATAAGTAAATAAAAAAATTTAAAAAAACAGGAAACCAAATTTGAAAGGGATTTTTAGGAAGTATAGAAAACAAGCTATGAAATTAAAAAAGGAAATTAGACCTGAGAATGTAGCTCAGTTGTAGAGTGCTTGCCTTGAATATGAACCAAGCCTGGGCTTTTGTCCCCAGCACCAGGAATGCTGATGCACACTTGCAACCCCAGCACTCCAGAGATGAGACAGAAGAATCGGAAGTTCAAGATCATCCACCACTCCATCAGTGAATTCAAGACCTGCCTGAGATACAGGAAACCCTGTCAAAAATGAAAATAACTCTGAATTGAGGATGTTAGTTTCCATAACCGTGGTTTTCAGTCTTCCTAGTGCCGCGACCCTTTAATACTGTCGCTCATATTGTGGTGACCCCCCACACTATAAAATTATTTCATTGCTACTTCATAACTAATTTTGATACTGTTGTAATGCAGAATATCTGATATGTGACCCCCGTGAAAGGGTTCACAACCCACGGGTTGAGAACCATTGTTATAGTGTCAAATAGCCTACCATATGCAAATTTGTGAGTATGTTGTGTCAGGAATTCTTGAGTGCACAATGTAAAGAACTGAGTGTATAGTGAGATTTCCAGGACAACAGAGACAGGTCACAGGTTCCTAAAAAGGAAAAAATTTATCTGAGCCCAAAACCTAAATGTCTTCTGAAACTATGACAGTGGGACCATAGTATTCCAAAGCTAGCAAAGAAATTGTTTATATAAACACCCTTACTGTTGGAGGAGGCCATTTGTTGGTTCCCAGCTGCTCAGCCCTGGAATAATCACATAGAAACTATATTAATTAAATCACTGCTTGGTTCATTAGCTCTAGCTTCTTATTCACTAACTCTTACATATTAGTTAACCCATTTCTATTAATCTGTGTATTGCCGTGTGACTGGCTTACTGGCTAAAGTTCTGGCGTCTGTCTCCGGCAGGGCTACATGGCTTCTCTCTGACTCCACCTCCTTTCTCGCAGCATTCAGTTTAGTTTTCCTTGCCTGCCTCTATTCTTTTGCCCTATTAGTTCAAGCCAGTTTTCTTTATTAATGAACCAATCGTATTCACGGCATACAAAGGGGAATTCCATATCATCTCCCGTTTTCTGTTTAAATAAAAAAAGGAAGGTTTTAACTTTAACATAGTAAAATTACATATAACAAAACAGATATCAAGAAAGAATTACAGTTACAATATTTATATCTTCTTTATCTTTTATCATAACTAAGGAAAACTATAATTATAACTATCTATTCTTCAACTTCATCAAAGACTCCAGAAGGATATATTATCAAAGTAAATAGGAAGTTCATGGTAAGCAACTTCCAAAGCTCTAGAATTAAGAGACATCTTGCTGCCTGAACAGTCACAGAAGAACTTTGGGTTCTCTTAAAAGAGCTGCAGCATGCTGCCAGCAAACAACAAAAAGCCGTGTTAAACTCTGTATTTTTGTGTCTAAAATTCCTTTTTAAGCCCTCTCAGGTTTTAAGTGGATTTTAGTCAACCATGTTGGTGCCAATTTGTAGCAGGAGGCTGCTTGTTGGTTCCTGGCTGCTCAGCCCCAAAATAATCACACAGAAACTGTATTATTTAAATCACTGCTTGGCCCATTAGCTCTAGCTTTTTACTGGCTAACTTTTACATGTTAATTTAACCCATTTCTATTAATCTGTGTATCGCCACGTGGTTGTGGCTTACTGGCTAAAGTTCTGGCATCTGTCTTTAGCAGGGCTACATGGCTTCTCTGACTCTACCTTCTTTCTCCCAGCATTCAGTTTAGTTTTTCCTGCCTACCTCTATTGTTTTGCCCTATCAGGCCAAGCCAGTTTTATTAATTAACCAACTGAATATGCAGCATACAAAGGGGAATCCCATATCACCCTCACAGTATAGAAGATATAGTTGTGTGAGGGACAAGCCAGGGTTGGGGAAAGCATCCCCTAGGACACTTACACAAAGGAGAGGGTATCAAGGTACAGCATGGGAGAAGGGTGCCAGGACACCTCGGAATAGGTCAGAAGGCTCAGGGTGAGGGGGCATCCTCTTGATTACAGACATTCTTAAACAGAGTAAGAAGACATTGCTAGAGTCTGGGGAAACAGTCTTTAAAGAGGCAAGTGCTTCAAAAAGACAGGTCCCAGAGTATCAGAATAAGGCCACTGTATTAGTTACTTTTTGTCACAGTGATAAAACACCATGACCAAAAGTGACTTATAGAAGGAAGTTTATTGGCTTCTGGTTCCAGAGGGAGAGTCCATAATTGTGGAGAAGGCATGGCAACAGGCAGCTACAGCAGAAAGCTGGCTGGAAACATTTCCATCCACACTGAGTACACAGAGTGAGTGAGTTGGAAGTGCAGTAAGGCTATATAAACAAACTCTCAAAGTCCAGGGATTGGCTTCCTCCAGCAAGTCTTTCATCTCCTAAAACCTTCCATAACCTCCCCAAACAGCACCACCAACTCAGGACCAAGTGTCCAAATACCTGAGCCTGTGGGGGAACATTGCTCATTCAAACCTCTACAGCCACCAAAGGTGGAGAATACTGTATTACAGCTAGGGCTACTATTGCTGTGATGAAACACCGTGACCAAAAGCAACCTGGGGAGGAAAGGGATTATTTCACTCACAGTTCCACATAACAGTTCACCAACAAAAGCAGTGAGGGCAGGAACTCAAGCAGGGAAAGACGTTGGAGTCAAGAGCTGATGCAGAGACCATGGAGGGGTGCTGCTTACTGGCTTGCTCATTGTGGCTTGCTCAGCCTGCTTTCTTATAGAACCCAGGACCACCAGCACAGGGATGGCATCATCCACAATTGACTGGGTTCTCCCCCATCAATCACTAATTTAAAAAATGCCCTAAGGTTGGGTCTTTTCAATTGACGTTCTCTCCTTTCAGGTAACTCTAGCTTGTTCAAGCTGACATAAGACTAACCAGCACAGTGCTGTGAACCCAAAAACAGACAGGGAAATCAAGGACTACATAAAGATCACTTTGTTGGTGACTTCCAAACAGAAGCAATTCTTGAGTACCAGAAGACAAATGGTTATCTGCTCAAGCAGGGGAAAGGTAGGTGGTGACCAACTGGAAACTGCCTGGCCTTTCTCATAAACTAATATGTTCAAAGATCAGCTAAGAAGCAGTCTGGGCCCAGTGGCTTAGACAGACTCTCATGCTTTAATGACTGGTGTCTAGTGGAGTTTAGGAAGCATGCTAGGAGTCACCTGGTCAGCAAAATGGCTGTTATAGCCAAGGTGGCTGCAATCACGTCAGGTGACTCTTTAGCAGTTCTTAATACTTGGGAAGACACCAGATCATGCAGGAGAGAAGTGACACAGCTCAGCTCTATATCACAATGGCTTTGTGGGTTTCTTTGTTTGTGTGAGGGGATCCCATGAGTCATGGTCTGAGCCTGAACTCAACTGAGGATGACCTTGAACTCCTGATCCTGCCTCCATTTCCCCAGTACTAAGACTGTTGGCTGCACCACCATGCTCCTCCCCCTCCACCTGCCGTGTTTCTGGAACCTTAACAGTTGTCTCCATGTGTACTGGAGGTGGAGAATGTATGAACTTGGGAGAGAATGAACTGAATTGGTTTTTGTAATAGGCTGGTTACAGTGTCTAAAAACTAAAAAACAGAAGTAGAAGCCAATGTGAGCTTATGTAGATGTGAGGAGAAACATAGCCAAAAATAAACAAAATACAAACAAACAAAAAAAAGCAGCAAAAAGATTTTTAAATGTTCTCTTCAGGTGCAAGCAGAAGGATCAGGAGTTTAAGGCTAGCCTCAGCTATATAGCAAGTTTGAGGCCAGCCTGGAACATGAAACCCTGTCACAGAAAACGAGAACAACAAAACTTAAAAAAGTTTGTTTGGAGCAGACGTCGCGAGGAGGTAGGGTGATTTGTTGTTGTAAGGTGCCTTAATTACGACTAACTACGTAACTTTATGTTCAAATCTGACTGGGCAGCAAAGAAACATCACCTCTACATCTCAAGAAACAAGGCTGAGAAGAGAAGGTAAACAGGGAGGGATGGGACCTTGGGAAGAAGTTGTTGCTTTTCAAATTCAAGCGATTCAGCAGGTTTACATACTGTGTGAAAATGGTCAGACTGGTACAGGGAGAGTGACTGATGGCGAGTGGGCGGGGCCAGGATACAAGATAGAAAGGAAGCAAGGCTAGGATTGCCACTGAAAGGGGTTGAAAATGTTTGTTTCCCTCGCCACATTTTTTCTTTTACATATAAAAATTGCTTTACTAATACAACACACACAGCATGAAGGAGTTAAGAAGCCTGAATATCTTTATTATAACAGATAGACTGCAATTCAACCTCGGCGGTTGGGAGTGTGCTGGAGGAGACCGCATCAGACAGAAGCAAAGAGGACTTCCTTGAAGCTGGAGGAGGGGGCAGCTGCAGCAGCTGTCAGGACCTCTTTCCTGAGAATTGTGGGAAGCGCTCTCCATTTGAGGGTGGTGTGTGGTCTGTGTTCTTGAGGCAGGTCAGAATCCTCAAAATTGAGGGTCAGCAGAAGCAGGGACCAAGTTTTGTCCTCTACCAGCTTCCCCAGGGTTCCTTTTCACTGTGAAGGGTGGGCGTTTAGCTCGAGGAATCTGTTGATCTTCGCTGTCCTGTCTGCAGCTCTGCTGACTGCTCCCGAAGCTCTTTCTGCCTTGGAGAACTGAACATTTTGTCTACTTGGGACACTGAAGATCCATCTCAGGATCTGTTATAACAATTCCAAATTCAACATCAGGGTATTGTGTTCTGTGATTAACCAAGAATCAAACTCAAGACCATCAGACATAAATGTGACGGTTTCACTCAGGAGCGCAGAGGAGGATGGGGAGCAATGGCACCCATCTGGCCATTTGCATCACCAGTACAAGTCTTAAGGTTTTCCCCATCATTGTTCATGCCAGCTTTCCTTCCGGCTGTAACCAGCTACAGCGTTTGAGGCACTGTGTTCAGACATGACCATATCAGGCAAACAAAAGCTTTTACTGAAGCTTTCCTTAGGTGACCTTGCATCTCATTGACCAGACCTGGGTCACCTCCCCATTCCTGAAGCAAACACAAGCAAGGAGGAATTGCTTACAATCATGACCTTTCCTGGAGCTTGTGAGTCCAGGAATCTTCAATGCCCTGAAATTCATGGGTAGATAAATAGAATAGACAGTTATCAAATTACAGATAGGCAACGTCTTTAGCTATTTAGGAAATGAAAAATAAAACATTAAGCTTCCATCTCATCTCAGTGAGAATGGCTATCATTAAGAGAGTAACAAATACTGTTGGGCATACAAATGGTGGAGGGACATAGCCTTTATGTGCCTGTCTTCAGTAATGGTCTCTTTGCTGTGGCAAAATACCTGACCCAGGTGACTTCAGAAAGAAGGCAAACAGGTTGAGGTACAGTCCTCCTCAGAAGGGAAGTCAGAGTGGCATGGGCTTGAAGCACCTGGTTTTGTTGCATCTACAGCCAGGAAGAAGAGTTCAGTGAATGCTTGATGGTGCTGGCCTTGCTTTCTCCTTTTGTGCAGTGCAGGATCCAAGACTGGAGTGTGTGAGGGGGGCCAGGGAGTCTTTCCATTGTTAACTGATTCTAGATGATCCTTTACAGGCATGCCCAGAGGCTATCCTGACCTAGATAATCCTCCACAGGCATGCCCAGAGGCTATCCTGATCTAGATAATCCTTCACAGGCATGCCCAGAGGTGATCTAGATTACCCCTTATAAATGTGCCTGATGTCTCCTAGGTGATCGTAAATCCTGTCAAGTTCACATTAACCATCACAGTCTGGATGATAGGAATGTAAACTAGTGTAGCCACTATGGAAATCAGTGTGGACGATCATCAGGATCTCTGCCTATATAATCTTTAAGACTTCTTAGAACAGCGAAAACACCAGCAGCCATATGCAGAAACCACTTTGTCTTAGCACAGTTGAGTATCCATGGTGGTTATTTTAAAGAGGGTTTGGAAGATGGCATATTTGTTTTGTAATTAGTGCCTTTACCTTTTTGCCCAGAGACATGGATAAATTACCCAGAAGCACCCACGCTCATTGTAAGGCCATCTACCAGAGGGAGCAGCTGGCCACAGGGAGCCAGAGACTTGGGGCTGGGTTCCCAAGGTTCTGCTAATTGTGTATAGTTCTTGCAAAACCTTTGACCTTTATGACTTTTGTTTCAGTTTTACTTAATAGTTATTGAGCAATCGTGCCAGTAGCCTGCTAAAATGAAGCTTAAGTCACAGACTACTTCTGCTTTATCTGTTCCTGATTGTATGTGTGTGCGACACAGGCCTTCTTTTGTAGCCCAGATTGGCCTTGAGCTCTCAATTCTCCTCCCTCAGTGCTGAGAGCACAGGTGTGAACCACTTCCATTACTCCTATTTTTGGGGGGGGGGTGTAATTTTATTTAACATTGTTTTAATCAAGTAATGCAGCTGATTAAAATGGAAAAAATAAACACAACTCAATGTAGTGATGAGGTGAGCAGGCCTGCTTTTCATCCTGCCCGGCTCCCGCACAGCTAGCTTAGTCCCTGAAATAACAACACACAAATTGTATTCTTTTAAACACTGCCTGGCCCATTATATCCAGCCTCTTCTTGGCTAACTCTCATATCTTGATTAACCCATTTCTAATAATCTGTGTAGCACCACGAGGTGGTGGCTTACTGGGAAAGATTCAGCATGTCTGACCTGGCGGCTGGCTCCATGGCATCTGACCTACTATGCTTTCTTTCTCCTAGCATGCTGTTCTGTCTACACCTATCTAAATCCTGCCCTATCAAAAAGCCAAGGCAGTTTCTTTATTAACCAATGAGAGTAACACATAGACAGATGACCCTCCTCCATCAACTCAATAGCACAGTGGAGGATTACTTTTATCAGGTAACCTCCATGAATAAAAGCCAGACTGTAAAAATTTGAATTTCACTGTTTTGACTTCAGATTGAGTAGTAGTTGAAACCCAAACCCTTGCCGCAGTGTTGAGAAACCCTGGCAGTTTCTCCTTTAGACTAACAGCAAGAGCTCTAAGATACAATCTTACCACTCTGACCCTGAAGGTGCTGATATGGAGAATCTCAGAAACCAGTGACAAATATGCTGGCCACACAACAGAGACTCTAAAACCTGTGTGACACGTGAGTGACCTGAGTTTACAAATGCCTCATTGGACCTAGACAACAAAGAGGACCCTAAGAGAGACATGCATGGATCTAATCTACATGGGAAGTAGAAAAAGACAAGATCTCCCGAGTAAATTGGGAGTGTGGGGATCATAGAAGAGGGAAGAAGGAGAGAGGGGAGGAAGGAAGGGACCGGAGAAAAATAAAAATTGCTCAATAAAAGCAATTAGAAAACAACAACAAAAACCAAATGCCTCTTTGGTGAGAGGCATGTTCCCTTGTTACCATTTCAGGTATATGCAATGGTGTATCTGCTCCACACTCTCTAGATTCTTACTGAGATTTTAATTTACAAGGGACTCTGACACTTTGATCCCGAGACCTGTAACACTAGATGCTGTTAAAAGTTAGGGATCCTGGCACCCTAGGTTTGAGAATTTGAACACTTGTGGCTGAGGGGCTGAGACTCACAGAATCCAAGGCCTGGATAGGAGCTGTAACTCCAGACCAGCAGTTCTCAACCTTCCGAATGCTGTGGCCCTTTAACAGTTCCTCATGTTGTGGTGACTCCCAACCATAAAATTGTGAAGTTGCTATTTCATAACTTTGATTTTATTATAGTTATAAATCATAATGTCAATATCTGATATGCAGATATCTGATATGTGACCCCAAAGGGACGGTTGTGAAGCACAGGTTACAAACCACTGCTCCAGAAGGTGTCACCTGCTGTTTCTTGCTGCTGTCTGATACCACTACCCACTGCTGCTGAAAGACAAAGATTCATAGCTGCACGTTCAGGGACCACTGCTAGTTAATGCCCAGAGCAATAAGCTTCCACCCTGAGTACTAAAACCATGAGACTCTGGCTTCTAACTTTTGGCTGTGAGCTTGTATGCATAGACCATTTCCTAGGCTCTGGACACACAAGAGCCCAGGACTCCCAGTGTTATTCTTTTGGTCCCTTTAAGGGACAAGCCACGCCCACTCCCAGTGACTTCTGACCTCTTGAATCATCTTGAATCTCTCTTGCTGTCCCCTCTTGGTGTGTGCACGCGTGTCTCTCTGTCACTCTGTCCCTCTCTATCTCTCTTCTTTCTCTTCTCCTTCTCTCTTTCTCTCTCTCTCTCTCTCTCTCTCTCTCTCTCTCTCTCTCTCTCTCTCTCTCCTCTAAGTAATAAATGTTCAGTTTTATGCCTATTTACTGTGTCTTGTAAGCCTTTTACCCACTGCCTGCTCACCCACCTGCTTGGATGACTCTCCGGGCTGCATGACAGGGCCGCCCGCCCTGGATTGGCCACTGCTCATAAACCCCCCGGGGATCTTGCAGGGACCCACAACCGTCTCTGCCAGGCTAGTGGCTGCTCTGCAAGCCCGCCAGGGGCAGACCAGTATTTTTAAAATCATAAAACCCAGTGCTGGAAAAGTTTCTACTTATCTCTCATGATCTCTAGTTTGATGTATTTACTTTTCAATTGCTGGAAGGCAATAGAACATGATCGAAGCAACTTCTAGAAAACATTATTTATTGGGGATTACAGTTTCAGAGAGTGAGCCCATCACCATAATGGTGGGAAGTATGGCAGCAGGTAGGTGGACATGGTGTTGGAACAGTATCTGAGAGCTCACATCTGATCCATAAACACAGGGCAGAGAGAGAAGCAGCTGGGAATGGGGTGGTGTCTTAGTCAATGTTCTGTTGCTGTGTAGAGACACCATGACCATGGCAACTCTTATGAAAGAAAAACATTTAATTGGGGCTTGCTTTCAGGTTCAGAGGTTTAGTCTGTTGTCTTCATGTAGGAAGCATGGTGGCCACACAAGTAGACATGGTACTAGAATAGAAGCTGGGAGTTCTATGTCCAGATCAACTGGCAACAGGAAGAAAGAGGGACACACTGGGCCTGACTTGAGCATTTGAAACCTCAAAGTCCACCCCCAGTGACACACCTCCTCCAACAAGGCCATTGTAATGGTTTAGATAAAGCAGCAGGCAGGGCACAGTTCCCCTAGGGCCTGCAGCAGGCCACGAGGGGCTGCAAGTCCCAGGTGGGGAGCTGTGGCACACAGCAGGCCCCTGTGGGTGACCCGAGATTGCAGCAGTGGAGCTACAGCAGGTGACCCAAGGTGGATAGGTATACTATGCAGAGAAAGTGGATATTTATTTAGTGGGTTATGGAAGGAAAGGGGAGAGGGGAGAGGGAAGGAGAAGGGGGACAAGAGAGAGAAAGAAAGAGAAAGTGGGGGAGAGCAGAAGCTATATCCTCTGGAAAGAGGCTGAAAGGAAGGAGCTCAGGCTGGAAGCAGAAGGAAGAGCCTTGCCTTGTGGATGGGATAGGAGAGGAGGGGGGAAGGGAGTGAGTGGGGCTTGTCTCTTAAAGGGACAGGATAGACCATTACAGCCATGCCTCCTAATCCTTCCCAATCAGTTATATCAACTAGGGACCAACTATTCAAATACATGAGCATTTGGGGGCTATTCTCATTCAAGCCACCACATTTCACTTTATAGTCCCCATAGGTTTGTAGCCATGTAATAGTGCAAAACACAGTGAGTCCATCTTTATAAGTCCCCACAGCCTTTTACATTCTTAACAGTTTCAAAGTCCAGAGTCCCTTCTGAGACTTGAGGCAATCTCTTAATTGTAATCCCTTGTAAGAATCAAAAGGCAAGTTACTTACTTCCAACATACAATAGCACAGAATGGACATCTATTTCAAAAGGGAGGAATGGAGACGTAGTGAGGAAATACTGGACAAAAACACCACCTAAACCTATCAGTCCTGCAACTCCCTGTGTGTTGTTAAAGGGCTTAAGTAGCTCCACCTTCCCAGCTTTGCCGCCTGCAACACCCTTCTCTCACCTGGGCTGCTTCCTCTCACTGTCTACAGCTCTCCTTAGTAGGTTTCCCATAGCTCTGGCACCTCCAACATCATGGGTGTCTCCTACACAATTCAGGTTTTACTTTCACAGCTTCGTGAAATGCCCCCCCCCCCCCCCCCCCCCCCCGCCTTTCATGCCTGGTCTCAAGAGGTCTCCTTAACCTTGGAAGAAGATTCCATAGCCCCTTTGCTCCTTTGTTCTTCCTGACTCTGAAACACAGCCAAGGCTGCCTGGTTTTGATGCCTGCTTGAGTTAGAGCCTGTCCCCACCCTTGAAATACATTTGCATGAACTTTGGTTTTTGTTGTTTTTGTTTTACCTGCTCTTTAGAAACAGGTAATCCCTTAGGCCTATTCTTTCCCCAAATTGCAGGATTAGCTGAATGGGCACTCACCCTAAAGACACCACACCCTTTATCTCACTTTTTCTTACATCTTCCAGCACAGGCCATGGCTCCAGCACTGAATTTCCTGGTACTCCTTTTTCTCCTCAAGCTGTATTTTGTGCTTTTATTCTCCTGCTTGCTCCTTTTCATTGTAGAGCTACGTAAGAGAGATTACTAATAACCCAGTGACAGAGTCAATATTAAAAGAAATCTCCTCTGACAATGAAATTAGTCTAAAACTCTTCAATTCAATCTCAGGTATATTGATAGGACAAGGGCAAAAAGCAACCACATTCTTTGCCAAAACGTCACAAGAATGGGTTCTAGCCCAGTTGCTAATATTGTGCCCCTCTGTAACCCTGAGCTGGACTTCTAAATGGATGTTGTTTTCAGTACTACTGTCTTCTCAAATCCTTCTATAATGGCCCATGAAGCCCCACTTACAGTGTTCTCTCCTAGTTCAAAGTCCCAGAGTCTCCCACATTCCTCAATGAACAAACCAAACAAACCAAACAACAACAACAAAAACATCGCTAGGTGTATCACAGCAATATCCCACTCTTGGTACTATCTTCAAATATATAGCCCTATAAGGGTCATTGTCATTGAAATCACATACATCGGATAGAGGGAAACAGCCCCAGCCAATTCATTGGTGGCAGGGCCTTGATGGACATATTCTGCTATCTTTCATTCATTCCGTATTCAATAACCTAGGATACTAGGTGAGATGCTCTGATAGGGCCTAGTCCAGATGCCCTAGACCAGGGAGCAGCTGGCTGCTAGTGGACAATGAGGTATTCAACAATGTGGAGGCTCCCCAGTGTCAGGTAAAAAGGAAATTCCAATTCTTCAAACTCAAAAAGGCAGTTCAAATATCAAGAAGTGATCTCAACCTTGACTATATGAGGAGGATTTCTGACTGTTAGGTAAAAGCCAGCATTCTTTGGGATTCTGTGAAATTGGTACCCATGTGAAAAAAAGTAATTTCCCTTATCTCTGATACCTATGGCTCTCCTATTAATATATGTCTATGGTACTTGTCTCAATATCAAGTCGGCCCAGGCTAGCCTCCAGGCTCCCCCTTTAGCTCATAGGTTCCCTTTCACACAGAAATCCATTTTCCTTATAACTCCCAAGATTCCTCCCCCTCTTGCTTCCCTATGCTTTTCTGAGAGACAACCTTGACAATTTGGAATAAACTTTTTCCTTTCTCATCCTCTGAGCAGTAATTTTGTTTTCTTTACTGGGCTGCTCAAATTCACCCAGAATTGGTGAGGAGGGGGTATTATGTCTTGACTGTAAACACAAGTAGAAGGTGAGGATTTATAGTCAGGCACTTCAGGAAAGAGTAAAGTGGATTCTGTGACAGCTAACACTATGTGTTAAGTTTAGTAACTGTGCTTAAGAGGCCTATAAAACAAAATTGCCTCTAACCTGTAATTCCCACTTGTCCAAGCACAGATAACTTCCTGGAATGCTGGGAGCCATTTTTGTAATTGCCTGTCCTTGTTTGTACAAGACAATGGTCACAGGACTACTGCCTCTGCTTCTGTAAACAAAGCTTGCTTGCTTGAGATAAACAAGACACCTACAAGATGTCTGTTTGCTAAACTGAGCCCTTGATTGCAAGATGTGCACCTGTATGTAAATAGAACATAACCTTATGGGTTTTTCCCTTTATTATTTATATTTTAATTAAATTAGTGAGAGTCTTCTGTTTTGTGTTAATTTCATTGGTTAAATAAAGAGACTGCCCTGGCCCTGATAGGACAGAAAATTAGGTAGGTGGAGTAGACAGACAGAATGCCGGGAGAAAGAAGCCGAGTCACCATGATTCTCCCACCCAGCACAGACGCAGGTTAAGATCTTCCCTGGTAAGCCACCTTGTGGGCTACACAGATTATTAGAAATGGGTTAGATCAATATGTAAGAGCTAGCCAATAAGAGGCTGGAACTAATCTTAAAAAGAATACAGTTTCCGTGTAATTATTTCAGGTGTAAAGCTAGCTGGGTGGCGGAATGCAGCCCGCCATTCATCACAACAGAGTGGCGCTCCAACGTGATGGACTAAATCCACTTAAAAACCTGAGAGGGCTTTAAAATAAAAAGGGAGAGAGAGAGTTTAACACAGATTTTGGCTGTTTGTGGGTGGCTTGCAGCAAAGAAATTGTCCTGACTCAGCAGCAGGAAAAAACTGGCTGTTTTAAAATGCCGGCTTTCTGGGCTGTGCCACCATTGCTATCTCTGTTTGGCTCCTGCGGGAGACAGAGTCTTTGAATGGAGCATTTTGAGTAAAGTGCTATGATTTGTTTGATGGCAACTAGACTCACTGTGTGCCTAAAAGGAAGTCATTGTGTGCTGTGGCTCAGAGGCACAAGCAGTTCCACCATGCTACTGGTGTAATGTGCAAGGATCAGAGGCACAAGCGGCTCTGCCATGTTGGACCGGGCAGGGCAAGCAGGCAGTACCTGTTTTTGACCTAGGAATGTCACAGCTTAGATTCTTAAGTGCTTAACAATTTAAAAGCTCAAAACAAAGTGCTCCTGGATAGTAAAAAATTACAGATTCACAATAGGACAGATTTCAGACATAGAAGACCACTAAATGGATCACACTGTTGGATGAGTGTACGTAGACTTGAGAGAGAGAAAAAATATAGAGAGAATAAAGTTAAAAGGGTAAAGTCTTTAAAGAGAAAGAAAAGTAAACTGATAGAGTAAAAATAAGCCACTTAAAAATGGAAAATTCACAGAGTGTCTGGACTCTTTGTATTATTGTGTTTTCTTTGAATCGTTTGACTGTAAAGAAGCTAAGTACAGAGAGACATTTTATTGTGTGGGCTGCCAAGCTGAGCCAGAATGGATTTCATAAGGGTATTATGACTTCAGAATTTGGGTCTAAGGATATGATGCTTTGGAAAGGAGTTTCTTGTTTTGTTTTCACAGAGGATGAGACCCTGTGGATTGTTTCTATCCCAATATGGTATGATAGACCACGCCCTCCTGAAAGGTTGCTGTGAATACCCTCAAAAAATTTCTTTGCTCAACTGCCTACTGAGATGAACCTAGCAACAGGTTATACCATGAAAGACCTAAATAATAGCACCCCCATTCAGCATGAAGCAGTTTGGAGAGAAATAACTACGCCCATATTCCCAAATATAGTTTATAAATGTTCTTTTACATTTAAAAGGGGATCTGATATAGATATGAATAATTTGCATTGGTATGGATTTTAAGATCAATTTTGTTATATGTATATGTATTTCTGCTCTTGATTAAGGTATTGTGATTGTATAGTTCATTTTTAAAATGTAATGTATAATTAGGAAATATAGGTTGTTGATGGATAATCATCAATAATAGTCAAGCTTGTAGTCATGTTAGTTAGATTTTCTAGATATATAGAGATATATTTGTTAGATAGACATTCTTCATATCTTTCAAAGACTACAGAATATAGCATTTTAAATGTTTTAATAACTTAGGGCTTTTCATGACAATGAGACACGTCTGCTCCTGGCAGCACCAATCTACTTCGAGAGGAAGATGGGCATCGAAGAGGATCCTTATGGAGTTTGATAGCCATTTGGGCAAGAAACTGTTCTTGCCTGGACTGTTGCATAAACTGGACACAAAGAACCCGCAGAGAGAGGACTGCTGAACTTTCCTAAAGGTGAGATGGTCTTTTGGGGTTCCTGATTCATGAAAGAGTCTGCGAGACATTCTGCAGGACACAGCAGACAGTAACTGAACTGTCTTTGGAATTCCATGCTTCATGACTATGGGCCTGTAGGCCGAAGATGGATGCCCCAACGGTACAAAGGAACTTTGGGTGACTGTACAGGCAGCAAGATGTCTCTGTCATTTCTAGAATTTTAGAAGTTACTTATTTTTTGTTTGCTTAGGTAATATTATATCCTTCTGGAGTCTTTGATGGAGTTGAAGAATGGTTAGTTGTAGTTATAGTTTTCGTTAGTTATGATAAAAGATAAAATAGATATAAATATTGTAACTGTAATTCTTGCTTGATAACTGTTTTGTTATATGTAATCTTACTATGTTAAAGTGTAAGCCTTTTTTGTTTAAACAGAAAAAGGGGAAATGATGGGGGAGAGTCTTCTGTTTTGTGTTAATTTTATTGGTTAAATAAAGAGACTGCTTTGGCCCTGATAGGACAGAAAATTAGGTAGGTGTAGTAGACAGAATGCAGGGAGAAAGAAGCCGAGTCAGTCAGTCACCATGATTCTCCCACCCAACACAGACGCAGGTTAAGATCTTCCCTGGTAAGCCACCTCGTGGGCTACACAGATTACTAGAAATGGGTTAGATCAATATGTAAGAGCTAGCCAATAAGAGGCTGGAACTAATGGGCCAGGCAGTGTTTAAAAGAATACAGTTTCCGTGTAATTATTTCGGGTATAAAGCTAGCCGGGTGGTGGAATGCAGCCCGCCATTCATCACAACAATTAACCAATTAATATTTTTTGAGACAGGGTTTCTCTACATAGCCCTGACTGTCCTGAAACTCACTCTATAGACGAGGTTGGCCTTGAACTCAGAGAGTTACCTGTGTCTGCCTCCTGAGTGCTGGGATTTAAGGCACATACCACCACATCCTGGCTGTTTTTTTCCTTTTTAAATCCCTGACTAGTGGGGCACTGTGCTACATTTGGGAATCCCAAGTCCCAGGGGTAGCCCTGGTACCAGTATCTGAATATAAGCCTCATCATTATTAAAACATATTCATAGTTAGACTGGAGAACCTCTGAATGACCCCAGACCCATAATAGATTCTTCCAAAAGACAGCACTGTATGAGTTAAAATATTAGAACGGTATGTACACAATGAATTCTGCACAGGCCAGGAAGTGTGAGAGGTTGGTTCGGACTGAACCTTTCCTGCCTTGAAGGTGCACAGACCCGAGGAACAGCAAACACATAGACTCGAATATCTAAGCTACTTTCTTTGACATTTGCAGGCCAGAATAGGGCAATCTTAGGTGATAATAAAAGATCCATAATGGAAAAGTGGAATAGGCAATTAGAACACTGAAGTCCTTATGTATTTTTTGTGGAGTGGATGAGGTGGCTCAGCAGTAAAGCTCTGCTCTTGCAGAGGAGATGAATTCAATGCCCAGGACACACAAGGCAGCTCACAACTCTCAGTAATTCCAGTTCAGGGATCTGATACCCTCTTCTGATTTCTGTTACCAGGAACACATATGGTGTATGAAATACACACAGACAAAATACTCATTCATATAAAAATAAATCTAAAATAGTGTGTCTTTTGTTTCTTGCTCTCACTACTCTGTAGCATCTAAAAGGGAGCTAGAAAATACACAAAAGACTTTAATTCTTAGATCAATGTAAAATAGAAGTGATGGACATTGTTAGGATTTTTTCCTAACGCAAGCTCTCTGCCGACGTAAAATTCCAATTAGGCCAAATCACAACAAGCCAAATTAAAAAATATCCAGGTTTGATGGGATTCCTGTGCTCTCAGGTGGCCCAGAGGGGGAACCAGGAGGTGGCTAACACGACCACCAGGGGGAAGGAAAAGAGATCAAGAGGAAACTTTCTCCTCCAAGGAGGAGGGTCAAGACTTAGCGGGCATAGGGATGGGGCCTCCAAAGATGGAGACCAAAGACCGGAGCTTACATTCCAGACTGTTTGTATAAGGGATAAGAGGAAGCTGAGGTGATATTTTGACTAACATTTAGGCTCTCTTAGGAAAAAGGGGCATTGACTCAAGTCTGGCTTCTTCCTGCGGGCATAGGGCCATGTGAAGAAGGGAAGAGCTAGGTGTTTGTGGGTCCACACTCAGCGAGAGGTGTGGCTGGAAAGGCATCCCGTGTCCTGTCAAACATCAATTTTTTTTTATGGCTAATACAGTGGAGAGCAAGTAATGTGGGAAGAGGGAACTTTAAATTAGATCTGTAGCCAGCGAAGGTCACCCGGGGTGAAGGTTGTATAATAGCTATAAAATTTTCAAGTCCTTCAGAATTCTGTCTACCTTTCCATTCCAAACTAAATATTAAAAATGAACATCTCAGCTGGACAGTGGTGGTGCACGCCTTTAATCCCAGCACTTGGGAGGCAGAGGCAGGTGGATCTTTGAGCATTCAAGACCAGCCTGGTCTACAGAGGGAGCTCCAGGACAGCCAAAGCTACACAGAGAAACCCTGTCTCAAAAAACAAACAAACAAACAAAAAAACCCAAAACCAAGCAAACAAAAAAATGGACGTCTCAATGCTTAGCTCAATACCAGATCATTATAGTCTCACCCGTTCCTCTTGTACTTATTGGCATTAACTGAGAGCTGAGAACTCAAGGAAAATTATACTTCCCTGACTGTCTTTAAAAGTATGGCACCTGGCTACCAAAGATAGATTCTGTGGATGCTTTCTTTCCTGTTTGTCACTTCCTTGCCCTTGAATCTGGGCTGGTTTGTGATTTGCTTTGACCAATACATAGCAAAGGTCATAGATAGGTAGCAAAAGTTAAACAGGTCTGTTTCTGGACTACCTCCTTGAAGGGCCTGACAGTTTCATTTTGGTCACCATGTAAACAGCCCGACGGGACAGAGACCACCGTGCTACGAGGAAGCCCAAGTGAGCAATGGGGCAAACCTTCCTTAAGTTCTGATGAAGAAAATCATATAAATTCACGAACGGCAGAAGTCAGTGAGGTGCCTAACCCACCTCCTGAATGTTTCTGGTGGTTCTCCTTTACCGAGGGATGGAGGGGGACCAGTTAGCAGCTGCCTCACAACCAGGCCTCCTCTCCCATCCATTTCCCACCCCAGTTCTGTCCAAGTGGTGGCAGTAGCTGAACTAAGTGACTTTGGGCAGGTCAATTTCTCCAGGCTACAATATTTTTTTATCCGCAAATTTAGGAGTTAGGAAATTGGTGATATGACTCAGTGGTAGAGTACTTGCTTAACAAGGATGAGGCCCTCTTTTTATCCATTGCTCTGCAATAGATTCATAATAATAATACTAATTAATAAAAAAATAATAAATAGATGAAGAGTGGGGAGAGCAGGAATATGCAGTATCCTGTGCTAGTTGAGCTCAGAGTTGTTTATATTGATTCTACTAACCGTGAGATTTGCTTAGAAATCCTGCAACGCTATTGATCTGTGTCAGCTCTAAGCAAGGGCTTTCCCCATTTCTCTCTCTCTCTCTCTCTCTCTCTCTCTCTCTCTCTCTCTCTCCTCTCTTCTTTTGAAAGAAAACCTGAGTTTAATTACATTTGATATCTTATTACTCCTCTTTCTCCTCTTTTCTTTTGCGGAACATTTCTCTTTGTTGATAGTTTTAATGTGTTTTTGTACTGAAAATAGATATTTTATTTTGTCTATACAAGGCACCTTCAAATATAAATCATACATTACATGTAGATATAATAGAAAAGGAAGCATAAATATAAACACACACATATATATGTAAAAAGTCACTGAGTTCAGTTTTTGTCATAAATCCTATGCAAAGGATTCATTGGCTCAATATCTCTTCCACCTTCCTCTCCTCTTTTTCAATAGGTGCAAAGCAGCAATAGCCAAGTCTTCAGGAGTTCAAGTGCTGCTGTCTTCTTGACAAGACTCCTCTGTGTCAGGGGAGCCTTGGAGTGGAGTGGGAGCCTCTGGTGTATGGCTAAGCCCTGTAAACTGTAAATCAGGGTAGGGACAGAAAAGAGAGTCTAGCACAGCGGCTCTCAACCTTCCAAAAGCTGTGTCCCTGTAATGTAATCCCTCATGTTATGGTGACCCCCAACCATAAAATTGTTTGTTACAACTTCATAACTGTAATCTTGCTACTGTTATGAATCATAATATAAATATCTGATACGCAGGACGTCTGATATATGACCCATGTGAAAGGGTTGTTTGATGCCCCTCCCCCCCAAAGGGGTCACAACCCATAGATTGAGAACCACTGGCCTAGCTAATAAGCTATTTTGAGTCGATGTAGGAGTGAAAGCAGTGGCTTTTATGGAGACCATGAGAGTCTCCCAGGAGAGTTCAAGCTGCTGGCACTGTGGGAAGCCGGTCTCTCTGCTGAGCCAGGTAGAAGGGTGGTGTCCTTCCAGATGCCAGACATCCAGACACAGTAAAGCGGCTTGTTCTGGAGACCTTGTATTACCACGGTGCACTTCCTCCTGGTGCCCAGCTCCCTGTGTCCTGGTACTCCTTAGCTAACATGGAGCTGCCTTTACATCTTCTCATTAGACTCAGCTGGGCAGGTTTCCTTGAGTTTCGGCGGTTGTGAGGTTAGGCTCCTGTGTCATCCTCATTGCTGCTCGTCCCCAGTCATTGGCACTGATTCCATGGTTTCCATTGCAACATCACGTGGCTGAGAAGCTTGCCTGCAAAATAGTTTATTCACAGGTTTTGAAAAGAGGTCAGGGTGGCTCTTGGGTTAACATACTTCTTAATGAACATGCATGCTCTGTACTGAGTGGGTTACATTAGCAGACACCAGCCCGGCTCTCAGAGATTTCTGTTGCTTAGGGATTAGGAAAACTTAGAATGCCCAGATGTGCAGATAGCAAGAACTTAATCCTATTTGGGAATTTTCAACCTCACCCTCCATCCACCAGAGGTTTTCCAGTGTTGCTGGAACAAATCATGCCACGCCATCCTCATACCTAACGCTGCCAATCCTCTGCTAAAACCCAGCACAGATAACAAGGAAGGGGGACAGGAGACCGGACCTTGGCTAGACCAGACCTGATGGATGACATTGCTGAAAGTAGCTGGATATTCACGAGGCCTTAAAAGCAGTCCTAATATTCACCATTAAACAAATACAGTTGAGGAAAAAAAAGAAAAGAAATAAAGAGCCAGGCAGTGGTGGCATACGCCTTTAATCCCAGCACTCGGGAGGCAGAGGCAGAGGCAGATGGATCTCTGTGAGTTCAAGGCCAGCCTGGTCTACTGAGTGAGTTCTAGGACAGTTAGAGCTGTTAACCAGATAAATCCTGTCACAAAAAACAAACAAAGCAAGCAAGCAAACAAAAACAAATACAGTTGAGCTCGTGGCTAGCAAGAGCAGAGAGAGGCTCTGTAGTCTGTGTGTCTACTTGTCTTAGCGGTCTCTTGAGTTTTAGGCCTTAAGTACCTTGGTCAGTATTGTCTTCCATGGTTCTTATAATGTCTTCTAAAGATAAACAGCTTTTCAAGCCATAACTAAATAGGCGGTTTTGTGTGAGACAGAAACTAGAAATCAAGAAATCTAGGTCAGCCTACTAAAAGCCAATTTGTTGAATGGCAAATCTACCCATCAACCAGTTTTTTTTAAAAAAAAAATCAGTTAATAGAAAAAATTGGTTCACCAGGTGACAAAGTCAATATAATTACTGCTTTTAAAATGCACCTAGATGCATTTTAAAATATTGTTACTAATGCTGATGTTTTCTTATACTATTTATTGACTATATATACACCAAATTTACCAATTTATTTAAGAATATAATGTTTATTCATTAAAAACATAGTATGTACATTTCTGCACACATTAAGTAATTATTATCTCTCAAGAATATAACTCTAAATTCAAGATATTAGGGTAAAATTACTCAGTTATAGAAATATTTTGAAAATGCTTTAAAATAACTTTCTATTTTTCTCACCAGGTAGCCTTCTGCGGGGCCAGCCTGGACTTACACAGCTCCTTCTAGCTGCTGCAGAGGGGCTGAGGGTTTATAGTCAGGAAAGGGACTCATCTTTTGAGAGGGCCTCTTGGAATCTTTATGGTCAAGCTTTTCTGGTGGAAAGGAAGAATTTGGTCCTGCAGTCCTGTACCACTCACCTTGATCTGATGTACCTGGCGAGAAAAACCACAAGTCCTGCACCAACCAGGAGGACCAGGACCGATGTGGAGACAGCCACTGAAAAAGAACAGAGCTGAGCTGGAACCACTTGAAATCCTACCAAGGCATTTGTTGTCAAGAATCAGTAAACTTGGTAATTTCCATTCTCGTCTAGGACAGATGCCCTGCTAGCCCACTTGCCATTATTAACACTTCTTGAGGCCGGAGGGACGCTCAGCAATCAAGAGCACATACTGCTTTTACAGAAGAACGAAGTTTGGCTCCCACCAACCACACCAGGCTGCTCACATCTGCCTGTAACCCCAGCTGGAGGGGATTCAAGGCCCTCTTCTGGCTTCTGCGGGCACCTGCACTCACGTGCACATGCTCCCCTCCATATCATTAGAAACGACCAAAAATAAATCTATAAAGTCTAAACTATAGGGAAAGCTGGCTGAAAATACACTCAAAGTAGTTTCAAAGGCACATAGAGAACTCTAGAGTCTAATGGCTGCTGGGTACAAAGTATCAAGTCATGATGAGACTATGGGTAATCTCTCCTTTCACTAGAATTATTTCTTTTTTTGTTGCCCTCAGAGTTTTGGAATGACACTGTAGTCTGAAGACGTAGTAAAATCACAGATAGAAGACATCTGTACAGGGAGTAAATAAAGCCAGCATGGCAAATTTTTTGCAAAAATGTTAGGAAACATGATCAATTAATGAAAGATGTCTTGAAGCCTCAGACTGAACTCTGTGTGTGTGTGTGTGCGTGTGTGTGTGTGTGTGTGCGCTGCACATAAACTGTCTCCACACTGGCTGGTAGGATTAGCACCCATTTACTGCCAAGCAGTGACTTACTGGAAAAGAGGAATTAGTGGTAGCAAGAGCTAGTTTTACTTTCACCGTGTTCTTCCTGATGCCTTTTGAATGAGAACAAGCTACTGCAGGATCATCAGATTTGGAGTCTCCAGCCTAGTGAGGTCACAAAACTAGTGACTTAACTCCAGTTTCCTTTTCAACTATGCCCATGCCAGGTTGGACAAGAAATTGAAACCAGACTTCCAAAGACAAGGAATTAGCAAATCATCTGGCAAGCTCTCCACCCTTTCTGGAGGGAAAAGAAAGAAAGAGATTTGATATGAGGAAGGAGAAGGGAGGAAGGAATGATGGAGCAGAGCAGATGACTATGGTACGGGAGGCCGCCAGAGCCACTGCCCCCTTCTTCTTGGGCCCCCTTCCTCTCGGGACTAGAATGGAGCAGGCAGGAGAGCCAGCCAGAGCCAGCGAGAGCCAGCATCCGTGGGGGAGGATGAAGTTGCTGTGTGTGAACACAGAGGGAACAGATTCCCTGGCAGGACCCAGGCAAACCAGCCAGCCCTGCAGGGAAACAGAACTGTGAGTCTGCATTGGGTGTTGAAGGTAAAGCATCTTCTCCTTACTCCTGGGCTGGGTTTCTTTGTGTCTCTTACAGCCCTAGGTTCATAAGAAGAGTTGAGCTCAGTACTAGAGGATGTAGTTAGAATACTTGTCTACCATGCCCTGAGACCCTAGGTTCTATCCTAGTAAAAACTAAATAAATAAAAGAGATGTTATATTCAAACCAGATATTCAAAAAATGATTGCTTTATCTCAGCTTTTAAAATTTCATAAATTAAATTTAAGGTGATTCTCTCTCTCTCTCTCTCTCTCTCTCTCTCTCTCTCTCTCTCTCTGTGTGTGTGTGTGTGTGTGTGTGTGTATACATTCTTTTGAACATGGGCATGGTTGGACCACAGTGAGAGGCCAGAGGGCACATGTGAAGAGGTCAGAATACAACTCATGTAACATGAATGGGGCTGGCTTGTTGGAGTTTCTGTCCCACCCAGTACCCCGCAGCTGGCAAGCCCCAAAGAAAATCACACAGAGATCTCTATAAGTTATAAGGCTGATTGGCTCATTAGCTCATTCTTCCTATTAGCTCTTGTAGCTTATATTAACCCATTTTTCTGATCTATTTTTGCCATATGGCTCAGTACCTTTTTCAGCTGGCAGATCACATCCTGCTTCCTCAATGGTCTGCACAGGACTGGACGGAATCAACTTCCTCCTTCCCAGAATTCTCCTATTCTCCTTGTATCATTTCTACTTCCTGTCTGGTTTTCCCACCTATACTTCCTGCCTGGGCAATCAGCGTTTATTTAAAACATGATTGACAGAATACAGACAATTCTCCCACACCAAATTCAGGCCCTCTGTCCACCATTTTTGGAGACAGGGTCTCTTTGTTGTTCTCTACTGGGAAATCAGGCTGGCGGGCTCAAGATCTTGTAGGGGGTCTCTCATCCCTGCCTCCTAATCCCCCTTAGGAGCACTGGGATCACAGACATGAGCTGCCATCCCCACTTTTGCAAGGGTTCTAAGAATTGAACCTGGGCCCTCACACATGCATGGCAACTGTTTTTACTCACTGGGCCATCTTCCCAATCCTGATATCTTTTAAGATCAGAAATCAGTATTTCATGGCCACTTAGGACTCTCCCTGGTAAAGATTTCAGTTTTCACCGGTCAAGTAGATGAATGACAGACATGGTGGGGGCAGTCCCCATCAAATGCAGAACACATCGACTACAACAGACTCACATCACATGTGGAAGAGACGCAAGGCACAGCACCACTCTGGAAAAGATCCTTTTCATTCTCGTGAACTAAGTTCAGCAGCGTATGTGCTATTGCAGTTGGCATGCTAGGCTTGGATTTTGAAATCAGGAGTCTTGGACTGGTAAACTAGTTCACTGGATAAAGGTACCTGCCCCCAAGTCCAACAGCCTGTGTTCAATACCTGGAAACTACGTGGTGGAAGGAGAGAACCCACTCCTACAAGTGACACACACACACGCACACACACACACACACAATAATGAAGATTTTTAAAAATAAATTCAGGAGTCTTCAGTAGGAGCCTAGCTGAAGATCAGAGAGAAGATACTGGGATAACTGAATAAGTTATTGGCAGGAAAGGCTGTTAAGTGAACCAGTTGATAAACAAGACAGTGAAAATAGAAACCATATTTTATTACTATTAAAATGCTAAGGTCTTTAAGTTCTGGTGCTCGTTTACTGAGCATCAGCTATTGGCTGTTTTCTATTGAATGAAAAGGAACAGCTTTTAATGTGGCGGTGGTGGTGCACGCCTTTAATCCCAGCACTTGTGGGCAGAGGTAGGTGTATCTATGTAAGTTTGAGGCCAGCCTGATCTACAGAGTAAGTTCCAGGACAGCCAAGACTAGTCAGAGAAACCCTGTCTCAAAAAACAAACAAACAAATAAGAACAACTTTTAAAAATAGTGATAACCGGGGTTGGAGAGGTGCTGAGTGGGTGGGAGTACATACTGCTCTAGCGAGGATCTGGGTCCCGTTCATAGACCCCGCATAGCAGTTCAGGTCCTCACGCTTGCACGGCAATTGCCTTTACCCGTTGAGTCATCTTCCCAACCCCCATATCTTTTAAAATCCACTCCAGGGGGGATCTGATGCCCTCTTTTGACCTCTGCAGGTCCCTGTATGCACCAAGTGCTCTTCCATACATCTATGCAGGTACATACATACATAACATAAACACAAACATTTTTAAAAGAAAATAAAAGTGAGAACCATGTGCATAACTTATTTTAAACATTATAGACTGAGGCTATAGCTCAGTGAAGAGCACTTGTCTGGCATGCCCTTTGTTCCATCCTTATCATAAAACTACAAAAACAATAAAACAAAATATCAGAAGATTGATCATCCGTTAACTGACCAAGCAATGACTGTGGTTGAACATTGTTAATATTGCCTTACAGAGACGTGCTGAGCTGATTGCCTCACCCCGTGTCCGAGGAGCAACTGAACATCTACAGTATGCAACTGCTGGTGGGGTCCTTGCAGATCTTGGGTGGCTGGGACCGATGGCACGTAAGTGCAAAACTTCGAAAGACACTGTCACAAACGCTTTTACAAAACTAGACCGGTTATAATTTCAATTTACACTTTATTAACAGACACTAAAAACTTCCAATGTCGCCTTTTCATTTCTTTGCTAATAATTTGACTTCTGTCATAATTAGGTATCTTCATGTCTATATTTAAGGAAGAACACCTTATTTATACATAAAGCAATTTTTAAAATTTAAAAGCCTTTATGCTTCCCACAATCCCTTGCACAGAATTACCTTTGTCACAAAAGCCATGCACTGGAAAAGTGAGTATTAGATCCTAAATTGTTTGAAGCCCTATATAGAAAATTTTACAAATAGATTGTCACCCACTAAGTAGGATTGCACCAGAGTTTCCAAGTAGTCATTGTTGGTAATATAACTTAAGACAGTAAATAATCGTATGTCCAAAGCTGAGATTGGCTAAGTAAATTGTGCTCAGGTCTATATGGGGGTAGAATATGCTGTAGCCATTAAAGAGAGTAAGGTGGCTTTCATGTGTGGATATGGAGGATTGCTAAGATATGTCAGTGCCTTGGGGAACGCTCATTGTCAACTTGATCCAGCCTAGAGTCATCTGAGAGGAGAAGTCGCAATTGAGAAATTCTCTAGATCAGGTTGGCCGGTTTGCGTGTCTATGGGGGAATCTCTTTGATCGTTAACTGATTTAGCGTGTCCAGCCCACTTGGAAAGCCCCATTCCCTGGCCAGGTCGTCCTGGCTATATAAGAAAGCTGGCTGAGCAGAGCCAGAGAGTGAATGAGCACGCAGCACTCCTACTTGGCTTCTGCTTCAAGCTCCTGCTAGAGTTTCCGCCGGACTTCCCTCAGGGATGGACTGTGACCTGGATGTCTAAGTCAATAAGTCCTTTCCTCCCCAAGGTGTTTTGATTTTAGTGTTTTATCACAGCAACAGAAAGGAAATCAGGCCAGCTGGTCAGTGAAAAGACACAAAATAGCTATTTTGAGCTATTCATGTGCTTGTGTTTCCACAGCCAACCAGAAGGAGGCAAAGAAAATTGCTCTCTGTCTCCAGGAGCACAAGTCAGAGGCAAACTTTCATTCTGTTTATTCCTTGCTGACTTTTGATTTTTTTTTTTAATTTCTTGAGGTGTGGTGTTGCTATGTATCACAATGGCCTTGATACTCACTATGTAACCCAGGCAGATCTTAAACTCAAAGTAATCCTCCTGCCTTAGCCTTCTGAGTGCTGGGATTACAGACATATGCTTCCATGCTATTTAATTTTTGATTTTCAGACCATGTGCAAACCATTAAGTATTTGAAAAACAAAAAATTAAAAACTATGTGGAAAGATTAATGTGCTATGTGTCATAGAGAAAAAACAGCTTGCCTAATTCTTATATGTTGTTCTCTTAAATCATGAGTATGTTTTTGTTTATATGCCCTTGTCATTAAGTGAGTTTTTCAATAAATTATTCTTCAAAGAACCTTCCTAAATGTGTTGCTTTCATCTATCTATCTATCTATCTATCTATCTATCTATCTATCTATCTACTCATCTATCCATCTGCCTATCTATC
This sequence comes from Microtus pennsylvanicus, assembly GCF_037038515.1. Lineage (NCBI taxonomy): Eukaryota > Metazoa > Chordata > Mammalia > Rodentia > Cricetidae > Microtus > Microtus pennsylvanicus. The sequence goes on from NC_134582.1 coordinate 121,984,256, forward strand.
TACTCTCTTTCTATCTCCTTTTTTCCTTTTTGCAGAGCTGGGGATTGAGCAAGAACTTTACTAATGAACTGTTATATCCCCAGTCCTCTTTATATATTTAATTTTGCTATAGGATTTCACTGAGTTGTCCAGGCTGACCTTGATCTTGCAATCCTCCTGCCTCAGCTTTCCAAGTAGCTGAAAATACAGACCTTTACCACCAGGCCTGTCTTCATTTGATCATTTACAAAACCACTGTAACCAATAAACTGCTAATATATCTAAAGTGACATCTGATTTCCTGATGTCACTTAGTGCAGATAAACAGGATCAAAAGCCAGTGAGTCATTCTCCAGCAGGAAAACTTATGAATAGAAAATAGAGCCGGGCAGTGTTGGCACACACCTTTCATCCCTGCACTTGGGAGGCAGAGGCTGGTGGATCTCTGTGAGTTCCAGAATAGCCAGGGCTGTTACATGGAGAAACCCTGTTTCAAAAACAAAAACAAAAACACAAACAAAAAGCCAAAAAAAAAAAAACAAAAAGAGAAAGAAAGAAAAGAGATAGAATATTTTATCCCTTTAAAAAACATTTATGTGTGTGTGTGTTTGAGAGAGAGAGAGAGAGAGAGAGAGAGAGAGAGTGTGTGTGTGTGTGTGTGTGTATACATACACTTGTATGTACATACACGTAAGTATGCAGGTGCCCACAGGCCAGAAAAGGATGTTGTATCCCCTGGAGCTGGAGTTACAAGTGGTTGTGAGCTACCCATCTGGGGTGATGGGAACTGAACTCTGGCCCTCTGCAAGAGCACTTTACCACTGCACCATCCCTCTAGGGCCTTCTGTTCCTTCTAGAGCTTGTCAGACTAAAGTATAAGGTTCCTACTCTCTGCACCCCACACCCTTTTTTATGGTACTGGAGAGCAAGCTGGGCCTTGGCCTTGACAAGGGAGCTCTTGGTCAGAGCTGCACCCCTGCCCTCCCTTCTCTCCTGCTCTCTTCGTTCTTCTCCAAGATCTCTCTTCCTCCTTTTCACAAACACATTTCTGTTTTCCTTCTGCGCTGATTGCATAACCTCTTTCTTTTTCTTCTAACTGTAGTGCTCCAGGTCTTTCATCAACAGAAACATTTAGACAGAGCAGTCTGAATTCTCTCCTCTCTCTCCCTCCTCTCTCTCTCTCTCTCTCTCTCTCTCTCTCTCTCTCTCTCTCTCTCTCTCTTCCTTCCTTCCTCTCTCCCTCCCTCCCTCTTATTCTGTCTCTCTGTCTCTCTGTCTCTCTCTCTGTCTCTCTCTCTCTCTCTCTCTCTCTCTCTCTCTCTCTCTCTCTCTCTCTGTCTCTCTCTCGGCAGAATGGCATTCTCTTAGTGGCAGCTGCTGGCTCCTGCTTTTCCTAACATGCTCTGGATCTAGGTGGAACCTCTTGATGGGGCTGACCTGTGAGTAGCTCATCCATCAAGCTGTTTTGTGGTGTGCTAATTCCCTGCTTTGTACACCACAAGTGTGACAGTTAGAAGCTGCCGATCTTAAGACAAGTAATCATGTCCAATGACAAACTCCATAAATAGGGTTTTACCAAGTTATTCTCTGATGGCGACCTAAGGAATACTGGACCAGGCTGATGAACACGCTGTGCCTGTTTTATAGTCCCTGGTTATAAACACATCAGACAAAAGAAAATACTCACCTTTGGTCACTTTGGAGGTGTTTGGAGAAATCTCTGCAGAGGAGAGAGGAAAGCTGAGTCAGGATTGGAGTCCCAAGAGCACTAAGTTCTCGCCAAGCTGGAGAGGTTAGCTACCATCTTAAAACCGTAAGAGACATGGAGCTGACATAACCAAACTGGTCTTAGCAAAAGTGAAGAGGATAATTTGGTGAGGTGCTCGGTTACCCCTAAGCATTGGCTATGCCTCAGAGAGGAACTGTTGTAATTAAACAAAAGAAAATGGCGGGAAGGGAGAGTCATGCTGTACAACAGGGCTCACATGGAGGTTGATTAGAAGAGGCAAGAGAAGGGGACAAAGGGGGCAAAGAGAAGAACAGAGGGGGCAGAGACCAGTCCCTGGGGATAAGAGTGGCAGGAAAGAGAGAGGAAGAGGGAAAAAGAAAGAGAGAGAGAAAGAGATGGGATGTGGCCCGCCTTTTAAAAGGGAACATAGCGAATGTGCACCGGAGGTGCTCTTAGTGGCTGCGGCTGTGGACGTATCCTGTCAGGACCCCAAGAGCAGGCCAGTACAGATGCCTGAACACTAACAGGAGCAATTGCCAGTGGCTTCTCTACCCGCAGACCACAGTTCCACACCAAATGCTCTTTCCGTTCTCTGACGTGCTCATCAGCAAGCCGTGTCCTATCTGAGAAGTGGGGTTTCCTTCCTGGCTATCCTTACAGTGGGGACTGCACACACCATTCAAGCATGATAGTGGGCAGCAGTCGACTGGGCCACTCAGTCAGTTCTGACTTGAGCCCCAAGTGGTCCAAAGCTAATGCAGACAACCCTCCTGCAAGATCCCAATCTAGGTCTCCGAAGCAGTATGTGGGGAACTGGCCTGTCTTTGTTCAAAGCTAGGGCTGACCTGGTATCCCAAGGGAAGGGGAAGCAGTAGGCTCCAAGGTCGTTGTTGTTGCAAGAGATGGGGCTCGGGAGGACTCATGACTGCCTGTCCCTGTAGTTCCTGCAGAAGCTGGTTGGGATGGTGTCAGCCCGGAGCCTGGCACAATAGCTGTCTGGGTGGTCAATGTGATATCAGATGATTTGGGAGATACAGCTTCTGGCTCTGCAGGAAATTCCAAGACAGAGACATAAAAATTCAGACTAGTGTCTGGAACCCAAGGTCCCACTTTAGGGAGCCTGTCTTGGCCAGCCTACTCCTAAGTAGGTGGTATAGCTATCCACTGTTCTATGGGACTCCTGATAACTCTAAAGACTATAGTTATTATGAGCATTCAAAACAAAACAAAACAAAATTCCCGAGAGATTGAGCAGATCGGCCTGCTTGCTGGAGAAAGTGTGTTATATTCTCAAAGACTTGATGCCAAAACACAAGTGGAACGGGGCTGTGTTTGTGAAAGACAGCTGCGATGCTAGTTTTCCTTTTCAGTTTTGTTCTTTCTTGAGACAGGGTCTGGCATGTATCCCTGGCTGGCCTGGAACTTGTGTAGACCAGGCTAACCTCAAACTCATAGAGAGCTCCCTGCCTCCGCCTCCTCTCTGAGTGTTGGGACTAAAGGTGTGTACCACCATCACACCCCGAATTGCTTTCACACGTTGTCCTGACATTTTGAAATAAGAGGAAGCTTACATCCAGCTCTCCAGAATGCCCTAGGCAGATTCTGAGGAGAGGATTCTGATTTAGTTCCTGCTAGCATGGAGGATGCCTGTGTTTTAGTTCCTGTCTTCCTTGTTCATCATTGGTAGACAGATGCTCCTAAACTCTAAAGTGGCCAACCCGTTCCCTAGTCTCTGTTCCCTTCCAGGTGAAAATGAGTCTTCCACTGTGGCAAGCCTGGGAAATGCAGGCTGAGGAAAGCATGCTGGGAGGCTGGACATCTTGGTGCTCTGAGGCATGGTGTGGTGCCCTGGCCCCATGCTCTCTTAGCCATCCACCATGAGAGATGTGCCCGCACCCTTCAGTCCACTGGTATTACTGGGATGTATCCCTTCGTCTGCAAACTACCAGCCTTACAGAGCATTCACACCCATAACCCATGACCAGTTAGTGTCCAAGGCTGTGCCTGCACATTTTTGTCTCAATGAGGAACATCTGACCAAGCATTTGGGACACAGAGACAAGGCTGAGAGAGACTAGTTGATCTTTCTTGTCTCTTGAGTAAATACTGTGTGAGTCATACCAAAGGAACTTGGGAAACACTTCTATCTTAAATGGGTCAAGTACCTACCACTTTCTTCTGTTTACAGAATTCACCAGAAGGGACACTCCTTTATCTTATTTTATTGTTTTTCCCTAATAGTACTGGAAGTTGAACCTATAGCCTTATTCATGCTAGGCAAGCATTCTACCAATGAGTTACAGCCCCAGCCCTATTCACTACACAGTGGCATGAAATTCAGAATCCTCTCTCCTCCTTAGGAGAGGAGTCTCCACCCTGGGATACCTAAGAACCATCCGGGAAGTATCCAAAGCTGTCGATTCTCGTATCTATCCCCAGACCAACTGGAGTTCTTCAGCAAGTTCCTTGTGTATCGGAAGGCTAAGACCCAGCACACTGGAAGTTGTGACCAATTGAGCAATTCAGGATGATTGAAAACAGAGATTGCCATAATTGGGAGTGGAAGGAGGAAACGAGGGGAAACCACAAGCTGGATGATGTGACAGTAAAACTTATTAGAAAATGAGAGTCTAGAAAGGTGGGGAGCATAGGTTTCAAATGTTCTTAGCAATGAGACAAATGCTGAGGACATTAAACTAGATTTGCATAACACTCAAGTGAAGTACAAAACACCGAGTTGGGTTCAGCGGCACAGGCCTATAAACCGAGTCCTCTGAAGGCTAAGGTAGGATGCCTGTGAGTCTGAAGTCAGCCGAGGATGTATAGTGAGACCCTGCCAGAAAGGAAGGAAGAAAGAAGGAAGGCAGGGATGGAGAGAAGGGTGACGTTCATGCGATATTTCTGTATTATGATGGTTAGCTATAACTTGACACGAGGAAAGGGAATCTCCGTAAGGAATTGTCTACACCGGGTTGGCTTGTGAGCATGTCTGTCAGGAGTTGCCTTGATTAAATGAATTGAAGTGGGAGACTCATCCCACCGTGGGCAGCTCCTTTCCAAAGGAATGTATTGTCTTAAGAGTGGAGGTGTTGAACAGAGCACATGCCAGTGAACACGCATGTATTCCTGTCTCTCTGCTCTTGACTGTGGATGTGATGTGACTGCCTGCTTCCAGCTCCTGCCACCGTGACTTTCCCAGTGATGGCCATAACCTGGAAATGTAAGCTAAAAGAAACTCTTTGTTCCCTAAGTTGCTTTTTTTTAAATTTATTTATTTATTAAAGATTTCTGCTTCCTCCCCACCACCGCCTCCCATTTCCCTCCCCCTCCCCCGAGCAAGCCCCCCTCCCTCATCAGCTCGAAGAGCAATCAGGGTTCCCTGAAGTGTGGGAAGTCCAAGGACCGCCCACCTCCATCCAGGTCTAGTAAGGTGAGCATCCAAACTGCCTAGGCTCCCCCAAAGCCAGTATGTGCAGTAGGATCAAAAACCCATTGCCATTGTTCTTGAGTTCTCAGTAGTCCTCATTGTCCACTATGTTCAGCAAGTCCGGATTTATCCCATGCTTTTTCAGACCCAGGCCAGCTGGCCTTGGTGGGTTCCCGATAGAACATCCTTATTGTCTCAGTGTGTGGGTGCACCCCTCGCGGTCCTGAGTTCCTTGCTCGTGCTCTCTCTCCATCTGCTCCTGATTTGGACCTTGTTTCTCAGGAAATTCGGGATCAACCTACCCCTGGACCCAGCAATACCACTCTTGGGAATATACCCAAGAGAGGCCCTATCATACAACAAAAGTATATGCTCAACTATGTTCATAGCAGCATTGTTTGTAATAGCCAGAACCTGAAAACAACCTAGATGCCCTTCAATGGAAGAATGGATGAAGAAAGTATGGAATATATACATATTAGAATACTACTCAGCAGTAAAAAACAAGGACTTCCTGAATTTTGCATACAAATGGATGGAAATAGAAAACACTATCCTGAGTGAGGTAAGCCAGACCCAAAAGAAGGAACATGGGATGTACTCACTCATATTTGGTTTCTAGCCATAAATAAAGGACATTGAGCCTATAATTTGCAATCCTAGAGAAGCTAAATAAGAAGGTGAACCCAAAGACAAACATATAGGCATCCTCCTGAATATTAACCTTCATCAGGTGATGAAAGGAGACAGAGACAGAGACCCACATTGGAGCACCGGACTGAAATCTCAAGGTCCTAAGGTGCTTTGTGTTAGGAATTTCTAACCCAGCAACAGAAAAGAAACTAGAACAAACATCCAAACTAAATTGCTAATGATGAAGACTGAGAAGCTGGGCGCAATGGCGCACACCTTTAATCCTAGCACTCAAAAGACAGAAGTAGGCATATCCCTGTGATTTTGAGGCCACCCGGGTCTATATAGTGAGTTCTGGGACAGTCAGAGCTACAAAGTGAGGCCTGCCTCAACCCACCCCATGTCCCCCACCCCACCTCCACCTCGGCCAAAGCAAAAGTCTTCAATGAGTCCCTCACATTGTTTTACATTTTGCCAAAGGAGGGCCCATCTTCCCTCTTTCTTTGGACTGTCTTGCCAAGGACCTGTATAATAACAAGTGCTTTGGAAGATAGACAGAACCTACCTCTGGAGCAAAGACCAGGCATGTTAGTTGCCAATTATAAGACATTCAGGTTCTATGAGCCCAGGCTTCCTTGGCCCAGTGCAGCCTGCTACACATACAGGGGTGTATTCTGGCTTAGCCTGCTGCCCCATGGGCCTGAGAGATGATGAGTTGATATTTCTGCTTCACAGGGCCACGTGGGAAAGCCCTTTAATAATGTTGATACAGGTTCAGAAACAAGTGAGAACCAGGCGATGGTGGTGCCTGCCTTTAATCCCAGCACTCGGGAGGCAGAGGCAGAGGCAGGTGGCTCTCTGAGTTCCAGGACAGCCAAGGCTACACAGAGAAACTCTTGATAAGGGTGTCTACAGCTAATGTCTCCAGTTAACTATGGTTTAATATGTTAATGGTTAGCCACTATGAATCATGTACTTTTCCAGCTAACTATGGTCTAATGTGTTAATGGTAGATTCTAAGCCACTATGAATCATGTACATGTGAATTCTGGATATCAAATAACTGTGAAAAACCTAAACCACTATAAGTTCTGAATCTTGACGTCAACATAAAGTTCTGTTGCCTGGGTTTGCAGCGATCATCAGCAGGGGGTCATGGTATCTATGAGAGGGAAATGGATCCTACATGATAGTTCTTTATATTTTCCCAGTATTCCTACCTTTTTCGGGAGGGGAGGGGCTCTCTGTCTGTGGGGTCACCTTTGGCGTCACTACTGTGGAAGGTAGCACTGGACTCTGGTGAGCCAGGGAGGGGTCTCCTAGAGAGAGGAGAGTCACATGGCATTTATGATTTTGAGGGCAGAATCTGGGGCGGTTTAAGAACTAGTTACAAATAAAAATAATCAATACACCAGTGCATGTAGCGACATTTCATTTGTATTTTAATAAATAAAGCTTGCCTGAAGGTCAGAAAAAAACAAAACAGCCCCACTGATCAGCCTTACAGATCAGACAGTGGTGACACACACCTTGAATCCCAATAACCACACTAGTTTGCCATAGAAACCAGGCGACAGTGGTGCACGCCTTGAATCCCAGCCCTAGAGAGGAATGTAAGATGGGAGGAGACAGCTCTCACACACAATCTCATTCTGAGGATTCCTGGAGACAGGATTGCCATTTCAGACTGAGGTAGAGAAAAGAGCCAGTGGTTGGCTGTCTTGCTTTTCTGACCTTCATGTTGAACCCCAATATCTATCTCTAGGTTTTTTATTAATTATGCTACAAGTGCACATCCATTTCTGGCTTCCTTGGACAAGGCTAGAAGTACAGGAAGTGAATATCAGTCTCCCAACCCAAATGCACAGACTGTAAACTGATTTTCTAGAATTTTCCCCAGGTCAGTCATCAAGTAGTTCTTGCATGGAATGATATATGTGGTACCAACCCTCCCGGGAGTTCCCAGAAGATGGAGCTGGGCATTTCCATGTAAGTTCCGAATGACTGGCACTAGCTGGGGCTATCCGTGTCCTAGATATGCAGTGTGCCTGTTTAAACAGTTCTCTCCTGGGAGACTATGGATCAGTTTTTATTTATTTATTTTTTTAGGGAGCAGAATGGGGATTAGTATTCCTGGAAGCACCACCAAGTGGCTTCTACTCCAAGAATGTTGGCTTTCATCCAACTGTGGCTGAGTTTTTTTTTAAAAAGTTGGTTTTCACAGCCCTCATCTTCACTCTTGAGCATTAACTGCCCTGGTGAGTAAGACAGGGATTTTCTGTTTGGTAGCTCTACCCAACTTTCAGGTTCTGGAAAACAAGAACACTGTATGTTTTCCTGAAGCCCTCTGCCTTGTGAGAGCTCCATAAAGCTCTCTGGGCAGCTTGAGTACACACCCTAGACCATAGCTCATCCTCTGCCAGAACAAACACTGATGGACATGAGAGTTAACATTTATCAGGTTCCACATATCTCTACAAACCACAGTTGACATCACGGTCATTTTCTGGGTCACCAAGCAAGAAGCTAAGGGATTTGCCCAAGGACACACAATAGCTAAGTGGCAGAACTAGGATTTGAACCAAGATTGGGTGACAGAGCCCATTGTCCATGCGTTCCTATCCCAGGAGGGGTTGCTTCGTGTCCCACTGGCGTAGTTAGCCCCAGACCACAGCACGGATTTTTTTTTTTGCCTCCCACAGCTCCCATCCTTCAGCCTTATGCTCTGTTCAGCCTTGGCAGGAGGCAGGGGAACAGTGTGAGGTCAGCTACTTACTGATGCACTTGAGGTTAGGAGTTGTCCAGTGGGCAGTGTTTGTGTTCTTGTTAATCACACACTCGGTCAGCGTGGATGTGCCGGCTTTCCGTTTGAAACCAGAATTGCAGACATACCTCTCCCTGGAATTCACACTGTAGTTCTTGACCCGGATGTCTGCATGCTCAACAGATATGGGGGTTGGACATGTGGTACCTGGAAAGTGCACGAGAGGGGAGAGAGATGAGAAGACTGGGTGTATTTGTGGGGGTCTTCATGGGAGCACAAGAAACAGCTTTGTAGCTAGGGTTGAGCTTCTCCCAGGGCCCATAGGATAGATGCAAGACCCAAGCACACAGATGTGATGAGAAAGAACACCTATCATTCAGAAATCTTCCAGGAGTCTCCTTTAAATGCCAGCTGCTCAGTGTAGCTAGATACTCGCTAGTCACCGACACATCTTTCTCCGTTCTCGATCAAGATTGTTTGAGGGATGTCACATGGTTGTTTTTGATCAATAGGAAGAGTCTCTTAATTGGTGTCCTTGTGCCCCACTGCAAGCAACCAGCCTAATCGTTAGCTGTGCATCCTTAACAACTTTCCTCTTCCTAGGCAGCCGGCTACTCTCGCAGTAAAGCCCAAAATGCTGAAGAAGTCTATAAGGCTCGTCAGCACCTGCCCTATCTGCCCTTCAAATGCCTTCCCCTTTGATGATTCCCCCTCTTGACACTCACCATAGCCCCTCCTTCTTCACAATGCACCACGCATGCAGCTGACTACCTCCCACCACCCTTTCTTGCCAACTGCCATGTTACCTGCCAGAAAAGCCTTTATTTGCTTAGCTGGTGACCTGCTTCCTAAGGTTCTTTGATCGTTCTCTTTACGCTCTACAGCTTCCTGGGCAGTTTGCACTTAGAATGTTGATGTTATAGAATTAGTGCGTATCTCACCATCTGCAGTCTGAGCTATGTGAGGGTGGAGGCTAAGTCTACTTTGCTCAACATTGTATTCCTGGTCCCTAGTACAGTACCTGGAAATACTAGGTGCTCAGGTACAGGTTAAAGAATAATGAGTAGGTTTAGTACAGAGGCAGAATTTAGGAGACAGAGGCAGGCAGAGCTCTGTGAGTTTGAGGCCAATCTAGTCTACAGAGTGAGTTCAAGGCCAGCTAAGGCTACACACTGAACTCTTGTCTAAAACAAACAAACAAAAGAGTGGTGGATAAACACTTTTTTTCAATAACAAGCTGGAGTCAGACCTCCTGAAATTTAGTTCAGTTGGTTTTAATTCTAAGTGTATAGTCAGCTACTATACACTCTGATTGCTAGTCCATTTTCAGAAGAAACTGGAACACGATAAACTGTTCCAAAGATAGACAGTTCCAGATGGGTCTACTCTCATGGTAGCTGCAACTGGACTCACACTGCAAAGCTCCTGCTAAAACTGGCTGTGGTGGGGGTTCTGTGTTGTCTAAATGAAGGTTTTAGAAGATGATATCTGGTCCTAGAAACAATTGGAGGGTCCAAAATGTTGGCCATTTCTAGTTGGGAATTTCATACTTGCATTTGACTTCTTTTTAATCCCAGCACTTGGGAGGCGAAGGAAAAAGGAGTTCTGAGTTCAAGGCCAGCCTGGTCCACATAGCAAGCTCCAGGACAGCCAGGACTATGTACAAACCCTGTCTCAAAAATTATTTTATGTATATGGGTGTTTTGCCTGAATATATGTGAACCACATGTGTCCTTGGTGCCCAGGGAGTCCAGAGATGGTTGTCAGATCCCCTAGAACTAGAGCTACAATGGTTTTTAACCACTGTGGAAGCTGGGAATCAAACCTAGGTTCTACAGACAAGCAACCAGTGTTCTTAACCACTGAGGCATTTCTCCACCTCCATATGTTTGATTTCTTGTACTGTTTTTCTTTTTAGACTTATTTATTTAGGTTTCTGTGTTTACATGTTTTACCTGAATGTTTTTGTGTGTAATACATGTGTGCATTATGCCCATGAAGGTCAGAAGAGGATGTTGGATCCCCTGAAACTTGGGAGTTGTTAGAGATGGTTGTGAGCCACTCCATGGATGCTGGGAACTGAACCAGGGTCTACTCCAAGAGCAACAAGTGCTGCTACCTGCTGAGCCATTATTGTTCCAGCCCCATTTTGTATTTCCTTCCCTCTTTCTCTCCCCTGGACTCTGTTGGCACAGTGGTTGCCCAACTTCCTTTTAGAACACTTTTTACTTAAGTTCAAGTGATTTTAATTTGAAATGGCTTGACTGTGAATCTGCCAGTTTGTTTGTTTGTTTGTTTTTGACCACTGCTTTCTCTGCTCTTTTCAGACAGGGGACTGTTATCAACAAGCTGTTTCACATCTAAGCCTTGAAGTATTCTCCTCTAGGATTCTTTCAACTCTTCACATTCATTGCACACACAGAGACGAGACATTTAGGACTGATCACTCCAGAGGCTTTAAAATGGAGAACGGGTTAGCAGTAATTATAATGTAGTCATCAGTGGCTGTCTCCTGACAGAAAGGTAGTTGTTCACCCACAAAGACTGTCTCAGCATCCCATTCTAGTGCGAGAGTTCCAGGGAAGTCCTGGAGAGTTGCGGGTCTTCAGTCTACACTGGCATCCTGAAGAACTGGGTTCAAAGCAAAGGAATGCCCCAGGAACAGAATAGACAAACTTGGCAGTCAAAGTGAGGGCAAACAGACAAAAAGCAAATGCTTCCTTCTTCCGTGTCGTTTTGTGTGGACTGCCACCAGGTGTGGCTCAGATGATCCAATCAAGAAAATCCTTCCTGGGTGTGCTTAGTTGCTTGGATTCTAGTTGATTACAGATATAATCAATTGATAATGAAGATTACCCATCACAAGCCCACATCTTGTCAACTGGACCCACAATCACATTCCCTTACATCAAGCTTAATTTCCAAATGAAAACAATAACTAGATCATAATTCCACTTAACATTATACAATTATCCCACAGATAATTACAAATGCATTATATAGTTCAGGATAAGTGGTGATAGCCCTTGCCAGAACTTTTCAGGTTACAGAATGACAAACTAAATAAATTTTGACCCTCTATAAACCAGTGAGACTCGGGTGTTCTATGATAGTGACAGAAAATGACTAGGACCTCTGAGGACTCCTAACCCTCTTCCTCCTCTTCTTCTTCCTCTTCTTTAGTGTTATGGGTCAAACTCAGGGCTTTGCTCATGATAGTTAAGTGTAGGGATTCTTCTTGAAGCAAACTCTAAGAGCCAATGATAGTTCAAGCCAATATTATCAGTTGGTGAGAACATTTTCCTTTAACTATTTCTCTAGTTGTGGTTTTCATAATGCTGGCTTGCCACCCCCTTTTCTTATTAACCACCTCTTCACACCTTTACAGTTCCTTCTTCCATGACCAGGGTCCAGTGCTGTTCGTTCCACTCGTTCTGTATTTGGTATTTTAGCTGTAGCTTTGTTTCCCAGGGCAAGCTCCCCTCTGCCACGTGGAATGGCTGCTCCGCTGTTTTCTGCCTCTTGTCACCTCGGGTCCTTTTTGGCAGTGCTGCTTAGGAGTTATGTGTCTTAGACCCACCTGAAGGGCTTGTTAAAACAAGCTGGCTCCAACCCAGAGCTACAGAGCTAGTGGGTCAGAGGCAAAGCCCAGGAGTCTGTATTTCAAGTGTCAGATGGTACAGGTCCTGGAGGTCCAGGACCCATACTTTGGGAACTGCTGCTCTGTCTACAAGTGCAGCAGAGCAGATGGCACTTGGTTTACAACCCAGTGGTGTGAACAGCAGCCAGCTCATACCATTTTCAGACCATGGCATTGATTAAAAATGAACCTTTATATTGTGTGTGTGTGTGTGCGCGCGTGCGCATGCTTGCGTGCATGTGTTACACTCATACCACAGCACCCATGTGTAGAGTCAGTTGTCTCTTTCTATGAAGTGGGTGCTGAGAGGCGCGTCATCAGGTGTGCCAGCAAGTGCCTTTACCCACTGATCTATCCCAATGGCTGTGCTTTTAAGTAGATCTTGTTTTCTCACTTCAATCTCTAAAGTATACACCCCACTGTGTGTGTGTGTGTGTGTGTGTGAGAGAGAGAGAGAGAGAGAGAGAGAGAGAGAGAGAGAGAGAGAAACTTGTTAATTCCATGTGTTTAACTCAATGTTTCCAAATGTTTAAATCTGCATCTGTGGTACTCTGCTATACACTGCATTGCTCAGAAAGTACTTGGGGATGGAATAATGGTGTGGGGTGGGAAGGAACAATCATAAAAACCAATTCAAAGAACTTTTAGAACACTTGGCAGCAGATCAGAATGGAGAGTTCAGTAAAAAAAATACTAGCCCTGATCTTTGGTAAAATATTCCCTCCTTCTGAGAAAGCCTGAACTATGCTGGGACCTTTGGACCTCTGGGAGAGCTATTACATAATTTGTGGATGGACAGTCTCCAGCCATAGATTGATATCTCCAGAGACTTGAGAGGTCCCCAGGGAAGAATGCCAGAGAAAAGGCATCTAGCTGAACTACCCCTTCTCTTATTTGCCTCAAGTATTCTCCTTAATGTCATTATCTTGTCTTGGGCTATGAGATCACATTGTCTGTTTTCCTCTCCAGAGAACGGGCAGGCCCTACCATGGGTCATTCTGAAGCCTTGGGGGCAGAGGAGTCTAAGAACCCATGCCTTGCACAGGACGTTTCCTGCCTTTGCAATCGCAGAGGTAACGGATTTGGCATGGAACACCCTTTTCCCAAAGGCTGATACTGCTGTAAGTTCTGCTTGGTCCTTCCTCACATCTGGAGCCTTTCTGCTCCTGGAACATGGTGTACAGAGTGTGGTAAATGAACCAGATGGATACAGCTGGGATTGATAGACATTGCTGTCTAATCGCAACTGCTGAAAAAGGCCATCATGAAAAAGTTCAAGGATGAGCCAGATGAGTAAGGGACAAGCAGGGCCAGTGGTCCCATCTCGTCAACAAGGACCAGTGCATTTTCCAGTTGTTCCTGGGAGAAGACTGGGTCACTGTGGCCCCGCAGAACACGCTCATTGCTGGCAAGTGGGGCATCTCCTCCCGCTGTGAGAACCTTCTGAAGACCTGCCCAATGTGCTGGGAGTTAAAAAAAAAATGCTTGGACCTGAAAAGACGGCTCAGTGTTTAAGAGAACATACTGCTGAGTGTAGTTCCTAGCACCCACCCACATTAGGTGGCTCACGACTACCTGCACCTCCAGGGCCAGAGGATCTGCCACATCCTCGGGCCCCCTTGGGTACCTTCACAGTACACGGCAGCCACTCACACGGACATATGCATGCACAAAAATAAAAAAGAAATCTTTAAAAAGGTAAAGAACTGAGCGAGTGACGGAAACAGAACAGCTACTAGGAAGAGGAGTGAAGGCGGAGCGAGTCTGCTCGTCGAAGTCTGATGAAGCTCCAGCATCCTTTCCTCTGCCCCCGTTATGGACGTCCTCTATTAAAGCCGGGTATGGTGATGCATGCCTGTGATGCCAGCACTCAGGAGGAAGAAAGAGGAGAACCAGAAATTCAAGGGCATCCTCAGCGACATAGCCATTTGGAAGGTGGCCTGGGCTACATGGGACTGTCTCAATTTACCCCCACAAGAGCTCACTACTGTAGTTCCCTGAGTAGGTGCTATTTATTTCTCAATATATCCCTCCCTAAGTCTAAACCGACATTTTCAATCCTTCTTTTTTGCTAAAAAAGATTTTTTTCATTTATTTGTTTTTTTATAGTGATATATATCTGCATTCATGCCATGGCATTTGTGTGGCCAGAGGACAACCTGCAGAAATCAGTTCTGTCCTTCCATCGCATGGGCCCTCGGGATCAAAATCGGGTGTGCTTTGTCACCTCGACCTTTAACCTCTCACATGTATCTTTAGTGGGTTTTTTTCCCCCTTCTCAGCACGGGTAGCTATCCAATGATATTTTCATAGGATCCTGGGACCTATGTGTGTGTGCTTGTGTGTGCTCCCACCTGTTACTCTATTGCTTTCATCTGTTTATCAAATGTCATTCCCTCCTTATAACAAGCCTTGAACCATGTACCTGTGTGTAAATCTTTGTTAATTAATTTCAAAGTAGGCTCTTCAATTCAGTGCCTTCCCCCTCTCCCCCGAATTGTGGAGTCAGCACACCAGTTTCCTGCCACAATCTCCACTGCAAGGCTGTAGGTCAGCTCAGGAAACAATTGCTTGCTAAGGGATGCCAAGTCTTCCCGAACTCAAACGCAGTATCTCCCCTTATTTCAGACTTTTGTGATTTCTTAACATATATTTTTTTTATTGATTTTTTATTGGGCTCTACATTTTTCTCTGCTCCCCCCTTCAACCCTCTCCCAAGGTCCCCATGCTCCCAATTTACTCAGGAGATCTTGAAAGACTTTTGTGATTTCTATAAAAAGTGTTTTATAGTACTTCAAAATTTCTATTGTATTTAGTGTGTGTGTGTGTGTGTGTGTGTGTAACTCAGAAAACAACATGCAGGAGTTCTTCCCCTCCACTGTGGGAATTTTGAGAGTCAAAGGTCATCAGACTTAGCACCAAGCACCTCTCCCAGATGAGCGATCTCACCTTGAGCTTTTCAGCCTTGTGCATCCTTTGTCAGATGTACTAAGGGATTAATTAAAAAAAATATTTTTAATTTATTCTTTGTTAATTTCTTGCATATATATAATGTTTTGATAATCTGTTCCCCAATTTCTCCACTTATCTCCGTCATACCCCCTCCATCTTTTCTTTCCAACAAGACTTCCTTTTATGTCCATGTTGTTCTAAGGTTCATACTGGGCTGGTTACTTTGATGTCAGCTCGACACAAGCTAGAGTCCTCTGAGAGGAGGGGGTCTCAGTTGAGAAGATGCCTCCGCAAGATTAGGCTGGAGGCAAGACTGTAGGGCATTTTCTTAATTAATGATTGATGGGGGTGGGCCCAGCCCATTGTGGGTGGTGCCATCCCTGGTTTGGTGGGCCTGGGTTCCATAAGAAAGCAGGTAGAGCAAGCCATGAGGAGCACACCAGTAAGCAGTACCCGTCCATGGCCTCCGCACCAGTTCCTGCCTCAAGATTCCTGCCCTGCTTGAGATTTGGTCCTGATTTCCTTTGATAATGAACTATGATATGGAAGCATAAGATGAATAAACCCTTTCCTCCCCACCCAGCTCGCTTTTTGGTCATGGTGTCTCATCACAGCAATAGTAACACTAACTAAGACATACATAATTTTTTAAAAAAAGTATGTGTTATTATTATTATTATTATTATGATGATGATGATGATGATGATGATGATGATGTGTCTGGTGTTTTGCTTGCTTGAATGTCTGCTCACCACATGCAAGCCCAGTGCCTGCTGGGACAGAAGAGGGTGCCAGATACCCTAGAACTGGGGTTACAGTGGTTGTGAACCTGAGTCTTCTGGAAGAGCAGCCTGTGCTTTTATCTGCTGAGCCATGACACACAGTTTTGTACAGGTGCCTACATGGACACGGGTGTGGGGTTCTTTCCTGGAGAATGAACAGCCTACCAGTGGCCGTGCCAGTGAAGAGAAGCGAGTCTCCATCTCCTGATGGCTGTTAGCTGCTGACTATTCAGCTTCAGGTGGGCCTCATGGCTTCTGGAGTATTTTTGATGCCAAAGAAAATAATATATTTAAATTTTTATTTCTTAGTGTTTTTTGTTAACATTTTGCATGTTTATTTACAAAACTATATTAATTGCAAATATATATATAGTGCCATCTCTCTGAAGTCACTCACTCATCTTAATAACATTCTCTAGGTCCTGTGCGATTTCCTCTGGCCATGATCAGGCCATGACTTACTTGAACTATTTCATAATTCTATTTCATCTCCTTTATTGTCTTACTAATGAAATAGTTATTGCATTATATTTTTAATTAGTTTTTTATTGATTGGGGTTTAGTTTTGGACGTGATCTCACTATGTAGCCCAGGCTATCCTAGAATTATCTACGTGGCCCAGCCTTCCCTCAGACTCCCAGCAATTATCCTCCTCAGTCTTGCAATTGCTGAGATTACAATCATGAACCACTGTACCCAGTTTCGCTATTGCTTTATTCTAGAGGTTCATTTAGGATATCAGTGTTTATCTCTGAGTGATATTGTATCACCTCACACATAAGAACCTTCAACAAGGCCGGAGAGATGGCTCAGACAGTAGAACTCTTGATGTCCAAGTGTGAAGATCTGATTTTAAATCCTCTGTCCTCAAGTAGGAAAGTTAGATGTGATTGTGCATGTGCTGGGGACAGGGAGACAAGGGATCTCTGCTAGCCTAGCTCCAGGCTCAGTGAGAGATCCTATCACAAAGGAATAAGGCACAGTTATAGAATAGGACATGAAATGTTCCCCTTTAGTGAACACATGCACACTACTCCTCTCCCCCACCCCCAGAAAGCCTTAAAGATTACTGTCCATATATCATTCCCAACCTTTGTGTTATCGTCATTGTGCATTTTACTTTTCCATAACCAATGAATTATTACTTTTGCTTTGTACAACAAAATTATCCTTTACCAACCATCAGTTGAAAGAGGACTTTAACGCTAATAATTTCTGGGTATTTGTATCAAGAGCGCTTTGCCTTATCTACTTTGTCTTTTTTTTTTTTTTCTGAAAAAGGAAGTCTATCTTGGGTCTTTCCGGGTGAATGGTCCTCAGAGATAAACCTAGGAATAGCTGATTTTTGAATGCACAAGAATATCAAAATGCTGCAGCAAACCCAAACAGCCAAACAGCCAAGTGGCGGTGAGTTATTTAATTTACAAAGCTAGATGGTCTCTCAATTGCATTAGAAGCAATATATTTTAATGTAATGATAAATTTTCATTTCCCTCAGCCTTAATTACATAGTTTAATACTACAATGATACTACAATCCCCCCCTCAATATATATCTTAGATATCCAATGTCAGCCATACCATACTGAACTTGATGGGACTTGTCTGGTCTTGGAGGCTAAGCAGGGTCAAGTCTGGTTGGTACTTGGATGGGAGACATCCATTATAAGCAAGTTTCATCTTGTCTGTTGGATCATAAGCTTCATGAAGATGGTACATGTATTTCACAGATCCCTGGAACTCCTTTCCCACTTCTAAACCCCGATAAGGGTAGGTATTTAAGTTGGTAACTTATGAATACTTACAGTGGATGAAGTTATGGAACCCGGAGCTAACTTACAGTTGTGCTACTTTCAAAGTTCTCACACAGTCAGTCCTAAAGATCATTTGCATTTGTAGCAAAGGACTACACCTCTTTCTGGTTCCCAGAACCTGTGGATCAGGCTTCTTTATCAAGTTGGTTTGCAGAGTCTAAGATGGGCAAGGAGCCCTGACCTACTCTTGTATCTGGAGTTCAAGAGTTGTCAGGTAAGCTTGTGTCTTCCATCCTTTAAGCGGGGTCAGAATCCGTCACAGCATTTCCTTCCCCTTAGTCCCTGTGACAGGCACGGAGGCACCATGAAATGAAAGCATGGCTCTTGCCCTCTGGAAGCTGACTCTGAATCAGATGTGCCCAAACAGTCAGGGCATCTAGGCTTCCAGTAACCTATTTTTCTTCCTGTCTGAAGTGCCAGCCAACCCAGCATACTTCCTCATGGTGCAATAAGTACAGGCTGTACTCAGCTCATTGCCCCAAACTCATCTGCTCTTCTTCGTCCCTCAGTTGCATTTAACTAGGATCCCTAATCCCCTTCGAGGGTTAGAAGCCAGGATGGCTACCAGTTGTAGATTGAAACCTGTTCCTTACAGTTTGGACTCAAGAGGAAGTCACTTGCTCCAATCTCATGGATACCACTCTGTTTCAGGATTTCTTCACCGCACACCGAACTATTGCAGAAACTCCAGTCTCACTTGCAGCCTCCAGGCTCTCACTACAGTTTGTTCCCACCCTCTTAGAGCACCTGTCCTCCACAGACCCCGCAGTCCCCTGCGAGAAAGGCGTCCGCTAACGTCTACCACCATATGTGATGAATGGAGCCAAAGTGATTCCTAGGACACATTTGAAGAAAGGGAATCACCAGAGCCAGGCCTGCTTTGTGGTACATGACTTTAATCCCAGCACGCGGGAGGCAGATCTCTGGCAAGGCTAGCCTGGTCTACTTGGAGAGTTCTAGAGCAGCCAGTGCTACACAGTCATACCCTGTCTCAAGGAAAGGAGAAGAAGAGGAAGAAAAAGAGAATATAGTATTTCTCAACATCTTACCTCTCAGATATTGCTATTTTTGAGCTTTTAGAGACCATTACCCATGCTGAGGCAACCTAAATACCCAACAATCAGGAGGCAACTGAAGCTCAATCATATCTTTAACAATGAACAATTGTTTAACTGGGTATGGTTGCTCACACCCTCCTGCAATCCCAGCACCTGGATGCTGAGACAGGAGTGTAGTGAGTCATTCCTCACCTTCCGCCTTGCTTGAGTCTCAGTCTCTCTCTCTCTCTCTCTCTCTCTCTCTCTCTCTCTCTCTCTCTCTCCTTGTTCTCCCACCTCTGATCTTCTGGGATTCTGCCATCCCTGCCTCTCATTCCACTCTATGTGCTATGCATCTTGTTCATATGAGTTCAGGTCCTCCAATCTGGGTGGCAAGTGTTTTTACCCACTAAGCCATCTCCTCAGTGGTTACCCTTCTATTTATTTTTGGTTTTGGATCTTGCCATATAACACAGCTTGTCCTTAAACTAGAGATCCTTCTGCCTCAGAGTGCTGGGATTATAAGCAAGCATTCTCCACCAGATTTGGTGGGAATTTACTATTGATTCAAATTAAAACATGAATGAAGACTCAGAAGAATTAGTGAGCTACAGAAGCCACATAAGAAAGAGTACATGCAGTATAACTCCATTTATATAAAATTCTAGAAAGTGCAACAAATCTACAGGAAAAGGACAAGACATTGCACAGTGGGGCAGGAGATAAGGATTGTGAGGACATAGGGAACTTGGCAGTAATGACCATGTCCCTGTGTTGATTATGGTGACGGTTTAAAGAGTGTATACTTTTATCTTGCATAAATATATGCAGTCTATGGTCAGTTATGACCCAATATGGCTATTCTTAAAACCAAGATTCAGGTGCCAGCTGATGGCAAAAGCGCCTTAAGGTCAAAGAGCACCTGAGTCTTCCCTCAGGCAACAGAGAGGTGCTTCCTCTAGGCTGAGCCAGGCTGAGCAAGACTAAAACTACATTCACTTTCAGACTGAAATAGCTGCAGGCTATTTCTGGCCATTCAGGATCACTCCTTTCTATCCAGTTCAAGGGAATTTACCAACAAAACCCAGATGGAGGGTGGGGACCCTAGAATAATAGCCTTGGGAAAATGAAACCCCATAACACCCCTACAGAGCCAGCCCCAGGAGCAAGTGTGAGTGGACCCCCCAAGGAGACTGGATTGGATGCCCCAAACCAAGAAGTCTCGCTTTAAAACACCCTTGGGGATAAGTAGTTGCTAACTCACTGGGAAGTCCATGGATGACCTTCAGTGAGTTCTCGCCCCCGCCCCCCCCCCCCCCAGTCAGACACACATTTTGCAAGTATGTGCTTTCACGTACATTTCTGTACAGAGAGTACATAGATTTTTATCAGACTCTTAAGAATTTCATGATTATAAGAAGATGAAGAGTCCCGTGATGGGACATGACTAGATCCATCTGTTCTTTCTCTTTCCTTATAGACTTACAGGAACAAAACTAGGGTCTCACTCCTTTTTCCCGATGAGATTAGACTTAGATGACACGTTCTGGAACATATAACACCCCCTCTTTCCTGGGAGCACAGTCTGCTCGCCTCTCCAACCATCCCAAGCTTTCCGCACACTTGAGAACGGGGAGTTGTTTCCCAGCGTTCAGATATGCAACCTACCCCACACATTTTCTTCCACCCGCAATGCAGCCCTTTGCCCGGTGCCTTTCATCTAATTTACTTTGACCTGAAAATCGTTAGTTTTTCCTCGAGCCCCTCCTGGAACCCCACACATCGGCGCGACACCCCATAGCAGCGCGTGTGGGCTGGCAGAGGCACTCTCACACGTCTCCAAGTTCCAAGCTCTAGCCGAGCTTGTCAGACCTGCTCTCCTCCCTAAGTCTCCGAATCGTCAGTGGGGTCGCTCGACTCCTTTGAACAAGCGACTCGGCAGCCAGCCTGGAGCAAGACAAGGGGCTCTCATCTTTTTTTTTTTTTCCGCTCTCCGCGGCTGCCTCCACGTGTCCTGAACCCCACAACCCCCACGCCCCTCCCGTGATCCTCTCCAGCTGGACTTGAGTCCTGTGAAGTCGTGACCCCCACGGGTCAAATTCAGCCGGGTGTTCAGGTCCCCCTCTATTCCCCTGTGTGGACTCAAGACGCTCCCTACCCGGTGTCACCCGCAGCGGGAGCAGCAGCAGCAGCAGTAGCAGCAGCAACACCTGGAGGGCGTGGACTCCACAGCCCGAGAGCTGCAGCGAAGTCATGGCCGAACGTCCCTCGCGGTGCCCCACCGGGACGCAAGGCTGGGGTCTCTGGGAGGTAGCGAGCTCAGCTCCAGGACCAGCCGGCAGCCAGGAGCATTCGCTTTCGCTTTTGCTTTAGCCCCCGGGGTTGCAAAGAGGTGCGAAGTGGTGACAGATCTGTGACTCAGCATCCCCACCCCTGCTTTGGAAGAAGCCCCGGCGGCCCGCAGTGACACCCCCTCCTCAGGGAGGCTGCTCCTGTCCCCCGCAGCGCGGGGCCCTCACCTGGACAAGCCGGCGATCTCCCTTCTCTCTCCTTAATGTTGTCTTCACTGCGCCGGCAAACTTCTTCTGGTCTGCTCTGCAGCTTTTTGCGCACACCTAACTTCAACCTTGTCCGCTTGTCACTTGCCCTGGCTGCTGGCCCTCTGTTATTCCGATTGCAACTTTCAGAAGTCAATCTCCAGGTAGCCCCGAGACTGACTGTCCGCGCTTTGCTTCTCTGGGCGACTGCGGAGGTGTCGCCCCAGTGCGGCGGTTCTGGGCAGACGGCGAATTCTACACCCAGGTCACTTTCCTGGTGCCCTATGGCCCCAAGAAAGGAGCACAGTCCTGGCTACCTGCCTTGTGGCGCTGGCAGTGACTAACGCCTGCCCAGGCCCGGGACACTTTGCCTTATTCCGGCTGCACCATTCCAACTCAAGAATATGCCAAGTGTTTGAGCTGGGAGAAGAAGCGTAGAAGGAAAGGGAGGAGGAAAAGGGGTAGGAAAAGAAGGAGAAGGAGGAGGAGGAAAGGGGAAGGGAGACGAATAGGGAGGAGGAAGAAATGTGTAGAGAAGAAGGAAGAGGGAGGAGGAGGGGAGAGGAGAAGGAGCAAGGAAGGCAAGTTAGTCATCTTTCTATTTCACATTCAATTTCTTTAGGCAATAGACAACTGTTCAGAGACTAAGAAAACCTGTGTGTGTGTGTGTGTGTGTGTGTGTGTGTGTGTGTGTGTGTGTGTGTGTACACGTGCGTGCGCGCGCACTCACAACTTTCTTGGAATTTGAAGTCAAGCCCCATGCTGTGGAGGTCCGGATCAGGCCCTGGGAAACACACGTGGGAGAGCAGCTCAGTCAGAAATGCCCCTATCTAGATGTAGATGTGATGTCAGGGAGACAGACACACCCGAGTTTTAGTCTGCAGGTCCCTAAATAAAATCTGACACCATTTGAGGCAATTGAAAGAATGCATGTAAATTTTGTTTGAAAAAAATGTAGTGATGTGTGATTGAAGTAACCCATCTTCTAGGCATGATAGGAAAAGGTGAACACTCTAAACCTGCTCCCTCTTCCTTACAAAGTTTTAAGGTTGGCACAGTAAGTATGAAATATGTTCAATAAAAATTCAGAAAGAGGATCAGAAACCACACCTTCCAATCTCTTATAACCAATGAAAGAGTCGGAGAGTTGGCTCGGGTGAGTAAGAGTATTGGAATCTTCCAGAGGACCTGAGTTCAGTTCCCGCACCCACACGGGGCTTGCCACTATCCGTAATTACAGTCTCAGGGCATCCAGTTCTCTCTCCTGGCCTCCAGGCCTTGTATACACAAGATGTGTACATATAGTCGAAACACTCATGCACATGGAATAAAATGAAACAATTTAAGTATAATGAATGCTGGCATTTATGTGCTTCAAAACTTACACACACTTCTTTTATGATGGGCATTTTCAAATATCAAAAGCAAGAAGTAGCCAGGCACCGTGGTACGCACACCTGGAGGCAGGATCAGAAGCCAGCCTCACCACACAGCAGCTTCACTGCCAGCTTGGGTGGTCACATGAGAGTCTGTTAGTGATGGGGGGGACAGGAACACCCTAGTGTCACCCTCAGCAACCTGATCAGTACCCTTAATCTTTTAGAACCAACCTGGGATCTGCGGCTTCAGTGCAGAGAAGAGTGCCGCGCCTGGGCAATATGGTGCAGAGTTTCAAAGAAAGAGGTGCTCAGAAAGGTAAAAAGCTCGCCCCAGAACATAGGTGTGGGGTTCTCTAAAAGGGAGCTGTCTTTACAGTAGCCACACAGGGAATTTTGTGTTGGATGTTGAAGCTTTTTTCTTCAAAGAGAAGCTGAGGAACCTATTGAAAAGTCGAGGTTTAGATTCTAGAGGTTTAGAAAGGCAGGAGACCTTGGCTGCACAAAGCCAACAGTCTTCCTGAGATTCTGCCGCCATGTCCAGGAGGAATGAGACCGGAGCCCAGATCACACACACTCACGCTTTAAGCCAGGTTCACTGCTCTTTTAATATAAAATATCTAACACGAAAGGAATGATATTTCTATGTTGGCAACGTTTACAGAAAATATCAGTTGTGTTGGAATTCATGTTTCTTAGATGGTAAAAGCTTTAACCAGTGAGGAGCACCTTCTCCTTCTTATGGTCCCCTAATTTTCTTTTGTCTTTCTAGCCTGTCTCTCAAACCTCTTTCTAAAAGAATCTAAAAGCCAAAATCAAAACAAAAAGGCAGAGGGTGTAGTTCAGTTGGATGAGCGCTTGCCTAACATGGATGGGTCCCTGAGTTTCTGTCCTCCATACTGCATAAACCTGGCATGGTGGCACATGCTCACAGTCTTAGCACTGGGGACAGGCGGTGGGAGAATCAGGAGTTCAAGGTCATCTTCAGCTACGTCGAGAGTTGGAGGCCAGCCTGGGTTTCATGAGACAAAACAAAACAAGCAGGGTACCACAATTAAACCCATCCACTCATCGCCCATACAGATGGTGGCCACAGGAAGTCTATGATTTCTCTTCTTTAAAACTATTTATTATGTATACAGTATCCTATCTGCATGTATACATGAAGGCCAGGAGAGGGCACCAGATCTCATTGTGGATGGTTATGAGCCACCATATAGCTGCTGGAAATTGAACTTAGGACTCCCAGAAGACAAGTCAGTGCTCCTAACCACTGAGTCATCTCTCCATCCCCAGAAGTCTACTATTTCATCCCAGCAGGAGCAACCCCTCCCTTTGAGGCCCACCTGGATGTCATTTCCTCCCTAAATGTGTAAGCAAGTGTGTAGGGATGAAAAGGTAAAATGAAAAATTAACAGTATTTCTTAGTAATATCAAGTACATTCAGGTTTTATTGAATGGATGAGAAAAAAATATAATCACTCTGAGCTGAGTGTAGAGGTACGTGCCTGTAATTCTAGCACTTGGGGATGGGGGCAGGAGAAGCCAGAGTTCACAGCCTCAGCTATGTAGTGAGTTTGAGGCTAAACGTGGGATACACGAGATCCTATCATGCAAAAAGTCTTCTTTCGATAGTCTATGAAGTAGAGATTTTTCCTATTACTGTTTTCAGAATTTTGTGATACTTGTGGAATATGAATTCAGAGGAGACACAACACAGTATAGAAATCAGGTAGAATTATTACAGAATAGTATGAGTGACTCTCAAGGATAAGAGTGGACAGCTACCAAAGACACTTTTGGAGAAAAGCACTCTCGCAGGGTGAGAGCAGACAATGGGCAAAGAGGAAGAGACACACACTCAGAGGGTGAATGTGAGCAATGATCAGAGACCACCGTGGTGACATGCAGCTTTAGACTACTTTCCTTGTTGGTGTTTTCTGTTTTCTGGGTATTTTTGTTGTTGTTTTTATGAGACAGAATTTTTTTGTGTGTGTGTGACAGCCCTGGCTGTCCTAGAACTCACTTTGTAGACCAGGCTGGCCTCGAACTCACTGAGATCTGCCTGCCTCCTCCTCCCAAGTGCTGGGATTAAAGGCGTTTGCCACCACTGCCTGACTTTTTATACTACTTTTTTTAAAATTAATTTATTTATTTATACAGTATCCTGCTTGTAGGCCAGAAGAGGGCACCAGATCTTATTATAGGTGGTTGTGAGCCACCATGTGGTTGCTGGGAATTGAGCTCAGGACCTTAACCGCTGAGCCATCTCTCCAGCCCCTATACTACTCCTTAAACTTCCTTAAGAGCCTGAAATTTTACTTTGAAAGGGAAGTCCCTCCCCAGTGACTAGAAGCCTGTTACTGTGACTTAAGTCCTGAGTATTGTGACAAACGCTTTGTAAATTCCATGCTCTTGTATGTATATTGGGCTCTCAGGTTTGAAATATTTCATGGCTTAAAGCAAGAGAAACATATTGCTTCTGTTTTAGAGACGAAAAGTCCAAAATCAAGGTTTAGTAGGACTGAGTTATCATGGTTTAATTGCCACTTTTCCGTCATTTCATCATTAAAAATAATACATTAGGACTAGGGAGACAGCTCACTGGGTCATGTGCTTGGTACACAAGCATGGGGACCAGTGTTCAGATCCCTAGAGCCCAGGTAACAGCTAGGCATGATGGGACATGCCTGCAAAGCCAGCACTGGGAAACAGAGAGAGAGATGGATCTCAGGGGCAGGCTGACAAGCTTGTCTAGCTGAAATGGTGAGTTCTAGGTCCGTGAGGGACCCTATCTCAAATAAATAAAATGGAAGAGAGATTGAGAGAGGACATCCCAGTGTCAACCTCTGACACATGCACACAAGCAGATGCAAGCACGCATGCGTATGCACACACACACACACACACACACACACACACACACACACACACACACACAAAACCCTTAATAAGTGTCTTTGTACAAACCACCATCATGAATTTAAGGTTGTTTAGACTTAATTTTCTTCTGTAGATCCCAGTGGGCAGAGTACAGTTGTGAGCAAGTCCACAAACATTTAAATTTATTGAACTTGGCCTTTGGGCTGAAGACTATAGACCAGCGGTAGAACACTTCACTAGCACACGCAAGAGCCCGGATTCTATCCCCTGTACTGCTGGAACAAACAAGCATACAAACAAATTAATCCCCAATTTCTTCAATGACTTGAGAATCACTCAAAAGTATATCGCTCTGGCTCGAAATGTCTGCATAATTTCTTGGGTATTTGATTTTGGTTTTAGTTCGTTATAATCTGATGAGATACAAATTATTACTTTATTATATTTTCTTTGTGTATTTGTTGACTTGTTGTATGACCCAAAACGTGATCTAGCTTAGAAAAAGTTCCAGAGGTGTCTAAGATGATGGCTTCTAGATAGAATATTGTGCAGATGTCAGTGAAGCCCGTTTGCTCTATGATGTAGTTTAGTCCTGATGTTTATTCACTAGTTTTATGTCTAGATAATATGCCAAAAAGAGTAGGGTATTAAAATTTACTATTCCTGTAGTATCTGGCGCTATCTGTTCCTTTACGTCCAGTAGTGTTGATTTTATACTTGGATGCACGAATGTTCGGACCATGTGTATTTACAATCACTGGACCTTTTTACATGAAAACAAATGTTTATTGTAAAGCATTAAAAAGAAAGCGCAAAGTAACCACCTTTAACAAGCAAATAAAAATCCCATGCTGCTATAAACTGCCAATGACCTGGCAGCATGCAAATACTTCAGATCGAAGAAAACAGGCTCGTTTTTTATTAATTTACAAAGTGTGGTGGTTTGAATGAAAATGGCCCCCATAGGCTCAGAGGCAGTGGAACTATTAGAAGGTGTGGTCTTGTGGGAAGAGGTGTGGCCTTATGGGAGGAGGTGTGGCCTTGTGGGAGGAAGAGTGCAACAGGGGTGGACTTTGAAGTTTCAAGTGCTCAATCCAGGCCCAGGGTCTCTCTCTTCCTGCTGCCTGCCTATCTAAATGTAGAACTCTCCCTTCCTTCTCCAGTTTCTGCTTGCATACCACCAGGATTTCAGCCATGATAATAATGTATTAAATCTCTGAACTGTAAGGCATCCTCAATTAAATGCTTCCCTTTATAAGAGTTGCCATGATCATGGTGTCTCTTTACAGCAATAGAAACCCTAAGACACACATACTAAATTATTTTAGCAAACATGGCCTGACATGATTTTATAACTTTATAACTTGAACTACAATATAAGTAAATATAAGAATAATCTAAAAAACATCATTTATTAATAGGAGTCAATCAAACTCATTCACTGGAGAACTAAGAAAAAGTTGAGCCCAACAGTAGCGGTACACACCTGTAATCCCAGCACTCGGGAGGAGGCAGCGGCAGGTGGATCTTGATGAGTACCAGGCCAGCCTGGTCTACAAAGTGATTTCTAGGACAGCCAGAGCTGAAATACACAGAAACCTTGTCACAAAACAAAAACAAAAATCGATGTTAGTAGCTGATAGATAATGCATAAAAGTGTCCTTTAGATCACAGTAAGGAAAGAGGTTTATTGAATACATTGTAAGGGAATGGCAAGCACCACCTGCAGATACAGTTCTGGGTGGATGATGTGCACTTCTGAAAGGTTTGTGTGGGTGACTATAATTCCGTGCACTCTCTGCCATGCAGACCTGAGTCACACAGTAAGGGCAGGTCCTAGTGGACCGGTAGTTGTCAACGGGGTATAGGGCTACAACTCTGTGATGCCAGGGTACAGCATTCCAGGGCTAACAGGCTGAGACTCTTGATCCTAGCTTGTGTAAATTCCTCATGGGAACCAGTTTCATATTTTGGTCTTTTATCAGTGACCACCCCTCTGCCTGTACAGATAAAGATATTTTGTGTTTGTAAAAGGTCGGTGAGAGGGACAGGCAGGAAGGGGAATGGGTGACATAAGACAGAGCCAGGTTTTCTTTGGAAGAAAAGCTACAGAGACAGTCTTTGTAGGAACCAGGGCTCACAGTTCACTAGCAAGCTGGATCATTATAGGACAGAAGGAGGGCCAGGAAAGGAAGTTAGAAAGGTGTGTGTGTGTGTGTTTGTTTGTCCTACAGTTGACTTTCGGTAGGAGTAGACAGTGACTTAAAGAATGCTAAGTGATCAAACACTGCATATTAATTTGTGTCATATTGTTATTTTTGTGGTGTTTGCTTATACCTTCTTTTCCATTTTACAAGGACTTTTATTTGTTTCATGGAATCTAAGCTGCTCACTTGGTCTGCTTAGAAAATCAGAGGCAAACAATGGCTTACATTTTAAAATAGTCTCCTTGCTCCAGTTCCACTAAAGATAATGTGGGAGCAGATCCGCTTGTCTTGCTGGTAGGTTTAGATGGTGCTGTAGTCTTTCAACTTCTTAACTCATCCCTGATTCTGGCCGCTGGGTGCAAACAAGAGAGTAGCAAGTGGCTTGGAAGACACATACTGTGGGTACAATTAGTTTTATTGTTACTTTCAATGTGTTTCTTTGCATAGGTGTTACATAGGGGCCTGAATGGAAGAGTAGGATAGGTAGGGATCCACACAGGGAAGATGGAGAGGCCCCAGCTAGTCCACACAAGGTATCAGTGATCCATGGCCCAGGGCATCTTGCTCAGCTACATGCCTCTTTTTTGACCTCTTTTGATTAACTGTTCTGAAATCCTTTATTACCTGTGATCTCTTGAGTGTGTTTACTTTCATCTTCAGACCAAAGTATTCCTTCCAGTATTCTCTGTAAGGCTGGATTGGTGGTCTTAAATTTATTTAATGTTTTTTATAATTGGAACTTTTTATTTCTCCTTCAATTTTAATAGATAGTTTTTCTGGATATAATAGTCCCAAAGCCCACTGGTGTAAAAACAGCATAAATGTTATAGAAGCAATCAACTATTTTCTGATTGGATTTAAAGCCTACTCCACAATATGAAATCCATGCTTGGTACCATTTACGGGCCAAAATTCATAGTTTGGTTTGATCATAGGACCTGGGGGGAGAATCTAGTACTTATTCTGATAAATGTACATAGTAATAGACCATCTTCTAAGTTCTATTCTTTATACATGGAGATTAGAGCATTTTTCAACCCTCGTCAGAGAAGTTTCTTTTTGCAGTAGGTAGCAATTAATACAGAGTTCACAATTGGCCAATGTGCAGAGAATAAGAGACTATTATATAGTGCTCAGTTCTAAATGGGGCATCTTCATCACACCTCTCCCCCAAGGCTCAGGGATCATCAGAGAAGGGAAGATGGAATTGTTTTAAGAGCTAGAGGGACTAGACATCTGCAGAGAAACAGTATTTCATGGACATGATAGTACAGTTGCACACATGAACTCACAATTGCAGAAACTGAATGCACAAGTCCTGTGAAAAATCAAGGCAGCCACAATACCAGCATGGATGGGAGCTCATGAAGTCCCACCTCTGTCCCCTCTTTAAGGGATATGAGTCCTGAGAGGCTACCCATGAGTCAGTGGTATTTTTTAAAATTATACATTTCTTTACAAATAAGAAGAGTATAAGCTACTACTGAGGCACTATCAGGATGAGTTCCGAATTGTGCTGTACTTGAAGGCATCTTCAAACCACATATTAAGACATCTCTCTTAATCATGGAGCCTTCAGAATGTCCTTGCTCAAATTAATTTTGTTTCCATTTTCTTCTTCATAATTGGCAATGTCACCTGCTTAGCAAACTATTTTCCTATTGTTCTCACCAAGGTCTAATATTATCTGAATAACTTTGTGCTAGTTCTTTTCTGTGTCAGTTTGACACAAGCTGGAATCATTTAGTAAGATTCAGTCTGTGAAGAAGCGACAGTCTGTGAAGCATTCTCTTGATTGATGATTGATGTGGGAGGGCCCAGCTCACTGTGAGCAGCAGCAGCATCCCACACAGGTAGTCCTGGGTGCTGTAAGAAACTAGGCTGATAGATCCATGGGGAGCAAACTGGTAAGCAGCCTTATCCATGGTCTTTCCATCAGTTCTTGCCTTGAGTCCTTGCTCTGACTTCCCTTCATGGTGAACTATAAGCTTTAAGACTCAATAAACCCTTTCTTCCCCAAGTTGTTCTCAATCATGGTGTTTATCACAGCAACAGAAACCAAACTAGAATAGCATTCTTCCACAGAGAAGATCTTCACCTAATAGGAAACTTTGCTCTTTCATGATCAAACTCTTTTTCATTAACATCTAGAAAATCTAAGTTTCAGTGCTTTTCAAGAGTGATCTTTTCTTCCTCTTCTAGTTGGTTCTTGGTTTCAAAGTTCAGGCCTTTTTTTTTATGAGCTTCAAGTATACCAAATCCTTTGACAACTTGGTCTGGTGCCTGGCCACCATTCTGGCTGCAGTTCTGGCCATGAGCTATCTATACTCTTTATGGTTTAATGTATTATTACCTTTCCTGTTAATTGTATGTGTTGACCTTCATTTTGACTGACCAACTTGGACTTACAGTCCACTTTGTCAGACACCTATATACCTGCTCTAGCCATCTTTTCCTTTTTAGCCTATGTGTATCTTTGACAATGAGATTTGTTTCTTACAGACAACAACCAGCCAGTCTATTTCATTTTTTTTCCCTTTTAACTACAGAGTCTCACTTTGCAGCTCAAGTTGACCTGGAACTCATTGTATAGCTGAGATGACTTCAAACTCATAGCAGTTCTCCTGGGTCAGCCTCCAAATTCTGGGATTATAGGTGTAATGTCTTTTATGCATGATTTTAAATTAAAAAGTTGAAGCCATTTATTTCATAGTTATCACTGAGAGGTATGCACTGATTCCTGTAATGTTTTTCCTGGTTGATTTGTTCCTTCTCCCTTACCCATTTTCTAGAATTATTGGTTTACTGAATTGAATATGATCCATTTTTTTCCTAATGCTCATTTGTTCATCCATCTCTTGTGAAGTTTTTTTTTTTGAGCTCTCAGGATTGCGACTTTCTTTCTTTTATTTATGTATGGAAGTTTTAATGATCTTCTTCAATATTAGTCAAGCGATCATGAATTGTTTTAGTTTGTGCTTATCTTCAAAGGTCTTTATTTTTACTTCCAGTTTTTTTCTGGAATTGAAGTATACAATTCCATACTTTCCTTGATTTTAGGGTTTCTGCTTAGAGGTCTGATGTGATTATGATAAGCCTGACTTTATAAGTAAGTTGCTACTTCTCTCTTGTAGCTTTATATAATATAGTCTTCATTTGCCCCGTACTCTTGGTATTTTAATGCTAGTGTGACACGGAGAAGTTTTTTTTCTCATCATATCTATTTAAGACTCTGAATGTTTTCTATATTGAAACCACACTCTTTACTTTTGTTGATTTGGGGCAAAGGAAGAATATATTGCCTAGATTAGATGGACCTGTGGGTATGTCTGTGGGGGATTGTCTTGATTGTTAACTGATGTATTAGGATACAGCTTACTGTTGGTGGCACCATCCCATAAGCAAGAAATCTTGAACTGTGTAAGAAAGCTATCGAAGTACAAGCATCTTCCACGGTTCTTGCTGTTCTTATTGACTGTGAAGTAAGTTCTTCGTCAGAGATAATACTGTGTGAAATAGGAAGCAAACTGCCTTCAGGTGCCTTCCTTGATTTCTCAATGGTGGATCAGGACTTGGAATTATAAGATGAGTAAATCCTTTCCTCCCTATGTTGCTTTTGGTCAGGGTGTTTTAGCACAGCAAGAGGCATGAAACTGTAACAGGCAGTAACTGGATAACGAGAGCTCTGCCCTCGTGTGAAGATTAATTCATGTATGGATTCATACTTTAATGTATTTAGGGGAGGGAGTTTTTGATATATATAAAATCAAGCTCTTTCTCCATTTTCTGGATGTTATGAGGTGATTAATGTTCCTCTGTTACATGTTCCATGATGTTATTCCTTACCATGAGACAAAAGGACCAAGCAACTATGGGTTTAAATCTCTTAAGTCATGAACCAAAATAAATCTTACTCCTTTCAAGTTATTTATTCCTATCCCCTCTCAACCTCTCTCTACTTTCTGAGGGCCATATGGTGATCAGTTGCCTCTCTTGCGTACTCCCAGTAGCCATGATGCTCTGCCTCATCACATTCCAAAACAAAAGCAGAAGAACCAAGAGACTATGGACCTAAAATGAATCTTCCTCTTACATTGCTTTTATTATATATTTTGTCACAGCCTTGAGAAACTGGCTAGCCCACTAAGTGTGGTAATTGTGAAAATGCTAAACATTTAGCTCCATCCCACTCCTGGTGCTCCCTTTCTCCACAAGTTGTTTGTTTTGTAATCTTTCTTTCTCTGCTTGCTTCTTTTTACTATAGATCTGTATAAAAGTGACCAGTAATAACAATATAACAGAGTTAATCCTAGTTAGGGTTTCTATTGCTGTGAGTAGACACCATGACCACAGCAACTCTGATAAAGGAAAAACATTTAATTGGGGTGGTTTACATTTTAAAAAGATTTAATCCATTATCATCATGATGTGCAGGCAGACATGGTGGCGTGCAGGCAGACATGGTGGCGTGCAGGCAGACATGGTGGCGTGCAGGCAGACATGGTGGCGTGCAGGCAGACATGGTGGCATGCTGGCAGACATGGTGTCATGCAGGTAGATATGGTGTCATGCAGGTAGATATGGTGGCGTGCAGGTAGATATGGTGTCATGCAGGTAGATATGGTGGCATGCAGGTAGATATGGTGTCATGCAGGTAGATATGGTGTCATGCAGGTAGATATGGTGTCATGCAGGTAGATATGGTGTCATGCAGGCAGACATGGTGGCGTGCAGGTAGATATGGTGTCATGCAGGTAGATATGGTGTCGTGCAGGTAGATATGGTGGCGTGCAGGTAGATATGGTGTCATGCAGGTAGATATGGTGGCATGCAGGTAGATATGGTGTCATGCAGGTAGATATGGTGGCGTGCAGGTAGATATGGTGTCATGCAGGTAGATATGGTGGCGTGCAGGCAGACATGGTGGCGTGCAGGCAGACATGGTGGCGTGCAGGCAGACATGGTGGCGTGCAGGTAGATATGGTGTCATGCAGGTAGATATGGTGTCGTGCAGGTAGATATGGTGGCGTGCAGGTAGATATGGTGTCATGCAGGTAGATATGGTGGCATACAGGTAGATATGGTGTCATGCAGGTAGATATGGTGTCATGCAGGTAGATATGGTGTCATGCAGGTAGATATGGTGTCATGCAGGCAGACATGGTGGCGTGCAGGTAGATATGGTGGCGTGCAGGTAGATATGGTGTCATGCAGGCAGACATGGTGGCGTGCTGGCAGACATGGTGTCATGCAGGTAGACATGGTGTCATGCAGGTAGACATGGTGTCATGCAGGTAGATATGGTGTCATGCAGGTAGATATGGTGTCATGCAGGTAGATATGGTGTCATGCAGGTAGACATGGTGTCATGCAGGTAGACATGGTGTCATGCTGGCAGACATGGTGGCGTGCAGGCAGACATGGTGGCGTGCAGGTAGATATGGTGGCGTGCAGGCAGACATGGTGGCGTGCAGGCAGACATGGTGGCGTGCAGGTAGATATGGTGGCGTGCAGGTAGATATGGTGGCGTGCAGGTAGATATGGTGGCGTGCAGGCAGACATGGTGGCGTGCAGGCAGACATGGTGGCGTGCAGGTAGATATGGTGGCGTGCAGGTAGATATGGTGGCGTGCAGGCAGACATGGTGGCGTGCAGGTAGATATGGTGGCGTGCAGGTAGATATGGTGGCGTGCAGGTAGATATGGTGGCGTGCAGGCAGACATGGTGGCGTGCAGGCAGACATGGTGGCGTGCAGGTAGATATGGTGGCGTGCAGGTAGATATGGTGGCGTGCAGGCAGACATGGTGGCGTGCAGGTAGATATGGTGGCGTGCAGGTAGATATGGTGGCGTGCAGGTAGATATGGTGGCGTGCAGGCAGACATGGTGGCGTGCAGGCAGACATGGTGGCGTGCAGGTAGATATGGTGGCATGCAGGCAGACATGGTGGCGTGCAGGCAGACATGGTGTCATGCAGGTAGATATGGTGGCGTGCAGGCAGACATGGTGTCATGCAGGTAGATATGGTGGCGTGCAGGCAGACATGGTGGCGTGCAGGCAGACATGGTGTCATGCAGGTAGATATGGTGTCATGCAGGCAGACATGGTGGCGTGCAGGTAGATATAGTGTCATGCAGGTAGATATGGTGTCGTGCAGGTAGATATGGTGGCGTGCAGGTAGATATGGTGTCATGCAGGTAGATATGGTGGCATGCAGGTAGATATGGTGTCATGCAGGTAGATATGGTGTCATGCAGGTAGATATGGTGGCATACAGGTAGATATGGTGTCATGCAGGTAGATATGGTGTCATGCAGGTAGATATGGTGTCATGCAGGTAGATATGGTGTCATGCAGGTAGATATGGTGTCATGCAGGCAGACATGGTGGCGTGCAGGTAGATATGGTGGCGTGCAGGTAGATATGGTGTCATGCAGGCAGACATGGTGGCGTGCTGGCAGACATGGTGTCATGCAGGTAGACATGGTGTCATGCAGGTAGACATGGTGTCATGCAGGTAGATATGGTGTCATGCAGGTAGATATGGTGTCATGCAGGTAGATATGGTGTCATGCAGGTAGACATGGTGTCATGCTGGCAGACATGGTGGCGTGCAGGCAGACATGGTGGCGTGCAGGTAGATATGGTGGCGTGCAGGCAGACATGGTGGCGTGCAGGCAGACATGGTGGCGTGCAGGTAGATATGGTGGCGTGCAGGTAGATATGGTGGCGTGCAGGCAGACATGGTGGCGTGCAGGTAGATATGGTGGCGTGCAGGTAGATATGGTGGCGTGCAGGTAGATATGGTGGCGTGCAGGCAGACATGGTGGCGTGCAGGCAGACATGGTGGCGTGCAGGTAGATATGGTGGCATGCAGGCAGACATGGTGGCGTGCAGGCAGACATGGTGTCATGCAGGTAGATATGGTGGCGTGCAGGCAGACATGGTGTCATGCAGGTAGATATGGTGGCGTGCAGGCAGACATGGTGGCGTGCAGGCAGACATGGTGTCATGCAGGTAGATATGGTGGCGTGCAGGCAGACATGGTGGCGTGCAGGCAGACATGGTGTCATGCAGGTAGATATGGTGTCATGCAGGTAGATATGGTGGCGTGCAGGCAGACATGGTGTCATGCAGGTAGATATGGTGGCGTGCAGGCAGACATGGTGTCATGCAGGTAGATATGGTGTCATGCAGGTAGATATGGTGTCATGCAGGCAGACATGGTGTCATGCAGGTAGATATGGTGTCATGCAGGTAGATATGGTGTCATGCTGGCAGACATGGTGTCATGCAGGTAGATATGGTGTCATGCAGGTAGACATGGTGTCATGCAGGCAGACATGGTGGCGTGCAGGTAGATATGGTGTCATGCAGGTAGATATGGTGGCGTGCAGGTAGATATGGTGTCATGCAGGTAGACATGGTGTCATGCAGGTAGACATGGTGTCATGCAGGTAGATATGGTGTCATGCAGGTAGATATGGTGGCATGCAGGTAGACATGGTGTCATGCAGGTAGATATGGTGGCGTGCAGGTAGATATGGTGTCATGCAGGTAGACATGGTGTCATGCAGGTAGATATGGTGTCATGCAGGTAGATATGGTGTCATGCAGGTAGATATGGTGGCATGCAGGTAGATATGGTGGCATGCAGGTAGATATGGTGTCATGCAGGTAGATATGGTGTCATGCAGGTAGACATGGTGTCATGCAGGCAGACATGGTGGCGTGCAGGTAGATATGGTGTCATGCAGGTAGACATGGTGTCATGCAGGTAGACATGGTGTCATGCAGGTAGACATGGTGTCATGCAGGTAGATATGGTGGCGTGCAGGTAGATATGGTGGCATGCAGGTAGACATGGTGTCATGCAGGCAGACATGGTAGCATGCTAGCAGACATGGTGTCATGCAGGTAGATATGGTGGCATGCAGGTAGATATGGTGATAAAGAAAGAGTCAAAAAAAAAAGTCCTACATCTTGACCTTCAGGTAAAAGGAAATGGTCTGAGTGTCACACTGAGTGAAGTTTGAGTCAAAGGAGACCTCAAAGCCCATCCCCACAGTGACACACTTCCTCCAACAAGGCTGCACTACTCCAACAAAGCTATCCCTCCTAATAACACCACTCCCTTTGAGATTATGGGGGCCAACATTCGAACTACCACACCTGGCATGCGTTAAACAAAACAGGCCTCAAATCTAAGCATAAAGTGGTTGGTTAACCCACAGTAATCATGCTGCTATGGCACCAATGGGCATATCTTGCCCAGCAGGTCAGTAGTGCAGCAGACAGGATCTGTAGCTGCGTAAGACTGTTGATGAGAATTCTCCCCAACAGCCTATGCAGCATCTCCTAGACACCATGACAGCTAGCCAGCATGGAGGAAGAAGCAGCTATAATTTCCATATGGGTCCGGAAGTGTACATATTTATCATAATTAGCCAGGTGAAGCTTCAGAAACAAAGATTCCCTCATTAAGTGTGTTATGTATTTGAACTACATTGTATCAAAATTTGGCTAAGTGTATGTTCAAATTTGTCTTCACAACCTGATGCATTGATAGAAAAAAATTATCTTCAACTTCTGAGGCAGGAAAAGAGAAAGAGTTGTTGAGGGGCAGGTGCTATTTCTTCAAGCTTCAGCTTGGGGAACGGGTATGCATCATCTATCATATTTCTTGGCTAGAGTAAATCATCTGGCCTTGCCTGAGCTTAAGAGGGTGGTGAAGAAGATTTTCCCCATGTGGGCCACCAATCATTTATGAACGTTTTTACCTACTTTGAGATAGTATGATGTGTTTTCCTTGTAGCCTATGTATCCCATGATATGTCTTCTAGGACTTCTTTAAATTTGTAATTGTTAATTATGATTGTCAACCTGATTGGATGTAGAATCACCATGGAAACACACCCCTGTCTGTGTCTATGAAGATGCTTCTGGAAAGACTTTACTGAACAGGGGAGATCCACCCTGAACATGGGTGGCACCACCTTTCATTCCTGCTTTCTGATTTTAGATGACCCAACCTCCTTCTACATCTCTTGCCTTCTTTCCCTGTCAGGATGGGCTGCATCCACTAGAATAGCAATCCTGAACAAACCCTACTTCCCTTAAGCTGTTTCTTCTCAAGTGTTTGCTCAAGTAAGTAATGCAGAATTGTAGCAGATGTTTTCTCGTTCAAAACAGCTAACCCCAAGATATCGCCAGGGATGGGCATTATTGACAAGGGAAGGAAAAGGCTACGACTCCCAAATATGTCCTTTGTGGAGCAAAAATACCACGTGTGTTTTTCCTAAGACAAGGGAACAGATTGGCCTAAGAACCTCAAGCCAGAATCATATTTTAGATTCATAGCATTAAGCTGGGCGGTGGTGGCACACGCCTTTAATCCCAGCACTCGGAAGACAGAGGCAGGCAGATCTCTGCAAGTTTGAGGCCAGCCTGGTCTATAAAAGCTAGTTCCAGGATGGGCACCAAAGCTACAGAGAAACCTTGTCTCGAAAAACAAAACAAAACAAAACAAAAAAAAAACCAAAAAAAATAGATGCATAGCATTTAATATCTGATTCTAAACTCCTGGTCTAGAAGGTGTCCTCGTTTGAACTTTGTCCCCCAAGTTTGTTTCCTTTACACTTCAGTAATTTCCTAAGTCAATTATTAACTCAATTAGTACTTGGTTTAAAATTTGACCTGTATGTTCTCATCTTCTCTTCCTTGGGTATTTACTGCTAGAATTCCAGCAGTCAGGCACTCTGGGAAGGACAAGGGAGGAGGCTATGGCTAGTCACACGTTGCAGGAAGAAGCCTCACTTTCCTTTCTGTCCTATGTGTGTAAAGATGTCAAAGACGTTATGATGGAGAGAGCGTATAGCAGGCAGCAGCAGCCTGCAGATCTGTAGGTATCCATTCAATTCCCAGCAAGGATGCCCACTGGAGACACAGTTTCCTGTGGGTTTATAGCAGGGTTCTGAGCACCTTCCTTATTAATCCTCAGGGCCTGTTCATGCCCTCAGGTAACCATTTCTCATGAGTTGGGCAAGTGGGAACATTTAGGTCTTGTTTGGACCACATGTACCAGAGGAAAATTCATAGGGATGTTTCTAATTCCCCCTTGCTTTCCTGTTTCTAGTCTGCAGGACTTGCATTTGTAGTGATTTGTCTCATCATACAAGTAGACACTGCTAAATTGTCAGGGACCTCAGTTTAACAGGGAACTGTGGATTAGAGCTACCTTTCCTCCTCAAATCACTAAGCATTAAGAAGACTGAAGCTTTGGTCCACCTCACTCACAGTGAGACTGCAAGTGGGTAGGAAGGAAACCAGTTTTGTTTGTTTCCTGTTCCTCCACTTTTCTGGTCACACATCAGTTGGAATGTTTTTCAACACAGCAGATTAACATCTAGTGATTTTATGTTCCCAAATCCATGCGTAGGTGGTTACAAGGGACATGCACACCATTGGGTTCCTTGACTTGTGAGCTGAAAGGCAGAATACCATGCATCACCAGCAAGAGAGCATGTAGGTGTATTCACAGGGTTTCCAAACCTGCATCTCCATGTATGTGGACTGGAAGTTCCCTTCATGTGCATTTTCCACTAGGGTTCAGGTTTATCTAGGCTCTCTGGCAGCCTGCGGGGCAGAATTTAGGACTCTAATTGCAGTTCTGGAGAAGAAAAGGGGAGGATTAGAGGATTCCCTAGCACCAGCCTCAGAATTTTATTTTATACTTTGATTTGTCAGAGTGCTTACCTAATCTGCACTAGGCCCAATGTTTTATTTCCAGCATTGCATAAATGAAGCATGGTACTGTGTGCCTGTAATCCCAGCACTCAAGGGGTGGAGACAGGAGGACCAGAAGTTCAAGGGTTTCCTTCAACACATAGGAAGTTTAAGGCTCAAAAAAAAAAAAGTTTAGAGCTGGCTATGTTGATGCATGCCTGCACTTTCAGAAAGCTGAAATGGGATTGCAAGCTCAAGGCAGGCTTAAGCACCATAATGAAGGCCTGTCTCAAGCAACAAAAATACCAAATTTGTAGATTTTTTTCTCTTCTATGTCACCAGTAGTGTTAAGTTTATTGAAACACAACTTAGCTTCCTGAAGCCTGTATCTCCAGCTTCTGCCTCTAGTTTTCCTTTTCTTCCTATAAAGGTTGTGTGTGCGTGCGTGCGTGTGTGTGTGTGTGTGTGTGTGTGTGTGTGTGTGTGTGCTGGGAAGAAACCTGTACTATGGTGTGAATGTGGAGTTCAAAGGATAAGTTAATGGAGCTGGTTCTCTATTTCCAAGCATGTGGGTTCCAGGGATTGAAGCCAATCATCAGGCTTGGCAGCAAGTATCTTTGCCCCCTGATCACTGGTCCCTTTGTATAAGGTTTTGATGGAGGACTAAGGGTCCAGACTGGGAAAAAAAGGCCACAAATTTTTAATTTTGCATCAGAAGAGAAGATGTATTTTATCCCTTACCTCTTGAAGTGTGGCCTAGAAATCAGAGGAGGGGCTTTGGAACGGCTCAGCAGCCTTCTCTTGCTGATTCTTGACTTACCCAGAAATCTCATCTGATGGGAATATCTCCATATGACCAACAATTTCCAGACATCCTCCAGGGTTTCTATAAATCCTTGAAGGTTGTTGTGAGTTGATTGCATCTCCAAAGACAATTAAGGGAATAGTCCAATTAGGAGGGCGATCTCATGCCGTTTCATCTTGTGTACTGAGCTACTGGAGGCAAATGCTCAGATGAAAGTCATGTACTTTCTTTTTTTTTCTTTTTTCTTTTCTTTTCTTGGTTTTTTGAGACAGGGTTTCTTAGTGGTTTTGGAGCCTGTCCTGGAACTAGCTCTTGTAGACCAGGCTAATCTCGAACTCACAGAGATCCGCCTGCCTCTGCCTCCCAAGTGCTGGGATTAAAGGTGTGCGCCACCACCGCCCAGCAGTCACGTACTTTGAAACGAGTAGTTACTTGAGTCTGCTCTTGGATTCTCTTTTTAGTGAAGATATTTTGGTGTTACTATTACCACAAGAGAAAAATTTTGGAGCGGGAAGAGGGTCTGTGTGGATATGATGACAGCACAGGTGTTAGTGATTGTTGGTTTTGTTATACCAAGGGAAAAGTCATAGTGGCCTCCATCAGAGTGGTGTATCTGGCCAACATATAGTCCGATACAATCAGCCATGTTGCAACTCCTCCTGGCACCAGACAAATGCCTAGATTTGTGTCCTGGGTTTCTATCCTGCTGTGGTTCTAGCTCCTACTACGAAACCATGCGCCTGCCAATGAGAAGAACTAAGAGAGGAAATGCAGCTCACATTCTCAAGGCCCAGCCCAGACATTGCACACGTTACGTCTGCTCCTAGCTCTGTGTTCGAAACATAATCACATGGTCACATGTAGCTGCAAAGAAGGCTGGAAATAGGCATCATGAGCTTGGGAGAAAGATGTTGTTCTGTTTTACTTTTACATTGCTGTGATAATTATCATGCCCAAAGCAGCTATGGGTAAGAAAGGGTTTATTTTAGCTTATAGTTCCGGGTCACAATCTTATCATTGAGGAAATCAAGGCAGGAACCCAAGCAGAAAGTGAAGCAGAAGCCGTGGAAGGACACTGATTGCTGGCTCACTCTCTGGCTCATGCTTAACTACTTTACTTATATGACCCAAGTCTACTTGCCTATGGATGATGCTCCTCAGAGTGCTGGACCTTTCCCATATCAATTGTCAGCAAAGACAATCTGATCAAGGGGATTCTCTCATCCCAGGTGTCTTGGTTGTGCCAAGTTGACAGTATAAATGAATTAGAACACCAACAAGATATGATCTTCTAAAATCTTGAACCGTTAGTATCAGTGGAAGAAGGGAAGAATGGCTTTAGGGTGCCATAGCAATCTCCATCATAAGGGTTAATTTTCCACTGTTATATACCCCACTCTTGATAATTCCAACATCTCAGCTGTACCTGAGTGTGGCTGTGCTACTCCCATGAGCCTCCACACCGTGTCTTGCCTTTGTCTTGGTTACTTTTTTCATCACTAGGATGAAAGAGCTGACAGAGGTAACTTAGGGGAGGAGAGGTTGGCTTTGGCTCACAGTTTCAGATGGTACACTCCACAGTGGTGGGTAAGGCACAGGGGAGTGAGTTTGTGACAGCAGAGGTGTGTTGTGGAACTCCTCACATGGTGGCTTCATGGGAGAGTCTCGAGAAGGAGACTAGAAGCAAGGCTGGACTGTTACCCTCAAAGGTTTACCTCCAAAAGCCTGTCTCCATGAGCAAGGCCTCACCTCTTAAAGGTTGCATAACCCAAACAGCTCTGCTAGCTGGTGTTGGAACAAATGAGCCTGTTGAGGACATTTCTGATTCAAACCATACCAACTTTTGAGCAGAATTTGTCAGACCTTGTCTATGTTATTAAAAATTATTAAAACCATTAAAAACTCCTGAGGATCCCAAAAGGCTTTCTTAATGTAAATGAGTTTCTATCAATATTAATCATCTTTAAAAACTAAAACCAAGAAAAATTTAAGACATCATTTATTAATTATTTTATAAACAACAAGATAAAATCCCTTATACATTAACACCAGAGTGATGACAACATTACACATGTAGATTCTAGAAAAATTCCACCATACACTTGTGAAAGAGAGTAAAACAGTTAAACAATATCTTAGTATTATCAAGAAAAAGTTTGTTATTATATCCCCATCTCCCATAATGAGCAAGGACAATACAATTCAATTTATTGGGCTGGAGAGATGGCTCAGTGGTTAAGGGCACAGGCAGGGGTCCAGTTCCTAGCACCTACATGGCAGCTCATGACCAGCTGTTCCAGGGGACCCAACATCTTCTTCTGGCCTCTCTGGGCACCAGGCACACATGTGGTAAACAGTTGTACATTAAAATTTTAATTTTATGCAAGTAAGATTGTTTGTATGGAAAGGGTGGCAGTTGAGGCAGAGTTTTTGCTATGTAGGTCAAGTTGACCTCACACTTGCTATGATCCTCCTGCCTCAGCCTTCTGAGTGCTGGGCTTGCAAGTTTGTGCCACTAACTACAGCTCTTTAGAAAGATTTTAACATTTTCTTTTCTTTTCTAAAATTAGTGATTTGAGATTCTATTTAGCTTTTTTTTTCCAAAAAGAGTATATTTTGGAAAGGGGTGGGACCAAAGATAGGAAAAGTCTGGTTTAAACTTGATCATATTAAAGACCAAAAAGGGCTCTGTCTGACATTTGACTTCTCGTAACATTTTCCAGTTGTTTCAGAAATGAAAACTGATTGCTTAAGTTTCTTGTGAATCCCCAAAACACTGTTAGGTTTGAACATCTGGCTCAACTCACTTGAGAGGAAATCTTACAAGAAGAGATTGAACAAGAGTGTTCTCGGGGACCTGGCACCTGAACCTGGTTGCTTTTTGTAGCAAGAGAAGATGAGAGCACACAGGGAGAGCCTGGTGGTTCACAGAGTGTGGTCTAGAGATCAACATCAAGTCACCACCCAGGAACTTGTGAGAAACCCAAATTCCACACTTACTGACTCAGACTGGACTGGCCAGGCAGTTTGTTTCCTAAGGCTTCCTGGTGACTCTGAATTGGGAGATTTTGGAGGGGAATTATTTGAGGATGGCTGGCTATCCAGTCTACAGTTAATCTTTGGTATAATCACCTCCTCTGCTTCCTTATTTCTTTCCTTCCTTCCATAAACATAGAAAGGATTCCTTGCTCCTCAGTGTTTTCATGACATGTACAAGGTCCGCGTCTACAAGCATCAACAACCCAGGCTAAATTTAGAGTGCAGTTGAAGACAGTCCCAAAGAAACCAGCTCTTAGAGTGGCCAATTAGGAAAGCATTAGACAAGTATGATTCATGTCCCAGGACCTAGCCCTCTGCTTCTGACGTTGACCCTAGACGTGGGCTACCGAACATTGACCCTCCACAGTTTCCCACAACTTGACCCCCTTGCTTCGGGATTATTCAAAAACCTGCTCATCCAAAGCTTCTGTTCTTTAGAAATTTAAAACTGAAGCCTCAACAGGAAGGGGGCTGGCTCCCTTCTAGGGCTAAGAGAACAACATAGGGAGTCCTAGTTGCCAGCCCCAGTTGAATGGCTGATCAGTAAGTGATGACGTCAGAAGAGCCAGTGAGGCAACCAGAGGTTGATGAAGGAGCCACTTGACTAGGGTGAGCTTGTGAGAGCAGAGAGGGGGCGCAGGGGAGGAGGTAGAGGAGGGAGGATGAAGGAGAACGAGGGAGAATGAGAAAGAGTATTTACATTAGTGCTAGGCTTTACGTAGACTTTCCAAACTGGGAAATTACAACGAAGTCACCCAAAGCTACTTTTTCTATATTCTATACGGCATAAAAAGTGTCCATGCCGTTCTAGCTTTCATCCACAGATGTCCATGAGAACAGAACACAGAGTGCTGTGGGGTCCTCTCTCCCATTCTTCAATGGCAACATCCAGTTTAGTGGTGGGGGTTGCAGTTTCCCAATGTGTGGTTATAGCCTGTGACTTCAAAACTTTCTAGAATCCAAAGGATCAACAGGTGACACCTGTTGAGAGAGTGTTTGACTTCTTTGATTTTGCTTGAGCTTCATGATTCCCATTAGCTTCTCCTGACCTCCGACTGCTCCGAGTTTTTTAGATGGTTCTTCTACTCTTCTTCCTAGGAGATTAACTCAGTCACAGCCACGTGTATCATAGTACGACATGGTCTCCACCCAAACACACGTGAACCAAACAGTCTTCCACTCTAACGCTGAGATTCTAAGTTTGAATTTCACCTCAGAATCTCGCTACCTTCCAACCTGATGAAACCTAGCCTCAAGATATCCCCATCCCTCTACCTTCCACACACATGCGGTGTCAAGTGCCCTAGCCCCACCCAAAAACTAACGTTAAAAAACATAAAAACAGAGGAAAATATTCACAAAACCAAACAGTTCAAAGGGCTGGGTGGTATCTGAATAGAACACTTGTCTGACATGCTCAAGGCCTTGGATCCAACTCCCAAAAATTTAACCAACGTAAGCCAGCTATTGCACACTCCTAGCTCCTAGTAATTGTTCCAAAACAACCAAAATAACTCTGGCCAAGATCATAGTTTTTCAGTAGTTCAGAGGTAGGATTTCCAATTGGCCACAAGAGGGCACCATTAGGTGAATTAGGTCAGACACAGGGTCTTGTTATGTAGTCCTCAGGGCTGGGATTTCAGGTTTGTGCCACAACACCCCCAGAGGTAAGGTTTTTATGCTTGGGTTTATTTGTTTGCTTGTTTTTTTTTTTTTAAATCAAGTTCTTTGACCAGAGGGGTCATATTATGATTATATTTCCATCTCCCTGATGGTACTGGAAGGTC
The DNA here is from genome assembly GCF_037038515.1 of Microtus pennsylvanicus. NCBI lineage: Eukaryota > Metazoa > Chordata > Mammalia > Rodentia > Cricetidae > Microtus > Microtus pennsylvanicus. The sequence continues at coordinate 122,028,368 of NC_134582.1, forward strand.
TTAGGAACTCACGTGGTGTTTACACACTTCCTTACTTCCCGTCCTGACCGTTCTAAGCTATCACCACTCGCAAAGAGCCTATCCTCTGGTTCTGAGTGTTTGGGTCTTCAAGCTCCCAAATGAAAGACTATTGCCAGCTAGCTGCTTACTCAACCTGAGCAGGGAGAAGATCTAACATGTACTGAGGCCCCTAGACTGCCAGGCATATGACATCATGCTTCATTCCCATAACCCCAACAGATCACCTTAAGGAAATGGGTAGATTGCTAAGGCTATGAATAGTTCCTAGAACAACTACCTCTGGGGTGCTGTAGGAACTCCTTCAGCCAGTAGCCTTTAAGTTACCAGCCCAGAGTAGGCCAGAGGAACAACTTGAGAATGGAAGGAGCTGAATTCCCACCTATCCACCTTATGGCTATGTTATTAAAGGATTTAAGAGTATCTGGGTTGGCCAGAACCTGCTTTGGCAGAAGGGGCACGCCCTTCACATTTGAGACTGGGATGATTAGTTTTAATTGTCCATTTAACACAATCCAAAATTTCTGGAAGGGAATTGCTCAATAAGGGGTGACCTAGACAAGGTTCCCTATGGACTCGTCTGCAGAGGGTGTCTCCACTATGTTAACTGATCTGGGAAAGCCCAGCCTAAATTCACCCCCTGGGTTTGGGTCCCAGACTGTATAATATAAACAAAGAGAAAGTGAGCTGGGCTTGAGTGTGTATGCATGAATCCATTGCTCTCTGCTTTTGGTTGTGGGTGTGAGATGAGAAACCGCTTCAAGTTCTGGCCACCTTAACTTCCACACAATCAAGGACTACAACCAGGAACTGCGAGTCAAATAAACCCTCTGTCCTTTCAGTTGCTTTTGTCTGGGTATGTTATCACACGCACAGGAAATGAAACTAAGCAGGGACGGAATATCTCACCCAGTTGACCCTAATGAGGACAGATTGGCTTTTCTCAAGATGGTTTTACATTCTTACCTCTTTTTAAAAAAACAATTTAGATTTTTGCTATGCGATCTCATGTAGCCCAGGACGGTGCTGAACATCTGATTTTCCTGCTTCTACCTCTTGAGTGCTGGGGTTATAGGTGTGTGCCACTATGCTCGATTTCTCCTGGTGCTGAGGTCAAACCTGGGCTTTGCGAGCATGCTAGGCACTCACTCTATCAACAGAGCTACAAACGTCCCTAGGCATGTTATCTGTTCGTTTATTTTGAGGTCTGTCTTACTACATAGCTGAGGTTGACATGCTATTTTCTGTTCAGCCCAGACTGCCCTCAAAATCAAACTCATGATCTTCCTGCCTCCAGACTTGAGTGCAAAGATGAAAGGAATGTGCCAGCATGCCCATCCCCCCATCCCCATGGGTCTGTGTGCGTGTGCAACTGTGTATGTAAGTGCCATCAATCCAGTTTTTGTTTGTTTGCTTTTGTTTTGTGTTTTACAAAGCTTTTTCCCAAAAGATGGAACTCAAGTGCTCCTGCTTGCACGGTAAGGCCTTTACTGAGGGGTGTATCTCCCTAGGCTATCAGCTGAGTTCAGGTTCTGGGCAGTGTTCATGCTGCCAGGGCAGAGACCAGACATTGGGGGTACTTAGTTCTTACAGCGTCAGACTCACCATCTACGCCGCCAGGTGAGCCCGCTCAGAAGAAGGATACTGATGACCAGGAAGACGCAGCCGGCCACTGTCAAAGGAGAAGAGGTTAGGTTGAGCACTGCAGCTATGCTTTGGAGGGGGTGTGTGGGTGTAAAGGAACTGGATCCATAGGGCAGGTGAGAAAATTCCATAGGTGAACAAGGACCTCCTGCATAGCTGGGGCCTACGGCATCTTTTTCCTGTAGGAAAGGGGCTAGCCCTTGTTCTCTGGAGCAGACCGTAGCTGAAACGTGAGGAAGGCTCAGAGGACAGGCCTCACCAGCAGCTTTCCTCCATGGGGGAATGTTGAAACAAGATAAGAAATCCTAAACATACTGATACCTCCTGGAGGTGCTTGCACTCCCCAAATGCTGACTTGCGAAGGTTCCAGATTCTGCCATTTTTTTTCAGTGGTCCAGGCAGCATTTTCATACCTCCTACTAGGAACAGCTGAGGTACTTATGGACAATTTTATTTCTCTCTCTGGGTCTTGGCTTTGTCCCTCCTTAAAGTTTGGGGGGCATTGTTCTTGAAGATGTATGTGAGAGGAACTGGTTTAGGGTGCTTTAAGGTTTAACTCTTGGGATGCTCTTGGTTTGTTTTGATTGACAGAACCTAGAGTCACTTTGGAGACAAAACTCTGGGCATGTCTGTGTGAGATTATCTAGATTAGGTTATCTGAGGTAGGGAGACCCATTCTAAAAGTGGACAGCTCCATTCCATGGGCTGGGGTGTTAGGCTCCATGAGAAAGAAAGTGAACTGAGCAAAGCATCTCTCTCTCTCCTCTCCCACCTCATCTCCCCTTCTCTCTCTCTTTCATTTCTTGAGACAGGATCTCATTGTTTACTCCTGGCTCTTCTGGAACTCGCTCTGTAGACCAGGCTGGCCTCAAACTCACAGAGATCTGCCTGCCTCTGCTTTCTGAGTGCTGGGATTAAAGGCATGCACCACTATAGGCAGCCTTTCTGTTTCTTAACTGCAGATGCAGAGTGACCAGTTGCTCAGCCTCCTCTGCCGTGCATCCCCATAGTGATGGACCGGATCCTGGAACTGTCCTTTAGAACAAACCCTTCTTCCTTTGGTTTGTCTTGTCAGACATTTGGTCAAAGCAATTCTAAAGGTAGCTAATACAACTCCCAACACACGCAGCTAATCCAGAGGGTTCTGAGCAATGTGAGCATCAAAAGTCATCTTTTCTCCTTATAAACCTCAGTGAAAGGAGGGATCATTTCAATAGGTCAGATTGCCCATGTCCTGGCATGCTGCCCTATCTGTCCACAAATGAAATGACTTGACCCACCTGCCAGCTGATACTCCATTGTCAGGATGAAGGTCTCCATAGTTGTCGCTGCGTCTGTGAGTGGCTGCAAGTCTGTGGAGAAGAGAGACAAGGCTGAAACTCTCTCCTGGTACTATCCTATGTTTTCTGTTTAATTATTTTCACTTGTGTCTTCGTCCTCTTTACTAATATTTCTGATCCCCATGCCCCTACCCTGGTAAGTGGTATTTCTGTCGAAGCTGGTCTCCAGCACTCTACACTTACAAGGTAAGCACCTTACTAACTGAGTCATCTTCCCAGCCTGCCTTGCATGGACTGTGTTGCTATGGCCATGTTCTTGCTTTGGAGGACAGGAAGACAGCAAGGCCCAGCTTCCCCTCCTCATCTTATTCATTGCTGAAAAAGCTTGCATAGCCACTGCCTGTCCTTGCCTGATGGCCAAATGTCTGTTCTCGGACACTCTCTCCATACCTGTAGTGATGATGGGACAGGGAGTCTCACTCTCGGGAAAAGGATCTCTGCTTCCTTGAGAGTCTTCGCTGGCTGCAGAAGAGAAAACGCAATGAATTTGTAACCTAAGATGGCTCTAATGTTTTCGTACACCTGCCTTCTGCTTCTGGTCCCAGAAACACCTGCTAAGGCGTGATTCAGGGACACAGATCCACATCAGCAGCACTGCATGCAGTGAAGGGCCATAGTAGAGCATACAAGGGGGACTCTAACCCTGACCGTGGCTATCTATGGAACTGGGAGCAGGTCTTTCCCTCTAGCCTTCCTACTTAGCCCTTGGAAATAGGTCAAATCACATGTGCACACACTTGCGTGTGCACACACCACCACCGCCATATATATCTAAATAGAGCTTTTAGTCCCTTTGTGATCAGTGACCCAGTATGTGGGTCACTTATGTCTAATATTATGTCAACTTGACGTAGGCTGGACTCATTGGAGCTCAAGGGAGCTTCAGTTGAGAAAATGCTGCCATAAGGCTGGACTGTAGGCAAGCCTGGAGAGCATTTTATGCAATAATGGTTTGTGGGGGAGGGCCCAGCCCATCATTAGTGATGCCATCTGGGCTGGTGGTCCTTCTATGAGAAAGCAGACTGAGCAAGCCAGTAGGCAGCACTCGTCCACGGACTCTGCGTCAGCTCCTGCCTCCAGGTTACTGCCCTGTTTGAGTTCCTGTCCTGACTTCCTTCGGTGATAAACAGTGATGTGGAAGTGTAAGTCAAATAAAACCTTTCTTCCCCAAGTTGCTTTTGGTCACAGTATTTTATCACAGACACCTAGGGACTTGTCATTCCATCTCTTACAAAGAAAACTATTGGCATGTGTAATGCTCTGTCTCTTTAAGAGACAAGCCACACCCACTCCCTTCCTGCTTGCAGCCTTAACCTCTCTCTCTCTCTCTCTCTCTCTCTCTCTCTCTGAAGAAGAAGCTTCTGCTTTTCCTCACTTCTCCCCTTCCCCCACTTTTCTGTCTCTCTCCCCCCATCCCCCTTTCTGCCCTTCTCCCTTCCCTTCCATAACCATTAAATAAATGTCCAACTCCACTCTGTATGGTGTGCCTATCTGTCTGCCTCCTACCCACTGCCTGCCCATGTGGCTCGCTGGGGACCAGCCACCTTCCTGCTGAGTGATCAAGTGGTCTTGTGCTGTCCCTGCTTGGGACTGGCTGCTTTTGGGACCCCGGCAGCTTGCAGCAAATCCATTTCAGCATGCCCTGGCCAAGAGGGCAGCTCACTGGGAGCAAGTTATGGGAAAGGCATAGCATCCTGAGAGGACCGTGGGGGAAGTCACAGAGTGGAACAAATGGTAGCAGATAGAGAAACTAGGAATTTTCATGAGTCAATGTGAGTAACTTTTGATTATGGAAGTAGTAAGATTTCAAACCAATATGGCAGAAGACCTCACCACAGGCAGGTCACATGTGAGCAGGAGTGGGTAGGAAATGCAAACCCCTTCCCACATACTTGTATTTTCTATCAAAGATTAGGAAGGACCTTTACAGGGGAGTGTGATGACAATAACAATGGAGCACTGTACAAATGACATACCTATATTAAGTTCAAGAGGAAGGAAGAAGTATGCAGATGTGACTCTGGACTTGCCCTCATGAGCTATGGAATGTCTTAGTAGTTGGGCAGAAATTGTGGAAGTTCAGGATCAGATAGACACAGGATAGAATTATTACCATGAGACAGCATCCTGTGTGTATTGGAACACTAGAGAGATTACTATTTCTCTGCCTTTATGTACAGAACAGAGATGAAGGGACCTCAGTGTTGATCTGTTTTATTTTAGAAGATGAGACTCAGAGGGTCAAGTTGCTTTCCCAAAGTCCCAAAGCAGAGAGGAGTCTCACCTTGGTCCAGATGGAGAAAACAATGGGACAGACACAAGGAAGGAACAACTAAAAAGGCTGGAAGGTGGGACAGCAGACCAGAACCCTGACAGAGGCCAGACCTTAGTTTCACTACACTAAAATGGGACAGAGTTGAGCAAGCAGGTCTCACGAAAACTGCAATTTATGGGTGACCATCACAAGCCCTTCTGCTGGCTCAACAGGATCCAAAAGCCCTTCTGCTAGCTCAGCAGATGTCCCCCAGACTTCTGCAGGCTAAAGATAGCTTTTCCTACCCTGCTGCTGGAAAATCCCTAATCATTAGGACCTTCCACCAATCGGCCCCCATACTAATCTTTCCTCCACCAATCAACGCCAGGTTAATCCCTTCTCTCTGGAATTCTCCTAACTCTGCATAAAAGGAGCTTGTGACCTCCTTTGGGGGGTCTCCAAATGCCACCCCAACATTGAAATTAATAAAGCGCTCTTGTTATAGCTGTTGGTCTTCTTCAGGGGCTTCTCTAAAACCCTAACACAACGTACCTGGAAACTGATGGTGCTCTCCTTCATCTACACATGTGAGCCGGGGCTGCGTCCATTTCGTCTTTCCACAGGTCATTTTGCAGATGCTCACAGCAGGACCTCTCTGTAGGGCCTTGTATCCTTGAATGCACTCATAGTGAACTCTCTGTCCTACCACGAAATGATAGATTCTCTTGGTATCTTCGTGTTCCCATGGAGGGGGCTCCCCGCAGTGACCTAGAAGAGGACAATAATTTTGAAGGCAAGTTTAGGAAGGCATAGTGAGTGCCTCTAGGCTGCTTCTTGTACCCAGAGTGACTCTGATCCCTAGAAACTGGACCTTGGTTCTTACGGTTCTGTTTCACTCTCTCACTGAACCTACAACTATTGAGAGCATCCGGGGCAGGGGGCAGGAATGTAGGCATTGTAGGATGGTATGGAACCCAGTGCTGTGCAGCTATTTCCTCGGAGTTGAAATTTTCTCTCTTGGAGGGAGGCTCCTTAGGACTCAGAAAAATAAACAAAACACACAGGTCTCAGAAAACTCACTGGTCTCAGGAAACTCCCCAACCCCCTGCCCAAAGTTACATAAGCGGTAACAATGACTGAGGGGATTCTCAGTTGTTGGAGCTCTCTGCCCATCCTGCAGGGATCGCCAGGGATGCAACTTCCATGGGTTGTCATCCATGCTGGGGAGGATTTTGGGTGACACAGCTGCATTTGAGCCATCAGGCTCCCAAGAGTAAAGCCAGTAAATTCGTTGGTCCATTACATAATACTTGGATATGATTGTTTCTCCATCTGGTGAACAGATGCTTGCTCATGTCTCCCCAGGAAAAGTCCCACAGGGCCCTGTCACTGCTGCAAGGGTCGCAGAGTTGAGTAGGTAAGAAAGACATAGGCAGGTGGACAGAAAGTGGGTAGTGCGAGGGGCAAGTGGATGCTTGCCAGGGGCATGGGGAAGGGGATCTTTGTTTGACGGATACTGCAAAGACCTTGAGGACTTTTGAAACGCAGACAGGTATAAGAGGGCGCTCCGCTGAGCGACAGTAAGGGGACAGACCACTCTGTGTTTCCACAGAGTAACTGAGGAGGCACTAATTTGAGCAGCAGTTGGTAATCACTCTAGGACTTTGCTGAGCTAAGGATAAGGCTAATGTCTGGAGCAGGGGAGATGCTGAGAGAATCTCAGAGAAACGAATCATGATCCTTAATTAAACCACATCTGAAGCTTGACCCACATTGGCCCTGTCAGGCCTTCTAAAGATCTCCTGTGCCCAGAAACTTACACTCACTGGACTGAACCAGGCTTGGCTGAACTTTGGCCCCTGAGGTCATGGGCCGTTCTGATTTAATCTGGAATTCCCCACTCACTGGCCCCCAATCTGATCAGATGGAACTAGATAGACTGTCGAACTCTGGATCATGAAATTACTCGCAGGTTTGGAATCTGCCAGAGTTTTAAAATAATCTCCAACAAAACCACATACAAACCCTCTACCCCAGTAGGAAGCTGAGTGTTCCTGACTACTTTGCACTTGGCATAACAAAATTGAAACTGTGTTTTGGTCTCAGAACAAAATATTATTTTAAGGCAAGAATCATCACAATTGACAGAACCTGTATGAATTTGATTTGTTTCTTTAGATGGAGACACAAAACTATGAGAATTCATGAAACACCCTTCATCTAGAAACGGCTGGTTCTCTCTGTTGCTTGGGGGTGAGGAGGGAATCATACAGTTTGGGTTGGCTTTGAACTTCTGATCCTCCTGCTTCTGCTCCCCAAATGCCAGGATAACAGGCATGTACAACTGTGCCTGGTTCAGCTGATTGTCTCTTGAGTAATTGAAAGATTGACCTTTCAACAACTGTAGAGGTTGGCACCAGTTAGCAGGAAAGCAGAGCAAATATCAAAGGCATTCGGAAACACCATTTCTGGACAGAACTGGAAGAGGAAAGGGACTAAAACCACGACATTGCAATATTGCTTCTTGATTGCCCCCCCCATATCGGATGCCGTGAGTAGTTTTTAAGTCATTAAAAAATAATCCCTCAGAGCCAGGCAGTAGCAGCGCATGCCTTTAATCCCAGCACTTGGGAGGCAGAGACAGGTGGATCTCGTTGAGTCTGAGGCTGGCCTAGTTTTCAAAGCGAGTTCCAGGACAACCATGACTGTTACACAGAGAAACCCTGTCTCGAAAAACAAAACAAAACAAAACAAAACAAAACAAAACAAAACAAAAAAACTAGGAAGCCAGAGGTCTAACTTTCACCCTATAATGTAACTTTAGCTAAATTGTTTAATTTCCCTGTGTCTCAGTTGATTGACTAGGCTACGAGATTCAAGTGAGATTATACTTGGTATAATAAAGTTCTTTGTAAAGTTATAGCTTTATCATCAGACATAAGGCCAACTGGTCCTTGCACATCTCAGTTAACCCTGGAGACTCTCTTCTTGACATCATGGTTTAATTTACATATTATTTCCTTTGGGAAAAGAATGGGCCGACACAGTTCCCACTCATCCACACCTCATTAACTAACAAATAATCATCTGTGGCTATCATTTTATAACCCTGTTCTGTAAGAAGCAAATTATTATCAATGGTTTTGCTCAAAGTACATTGTCTTGCACTTAAGAGAAAATAGGAGAAATTCTTGAGGGTAGAGACCATTGTGTAAACAGAGACTAAGCTTTTGTTTCCTGGCCACGCAGACCTGAATAAACAAACAAAAACTATATTAATCACAACATTGTTTGGCCAATGGATCAGTAATATTCATAGCTAGCTCTTACATCTTAAATTAACCCATTTCTATTAGTCTATGCATTGTCACGAGGCTGTGGTTTACCAGCAATGTTCTGGCATCTTTCTCATTTGGCAGCTACATGGCATCTCCCCTACTCCACTTATATCTCTCTCTCTCTGTTTGGATTTCCCACCTTGCTTTACTCTGCTAAGCCATTGGCCAAAACAGCTTTATTCATCAACCAATAAAAGCAACACATAAACGGAAGCTCCACATGGTACACAATTTGTAAACAGAAGTTTCTGTCCTGTCTGGTCCTTCAGTCATTCAGTCCCAAAGAAATACACAGAGGCTTATATTAATTATAAATTGTTTTGCCTATTAGCTCGGGCTTATTATTAACTAGCTCTTACAACTTAAATTAACCCATAATTCTTGTTTATGTTTAGCCATATGTCTTGGTACCTCTTCTCAGTGAAGCATTCTCATCTTGCTTCCTCTGCATCTGGCCAGTGACTGCCTCTGTCTTTCCTCTTCCCAGAATTCTCCTAGTCTGGTTCCCCTGCCTATACTTCTTGCCTAACTACTGACCAAACAGAGTTTTATTAAACAAACACAAGTGACAAATCTTTACAGTGTACAGGAGCATTCACCCACAGCATTTCTGTTTATTCCACTTGACACCTCTGCAGGCAGTGTCTAGCTCAAAGTTATTCCAAGCACATGCTTTTGAACCAAATAGAGTCTGGAGTTAAATTCTTATGCTCCCAAGTCATAGTCTATATCACCTTTAGAAAGAGTAACTTGAATGCTAAGCAGTGAGTCTGCCATCATTAGGCAATGTTGTCATCTGCATGTGCTCTGAGAGAAGGCAAATGGATTGTGTTGCCTGTGGAGAATAGTGCTAACCTCTCCCCTTTGGCTCATCCTTCTCAGGTAGCCAAAGGTCAGTTCCCAGGAGCCAGCTAGAGGATGCTTGTTGAGACTCATATCTTACCTGGAAGGTTCTCTTGATGCACAGACTGTGTTGATTTCTGCATTTCTGTGATTTGTTGCTCTTTCTGGTCTTCAGGTTTAGGTGTAACTTGCTTTCTTCTGTTGTCATTGGCTAGAGAATACGGGAGGAATGAGGCAAATAAGTTTGCAAATACTCCGAATAGAAAAAAGCTGTTCATGCATTCCTTCACTCCAGGACATCTTTCTAGGACCCAGGAATAAATAGCCCAGGGCTGGGTTTGCAGAGATGAGCAAACAAGCCCTCTCTGGGATGGGGCCAGCACACCTAGTCTATGTGCACTGAGCTCTCCGTGTGCACACTCACATTCATGTGCATATTGACAATGGATTCAGTACTTTCCTAGAAGAAATGCAAGATTCTCCTACTGGAAAAATGCTTGTGTGCATGTGAATTAAACATAATTAAAATGGGTCTTTTCATGTCACCAGGGTTGCCAGTGTTGTACACAGCCGTGGGAACGGTCTTACCCCCCCACCCCCACTTAACTCCTTCACTCTCCTGCAGTGGGTCAAAGCTACTCTTAAGGCAATGGTAAGAAAATGCCAGTTAGGAAGAGAAGTTGCAGATGAGGAGGCATCAGAACCCCAGCTTAGGGTAAGGGGAGATCTGTTGGGAAATGAGCTAACCAGTCATTTCAGTAGGGCAGCCATCTTTAGACTCTGTCTTCCTCATATGGTTTGACTCACTGACCCTCTCCATCCTCAGGGTTAAAAAATAAAGATCAGTTAGGGGACCCACCTAGGTGTCTAACAATAGAAGAGTAATTAAAGCAAGTGTGCTGTATATGGAATTTTTCTTTAATATATGCATGCATACATGTATAAACCATACACACACATTTGAGTCAGGGTCTCACTCTGTAGTCCCACTTGGCCTGGAACTCACTATATAAACCAGGATGGCTTCAAACTCACAGAGATCCACTTTTTTCTGACTGCTGAGTGCTGGGATTAAAGACATGTGCCACCTGCATGATGGGAAATTTTCAGCCACGGAGAAGAAAAATGGATGCAGCTAGAGAAAACTGTCCAAGGAAACCAAAAGTTTCGAATGGGAGGGGAATAGAAGAGAGAGTAGGGGATATCAGGTGGGGGCAGAATATGTTCATTCTACAGTGTGTACCTGTATGAAATATTCTTACGTAATACACTACTATGTGCAATGGATATATTCAACAAAAGCATTTTATATATAAAAGATTTATTATACACACACACACACACACACACACATATATATATATAACTTTTGCACAGTTTCACCCCCCCAGAATGAAGAAGAAACTGAGTACAGAGACAGGCTGTGTGAAGGAGCATTTTAAACTCAAGGAAGAAAGAATAGAGACCAACAACAAAGTCATAGAATCTATCAGATTGACTCAGGCTTAGCAAGCCTTGTTCTTTGAATAGACACTCATTAAATAATGATAAATAAGTGGATATCCTAGAAGCTTCTAATCTCAGTTATCCCACAGATTTGTTGACCATTATTTTATCTGTTAGTCCAAGGTCATGGAAGCTTGACTCTGTCTCCTGTAGTCCCCTTCCCATTGAGGTTACTGAAGGGACACTTACAGTTTCTTGTGCACTGACAGTTGTTGCTCCAGGAGTTCTCTAAACAAACCATATAGACTGACTTCTTTATTCTTCGGAAACCCCTCTTGCAGTCACAGTTAAGGATGGTGCCATTCTTGTAGGCGAGTGCTTTGAATGTGGCATGCGCAACCTTTGGTGGGTCTTCCACACACATGTCTGAAAAGACAAGAAGGATGTTAGTGCAGGAGGTCCCAGTGAGACACGAGTTTGAGGGGCAGTGACTTGCTCACAAATGTCTTCTTCTGTTTAAAGGGTTGGTATGTATTCCACCTTCTCAGGAAAGAAACTGAGGCCTCACACTGTGGTTCCTGTACTGACTGGTTTTTATGTCAACTTGACACTGGACAACGTCATTTGAGAAGAGGGAACTCCAAGTGAGAAAATGCCTTTCTAAGTTCAGGTCATATACAGGCCTGTAGGACATTCTCTTAATTGGTGATTGATGGGGGAAGGCCCAGCCCCATTGTGTGTGTGATGCCACCCTGGGCTGGTGGTCCTGGGTGTTATAAGTAAGCAGACTGAGCAAGCCATGAAGAGCAAGCCAGTGAGCAGCACCCTTCCATGGCCTCTACATCAGCTCCTGTCTCCAGAGTTCTGCCCTGTTTGAGTTCCTGCCCTGACTTCCTTCAGTGATGGAAGGTTCCCCCACAAGTTGCTTTTGGTCATGGTGTTTCATCACAGCAATAGTAACCCTAACTAAGACAGTTCTTTAGAAATCTTTATATAGAGATGCTTCTGTTTGCAATGGGTGTTGGGTACTGCACGGATATATAAATGATCTACGTGCTGAGTACAAGAGACTGTTGAATGCTTAGCTCCTAAATGTGCCATCTGGATCTCTCTCTCCAAGGCTTGGGAACATTGCAGAAAAGGGGAAGGAAACAAAGGAAGAGTGAGAGGGAGGAGTGGGGTGGTGTAGAACATTGTTTCCTGAGTATGACCTGGGTGTGCACTCTTGAACTCCCAGCAACTGTCATTCCCTGTACAAGATTGTGACTGTCAATATTTCATCATAAAGAGGGGAGGGGCTTGTGGGTTTCCACCCCTTCCTGATTTATAGTTGGTTAACAATTGCTGGGCTATCATGAGGTCTGCCACTGAAGACATATAGGCAACTGATGATTGCTGATAGAGGGAGAGTCATTTCCCTCCGTGATGTAGTCACTGGTATGTTGCTTATGAATCAATAAATAATCCAGTACCCATTTTCCTATAAGTAACTCTAATTAAACTCTGGTTCACCACAAAGAAAGACAAGAACAAAGAAGAGCAATCAGTTGGGAAGAGGCAGGGGATCGGTGGAGCCACAGAGGCTGGTGGTTGTGTATATGAATATGATCAAAATACACTATATGTACGTGTGGAGGTAGAAAACCATTCTATATATATTTAATATATGCTAATGAAATTAAAAGGATAAATATTTGTGTCAGAGATGCTGTATCAGTGTTCACTCAAGTTGTTCCACAGTATAGAATATGCACTGCAGAAGGAATAAGCAGAAATAAGTAGAGTTCTATTTTGAAGATACTTAACGCCTAGCAAATACAGAAAAGAGGGAAGGCAAGTCAAGTCAAAACTTCTAGACAGATCTGGTGTCCTAGCATGAACACCAGAAACAGGTCATGTTTTTGAGACAAGTCCTCTCGTGTAGCCCAAACTGGCCTCAAATTCATTATGTAGCTGAGAATAACCTTGAACTCCTATCATCCTGTTTCCACTCCTGAGTGCTGGGATTGCAGGTGCATATCACTACAGCTAGCTTGCAACACCCAACTCTTGAGGAAAAAAAAAGTGATTTCTAACCAGAAAATCGCTCCATCACAACAAGTTCTTCTGCCAAGAGATTTGGTGACTAGGATTATGCCACAGACAGCACAAGGGATGGAGTAACTGTAAGGGAAGAAAACGCGAGGAAAGCAGGAGACTGTCCTAGGAGGAGCCACTCCATCCAGGGGAGCACGCTGAGGCTGATCCCAGCAGGAGATTGTCGCAGGAGTGAACCACTCCATCCAGGGGAGCACCTGCTGTCTCTACCAGATGGTTGTTTATCATGATGGTTGGTTTGAGGTGTCAATTTGAATGCTCTAATGGCTGCCTAGTGAATTCGAAGCATAGCTCTGGGTGAATCTGTAAGCACATTAACAGAGAAGGTTGACTGTGAGTTGACAAAGTAAAAGAGAAATGACCGCCCTCTGCGATGGCACCCAACAGTCAGCCAGGAATGTGACAGGGACAGAAAATAGAGGCAATGAAGTGTGTTCTATCACCCTTCCTGGTTCTCTCTCTCTCTCTCTCTCTCTCTCTCTCTCTCTCTCTCTCTCTCTCATATTTTGAATGAGAATGGCACCATGAGTTCATATATTGGAATGCTTGGTCCTCATTGGTGGAACTGTTTGGGAAGGATGAACCCTGGGATGGACAGCATCTTGGTGACAAGCACTTTACACATGAGCCATCTTGCCAGCCCATTTCTGGAACCCAAAGACAAACATTTACTTACAGATTCAAGATGTTCCCTGCTCCAGACAGAATAAAGACAAACAGATCAGTGTTCATCCATTGTGAAGCCATCAAACACCTAGTGTCTGAAAGCAGCCGGAGGAAAAGGTCACACGTATAGGTGGACAAAGTGATGAAGGGACGACTGACTTTGCCACAGAAACAAAGAAAGCCAGAGAATAACGGAGGAACAAAGCCAGCCTTCAAACAGACAAACAGTCCATCAGCTCAGTATCCTGATTAGAAATGACACCCTTCAAAAATGAAGGTGGGGTTAGCATATTTCCAGGTAAAAGAAAGTTTACAGAATCCCACTAGCACACTTACATTGATGTTAAAGTAGAAAAAAAAAGTTAAGGGCAACATTTCAAGGTACAGAGAAATGATACTAGTCAGAAATAGAAATCTATTGGGAACAATGAAGGACATGAGTGAATAAATATGCATATGAAAATGCCATCTTTTTCACTGAAAGAAATGTTTAAAATAAAAATAATAACATTGTATGGTAGGTCTTTTATTTATTTTAATTATGTGTGTTGGGGCAGGAAAGGGTTCATGGGTGCAATCTCATTAGAGACCAGAAGAGGGTGTCATGATTCTAGAGTCATGGGTGACTGTGAGCTGTACAATGTGGGTGCCAGGAACTGAACCCAGATCTTCTAGGAGAGCAGAATACATTCTTATTCACTGAGCCATCTTGCTAGAGCCTACATTGTAGATTTTACCACCTATGTAAATGTGAAACATATGTCAACTGTAGAAAGAAGGTTGAGGTTAATGGGCCTTTAGCTTTTTAAGTTATTCTAGTATGTCTGAAACAGTACGATATTAACTAAATAGAACATGGAAAGTTAAGACTGCATGGCGAATGCCCCAGGAAATGGGTCAAATAATAAAATACTACAGGGAGCATGCATTAAAAAGGTAATTGAATAAATTAAACAGAATATTCCAATGTGTATTGAATATGTATTGGAGTAGCTAAAATGAAGACTAAAGAAATAAGAATGCAAATGGGGCAGGCAGGAAAGAGCAGGAAGGCAAATGTGAAGGTGGAGCCATTCCAGTGGCTAAACACAAAATGAACAAAGTTTCTAACGTAGAAAGCTTTCAGACTGCAACACACATCAGGACTCAGCTACATGCTGTCCATGCAGGAACATTCTTAAATGCAAAACCCACAATAAACTGAGACTAAAAGAGTAGAAAAATAGATGCAGGGATTAGCATAAGAAAGCTGATGTGGCTGTTACTACCAGAAAGTACTCTCATGAGAATGCTCACAGCTGAAATGCCTCTTTCCATGAAAGTACCAAGAGTTCTACACAAGGGCATTTGTAAGTCAGCAGGCTTTTCGAACTTCGTTGGAAGTGTCTAAGACAGTGCTAAAATAAAGTTTATGTTTGGAGACTCATACCTTTTGTTACCCAGATCGTCAGTAAAACTAGTTATTAAGACAGAAGCTACTGGGGCTGGAGAGATGGCTCAAAGGTTAAGAGCACTGGTTTAAGCTATTTAAAACAGGGCTGGAGAGATGGCTCAGCTATTAAGAGCTGGTATTCTTGCAGAGGATTCAAATTTGGTTTCCAGGACGCACACTGTGGTTCACAACTCTTTGGGATTCCATTCCTGAAGATATGATGCTGTCTTCTGAACTCTGTGATGACCAGACACGGATATGGTGCACATATATTAATGTAGGCAAAATACTCATCAACATAAAATAAGTCTAAAAAATGTTAATGAAAATATCTCAAATAAAATTTAGCATAAACCTGCACTGTGGTCTAACAATTCCACCTCAAAGTATCTGTCTAAAAGCAGTGAAGTAAAGTGTACATAGGGAGATTTTACAATGACCTCCAGCAGCCTGATTACTAGCCAATCCAAGGAGGGGTATGGTTGTAAATACCTATAATCCCAGATCTCAAGAAGCCACAGCAGGAGAATTACAAGTTTGATGCCAGCTTGGGCTACTTAGAGAGAACTTATCTCTAAAACAACAAAACCAACTCAGTAACTTATATACCTATCAATGTGAGAATAGAGTATAAATTTTTAAAAAATGCTCAAACATTCAAAGGAATGAATTAATACTACATGCAACATAGTTAAATAAAAAATGTTGAACCAAAAAAGTTACAGATATTGTATAATTCCGCATATATAAAATTAAAAAGAAAGAGACAGAGACAAAGTTTGAACACAAAGAAATTACGCTAGTGGTTTCTTGTGGTGGGCGGGGTTAATTCAAAGGAGACAGTAAAATGAGCTCGGTGTTGAGTTTTTTGCACAGTTGTCAAACTCATCAAGTTACTTCAGATCTGTGCCACAGCTTCTCTAGAAACAATCTTTCTTACATACCTAACACACACACACACACACACACACACACACACACACACACACACACACACACAAATAATTGTGATCACCATGGTAAGTAAAATAAAATAGGCCCTGCAGGTTTGGGGTCTGGAGAGATGGGTCAGCTGCTGCTCTTGATCATGCTCCATGATCATTAGGACCAGGGTTTGGCCGCCAGCACCCATGCAGCCAGTCAGGTGTTCCTGTAAATACCCTTAGCATGAGCCCCGAGGGGTCGTACAGGAGGACAGCTTGGGCTAAGAAGTTTCCAGACTAGCTGAAAAAGCATGAGGCCTAGGTTCAGGGAGAGCTCTGCCTCAAAGGAATAGGTAGAAAGTGACAGGGGGGCGCTTATTAGCATCTTATGGATTTAATAATACTCAGGCATAGGCTTCTATACACACAAATGTGCATACACTCATATAGGCTCTGATACACATATTAAATAAGTAATAAATAAAATCCTTTAAAAATAATTTCTCCATAACTAATTTCACTGCAACAAAATTATTGAACTTAGAAACTCTTGGGTTTATCAACACAAATTGTCAAGGATTAATCTTATGCATAATTGGAATCTGGTAACAAACCATAAGCTAAGGAACCTTTCAAACAAATAATTTGAAAAGGGCCAGATAGGTTATCTTTGGAATAACTTTGCACCCCTTGGCATTCTTCAGTACAAGATGGTGTTTTTCTACACAAGGTCATGGAAATTTCCACAGTTTGGTGGACTAGTCTAGTGTCCAAGGAGGTCATGTGGGGACAGGGAGAAAGTTCTAGAACTCTGTACTCTCACAGATTTTCCTTTCCTAAAAGAATCTTTCCCAGTTTTGCTTGTAATTCTCTCCCCTGAAAGGCCTTGCCAAATGAGTTCCAAAAATTATCCAAAGACCCTGAGGCAGAAGGGTCCATGGGAAAGGCAGTCCTGGAGGTTTGTTCCTTTTGATCCCATAGGAGTAGATCTGGGTTATTCTTAGCTCTTCTCACTCTGGTGTCATAAAAGAAACAGCGCAACAGCCAAAAAAGAATAAAAACAATTAGTCTAGAAGGTTCTCAGAGAGGTCATGGGGGAGAATTACATGTACACAGCTCATAGAAGTCAGAGAAGGAATCCTAAACACTTCATATTACCAGTCTCTCTCTCTCTCTCTCTCTCTCTCTCTCTCTCTCTCTCTCTCTCTCTCTCTCTCTCTCTCTCTCTCTCTCTCTGATGTCTTAGTCCTTTCTGTGAATTGTGGAAGAGCCTGAAAAAAAGCCTAAGTTCTTGATTCCAAATTCAGAGGTCTTCCTTCCATGTCAGAGATATGTAATCTCCAGGAGACAGGACACTCTCCACCCTGTTAAAGGCTTGCAGGAAGATATCTCGGCTGTCTAACTATACGCATACTAGGCAGTGTTTATTGATGTTGTGGTTCAGTTCAGATCATTATCTACAAAGTCAGAGCACACAGGCCCCCCCACTTGTTTTTTTTTAAGTGTAATAACAGCTCTAATTTCTGATCTCTGCGTTGTGTGTATTACCTCTAATGCGCTGTGCAGCCACAAAAGGGAGATATTCTCATCCGCTTCTCACAGCTAGAGACTGAGGTCCCAAGAGGTCAAGTTACCCAAACCACATTCTCGTAGTGGTGGGAGAATGCCAAAAGTCTAAGGGGTGCCTTTATTTATTTTATCTTTGAGAAAAACAAAAATCTCCCTTTTACCTTTAGAAAATTATTTCAAGTAGAAAACTCAAATGTGGTAGGACAGAAGAATGAGAAAGAGGACAGAGTATGAATCTCTAAATCTTGAAGCAAAACGTTAGGAATAAACAGACAAAGCACCCCGTTTCCCTTCTGATCCATTCCTCTTTGTGACTGTTACCATCTGAGCTAACTCCACATGTCCTTGACTTTTACATCACTCGGCTCCCATGAGTCACAACACTCTTGCCCCCTTAAGACCACTCCATTGATTCTCAAAACTTGCATGCAGCCCAGCAACTGCCCTCCTCTGCAGCAATAGCCACCTCCCACCTCCTCGCTGCCCCACTTCTCTTTACGCTTTCAAAATACTTTTAAAACACTTTCAAAACAAAGAAAAGACTAGAAGTGGAGCCCAACATGTGACTCAGCTTTGTTGTTTATCTCTAGATGCAATACCACTACAAAGCCTCTCTCTGCTCTCTTTGACCCAGGACATTTTTTTTTTTAACCTAACATATGCTAAGTTCTTGGCTAGGAATGTTGACTTTGTCCTTGTTTTACTTTGACCATTCAGTTACTAATCAAACAGTGGAGGGCAGCTTCCTCTGTACCATCAATTGGTCATGTGGCCAAAGTGGCTTCTCAGACACCCTGAGACAGTGCCTTTTGCCACACCGTTTTGTCTTTCTGGGCTTTTGACATGGGGCCCATTGGGGAGAATCCTGGGCCCTGCCTCAAAGCCTGGCAAAGGAATGAGGTTACCTTTGGCTAGAGGTCAGAGTAGACAAAACAAGCCGTCCTAGCAGAAGGGTTGCAAAACACAGTGTATTATTTTCTTCCTTGCTATAACAGAATACTCAACAAAAGCAACTTAAGGAAGAAAGGATTTTATTAGACTCACAGTTTGAGAGTGCAGTCCATCATGGTGGTAAGACATGGCAGCAGAAGTTTGAATCAGCTGACCACGTGGCACTCATAACCAGGAAGCAGAGAGTTGATGGATGCTAGTGAGTGATCAGCTAACTCCCTTCCAAATACATACCAGGACTTCCGCCCTGGAAATGAGACCTCCCACTTTTAGGTGTTCCCCTTATTAACCTAATCTGGAAAGACATGTGCGCACATGCATGCACATGCACATGCAGGCACACACACCCAGTCACACACACCCTGGGATTTGTTTTCATGGTGATTCTAAGTCCCATCAAGTTGACAATGAGACTAGACATTGCCAATGCATTGCTGTGTTCAGTAGACTGCAGGGAGACTCCCATGTTGGAATATTACTCAGAAGGGACAGAAAAATATTTTATTATTATTTCATCTGTAAAATCCCCACAAGTCATAACAGCTGCTCAGATTACTTCTCAACATTTTGTTGATTTTGTTTGTTTGGTTTTTCGAGATACAGTTTCTTTGTGTTGTGCTAGCTCTCCTAGAACTCACTCTGTAGATCTGGCTGACTTAGAGCACACAGAGATTCACCTGCCTCTGCCTCCTGAGTGCTGGGATTAAAGGCGTGTGCTGCCACTGCCTGGTGAAAAATTTCATTTATTTATTTATTTAGTATTCATTTGTTTGTTTATTGTTCTTTGCCTTCACATATGGAGTCAGATCCCTTGGAAGTAGAGTTATAGATGGTTGTGAGCCACCATCCATGTGGGTGCTGGGAATTGAACATGGGTCCTCTGGAAGAGCATCTGGTACTTTTTAACTACTGTCATTTCTCCAGCCAAACAATCTCTCTCTCTCTCTCTCTCTCTCTCTCTCTCTCTCTCTCTCTCTCTCCCTCCCTCTCTTTTTCTCTCTCTTCTTTCCTCCCTCCTCTTTCCCTTTCTCCTCCCCCCCCGTCTGTCTGTCTGTCTGTCTGTCTGTCTGTCTGTCTCTCTTTTTCTCTCTCTCTGGCTTTTTGAAACAAGGTTTCTCTGTGTAGCCCTTGCTATCCTGGAAGTTCCTCTATAGACCAGATTGGTCTCTAACTCATAGAGATCCACCTGCCTCTGCCTCCTGAGTGCTGGGACAAAAGACATGAACCATCACCTCCTGGCTTCCAAATACATCTTATGGGATAAAAGGTTTATTTTAGCTCCCAGTTCCTGGTTATTACAGTCCATAATTCTGGGGAAACCACACAGCAGAGGCTTGAACCAGCTAATAACATAATAGTATTGTGAGAGTTTTTCTTTAATTAAGAAGTTGTAAGAGTTTTACATTGTTTATATTGATTTATATTGAGTTATAAGAGTTGTTTATATTGATTCATTTTTCTGCTACTATAATTAAATGCCCTATACTGGGTAAATTATGAAGAATAGAAATTTATTTGGCCTATATTCCTAGAGGCTGGGCAGTCTACAGCTTAGGCTTAGACTCCAGGAGATAACATGGGCATTTGCTAGGCATCTGGTGAGAAGTTTCCTGTTGCATTATTAAAAAACAGAAGGTATCACATGAGTGGTAGCTTGACTATCTCCTCTTCTTGTAAAGCCACTAATGCCACCATGGGTCCATGATCTCCTATATGACAATCACCTCCCAAATACCATCAACAGAGAGAAGGAAGGTGCCATGTCTCATCACAGTTCAAATATCCAGAGCTCAACCTGGACTATAGGAGGATTTCTGGCCTTTAGATAAAGCCAGCATTCCTCAGTAATTTGTGAAACAGGTTCCCTTCTGCCAAAAGGAGTCATTTCCCTGACCTCTGACAGAAGGGACATATGGCTACCTGGTGCCTATCAGCACATCAAAAGCACATACTGGCCACCAGGCTCCTTCAGCATCACAAGTACCTGTTGCATATCTCAAAGCCCCTATGACAGTTTCCTGGCCCTTCCCTCCCCATAGCTGCTCACCCTCCTTATAACTCACTATTCTTTACTATTCCTGCTTTTAGTCTTACTCTCTCTCTCTCTCTCTCTCTCTCTCTCTCTCTCTCTCTCTCTCTCCTCTTTTGAATAGTGATGATCTCTTGCTATCTCCACTATTCTCTCCTGCTTCCCTAGCCCTGGTCACCTTCAGTCTGCTTCTTTTTCTCTCTTCTTTCCCTCGTATCTACAGTAAAAACCTTAACTACACCATAGAGCAGTCATGACAGTCATTTCTTTACTGCATCCTCTTGCACATAACAAGTTAGTGTGATGGTCAATGTTGTCACCTAGGAGGCAAGCTTCTGGCCACACCAGTGAGAAATTGCCTAGATATTAAGGGTAGCCTCTGTGAGGGTAGGTCGCAGAAC
The DNA here is from genome assembly GCF_037038515.1 of Microtus pennsylvanicus. NCBI lineage: Eukaryota > Metazoa > Chordata > Mammalia > Rodentia > Cricetidae > Microtus > Microtus pennsylvanicus. The sequence continues at coordinate 122,049,319 of NC_134582.1, forward strand.
GTACTGTGAGGGATTGTCTTGATTGCATGAGTTGATGTTAGAAGATCCATCTTAATTGTGGACTGACTGCTTCCTGAGCAGGAGATCTTGGACTGTATAAAATGAGGAGGCAGCTGAACACTGGCATGCATACATTCAAGCACTCTGCTTTCCCATTGTGGTTAGAATGTAACCTTTCTTACTGAGAAATCATAAATTTCTGTGTTCTTCTTTTTAAAATATGGTCCTTTGAATGTTTGATGTGTAGAGTTTTTTTTTTTTGCGGGGTTTGTGTTTTGTTTTGTTTGTTTGAGGGAGAGTCTCCCTATGTAGCTCTGTCTTAGATTAGAACTCACACTGTAGACCAGGTTGGCTTCAAACTCACAGAGATCCACCTGCCTCTGCCTCCCAAGTGCTGAGATTAAAGGCGTGCGCCACTCTACCTGATCATGTGTTCTTTTCTATTTGTTGATTTACTTATTCATTGTGTGTATGTATATGAGCATTCATATGCTACAGTACATGTGTAGAGGTCAGAGGAAAACCTGCAGGACTCAGTTTTCTGTGTCCCAGGGATTGGGTCATCAGGCGTACTGTCAAGTATTTTTACTTGCTGAGCTGTCCTGCCAGCATGAGCTATTGTCCTTTAATATCTCTAAATTCCAGTGGCTTTCCTTCTTGACTGGCTCAGTATGTGGTCACACAAAAATTCCATATAGACCCAGGAAACCAACTGTGACTTGGACACACTTTACAGATCAGGGTCTGTGTGGGAGAAAGCAGGGTCTACATTGCAGAGGGAACTGGAAGGCACTTCCTTTATAAACAGAGACAGGAGAAGAGGATTTGTAGGAGGTGGAGGATAAGTCAGTCACTGTGGCCGATGCCCGCCCTCACTCACCTCAGCACCAATTGCTTTGGTTGATCATGCTCTCCATTCTCAGAGGTTCTGAGACATTTTAGAGCATTAGCCACGACTTAGACATTTTCCACTCCCGCAAGCACATGGACAATTTCAGCCAGTGAGAATAGCAATCTGGGGGTGCCTATAGCCACAGGTGCTGGGGGTGCCTACAGTCACAGGTGCTGGGGTGCCTATAGTCACAGGTGCTGGGGTTTGCAGATGTAGCTCAGTGGGGTGAATACAGCCTTGCAGTGCTCATTGGCAAGGAGGCCAGAGCTAAGTATACCATCTGGTTTGACCTGTTTGACTAGAAGACAAGGTCCGTCCCCAACACCACACACACACACACACAACTCTGGTGATATCTGAAACCAAAAGTTAGGGAAAGAAGCATTTCCATTATCTATGCAAGAAAGAAGCTTCAGCTTGCTTAGTTTTGCTTGCTTTGAGTTTGTCTTTGTTTTCCCTCGATATTTTTCTCACTCCTTTTTCTATTATATTTATCATTTAACTTGGATTTTTCTATTTCTTTTTTATTCCTTTTTTATATAACTCTGCTTTCTTTATTGTATATCTTTTCTAGGTGTTTGATATTAGCTCTTCACTTTCTTATGGCCATTGGTGTTGTAGATGTTATTTTAATAGGTTTTTGTTGTATGTTTAGAACACAATTTGCTTCTGAGCCAATGATATTACTATTGGTGCTGGAGATCAAGCCCAACATTAGGACACATAGGGTAGGAGACGAGATATACTCCTATCTCAGATGAGAGAATTTACAACCTATTCCCTTCATTACTTAGTCCTGCTCAAAGGTAGGTGATATCTGACCATGAATAATGGAGACAAAAGTCCCAAGATGCAGAGGTGTGGGGTTGGGATCAGGGCTGAAGACTCAAGACTGTATGTTACAAGGGAGAAGTAGCACATCTCACTCACTCCACACAGGAGAAGCACTGCTACACAAATCACTTTTATATTCCTCCAAGAGGCACAGTGCTGACTCTACAGCACTGACTGGAGATAATGCATTTCGTATACTGCACTGCCTATTACACAGCTCTTGAACCACCAGAGCGACCCCACTTGTGGGGATACCACAGTAAAGGCAGGCCCTTCAGTACTCAGCCAATCAGAAGCTACCAAATGCAGCCCAGAAAATCACAAGAGTAACCTCAATTACTAGAATTAAACTCAACACTCACTACACAATAAACGGATATATCAAGGACCACTGTCAAGAGAAGGCTCTAAGAAGGTCCTGCTAATTATCAGTAAGCTTGACTTGTGTAGCTGTGTACCCAATGCATAGGAAATGTGCATTCTCTTTACCACACCTGGGACCTTCACAAAAACTGAACTCTTACTAGGCATCAGAGGTGGTTTCTACAAGTATCAAAGAGTAAGTATCACACAGATTCATTTTCTAACCACGGTGTAATGAAAGTAGAAGTTAAGAACAGAAAGCAAAACCACAAACAACAATACAACTTAACACATTTTGAAAAGGAAGCTTAAAGTTCCAAATAAATTTGTGGATCAAAAGCAAACTCACAACTCACTCTGTAAAACACTCTGCACAGAATGGCAAGGAACACGAAAAGCATAAAATCCTGCAGAACTCAGCCAGCACCGAACCTACAGGGAGGCTTACAACCCCAAAGGAAAATACATGCTTAATTAAAGAGCAAGCCTTGTCCAATTAAATATTTATTTGAAGGAAGTTAAAAACACTAGAGTTTAATAGAGTTAAAGAAAGGAGATAAAAGATACAAAGACTACAAGAAGAATTGATCAAAGAGAAAAAAACAATAAAGAATGTCAGGCAAATTAAAAGCTGTTCATTTAAATAGATTCTGAAAATAGCCAGAACTAGAAGGAGCAAGCACAACAGAACAACAATACGAAGAAAAAGGAGATGTAGCTATTGATCCACCAAAAACTCAAAGGAAAGCAGGATTGTGAGTTCAAGTCCAGCCTGAAGTACATGGCAAGCCCTTGTCTTAGAAAGAGAGAAAGAAATTGAAGAAAGAGTAGAAGTATAATTAATAAAGATATCAATCAGTTAAAAAAGTCAACTCAGGAACAAGTAAGTACCAGATGTTTAGTGTAAACTGTTTCAGAGGGTATCTTAGTTACTTTTCTATTACTGTGATATGACATCAGGACCACCAAGGCAGCTTACAAAAAAAACTTTTGATTTGGCTTATGGTTTGGAGAGTTAGAATTCATGATAGCAGAACAATAGAACAGCTAAGAGCTCATATCTTGGTCCATAGCCATGGGGGAGAGAGAGACAGAGAGAGAGACACAGAGAGAGAGAGACACAGAGAGAGACAGAGAGAAAGACAGAGACACAGAGACACAGAGAGAGGGGGGAAGCAGGGAAGAGAGAGAGAGAGAGAGAGAGAGAGAGAGAGAGAGAGAGAGAGAGAGAGAGAGAACACGGGTTATTACTGGAGTCTTTTGAAACCTCAAAGCACACCCCCTGCCCCTGTTGTATATCTCCTCCAACAAGGACATCCCTCCTAATCCTGCCCCAAACAATTCCATCAACTGAGGACCAACTATTCAAATATTTAAGCCTATGGGGGCCATTCTCATTCGGATCACCACGGATGGTAATGATTCTTTCCAATGCCTTTTACATGGTTATTGTAGTCTTTCTATTAAACCTGGAACACGCTGCAGAGAAAATGATCATAGGAAATTCTCACTTATATAAACAGATGTCAGAATATTATGATATTCTTACTCAGCTTTAGCCTGTGAGTTCGAGACCAGCCTGGTCTACAAGAGCTAGTTCCAGGACAGGCTCCAAAACCACAGAGAAACCCTGTCTCAAAAAACCAAAAAAAAAAAAACCCAAAAAACTAATATTCTGATTGATTAGAATTTATCTCTGTAATGATGGATGGTAGTGGAAAAACTCTTGATTAATTCATAACTTTGAAGGTGGAAATCTATATGGTCTTGTCAATAGTACAGAAAGAATCTAAAAATGATTAAAGGAATATTCATGAAAGCCAGTTATGGTGGCATATTCCTTCAATCCCAGTACTTGGAAGGCAGAGGCAAGTAGGTCTCTGTGAGTTCTAGACAACCCTGGTCTCCATATTGAGTTCCAGGACAGCTAGGTACTGCATAGTGAGACCCTGTATACACACACACACACACACACACACACACACACACACACACACACACATGGTTAGAAGAAAAATCTCTTAAGGTAGTCATTACTAAAAAGAAGTTTTGTCTGTTTTTTGTCTGTTTGGTTGGTTTTTCGAGACAGGGTTTCATTGTATAGCTTTGGAGCTTGTCCTGGAACTTGCTCTGTAAACCAGGTTGGCTTCAAACTAACAGAGATTTGTCTGCCTCTGCCTCTGCCTCCCAAGTGCTGCTGGGATTAAAGGCCTGTGCCACCACCACCTGGCTTGTTTTTCTGTTTTTAGAGACAAAGTTGTTGTTGTTTTTTTTCTGTGTAGCCCTAGCTGTCCTGGAACTCCTTTTGTAGACCAGGCTGGCCTTGAACTCACAGAGATCCACCTGCCTCTGCCTCCTGAGTGCTGGGCTTAAAGGCGTGTGCCACCATGCTAGGCTCAAGAAGTTTCTAAAAACTCAAGTGAAGACCCTGAAAATAAACAATAAGCAATGTTTGTATGGTGGCGTCTCCCTGGAAATTAGTCTGGCTTTTCTGTGAGTGCTGTGTTATTTGACCCAGTTTTTGAGGTCAGCTCTCTCAGGTTGCATCAAAGAGGCAGTTTCCACAAGGTAGGAATGAGCAACTCACCAGTAAGACCCCTTTGGAGAAATCCTTGTGCCTTCATTGGACACAAGGTAATTACACAAACAGCAAACAGTAGACCTAGAAGAACTAAGAATTTGCTCTTAGAAAGAAACAGAAGCAAGCCGTTGAAAGTATCCCCTGTCGCACATCGCTATCTCTAATTTGTCAGGTCTGAGGATCTATAACGCTTCAGCCTTAGAGTGGTTGGGCCTGGATTGTTCTCACTCGTCAGTCTCCTCACTGAAAACAAGCTTCAGTACTTGAAAGAGTTAACCACAAATTTACCACAGAATGTCAACTTGATTTAAATTAACGTGTTATCAGATTTAAAGAAGAGGAGGAGGAGGAGAAGAAGAAAACAGGTGGGGAAGAAACATCCCTGCTCTTTCTCTGAAAACTAAAGAGTTTTCCCCTCAAATCTTGGAAACTGCTTTCTTGGGAAAGAGGCATATTTTTAGCAGAGATGTGCTAAACTGGTAAATCTCACCCACAGCCTTCTGGAAAAAGACAGAACCTTCCGAGAAGTTAAATTGTGTTGATGAGGAGATTTTTCAAATGGATATCTGTGGGATTTCCCCTGATTTGTAGGCCCAGTGCTTGTGAGGTCATGTGACCACCATGTGTCCACGGCCAGCCTATCTCTGCGGTGAGTTCTAGGTCAGTCAGGAATACATAGCAAGACCCTGTCTCAAATAAATAATAAATAAATAAAAATAGAGAGATAAACAATAAAATAAATAAATAAATAAATAACCAGAAAGGAGGAAAGGGAAGGTAAATATGGTATAGGATAGTAATTTAGGATTAGAAGAGAAACAGAAAACAAAACAAAAAGCCATGGAAAATAAGAGGCACCAGGAGTAACTATGCTAAGCATTGCCAATGCAATAGTATAAGAACATATATTATGCTGTATATTATAATATGAATCTGTGTTGAAACATGAAACCAAGGCTGGGAGATGGTTCTGTGGATTTGCTGCACAAGCGTGAGGGCCTGGGGGCATTTCCCCAGCATCCCATAGACTCTGGTATGGCTGTGCACTTTCAAATCCCCATACTAGAGAACCGACAAGGTGGAGACAGGCACACCCCCTGAGCTCAGTGGCTAGACAGCCTACCTAGCTACCTACGGCTGCAATTGTATCCTCTAAGGAGGAGGACGGCAGTCAGATGCCTCTGGATCCGGGACAACAGTTCCTCAGCATTAAGAGCTAAAAATTGCCTCCGAGAAGCAGAACCTGAGGAAGCAGTGAGAAAGGGGACGTAATGGATTGGCTGGTCCCAGACAGGGAAGCCTAAGTGAAAAACTGAACATCAAGAGCCCTCAGGGTGTACCTTCCGTCAGGGGTACTAGTGGGATCTCTGAGGACATTGCCCTTTTATTCTAAAAAGACTCTTAAGAATCTTGTTTTCCTTTTCTTTAAATGAGGAGTTTTCTCTTCACAAAGGTTCTTTTTGCTCTAAATTAGGCTCTGAACAGACGTGTCACTACCACAAGGGCAGGAAGCAGATGCTCAGCTGAGTGACAAGCTTGGCGGGGAAAGCCACCACAGCCTGCCCACTGTCAGCAAGTGTCAAGCATGCAACCCGGTGTCAAGCCACTGGCCCCAAAACTCCCTGGAAACTCTCAAGGTGCTGGGCAGGAAGAGGTTGACGTCACCATAGATGTTGGGGGACTTTAAACAAAACTTTTAGAAATGTTTCTCTTGCCATTACCCAGTAGCATGATAAACTGACCTTTCCCTGGGTACATGAGCCAGTTTGGGGGGCTAATTTCATTTACATGTATGTATCATATGTTTGTATGTATTCATTTATTATTGTTATAGTTTAAAAATACATCTTAAAAGAAGCACTGCTTCTCTGCTTTATGAAGTAGTGTTAGCACAGCTCAGTGGTAAAGTGTTTGTTTAGCATGGATAAAGGCCTGGGTTTAATTCTCAGCATCACACAAAATAATAAAAACAAATACCTAAACTGATGATAAACTTTGCCATCCCAGAGCTCGGGAGATACTGAGAAAGGAAGGGAATGAGTTTAAGGTCAGCTTAGACTGTGTAGAAAGTTCGAGATCAGTCTGAGTTAGAATCCCTGTCTCTAAAAACAAAAGCTAAAGATATGCTCAGAAGTAGAGTGTTTAAGCCATAGTTTAGCCTGTTTAAGGTCCTGGGATAGATCCTTAGCACAACAAAAGGGGAAAGAGAAGGGAAGGGGAAGGAAGAGAGGAGAAGACAGAGAAGGGAAGGAGGAAAGGGAAGGGAAACTCACTAACAGTAAGAACTGGGTTAATGAGGTTCCTTCCCTCCCTCCCTCTCTCCTTCCCTTTTCTCATTCCTTCCTGGAAAATGCCATAGATGTTGAGGACTGGAGGAAACTCCATACGTACTCAGACGTGTGGCAGTTGACCTGTAGATGGTGCTTGGAAGATCTATGAGGCGATGGAAATACTCTTGTTCCTACAGGATTAGGACTCCACATATATCCTACCTGAGATGTTCCTGCAAGGAATCTCTTGAGCCAGACAAACTGCACAACCTCTGTCCACACTGTTTTAAGTTCCAAATGCAAAGTATCGGATCCTAATAATTCCAGCCATCTATGCTGACAAAACCTTGCTCTGGGCCCTTCTTTCTGCTCTAAATGTTAGTGTAATGGGGAAGAGTTACTGGCTTCTGGTGTGCTGGTCTCACGGGAGTAATGGACAATGGCCTATGTGTACATCATCTCTGTGTTTGTACTTGCATCTCAGCCCTTGGCTTGGATGCCAGGAGTCCAGGCAGTATTTCTCTCCTGATAAGCTCCTAGAGGCCGAGAGGTGGGTTTTACTCACCTCTGACTTTGTGACTCACACACAGTAGGTGCTCAATACATGGGGAATGAATTAGTGAGTAAATGACTGGACCAAGAGATAGACACAGAAATAATCAGAAGCCCAGCCCCACACATAGGGCTTGTCACTGTTTCTTTCTCCTGTCACATCTACCTGTACAGCAGCTTCTCCGTCAGCCCTGAGAGGCACGTACCCATCTTTGTCTTTTGTTTTTTATTACTGGGAGCACAAAAGAAAGCCAGTTTCTGAAGGAGGTATCTATTTTGGTCCCAAACAGAAAACAGTGGGTGACTTTGTGGGCAGAGATGGCAATTCCTGAACAAGGTGTGGTGACTCATGACCAGAGGTGCTCAGAATTTCCTCTGTTCTGTGAGCTTCCGAGGCAGACGCGGCTACAGCGCTTTCTGTGAAGCTCAGTCAGATGCAAGGAAAGCACCCCAGGCTGCTCTGTTAAGGCAGCAAAAGGAAAACAGGTAGAAAAAGCTGCAAAGGAAACAGCAGGATCCAGAGAGCATGGGTTCTAAGGACAAGGTGGGTTCTGAAGAGCTTCTACCAGACTGAGATGTAGTGGTATGTGGTTGTGATCCAAGCACCTGGAAGTTGAGGAGAGGGATCAAGATTTTGATGTCATGAATTACTAAGCCAGCCTGGGCCACATAAGACTGCATTTCAGAAAGAAAAAAAAAGAGGCTGAGGCTGTGCTGGGCAGTAAAGGGCTGTGAAAACATGAGGAGTCTGGTTGGGAGCCCTACGCCCCACGGGAAAATCTGAGTGTGGTAATGGTGATGTCGGCCTGTAGCCCCAGCAGCAGCAGCGGGGCTGTGGGAGACAGGAGGATCCCCCGGGGCTTTCTCACCAGATGGTCTAGCTGAGCAGGTCAGGCTCAGTGAGAGACCCTGTCTCAAAAATAAATAAAATAAAAATGAAAAGAAGTAAGATAAAAGAAGATAGAATGTTACCTCTAATCTCTACACACGTGTATATACATACATGTGTATACATACACACACTCATGCACACAACGAAATGCAAGAGATCCAACAGGTAGGCCATTCTGCTAGACCCTGGAGCTGCTCTGTAAGGCAGGTGGTAGGCAGAGGTGCTACAAACTCAAATTCTAGAACCGTTCTAGTTGTGTTACATCAGCTGCTGGTTTCACTGATCAAAGACAAAGTTTGTCAGGTATAAAGTGGAGATAGTAAGAACTACTTAGTTGTTGGTTTTTGTTTTTTTTTTTTGAGAGCCAGAGGCTCACTATATAGCCCTGACTGGCTTGGAACTCTCTATGATAGCGGTTCTCAGCCTGTGATTGTGGGTTAACTAATACATTACAATACATGACAGGAACAAAATTACCATTATGAAGTAGCAACGAAAATAATTTTATGGTTGGGTCACCACACCATGAGGAACTGTATTAAAAGGTCCCAGCATTAGGAAGGTTGAGAACCATTGCTCTATGTAGAAGAGATCCATGGAAATCTGCTGCCTTGGTTTCCCAAGTGCTGGACTTAAAGGCATAAACCACAATGCCTGTCAGAACTATCTTATTTTGAAAATTGACCCAAGAGATATTGACTTAACACAATAATTGAAAAACTACACATAGACAGTGAACATAAGCTTTCGTTGTTATCATCACTGTTTAAAATGCTTCTGGAGCTGGAGAGATGGTTCAGTAGTCAAGAGCACTTGTTTCTCTTGCAGAGGACCCGGGTTCAATTCCCAGCACCCACATCATGGCACACAACATTTCATAATTCCAGTTTCAGGGGATCCAATCAATGCCTTATTCTGCCTTCTTGGGCACCAAGAATATCCATGGAGCACACACACACACACACACACACACACACACACACACACACACAGAGAGAGAGAGAGAGAGAGAGAGAGAGAGAGAGAGAGAGAGAGAGAGAGAGAGAGAAAATATACTAAAATCTTTAAAAATTTTAAAGAAAAAATAAAACGCTGCTTCTTCGGTGAAATCACTTACTGTCCAGGCATGTGAACCTAAGCCTCCTGCCTGCTACTGCCTTGAGAGTGACTGACTGAAGCCTAGATGAAGTAGGGTATCAGGTTAGAAGCCCTGGCGTTGACCATAGCCAGGGATGTCATGTGATACTGGCAAAGCTAGTCAGTAATCCATCATGTAGAAGAAATCTACTAGAGACAAGTAACACCTGTAGGTGCGGAAGGACTAGAGTAGGCTGAGGGACACGCACAGTCTTGTCTGAGCAGAAGCATTATTAATATTATTATTAGTATTACTATTATTATTACTACACACACCCATGAGGGCATATCTGTCATGTGTGTGCATGTGGAAGCCTGAGATCAACCTCAGTGCTATTCCTCAGAAGTGATCCACCTTTCCCTTTGAGATATCGTTTTTCCACCAGCCTGCCGATTTGGCCAGTAGACCAGCGAGCCCCAGGGATTTGCTTTGCTTTCTCAGCACTGGATTGCAAACATACATCACCATGTTCTTCTTTCTCATGTGGGGAAATTATTAAATTTTATCAGAGAACCACTATGCACCTGGACCTCATTTTCTTCAGACACACATTTGTAAGCATGTATATGTAGTATATATGACAGATAAAGTTTATCGGCTTGGTTGTTCTGTTCAGTTCCTCAGTCTTTACTTTGCCATGCATGGATAGCGGTCCATGTATACAGGAAGACAGTATCAATACTGTCTTCTAACATCTGTTATTCTTAAGCACCCTTCTGAGCTAGGTTCTCCAAAAGCCCTTCTCAGAGGTCTTCCTTAGTTAACCAGGCAGCACTCTGCTCTCTATATTCTGACCACGCACAACATTCATAGGCTGTGTTATACAGATCTTGCAACCTTTGATTAACATTTGATCTTTTTTGGAGTTGCTTCCCATTTCAGTCTCGAGTTCTGTGTGGGTAGGCAGTGTGCATGCCTCCTGTTACCTGAGAGCCTGCTGCTCACAACAGGGCCCAGGCACTGACAACACAGGCCTCATGTTGGAGCCTGTTTGAGCTAGAATTTCAAGCAACCAAATCCCTATCCAAAAAGAGTGCTTTAGGACAATATCTCCAGGAGTCCTGTAAAGTGTGGGAAGTTCTTCTCTAGTCTCAGTGAACAAAAGTGAAATCACGAAATCAGACCAACGTGGGAATCATTTATGTTTCCCCTTCTCCTTCTCCCACTTCCCCCTTCCTTCTCTTCTTGTGGTTTGTTCTTTTTAAAACAGTCTCACTGTGGAGCTTTGGTCTCACACTCACAATCCTCCTGCACCAGTCTCCAAGTGCAGGATTATAGGTGTACACACCAAGCCTGGCTGGGCCATTATTCTCCTTCTCTAAAGTGATAGTTGGGTATCAATCCTCACTGCGTCTTCATTGTCTGAAGACATAACAAACAATGTCATCAGCATGTCTGGTTTTTCTCCCTAGAGAGTCTGGCTTCACTGGTCTTAAGAAGTCTCAGTCATCACTTTCACAAGCATCCCAGATGCACACTCTAGTGTGCAGCTGGTATTGGGCAACACTGTTCCTCAGACAGTCCCCAGTGAGACCTGTGTTCTCTTATTGATGAAGGCAAATCCCAAGATGACCATAAAATCAAATAGCCAAAAACTATCTGAACAACTGTTGGTGGAGGTTGCTTGCTCGTTCCTGGATGTCCAGGGCCAAAATAATCACACAGAAATCTGTATTAATTGCAATACTGTTTGGCCAATAGCTTAAGCATATATCTGGCTAACTCTTATATCTTAAATTGACCCATTTCTATTAATGTATCACCATGAGGCTGTGGCTTACCAGCAAGGTTCCGGTGGGCGCCAGTAGAGGTGTCTGTCTCCTGTGGGCGGCTACATGGTTCTCACTGACTCTGCCTACTCTCTCTATATATATTTCTTTCAGTCTGGCTATATTCTGTTAAGCCATTGGCCAAAAGCAGCTTCTTTATTAACCAGTGGTAATAAACCATATTCACAGCATACATTACCTCCCCCTTTCTGTCTAAATAAAAAGGAACACTTTAACTTTAGCATAGTAAAATTACATATAACAGAACAGGTATCAAGCAAGAATTACAGTTACAATATTTATATCTACTTTGGCCTCCCCCAAAAAACAACATTAGAGTAGAAATTATCTAAAATTCCAGGGATGACTTAACTATTGCTTTCCCTGCAGATGGGTGCCTTCCTTGAAAACATGGTGGGGAATTGGTATGGAATGGAATGTTGACTCACTGCTGATGTTGACTCTCCCTTGGCAGTCTTCAAAATAGGAGCCACTCAGCAGACATTTAATCTTCCCTGTGGAAGAACAAAGGCTGTACCTTTTCTTATCCCTATAATCCTAATACATGAGTGATGGCTGGATGAAGGAAGGGATATCACTTCTGAGAATCAGGATAAAGATGTACAGGAAATATTGGGCCAATATTCAAGAGACCTGGGTTCTAGTCCAGCCTTTATTTAAAACCCATTTAGAGATGAAGGGTTTATAACATTTTTAAAGAATTATTTTTTATTTATGTGTGTGTGTCTATAAATACACACAGGTCAGAAGAGGTCACTAGATCCAAACAGGCAGTTGTGAGCCTCCCAGCATGGGCATTAGGAACCTAACTCATCAAAAGTAGCATGTGCTCCTAACTCCCAAGGCATCTCAGCCTTGGGGCCTATAACTTTTTTGAAGTGATGTACTGAATGAAGGTGTTCTTTTTTCTCACAGGGGATGGCTCAGAAAGAGAAGATAGCTCCACAGTCCTTTTGAGAAACAAGGGCATCACTGGAGGGAAGAAATTCCCTTGGAAAGCAAATAAGCCTAAGAAGACTTCATCAAAACACAGTGATGTTTTTACCCTCCACCCACAGCTTGAGCAATGCGGAAATTGTAATCATGCTACAATGAGAGTGGGAAATAACCTGCAACGGAGCTATCAGACTCTGGTCTGTTGATGCTGGGTGACCTTTCAATCCATACCCTACTGGGCTTGTCTTTGGTTGGGAACTTCTCTGATTTCCAACAGTACCCTAGAATAAAATGTTTTCTGTGGAGAATGTTTTTATTTCCAGAATTCTGGACATAGAATGTTGGAGCTGGAAGGGGATTTCAAGAGGTCTCTATCAACCTTCTCCTGCAGCGAGAATTTTCCTGTAAGCTGTGGCTTCCTAGATCTTGCTTTTGGTTCTTCTAACATCATTAGGTGTTTGCTCCAAACTCCACTTCTTTACAAGTTCACTTGTCTCCTAATTCTCTTCCTCACTAACCACTGCTGGTATGCTCTTCCTTCCTTCCTTTCTTTTCTTCCTTCCTTTCTTCCTTTTGTTCTTTCTTTCTTTTTTTGGGGGGGAGGCAGGTTTCAATACAGGGTTTCTCTGTAGCTTTGGAGCCTGTCCTGGAACTAATTCTGTAGACCAGGCTGACCGCATACTCACAGAGACCCGCCTGCCTCTGCCTCCTGAGTGCTGTGATTAAAGGTGTGCACCACCACCGCCTGACTGGTATGCTCTATTTCTTAAGGAAATTCATACTTTATTTGTGAGATTTATGTACATTACCAGACATTATGGAAAATGGGGTGTTAACCTAGTGTGTGGAGGTACAATCTACCTTCATGGCATTCATTGCTAGCACAGGAATGATTTCCACAAGAAATCACACAAAAGTATTTAGAACTTTCAAAGTTTTTGAGTGTGTGTGCTTGTGTGTATGTGTGCACACGTCTCTGGGGATGGGGAGATGGCTCAGTTTGTAAAGTGCTTGCTGCATAGGTATGATCCCTAGTGCCCAGAGAAAAGCCGAGTATGGGGAATGGAAAGATGGCTCAGCACTTAAGGACACTTATTGATCCTGCAGAGGATCCAGGTTCGCTTCCCAGGACTACCTGGGAACTTATAACCATCTGTAATTCCAGTCTCAGAGAATCCAATGCCCTCTTCTGACCTCTGAGGGTACTAGGTAGTTGTGTGGTGCACATATAAACATGCAGGCAAAGCACTCATGGACCTAAAATAAAATATTATAAAAAATGAAGAAAAGAAAAGCAGGATGTGGCAGTCATACCTTTAATGCCAGTCCTGGGAAAGAAGAAATGGGTAGATTCCTGAAACTCTGCCCAGACATCCTCGCCCAACCATGCAGCCCCGGCAAGCAAAAGACAAACAAACAAAAACCCATCTCCAGACAACAGCAATAAAAACTCCCAAACGATAACAAAGCAAATTCATGTGAATGGCGCATGCAGATTAATAACAAAGCTGACCCCCGCCGCCATTCATATGCCCACATTTCCACGTGAACACAAAAATCCCAAGAGTCCTTGTCTTTGGGGGGAATGGAGTGGTGGAGCTGTAGAACACGCAAGCTGTCCTCTCACAGCCGTAAGTGGATGGAATCAATTACGGTTTTTTTCAGTCAGTTCTCAAAGCTAAATGGAGCATAAGTGTGGGTTATATACCTATCTGTCTATTTAAGACACTTAAAAACAAAGTCATGATGCTTTCATTAAGCATTGCCAATGCTTGGCAAAGGCCCATCTCTCCAGGGTCTGTTCTGAAGAGGAACAGCAACGGTGGCTCTAAAGTGTGGAGACACTGAACGATCACGTGCGAAGCATGGGTCAGAATAGCAAGAGTAAAGATGAGCAAAGATGGGAACTTCTGGGGTGGGCAGCAGCCTTTACCAGAAGGGATAATTAGACAAGTGTGTCACCTTACTGGGTTTCCATACCTTTTGTCTTTTGACTCTACAGGGATAAAGATTTGGTTACAGAATTCCTAGAATGAAAGATGATCAGAGGGTATCTCAGAATTTCCACAATTCTGAGAAAGGCGCCTGTAGTAACCCGCTGTGTTGGCAATATCAGGGAGAATTCTCTTTTTAACCACATCCCAACGCCCAGTGATATAGAGACTAAGAACACCCAGGTTGACTAATACATCCCTTGTGCCGCATCACACTTTTAAATGGTGGCTTTGGAAATTTTCAGAATGAAAATCTGCTTTATCAATCAGCTAGAAATTGCATATCTGTTGGCAGTCTATTTTATTTCATTAAAGACCTCTCTCTCACCCCCGAAGAATAGAAGGACTTGTTTATTTTTCTAATTGTTTTCAACTTAAGATTTATTTATTTTATATCTTTAGGTGTTCGGCCTGTGCATGTGTCTGTGCACAAGTGCATGCAGTGCCTATGGAGTCCAGAAGAAGCTGTCAGATCCCCTGGAACTGGGAGTGAGTTACAGATGGCTGTGAGCCACCATGTTGGGTCCTGGGTCCTCCGTAAGAGCAACTAGCGCTCTAAACCAGGGAGTCGTCTCTCCAGCCCCATGAACTGTTTAAACTGGAGGCTTCCTGGGGGAAAAAGAAATCTGAAATGACGTTACCTCTTGCCCTGGGGTAGTGTCTGAGACACTTCGACCTCAGTACCCCAGTCCATTTCATCATCTTTCCCACCGGGAACCAATTTTTCTCTCGACGTAGCTCCTTGCCCCTGTTCTCCCCCTACTCTCAGCCAGGGTCGCCACTGGTCCTGTTTTCAACAGGACGGACAAACTGAGTTCGAGCCTTGCAACCATGATGATCTGAGTTTGGGATTATTCTACAGATTCATGCCATCCATACTGCCAAGTGGTTATAAGTTGCAATAAAATGTATATATCTGGTTAGTCAAAGGGGCTCTATGGGTGGTATTCCCTAACATTTTCAAGTAGTTTTTCATTGCCTACCAAATACAGCTACGACATTTTGAGCTGTGGGCTCAAAATGCAGCTCAGTGGTAGAGAACTTGTCTAGAACATTCAAAGCCTTTCTTTTCAACCCAACAATACCGGAAAAGAAAAGAACTTCCTGACCAGGGATTTAATTCCTTTGGCCTAGTTTTTATCTTTCCGTACTTTCCCCCATATCCCCATATTACTGCCCAGGATAGAGACTACATGGGACTGCTTATTAATTCCGTGTGCACCTCTGTGTCTTGTGTCCCACGTGTCTTCTCATCCTAAATCTTCCCTTACAGAAATTTACCAGTCTCCAGGGCTCAGCTGACACGCTACCTTCATGAAGGCTTCTCTGGCAGCTCCACACTCCACAGCTCTAAACACACTTCAAGCTATATTACTGCCATTTCTCCATACATGTGTGCATAAGAAGTGTATGGGCAGGAATTTTGCAAAACCAAGCAAATGAAGGCCTCGGAATGATAACCCACAAAGACCATTCCGAGCCCTTTATAAGTCAAGCGTGGCTCATAATAACACAAGTTTACTTGAAATGCTTTCCTCAGAGACAGAACATACTTGATTGTGAAGACTTGATTGTTTTGACTTGGACTGACCTGGCAAAGACTGTGTTGAGGGAAAGATGCTGTTGAGCGAGAAATCACATTAAAAGCTTCCTAAAATCATGGGAACCTTAACTCCAAAGTCACAATGCTCCTACTCCAGGTCACTGTGTGGTCCAACATAATGTAATCACCAGCCCCCAAATCAGCGACCAGATTCCATGTAAATGTCTTAAGCTTTCCAGTCTCAACACATGTTATGCATTATTAGAGAATAAATTTCTAGAAATTAAGAATATGAAATCATAGGCTCTCAAAATTACATATTTTCATCCTGGTATGGTGGTATGTACAGAAGCAGGTAGATCTTTATGAGTTTGAGCCAATCTAGTCTATATGGCAAGTTCCAAACAATACAAGACTACATAGTGAGACACTCCCATTTCTCTCTATATATATTTCCCCCAAACCTTACTTCTCTTTCTGGGTTAACAAGAAAAAAGCAGCATTAGAAAATCCACCCTCAATTAAGAGGAGTTATTTGATTCCCAAGTTGGTGATTTTTATTTCTGAAAATAATATCTGAGAAAATCCATGATGATGGAATTCACTATTAACATACATGTCCATGTGTACTTATAGAGAAGCTACACACACAGAAGGAGAGAAGAGCTGTGTTCTGAAAATGAGTAAATTTATGTTTTCTGAATTTGCTACAAAATCACACTCACAAAGATCTCCCCAAGACAGCAAAACCAAAGCATCCCTGGGAATGAAACGTTTCTGAAGTCCTAAATGGTCTGCTTCATAGAGTTACTCATACTTTAGGCATGTTAAATATGACTTTGAGAGGTCTCTAGTACTTTTTAGAATTACCATACAGTTGTGTTTAGGGGTGTAGAGAAAGAATAATAGAAAATGTATTAGGTGGGCATGGTGTCCCAGGCCTATAATCCAAGCATGTGGGAGAATGAGGAAGGGGATCTCCAGTCTAAAACCAGTCTAGGCTTTATAGTGAGTCCTAATCTAACCTGGGCTACATGACTACCTGAAGGCAAGCAAATACCAGATAGGTGGAGCACATTTATCAAGAGTTCAATGTCATACTTGTTTCTATATAGTGAAGTTTGAGGCCAGCCTGGGCTACACGAGAATTTGTTTCAAAACAAACAAACAAACAAAACCTATAAAGGACTAAGAGTGATGAAATCCTTCATGCCATTCTGAGCAAAGTTTATAGACCAGGGGCCACTGAGGCACAAAGTGAGGTTCTGGTGGGCCACATTCAACAGGTAGAAACCCCTTCTCACCGTTTCCTACCTTAGTGCTCCCTCTGGTTCTGCAGCTGAGGAGTGTTAGCCTTCCCAAGAGTCCATTAGCCTTCCCAAGATTCCCAGGGCAGCTTCTGGCCTCTTACCTGTAAGACAACTGGGAACTGTGATGAATGAGAGTAATCCTAGCATCAGCAAACGTGATTCCATCATCCTGGCTCGTGGAATCAGGATGGAGCAGGGAACTTGATGAAGTGCTCTTCAGTATGTTGGGTCAGCCTCCTTCCTGAATCCTACTGGGAGGATGCCAGGATAAGGGCTGTATCCTCTTGGGCTGTCATCGTGGCTTCTTATAAAATGTCAATGACAGTCAGGAGTTGTTCTATTTAAGCATTAGCTGATCGTCTCAGCAGGAAGTTGTGCCTACTCTCTTCTGTGATCTCATATAGGAAGTGTTTTTTTGATGACAATATAGTTTGCGGTAATCTCTAACCAGTTTTTTTTTTTATCAAGCTCAATTACTGGGAGGTGTGGGCTGTGTTTGGTGAGAAGGATCAGGCTCCACTTATGAATCCTTTCTTGTGCTTCACCCATAAAAGGAAAAGGGAGATTCCCCTGCCGTTGCAGAGGGGTGAGCAAGCACTTCTTGGCAGTGGTCTCAGTTGAGGTTTTGTAAACTGAGTCCCCTGGCCAGGGGGAGTCCCAGAGGACTCAACAGAGGCTGTGGAGAGAGGATAAGCAAGGTCATGCAAGGGCATGGATGGGCAGCTTTGATCAAGGATAGACGTTTTATCTAAACTGGCCTGACTCTGGAGCTCTCTTAAAAGTCTAACTGGGTTCCAGGCTGTGCCATGTGCTTAGAGGATGATGACAAACAAACCTGTTCAGTTCATGCATAAGATTTTTGAATAATTTGGATGCATGGCTCATTGCACCATGGGTGTAGGATACACAAATCCAGAAAACGGTCTGGTGCCCAGATGAATTTGCACTCTTTTTTTAAAAATTTTTATTATATATATTTTTTATTAAAAATTTCCACCTCCTCCCCTCCTCCCACTTCCCTCCCCTCCCTCCTCCCCCTCCCTCTCCAGGTCAAAGAGCAGTCAGGGTTCCCTACCCTATGGGAAGTCCCAATCATACTACAAAAGCATTTATTAAACTATGTTCATAGCAGCACTATTTGTAATAGCCAGAACCTGGAAACAACCTAGGTGACCCTCAATAGAAGAATGGATAAAGAAGGTGTGGCACATACACACTTTAGAGTTCTACTCAGCGGTAAAAAACAATGACATCTTGAATTTTGCATGCAAATGGATGGAAATAGAAAACACTTTATTGAGTGAGGTAACCCAGACGAATATGGTATGTACTCACTCATAAGAGGATTCTAGCCATAAATAAAGGACACTGAGCCTATAATTCGTGATCCTACAGAAGCTAAATAAAAAGTGAACCCAAAGAATTTGCACTCTTGAGTATGACTTCTCCCAGGAGACCTTTCAAAACCCTTTGTATTCTCTCACAGTGTCAACATGCTGTCTCAGCCACCATTTATATGCCTTTTAACTTCTAGTTTATCGTGTTTTATGAATAAGATCTAATGAAATCTTGATCTTCTCCCTTGAGAGAAACACACACCAGCATATAAGCAGGAAATCTATAGACATTTCCAGGAGCGTCACAGGCACTTTGAACTCTAAGAGTCTGGGGATCTTGGGTTAAAGGTACCACGCTGTGGGCTTCTGGAGACAGACTATATCCAACGTATTTTTGACATCACCACTGGAACAGTACATTACACATATGGGTGGGTGTTCAACCGTGATGCATGAGGACACATGTGAACATGAATATATAACACGCATACATCTTAAGTCATTTCAGACAAGTTCTTGTAAGCACTTACCAAAGGTTTGTTTCAAACCTGCTGGAAATAGGTAGTTTCCACTAAGTCCATTTCAAATATTTCTTCCCTGGCAAAGAACTGTAAGGAAGAAAAGGTAGTCTAGATGACCCCAATAGATTAGCTTAAACACTTGATTAAAGGTCACTCTGTTCCTTCAGGACAGGTGATTGGTCAACTGTATAAAGATGAGTCTCGGCATATCAGGAAGTTGTTCGACTCTATTATCAGAAGTGTTTGGTATTTCTCAGAAGAAACTGCTCATCATATCAGGCACCAAACATCTGACCCAGATTGTGTCAGCTTAGGAGGCGAGGCTTTGCTCTTTCTAACAGCACAAGGTGGCAGTTGGCTAGTGATCAGGGCACAGAAGAGCAGGGCAAACTCAGCAAGGGAAAAGTAATAGGTGGATATGTTCAGGAAAGACCCAAGGCTTGTCCTTGAACGGTGAAGGTAATCTTCGTGTATGGATCCTGTGGGCACATGTCGTGGTCAGTTGTTAACCAGAAGCACAGTTGAGATGGTGGCTAGAAGAAGGTGAGGGTAGAAACGTCAGTTAAATTAATGGTGAAGAGAATTTTGAAGAATAGAATAAGATGGTTGGTTCTGAGCCACTGGACATGTCCAAGCAGGGTGGAGCATGAGTTCACCACCCTGGCTAATTTTAGGTCAATTTCACACCAGCTAGAGTTATCTGAAAGGAAGGAATCTCAACTTGGACAATGCCTCCATGAGATGTGGCTGTGGGGCATTTTCTTCATTAGTGATTGATGGGAAAGGGCCCAGCCTATTGTGGGTAGAGCCTTCTTTAGGTTTGGTGGTCCAGAGTGCTAACAACAAAGCATACCAAGATGGCCACGATGAACAAGCCAGGAAGCATCCGCCTATGGCCTCCGCAACAACTCCTGTCTCCAGGTTCCTACCCTGCTTGAGTTTCTGCCCTCATTGCTTTTGATGATGAACTGTTATATGGTATGCAGGGAAGAGTTCAATTTTAAAGGAAATGGAGGCTGAGAGATGTTAAAATACTCTGTAGGCATGGAATAATGGAGGCCTAAATTTGTTTATTATAAATCCGAATAGCATGGAAGCTTGCTGGGAGAGTTTTTGTGTAGGGGAACACGCAGTTTTTAATATCTGAATATGGGAGGTAGAAAGCAGAAATTGTGGGCTTTTGGGGAGGAAAATTTCACTGGCTTGAGTTAACCGCATGAATGGGTTGAGTCCAGGTGCTTGAGGCTAGCATTACGCACGCAGTAGAAAGATGGTTTCACCCACAGAGAGGAGCTAATGCTCTGCTTGGGCAGGTCTCTTGTTCACACCATATGGGACAGTCTTTGAAGGTGCTCTGTTCACCGTCTTCACTAACACATGATTCCCAGTCTCCCCTACCCTCACCTCACTAACTTTTACCATAGAGTTTTTGCTGATCAGAGTCAAGGCTGGAGAGGAAGAAGGGAGGAACTGGGGGAGAAAGGTGAAGAGAAGTATAGTCCCCTCTCACTTCCCCTCCCTGGCCCTCCTGCTTTGTCACCGTAATTTCAGAAAAGCCACCAGCCCCAGAGGGCCTGTGCTTGGTCATTCTTTTTCTATTGAGCTGGTTTTATCCTGCACACGAAAGGTTACTAAGATGAGAACTGCATTGCATTTTTTTTCTTTACATATGAAGCATTTTTTTAATACTTCCACTAATACTTTTTGAGTCAGGGTCTCTGTATGAAGTCCTGGTTGTCCTGGAACTTCTTATGCAGATCAGCCTGGCCTTGAATGCACAGAAACCCACTGTCTGCTCCTGAGTGCTGGGACTAAAGGCGTGCACCACCATGCCCGGCTTCCACTTCCATTCATTTTCTGTAGGTCAGTGTGTAAAACAGTCACAAGAATGGTTTGGACACAAGTATTTTTATAAGTAGCCATCTTTGCTTTCTGGTTTGCTTTTTCTTAATCCTATTGCCAGGTTTTATCTGTTATTCTCTAGGTTAACTTTGTCCTTATTTTCTCTGGTTCTGGAAAGTCTAATACCCTACTTTTAAAAATTACTCTAATGTTTTTCTTTACCATTTTCAAAAAGTTAGGATTTTTGTTTTCTGCTTTGTGGCTGGGGATGGAACCAAGGGTCTCACATGTGTTAAGTACATGTCCCATCGGTGTTAGGCATATGTTTCATACTGAGCTGTGCACTTCCAGATTCAAAGCCGTCTTGGTCTAAAAACTGAAAGACATGCAATGTGCAGTATTATACTTCAGTACATACATGCAGTGCGTAATAATGTAGTCTGGTGACGGTATTTCCATCTCCTTGGATTCTTCATTCCTATGTGTTGGAAACATTCAGGTTCTGCTCTCATAAACTGTTGTAGATTACAGTTACCCTACCAGGCTACAGAACATTAGGATTTCTTCCTTCCCCCTAACTGCACGTTAGTACCCATTATCTACTAAATACATATGGTGCATTTATAAATTATAAAAGTGAATAATTTTTTTAAAAAGACGTCAGTTGAATTATTTTATCATTGTTTTCAGTTGTTAAGACATGGTTAAGGATGGGGCGTAGTTTAGTGACAGAGTACTTGCTTAGCACATTTGAAGCTGTGATCCCCACCATCATCCTGTTTCTGTCTCTCTGACATGTTTAACATGGTAGGCAAGACTTCACAAAATAGGGACCCAAAGAACAAGAAGATTTACAATATAGAAAAGGTGATGAAGGGCTGGGAGATGGCTCAATGGATAAAATACCTACCACACAGGAGCGAGGACTGGAGTTCAGATCTCTAAAACCCAGGCAAAAGCCAGGAAGGCATGATGGCTGCTTCTAACTCCAACACTCGGGGGGTGGTAGTGGGATCCCCAGAACAAGCTGGTGAGATAGACTCTCTGAATCAGGGGAGCACTGGGTTCAGCAAAAGACTTTTCTCAGAGAATGAAGTAGAAAGTGACCAAGGAAGACACCTGATGTCAAACATGCCATGTGCCCAGGGACACATATACCCACATGTGTGCAATATGCACACATTCTACAGCCACATATATGTACAAGATGATAATTAATAAAAAGAAATGAGATAGATAGTAGAAGAGATTTTAAGAAAGAGTGCTGGACAGGGATCCAGATAGAGTAGAAAGACCAGAGCAACTTCAGGGGCACAATAAAGAGAGTAAAAGAAATCCTAAAAATCATTTGATGGTGATAGTTTATGGTCCCTTTTGTGACATTAACCTCTTCCCTCAACACTACAAAATTTTTTTGGATTGAATTCCTTTTTATTATTCATACATTCTGGAGTTGAGCTGGCTTTGACATGTTAACATTCTGTCACTGGGCTCTGAAGTCAAGAAGTTAAGATGTCATCGCTGCCCAGAATCTACTCGAGGAGAAAAAGAAACCAGTCTATGAAAAGGGAAGCAATTGCTCACCGATCCTTGACGCTATCAGACTTGCCAGTTCTACCTGAGTGGCACCACATGAAAGCACCCTCACTCTGTCATCTCTCTCCTCTCCCCTCTCTGAAGAGCCAGGTGCTCCTTTGTGGTCTCAGAATGAGAAGAGGAGAGGGGAGAAGAGGGAAGGGAGGAGGCATGGAGGGGGAGAAGGAAAAGAGAAGAGGGAAAAGGAAAGGAGAAAAGGGAAGGGGGGAGTAGGAGAGGAAGGGAGAAAAAAGGAGAGGAGAGAGAAGGGAGAGGAAGAAGGAAGAAAGAAAGAGAAGAGGGGGTAGGAGAGAGGATGAGAAAGGGAGTACAAAGAGGAGAAGAAAATGGAGAAGAGGAGGGGAAAGTTGAGGAGAAGGGAAAGGGGGAGATGTGAGGAGAAAAGGAGCCTTCATTCTTTTGGAGGACGGCTAGGAGTAGCTCAGGGCACCCATCATTTATACATCTGTTGCATTTTTGGGTGGTTTTCCGCCTATGGGGCATCAAGTCTTTATTTCTTAGACATAGGTGTGGATGTCCACCTACAGAAAAGGTTTCCCCTTTACACAGTTCATGTGCTTGTAAATGCATCGTTTTGTAGAATTCAATTCAATAAATACTAGTTAAGAATCTAGGAAGTGGGTTCTGTGCCAGTGCGTGGAATCAAAAAAGAGTTGAAAGAAATTCCTGCCCTCAAAGAACTGACAATATAACCATGGAGATGGGACAGCAGGGCCAGACAAGCCCCTATTAACTGTGAAGCATTCCAGATGGATAGCTCCCACAGAAGCCAAAAGGAGGGAGCGTGGTGGGGAAGGGAGGCAAGCAGGCCTCAGTCCCTGTCAGGTGGCTGGTGGAAAGACAGCTTCACTGTGGTTGATAACTTCCATCGTTGGCAGATATGTGGGAACACTTCAGATTCTGCCCTATTTGGCAGCAGACAAACAGGCGTCTTTCTCTCAAACCGGTGTTAAGAGAAGACGGCGACCAATTCTGTGAAATCTACAGGTGCATCCTGTTATTGTGGCACTGGGCTGAATTTCTCAGCTTGTAATTTCCACTAGGGTTTACCAGACAGGGTCCTGTGGAAAACCAGAATCCACTATGCACCAAGGAACCATCCTCTGTACAAATGCTGAGCTCCCTGGGAGTGCCCTGCCTTGTGAATTACTCCTCTAATAAGTACTGGGAGACCATTGGCTTGTCAGACTCACAAGTTCAGTCCCTATGCATAAAATCTAGCATCAACTTGGCTATGATCTCCATCTTATGATTCCCATTCCCCACAACCCCGTTTTGTGTGTGTGTGTGTGTGTGTGTGTGTGTGTGTGTGTGTGTGTGTGTGTGTGTGTATGCAGGGGTGCAGGGTTGCAAGCAAGGGTTTGCCTGTGTAAGACCAGAGGAGGTTGATGTTGAGTGTCTTCACCTTACTCCAAAACCTTACCAGACATCAAACCTAGGTGTTCATGTTTGTGTGACAAGTGGTTTATCAGCCAACCCACCTTCCCAGTCCATGGTCCCCATTTCTATTGAGTGTTTGCAATGTGGATATCAGGAAAGGTGCCCTTAGCCCATCTGCCCTTGTTCTAGCTCAAAGGTGAACAATAGAGTAGCTTAGTCTCTCAAGCCAGCAGTGATGAACCCCGGTGGCATCTGGAGGCAAAGATTGAGGTTTTGGATCCCTGGGCTGTGGGTGTTTGGAGGAAGGTGAAGTCATGTCTGTGTCACTTTTTGTCTAGACATCGTAACCTAGAGTTTTCCAATTGACTTCATTGACTCAAACATTCTGCCCTCTCTAGTGCTTTTCCTTCCAGTGCTGGTGACCGAAAGCAGGGCCTGGCACACACTAAGCAAGAGCCTCACCACTAAGCTACAGCCCTGGGTCCTCCTTGAGTCTCACCTTCCTGAAGAATACATTTCTCCCTCCTTTCTCCAAACTAATCTTAAGAAATGGCCAAAATACCATTGAAATTAATCCCAACTTCTTTAGCCTGATATTTACCAGTTTTCATGTTCGGCCTCAGCCTACCTCTGCAGTAGAAATTCCCCACTTTTCCTTCACACTTTCTGTCCAACCACTAAGCCTCCAAATGGCCTCCTCTGTTCTTAGTGGTCTTTGAAAAATCTGTAACATTAAATCCAGCTCATTCTTTTTTAAAAAGTTAGAATATAGTAATTATACAAAGCGATGTATTTCATTAAGACATTTTCAGACACACACACACACACACACACACACACACACACACACACACACACATATATATATATTATATCCTTGACCATATTTACTTCTCAATTACTTTTTAAACTTTTTTCCTTTTTTTTTGAAAATAGATTTTTTTTTCCTCAGGTAATATATACTGATTACAGTTTTTCCTCCTTCTACTCATTCTAGTCCCTCCCCCCATTCCCATCCAGATCCACTCCTTTTCTGTCTCTCATTAGAAAAAAATAGGCTTCTAAGGGATAATAATAAAATATAATATACAATAAAACAAAAACTAGCACACTGGATTTGAACAGAACAAACAGAAAGAAAAGAGCCCAAGAGAAGGCACAAGAATCAGAGATCCACTCATTCATACACTTGGGAAGCCCAGAGAAACACTAAACTGGAAGGCATACTATGTAATCAAAGGACCTGGTACAGACTCATGCAGACCCTTTGCGTGCTGCTCCGGTCTCTGTGACTTCATATGTGATTTGATCATGTTGATTTAGAGGGCTTTGTTTTCTTGGTGTCCTCCATTCCCTCTGGCTCATTTGCTCTTTCCATCTCCTCTTCCACAGGGTTCCCTGAGCCCTGAGGGAAAGGACTTGATGGAGATATCCCATTTAGGGTTAGTGTTACAAGGTCTCTCATTCTCTGCATGTCTAGCTGTGCGTTTGTTCCCATTTGCTGCAGGAAGAAGCTTCTTTGAGGATGGCTGAGCAAGGTACAGATCTATGACTGTAGCATAATGTCATCAGGAGTCATTTTATTGCTACATTTTTATTGTTGTTTTGTTTTGTTTTAGAATATAAGTATTTGGTTTCACCCTGGATCCCTGGACTATCTAGTTTTAGATTCTTAGTCACCCAAGTAGTGTGGGATATGGGTTCCATCTTGTGGAGTGGACCTCAAGTCGCATCAGACATTGGTTGGTTACTCCCACAAGTTTGTACCACTATTGTTGCCGTAGCATATCTTAAAGGTAGGACAGCATTGTCTATCCAAGGGTTTGTGGTTGAGTTGGTGTTTACTTTTGGTGTGTGCAGAATACCTTCCTGTACCAAAGATGACAGAACATAGAGGTAAGGTCTCTATGCAGGCATCAGCTCAACATCCCCAGTGCAGTGAGTTGTGTAGGTGTTGTCTGTAGAAATGGGGCCTTGCTGTCAGTTCATTGAGAGCAACCTATTGTCTTGGCAACAGCCTAGGTTGTTTGGGGATTCCCATGGGACCCCTTTAGCCAAAAACTCAATTAAATGTAACCCAATCCTGGTAATAGAAGCTTCATGTGGTGACAAGAAGTAGCTATTTGGGACAGAATTCCCCCCCACACACACCATTATTTGGTGAGCTCCAGTAGATTGCCTTCACATATGTATATATTAAGTTTCTAAATTTCACATCAAATGGCCCTTAATTTTAACTGTCTCTCCCCATATTTTCTCCCTTATCTTCCTCTTCTTCCCCATTCTCCACTTGATTCTCCTGTTCCAGCCCCTCATCCATTCCTAACTACCCATTCTATTTCCCTTTCCCAATGAGCTCTATTTGTCCCCCCAGTCCCTTACTCTATTCTTAACTTCTGTGGTTCTGTGGATTGTAGCTTGGTTATTAGTGAATAAACAGCTAATATTCACAGATAAGCAAATACATATCATATTTGGCTTTCTGGGTCTGGGATATCTCAAGATGATTTTTTTTTCTAGTTCCATCCATTTATCTTTGAATTTCACAATCTATTTTTCTCCTTTTCCTCCTCCTTCTTCTTCATGGCTGAAAGGAACTCCATTGTGTAAATGCACCACATTTTCTTTATCTATTCTTCTTCTGTGGGACATGTAGGTTGTTTTCAATTTCTGGCTATTCTGAATAGAGCAGCAATGAACCTGGTTGAGCAAGTGTCCCTGTAGTAGGATGAAACAAAGTTTGGATATATGCCCATCTTCCTGAGAAACCACCACCCTGATTTCCATAGTGGCTGTACAAGTTTTCACTTGCACACCAGCAGTGGAAGTGTGGTCCCCTTGGTCCACATCCTTGACAGCATGAGATATCACTTGTGTTATTGATCTCAGGCATTATGAAAGGTGTAAGATGGAATCTCAAAGTAGTTTTGATTTGCATTTTTCTGATGGTTAAGGATGTTGAACATTTCTTTAAGTGTTTTTCAGTCTTTTGTGTTTCCCCTTTTGAGAATTCTCTGTTTAGATCTGTACCCCATTTTAAAATTGGATTATTTGGGTTTTTTAAATATCTAACTTATTGAGTTCTTTATATATTTTTGATATCAGCCCTCTATCAAATGCACAGTTGGTAAAAAAAAAAAAACCTCTTCCCATTCTGTAGGCTGATATTTTGTCCAAATGATAGTATCCTTTGCATGCAGATGTTTCTGAATTTCATGAGGTCCAGTTTATTAATTGTCAGGCTTAGTCCCCGCACTATTGATATTCTGTTCAGAAAGTTGTTTCCTGTGCCAGTTAACTCACGGCTATTCCCCACTTTCTCTTCTATTTTTTTTTTTGCTTCAAAAACTTCTATTGTATATTATTTATTTTGTGTACATTTGTGTGTACTTATGTATATGTGTGTGCATGTGTGAGTGTGTGCACGCATGTGTGCAAATGTGTCACTGTGGTATGTGGAGGTCAGAGGACAGCTTGAAAGAGTCCTTTCTCTCTTTTCATCATCTGGGCCCAGGGAATTGAACTTGGGTCAGCAGTTTTGGCGGCAGGTGCCTGGCACTGAGCTGTCACCAGCCTCACATTTGCTTTTCTGATGAAGGGAGCTGAATGACAAGATCAGGTTGAAGTTTCCTCTGTCCCTATCCTTCAGCTCCTTTTCCATTGTTCCACATGCTATTGTTGCTATGGCTTCCTCGCATCCTCCAGCCATTTCAAAGCTCAGGGCCATGTGGGTGTACCAAAGAGGATACACAGCCTTGTTTCACATCTTACACACATGTGTTATTATATTCACATCATACATATGTGTTATTATACATATTCTGTAACTATCATTCCCTCTGTAGAGTTTTATAATTATATATGTTCATATATTCTCTTCAAGGTTTAACTTCACTATGCAAAACACTACCTTTTGTCAATCGATTTCTCTATCAATGTTTGATTTAGTGTCTGTTATTGGTTATTCCACAGCGAGTACTGCTGTCTGCTTCTTTTTTTATTAAAGGTCTTTAAAAATTGTTTTTATTGAGCTATGTGCTTTTCTCCCCTCCCCTCCCTTCATCTCCTCTCCCCTTCTACCCTCTCCCATGATCCCCATGCTTCCAATTTACTCAGGAGATCTTGTCTTTTTCTACTTCCCACGTAATTAGATCCATATATGTCTGTCTTAGGGTCCTCTTTGTTGTCTAGATTCTCTAGTATTGTGAATTTATAGGTTGTTTTTTCTTTGCTTTATGTCTAAAAACCACTTATGATTGAGGACATATTATATTTGTCTTTCTGGGTCTGGATTACCTCATTCAATATGATGATTTCTAGATCCATCCATTTGCCCACAAATTTCAAGATGTCATTATTTTTTTACACTGTGTAGTACTCCATTGTGTAAATGTAACCACATCTTCTTTATCCATTCTTCAGTCGAGGGGCATTTAGGTTGTTTCCAGGTTCTGGCTATGACAAACAATGCTGCTATGAACATAGTTGAGCACATGTCCTTGTGGTATGATTGGACATTTTTTAGGTATATGCCCAAAGCCCACTTTCTCTTCTATCAGGTTTAGTGTATCTGGTTTTATGTTGAGATCTTTGATGCATTTGGTCTTGAGTTTTGAGCAATCATACAATTTGACAAGCACCATTTGTTGAAGATGGTGTCTTTTTTCCAGGTATTTCTGGCTTCTTTATAAAAAAATCAAGTGTCCATAGGTGTGTGAATTTATTCCCAGGTCTTCAGTTCCATTCAATTGATCAATGTGTCTGTTTTTGTGCCAATGCCATGTTGGTGCCTTTTTTTTCTTTTATTCCCTTCTTCTCTTCCTCTCTCCCTCCCTCCCTTCTTCCTTCCTTCCTTCCTTCCTTTCTTTCTTTCTTTCTTTCTTTCTTTCTTTCTTTCTCTTTCTTTCTTCCTATCTTTCTGAAGCCCTGTCATAGTACACCTTAAAATTGGGCATGGTGATAAATACCTCCAGTATTTGTTTTATTATTCAGGATAGTTTTTGCTACCACATTTTTTTGTTTGTTTTTGTGTATGTGTGTGTGTATTATGTGTGTGTGTTTCCATATGAAGTTGAAAATTGTCCTTTCAAGTTCCATAAAGAATTGTGTTGGAATTTTGATGGGATGTGCATTGAATCCTTAGATTACTTTTGGTATAGTGCCATTTTTACTATATCAATTCTACCAATCCATGACCTTGGGAGATCTTTCCATCTTCTGATATCATCTTCAGTTTCTTTCTTTGAGGTCTTAAAGTTTTTATTATACATGCTTCTCACTTGCTTGGTTAGAGTTACCTTAAGATATTTTAATATTATTTGAAGCTATTGCAAAAGATGCTGTTTCCCTGATTTCTTTCTTAGTCTGTTTGTCATTTGTGAATAGGAGGACTACTAATTTTTGTGAGTCAGTTTGGTATCCAGCTACTTTGCTAAAAATGTTCACACCCAGAGGAACTTCCCAAGAAATTTTTGGGGTCACTTATGTAACTATTATGCCATCTGCAAATAAAGATACCCTGACTTCTTCCCTTCCAATTTGTATCCCCTTGATCTCCTTTAGTTGTCTTGCTGCTCTAGCTAAGCTTTCAAGTACTATATTGAATATTAAAAGAGAGAACATTGATTTGTTCAGGATTTTAACAGAATTGCTTTGAGTTTTTTCTCCATTGAAGTTAATATTGGCAATGGACTTGCTATAAGCTGCCTTTGTGATATTGAGGTATGTCCCTTGTAACCCTAATCTCTTCAGTACTTTTATCATAAAGGGGTGTTGGATTTTGTCAAAAGCTTTTTCTGTGTCTAATGAGATGATCATATATGTGTGTTTATCTTTCAGTTTGTTTATATGATGGATTACACTTGTCAATTTATATATACTGAAACATATCTGCATCTCTGAGATGAAGCCTACTTGATCATGGTGGATGATATTTTTTAATGTGTATTTGGATTTGGTTTGCAAGTATCTTACTGAGAATTTTTGCATTTATGTTCATGGGGGAATTGAACTGTAATTCTTTTTGTTTGTTGGGTCTTTGTGGTTTGAGTACCAACTTCCCTATTTCTCTCTAAGGTCTAATCTATACA
The DNA here is from genome assembly GCF_037038515.1 of Microtus pennsylvanicus. NCBI lineage: Eukaryota > Metazoa > Chordata > Mammalia > Rodentia > Cricetidae > Microtus > Microtus pennsylvanicus. The sequence goes on from NC_134582.1 coordinate 122,079,179, forward strand.
CTGCTTTATAAAAAAATGTCTTATCAGATCCCCACATCTGGAGGTGTTCTGTTCTCTGAGCTGTTACCTCTCCAGTGCTGAAATAATCACTAGCACTGACTAGCTGGTTACTACATGGCAGGCTCTGGGCCTAGCATTTGGAATGTTCTAGCATACTGACTTTTGTGTATGACTGGTGAATTATCACAATTTCCATCTGCTGATGAAGACATTGCATTTTACTGTAATTATGAAACGTCCACTCTTGTGAGGAGTGGTGTCTACAAACTTAACCCTCAAACAGGCCACCTTCCCATCACTGTCGAGATATTCACCAACTTAAAACTGTGTTCTCATCCCTGGAATCACACCCAAGAGCTCTAACTGTGCCCTGTGTGTCTTTAGAAAAAGGACCTGTCTTCTGACATCACCTTTTTAGACTCAGTTCTGAGTGCAGGACATGCTTGCTATCTGTTGAGTGAGTGGCAAACCATTTAAAAAGGCTTCCACAGAAATGTTTATTTTGCTTTCTTTTCTCCACCAGATGTGTTAAACAGTTGTGTTTCTGTTATTGTAAAAAAAAATCCCTGATAAAATCAACTTAAAATAAGAAAAAATTATTTGGCGTACAATCATCTGTAACTCTATTCACAGAGCACCCCTCTTCTGGCTACCATAGGCACCAGGCATGCATGTTGTGTACAGATACACATGCAAACAAAACACACAAATACATAAAATAAAAAATTAACTCACTTGGTCTTTTAAAATTAAAAAGCAAAACAATGGTTTGGTAGAAAGCTTCAGTGAAGTTGGATCATAGGCTCGACCATAAATCCAAAAAGGTGGGCCTGCTGAGGCGAATGTTGTTTTCTTACTTGTAAAACCCTCCTTTTGACTCCAGATCTACTTCTCCTTCAGAGCAGGTGGGTCTGCAGGAGGGGAGCACACCAGCCTCGCCTTCTGAGCACAGGAGGTGACTTCCTGAAGAGAGAGAGACGAGGAAGGAGAGCGGCATGATGCCGTGTCCATTCTAGGCTCTAAGCAACTTCGTTCTTCTCCACTGGGCCTCAGTTTCCCCACACTTCTCCTACTTCTAGTCTCAAATCTTGAGGAAACAAAGACAAAACCAAAACCAAAACATGGGCTTTTTCTCAGTAATAATACCAGAGACTGAGCTCCTAAGAAGCCAATGCTTTTCGTACAACACCTAGAAGACTGGAAGGACAAGAGGCGCCGTCTCTCAGAAACTCTGCTGAACCAGAAGCAGCGCAGCAAGTGGCTCAGTTCCCAGAAGCAAATCTGTTTCATCGCTTATGGCAGAATGGCGTATTAAGAATACTTTGAATTAATGATACTCATTTTTTTCTGAGAAACTAGAATGTTTCTGTTTGGATAACCTCATTTTCCCTGCCCAACTCATTGTGAGATTCTTTTTTTTTAATCTGATGCAGGAAAAGACTGAGCCTGGGTGAATTCATCCATGGCAGAGATGAATTCCTTCCTTTCTTCTTATTTCCTTCCTTTCTTCCTTTCTTTCTTCCTCTCTTCTTTCCTTCCTTCTTTCCTTCCTTTCTTCTTCCTTCCTTCCATCCTTCCTTCTTCCCTTTCTTCCTCTCCTTCCTTTCTTCCTTCCATCCTTCCTCTCTTTCTCTCTCTCTTTCTTCTTTGCTTTTTTATAATAGATTCTCATGTAGATAGGCTAGCCTTGTATTCCTATGTAGGTGCAGATAACCTTGAATTCTTGATCCTCTTGCCTCTACCTTCTGAGAGCAGGGATTACAGGTGTGCACCATCACATCCAGCCCAGAAAGGACACGTTTCTAATTGTCACCTGCCTGTCATTTGCTGAAGACAGTCTCTGTTTTCATGATCTCCTTTTCCCCATGTTGTTGACAGGTCTACCTATTTTATATGAAACATTTTATGCTCAGTTTTGAACTCTTGCAACCCCCTACAGTTTATGAAGTAGCTACTATGTGCCAGGTGCGTGCTATGCACTGGGAAAACAAATACACATAAAATCCTTCATTGTCACTGTGGCCCTTCAGTTGGGGTGAGGCTGACAGATAAGAAGCGATGAAACGAATGTGTAGCATAATGTTACATGGTGATGTGTATTATAAAGAAAAGTATGACAGTAAGCAAGCCATGCCAGAGCTAGTGTGTAAAGGATGCCCTTGTAGGTGGAAGAGTTATTCAGAGAAGATGCCATTTGTACTGAAATAAATGATGTCACCACTTGCTAAGCTGGAGTGGAGTAGAAGCCAGGTTTATACAAAAGACAGACAACCAAGAGTTCTGTTTTTGATAACGACACTTGGCAATTCTGGGCTGGGGTGTGCCTCATAGGACAGAGTGCTCCCTTCATATGTAGAAAGCCCTGGATTCCACCCCTCGTGCTTCCTAAAACCAGACATGGTAGCACAGTCCTGTAACTCCAGCATTCGGAAGGGAGAAGCAGGAGGGTCAGAAACCCCTTCTGGGAAAGGGCTGTGTAAGGACTGACCTAGGTCTAGGGCTATGAAGGCAATGTACAGTCAGGCACCCTCAGTTGTATAATGAGTTCAAGGCCAGCCTGGGATACACAAGACACCACTTCAAAACAAAATGGGGATACCATACGCATGCGGGATAAACACCTCATTGGAGAACTTGTACTCTGACACTGAACAGAATACCCTTCTCTGGGAGAAAGCACCTTTGAGTCGAGGAGTTCAGGGTAACAAAGTTGCAAGACAGAAACTGGGTATTGGGAGAAGAGAAGCCAGCTATGCATGTGATCAATTCAGGTTGGGAATTTTTGCAGGACTGGATTGTTTAAAGGCTTGCATACAGGTCAAGAGTCTGGTATTTTATTCTATGTTGGGGAGCTACATGGTGTAGGAGTCCTTCTTTTGCTGTGATTACCATTAACGAATAAAATGAAACTGCTTTGGACCTATAGCAAGACAGAACTTAGGTAGGCAGGGAAAGCTAGGCTGAATGCTGGGAAAAAGAAGGGCAGAGTCAGAGAAACGCCATGGAGCCGCCGCCAGAGTCAGACATGCCGAAACGTTGCCAGTAAGCACTGTCATGTGATGATACACAGATTAATGGAGATGGGTTAAATTAATATGTGAGAGTTAGTCAATAAGAAGCTAGAGCTAATGGGGCAAGCAGTGATTTAAATGATACAGTTTCTGTGTGATAACTTCGGGTCTAAGCTAGCCTGGCGGCAGTGAACCAACAAGCGGCCTCGCATCCCCAACAGCTACAGATAGATGAAACCTGGGTAAATAGTCACTTGGGCTACCACAGTTGCTCAACTCAGGGGTCAGGTACAGTCTGTCACTGCTGGGAGATGGTTACTGGGAGCCACTTGGGGCTCTGTTTTAACAGAATAACTGGCAAGGTCCGGAGGTATAGCTCAGTGATAGAGTGATTGCCTAATATCTATAAGGTCCAGTTTCTAAACCCAGCAAAACACACACACACACACACACACACACTCACACACACAGTCACACTCGCACACACACTCACACACTCACAAACTCACACACACACTCACACATACACACACTCACAATCCTACAGTATTTGCCTCGTTGATCAAATGTGTAAGGAAAATACAAAAAAATCAATTCGGACTCAAATGTTTGGCCTGATTCCCCAATGAAATATGTTGCTGCTGGGCCTGAAGAGATGGCTCAAGTGGTTAAGAGAGCTTCCTGTTTTTTCCAGAGAACCCAAGTTCAGTTCCTAGCACTCATGTAGGGCAACTCACAGCTGCTTGTAACTCCAGCTCTCTGGAGATCTGACACCCCTGGTCTCAATGGGCACCGACATTCAGGTGCACATTGCACATGTATACACAGTCATGTATGTGTTCTTCATGTGTATGGGTGTTCTTCCTGCGTGTATGTCTATGTACCACATGCCTTCAGAGGCCAGAAGAGGGTGTTGGATCCCCTGGAACTAGAGTTACAGGTTGTTGGGAGCTGCCAAGTGGGTGCTGGGAATGGCAGCCATGTTCCCTGGAAGGGCAGCCTGTGCTCTTAATGTCTGAGCCGTCTCCCCGCTTATGAGGAGCATTTTGAAGAGGCTGCTGCTTCCTGGCAGAGCTGAGTGGAAGCTGGTGTGTGGTTACGAAGGAGATGTCAGACTGAGAGTTCCAGGGGGGCCACAGCAACTGGCATCTAGGTGGAGACGCTGTGTGCACCGAATAACCACCTCAGTGGAGACATTATGCTCTAAAGTAGAGCACAACATGCATGAACAGGAAGTGGAAGGAGTTGCGGGACTAACCATGTTTGAGAACCAGAGTCTACCGCTGTCCGGGGCTGGTGCGCACCCTTTATCTCAGCACTTGGAAGGCAGAGGCGGGCAGATCTCTGAGTCTGAGGCCAGCCTGGTCTACAGGCTGAGTTCCAGGATTCCAGGATATCCAGGGCTAAACTGAGAAACCCTGTCTCAAAAAACCAAACAAACAATTAAAAAAAAAAAAAGATTATATTTTTCAGAGCAGATTTGGGTGAGCAGCAAACTTGAGCAGATGGCACATGTTCCCTGTCTATCTTCTGTGTATATAATCACACATTCACAATCTTCCCCGTCAGAGTGGGACGCCTTCTGCCATGAATGGGCCTACTGCCACATCGTTATGTTTCTGGGTTTGGTTTTCTTAACATGGAAACCATTGGCAGGCAAGGTGGATGGCAAGAATGAACTTTGCTGTGTGTTAAGTTGTTGAGCACACCCAGGGAGTGAGATATGTCACATGCTAATGCTTTTCAATTCTGGGTGTTTCCTAGAATTTTCTGGGTAACGTTAAAGGTTTACACTTGAGTTTCAGATTCAATCTACATAAGTCAGGACTGAAGCATCATCAAGTTCTCAAATAGTCTCAGATAATTTTAAAGCGTAGTCCCCATGGAAAGCATGGCTTAAGTCTTAACTGTCAACTGGTATTTGAGATTAAAGAGTGAGAATATAAAATAAATAAATGTATATAAAAAGAAGTGAGAGTAGAATCAGAGAGATAACTCAGACAATAAGGCACTTGCTGCATATGCATGAGGACTTGAATTGTGTCCCCAGAACCCACATCACCAGCCAAACTGGTCTCCTTGGTGATCTGCAGGTCAGTTAGATCTTACACTAAAAAACAAGGTGAGGGGCTGGAGAGATGGCTCCGCGGTTAAGAGAACTGACTGTTCTTCCCGAGGACCCGGGTTCAATTCCCAGCACCCACATGGCAGCTCACAACTGTCTGAAGATCCAGTTCCAGGGGATCTGACACCTTCACACCAATGCACATAAAATAAAGTTAAATAAACCATAAAAAAATTTAAAAAAAAAAAAAAACAAGGTGAATGACAGACACATCCTGGGGGATGACACATGAAATGGTCTTTTGACCTCCCTAGGCATGTACACACACACACACACACACACACACACATACACACACACACACACATGCATAGACACACACACATGTACACACACACATATACACAAAGAGACACATGCATAGACACACCACACACAGAGACACATGCATACATACTCACACACATACACACAAAAAAAATCCACACACAGAGACACAAGCATACACACACACACACACACACATAAACATCCACATACAGAGACACATGCATTTAGACACGTACACACACACATACACACACCCAGAATGTGATAGCAGGGATATATGGTTTGATTTTTAGAGTAATAAGTTGTAGCTACTAATTAAGTCTTCTCAAAGACAGGGCATTTTAAACTATGTAGTCCTATTTAATGCAAATCCACTTAAATGAGGAAGGAATTTATGGCAGGATATAGGAGTTTTTCACAAAACCCAAGGAACTCTTAAGCTAAGTTAGCTTGGAGGAGTTGAAAGAAAAGAAGTAGAAGCTTTGAATGAATAAACATTCAAAGGCTCTGCCCATAACTCCCACACTTGTTCATTCACATTCTCAATGAGCATGCAATTGGCCACAAACAACCAATGAATCTGAATTTCCCCAAGCCAGGATCCCATTTCTGATGCTTTCTGATGCAATCAAAACTACCAGTATAGATGATATAATAGTTTACATAAGTGAACCCAAAAATTATACTAAGGAACTTCTACAACTCACAAAACTTTAGCAGGATACAAGATTAATTCAAAAAAATCAGTAGCCCTCCTGTACACAGATGATAAATGGGCTGAGAAAGAAATCAGAGAAACATTACCCTTCACAATCGCCACAAATAGCATAAAATATCTTGGAGTAAGTCTAACCAAACAAGTGGAAGACTTGTATGACAAAAACTTTAAATCTTTGAAGAAAAGAATTGAAGAAGACACCAGAAAGTGGAAAGAGCTCCCATGCTCTCTGGTAGGTAGAATTAACATAGTAAAAATGGCAATCTTACCAAAAGCAATCTACAGATTCAATGCAATGCCCATCAAAATTCTTCACATAACTCGAAAGAACGATACTCAATTTCATATGGAAAAGCAAAAAACCCAAGATAGCCAAAACAGTCCTGTACAATAAAAGAATTTCTGGAAGCTTCACAATCCCTGACTTCAAACTCTACTACAGAGCTACAGTACTGAACATAGCCTGGTATTGGCATAAAGACAGACAGGAGCACCAATGGAACCGAATAGAAGACCTGGCTATTAATCCACACACTTTCAATCGCCTGATTTTTGACAAAGAAGCTAACAAGGGCACCTTAGGGAGACTACTTCTCAACCCCTCCCAATATCAAAGAAAAGAAAGAGCAATTAAAATATGTGACTGCCCTACCCCGGCTTTTGTTGGGACAGGGTCACGAAATCCAAGTTGGCCTTTAACTCGAGATCTTCTTGCCTCAGCCTCTCTAATTGTAGAATTACAAGCATTGGCATACTCCCAAGCTGGGTATGGAATATAAGACCTTATAAATGCTTGGCAAGTGTTCTCCTATTGAGTCACATCCATAGCCCTCAACAACTCCTCATCCTGTACATGATAAATTGTAGCAACTTTATAATATCCATGTCTTTAAGCACAGTTTTTTTAAAACCACATCCCTAGAAGTCTATTATTTGGAGCAAGAAATAGAAATCCAGGTGTAGATAGCATCTGCATACTGCCGGAAGTATTGAATAGAAATTTTCATCTTCTTTACCCTCTCCCTAGTCTTCCTCCAAGAAGAAGTTGATAGACTAAGTCTAGTGGGCATTGGTCTGCTTTTCTCTTCTCCGCAGAATGAGTATACAAAGGGTTACCTAGACTCTGTGCTCAGGAAGGGGTGGAGGCAAAGCTCTTCCTCCATAGACCCGGACAAGGTCCCTTCTGTACACCCAACTCCCCCCATATAAGTCACAAGCCTACTGTTTGGCTTAAGCCTCAAATCCACCATGCATTCCAATCTAGATTTACCACTAGTAAGGATGATGCTTTAATTCATATATTCCTTTTATTTCCTAACAGGGTTGCTAGTCAGAAAGGAGGGAGATGAAATTAGCTTCCTGTCTTCTTCCATTTTCTGTTGCTATAACCCCCAAACCTGAAACTAATACAGAGATTAAGCCGGGTATCATAGTGCACGCCTGTCATTCTAGCGCTTAGGAGGCACAGGCAGGAGGCCAGCCTTGCTACATGAGACCCTGTCTCAGACACGCCCTGCTCCACCACCCCAAAATAAAAAAAAAAAAACAATAGAAATTATCTTTAAGACTCATGATTAGGGAGGTTGTAATAATCCAAGACCATGGTATCAGCCTGTTCTGAATGTCACATGAATGCTTCCTGCTGCTTCAACTCATGGAGGAAAATGGAAGGACAAACAGACACATGTGGAGCCCACAAAATGATAAGGTCAGTCTACTTTGACAACCTGCTCCCACGAGAATGGCATTAGTCACAATGAACGGTTTAACCACCTCTCAAAGGTTCCCATCTCCCAGCACCACCACCACCACCACAATGGCAACCAAATTTCAACATGAGTTTGGAGAGGACAAACCACACGAAAGCAGTCTGCAGTGAAGTTCTAGTATCATGGGTATAAGAGAAGCGATCTCGCATCCAATAAAGTGATGGGGTCTGCAGCTGCTTTCCACCTTAGCATGTGAGACTCTGTGGAGGCTGTCCAATTCCAACCCCTTCATTAATTCTCAACAACACAGCGTCAAGCCGCCTCAGGGTGTCTCACAGCCCCCAAGGGAGCGTGAAGAAGACTTTTCAGGTGTGTTTTCTTTTCTGGAACAATGTTCATGTCTAGATAAACAAAAATGTCTTCTTCGGAGCACAGAAAACCAACACCTCCAGAGAGACAAACTTTAAATTGTAATTTTCTACTTTTTTTTTTTTTGTAACAGAAATGACATCTATTTCTGTTCAAGGAAAACATCTAAATAGAAAGGAAATGAAAGATAGGAAGGAAAGAAGGGGAAAGAAAATATCTGTTAAGGGGAAAAGTCAAGAAATTCACCCATGCTCACTGTTTCTCTGAAGGTCACACTGACTGATGTTTTGATAAGGACATCCTCTCTGAGGCATGATGGGTAGAGGGTGCTGTGAGTCACAGATCTACTGTCCCACCTTGAACTTCACTGGCAAGTGGGGGTGAGAGAAACGCCAGCAAAGCCTTTCCCTTTGTCCTGAGGTCATCGCTTTCTAAGTCACCTGTTTAGCTGGACTCCACACTCTTCACCTTGACTTTCAGGCCCCCACTATGGACCTGTGGTTTAATAAAATTTTAAAGTCCATGGCTGGGGAGGACACAAACCCGAGTGCGGAAGCCACTGCTCCACTTCGGCTACCTGGCCATCAAGCTGACTTCTCAATACGATGTTGAGGCCCAGAGACTGGTGCTGCCATCAACGTCCCTTGGGGAAGAGTCTTCGCTCCCCTGCAGTGGGCAGTACTAACTTCAGAGACTCATGGTCTGTCAAGTGCTGAGAGACAGAGTGACTGGTGGACGTCCGTACTCACAGCAGCTCTGCATAGTTGCTGGGGGAATGAGAAGCGTTTTCTTCAGTGGTGTAAGGTGTCCATGCTCCTGTAAGCAACCATAGTGAAGCTCATTGAGTCACACACAATAAGAGATGACAACAGAAATGGGACTTGGTGGGAAGAGGAAGGTGTCAGTCTGAGCGGAACAGGAAATACACGATACATATGTATGAATATACCATAAGGAAGTCTGTTATATATGTAATTAATGTGGTCTAAGGAACTTGAAAAATGGTTTTAAAAATTAAACTCAAACCTTTTTCAAAATAAGGAAGAAAACATGTTTTTAAATATGAAAGTGGCCTTTGGGGAAAGGTTATTTGGGATGCTTAGACTAGACAAAAGAATTAAGATTGCATCTTGCATTCCAACAAGATCATTAGAGCCCTACAAATTTATAATTTATAGTTTCATATATGGCAAATTATCAAAGATCTTTTCAGGAAGTCCATTGTACATAAGACATTTTTGCAAGTGTCTAAATAGTGTGCTTGGTCAAGCACACAAAATTCTACAGCTTTGGCATAAATTACCTTCTAAAATTAAAATTCACAGTGGAAAATGATCTTCCAAAAAGGCAAAATAAGGCATGTTTAATATTGCCATGCATGCTAGGAGAAATCGTGGAACACACACGCATGTCCAATGAAGATGTGTATGGAAGCGAAGGGCAGAGCTTTAATACTGAAGGACCAATCCCATGAGGCATCTTGAGTTTGTGGAAAGAGGGAAAGGCTAACGGGAGGACTGCTGTCTCTGCAGTTTCCGGAAGGCGGCTCAAGACCAAGCCAGCTGTCCAAGGGCAAGGATGATCTACCCATCGAACGCGGGATTGTCACTGTGTTGTTGCTGAATGAGGCTTGATACAAGCAAAGGTCTGTTGGGAGGCCCTGCTGATCAGATGTTGCATAAAAGCTCCAAAAGCTCGACCACATGAGGGACTCCCTCCCCAGGAAGACTTCCTGCTCTCGACCTGCCCTCTCTACCTGCCCTTGTCTGGAGAATGTCTGTGGGCCTGGATCACTGACCTTATCTAAATTCTGTCTCTAAGCCCAGAAGCCTGATTTATCTCTAGGGTGACCCTCGGGGGCTTCCTGCAAGAAGCCTCCCCTGCTGCACACACAGTAACTAAGACTTGTACTAGGAGCTTTGCTCTAGGACCCCTGCCACGTATAAAGCCCTGGGATAGGAGTGTGCCACTTAATTCAAATGAGGGTTTGTCCCCAGGTTTCCCAGTCCTATAGATCCCCTATACTCTGGAATAAAGTTGAACTTATTCACCAAAACGATCTCCCAGGGGGCTATCTCTGTCGTGTTCACGAGCTGTCCAAGGCTCTCTGCCATCCCTTCTGCCCCTTTGTTCTTATGGACTGGGGGGCCACACAGACCACGAAAGTAAAGGGAACTCCATAAAGGTTTAGTGGTCAGTGCAAGATAACTAAAGGATAACTTGCCTTATCCCCCTAAGTGCGAAAGGATCCTCTTCTAACACCCCTCTTTCTTCTTGCTTCCTTGTCAGTCAGGAGCCCAAAGGTGGACAGAATCTTATGGTACTAGCTCTTGATAAGAGGGTCTATCCAGAACAGCTGATGACAAGTTAGTCACAAAGGTCCCAGCATTTCCCAGTTTCATAAATTAAGATGAAGTTGTGTTCAATCTATGTTCATATGTTCATTCTAAATTATCTTCAAATAGTGATTCTTTTGAGAAAAATAAAAGAAAGTACAATTGCAGCTGGTGACCGTCCCTGAAGATCTATGTGATGTAAGCTTTGGTGTCTCAGTGTGCTATACATAGCCACTTCAATCACCCATTTGACCTCTTTGGGGTTCCTGCAGCCCACAGAGCCCTTTGTGTGCCCTCGTGCCCATTTGCATAGGCCATTTTCATAGTAGAAAGGGCAATTTAAAGACCCGTACCTGACTACCAGGACAGCGCAAAGAAAAAAATCCTCACCTCTCCTCTACTCAGTTCTAAATGTTTTGAACACCTCTACATCTGGCATTTAAAAAGTCTTAGTTAATGGCGTTAGGGTTTCGGCTCAGTTGGTAGTGTTTGCACAAGCATGGAGACCTGAGTTTGGAACCCCAGAGTTCACGGAAAAAGCTGGGAGCAGTTGTGTGTCTCAGTAATCCCAGTGTTGAAAAAGCTGAGAGAGGAGGAGGATCCCTAGTGGTCATTGGATAGCCAGGCTACCTAACTCAGAGAGCTTCAGATTCAGTGAGAGACTCTGTGTCAATGAAAAGATAAAAAGTAATTGAGGAAGATATCTGATTCTGATCTCTGGCCTATGCACGTGTGTGCACGTGCACACACACAGTCACACATATAACACATGATAACTACATCAATAAATGTAATATTTTAAAGTGTCATGCTTCTAATACGCAAAGACACAGGAAAATAAAACCATTTTCTTTTAAAAGGGAGAAGTGAGGTAGAGCAAGAAATAGCTGGCTAAAGCAAGACTGAAACCCACAGGCAGACCCCAAAGCTCTCTGTCTAGAACACATCAGGTTACGGCGGCCATGCCCCTGTGACCCTGCCACCGCAGCGCACAGAAGACAATACTACAGAGCATCACTTCTGAGTTGGAATTTTAAAGACACACTTTGGCAAACTACTCTAGTTTCCTTTAGCCAGGAACTGCTAAGCGGTGCAGGATGAGATATGACCAGCTTAGGTATGAGGGAGTTTGTGTCCCTGGGCTCCTGGAGAGCCTCCATGTCTGCTATGTTGGTCCTTTCACGCAGTGACTGCATGCCAGCACTTTGGTGATCCACGAGCATGGCTGACTAATGTCATCTCATCATGGCAACTTCTGCTGAATCATTTAGTTCTGCTTTTGTGGTGGAAGCTTTCTGGAATCAAAGACACAAGTCACAACAGAGCTCATGCTTCATGTCCACGAGATCTCTTCATCCCCAGCCTTTCAATACCTTCTCTTTCATATCCCCAACCATGAGTCAAATCACCTACACTGATGAACAGGAGTCTATTGTATCCTCAGGCCATGTCTTCTCTCCACACAAAGTACCGCTTCCATCAATCGGCCCGTGAGAAGGACTTTCACCACTGTCCTTCAAGGCCACCTCAGGGACATCCACAAGGACTTCTGTCTATTTCCAGCATGCATCTTTATAATAATCTTGCTTCTCTAAAGGAAGTTAAGTCCTTTCCTCCTTTGCAGTGGGTGTGAAGGGCCCCTCACTTGCCTGCGGGTGAGGGTGGGATGAAGACGACTTCAGTTCGTTTTCCTGTCACTGTGACAAACGCCTGACAGAAGCAGCTTACAGGGAGAAAAAGGTTCCTTTGGGCTACGACTTCAAATAGCGCAGACAATTATCTGGGCATGGTGGTGACATCCGTAATCCCAGCTCTTTTGAGGCAGAGGCAGGTGGGTCTCTGTGAGTTCCAGAACAGTCAGGACTACACAGAGAGACGCCGTCTCAAAAGGAAAAGAAAAAGAAAAAAAATCACCCCCCCAACAGAAAAACCACACATAAACAACAACCAAAACCTAGATAGTTGCAAAGCTTTGGATATGACAGTCAAAGCCAAACCAAGTTCTTAATTTCTGAATTACAGTTCTAATCTATATTGAATTTCTAAGAAATTGGACTTCATAATTCTAAAATGGAATTCAATTTTAAAAATCTAAGAAATCATTCTTTCTGTTGCTTGTGTGCGTGGTGTATGTGCCTGTGAAGATGTGTGATTGTGTGTGAGGAGGCGTGTGTGCCGATGTGGCTCCCAGAGGTCTACAGTGAACGTATTGCTTGACTTTACGCCACTTTATCTATTGAGGCAGTGCCATTCACTGAACCTGGAGTTCTTGATTAGTCAGGCTAGCTGGCTTGTCCTCCTGAGTGCTAGGATTATAGGCAGGCCACCACACCCAGTGGCTTTCACAACTGTGCTGGGGATTGAACTTTGGTCATCGGGCTTTCGTGGCAAGTGCTGAATCTTCTGAGCCATCTCCACTACCTGGCCCCCCATATCAATATTTTAGAGTCATACGAGAACGTCGTTAGTAATAAAGATAAATAGAGCTAAATGACTCAGTGGGTGCACTGCTTACTGCACAAGCACAAGGCCCTGATTCAAATCCCTAGACCCACATCAAAAGCCTAGGGTGGTGGTATCCACCCTGTCACACCTGTGCCAGGAGGAGCTCGTGGGCCTGGCAGTCTAGCTGAGTTTGTAGTTCCAGGTCAATGAGAGATCCTGCCTCAGAAAGAAAGAAAGAAAGAAAGAAAGAAAGAAAGAAAGAAAGAAAGAAAGAAAGAAAGAAAGAAAGAAAGAAAGAAAAGAAAGAAGAGGGGGTGCAGAATAAGAGAGGCAGACATCCAACATTAACTACTCACCCCCCTCTGCCAGGAAGTGGACAGAGCTCCTCTGCCAACCACCCACCAATATGTAACTGTATTAGCACAGCCCTATGGCACCAGAGCCAACCAAACGTGAACTAAGACCTTCAACGCTGTAACCCAAACCAAACTTTTTATTTGCATAAGCTTATTATCTCAGGTATTTGTTGACAGTAACAAAAAGCTGGTGAGCATTGCTATTTTTCTGTGGTGGAGAAAGGAGCCAAATCTAGGACCTATGGATTTGAATGAATATTTATGGATTTAGGCAGAAACTTCCTGAAACTGTCAATTCTTCATTTGCAAATGGGTATGTAACAACTAGCATATAGACCTTAGGAATAATACATTAGAGTGAATACGTAACTGAGTTCTTCCAGTGTTACTAGTTAGAATGGGGACAAGGGGAGCCTGTCAGTGAGACTCTAAGTCAGAAGTATGCCTGGCAGAGAGCGTCACTGCCGTGACCCTCATTGTCTTCCCATAAGGCGGCTGAACGTACAAAAAAAAAAAAAAAAACCCACACCAACTTCTGCCAGGCAGACCTCAGTTCTCATTACAGCTCAGTAACCCACCAGTTGTATAGCCTCAGGAAATTCTCTAACTTCTGTGAGCCTCACTTTTCCATCATGAAAAGTGGACATAATTCCTGAACGCTTAGGAATAAACGCTGTCCGACGCTAAGATTTCTATCTGCAATTCTCTTCTACCGTCCTAGCCATGTCTTAACATCTGTGCTGAGCCGTGCCACCTTGCATCATTTCTGCTTCAGAGAGCGCAGAGAGAGTGTGGCTCGAAAGGGTTACTAATCCCTTGAAACCCTCAGATCACAGATACACTCATTTCCCGATCGTGCCCCTCCTTGGTTTACATGGCTTTGATGACCTGATCACACACACTGGGGACCACATGAAGGTCACCACTCAGAGCTGTACTCCCCATCAAAGACTTGTTTCTGCTCATGTACTTTGGGTATGTACTAAAGGACTTAGTGGGAAGGACGGAAGTCCTCCAAGCAGACATTACCAAGATCAAGTGCTTGCTTCACTGCTTGAGGGGTGGGCATCTCAGGATTGAAAGGATAAGGACTTTTATCTCCCCACTTTAGGTGTATGTATGCACAAACTTGAAATGAAAAATAGCCAGAGGAGGCCCAGAACTTGTGGGAGTGACCGACAAATGACTGGTCTAAGTTGAGGCCCTTGCCACAAGAGGTAGCCCAAGCCTAATACTGCCTTAATGGGCAGGAATAGGAAGGAGGTTGGATAGCCAGAGACCCAGGATAGAAACAGACAACAGACATGACTGGCAAAAAAAAAGGAGGAGGAGAAGGAGAAGGAGAAAGAGAAAGAAAAGAAGAAGAAGAAGAAGAAGAAGAAGAAGAAGAAGAAGAAGAAGAAGAAGAAGAAGAAGAAGAAGAAGAAGAAAAGTCAGTGAAAAGATCCTGCTATATGAGTAGACCGGAGCCTAACACCATCTTCATCAGAGAGGTTTCATCAAGCAACTGATGCAGAGATCCACAGCTGAACATTAGGTGGAGCTTGGGGAATTCTGCAGAAGAGGGGGAGGAAGGATTGTAGCGGCCAGAGGGGTAGAGGACACCACAAGAACACAGCCCACAGAATCAGCTAAGCAGGACTCATAGGAACTCACAGAGACTGAAGTGACAACCAGGGAGTCTGTATGGGTCTGAGTCAGGTTCTCTGCATATATGTTATGGCTGTGTAGCTTGATTTTCTTGTGGGACTCCTAACAGTAGAGGTGGGGCTATCCTGACTCTTTTGCCTGCTTTTGGAGCCCTTTTCCTCTACTGCCCCACATAGACTTGGCATGAGGGGAGGTGCCTAGTCTTGCTGTAACTTGTGGCATGCTTAGTTGATATCCCTGGAAGGTCTGGTCTTTCCTGAAGGGAAATGGAGGAGGGAGATCTGGGGGAATGGGAAGGTTGGAGGAAGGGACTGGGAAAAGAGGAGGGGGGGAAACTGAGGTAGGGATGTAATATGTGAGAGAAGAATAAATTTTTAAAAATGAAAAAAAAGAAAATCTAGTCACATGAAAGCCGTCAAGCATGCACAAAAATTACTTTGGGTTACACAGTGTTGCAGATGAGGTCCAGAGACTGACTCCTGCTAAGCAGATACGCTGTCACTGAGCGACACCTCAGCTGTACATCCGTCCTGGGCAGGGGGGTTGCTAGGGCAATCTCCTAGGATCTTCGGGCTGCCAGCTTCCTACCCAGAAGTGAAAAAAAAAATGAAACTAAAACAGAAAATAAAATCTTAATTGAGAAGCCTAAATTTCAACCAATTAATGTATTTAAAGATTGATGGAAATATTGTTAAACAGGCAAAAGAAGCATTAACTGATAGATGAGAAGTTTAATTTAATTTAATTCCAGAGAACTCTGCATCTCTAAAAATAATTATCCTTTTCATTATTTTTGCTATGAAAGTAATGCATGCGTAAAATAAGAAATTAGAAGATATAGAAGGTAAAAAATTTTTAAAAATAATTATAGATCCATCTAGTCACAAAAGAAACAAGATCAGCAAATATCTTTTATATATGTTCTCTGTAGTTTAAAAAAGGCAGGATCCTTCAATTAAATTATTTTTATCCAACATAGTTGAATTTTGTGAGCTTTCATTGTGGGCAATTTAGTTTGCTTCTACAGTTTTGCGATTATAAACATCACAGGTTGGTAATGGGTCTATAAAATGACTTGGAAGAGGGTTGGAGAGGTGACTCAGTAGTTAAGAGCTCTGGCTGGCCTTCTATGAAACCTGGGTTTGATTCCCAGTAACTGTGTGGGAGCTCACAACTTTAACTCCAATCCCAGAAATCTGCTGCCCTCTTCTGGCCTCCCTGGTCACATGACCTGCACATGATACACAGACACACTTGCAGACAAAACACCCATACACATAAAGTCTAAAAATTAAAAAACAATGCCTCACAATTGAAAATTAATATAATTAAAACACTTGAAATATTCTGTTAGGTGGACAAAAGTGTTTAAAGATGTATGAGAGAAAGGACTGGGGAGATGGATCTGTGGGGAAAGTCCCTGATGCACAAACATGAGCACCTAGGTTTGCATCCACCTCCCTCATGCAAAATCTGAGCATGGTCATGCATGTCTGTAACCCTAGTACAAGAAACGGCCACCCAGCTTGGCCAAAACCATGAGCTCCAGCTTGAATGGGAGACCCCGTTTCAAAAATAAAAAGCAAGATGAGCAATGGCTTCTCCTCACAGAGGACCCTAATATAAGGTACTTCAGGACGACTGCAAGAAAGGGCTAGAAGGCTAGGAGAGTTGCTGTCACCTTAAGAAACTAAGGAAAAGTTTAGAACTTACAAAGTGGTATGAAAAGCCTGACAAAGATCTGAAGACACTACAAAGTGTTGGGCAGATCGTGGATGAAGTGCTTCAACAGTTAGCAGAAGAACAACTCATTGTTAAAGCAACAGATGGACCAACGTATGCCATAGGTTGTCATCGGCAGCTTGATAGAAGTAAGCTGAAGCCAGGAACAAGAGTTGTTTTGGATGTGACTACACTACCCATCATGAGCTATTTGCCAAGAGAGATCTAGTTTACGACATGTCTCACGAGGATCCTGGAAATGTTTCTTATTCTGAGGTTGAAGGACTGTCAGCACAGAATTGGGAATTAGTGAAAAGGCTGGGGCTGGGGGCAGCAGAGACCAGACCTTAGTTTGACTTCACTAGAATGGGCCAAAGCTGAGCAAGCAGGTCTCATGAAAACCACAACTTATAGGTGACTATGATCAAGCACCCCCACAAACCCTTCTGCTAGCTCAGCAGACCCCAAAGCCCCTCTGCAAGCTCAGCAGATGACCCCAGATTTCTGCATTTTAAAGATAGCTTTCCCTACTCTGTTGCTGGAAGGTCCCTAACCACTAGGACCTCCCACCAATCAGCCCCCACACTAATCTTTCCTCTACCAATGAGCCCCAGGTTAATCCCTTCTCTCTGGAATTCCCCTAACTCTGCTTAAAAGGACCTTCTTTGGGGGTCGCCAAGTGCCACCCCAACATTAGAATTAATAAAGCGCTCTTATTATTATTGCATACGTGGTTGTTGGTCTTCTTTGGAGACTTCTCTCGGACCCTAACAATTAGGAGAGGTAATAGAATCGCTTCTTCCAAGCCCAGAATTATCCAAGTATGTAGGAATAATACTCCAAAAGGCTGTTTGCCATATGGATTACCAAGCACTAGGAAATCACTCTTGGCATGAGTGGTTGCCAGCCAGCTCAACTGCAACTTCCTAAAGGTTATAGAATCCTAAAGGTTCTATTATAGACAAGTACCTTGGTGAAAGTGCTTGTTTGACTGGAGAGATGTTTAATTATGCCAGGAACCATCAGCCATTCATTTTCTTTATGGATGAAATAGATGCCATTGGTGGCCATCGGTTTTCAGACTGTACATCAGCTGACAGCGAGATTCAGAGAACTTTAATGGAGTCACTAAATCAAAAGGATGGATTCAACATTCTGCACAGAGTTAAAACGATCATGACCCCAAACTGACCAGATACACTGGATCCAGCTTTGTTGCATCCAGGAATATTAGAAAAACAAGTATTGATTTAGCAAATGAACAAGCACGATTAGGTCTATTGAAACTCCACACGGGCCCCATTACAGGCATGGTGAAATAGATCACGAAGTGTCTGTAAGCCTTCCAGACGGCTTTAGGGAAGCAGACCTGAGGGATGTTGGTACCGCAGCAGGTATATTTGCGATTCGTGCCCATCATAACTTTGTAGTTCAGGAAGACTTCACGAAAGCAGTCAGAAAAGTGGCTGATTCTAAGAACCTAGAGTCCAAACTGGACTACAACCCTGTGTAATTTACAGAGAAGCCTCTGATGGCTGCATAACAGGCATTGGCTTACTGTGAGGATAAAGTTAAGGGAACCGGTGTATGTATTGGCAGCGACCTCATTCAAAGTGAGTGAGCATCTGTACGGGTGACATAAGAGCATGCGACTCAGGAATCCTCTGAAAGTCGGCGCAGAAGAAAGTTGTATGTTTGTGAACATTGTTTTCCCTGCAGCAGAACTTACAGAAGACGTGCTGAAGCCTTTCGTGTGTGTTTGTGAGCATTTTGTGTACACTCAAAACAGCTTGAGATCGTACAGGAGAGCATTTCTTAGGACTTTATAGTTTTGTTTTCCTTGTCTTAAAAAATGGAATAAATCTGTTTTAAATAAAATAAATAAAAATAAAAAGTAAAATAAGAAGTGACTAATAAAATTATGCCATATGCATAAAGAAAATATATATATATTCCAGGAAAACAAAAATTACCCTTCGTGACATCAATAGTATCACCAGCTGGGCATGATTGGAGCATGCCTTTATTCCCAGACTTCGGGAGGCAGAGGCAAGAGGATTTCTCTGAGTTCAAGGTCAGCCTGGTCTACGTAGTGAGTTTCAGGACTACATAGAGAAGCCCTGTCTCAAAACAACAGCAAAAGTATCATTATACACACCACACAAAGCCATAATCAAATTATCAGTTTAAGCAAATTGTCACCTTATCTAAGCCGCTTTCCTTTGAGGGCACCCACCACTTTGTTACCTTCCTTCACGCCAGCCTCCAGTTTCTGCCCATTTTTCATGCCAGAGCATTTGATCTGCCCACTTTCCTTCTGGTCCCAAACACCCCTTGGTGCTGCTTTCTTCTGGAGCATCTGCTCTGCTAATATTTGTTTCGGATTAACTAATGTCCTATTTTTGATTAATGCTGCCATTTGCTTCCTGCTGTCCCTTCAGGCTGCTAAACACTGCTAGAAAATTTCCCAGGGCTTCTCTGTGCTGGGGCTCCCTTGGAGACTCGCTCTGCAGCTCACCCATCTCATACTGTCCTTCAAAGTAGGAAGAAGAAAACTCTCATTTAAAAATGTTTGTGTTCATTGAAAATTTGAACTAGGTTCATTGATCTAAGAGGCTATGTAAGAAGCTAGAAACAGAACAAAATAAAAGTTCTTTTTTTAAGCTGTGCATGGTGATGCATGCCTTTATCTCAGCATTTGGGAGGCAGAGGCAGGCAGATCTCTGAGTTCGAAGCCCTCCTTGTCTACAAAGTGAATTCCAGATAGCTAGAGCTACACAGAGAAACTCTGTCTCAAAAAAACAAACCAAAACAAAACACGCAAATAAACAAAAATATTTTAAAACAAACAGAAAACCCAGATGGAAGTCTATATATTAGAACAAATTGATTTTGCTTTAAAATCTCAATTAAAATGTATTTATTTTATTTTATGAGTATGGGTGGTCTGCATGTAAGTCTTTGTGCCACCTGTGTGCTGGTTGCTCACAGAGGCCCCTGGATCACCTGGGACTGGAGTTACAGATGGTTGTGAACATGGGATGGACAGTTAACCAAGGTACCCTGGAAGAGGCTGCTCTCTCAGGCCCAGTAAAAGCAAAATCCCAACTATTTCCCACTTTTTTCTTTCATTAAGAATTGTATTTGCCGGGCAGTGGTGGCGCACGCCTTTAATCCCAGCACTCGGGAGGCAGAGGCAGGCGGATCTCTATGAGTTCGAGGCCAGCCTAGTCTAGAAGAGCTAGTTCCAGGACAGGAACCAAAAAGCTACGGAGAAATCCTGTCTCGAAAATCCAAAATAAATAAATAAATAAATAAAATTGTATTTATAAAATTTTATTTAAACCGAGCAGTGGTGGTGCACGCCTTTAATCCCAGCCCTCGGGAGGCAGAGGCAGGTGGATCTTTGTAAGTTCGAGGCCAGCCTGGTCTACAAGAGCTAGTTCCAGGACAGGCTCCAAAGAAACCCTGTCTCGAAAGCGCGCCCCCCAAAAAAATTCATTTAAAACTTTTGTCCAGAAATAGACCTGCAGTGTTGCTGATTTCTTTTTTAATCTGCCATAAAGTGACACATCATTTCCAGTTTCCAAACTTTCAGAATTCTTTGAGCATTTTCTTGTATATCGTATTTTAGTTGACTGTCAATTTAGTGTGTTCATTTGTGCTGAGGTCCATCTAATCCTCCAATTTTATCAGTTTGAAATAATTTTTGCACCCAACTAAAGCTGTTGAAAACACGTTTACACAAAGCCAGGGTTTCTCTGACCCTCCTTTGGTCTTTTGCATCTTTTATTCTCTTCTGAGGCCCTAATCTCAGCATGTTCTTCAATGCTATTCTGCAACATATCGCCTACACAGATTCATTCTCAGCTTTTAGTATAGAAAGGAATAGTTGGGAATGAATAACTAAAGCCTAATAGGGGATTCTCATCGCTCTTACTCAAAAGTCATGAACCCTATGGGATTTCAAAACCTTGCACCAATAGCGACATCTCCTGGTGAAATAACAGGCAGGCAGAGGGGAGGTGCAGTGTAGTCCTCCCGTCAGCAGGGTGCAGTGCGAGCCGGGCAGCTCCGCTTTGCTGCCGCGAGTCACGCGCAGGCGCAGTCGTGTGCTCCCGGCAGCCTCCGCTCTCTCACCCCGCGCGGTGGCTCACCCTGCGGAATCGGCGGAGGGTCGGCGCCGCGGTGGGCACCGGCGGTCGGCGGGCTTCCGCGCAGGGCGGCCGGGCTCCGCGCTGCCGCCGCCGTGGCCCATGGGCAGAATCGTCTCGGAAGGCCGGGTGAGTAGCACCGTGGCGGCCCCGGGCAGGCGGTCTGATCCGGAACGGAGACTTGGGTGAGCGCGCCTCCACGGATGGGGACGCGAGGCCGCGGCTCTAGGCCGCGCCGTGAGGGGCACGGGGATGCGGGCGCGGCCCCCCGAGCTGCCCAGGGGTTCCCGGCCCTCCGCTGCGGGCCTCTTCTGCCTGCCGTGCTCCGCCGGGCCACTCTGATCTCCCCTCCACCTGTCTTGATCGCCTTGACACTAAACACCGTACCTTCCTCCTCTTCATGGCCCATGCCCAGACCTAGTTGTTGGGTCGCCAGACCCCAGTAACCCGGAGTGTGTCAGGCCTCAGGAAGCTCGTTTCCTTCCTGGGCCCCAGAAGTAAGGGTTGAGGACGACGTCTCGCCTCGACAGGTAGAGGCAGTTGTAAATCCGGCATCTTCAGCTCTGTGCTACGGGGAGTTTGAGCGCTCGTGTTCATCCTCTGGTTTTTGGACTTCGTTTGCTTGGGCTAGAATGCGTGCTTCAAGTTCAGTGAGGTACTTCTCCAGGAGTTAGAGCTCGACGAAGCGGGCTTGAAAACCCAGGCCTGGGTTGATCTGAAGACCCGGAGGACAATCTGAAAAGACCTGGAAGAGGAGCTGATGTTTATTCTGTTTTGGAGGGAGTTTATTAAAAGTGCAGAAGTGGGAAAAGCAACAACACGAAACACCGTCGAGTATTCTGCAGTTTAAGTCAGTTAAGAGGGATTTGAAACCATGCAATACAGTGCGCACATTTATGCTGGGATGAGCTGTAAGCATTTCGGGATAACTAATTATAGTAAATATGAATAGTCTAAGCCGGGCAGTGGTGGCCCTTTAATACCAGCACTCGGGAGGCAGAGGCAGGCGGATCACTGTGAGTTCGAGACCAGCCTGGTCTACAAGAGCTAATTCCAGGACAGGCTCCAAAGCCACAGAGAAACCCTGTCTTGAAAAATAAAAAACAAAAAAAAAATGAATAGTCTATTCCCGGGTGGTGGTTCATGCCTTGAACGCCAGTGCTTGGGAGGTGCAGGCAGGAAGATTAGGGGTTCAAGGAGAAGCCACAAGTGGAAATCAGAGAACAGCCTGCAGGAGTCCCTTTTCTCCTACCATGTGGATTCTTATTGACCCCTTATTTGTTGTCACATATTTTACCCTGTACATGACCTTTTTGTAGTGGCATTTCATTTGTATTTTAATAAGTAAAGCGTTAGCCCCACTGGTCAGCCTTACAGACCAGGCACTGGTAACACACACCTTTAATCCCAGCAGCCACTCTAGTTTGTCATATAAACCGGGCAGTGCACGCCTTTAATCCCAGCACTAGACAGGATTATAAAACAGGAGGAGATAGCTTATAGCCACAGTCTCATTCTGAGGTCTCCTGGACATAGGATCACCATTTTCCAACTGAGGTTGAGGTAAGAGGCAGTGGCTGGCTGCTTTGCTTTCCCGTCTCAGGAGAGCCTTGTTAAAATACAAATGAAACGCCATGACACTTTTTCACAACTTTCCAGCAGGGAACAGTTTAGTAATAAGTCTACAAGTCTTTGAGAATAGTGGGGGAACCTGTTATGCTGTGTGCTTGGGTTGCAAATGTCTCTAATTACTTTGATTTTGATAGGCTCTAGCCTATGGTATTTTGGTATAACTTTGATGGGAAATTTAAACTGTCAAAAATGGAGTAGCTGCAGATAGAGGGGAATAAGTAATTCTGTAAAAGGCATCATGAAGTACTGTATACAAGGCATGATTGTGTGTCAAATTGACAAGGGGTAGGCTTGTGATGGTTGCTCTTGGCTATCAACTTGACTACATCTGGTACTGAAGACTAACTGAGACATTCAACTTCATGGACAGCTACTGGATTCTTGAAGCTTCAGTTTGTACACAGCCATTGTTGGATTAGCTGGACCACCGCCTATAAGCCATCTAGTGTGTGTGTGTTTTCATTCATTCTGTAAGTTCTGTTCCTCTAGAATTTAGAGAACTAATATTAGTGGGCTAACCAAAAAGGGTAACATTACCATAAAAAGTGAACTAAGGGTTGGGGAGATGGCTTAGTAAATTGCTGTTGGGTAAACAAGAGACGCTAAGTTGAGATCCCCATCACCTGTGTTAAAATGTCTCCATAGAAGTGCAGCCTATAATCCTAGCTCTGAGGAAGCCAAAACAGGAGGTCCCCTGGACCATACTAACTAGCTAGTCTTGCCAAATCTGTGAGTTACATGTTTGAGAAGAGACCCTGTCTCAAGAATAAGGTGAATGGAGAGTGACAATAGAAGACACTCAGTGTCCATCTGTGACCTCCGAATGTATATGTGTATTTACAGCACTCAAAGACAATGAATGGCCAAGCATGGCGGCGAAGGGCTGTAATCTCAGATGTTTATAGTTCTGCGTGCATTCAACACACATGCATTCAGTAAACACATTTTACATTATAAAGGCCAACTTCTGTTTATATTGTTATTTGAATCTCAGTTCTTATGGTATGTCTAAATATTGGAAAGTGCTGCTTTTTATTAGCTGGCATCAGACTCCATGAACTAAATGTATTATATTAGTGATACCAAAACATTTTAGGTTTGGATCTTGGCAGAATCTTGTTAATGTATTTGTTAACTTTAGTGTTTGCTAGGTGTTTGTAGGGAGACTAATGACTAGCCTATGGTATATTCATAAATGTCTAAAATCGCTAAAATATAAATATGTACACCTTAAAAGGAATAGATCCTTTGCAAGCAAAATTATTTAACGTTAAAAACCAAGGGAGTAATTGAACAAGGTTCAGGGAAAATCACATGGATGACTGAGGAGTCAAGTGACTCCTTTTCCTGACCCTGTGTTCTGTTTTAGTTGATGAATTCACGGGAACTTGTAGTAGTTGTGGTTGAAGTCATGGGTACGTATATGTGGGGTGGCATGTGCTCTACTGTGACAGTCCGGGTCAGTGAAAACCAGAACATCAGAACAGTCTTCATATCTACTGAGGTATAAAGGTATAACTTTATGAGCTGTTACAAAAAACTGCCAGATGGTGGAGAGACATCAGTTTCTAATACTTAAAGTGCTTTTTAAGGCAAAGAGGAGCTAGTCAGATCAGATGGAATTGTCAGTAGAGTCTTCAGTTCAGAGAAGTGAGATGAAATCACAGTAGATTCACAAAAACGCTTTAACTCAGAAGAGTGCATTAGTCTTGAGTCTTGGTACCTGCCTTTTATCTCGGCACTTGGGAGGCAGAGGATCTGAGTTTGAGTCCAACCTGGTCTGTTTCAGACCAGCTAGAGCTACATAGACTCTATCTCAGACTGGGAAAAGAGGGAGGGAGGAAGAGACAGACTGTGAGAGAGAATGAAGTGGGGGGGGGGTAGTGTGTATTAAATAGAAATTTTCAGGTGAAAGGGCGTTGCTGGATGCTGAGATCCTCCACAGTGTTTGAGTTTATTTTTAACCCTAAAATTTATGACGATACCTGTGTCAGAGTTGACGCTTTGAATAGGGTGATATACCAGTGTTTGCTGGTGTTGGTTCACTCCTGTCTCCATACCAAGTGCTCCCTCTTTAATTTTTATTTTTAAATTGCTATATGGCACAGGCTGATTTGGAACTCAAATTCCTTAGCTTCCTAGTGAGAGTACCTGTGGCAAAACAAATGTAATACAAATACATTATTATTTTAGCTATTTGTAAGTGTGCACTTCTGTGGCAGTGTTTTGTTGTTGTTTGGTTGGAATTTTTGACAGCTTGATACAAGCTAGAGTCATATGGGAAGAGGGAACTTTGATTCAGAAATTGCCTCCATCAGATTGGCCTGCGTTAATGATAGATGAGAATGGTCCCAGACCTTTGTGGGTGTTTCCACCCCTTGGCAGGTGGTCCTGGGTTGTATAAGATAGCAAGTAGAACAGCCAATAAGCTGTACTCTGTGGTCTCTGCTTCAGTTCCTCTCTCCATGTTTCTGCCCTGCTTGAGTTCCTGCCTTGACTTCTCTCAGTGATGGACTCTGATGGGACATGTAAGCCAACCCTTCCCTCCCCAGGTTGCTTTAGGTCATGGCGTTTGTCACAATAGAAAGCAAACCTAGGGCAGGTGGCAAATGTACTCATTATTGCTCAACTTCTTGACTTTTTTAAGAAAAGTTTTTTTTTCTTTGAGATAGGATTTGGTGTAGTGCAAGCTGGCCTAGAACTCAGTATATAGTCAAGGATGACCATGAACCTCTGATCCTCCTGCCTGTATCTTCTAAGAGCTGGGGATCAATCCCATGGCTTCCGTGTGCTCTGCTGTCTGCCACCCTCGCTCTACCCGAAGCCCACAGCTCGATGCTGATGAGCAGGAGCGCTTAAGGGAGAGCCCCTCCATTACTCTTCCCTCCGTTTATTTAGGACACGGTCTCGTGCCCTAGGCTAACCTCAAACTCCTTCTGTAGCTTAGGTGACATTGTGTTCTAGATCCACCAGTCTGCACCCCCACACCTGGTTTGCATGTTGTCCTTATAAAAGAGCAGCTGCCTATGCTTATCCAGACTACAAGCTGCTGCTTTTATAAGACTTCTACTTTCTGCCATTGAGATGAACAGTTGTAAAATTGGATTAGTCTTAAAATGCCCGGATGTAGAGCTTCCATCCTCGTTCATTGTCTGTTCTAGAACTGTTTTACTCGTGAGTCACTTCACCACAGTCTTTTAGATGAAGAAATTAATTCTAGACTGGACAGTGGCATTTCCCAGCACTCAGAAGGTATAGGCCGGAGAATCACAAATTCAAAGCCAGCCTTATTGATGATTTCAAAGCCAACCTGAGCTACATGAGAACCAGTCTTAAAAGAAAAATGAATTCTAGAAGATTGTTTAAAATAGTGCATGGGTATAGTTTTGCATGTTAGAAAGAACCCTGCATTTGTGATGTTAGGGGTCCATGGTGCAGCTGTTTAACACAGATGTTCAAGACTTGTTCCTGTTTCACATTATTTAGTCTCTGACCTTCCTTTCTTTCAGCATTAAACCAAAAAGATGTCCCTATATGATGACCTGGGAGTGGAGACCAGTGACTCAAAAACTGAAGGCTGGTCCAAAAACTTCAAGCTTCTGCAGTCCCAGCTTCAGGTGAAGAAGGCAGCTCTCACTCAAGCAAAGGTAAACTCGGGCCCAGAGCAGGAGTAGGAAAATCCACTAAGCAAGTTCCTTAAGAATACTTTGGTTTATGCTTGCTCTTTAGCCTCCTTGTTGGGTAAATATAAATTAGTGAATGGGGACAGGATGGAGAGCTGAGATTGTTTTGTTCTCCTGGCTCTTGGGAGGGTAGGAGTGAAGAGAAGCAGTGCTCTCAACACCTAGCCATGAGGCTGGCTTTAGACTTGCGCATGTCAGAGACTGAGAACTTGTTTCAGATGCTTTCATAGCCAGAGTCCTAATATTCTGATAGTTCTGGTTCAAGGCTGGGTCCCAGGAATGTACATTGTTAGGTAACATCCTGCAAGTTTTTATTGTAGAAAACATGGGAGCAGCTTAATAGAATAATCAGATCACAGTGCATATCACAGAGGGCTCCATTATTTGTGAACATTCCAACATGTATAGTCATAGGTAGGAATTCCTCTAGTCTGTGTTGTATATGTATTAGACATGAGCATTGTCTTTTAAATAATTCAACTATTTCTTTGCTTCTGTTTTTGTTTTTTAGACAGGATCTCAATATGTGGCCTGAAGCTGGCTCTGTAGACCAGGCTGGCCTCAGATTCACAAAAATCCACCTCTACCTCCCAAGTGCTGGGATTAAAGGTGTGGGCCACCACAAAATTTAAAATATAGAAGGTATAATTGTGAACTGGGTGTTTCTTAACTAAAATATTCAGTATATTTTAGGAATGAGAATACTTTGCTCATTGTTTAATGTTTCTTAAGTAAAGACCTTACTCTTTTATGAAGTATAAACACACAAATAGTATTTACTGTATCTTTATTGTGGCTCCTTAAAGAGGGAATAAAGGTTGAAGCTGAACATGGTACACAACCCTGTAATCCCAGCGCTTGCAGGCTGAGGTGGGAGTGTCAGTTTGTGTATAGCATGAGACTCTCTCAAAAGGGTGTGGAGGGGTTAGAAAAATACTTTGAAAGTAGACACTGAAGGATTGCTAAAAAGTGATTCCATTGGGCACTGGAGAGATGGCTCATCGGTTAAGAGCACTTAATGCGCTTGTAGTGAACATGAGTTCAGGTGCCAGCACCCACAGTAAGCATCTCACAAACATCTCTAACTCCAGTTCCAGGGTCATGCATGTGGTACATAGACATATATACAGGCAAAACACTCAAAAATTAAAATTGTGTATGTATGTATGTATATGTGTACATACATACATACATACATGCGTGCATACATACATACACGTGTGTGTATCAGTGGTAGAGTGCTTGCCTAGCTTGTATGGGTCAAGGTTCAATCCCTAGCACCTCCCTCCCCCGAAATGGTCTTTAACAGATAAAAACACCTATACATGCCTTTGATCGCAGAATTTGTGAGACTGAGGCAGGAGGAATGCCCAGAAGTTTGAGACCAGCCTGGCTACACAGTGAGACCCTACCTTCTAAAAGAAGCCAGTTCTGTAGAGTATATATAACTGATTTTTAAGCTGTGTCTAATTTGTCATTTTCTGTATCTGCGAGTTCATAAATCTATTTATGAACTAAAGGTTCAAATATATAGGTTCAAAACCAGCTTATACATAGCTTAGAAGAGGAGGGAACCAGTAAGTATGGGAGAAGGTAATGGGATTGAGAGATGAATATGATGGAATACATTATGTATGTGTTTGAAATGTCATAAAACCTAGTAGTATATGTGAAGACTTTTTTGTTCTTTTACTTTGTCTCTTTTTCGAGACAGGGTTTCTTTGTGTAGCCCTGGCTGTCCTGGATCTCAGTATGTAGTCCAGACTGCCTGCCTCTGCCTCCCAAGTGCTGGCATCAAAGACCTGTACTACCATTCTGGCCACTAATGCTCTTCCCTCACCCACCCACCCTCCCCCAGACAGGGTTTCTCTATGTTACTGTCCTGGCTCTCCTGGAACTCGCTTTGTAGATCAGGCTGGCCTCCAACTCACTGAGATCCACCTGCCTTTGCTTCCTAAGTATTGTTCCGCCACCACCCGGCTCCACTAAATACATTTTAAAACACCTTATAAAGGTAGAATTGGAAAATGTTTTAAGAAATGCATGCATTAAAAACTATAATGTAACTTCTGGATCATGTTGGTTTTGTTTTTTGTTGTTTTTGCTTTTTTTTTTTTTTTTGAGACAAGGTTTCACTTTGTGGCCCTGGCTGTCCTGGAACTCACTCTGTAGACTGGGCTGGCCTCTAACTCAGAGATCCTCCTGCCTTTTCTCCCCCAAGTGCTGGGATTGAAGGTGTGTACCACCACTGCCCAGCCCATGTTGGTTTTGGGGGTTTTTTGTTTTTAAATAACATTTGTATGTGTGTGTGAAAATACAAAGTTACTTTTTAAAAGTTGCTGTTTAGGCCGGGCAGTGGTGCACGCCTTTAATCCCAGCACTTGGGAGGCAGAGGTAGGTGGATCTCTGTGAGTTCGAGGCCAGCCTGGTCTACAAGAGCTAGTTCCAGGACAGGAACCAAAGCTACGGAGAAGCCCTGTCTTGAAAAATCCAAAAAAAAAAAAAAAAAAAATTAAAAAAAAAAAGCTACGGAGAAACCCTGTCTCAAAAATAAAAAAAAAAAGTTGCTGTTTAGGAAGAAGAAAATATTTTCATATGAAATCTAGGCTGTTAGCCGTTTTCTGCCTCATCGCCTCAGTCTTTTACGTTTATGTTTACTTTTGCTTATTGATATATATATGTATGTATGTATGTATGTATGTATGTATATATGTATATGTACACTTCATGTTTTTCAAGGCAGAGTTTCTCTGTGTAGCCCTGACTGTCCTGGAACTCAGGGATCCATTCGTCTACATGTGACACTACACCCAGTTATCCAGATACTTTATTGTCTTCTTTTAGCAAATATCTGGAGATTGCAAGTAGATTTTACATCAGTCAAAATGGAACATTACTTTAAAAATTATCTCTTTTCTTTTTTTTTTTTTTTTTTTAATTTTCGAGACAGGGTTTCTCTGTAGCTTTTTGGTTCCTGTCCCGGAACTAGCTCTTGTAGACCAGGCTGGCCTCGAACTCACAGAGATCGACCTGCCTCTGCCTCCTGAGTGCTGGGATTAAAGGCGTGCACCACGGGGAAGTAAAGCTACCCATGTTGGTTCTCTTGTGCTCCAGGAAGTATCTCAGAATACTAACCAAACTTGTAAAAATATTTGGTAGAGAAAAATTTTACTTGTATCTGAAAGATGAAGCTGTGATTTTATTTGTATATTTCATTTCTGAAAATACCTGTTAAATTTTAAAATGAGCATATAGATGATTTTAACCCCTGTTATGGAAACTTTAGGGTTTATGTTGCAGTTTTCATGATACCTGCATGACATGTTTTTTGATTAAAGCACTGTTAAAGTCTGGAGAGCTCAGACTTCCTGATAAGAAAGTTTGTGCCACTTTAAATTGTGAAAATGGGAAGTTAAACTTTTGTGATCACCATCATTCCATTTGCTCAGCCATGGCCTCTTAGCTACCTGAGAACTTGATGTAGTTCAAGCAGCTCACCGTGAGACATTCTTGCCTACAAACTTTATCATGAATCTGACCGGGTTTGAGAGATGCCAGAGCACAGAGGTGTAAGTTAACTAGGCAGTCTAAAATAAGCAGCATCTGTGAGACCAATATCCCGAGGAAAAGCTAAGATGGTGATGTGCCAGGAAAGAGGGACACTGACAGATCAGAAGTCCCTTTCAGAAACTGCCAGGTCTTTGTTTAAAAAAAACAAAACAAAGACCAGCTATTTAACATGCACTTCGAAGATGGTGAGATGGCTCAGTAAGTCAAGCCTGATGACCTGATTTTGACTAGAACCCCTGTGGTGGAAGGAGAGACCCTAGTCTCTCCAGGTGTCCTCTGACCTGCATATAAACAGTGTGGTATTTGCATGTAAACACACATGCATACACACCCAAGTAAGTTCATAAGTAATTTTAGTTAGTTAGAGTAAGGTCATACTAAAAGAAGTAGGGTAGTAGCTTGTACTCCAGAGGCAGAGAGGTGGATGGATCCCTGTCAGTTTAAGGCTAACCAGAATGTGGTCACATTTACTATAAACTTTATAGGGAAGTAGAGGACATCTTTGCTTTTTAAAAGGATCAAGAAGGATGAAGCGGCCAGGCAGTGGTGGCACACGCCTTTAATCCCAGCACTCGGGAGGCAGAAGCAGGCGGATCTCTGTGAGTTTGAGGCCAGCCTGGACTACAAGAGCTAGTTCCAGGACAGGCTCCAAAGCCCCAGAGAAACCCTGTCTCAGAAACCAAAAAGAGAAAGAGAGAGACTGTTACTGTTTTAAGACTATGATTTTATAACAGCCAGAAGTGTGTTAAGACCAGAAAAAGTGTCTGTATTCCAAGTAGAATGAATTTTAATTTGGAACTTTGGTGTGTTTTTCTTGTTTCTGATGTCAGAGCCAACGGACAAAACAAAGTACAGTCCTTGCCCCAGTCATTGACCTCAAGCGAGGAGGCTCCTCCGATGACCGGCAGATTGTAGACACGCCACCTCATGTAGCAGCCGGGCTGAAGGTAAGCCTGCACATGCCTGTAGCCTGTTTTCTTTATTTTGCACATATATTCCTCTACTTTTTTTAAGATTTACTTTATTTGTGAGTGTGTGTGTGTGTGTGTGTGTGTGTGTGTGTGTGTGTGTGTGTGTGTGTGTGTACATGTATGTGCTGGTACCCATGGAGGCCAGAGGGGACATTAGATCTCTTGGGGCTGGAGTTAGGCATTTGTGGACACCCTGGTGTGGGTGCTGGGAACCAAATGCTGGTCCTCTGGTGGAGCAGTGAGCATTCTGAACCACTGCCCCATCTCCAGCCCCACACAAGAGGCTTCTCAATAGGCCATTGGTGTCATTTCCAACTCAAGTTTTACTTTATCACAATCAGAACCTACATTAGCTAAAATATTTTATTACGGAAACATCAGGAATGAAAGATGGGCCAAAAAAAAAAAAAGCAGGTGTCTTTTCAATCATACTCTCCAGTCATTAAAAGTTACATAAGTTTAGACTTTCTTACAGGAGTTCTGCCTTCTGTTCTCTAATTTGCTTTTCTTAGTACCTCAGTGAGTGTTCAGCCATCTTTGTCAAAAGTGCAGAACTATGTGGTCATTTAAAAATATTTTTATATGTATGAGTGTTTTGCCTGTGCTGCATGTGTACCTGTTGCTATGGAGACCCATTCCCTGGGACTGAAGTTACAGATGGTAGTGAGCCACCATGTGGGTGATGGAAATCAAACTTGGGTCGTTTGGAAGAGCAAGCAGTCAGTGCAGTTAAGGCATATTTCCAACACCTGTATGGTCATTTTTAATGGCTTTGGTGTATTGCCTTGTGTAGATTACCTGTAATTTAATTCTATTAACGTAGACTATATGGTTTCTTTTGGTTTTTCGAGACAGGGTTTCTCTGTGGCTTTGGAGCCTGTCCTGGAACTAGCTCTTGTAGACCAGGCTGGTCTCGAACTCACAGAGATCCGCCTGCCTCTGCCTCCCAAGTGCTGGGATTAAAGGCATGCGCCACCATCGCCCAGTTTATATGGTTGTTTCTAATTGTTGTCTATTAACAGTGTTAGAGCTTAGTTTAGAGAAAAGCGTTAAAAATAAAAAGTTGAGTGTAATACTTTATGTCTTTAATAGGACAAGGCTGCAGGGAGGCAGGCGATTGATGGTTGTTCATGGTCACCATTGACTATTTCTCTAGTTTGTGGCTCTGTGAGGGAGCAAGAGAGGTCTGGAAAATGGTAATCCATTTTCACATGTATTTTTCTGCAGATGTCATTTAAATGGTGACTGGGTAGTCTAAAACTCACTTAAACAATGATTATGTTCATGGACTGTTTTAGTCTTTAAGTTGTATGGTGCTTTTCTATGAATAATTAAGCATTTGCTTGGTTGCCAGGTTGTGCTGCCACCTGGTGAGATGTAGTTTGCTATGAATTATTTACTCACCTAGGAAATATAAGATAATCTGGAAGACCTCTCTTTCATCATCCTCTGACCTTGATTCTGGGATTCCTGATTCTGCAGGATATGAAGATGGTATTCACTTGGGTGTTTTTCTTCCTCAGGACCCTGTTCCCAGTGGGTTCTCTGCAGGGGAAGTTCTGATCCCCTTAGCTGATGAGTATGACCCCATGTTTCCTAATGATTATGAGAAGGTAGTGAAGCGCCAGAGAGAAGAGCGCCAGAGGCAGCGGGAGCTGGAACGACAGAAGGAAATAGAAGAAAGAGAAAAGTAAGTTTCCTCTTGGTGCGGGAGCACATGTCCTGCAGCTAATGTGCGTTAGAAGATGAGCGCATTTCGGTGTTGCCTCTAGCGTTCGCCAGCTGAGCTCTCACTCTGCAGTGCTGTGCACCCAGCAGTGGGGTTATGGTTTCAATCAGCAGGCGTTTACGTGGTTTTAAAAATTTCTAATTGTTCCATCCTCCTGTGAAAATGCACTTGAGAAAATTTATTTATAGACCCTGAAAATCTAAAGTGTAGACTTTGCGTGAATTAGAAAGTAATTCCAATTCTAATAGTAATTCTAAGTTCCTGTAATCCGACATACATAATTCAAGGCTAGCCAGGGCTACGTGAGACACTGTCTGAAAATCAAAACACAAGAGAAAACCCACGTTGAAGTTGTTTCCAGGCCTGTGACCGTTAGAATCAAAACAATTTACAGTATTTCAGTGTTATTCCTTTACTATGTTTTGGTTTTTTGAGGCAGGGTTTCTCTGTGTGGTGTTGGCTGTCCTAGAACTCAGTCTGTAGACCAGTCTGGCTTGGAACTCGGCCTATGCCTCCCGTGTTCTGGGATTAAAGGCATGCACCACCACACCTGGCTCTCTTTCCTATTTTTGAGCCAGGTGAAAGTACATGTATTTTTCATTTACTTTTTAAAAGTATAGGCAATAGTATTTATTTCTTAATTTTTTTCCCTCTCTCTTTTTTTTCTTTTCTTTCTTTCTTTCTTTCTTTCTTTCTTTCTTTCTTTCTTTCTTTCTTTTTTTTTTTAAGCCAAGTGTCTCATTGTGTAGCTCTGACTGGCCTGGAACTCACTATATATACCAAGCTGACTTCAGACTCAAAAAGATCTGTTTGCCTGTACTTTCTGAGTGCTGGCATTAAAGACATGTGCCACCATACATAGCTTCTTAAAATATTTAATTAATATGCATTCTATGCTCATATGGTATTTCTTATTTATTGGGTAAGTGATTTTTATGAGTGAATGTGTAGCCTAGAAAATTGAAATCATTAAACTGTATATGCATATGCCTTAAAATAAAAAGTTAGATATCAAAATTTTTCCCTCATGTATCTGTTAAACGTATTCATTTTTTCTTTTGACTTTTTTCTGTTGTATCCATCACCAGCATATATACATAATTTAACAATTTATTCTCAAAGAACATCTTTCGTTTTTTTCTTTTGCCAAGAGGAAGTCACAATGACATTTAAGCTTTGTTTATATTAATTTTCTATAATAAATTAATTATAGCTTTTCTATATTAATTTGTCTGTGATAAACGTTCATTATTTTGTTATTACAGGAGGCGTAAAGACAGGCATGAAGCCAGCGGGTTTTCAAGACGACCAGACCCAGATTCTGATGAAGATGAAGATTATGAGCGAGAGCGGAGGAAAAGAAGTAAGGCATAAACAGAGATAAGCACACTTTAGACTCAGCACTGTCCCAGGCTTTGCTTTTCCTTTTATTTGAGACATGGTTTATTTCACGTTCGTTTGGGTCATCGCAGGGGATGAGAGGGGGTGCTCTCTATTCCCACCAGTCCACGTTCCATAGCAGCTTTTGGTTTATACTGTTTTCATAGATAGTCCACTCTGAACTTTTACAGGTTTATGAATCCAGAATAAGACTATAAATAAACAGGTGCCAAGTCGATGTGCTAATTCTGTGGGGTCTTGCTTTTTCCTTAAAAAACACTTGATGACTACATTCTGGGGTTCCTAAATGCCTTTTGAAAAATAATTGTGCTTGGGTATCATCTACATTTTCTAATATGTGTTTATTATTAGAGAATTTCATGCATGAATAGGATGTGTTTTGATTGTATTCACCTCTCACCCTCCCAGCTTAACCCCTGCTTCCCTGTCCTCTTCCAGCTTTGTCGTGTCTTCCTTAAGAAGAATAAGTAACCCTTTAGTCCAGTCTAATATGCTGCCCCACTGGACTCTGGGTGTGAGGCCGGTGACATCATTCTCCTAAACACTCCCCAGAAGCTGCCAATTGTTAATAGCTACTCCGTTAGGACTTGCGCTGCTTAGCCTGATACCAGCTTTAGACGTGTAATTGCTAGTCTGCTGCTGTGAGGGACAAGATGGCACGAGCCGAACAGTAGTTCTTGTAAGCGTGCTGTCCTTTCATCTCTGTGCTCATGTTTTCACAGGTATGGGAGGAGCTGCCATCGCCCCACCTACTTCTCTTGTAGAGAAAGACAAGGAGTGTATGTACATTTCTTTCTTCTTTTCTTATCTTATTTATGGACCATGGATATTCCACGTGTGAATCTCTGGTTTCCCAAGTTTAAAGCAAAGCAGCCTTGTGCCTGAAGTTACGGTGGCCTTGCTGCCTGCTACACTAGGGAGCTTTGCTTTGTTTTGCAACAGGGTCTCAACTGTGTAGTACTGGCTGGCCTGGAACTGTGTTGACTTGCCTCTGCCTTCTGAGTGCTGGGATTAACACATGTGCCACCACTCGGAATTTTTTAATACCAGGATCTGGGTGCAGATTTGTTTTTAAATTTACTTTTTATGTACATTGATGTTTTGCCTGCATGCGTCCGTGTGAGGGTGTTAGAGCTTGGAGTTACAGACAGTTGTGAGCTGCCATGTAGGTGCTGGAAATTGAACTCAGATCTTCTGGAAGAGCAGTCAGTGCTCTTAACCATTGAGCCATCTCTCCAGCCCTGTAAGTGCAGGAAGATAAATTGATGTTTACTGTTTGTTGTTATCAAGATTTCATGTTTGTGTGAGGTTCCTTTGAAGTTAGTAAAAGCAGTAGTTGCTCATGCCCATTACCCAGCAGGAAGTACTCATTCGAGGCCAGCCTGTGCTATATAGTGCATTTCCAGGCTACCTTGTGCTATAGAGTGAGACCTGTCTCAAAAATCACAAATAGGTAATAAATTTTGTATCTCAGAGTTTAGAGTCTGTTGTATTTTGTGACCTTTCACAAGGAGGCAGTATTTTTCTTGTTTTAAAAAAATTCCATTATTTTTGGTTACTGAGTAGTATTTATTTGTCTATGTCTACATAAGTACGTGGCTAAAGCATGCCCACCCACTGCCGATTCTCCTCTAACATCTAACATCTGGGTTGCATTGTTGGGCTTTGTCCTATGCTTTGTGCTAACCCATACCTAATCTATCATTAAAAATAAATGGCGCCTAGCAGTGGTGGTGCACGCCTTTAATCCCAGCACTCAGGAGGCAGAGACAGGTGGATCTTTGTGAGTTCGAGGCCAGCCTGGTCTACAAGAGCTAGTTTCAGGACAGGCTCCAAAGCTACAGAGAAACCCTGTCTCAAAACAAACAAACATAAAACAAAAATAAATGGCTAGGCCGGCAGAGATGACTCAGCACTTAGAAGCACTAGCTGCTCTTCCAGAGGACCCAGGTTTGATTCCCAGCACTCACATAGTGGCTAATAACCATCTATAACTTCGGTTCCGGGGAATCTGATACCTTCTTCTGTCCTTCATGGGCATCGGATGTGCAGACACATGGTAAATAGGAATAAATACAGGCAAAGCACTCAC
Source organism: Microtus pennsylvanicus (assembly GCF_037038515.1). Classification (NCBI taxonomy): domain Eukaryota; kingdom Metazoa; phylum Chordata; class Mammalia; order Rodentia; family Cricetidae; genus Microtus; species Microtus pennsylvanicus. Next base: position 122,115,122 of record NC_134582.1, read on the forward strand.
ACACATAAAATAAAAATAAATAAATAAAACAAATAAAATTAAAAGTCATCAGTAATCTTTTAAAAATATTTATTAATCTTATGTATATGAGTGTTTTGCCTGTATTATACCTGATAACTGTAGAGATTAGAATATCGTTAAATAAATATGTACACACACACATATATATATATATGTATACATACATACATACACACATACACATATATTGTTCAAACAGACAAAACACCTGACAAACAACAAACTGTTTTTGAGAGGCGGGTCCTATGCCAATATGTCTTTAAAGCTTCCTGTTGATGCTAATATGCAACTGGGTTAAAAAACAGCTAAATATGGTCCTGATCTCAGAGATGTTTTCTGTAGTCTGTGCAGCTAGCTGAGTTAAGAGTCTCTGCCGTGGGACTCAAATGAGAGTTGCATTGCATTTCCTTGGCGCATACAGAAACCCTGCAGCCAAGCAAGAGTTGTCATCTAAGCCGGTGCTTTAATGGGTATGTCACTTGTCCTTACATACACTCGGGCATACACATATATAAACAAATGCATCTGAAAAGTCATCGCAGAACAATTCATACTGTCTGGGAAGACTGCTGAAATATGCTGAAAGGGGGACAGTGGGGTTTTTTTTTTTTAAGAGAGAGAACAAAATGTAGGTTAAATCAGTTCAAGATGAACAGTTGAAGCTAGTGAAGCTTTGGGTTTTGGTGGGGTTTTCTTTTTTGTTTTTTCTTGGTTGTTGTTGTTTTGTTTGGTTGGTTAGTTTTTGTTTTTTATGGAGCCTACTTTACTTTTCTCCAATAGTACCCCGAGATTTTCCTTATGAAGAGGACTCAAGACCTCGATCACAGTCTTCCAAAGCTGCTATTCCTCCCCCAGTGTATGAGGAGCCGGATAGACCAAGATCTCCAACTGGTCCCAGCAACTCCTTCCTTGCCAACATGGGGTAATTAATGAGATAGGGGCGGGGTGGGCAGATGGGTGTGACACGGTCCTTTGGAAGTGCAGAGCAGAGGATTGTGATTTTCAGGTTAGCCTGGGCTACACAGTGAGAATGAAAAACATATGAAGTGTTTGTCACTCTTTTCTGTAGACGGAACTCATTTGAAAATGAAGACACTGGTTACATGTTGCTCTGTATAGGATTAGTGTTCAAATCATGTTGAGCGTTTTCCAGCTCACTAGTATAAGCAGCCCTCTAGTACAAGTTGGTTTAGACACATTATTTCTATATATAGAAGAAGTTTCTGATAATTACACTGTTTTTCATAATGTGCAAATAGATAGGCTTATAGGAATTAGAGGTGGTTCGGCTTATCTCCAAAGGAGGAGGGGCACAGGGTTTTCCTGAAGAAATGAGTCATTTGCCTTAGATTGTGGTTTTACACCTTTGGTTTTAAGGAACTATTTAGGCTGGAGGTGGAGCGTGGTGGTGGAAGGCTTGTCTGCTGTGTGCTAGTCTTAGGCTTTCGCCCTAACCACGCCCCCTCAAAACGAAAAACTCCAGTCAGTCTAACTGTATAGACATGTATTTGTCATAGTATGAAAAAATGAATTTTAAGATGGACTTTTGAGTCAGGAGGTGGTGGCTCACGCCTTTAATTCCAGCACTCAGGAGGCAGACACAAGCAGATCTCTGTAAGACCAGCCTGGTCTACAGAGTGAGGTCCAACACAGGCTCCAAAGCTACAGAGAAACCCTGTCTTGAAAAACAAGCAAACATTGACATTTGAGTAAGACTGGTGAATTTTATTTGTTGATTCTAGAGTAAAATCTCCTTATATAGCCCGGGTTGACCTCAAACTCATTGTCCTCCTGCCGCCTGCCTCAGAATCTGGAGTGCTGATGTTAGGGTCGCATGTGTGTGCCACTGTATTTTGTCTTAGCTCTAGTGCTGCTCCAGTGGCGTTGCCCTAAATTATTTGTTCCATGCTGTTTAACAGGATGCTGCTTGCAGTAGAAATGCTACTAGTGAGGCATCAGGTGTGGAGTCCCACTAAGTGGCTACTGTGTGTAACTGGTTCTGAGGGCCCTCAGGAGGTACTAATGAAGGTTCTAAGAGCTGACTAGCCTCATGCAATGGGAGAACTTTTCAAAAATGAAAATTCTTTCTTTAGTCATGCTGGTCTCAACTTCTGGTACCACACATTACAATCAGCAGTGCAGATTTAGTGCAGCTCCAGGACGACTGTCTTGCCCAACAGTGCCTCGTCTCACTGGAGGGGAAGATAACGGGGCATGCTTCTGGTTTTCGTCCTTCCTGCACACCTGAAAAATTGGCGTTTTGTTTGATTGTCATTTAAATAAGAATCGGATTTTTAACTTAAAAAAAGATCCAGCATGGTATAGTTATAGTAGTTTGTTTTGCCCTGGAATAGCTTGTTCAAAAGAAAACTGAAAGGAATTACAGCAGACTGGTGGAAGCTGGGCTTTGTGATCCAAAGCCAAGCAGATGGTGTCACTGGCAGCACCCTTGAGACCCTGGGATACTAGGAGAAAATTGTGCCCTCTTACAGAACGCAGCAGACCGAGAATCCAGTTCCTTTTGTGCCGTAACACCTGGAAAAAAGCATTTCAGATGCTTTCTTGCTTTGTGACCTTAAACTAATCATCTAGCCTTGGCCTTGTTTTACTTCCTGTCTGTTTAGTAGATGCTTTCTAAGGCTCTTTCAGTGTAGCTTCTGCTATGCCATGAAAAATACAATCTCTTTTATCTGAAACCTCATACTTAGAGTTTGACAGGCCAGATTTCTAAATGGTCTTAAGCGAGGTGGCATTGCAGGTAGGGAGCTCACAGAGACACAGTTATTTCTTAACGTGATGAAAGCTGTCACTTCCCACAGAGATAACTCAGACTATCTCGGTTGTAGTTAACCGCTTTTTATATTTCTCCTGTCCTGGGCATCCCCATAGCTTCCATCTAGAAGCCACTACTAATTGTGTGTCTTGAAGCCCGTGTGGTATACACACTGTTTCTGGCCAGGGTGTTGCTGCCATAGATCCAATGTGCTCTGACGTCAGTGGCATAAATTATAAGGATCCTTTTCCTTTCCTCAGTGGCACAGTGGCTCATAAGATCATGCAGAAGTATGGCTTCCGGGAAGGCCAGGGGCTGGGGAAACATGAGCAAGGCCTGAGTACTGCATTATCGGTGGAGAAGACCAGCAAGCGGGGCGGCAAGATCATTGTGGGTGATGCAACGGAGAAGGGCGAGTCTCAAGGTAAGTTCACAGAGCACTGTGTGTCCTTCAGCCCAGAGGGAAGGTGCACCTTCCCTTTTGGTGCACGGTGATTTCTAGTTATGGCATGTTTCCCACCTCTGTCTTATGACACCAGGAAGGCTTGAGACTCATCTTTATTTTCTTTAGAACCAAAGCAGAGATAAATATGCTTGTAGAAGCAAAGTTTCCCAGCTGCTTTGGTTAGGCAAAGAATCTCCACAGCTTGATGATAAATATTCGGTGTCTGCTGTACCCACATCTTCAGTGGATCGTCACAGTTTTTTGCTCTACCGGGATAGATGTGGCTTTTGGTTCACTTACTGATCATTCATTTGTTGCTTTGTAGTACCTAGTTGTTATTTTATTTTCATTTGATTTTTATAATTTGTTCTGTATGTATAGAAAATAGGAATGAGACATATATCTTAGCGTTTTAAGTTTAAAAAAGTGGTTTTTTTTTTCATATAAGTCGACTTATCTGAATTTCCTTCCCTAAGATACGAAGTTACAACTCATCTGGCAGCCCTATTAATTTATGGCACAGCAGCAGCCAGTTGCCTGAATGCTGAGTACTGGCTGTAAAAACAACAGTTACCCCAGTTTACAAAGGTATCTAAAGGAAGTTAGCTAATGGCTAGATAATTAAGTGTCTGGGCCAGCAACCTTAAACTGCTACTCCAGGACAAGGGCTCCCAGTAAATTTATAATCTGTATGTTCTGCCAGCCCTTTAGCAAATGAAATGAGCAAAAGATGGTAGGTAATGGTAGAAGCCAGAAAATAACATAAAAGCATATTTCAAAGAAAAAAATTTTTATTGCAGGGACTGGTTACATAGATGCTTTTATAGATGACTTGAGGGCACAAATAATAAAATTGCTATAGTAATTGAATTAGTCATGTGATGGGACTCAGTTCTAACACTTCTGTCTTAGTTTCATGATGTGGGATTCGCCTCTGTATGCTGTGAAAATGTTCTATTATCATCAGTTTGGCCTATGGCAGGGCAAAATAGAGCTAGGCAGGAAAACTAAACTGAATGCAGGGAGAAAGAAGGCGGAGTCAGGGAGATGCCATGTGGCTGCCTAAGGAGAAAGACACTGGAACCTTACTGGTGGGCCACAGCCTCATGGTGATACACAGATTAATAGAAATGGGTTAATTTAAGATGTAAGAGCCAAACTGGGCGGTGGTGGCGCACGCCTTTAATCCCAGCACAGAGGCAGGCGGATCTCTGGGATTTCAAGGCCAGCCTGGTCTATAAGAGCTAGTTCCCGGACAGGAACCAAAGCTACAGAGAAACCCTGTCTCGAAAAAACAAAAAAGCAAAACAAAAAAAGGTTTTAAGAGCTAGCTGAGAAAACACCTAAGCTATTGGACAAAAGCAGCTTCTTTATTAACCAATGGTAATAAAACTTATTCCCAGCATACAGAGGGGAATCCCACATCAGTTTCATTTTCCCTTGCTGTGGTAAAATACACTGACAAGAAACTCATGAGAGGGTTTATTTGGCTCAATTCCAGGTTACAGTTTATTACTGAGGGCTGACAGCAGGAACTTGAAGCAGCTAGTCACATAATGTGTAGTTGGGAGAGGAGAGCAATGAACTAGTGCATGTCAACTAATTTTAGTTTACTTTTCCCAGCATGGTATAGTCTAGGCCCCCAAACCCCAGAAGCCTTCCCATATTAATAAATATAATTTATAATTAAGGTAATATCTCACTCAGGAGGCAGATGCAGGAGAATTTCTTAAGTTCGAGGACAGCCAGGGCTACACAGAGAAACCCTGTCTTGAGAAATCTCACAGACATTCTCAGAGGCCCTTCTAGGTAATTCTTTATTGTGCTGCAACAATTAACCAATAGGGGGCTGGAGAGATGGCTCAGTGGTTAAGAGCATTGCCTGTTCTTCCAAAGGTCCGAAGTTCAATTCCCAGCAACCACACTGTGGCTCACAACTGTCTGTAATGAGATCTGGTGCCCTCTTGCCTGTAGGCATACACGCAGACAGAATATTGTATACATAATAAATATTTTTTTTAAAAAAAGAACAGTTAACCAGTATAGTGTCTGATGATATGTTTTGATACAGATGCATCCAAGAAGTCGGATTCAAATCCATTAACTGAAATACTTAAGTGCCCTACTAAAGTGGTCCTGCTGAGGGTAAGAAGTAAAGAAACCTGTCCCCCTTGATTCTGCATCACCCCAGTCTACCTGTCTCTATGGTCTTTCATAAAGTTCTGCTGATAACCTAAGAGTTAAGAATATTGACTTGCCCAGGGTCTCAAGCAGTATGCAGGTAAAGTGGTAATAAATGGTATACTGTATGCTCCACAAGGGCAAAGCTCCTTGTTTTATTCTCTGATGTGTCCCAAGTACCCTGAATGATATTTAGCGCGTAACAGGCCCTCAATAAACACTTGATTTGATTGCTCTCCCTTCCCCTCCCCCCAAAGAATACTAAAAATATGGGTTGGAGCAGTGGTGCAGAGATTAAGAGCATGGAACCCAGGTTTGCTTCCCAGCACTCATATGATGGTTCACACCTGTCCAGTTTGAGGGGATTCCCCTTCTGGTTAAGGCACAAGGCACTCACATGGTACACAGACATACATTTAAGCAAAATGCTCATCCATATAAAAATCAATGAACTTTTGAAAAGAATACTGAAAATGATATTTTTGCAGATAATGAATGCCTTTGGGCAGATCTGTACAGATGGGTTTTAGATTATCCTCTAAATAATCTAAAGTGTAAAGTGTGACATTGAAACTGTAGGAAATGATTAATTGAAAGTGTTGAAATTTTCTGGAACATCCTCTTAGGTGTTGTTCCATGTACTAGTCTTATAGCACTTTTCAAAGCTTCGTGTATGTTTGCAGAAATGCCAGCTTTGGGTACTTGAGGGGCAGAGTTTAATGTTTGGGGACGAACATACCCATATCTGGAATGTGGTTCAGGGTTAGAGTACTTCCTAGCATGTGCAAGGTTCTGCTACTGGGCGGCTGGAGGGAAAGAACATTTGCCGATATGAAAGAAAATGTTATTTCTGAAACCTTACACATTTGTGGATTATGTTTGGTATTTAATTGTTTCTCTGTTTCTGTATAGAACATGGTTGGTGCAGGAGAAGTCGATGAAGACTTAGAAGTTGAAACTAAGGAAGAATGTGAAAAATACGGCAAAGTTGGGAAATGTGTGATATTTGAGGTAGGAAGATTTCCTTTTGATAGAACTTACAATTGGCAGGTTATAAATTCCCTTCCACAAGTAGTACTGGCATTGGCCCAGTAACATTGTCTTAACTACAGAAGCCAATGCGTATTAGTTATATTTCTCATATGTGTTAGTTTGCTGTTATTTCATGGTTGGTTGGTTGTTTTTAAGACAAAATCTTGCTTTGTAGACCAGGCTCGCATTGAGATCATAGAGATCTGCCTGCTTCTGCCTCCCAGATGCCAGGATTAAAGGCGTGCACCACCACTTCCAGCTGTGTATTAGTTTTAATTGTAAAAAAAAAAAGTAGATTTTATTTGGTAGTATAATGTGAATGTTTTATTACATCATTTTATAAGTATCTAGGGCCTCTCATGGAGCCCATTCTGTGTTGTAGTTTTAGGAATATGTTCAGTTGAAGAGACAGCACATAACAAATAAGCAGGAAATATAAAATAGTAGACATGGGGCTGGAGATGTGACTCCGAGGTTAAGAGCATTTGACTGCTCTTCCAGAGGTCCCGAGTTCAATTCCCAGCAACCACATTGTAGCTCACAATGTCTATAATGAGATCTGATATCCTCTTCTGTCATGCAGGCATACATGAAGGCAGAACACGATATAAAATAAATCTTAAAAAAAAAATAATAGGAGGGGCTGGAGAGATGGCTCAGTGGTTAAGAGCATTGCCCACTCTTCCAAAGGTCCTGAGTTCAATTCCCAGCAACCACGTGGTGGCTCACAACCATCTGTAATAAGGTCTGGTGCCCTCTTCTGGCCTTCGGCATACATGCAGATATACTATTGTATACATAATAAATAATAAATAAATATTAAAAAAATAAAATAAAAAATAATAGGAGACCTAGTAGTGTTGGCTGTAAGTACAGATCTTGAGAATGGGGTCAACAAAAACAAGTGAAGGCTTGTGAACAAAGAGGTGTGAGCTAAGCTTTGATAGGGGGAGTGGGAGGGGGTGTTTAGACGGAGGCAACAGGAGGACTCGGAATTAGTTGGGGAGTTCTGCTTACATACATGGAGTGGGACCATATTATGGAAGGCTTGAAAAGCTAAACAAAGCTAGAGAAAATGCAGACCTATGTGAAGGCAACTGGAGTAATGGCTCTGTCTGTCGCTAAAGTTTCTGCTGCTGCTGCCGCCGCTGCTTCATCCTGTTGTTTGCTGATGTGTGATCACTTGATTGCATGCTAGCTGCCATGGGCAGCTTCCTCCAGGAAGTCAAAGACTGCATTGATTAGCTTCAGATATGTGTCCTCAGCCCCTCAGAAAGGATTAGTACATTTTTTACATGAGCAATTTATATTTATTTCCTTGATGGTTGACCACTTTTGTCATGTGTATGTGTGTGCATGCGCGCACACACATAATTAAAGCATGTGCACAGACACACAGCTTTACTCCTATGGGCTTTTCCGTTCTAGATTCCTGGTGCCCCTGATGATGAAGCAGTACGGATATTTTTAGAATTTGAGAGAGTTGAATCAGCAATTAAAGGTATGCTGTTTATTTTAAAGAATTTAACAAATGTTAATGTTACTGTTTGTTTTGATGTCTTCCAGGATACTGGTATTAACTGATTGTCTTTTTGTTTGCTTTTTAGCTGTTGTGGATCTGAATGGGAGGTATTTTGGTGGACGGGTGGTTAAAGCATGTTTCTACAATTTGGATAAATTCAGGGTCTTGGATCTGGCGGAACAAGTTTGATTGTAACCTAAAGTCACCTCTGTGATCCTTACACAAGCTGCAGACTGAGCAATGACACAGGCGTCAGCCTCCATGGCTGTTGGACACTGAGACTCTTGGATGGACTTCTGAGATATATGTTGATGGATCCCTTTTTTATTTTATGAGTTTTTTAATATAGTATAAAATACTTCAAAAAAAGAAAAAAAGAACCTGTGTGCCTCTCTGGTGTTTTCTGCCTCTGTGTCGGTTGCTTTTGCTGGGATTTCATGTCGTGCAGCATGTCTGGCAGTGAAAAATCTAGAAAGGCTCAGAGTGGAGTTTGTATTAAGTCATCCTTTTCCTACTTTCTTCCTTAATAAAGCCTTCAAGTTACGGAGCCGTAGCTTTACACATTGTATAATAAAGTCCTATCTTGGCAGTCTGTTGGAGGTGAAAATGCTTGCTTTCTCTAATAGAAAAGGTCGGTGACTCTAGTCGGGAAAAGCCCTTAGCTGAATTACAACTGCGGAATCGAGAGCTCATGTGACCTACCTGCTAGGTTGAGTTATTTGCTGTTTAAAAGACAGACTATAGGCTTTGTAATGGGTTTATGGAGGATTTCCGTATAGAAATCATTGTAGGATGGATTAGAAATACCAGGTTAATTCAAAATCTAGAACCTGCATTATAAGTGTGTGCCCAGTTACATTCTGAGAGTGACTGCTCCCTGGAGTTGTGTATACTACTGGCAAAATCTGAAATTATTCTGGTATATATAATCTTAAAATTCACAAAATTCAGCCATGTTAGCTATTCAACCCGTATTGCCAACTTATTTAATTCTGTAATTGTGGGAAATTATCCACTTGAAACACAGTGGTATAAGTTGCTTAAAAACATTAGCTAGACTACAAAAAAAGAGAAAAATGTTTAGTACTGAGTCCATTACCATGACAAGAGGTACTACAGGAAAGTACATATTCCTGTGTTGTTATAGAATAATACTTGTGTTATGACCTGGGCTGCTGGAGCGAGGGGACCTCAGTTTCTTTATGTCTATGCACTTGGTTTGGAGACATAAGTTTTTCTTGTGTTTTTACTTGAATAGGATTTTATGTTTTAGAGTATTTCATCGAGTACAGTTGAATTAAGGTCTGGGGAGTGATTAGGTGAGGAAAGTGCTTGCTGGCAAGCAAGAAGCCCTGAGTCCAATCCTTAAAACACATAGAAAGTTTAGATGCATTTATACGTGTCTCTAATCCCAGCCCGTTGTCCTCATCAGTTTAGATCATGAAATCCAATATGGACAAGTTCAACAGAACTGCCATACATATTAGAGCTGCCCCTAATCCCAGCCCAGGGACTTTCTGTGGGGCTCACTGGCCAGCCAATATAGTCAAATCAATTAGTATGACATGATCTTTCCCCCAGTCTCTTTGTAATTGTATTAATTGAGTACATTTTTTGTGAGGATTTTTTGTTTGACTGCTTTTTTGGTTTTGCTGTTTTTAAGACAGGTTCTTAGGTGCATGAGTCCTGGCTAGTCTTGAACTCACTTTGTATTATATTAGAAAATGACCTTGCGCTCCTAGTCCTTTGGCTCCCAAGTGTCAGGATTGCGGTGAGGTACTACCGCTATGCCCAGCAGAGGGTACTGAGATGAATTGCTGGTCGTAGACTGATTAGAAAATTACAGGACAGTGAAACCCGAGAGGTTCCATGAGATGCATGCGTGTCACTCTTTAGTTTGCACAGGGGGAGGACGTGAGAGGACGATTACAGGAGTTGTTTCTCCCTTCTGCTTTGTGGGTAATGAGAATCAAACTAGAGAGTAAGTGCCCTTACCCAGCGCGTCATCTAGTGAGATGGCCCTGACATTTGTCGTTCTGGATCTCCTATTTACAATCTTGAAAACCCTTCCTGCGTTCAGGGAATTTTCTTTCACTCCCCCTTCCTAAGGTAATGCATGGACTGTTGAGATCACTCCTGTATATTGAGTTCTAGGGCAGACTCCAGAGCTACAGCAAAACTGTCTCAAAAAACAAAACAAAAAAAACTCTTCATTCTCCATAGCCAGCTCTAGGTGTACATACAGTAGTAAGTGGAGTGGTTCTCATACCCTTGACTTACTTATGTCTGTTCTATGACACCCTCACCTTCAGTCTGGCAAGGAAAACCAGTGGCTGTTTTTGATCAGCCTTCCATGTTTCCATCTTGTACCTAGTAAGACACTACTCAAGGGTTTTGGCAACACAAGCCTCATAATGAAGAAAGTCCCCCACTATACTTCCCCATGGTAACCACTTATAACTTTTTGCTAGGTTGCTTCAGACATCTGCCTCTTTGTTTCTAAATCCATCCTTATGAAGCTTCTGTGTCAACAGAGTTTTCCTTTCCCGCCAGTCAGTTCCCAAATAACCGAAACAGAAACTTAATTATGAAAGCCTGGCAGCTCAGGCTTTATTACTAACTAGCTCTTACAACTTAACATCTTTCTATTAGTCTACATTGTGCCGCATGGCAGTACCTCTCTTTCGTCTTGCACCTCCTGTTTTCCTCCCTGTCTCACTGGGGACTCCTCTGCCTCAGTCCTTCTTTCCAATAACCTTAGTCTGGTTCCCCCTCCTCCCCACACACACCTAACCTTATCCTGTCCAGCTATTGGCCAGTCAGCCTCTTTTTTAAACCAATCACAGCAACATATATTTACACAGTGTACAGGAAAGTTCCACACTACTGCCTAAGGTCTACACTAAGACACTACAGGTGTCTAAGGTCAGTCTGTACTCAGTCCTACATTTCCATTCACTTCACTTCAACCCACTGCAACTCAAAGAGTAAATCCAGAAAGAGATATTGACCCAAGAAATAGGAAAAGTAATCCTCAGTATCATGACCAAGTTAATTTGTTCAGAAAATAATCTATGACAGCTGATCTTTAGTTTTGAATGAATGGATATGTTGAGTATTCACCAGGCCTTTAATCCCAACACTTGGGAGGCAGAGGTAGACAAAGCCCAAAGCTCTAAGTTTGAGGACAGCCTGGTCTCCATAGTTCCAGGACAGCCAGGGATACACAAAGAAACCTTGTCTTGAAACACTACCACCATCCCCCCAAAATTCTACATATATATTGAGTTTGAGGTCAGCCTGGTCTCCATAATGAGTCCCAGGACAGCAAGAGCTACACAGAGAAACCCTGTTTTGAAAACAAATGGCAAGTAGCAGACAATAGACAGACACCAAAACATCAAATTGGGGGACTGGAGCAATGGCTTGGTGGTTAAGAGCACTGACTACTCTTCCAGAGGACCGTGGTTTAATTCCCAGCACCCACGTGGCAGCTCACAACTGTAATTCCAAGATCTAACACCCTCATACAAACACGCATGCAAAACACTAATGAACATAAAAATAACAAAAACCCATCAGATTGGGCACTCAAAACATCCAGCAGAAAGTTCCAGTAGAGTCGTAGGCAGAGAAAAGCAGGAGGCTTCAGACTCCATTGATAAGGACCTAAGAGCCCACAACCAGAGGCAGTGTGTTTTCCAAAATGTGTTGTGCTCATATCTCCCTCTAGGATGTCAAGGACAGCAAGTTGGGAACAAAATGGTATCTAAGCATAAGCTTGTAGCACTCCCCCTCCTGGAGCTATGTGATGTTTCATGTGAATCTATCTCACTAATTTTTACTGGGAAAAATGTTTTAATTTGCCCAAGAATGTAGTGTTAGAGTCTAGCTGCTCCTTAGGCCCTATCTGCAGCTGCCTCTCCTCTTTCACAGATACCCACAGGCATACCCTCTTGATTCCCTAGCTAACAACCTCCCAGTGCCAAGATTTCTCACCTGGCAAGTGAGTTTACATCAAAGTGGGTATTGGCGGCCAAACATCCTCCTAGCCCCTTCCCTGGCTTCTGCAGGGAATCTGAGAGCCTGGCTGCAGGCTTGTGCTATAACTCCTGCTTCAGCCTTGGGGGCCCTGACTCTTTTCCTCAGAGGTCCTCCACGGTCTTGTCTGTCTGTCCATGGCATTGATAGATAATTTTTTGTTGTTGTTTTTGAGATGAGATCTCACTTTATAAATCTGGCTGGGCTGGAACTCAGAGATCCAAGTGGCTCTGCTTCCTAAATGCTGAGATTAAGGTGTTCACCATGCCCGACTGATTAGTAACTCTTTAATAAACTCCTTATCTCCAGCAACCCTATGCCCCAACAAACTGACTCCTGGTTTTTTTGTTTGGTGTTTTTTTTTTTTGAACACCAACCCCCCACTTTCCAGAATCCAAAACCTTTCACGTTCTTGTTTTTCGAGACAGGATTTCTCTGTGTAGACCATACTGGCCTCGAACTCACAAGATCCACCTACCTCTGCCTCCCAACTGCTGGATTTAAAGGTGGGCACCACCATCGCCTGGCCCTTTCACTTTTTTTTTTTTAACCTTGTTGAAATTACATTCTTGAGCTGCAGAGATGGCTCAGTGGTTAAGAATATTGCTCTTACAGAGGTCCCACGGTTCAGTCCCCAGTGGCACCCACACAGTGGCTTCCAACTGTCTTCACTCCAGCTCTACATGATCCAGCACCCTCTTTTGACCTCTGCAGCCAGCAAGCATGCATGTGGTGTACATAAGTGCATGTAGGCAAAATATTCATACACAGAAATAAATCTTTTTTTTAAAAAATTGCTTGTTGGGCAGAGACAGGTAGATTTGATCTCTGTGAGTTTGAAGCCAGTCTGGTCTACATAGTGAGTTTTAGGCCAACCAGGGCTATGTAGAGAGGCCTTGTCTCACAAAAGCCAATAAATAAATGGATACATTCTTTGGATGAGATTGGGAAGAAAGAAGGTGATTTCTTAGCAATCTTTAGTGATATAAATTGAGAGCTCCAACATCTCATATCTACCCACCTTACGGAAACCCAACTATGACTCCCTTGTCCTGTCAGGTGGCTTTACTCTTTCTTAGAACACCTTTCTGGTCTCAGTAAACCTACCTTATCTCATTCTGAAGTTCATGTCTTTGTCGAAACCACAAACCTAAATCTTGCCCCTGTAAACCACACTGTGTGGTGGTATTTAATTTTGGTACTCAAGAGCAGATGTAGGAGCATCTCTGTGAGTTCGAGGTCAGCCTGGGCTACTACAGTGAGACCCCTGTCCAAAAAAAAAAAAGGTGATATAAGCTAAAACTTGTTTTAATTGGCAGCAGAGAAAAATTAGAGAAATATTTTGTGTATAGGGTGCCTTGGGTTTCTTGTGGTCAAGTTCTTTTTCTCTGTTAAAGAACAGAAAGACAAGCTGGGCGATGGTGGCGCACGCCTTTAATCCCAGTACTCGGGAGGCAAGGCAGGCAGATCTCTGTGAGTTCGAGACCAGCCTGGTCTACAGAGCTAGTTCCAGGACAGGCTCCAAAGCCACAGAGAAACCCTGTCTCGAAAAACCAAAAAAAAAAAAAAAAAAAAAAAAACCAGAAAGACAGGAAGGAAGGCAAAGCAACAGTTACGTTTGTTGGCAAGGGATCCAAACTCCTTGAGCAAGAGAGCCCCAGTCTGTAAGCCACTGATTGTGATGAGGGGAGAGGTCTGGGTTTCTCTTGAGTTCGAGTTCCCACTCCTAATGCCCTGTGGGTCCTAAGGTGTCCTGGCATGAGAATTGTGTCCCCATTTCTCTACACTTGTGGCGGTTTAATTGCCAGTACAGTTCTCATCTTAGTGCATGAGCACAAACAGCTGCTGTTGGTTGTTGGGGTTTGTTACCAATCAGGGTGGTCCCCTGACCTTCTTTTTCTTTATGGTATAATGGGGAAAGAGAAATGTGCCCCAGGATGAGAGAAACGACCCACTTTCCCTGCCCTGGGGCCTGCAGCGGCAGTTCCACTCAGGATAACAGGAAGATTGTTACATTCATGTTCTTTTGAAAGTTACATGAACTGTGATACTTTTAGTATGATTTTAGGGTACAGGAACTTCTGGATTTGATACTCTTTGGACTTTTTTTTCTTTAGTGATTACCTCTTTTTCCTGTTTTCACACAATGTTCAAATACCTCTTAGTAAATTCTATTTTTCTCTTCTCGTTCTGGTATATATTTCTCAGACACTTAAGTTTGTTTTCTTGGCAGAGAATACATGCCATTTCAGAGTTTCTGAAAAGTTAAGTTTGAACCTACCTGTAGATAGGTTTGTGGCAAATCCTCATAGGTTCCTGGCTTGCTAAAACCCTGATCTTAGCTGGAAGACTAGAATCGGGAAGCTGTGTGTATTGCTGCTTTTTCTCAGAAAACTAAGAAACAAATGTAATCAAGTTCTGATATTTGTCCCCTCCTCCCCGCAAGAAAACTAAAGTAGCAAAGACATACTCCACAGTAACTTGCAATCCGAGGGTCAGAGTCAGGAACCAAACAACAAAATGCAATCAGAAGTAAGCTGATGGCGGCTGAAACCTCCTGCCCCAGCACCTGTAGGAACTAGAACTGCAGGAGCATGTTTCTGCCCAGCAATGCACCTTTTGTTTAATGTTTGTGTAAATTTAATACATAGCCCAAGTTGGCCCAGGACTTGTGATCCTCCGACCCAGTCTCCTTTAGCAATGATTCTAGGTCTATACTACCATGATGGACTTGCTTGAAGAAATTACACAGATCATTTTCATTTCTATCCAGTCTCAGGTGTTATTTTATGCTTGTAATCCCAGCACTTGAGGCAGAGGTGGGAGGACCTTGAGCTCAAGGCCATTCCCTGCTAGTTATGAGGCCCCGTCTCAAGTCCTGCCATAAAAAGAGTCTCAGGTTCCCTGGGGGCCTCCTGGGAGAGATGCTGTGGTACTCAGAGTCCCATTCTCGCTGCAGTCTGCCAGCCATACTGTTTATAACAGTGACTGCAGGAAAGAGGCAACACCTCCCCCGAGCATGTGGACAAAGCATACTTTTTAAACCAAACTAAGTCTTCCTCCTCACGTCCTCCCAGGCTTCCCACCAGTCACCCACGTGGCCTCTTATTCTGAAGCAAGTCCCTTCCTGCTAATGACAACCTTCAGGGCAGCCCTGAAAGACTGAAATAGCATTTTTAATTGAGCAGTGCCACCACATCTGCTGTGCTGTTCAAGGGCTCAGAGCAAGCTTGTGTATGCTGAACTATTTCATCTTCACAGGGTACCGAGGGCAAGAGGTTGCCATAGAACACTGAATCGGTTTTTAGAGGAACTTGAATACTGGATGAGGGCGTAGGCTTGTACTTGGCTTTCTCTAATGTTAGAAGATGCAGGACTGAGGGTATATTTCCATCGTAGAATTCCTGCCTAGCATGTACATAGTTCTGGCTGGGTTCAAAACTCTAGGAAGGATGGGGAAGGAAAAACAAAAAGAGAAGCTAAAAGAGGCAGGAGGGTCTCAGTTGGAGGCCCCACTGGTCTACAGAGCTAGTTCTAGGACAGCAAAGGCTGCACAAAGAAATCCTGACTGGGGAAAAAACAAAACAACAGAGAAACTAAAGTTCACAGTTTTGGTGCTCAGTGAATAAAACACTTGCTGTGAAATCATGAGGACCTGAGTTTGAATGCCCAGCACCCAATTAAAACACTTCACAAGGCAGTACACGTGTGTACATGGATAACTCTAACACGGAGGTGGGTAGAGAGCGTGGCCACTAGGTCTTGCTGACTGCCAGCCTCGTTCTAGGTTCAGCGAGAAACCTTTTCTCAAGGGAATAAGGTGGAGAGTGACAGATGGAACACTCGAGAATACACACATGCACATACACCACACAGACAGATGGCATCTCAACCTGTCTACGAAGTAAGGAGTTCAAGGTCATTCTCAGTTACAAAGTGAGTTTGAGGTCAGCCCAGGCTACAGGAAATTCTCAGAACACCAATAAAGCAAAACAAAAGAACCAAAGAGACAAATGAAAAGGTAAAATTGAATAAAGGAATTTAGAATGAGAATTATGTTGAATAACCCTGCCCCTATCTACCTCTTTGTATAGAACATTGTCTCTCCCAGTATGGAAAACAAAAACATAGCATTTCTAGGGCTGGAGAAATGGCTCAGCTTGTTAGTAGCACTGGCTGCTCTTCCAGAAGAGACAGGTTCAAGTCCCAGCACTCACATAGTAGCTCACAACTTTCTACAGCTCTAGTTCCAGAGGATTCAAGATCCTCTTTTGCCCTCCTTGGGTAAAAGGTATGTATCCATATACAAACAAAGAAGAAAAAATGTCTGTGCACTTTATCCCACCCAACTCAAACCCCTGCCTCTCTGGGGCTGTGCCAGCCCTTCCTGTAGACCCTCATGATCCAGCCAGTCACAGCTGAAAGGCGTCTGTCCCCATCACAACAAATAAAGAATGATGATCTGTTGTCCATTCTGCTCAACTGGATCCCTGGTAGGACATTTCAAGTGGCTTTTCTCGCCTCTTGCTAGTCTCCATGTCAGTCAGACTGCAAACCAAGAACAAATACTTAAAAAATCAACCAGCAAGCTGGCACACAACTGGATGCCAGGACATGGGAGGCTGATGCAGGATTGCTGTTGAAGGCCAACCTGGGCTATATAGCAAGACTGTGTCTCAAAAATAAATAAATAGGGGCCAGGCAGTGGTGGTGCACACCTTTCATCCCGGCACTCGGGAGGAAGAGGCAGGCAGATCTCTGTGAGTTCAAGACCAGCCTGGGTTACAGAGCTGCCAGGAGGTTATTTTTCTTATATAGCTCGTGCAAGCTGGTCGTGGTGGTACATGCCTACAATCCTAGCTATTTAGGAGCCAGAGGCCGAGGATGACAAGTTCGAGGACAGGCTGGGCAATAACACAGAATGTCCCTGTCTGGAGAAAAGTAAGTCCAGGCTAGCAGACCAGAGCTGATGTGGTGGCTCGGTTGTGTTCTAGTCCACCAACAGTGCCACCCGCTAGCAACTGAGAGTTTAGGACCGTGGCTGTGGTAAGTGCAGCTGGTCAGTGATGACTGACCGTCAGGAAGATATCTTTGTGGGAATGAGTCAAGAACCCTGCATCTTGCTGAAGGACCTTGTGGGTCCTACAGAGCTACTTTGGCTGAGAAGGAATGTTCTCGCATCTGAGATAGTAGAGGGAGGTGGGTCTCTTTTTACTGTTTTTTTTTGTTGTTTTGTTTTTATTTGTTGTTTTCCCTATTAAGTCTACTATTTCTTGTAGGAGAGAGGCCAATTCTTTCTTTGGCTTAGATCGTGAAGTTTAGGGCAGGAAAGACTACGAGAGGTGTGAAGGGCACTCTTGCTGTCCCCCGCACACGTTCCAGCTCCAGTCTTCATGCTCAGCTTCATCTCATCTCATTGTCTAATCTGCATCTTAAACTGTGGCTACACATGGGCTTGTATAACTGAATGTCGGAAGTGCAAAACCCAGCAGTGATACATGGCCAGTGAGCATGCAACAGCCAGAAACTTAAAGTTAAGCGTCTAACGAATCTGAGGGGTTTCCAGCAGGCTTGTTGTTCCAGCACACAGCTGCATTGCAGGTTGGTTCTGACCACACAGTGTGCTCAGTTGGCACAGTATATGCCCTCACACCAGGCAAGACAGCCAGGGCCGCCTCCAACGCTGTAACTTAGAGTTGACTATTGTATACTGTGCACTGCAGTGTTTACGACACATGGAAAACTCCAGCCCTTACAGGAACACGACCGTCACAGGAGTAGACAGTACTTTTGACCCCTGAGCCTCCTCTCCCAGCCCTCTAACCATTTCTGAAATGGCCCTCAACCTTCTTCTGCCCTTGATTACACACTCCTGCAAAGTAACTTTTTCAGCATCACTAATTATCAAATCAAAATGCTAATTAACTCTGAAAAGCATTGAAGATGCTCTTCTCTCCATAGCATAAAATATTCAGATAATATTTAGTTTTTCGTTGTAAAATTAAATTGAAATTAGCACACTGATCTCATTAGTAATGCAAATTTGCTCACACTAATAAATGATGAAATTATGTATATATAGTGTTTATAGGTGTTTTACAATGATTTCTTATACTTTATTATCAGTATATGTTTAATTTATATCCATATTTTCTATACCTGTATATCTGGAGTTGTGTGAGGATTTCTCAGGTGAAAAGGGGTTGGGAATGGGGAAGTTGAACTGTGCCTGCTCCAGTCAGTACAGTCAGTGAGGAAAAGTCTTAATTCCAGGTCAAAATAGGAGGATATTTAGACATAATTCAGCTTACCTAGAATTTTGGCAAAGACTTAATTATGCCAGACTTTATTATAGGTCCATAGCTACTGTACTGGAGAGAGGTGTTTGGGCACTGAGATAGCCCTGTGGCAAGCAAGCACGGTTCAGTGTGAGCCCTCACCCTCATGTGCTCTCAGAGAGTTGCTGTCAACCGTTCATCGCTTGTCATGTGTATCCAGGCACAACCTACACTGACTTAATACCTGACCTAGTGCCCGGTGAAGTCAGCCAGCCTCGGGATATGAAGGAAGGCAAAAGTTCATTGCTTGTAGTCTGCATCCAGGCACAACCCATACTTGCCAAGACCTGACCTAGTGCCTGGTGAAGTCAGCCCGCCTCGGGATATGAATGAAGGTCAGGAGGCTCTGGAAGTAGCTGGGGTTTCTCCACTGTAATAAGAACTCCTCACACGGCCTGATCGGGGGTCTTCTAATATATAAGAAACTCAGTCCTCGGACAGGACCCGCAGCTTTCTTGTCATATCGGATTCTTTTCTTTTTCGGTGTCTTGAAACCGTGTCTCAGGTAGCCCAGACGGCCTTGCAGTCTCAACATGCAGGGTGACTTGCCAGGACCTCCAGAGTGCTGTCATGTGCCGCCTCACCTGCTTTGCTTCCTCCCCTCCTCTTCTTTTTAACGGTACTAGGGACTCAAGCCAGGGCCTAACACGTCCTAGACACGTGCTCCGCCGCTGAGCTGCATCCCCGTCTCGTCCTTGTTTCTTTATTGGGTCAAGAGCTGCTTTTGACCCTGGAAATATTTCCTTTAACGTGGAAGGACAATCATAGTTTTGATATTTGAAGGCGAAATTTAGATTACGTGTGTGTGCGTCTAGCATTTTAAGAAGTTGTAGCGGATGATGGTAGCACACACCTTTAACCCCAACACTTGGGAAGCAGAGGTAGGGAATCTCTGTGAGTTTGAGGCAGGCCTGGTCAACTGAGTGGTGGGGAGGTGGGGAGAGAGAGAGAGAGAGAGAGAGAGAGAGAGAGAGAGAGAGAGAGAAAGAGAGACCTTGGGTATGCAATGGAAGGTCTTATGATCATAATTTAAAATATATAATGGGGGTAACTGATGCAGACTTTCAATAAAGCTGGAAAGTTCATTTCTGCATAGTGCCAGTCTCTCTCAGCAGTGACTCTTAAAGTTGTTTTTAATGTCCTGGGGGTGGAGCTTATGAAATATACTACCTCCGAGAGATATCCCTAACCCTAAAATTTTTCCGTTTTCTAATCAAGTTAGTTCTAGTCGAGGTAGAAACATGGAGTTTAAGTCAGCTCTAAAGGCTTAAAATGATCACTGCATTGAATTTGAATAACGTGAACAGTAACTGGATGAACTCATCCTGAGCAGGCTTGTCTACATGAAGGCCACCCTCCACTATAATGAAAATTACAATTAACCTATTTAGGTGTTTTTAAAATAACCTGCTCATGACATGTGGCCAGTGACAAGTATTCTTTGCATCTTACAGGGAAATAAACACTGGTAAGTTTAGGAAGAAGTGACCACAGCAGAAGTTGCAGCAATACCCCCTTGGACAGTGGTTCTCAACCTTCTTAATGCTGCCAGCCTTTAATACAATGCCTTATGTTGTGCTGACCCCCACATAAAATTGGTTTCATTACTATTGTTATTGTTATTATATGTTATTATTATTATATGTTATTGCTATTGTTATGAATTATGATGTAAATTTATGTGTTTTCTGATGATCTAAGGCAACCTATGAAAGGGTCATCTGATCCCAAAGGGCTTGTTACCCACAGGTTGAAAAACGCTGCCCTAGGGCATACTGATCTTTTTCTTTAATATTTATTTATTTACTTATTTATTTATTTAGTATACAGTATTCTTTCTATGTGTATGCCTGCAGGCCAGAAGAGGGCACCAGACCTCATTACAGATGGTTGTGATCCACCATGGGGTTGCTGGGAATTGAACTCAGGCCCTTTGGAAGAGCAGACAATGCTCTTAACCTCTGAGTCATCTCTCCAGCCTGGGCATACTGATCTTATCAGCAGAATGGACTTGGTCACAATCTTTCCCCACACTGGCTTGGTTCTCTTGCTTTCTTTCTGTTTTGTTTTGGGCCATTCTCATGGCACCCAGATTAGTCCTGAACTCCTGATCCTCTGGATTCTACCTGCTGAGTCTTGGGATGACAGACATATGTCTGGTTTTTATCTGTCAGCCAGATTGGTCACTGAAGTGTCCTTATTACGGGTGGGGTGAAGCTTCACAATAAAGAATTGCCTTTTCCTCGTGGAAGTGACGAGGTGATGACGTGAAGCCTCCAGAGCTGTTTTCCTCCCCTTCCAGAAGGCAGCATCCCATTCTAGGAAGCCACACAGCAGAGAGGAGCAGCCTCTCCAGCCCAGAGATGGCGAGCCTGAATTCTGGGAAAAAGGCAGCTGGGCTCCTTAGCTGTAAATAGGTCATTAAGACTCAATTTGCTAAGACTGAAGGCTCTGGGTTCCCAGGGGAACTAACCCCAAAAGACTGTTGACGTCTTTATTTTGGCATGTGGCTGGAGGAGAGGACAAGGTGCCCCAGAGAAGGATGCTGTGGTACCTAACAGCAAGCAAGCAGAGAGATGTGGGACTCTCGTAAACCCTTGTCTGGCTTAATATCCAGGTCAAGTCACTCCCCAGTAGAGGCCAGTTCTCTTGTCAGGGAAAGTAGGATGAAGTCTTCCCTCTGAATCAAAAGTTTGCTGGGGCCAGGCTTCATGGGGCAGACTTGTAATCCTAGGCACTCGAGAGCCGCTGCAGAAGGATCAGGAGTTCAAAGCCTGCCTGAGTGACTTACCACGTGCCTGTTTCAAAATTTCAAAAGGAAAAGAATGTAGAGGATGTAGTGGGGCGCTCCAGTGCAGTGGGGAGCCCTTGCCAAAGCTCCGAGGGATTCTTATCGCAGTGAACACACACACGCACGCGCGCACGCACACACACACATACACACACTAATAATTTTATACAGTTGTCGGGATGCTATAAAAGAAACCCTGTGAAATCTCCCTGTAATATCACACGGCAAAGAACACAGCCAAGAGTCAAGCTACGCAATGAGAGGAAGCAGTGCAAATGACATCTCATCAGGAAGTAGGTATCTGAATATATAAAACTTAACAGCAAAAGCAATCAAGCAAGCAGTCCACCACCCAACAGTGGACAGTAAAATTAAGTAATCACTTCTCAGAAGAGAACAGAGGGCCCACAAATAGATGTGCCATGTTCAACATCACCTTAGGAAGAAACTCGAGGCCACTAGGAGGCACCACCTCACCCCAGTCTGAGTGACTGTTCTATACGTGCCTGTGAAGATGGAGAGACAGGGAAGTGATGTGGGAGTGTCATATCAATCTGTTGTGATCTTTGGCTAAGCAATAAAGAAACTGCTAGGCCCATTTGATAGGCCCACCCTTAGGTGGGTGGAGTAAACAGAACAGAACGCTGGGAGGAAGAGGAAGTGAGGTCAGACTCCGCAGCTCTCCTCTCCTCCGGAGCAGATGCCTCAGGAGAGACGCCATGCTACCTGCTCCAGGGAAGACGCACGCTATGAAGCTCCAACCCAGGATGGACTTAGGCTAGAATCTTCCCGGTAAGCGCACCTAGGGGCGCTACACAGATGATTAGAAATGGGCTAAATTAATATGTGAGAATTAGCCAGTAAGGGCTAGAGCTAAGGGCCAAAGCAGTGTTTAAAAGAATACAGTGTCTGTGTAATTATTTCGGGGCATAAGCTAGCCGGGCAGGGCAGGCGGCTGGGGTGTTTGGGGACGCAACCCTGCCGCCGCCCATATTACTACAAATGACGCCCAGACGTGTGGCT
This sequence comes from Microtus pennsylvanicus, assembly GCF_037038515.1. Lineage (NCBI taxonomy): Eukaryota > Metazoa > Chordata > Mammalia > Rodentia > Cricetidae > Microtus > Microtus pennsylvanicus. The sequence goes on from NC_134582.1 coordinate 122,137,289, forward strand.
AACTGAACCCACTGAAAGCCTGAGAAAGCTTGGGAAAGAGTAAAGCATGTTTTCTTGATTGTGACAATTTCTCTGGTCTACTCTGCTTGCTAGAGGCAAGCAAGCGCCTCATCTAAGAGAGGCTTCCTGACTCAGCTTCAGCTGCAAACCCTGCAGCTCATTAAGAGGTCCTGCCACGAAACACTTAAATGGTGTTGACGAAAAGCTGAACGCATGCTTTTCGGTTTTCAGCCGTAGCAGGAAAAAAGCTGCGCTGTTTAAAAATGCCGGCTTTCTGGGCCATCCTGCCAGGGCAAACTCTGACTGTTTGAGGCAGGAGGGCCGGCTACTGAGAGAGGACTTGAGTGTTGTCTGTTGTAGCTTGCTGGCTGGCAGGGACCTTGCAGCCAATACCTCAGCCATGAGGCTGGAAAGCTAAGGAATGGACTGGATCTAGCTGGCAAAGCCACGCCTTTAGTCCTACTGATATTGCTTGGCAAATTAAAGGCTCTTGTGGTCAGAAAAAGAGATATACAGTAAAGAGAGATTCAAAGACAGAGAAAATTTCTGAATGGTTTAAAGTGTGTTAAAAATATATGCAAGCTGAAAGTTGAAGTTCTTAAAGCAAAAAACAAAAAAAAAAGGAAGCGAGTTGTTGTGTGTCGTAGTACACACCTTTAATCCCAACACTTGGGAGGCAGAGGGAGATAGACCTCTGTGACTTCAAGGTGTGGTAGCACACGCCTTTAATCCCAGTGCCTAAAAGGCAGAGACAAACAGATCTCTGTGAGTTCAAGGTGTAGTAGCAAACACCTTTAATCCCAATGCCTGGGAGGCAGAGACAGGCGGATCTCCGAGAGTTCAAAGACAGCCTGGTCTACAGATGTACGCTCAAAAAGCAAAAAGTTAACTTAGGAATGTCACAGCTTAGATTCTTAAGCATCTAGTGATTTAAAGGCGCAAATCAAAAGTGCTCCTGGATAGTAAAAATTTGCAGATTCACAATAGGACAGATTCAGACCACGAAATGAGTCACACTGTTGGATAAATGTACGTAGGCTTGGGAGAGAGAAGAAAAAGAATATAGAGAATAAAGTTAATGGTTTAAAAAAAAAAGTAAAGTCTTTAAAGAGACAGAGTACAGATAGTTATAGATATAAATAAAAATAAGCCGCGTAAAGATGGAAAATTCACAGAGAGTCTGGATTATGTACATTGTGTTTTCTTTAAAATTTTTGACTGTGAAGGAGCTAAGTACAGAGAGACATTTCATTATATGGGCTGCCAAGTGGAACCAGAATGGATATAAGGGTATTACGATTTCAGAATTTGGGTCTAAGGATATGATGCTTTGGAGAGAGTCTTCTTTTGTTTTCACAGAAGCTGAGACCCTGTTCATTTCTTCTATTCCAATTTGGTATGAGGGACCACGTCCTCCTGAAGGGTTGCTGAGAACATCTTCAGAAAATTATTTCGCCCAACTGCCAACTGAGATGAAACTAGCACACAGGTTATACCATGAAAGACCTAATTAACGACGCCCCCATTCAGCAGGAAGCAGTTTGGAGAGAAAAAACTGCGCCCATGTTCCCAAATATAGTTTATAAATATTCTTTTACATTTAAAGGGGGATATGATATAGACATGAATAATTTGCATTAGTATAGATTTTGCTTTATTGATAGAGATTTACAGTCAATTTTGTTATATGTATAAATGTTTCTGATGTAACTTTTACTTGATAACTGTTTTGTTATATGTAATTTTGCTATGTTAAAGTTAAAGCCTTTTTTGTTTAAACAGAAAAAGGGGAAGTGATGTGGGAGTGTCATATCAATCTGTTGTGATCTTTGGCTAAGCAATAAAGAAACTGCTAGGCCCATTTGATAGGCCCACCCTTAGGTGGGTGGAGTAAACAGAACAGAACGCTGGAAGGAAGAGGAAGTGAGGTCAGACTCCGCAGCTCTCCTCTCCTCCGGAGCAGATGCCTCAGGAGAGACGCCATGCTACCTGCTCCAGGGAAGACGCACGCTATGAAGCTCCAACCCAGGATGGACTTAGGCTAGAATCTTCCCGGTAAGCGCACCTAGGGGCGCTACACAGATGATTAGAAATGGGCTAAATTAATATGTGAGAATTAGCCAGTAAGGGCTAGAGCTAAGGGCCAAAGCAGTGTTTAAAAGAATACAGTGTCTGTGTAATTATTTCGGGGCATAAGCTAGCCGAGCCGGGCAGGCGGCTGGGGTGTTTGGGGACGCAACCCTGCCGCTGCCCATATTACTACAGGGAAGCCCTTCTGTGCTGTCAGTGGGCCTAGGAGTCGGCCATAATGGACTACAGTGTATAAACTAATAGACATGCCATCTGGTCCAGTATCCCCACTCCAAGTGTATCTATTCAGTGAAAATGAGAGCAGTACGTATGCATCATTTATTATTTTGTTTGTTGTTTCTGCTGTGTTAGATAGGGACGCAGCCTGGCCTCAGATTCCTTATGTAACTGAAGATGACTTTGAACTTCTGATCCTCCTGCCTCTACTTCCCAAATGCTGGCCAGCAGGCCGGTGCTACCATGTTCCACTGATGTGATATTGAGTTTGGGGGATGCTAGGTAAGCACTTTACCAACTAAGCTGTGGTCAAGACTAACCTCAAACTCTTAGTGATCCTCCTGCATCAGCTTCCCGAGTATCAGGATAATAGATCTACTAGGCCCTGTTGAAATCAGTATTGTTATTTTTTGTTTTTGCTTTTTGTTTTTTGGTTTTTCGAGACAGGGTTTCTCTGTGGCTTTGGAGCCTGTCCTGGAACTAGCTCTGTAGACCAGGCTGGTCTCGAACTCACAGAGATCCGCCTGCCTCTGCCTCCCGAGTGCTGGGATTAAAGGTGTGCGCCACCATCGCCCGGCTAGTATTGTTATTTTTTGTTGTTGATGATTTTTTTGTAAAGACAGGATCTCACTCCGTAGCCCTGGCTGGCCTGGAACTCAGTATGTGGACCAGGTTGGCCTTCAACTCACAGAGATCCACCTGTTTCCACCTCCCAATTGAAAACACGTAGCACCACTCCTAGATCTTGATAATGGTTTTGTTTCGTTTTTTTGGAATAGGGTCCCATGTAGCCCATGCTAGCCTTGGACTCAGTAAGCAGCCAAAGATAGTTTCAAACTCCTTTTCCTCCTGCCAGCACCTCCAGTGCTGTGGTTACAGGCACATGTCACTACAGCTAGTTGAAATCAGTGTGTTTTAATTTTTTTTAAAGATTTATTTATTTTTTATTTTATGAATGTGAATGTTTGCCTGCATCCACGAGTTACAGACAGTTGTGAGTCACCACGTGGGTACCAGGAATACAATTTGGGTCCTTTAGAAGAACAGCAAATTCTCTTAACCACAGAGCCATCTCTCACACCCTTGAATAAGTAGAAGAGACAGCCGCACTCGCTCTCCAGTGTTCTCCGCAGTCCTGTTTCCTGGTGACATGAATGGGAACAACTTGTCAACTGGTGAGCAGATACTGAAGATGTGGTCCACATCCACAACCGAATTCTTTCCAGCCATAGGGGAAGGGATGGGGAGAGATGGGCTCATCAACAGGAAAATAGTAGACAGAGAAAGAGGTCTGGTCTGTGGTTCCATCAGTACAGTAACAATGACTGTACCTCTCATAAAAGTTTTCATCACAAAGACGGGATAAGTGGCTGGGCGCAGCAGCCCAAGCCTTTGATCCCAGCAAGGAGGCAGAGGCAGGTAGATCTATGTGAATCCTAGGCCAACCTGGTCTACATAGTGAGTTCCAAGCCAACCAACTGCTCATAGTTAGGACCCTGTTTTACAATAACAATAAAGGGAGGGAGAGATGGGGAGGGGGAAAGAAAGAGAGTTGGTGGGGTAGGGGGAGAAGGAAAAGGAGTGCCCAGACATAGAAGTGGATGTCTGTAATCCTAACACACTGAAGGCCAAGGCAGAAGGATTGCCAGCAATTTCGAAATAGCCGGGCATTCTCCCCAAAAAGCCTCACATTCTGCATGTGTGGGTCAAGACATCAGGTGACCCCACTAATGCGTGCAATTTTATGTTTTTATATCTCAGATATTAATTCATAAATAAGAAAGAAAAAGAGAAAACCTGGGGCCTTCTGACCTAAGGAGGGTTTCCTGAGAGTAGACAAAGTGCAGCCCTGAGTTGTGTGTGCCCTGCCCCTCTCCGTGGCTCATCTTTACCGGGGCCCCATCCTTCTGTTTGGTGAGATCTCGAGGTGCCAGGTAAGCCCTGTCGGTAAGAACTTTCTGGAGGTGCTCTTTCTTTCTGAGGCAGGTATTGGTCCAGGGGCACGCATTCCCAGGAGCACGTGGTTAGGTTGCACCTGCAGGATCTTCATTCATTCAGTTCCCAGCACCCACCTCCAGTGACCCTCCAGCTGCCAGGGCTCCCTGCATGTATGTGTTGCACAGAAACTCATGGCAGGCACAAATACATATGCAGAAGTAAATAAATCTAAAAAAAAAAAAAATAAGAATCTGTCTCTAAAGAACAAATCCTGACTTCTGAAACTTCAGCAGAGGGGAGAAAGGAAAACTAATTGAATTCCTCCAGTCAGGGATGTACATAAAAATTGATATGGATGGATGGATATAATATGGATAAATTGATTTACTAAGGCAAGAGTCTTGACATGTATCCCAAACAGACCCTGAATTTGCTATGTAGCCCAGGCTGCCCTCAAACTCATGAGCCCCTGAGTATTACAGATATGTGCCACTAGCCCAGGCTTAGGGTTTGAATTAACCAGGAGGATTATTTGAGAGAGAAGGGATATGCTTTCTGTGAAGCCAGGTCAGGCTGACTGAGGACGCCCACAAGCCACTGCTGCCTAAGGCCCATTCCCTCCCAGTGTAAACTAGCGGCCAATTGAGAGCTAGCTGACTGTCTTCATAAATCACCATCAGAAGAGGTTAGAATTCTAATAGGAACTCCGCATTTCCAGCCCTTGCATACAGTTACCCAAATCAGCTAACCTGAAGGGGTTTGCAGATGTGATTAAAGTCAGTTAAGCAACAGTTGACTTTAAGATTTTCTGAGGCTGAGGGCTGGAGAGTTAAGAGGAAAAATGCCTGAGGGTAAACTGGGGATTATAGCTCAGTTGGCAGAGTGTTGGCTAGGCACGTACAAAGCCCTGGGCTCCATCCCCAGCACCTCATCAACTTGGTATAGTTTACCCATGCCTGCACTTGGGAGGTGGAGGCAAGAAGATCCAAAGTCAGCTTCAGTGCAGGAGGCAGAAATGAATTGGGGGCTAGAGGCTCTGTCTAAAATGAAAAAAAAAATGTTGAGGGAAATGCTGAGTCCATTAAAGCATGTTTTTCTCTAGAAGAAGCCAAATGTAAAACCCTGGATGAACTCAATACCTGACCCTTGGAACCAGAAAACCACGTGGCAAGAGACACAACTTCCGGGGTGGCGTCAGTTTGACAGCACAGGAAAGCAAGGGTGAGGGAAATGAGGTGCTTCTGTTTTGTCCAAACAAATAGGAGCTGTGATCTGTTGTGTGGATTAGTCTACCCCAGTGAGGGGTGCTTTAGACAGGTGATCAAGAACCCGGGTTTTCCTCCAGTTCTGTGAGGCCTAGAAACAGCTGTGTTAACAGCTAGACCTTCCCTGAAAGCCAGGAATGTGGATTGCTGGAGGGGTGGGGATTCCAGCTACCTTTAGAGAATTAATTTAAATGTCCACCCAGACTGAGATCCTCCAACCTCAGGACCTCCTGGGAGCTGGGTTTGGTAACTGTGGCCTACAATCCCAGCACTTGGGAGGCTGGAGGAGAAGGAGGGTCACAAGTTTGAGGCCAGCCCAGTTTGCATGATAAGGCCCTGTCTTAAAATAACAACAGCGAAAACAAACACAAAAACACTGAAGACTAGAGGTGTTGCTCAATCGGTAGAGGCTTGCCTAGGCTGTGCAAACTTAATCCCAACAGTGAATAAACAGGGTGTCTGGCACTTGCCTGTCACCCCAGTATTCAAGAGGTGGAGAGGAGGATTAGAAATTCAAGGTCATCCTTGCTATGAAGCAAGTTAGAGAAGCCTGGACTGCGTCTCAAAACAAAACAAAAAATTATAGCCCTCAGGGCACAAATCATCTCACCTAAGGTGACAATTCTGCAGTGATAGAGGGAGAAAGGGCGGAAGAAGCCTGGAGCCCAGCCCTGTCTCCTCGAGATCCCTGGCAATTAGGTTAGATTTTTAAAACACTGCTGTGCTGAGTCAAGGTCGCCCCGGGAAGCAGCGCCGTCTTCGGATCGATAAGCATTAGACAGGGCAGATGTGGCAGTGGCATGATTGACATCTCAGTGAGTAATGATGAAATTCCATTCTCTGACTCATACTAGATTGTCAAGGCCTGAGGACATAGTTTCAATTAAAAATGGTTTCGAATCCATTCTCGGTGTCTGAAAATCATCAGAGACTATGTTCATACCTCTGCTGCCTTCCTCCAATGCTGACCAAGCTAACTGTCTTTCCACTCTGGAAGGCCCAATAGGTTCACCCTACACTGGCCCATCCCATCATTGGGAGTTTCACTCCCTCCCCCTCTTTCTCTTTTCTTCTCCTTCCTCTGTTTCTTTCTGGCTGTCCCTCTAGCTAGGTTGACCTTGAACTCACTGTGTAGCCAAGAATGACCTTGATCTTCTGTTGTCCTGTTCCTGCCCAGGGAATGCTAGGATTACAGGCATTGAACACCCTGTTTGGGTTGTTGTCCTTTGTTCATTTGTTTTAAATGAGTAGGGATCTAACCCCAGGATCTGTGCGTGCAGGGCAGGCACTCTTCCAATAGAGCTCCATCCCCAGCCCTCACTGGGTGTTTTCTAAACCAGCCCCTCCTAGCAGGTGTCTTGATGCTTTCTTCAAGGACATACCAGAAGCATGCTTTTATGAAACATTGCCAACCGATTCCAATTGGTAGCAAAAGAGCAAGTGTTCCCAGGATTATTAAACAACAACTAAAATCAGAGGGTGCTGTCTGTTATTTGAACATGGAATGGAACAAAGCCAGCTGCCGTGTTTTTTGTCTTCTGTTCCCAACTAAACAAGCAAAGGAGAGAGATAGGGGTACTAATTGTGTGGGGGTTTCCCTTCCAAGAACTCAGCCTCCAACTTTCCGGATGCCAGATGGTCGTCCTACGATCTTGTCCAATTCTGATGATACTCGAAGTTAGGATCAGAAGCCACGGTTTGAAGGCTGAGCATAAGACCCAAGAAAGTATTAGAGAAAGGGATAACCAGAGAGATGGCTCAGTGGTTAAGAGCACTGGCTGCTTTTCCAGAGGACCTGAATCCAACTCCCAGAATCTACATGACAGCTCACAACCATCTGTAGTTCAGGAAACTGATGTTTCTCTTCTGGCGCTTTACAAAGGCGCTATACAGACACACATGTAGGCAGAACACCCACATATATAGAATAAAACAATTTAAAGAACTTTAAAGTATTTGGGGCAGTGGTATCTAGCCTGATGACTTGAATTTGATCCGTGGGCCCCCCATGTGGAAATGAGAGAGCCAACTCCCACAAGGCATCCTCTGACCTCCATATGTTTGTGGCAGGTGTGTGCCCACACGCATACACACAAACACAAGTGAAATAAATGTAAAAAGAAAAGAAAGCAGAGTGTTGAGTGCCCAGCCTACTGACACTTCTGTCCAAAGTGGCTATAAAATCAGATGTCCTGCCGGGCGGTGGTGCACGCCTTTAATCCCAGCACTCGGGAGGCAGAGGCAGGCAGATCTCTGTGAGTTTGAGGCCAGCCTGTTCTATAAAAGCTAGTTCCAGGACAGGATCCAAAGCTACAGAGAAACCTTGTCTCAAAAAACCAAAAAAATTAAAAAAAAATCAGATGTCTCTCTCTTCTTAAACCCTGCCTTCATTTTCATGTTCAGTTACCCACTAGAATAACTCAGAACCGGAGATGGCCATTTACTTGGTAGCACAACGTTTTATTATGAAAGGTTTGAGTTAGGAGTGACCGCTGGGAGTTGGATAAGGATAACTAAGTGTGGGTGGGGCACGGAACTTCTCTGTCCTCTGGGCTTACCAACTGGAATCAAACGGAATTTTATCCTAAATTGTTTAAATGGAAGCTTTCTTACATAGCCATAGTTGATCAAAGCATTCATCATAGGTGATCAACTGCTCTTTCCAGGGACTTGGACTGAGGGTACCAATCCCCTACTCATATCTTTCCAGCCATCGGCAATCTCATTGGCTTAGAAGTGACCCTCATCAAACTGAAGGCCTAGGCTGAAAACTTAGATGAAAGACCAAATACTCTATGTATGCCTTACAGTGTGCCCATCAGCAATGTAGCCTAATGAATGGGTTCACTGGGGTAGAGGTGCCAACTGGAGGAATGGCCATCTCAGCAGACACCTGCTCTGGCTCTACTACGGCAACTGGGATCACACACCTGATGTGTGCATTCTGTGTAGCCGGCCCCCAGACCTTAGCACAACTGGCTCCATGATGGAAATGCCACTCAGGCTGTAAAACAAAGCACAGAGACAGAACCACCACCAAAACAAAGAAGACCTAATCCATCAAACTCCATAGTTCTGGGGATGTCTCTAACTGTACTATAGCCTTCCTTTTTGACTCCTGTAGTTCCACGTCTGGCTAATTGTTCTTGTTAACTGAAGTATGTCAATGCAGGACATGCTTTTGTGCTTAAAAGCTCACCCTGAGAAAGGCTTGGAGCAACATTAGGATCCTGAACACCCAGTATTGTTGCTGGTGGGCTAATAAAGACTTTCTCTTGACTTAAACCCTGTCCAAGCAGTCTTCTCTGGTGGATACCCCACAACAGTCTGTCTGACATACTCTTTTAAAAAACATTTGTGTGTGTGTGTGTATGTGAGTGTGCATGTGTGTGTGTGTGTGTGTGTGTGTGGAGGTCAGTGGAAAACTTGTGAAAGTCAGTCCCCTCCTTCTACCAATGGGGCAGACATCCAACCCTGGAAGTCAGGGCTGGTAGCAGGTGCTTTTACCCACTGGGCCAACTTTCCGGTTCTTTTTTTTTTTTTTTTTAAGAGACGGGGTCTCGCTGTGTTGCCCAGGCTGGAGTGCAGTGGCTATTCACAGGCGCGATCCCACTATTGATCAGCACGGGAGTTTTGACCTGCTCCGTTTCCGACCTGGGCCGGTTCACCCCTCCTTAGGCAACCTGGTGGTCCCCCGCTCCCAGGAGGTCACCATATTGATGCCAAACTTAGTGCGGACACCCGATCGGCATAGCGCACTACAGCCCAGAACTCCTGGACTCAAGCGATCCTCCCGTCTCAGCCTCCCGAGTAGCTGGGACTACGGGCGTGCGCCACCGCGCCCGGCTAACTTTCCGGTTCTTGACATACTCTTTATCTGGATCAACTGGCCAGAGATGAAGTTGTCGTCAGTGACAACCAAGTCCATGAGGCTAAGTCCACCTCCACTTCCCAGCAGGGAAAAAGGTCAGAGGGAGTAGACAGTCACTCACAGCATGGAAGCTGGATCTCTCCTATAAACCTCAGCCTCTACTCCTGAGACAGACTGGGGTCCATGCTTCTAACAACAGTGGTCAGACAGCTCATCCGACCTGTTCTCAGGCAAGATCCCTTTGCTGTTAGCTCAGAAAGTTTCACAGCTGAATACAATGATTGTTCAAAGCCAAGCAAGTTGGAAGGAAAAGTGAGAGCAGAGAAAGATTCATTACCTGCAGTAGTAAGGCAAGTGCAGGAACTTTTCCTGGAGCAACATGCTCCTCAAACAAAACAGGTGGGGAGGTTTATCCAAGGCGCACACATGTTCAAGAAAGTACTTCATGAGAGGCTCAGTCCTGTGCATGCTCCCAAAGGTCATAGTTCAATCAGGGAACATCATAGATGCACATTTTGAGCTTATGGTCTAGCAGGGATATTTGAAAACCTATTCTGGCAGACAGGAGCTCATCTGGTCATGCTTACTTAGCTCACATAGTAAAGATGGCAGACAGTGCCCCTACCGGCATGTGCAACTCAAACTGTAAAGTTCTAGATGGGAAAAAGTACTTTGAAGGTAAGACTTTGCCTTTACAGGTGCCTGTCTCATGCAGCTGCTGACAGACCTCCATTTGAGACTCACTCCTCATTCTTGAGGGGATCAGGATAGACATCATTTCTCTGAAGCTACTTAGCAGTGGAGGGGAGGGCCTTGTGCCTTCATAATTAATTGAATGTAACTTACTTGTTTTGTTGAAGTTACACATATTTATCTGTATACGTGTAGGTATGTGGGCATGCGTCCCTTGGCACGCGTGTGAAAGGCAGAGGACTTTCGGGAATTTGTTTTCTCCATCTGGAATGTGGATGCTGTGACTGAATTCAGGCCCTTAGGCTGGAAGCCACCTTTGTCCTAAGTTGAGTCTGCTTCCTTGCTGGCTCAGTTTCCATATCAGCACGTGTTTCAGAGCTCGTTCTCTGTGGAAGTATTCTTTCTTTCTTTTTTTTTTTTTTTTTTTTTGGTTTTTCGAGACAGGGTTTCTCTGTGGCTTTGGAGCCTGTCCTGGAACTAGCTCTGTAGACCAGGCTGGTCTCGAACTCACAGAGATCCGCCTGCCTCTGCCTCCCTAGTGCTGGGATTAAAGGCATGCGCCACCATCGCCGGGCCTGCTTTGGTTTTCAAGACAAGGTTTTTCTGTGTAACTGCCCTGGACATCAGCATGTGCTTAGAATTTGTTCTCTGTGGAAGGACCTTCCAAACAGCATTCTACTTACTTGTTTGTTTGTTTTTCAAGACAAGATTTCTCTGTTTAACAGCCCTGGCTGTCCTGGAATTCACGTCGTAGACCAGGCTGGCCTGGAACTCAGAGATCTGCCTGCCTCTGCCTTCTGAGTGCTGGGATTAAAGGCATGTGCCACCACCGCCTGGCAAGAGGTAGAAATTTTAATCAGTTTTTATGAGCTTTTTGACACAGTTTGGCCATTGTAACCTTAAGTGTACGGTTGACTCAGTTTTGTGGGATGACTGAGGTCTCCATGTTGTATGTCACCTGTTTTACTCCTGGGATCTGGAAAATTCAACACACAGTCTTTAAAATAAAAGTGGAGGGGCTAGAAAGATGGCTTAGCGGTTAAGAGCATTGATTGCTCTTCCAGGGGACCCGGGTTCAATTCCCAGCACCCACATGGCAGCTCACAACTGTCTGAAAAGGATCTGACACCTTCACACCAATGCACATAAAATAAAGTTAAATAAAAAAAAACTATGTCTGTGCTGCTATCGAAAAATAAAATAAAAGTGGACCCCATTGTCTTTTAAAGTCCATTTTTAACTCTTTCTGTTTTTTTCTGTCCAGCTTCTGTCTAGTCTGTATGAGTATCCACTAGGGCCGGAGGTGTAGCACAGTTGATAGAAAGCTAGACTAGCATGTAGGAAGCCTTGGACTTGACTCCCAGCACCACATAAACTAGGCATGGGAGGACATACCTATAATTCCAACACTTGGGAGGTGGAGGCAAGAAGGTCAGAAGTTCAAGATTATCCTCAATCACATAGGAAGTTGAAGGCTCCCTCGTGCTGGAGATCCTGTCTCGAAGAGATGTTAAATTCTCCTGGGACAGCCGGCATAGCTGTAAACACTATGTATCGAGCTCTTGCCAGGCAGCAGGGCTTTGTCTTGCTTTGTCTTTCCCGATGGGTACAGGTGGCTCGCTGATGTCACTGCTCTAGCAGTTTGGATGTGCGAGCTTTACTCGGGTCTTCTTTAAACATGATGCCTTTATTACTCCTAGGAGCTGGCCTACACTGTGTCTTTTCCCTGTAAGTTGAACTATAAGCAGATTTAATGATCGCTTAGGCCAACCTTTCTTTTTGCCTTCCCGATATGTTCTTCTGTGTAGGATGTAGCAGATTATAGAGAGGCAGAGGTGTACACAAAGCCAGCTGGGGGAAAGCATGCTTGGCGGCACGGTCTCTCAGTATTTACACTTTTCGTTATTCTTGAACAATGAAATACGATCACATCTAGTGTCATTTCCACCCTCCGACTCCCACTTTATCCCCACTACACATCCTCCTCCCCATCCATCTCTTTTCTTCTTCTGATAACCCACTAAGTCCAGCTAGTGCTGCCCGTGTGTGCATAGATGTGGGACTATCCCCCCAGAGTCTAGGAACCCCACCAGTGACATGCCCCCAGATAGAATGATTCTCCCTCCCCAAGCAACTCTCAGCGGCCAGTAAACTCCTCATGAAGGCGCAGGGTCTGAGTGTGATGTCATCCCAGCTGGGCTGGCACTTGGGTCCCTGCTGGGCAGGTAACCACAGCTGTAGTGAGTTCCTGAGTTTACGAGCCCTGTTGTGTCCTTAAGGCAGTGTTTCACAGTGTCCTTCCCCATCCTCTTGCATCCTTCCCACCTCTTCCTCAATAGTGGAGGAGATGTTAGGAGCAATTTGGGGACATAAAGGTGGCAGATGGTAAAGCCTTTGGGAGTGAACAGCTTTTATTTTAAAGATTTAGTTGAAAAAAGTAGTACAGGACTCAAATTTGACCCTGATTCACCTACCTTGCAAAGCAGTGAGATAGACCTCAGGACAGTGACTTCCTTCTCTATGGCTTTGCCTTTCTTCAAAATGAAGGATGGAGTTTCAGCTAGAACTTGTAAACCATAGCGGACTGAGACACTGATTCTACTAAGAAGAAGAAAGGAAGACAGGAAGGACATCCCCACACTCACTCCCCCCACACTCCCAAACTATTGGAATGTTCAGCTCACCTGGACAGGTCTGTCCATTGCGTGGAGAGCCAGCCTCTTGTCATTTGAATGAATGTTTTAAATACTAGAAGTTCCGTGACTCTTGCTTTCTTCAGAGTGCAACACAGAATAACTTGTTCCAGCAAGGCATGGTGGTGCATCCCTGGAATGTTTTCGGGAGTGTGAGACAACAGGACCAAGAGTTCAAGGCCAAGCCTTGTCTACTAGAGAATTTAAAGCCAGCTTGTGACTTGTGAGGACCGACCTTAAACAAAAACAGTAAAAGGAATAGAGGGAGGAAGGAAGGAGAGAGAAAGTATGCTGTTTCCTTAGACAGAAACGAACTTTTTAAGGTCTCGGAGTGTCTCACAGGCTGGTTTTGAACTCCTGGACTCAAGCAATCCCCAGCTTTCTATGTGCTTTGACTACAAACTGAGAATTTTTTTTAATTTTTTAAAAATATTTATTTATTTACTTATTATGTATCCAATATTCTGTCTGCATGTATGCCTGCAGGCCAGAAGAGGGCACCAGACCTCATTACAGATGGTTGTGAGCCACCATGTGGTTGCCGGGAATTGAACTCAGGACCTTTGGAAGAGCAGGCAATGCTCTTAACCGCTGAGCCATCTCTCCAGCTCCAAACTGAGAATTTTTTTTATTCTTTCTTTTTTCCTTGTTTGTTGGCTTTATGAGGTTTGACCGTGTAGGCCAGGCTGACCTAGAAGGGACAGTGGTCCTGCCTCCGGGTCTCAAGTATTAGGTTTAATTAATTACCAGCCTGAAAACACTATATTAGGCTTGATTAGTTAGTGAAAGCCTTAATTAATCAAAAAGAGGATCCTGCTTTGGGACATTTGGATCAACCAACTATCCAGCCTGAAGAAAGCTGCCGCCTCCTCCTTCTGGTTCCCTAAGCGACACTCTGTGGACAGATTATCAAACTGTGGGCGACGAGCTGTTTCAGACTCTGGGGAAACAAACCATTCACCCCTGTGGATTTAAAGATGAACACTCTCATCAGGTATGCCTTGGTGTAGGTGCGAAACTAGCTTAGCACGAATACTGTTAAACATGAGTTTTCCTAGGCGGCTCCTCTCAGCCTGTATTTAGTGCCTATACAAGTCAGTCAGCCATTTGAACGCCCCAACTTCATTAAGGCAAAAGAAGATAAAATTCCTCCAAGTTCATTCCTTCTCTACACCCCCCGAAGGAGCTGATGGATGAGCTAATTTTCACCCACTTCTAGATGGTTTTCCTCCATGCTTGGCATCTGCACAGCCAGGCTTCACCTTCAAGACTCTAGGCTCAGGGCGGGACCTGGTCGCCCACCCCGGGCTCCGGGCCGCCGCCTGCAGGCGCTCAGAGCGCACGGGTGACGCGACTCCCGCGCTTCCTGCTCCGCGGCGGGGCCTCCTCCGCGCCGTGACGTGCCAGGCTGTGACCAAATATGTCCCTTTCCCCTCCCTCGCCGGCCCCATCGCCCGCAGGCCGCCCCGAGCCTCGGGGCTGCCACTTGGACGTCCGCCTGCCCAGGTGTCGCGGGCCAGTCCCCCGCGCGGCGTCCCCGACGCGATGCCCTTCAGGAAAGGTAGGAGGTCCCGGTTTCTCCGCAGGTGCGGAGACCCTTGTCCCCTCAGGGGTTCCGCCTTGCCTCCTCCCTTCCCGCACTGGCCATCCTGCCGCGCGTTACGCCCCTTCGCTCTGCGCTGCACCCGCCAGTCCTGCACTGTCCCCTTCAGTCTCGTAGTGTCCGCCGCTACACCACGTGGATGCGGGAACCCCCCGCTAGGCTGGGAGGCGGATAGCGCAGTGCTTGTACTTCTAGCTAACCCAAGGATCCTACTGCGTCCCAACTCCGGGATGCAGACAGAACACCGAACCGGGAATTTTAGGGTTTGTTTCTGGGAAACTTGGGTCATTCCGTTGGCCTGAGCTCAGCAGCCTGGGACGCATAGGAGGGCGACTGCAGAGCGGGGGAGGCCGCGTCGTATGCACGGCAGATCCCATGCTAGCCCTGCGTCTGCATTGTCACCCCGGGGAAGTCATTTTTACCCCGCACTTTCAGTTTCCTCCGCGGCAAAATGGGCACAGGAAGAGAGCAGTCTGTGGGAGGACCGGCAGGCGAGTATAACAGAAGCGAACCGGTGGTCCGCTGAGGTCGGTCTGGCACACACGCAGTGCCCGTCTAGGCTTTGCAGGATCTGCCCACTGCCACTGCTGCATCACCTTGGCTTGGCGTTCTGCCCTGCAGGCCGGCCGATTCCCATGGCACACTGCGGGGGTCGTCAGAGTATTTGGTCCCATTTTACAGGCAGGGCTATGAAGGTCTAGTGTCGCTCCAAGCCACTGCTTAGAGCTGGGCTGGACTCGGGGCACGATGGTCAAGTCGAAGCCTTGAATGGAAGTGGGAGCAGCAGAGGTGTAGATTCTGGCCTCTACGTTTTTGTTTGTGTTGAGAGGTATCAGGAGAGCCCGGAGGCTCAGCAGGACTTGGTGGCACGTGCTTGTAATCGCAGTGTTTGGGCAGGTGGGGGAGGGATGGTGGCAGGAAGATCAAAAGTTTAAGGCCATTCTAAACTTCAAAGCAAGTGGGAGGCCCGTTGGGCCACTGGAGACCTTGCTCAAGACAAACAAAAAACCGCCTAAGGCTCTCCCACTGGGCAGTGGACTTGTGGGTAGAGACCTAAAGAAAGCCTGGCTCTCCAGGTGTTGAGACTAAGGAGTGTGGCTCTCCCAGCTGCCTCTACCCACCTTTCTTGCCAAGCTTCTCTTCTTTCATCATTCAGGTGAATGGGCAGGTTCTTTTTGTGGTTGCTGGGAGGCTATGGTGGCCTTTGTCCCTCATAAGCAAGCTAAGGTACCATTCCCAGCTCCCAGCAGGGAAGAGAGCTGGCTCACACGCCTCTGCTGCTGGAGATATGCAAATGAGAGAGCTCGGTCAGAAAGCCGGGGTGAGGGTGGTGGGGTGGTGGGGTGGTGGGGGTGGGGGTGGTGATAAATGCTCTCTGGTCAGCTGACCATGGACTAAGCCC
Organism: Microtus pennsylvanicus; assembly: GCF_037038515.1. Classification (NCBI taxonomy): domain Eukaryota; kingdom Metazoa; phylum Chordata; class Mammalia; order Rodentia; family Cricetidae; genus Microtus; species Microtus pennsylvanicus. Next base: position 122,153,061 of record NC_134582.1, read on the forward strand.
ACAGTCACTGTCCTCAGGGTCTCTGTTGTTCCATGGATAATGTGACCACTCTGTCCCCGAACTGTCTGTCCTGAGGGTGTCAGAGTTCCCATCTCATCTCATTAACTGTGGTGTGAAGAGTCATTGATCACAGTTACTTCTCTCATGTTTATGAGCTTATGGTCTCTGGTGGGCAAACTGCAAGAAGGCAAGGGGGTCCGTTAGCCATCACAGTGCTGAGAAGATGAAATAATTAGGTTGTTCAATAATTTTATATTTGGCGGAGTGAGAGGGGGTTGGAGGAAGTCGGGGTAGAGTGGTGGGTTGAGATAGGGTCTCACTATGTAGTCTTTCTTGGCTGGCCAGGAGCTCAATATGTACACCAGGTTGGTCTGAAACTCACTATCCACCTGCTTCTGCCTCCCAAGTGCCGTAATTAAAGGCAAGAGCGACCATACCTGACTCTCGGTGACTTTAAAATAAGATTTTGCTTTATAGCTTGCCGTGGTAGTACATGCTCATTTTCCTAGCCCTTGGGAGGTAGAGATTTTTAAAGATAGGATAGCTTATAGCTCAGGCTGGCCTCACACTTGATCAGAAACTGGCCTTGAACTAATCTTCCCACCACCCAAATGCTGGGTTCCGCAGGCCTGGGCTGTTTTTCCCTGCCTGTAATTGTTTATTTACATATTTATTTATGTTAAAAGATTAAGTTATTTAGGGCATTATTAGATTATAAAGGGAAGCTATTTGTCAACTGCTTACCAAATTAGGCTCTACTTTTGTTCCTAGTGTTAATCTGAAGAAGCTTCGCTTTCCCATTCCGTGGTTTCTTTCTGAAGGTTCTAGTGTGTGAGAAACTGTTTGGAGGCCATGCTGTCTGGATCTCCCAGATGCTTGGATTTGAGCCAAGGCATAGATTCTGGTGGACTTTGAGTCTGAGGCAGAACTTCCTTGTATGTTAAGTTGTGAGCTTAAAATTTTATTTATTTGTTCGTTTGTTTGTGTATGGGAATATACATACACACCGTGGCACACGTGTAGATGTCATCTCAGGAATCAGTTCTCTGTCCACCATGTGAGTCCTGGGGGTTGAACTCGGGTTGTCAAGTTTGGCTGTTACCCATTGAGCCACCCCGCCGGTCCTAAGTTACAAACTTAGCAGGTTTGTTGGCAGCAACCCAGCAAGTAGGAACCGCTGGGAGCCTAGGTGTGGTTTGGGTTGGCATCCTGATGAGTCATTCTCTGTGACATGGTGAGTTATGAAAGGGACCACTATTTCCCATTCCAATCTTGGGCAGAGGTGGGAGGGCATATGTATACACATGTATCTATATTTTTTTTTAATTTTGAGCCATCTGAACATATCAGCTATTCAGAGTATAGCTAAAGTTAAGATATGAAAAAATCTTTGCTGTTTTCCACCCTAAACCAAGTGCAATCTGATGGATGAAGGAGGCTTTCTCGGTGAGCCAGAGGCTAGTTGCTAAACCTATTTTTTTTGATGTACTTCTGTCTTTAGTGTTTATTTATTATTATTGTGTTTGTTTGTGTCTGACGGGTGTGCACGAGTGTGAGCATATTGAGGTCAGAGGGCAGCTTTCAGAGCTGGTTCTCCTTCTCCTGTGCGTTCTAGGGATTTAGCTCAGGTCTTCAAGCTTGTGCGGTAAAGTACTTTTACCTGCCGAGCTATATTCCTGGCCCTCTTCTTATGTCTTGGCAATCGTAAGGCCTGGGACCAGCACTGTTGGAATCTGGAGGAAACATATCAGGTAAGCTGAGAAGAGTTCGTTGAAGCTGAAAGATTGGGCAGGACATAGGAAGCCCCCAGAGATTAGCGAGAATGCTGGGTATCTACCTCAGGCCCAAGAGGCTGAGGGGGCAGAGTGGCTGTCTGACTGAAGCCCTGGCCTCTGTGGAGGATGCCAGCATCTGTGGAGGATGCCGGCATCTGGTGGGCTGCCGAGAGATCCCGTTTTCCTGTGTCTCTGTTCTCACGGCATTGGCAGCTATGAAGCCAGGAGCAGGATGGAGTAGATACTGCCCATGCAGATTAACCTACCTGGCTGTAGTGCAGGGTGGATGTGCCCAGTGGTGGATAGCAGGTTTGTTGGGACCGTACATATCAACCTTAGGTCCTGCCTCACTTGCAGGAAGCACTCAGTAACAGCTCCTGAATTCCATTAGGGCAAAGGTGAGCGATAGCATGCCAAGTCATCCATTTGTCCTTGAAACCATGTGCCAGCATTTTCCAGGTAATACCTGGGAACAGTTAGATACGGGGCTCCCTCCCTGGAGTTCCCCTCCTATGCTATCGAGCAAGTGTCAAGATGAGAAGGTCAGAGGTTGGCACAGGGCTATGATTCTGGCTCTGTTGGTAGAATTCGTGCACAACACACACTAGACCCTGGGTCCAAGCTCCAGTAGTACAAAAACCGAATGGCAGTACACACCTGTAATCCCAGCACTGGAAAAGTGGAGGACCATACAAGAACATCCTTCCTAGCCTGAGCTGTCTGAAACCCCATAGAAGGAAGAGGAGGAGGAGGAGGAAAATTCTGAACACAAAATGCGGTGTGGTGGCAAATGTCTGTAAGCTCCATTCTCAGGAGGCTGAGCTGGCAAACCTTTGGGAATTCAAGGCCAGACTGAGTTACATAGCAAGACCCTGTCTCATAGAATCAAAACTGTGCACGGTGGTGCAATCCTACAATTCCAAGCCTTGGGAAGCAAGACCGGGATTTTAGCAAGTTTGAGGGCAGCCTGGATTACGTGAGGCCCTGTCTCAGAACAAACTAAGAGCAAAGAAAGTAGTGGCACTTTCTTCCCCTTCCTTCTCTAACACCGCCTCTAATGTTCCGAAAATCAAATAAGTAAAACCAGAAGAAGCCTGAGCAGAGAGCCAGTTCTGAGTTTTTGATTTTTTAAGGATGAAAGCCCTCCACCCCCATCCCATGCCTGCTAAGGAAATGAGACTCTGGACAGAGAGCGCTGTGGGCAGACAGAGCTGTGGCCTGGCCAGCTGCGAGGGGTGAAGACAGCCTCTCACTGGGTGTGCTATCGTGGAGCTAGCATCTCACCTTTCTGCTGCGGACTGCAGGGGTAGGGCACTTGTTTTTGGTGTCGTTGTTGTTGCTTTGACATTTGTAATATGGGCAGAGTGAGTGGGAAGGGCAATGCCCCTCATACTCTCTGAGGCCCAGGCAATAAGTGACTGCCAGGGAAGCAGGATGCTGGCATCGATCGGCTAGGCATCTTGTCCCTGACTGGTCTCCAGGGTGACCGCGGCTGTGGCGAGGGAAGATCTTCAGTCCCAGGGCTGATTGAAGAAAGAGGACCTGGCTTAAGGTTGGCTTGAGTGAGTAAGGAGAAGTTAGGAAACACGAGATTTGAGAAAACAGAAAGGGGGACAGGAAACATGTCAGCTAGACCCAGGGAGGAAGTCGAGAAAGCTGTGGTTAAGCCAGGGAGCCACTGTGGAGGGAGGTTGAGGTGGGACTTCCACAAGAACTTGGCACCTCAACGCCTGGGTCTTCCAGTATGAGGAGGATGGTTATAGCTCAGCAGGAGAGTGTTTGTCTCACATGTAAAAAGCTCTGGGTTCTGGGGTTCCATCCTCAGCACCACAGAGAGGGAGAAATGGGGGAGGGGGAGAAAGGGGGGAAAATAATCGAGTTTCATAGACGACAGAGTATGGCTTAGTCTAGAGCACTGGTTCTCAACTTGTGGGTTGTGACCCCTTGGACCACATATCAGATATTTACATTACCATTTCTAGCAGTAGCAAATTCCAGTTATAAAGTAGCAATGAAATAATTTTATGTTTGGGGGTCCCTACAACATGGGGAACTATTGAAAGGCTGCTGTATTTCAATACAACCTGAGAACCACTGGTCTAAAGCCTGGGCTCTTGACTAAATTTCTGAGGTTCCTTTCAGGACGAGTGTCCGTCAAAAAATAGTGTTTCAAGTGTTCTTGCATGGGCCCTTCATCAGAAAGGACAATAAACAGCAGGAGAAAGTTCCAACAGCAATGACGGGCTGGGGACTAGCTCACTGGTAGGACACTTGCCTGTATGCCTGAGGCTGCAGTTAGAGCCGCAGCATCATAAAAACAAGTCATAAATGCTAGACACAGCAGTAGCTCATGGCTATAATCTCTAGCGCACAAGAGACAGAGGCTGGAGGATTCCTGACCAGTTTGAGGTCAATGAGGGCTAATTAGTGAAGTTCAAGGTAAGCCTAGGCTACATCGAGAGACTCTGCCAAAACAGAAAACAAACAATCACAGCTCTCCCCCCACCAAATAAAAACAAAACCCAGAGCCATGGAGATGGCTCAGTGCATAGGGGTCCTTGCCACACAAGCTTGGTGGCCTGAGTTTGAACTCCAGAACCTGTGTATATAAAGGTAGAAAGAGAAAAGTGACTTCAGAAAGTTGTCCTGAAATCACATCACACATATGCACCACACACATCCACAGAGAAAGACTCACACACTCTGCACACACGCACACTAATTAGAGTTAAGGGCTGGAGCGGTGGCTGGGTCATTAGAAGCATTTACTCCTCTCAGACAACTGAAGTTCAATCCTTAGCACCCACGCTGTAACTCAAGTTCCAGGTTCTGATGCCTCTCCTGGGCTCTCTGGGCTCCTGCACATAAACTCACACAAACAAGGATGCTAAGCAAATCCTCTTAAAAATTAGAATGCTTCCAGAAATGGTGGTGCATACAGAGAGGCAGAGGCAGGCAGATCTCTGTGAGTTCGAGGCCAGCCTGGTCTACATAGTGAGTTCCTGGACAGCCAGAGATCCAGGGTTCCAGAGAGACCTGGCCTCAAAAGGAGGAGGAGAAGAAGAAAAAGGAGGAGGAGAAGGAACTGTGGCCACCCCTCACAAACAAAACCAAAGGCTGGCCATGTGATTTACTCCTGCAGCCCAATACTCCAGAGGAAGAGATTGTCCTCTGCTGCGTATCCAGTTACAGCCTGGGCCATGTAAGAGACCCCATCTCACAAAGTTTAAAACCAAAACCAAACTAAAAAGAAAGAAAATAAGTAGATTTTAAAAACCACAAAAGTAGTCAAGTTCAAACTCCTCCAGAAACAAACAAATAAAAACAAAGTAAATAAAACAATCCTCCCTCCCTGGCCAAATTCTTCCAGCTTCTTTCCAAGTGCTGGGAACTAATTGTAAGGTGCTTTGTGTGAGTTCATGATCCCTATGTTCACTCTCACAGATACCTGATGTTAGCATGACTGGTTGGAAGATAAGTGAAAAGAGGCTGGGAAGGGTTAAGTAACATGCTAAAAGTCTCACAGTAAACTATGTGAGGAACAGAGCTGGGGCGGAGACCTTTGTAGTCTGCCTTTTCAACATGGGCCGGAACTGTCACATGTTGTGTGGTGTGGCCTGGCATGGTCTGATCTGGTATGCCATGGCATGGTTTGGTGTGCCATGGCATGGTGTGATGTGTGGTGTCAGGCAGACCCAAGTGATGCACCAAGCCTCCATTAACAACCAAGTTCTCTCTATAGAGAAGTAGAGAAACAGCATCAGATGTTGGGTCTCTCTGCACATGTGAGAGATCTGTGCCAGCCCATGAGAGGTGCTTGTGGTCCCAATTCAGGCCCCTGCCCTCTCTTCCTAATATGGTACAAAGAGCAAGTCCCAAGACATCCTTAAGGAAGGAGGGGAGTTAACTGTTGATACTCTCATTGGATCCTGGACTCCAGTGCAGTGCCCTGTGCTGTCCTCCACTTGGGGCTCCTTAGCAGGCTGCATTCAGGGAATTCTCTGCTTCTTTGATTCCCAAGAGCCTTCTGGGTATGGATTGAGCGCCCTAGACTTGTGTGTGTGTGTGTGTGTGTGTGTGTGTGTGTGTACTTGTATGTGCATGTGTGGGCTTGTGTGCAGGAATGTATGAAAACTGGAGAGTATGTTCAGTGTCCCTCCTCAGGTGCTGACCATCTTCATTTTTGAAATGGTTTCTCAATAGCCTGTAACTCTCTAAGTCTGCTATGTCTGGTTGGCCAGTAAGCCCCAGAGATCTGCTTGTCTCTGCTCCCACAGCCCTGGGGTCACAACTATGTACCACCAACACCACTGTCATCTACAAAGTTCACATTTGAGAACCACATAATCAAATTATGAAAATAAATAAACACCACAAGAAATCTCGCAATGTTTTCAGTTAGTTTAAGATTCTGTGCTCAGATCCATTCATAGCTATCCCTTGGCTGCATGGGGAACCTGGGCCACAGGTTAGATACACCACATCTTAGAACTCATTCAAGTATGTTTTCTTCTTGTAGAAAGTTAAAATTCCAACTGCTCGTGAATCCCGGGGGATTGTGGGTTTGAAATTTCCAAGATGCTGTGAACTGAGTCTTCGTTTCACTGTTTCAAGCCACCAGAACACCCTAGGGGAGAGCCCCTTCTTCCACTCCATCCCAGCACTCGGCATAGCTACCCACAGTCTCACTGTTGCCTCAGTGTCTGCCACGGATGCCCCTTACTCTGTATCTTTCTGTCCTCCTTCGTATTTATAGGGGCTGGGGAGATGGCTCAGTGGGCAATAGTACTTGCCACCAAACCCGACAACCTGATTTTGATCCTTGGGATCCACAGGAAGATTGCCTGCACAATTTGTCCTCTCACCTCCACGCATGTATCATGGTACAGGGGATGTAGTTCAGCTGAAACAGTACTTAAGAGCATGCATGAAACCCTGGGTTTATCCCCAGACACATAAACCAGTGTCTATAATCCTAGCATTTGGAAAATAGTTCAACGCTATCCTTGACTATACATCAAGTTCAAGACCAGCCTGGGGTACGTGAGACTGCCCCCAAAATTAACAGCGGGGAAAGAAATCTCAAACAATCACAGATGTCATACAAGAAAAGCGAGAGCAGAAGCAGGCAGGCGAAGACTTTCCTCTTGCTTGCCATTCTACAGGAGCTGTGTGGTCTGAGGGAACGCAGTAGCTTCATGTATGTTACAACCATCTACTAACCCAATCCTCTGCCATAAGGGTTCCTGAGTGACCACCTGTAGGAACCACACATTCAGTCTGTCAATAAGTTGCAGTCTCTTGTGCTCCTGTGAGGTGACTCTGAGAGTCACTTATGCAGGAAGAAGCCGTGGAACAACCAGGAGCTAGGAACCTAAACCCTGACAGGTCACCTCAATCAGGCACTGTTTGGGTGACTTCAAGGAAGCCACTGAGATCACTGGACTCCACTTACTTACCTATCTGTGAAAGAAGGAAGTGAATTAATGTTCTCCCAGTCCTGATTCTGAGGTCAGAGTTTTCCAGTTGCTTAGAGCTGTGTCACACATAGACACCAAGTGTTTGGCCTTTAGAGCTTCGTGGCTAAACTGAAGGCAAGAGAGAAGGGAGGGGCTCGGTGGGTAAAGCAGCTCAGTTGCTATTGTGCTTGGATAGCGTGCCCAGAGTCCTGGGTTTTCACCACAGTACTAAGTGAGTTGGTGCTTATCTGTCCCAGCAGAGCGGAGGAAAGCAGGAGGGTCAGGAGTTTAAGGTCATCCTTGGCAACAAGAAGAGTTCAACAGTGGACTGAGCTACTTGAGACAGGTGGGGGAGTGGAGAGAGTCCATTTGCACTTTTGTCCTCCAAAGGCTTTGTGCTGGATGTCTGTCAGCATCTGTAGGGGAGAAGCCAAGTGTTCAGCCGAGTGTCATCCGAAAGGCCCTGACTCTGGTGTCTTCCTTTGACTTGAGAACTGAAGTTTACATCATGAATGTACTTTATTCCTTCACTGAGTCTGCCTGCGACTCTCTGGCTCTCAGATCAGGCTGTCCTCTGTAACAGGTCTGTTGTTGCTTCAGGTAGCTTGAGGACAAAGCGCCCTTTGATAGGCTTCCCCTGGCCTAAAGTCTTTGTTCAAGTCCCTCCTGCAGTCTAGGGAGAAAATGACTACGCATTTTTACATTTGGCTAAAAAGTTAGAAGCCCTCGTGTTTTCTTTATATGCCCAATGGCAGGCAACTTGAAATCTACAGAAAATGAAAAAGAAGACAAAACTGCTCACCATTTCTTGTCCTGAGGAGAAATTGATAACCTAAAATTTCCTGCTTAGGACTAAGGGTGAGAATGTAGCTCAGGTGTTAGAATTCTTGTTCAGTATGCACCAAGTTGTGGGTTCAATCCCCAGTGCTTCATAATCTGAGAGTGGTGGTGTACATTTATCCCAGCTCAGGAGGGTCAGGAGTTCAAGGTCATCCTTGGCTACACGTGAGGGTCCTCCTCCTCCTCCTCCTCCTCCTCCTCCTCCTCCTCCTCCTCCTCCTCCTCCTCCTCCTCCTCCTCCTCTTCCTCCTCCTCCTCCTCATCATCATCATTTGAGACAATCTTTCTGTATAACCCATGCTGTCTAGAGACTCACTATGTAGATCAGTCTGGCTTTGAATTCAAAGAGATCTGCCTGCCTCTGTCTCCCAAATTCTGGGATTAAAGGAGTGCCACACGGTGTCCCCAGCCTTCATAGAGAATTTGAGACTAGCATGGGTTACAGGAGACCCTATCTCAAAACCCAAGAAGCTAACCCCCTTCTGTCCAAAATGGAATGGGGAGAAAGCAACGATGAGACAACAAGAGGCTGAGGAGGAACAGCTCCGCCCTGCTGAGCACTGTCCGTCTTCCTGTTGCCCAGTAACTGTATATACACCCCCCCCCCCATTCCGGGGGTGTGTCTCAGGAACTAAGCAAGCACGCTTGGCTCCAGGGTGTCTCAACTTTTAGGGGAAGAACTTCAGAGGAGTAGACAGGCTTAGGGTTACCCTGCCCTCTCCCAGAGCTCCATCTTCAACTTGTTTCAGAAGCCCTCCTCACGGACCACTCAGCAAACAACCTCCACCTCTGTTTTTGTAGGCGGGAAATTGTTTTGATCCTGTCTGGAGGAGGATTTTCCAGTCTCAAGTGCCTGATGCAGACATTGAGATAGCAAAATGCTTTTAAGCTGGCTGCTGTAGAGGCGTTGGTGTGGGGCTTTTCTCTACAGTCTCTCCCTGGGGCTGCTTCCGCCAACCCTGTGGTACTGCACCTATAAAAGGGTTAATCAGTTAGTGGGAGGCAAAGGGGAAGTTGGGAAGATACCTCAAAGGAAGCATGGACTTTGAAACCGGAAGAGAGAAAGTGAAGGTCTGCCGTGGGTTTGAGAAAGATACCGGCTCCAGAGAAAGGCTGCCCTTTGTACTGAGATCTGTGCCTGCTGGGAGCCAGATGCCAACTTAGATCAGTGGGCACTGTAGCTGGAGGACAAAACTGCACGCAGAATTAATTCAGTCAGTGTCTTATGTAACCCTCGTTGTTCACAAACTCAATTTGTAGCGAGGGCGGGCCTGAACTCCTACCTCCTCTCCAAGTACTGAAGTCAGAGGTGTGTGTCACCATGCCCAATTTTACTGCGAAACTTTTTCTTCCTTTCTTTTCTTTTCTCTTTTCTTTCTTTCTTTTTTGCATGGAAGTGTCCATATTTTTTTTATTAATTTTTTTATTGAGCTCTACATTTTTCTCTGCTCCCCTCCCTGCCTCTCCCTTCTCCCCTTCAATCTTCCCCCCAAATCCCCATGCTCCCAGTTTACTCAGGAGATCTTGTCTTTTTCTACTTCCCATGTAGATTAGATCTATGTAAGTCTCTTAGTATCCTTATTATTGTCTTAGTTCTCTGGGATTGTGGATTGTAGGCTGGTTTTCTTTGCTTTATGTTTAAAAACCACCTATGAGTGAGTACATGTGATAATTGTCTTTCGGTGTCTGGGCTACCTCACTCAAAATAATGTTTTCTAGCTCCATCCATTTTCCTGCGAAATTCAAGATGTTACTTTTTCTGCTGTGTAGTACTCCATTGCGTAAATGTACCACGTTTTCCTTATCCATTCTTTGGTCGAGGGGCATTTAGGTTGTTTTCAGGTTCTGGCTATGACAAACAATCCTGCTATGAACATAGTTGAGCACATGTCTTTGTGGCATGATTGAACATCCTTTGGATATATACCCAAAAGTGATATTACTTGATCTTGAGGAAGGTTTCCTAATTTTCTGAGAAATCACCACACTGACACTCAAAGGGGCTGTACTAGCTTGCGTTCCCACCAGCAATGCAGGAGTGTTCCCTTTTCCCTACAACCTCTCCAGCATCAGTTGTCATCAGTGATTTTGATCTTGGCCATTCTTACAGGTGTAGGATGGAATCTCAGAGTTGTTTTGATTTGCATTTCTCTGATGACTAAGGATGTTGAACATTTCCTTAAGTGCCTTTCAGCCATTGTAGATTCCTCTGTTGAGAGTTCCCTGTTTAGGTCTGTACTCCGTTTTTTCTTTATTGGATTATGTGTTCTTTTGATGACCAATTTCTTGAGTTCTTTGTATATTTTGGAGACCAGACCTCTGTCTGATGTGGGGTTAGTGAAGATCTTTTCCCATTCTGTAGGCTGTCATTTTGACTGTATCCTTTGCTTTACAGAAGCTTTTCAGTTTTAGGAGGTCCCATTTATTAATTGTTTCTCTCAGTGTCTGTGCTGCTGGGGTTATATTTAGGAAATGGTCTCCTGTACCAATGCATTCAAGTGTACTTCCCACTTTCTCTTCTATAAGGTTCAGTGTAGCTGGCTTTATGTTGAGGTCTTTGATTCATTTGGACTTGAGTTTTGTGCATGATGATAGATATGGATGTATTTTCGTTCTTCTACATGTTGAAATACAGTTATGCCAGCACCACTTGTTAAATATGCTTTCTGTTTTCCCTTTGATATTTTCTGCTTTTTTGTCAAAAATCAGGTGTTTGAAGGAGGGTGGATTGATATCCGGGTCTTCTATTCGGTTCCATTGGTCCTCCTGTCTGTTCTTATGCCAGTACCAGGCTGTTTTCAGTACTGTAGCTCTGTAGTAGAGTTTGAAGTCAGGGATTGTGATGCCTCCAGAAGTTCTTTTATTGTACAGGTTTGTTTTGGCTATCCTGGGTTTTTTGCTTTTCCATATGAAGTTGAGTATGGTTCTTTCGAGGTCTGTGAAGACTTTTCTTTTCTTCTTCCTTCTTCTTTCCTTTCCTTTTTCAGTTTTGGTGGTGCTAGGAATAGAACCCAGGTCCTCAAGCATGCTGAAAAAGCATTCTGGGGCTCAGAGGTTAAGAACATTGCCTACTCTTTCAAAGGTCCTGAGTTTAATTCCCAGCAACCATATGGTGGCTCACAACCATATGTAATGGGGTCTGGTGCCTTCTTCTGGCCTGCAGGCATACACACAGACAGAATATTGTATACATAATAAATAAATAAATATTTAAAAAAGCATTCTGCTACTGAACGCATCTCCAGTTCTCATTTTTACTCTTAAAATTCTTGCGACAATTCCATTAAGTTGCCTTTCAACTCATTCTATAGGTGGGGCAGGCTTTGTTCTTTCTGCTTCAGCCTTCCATCAAAGCTGATATCATAGGCCTGTGCCATTAGATTCATCTTACTGCAAAGCTTTTCAAGACCATTTTAAAGGCCAGGTGTGGTGGCACATGCCTTTAATTCCAGCACTTGGGAGGCAGAGGGAAGTGGATCTCTGTAAGTTCCAAACCAGTCAAGGATACATAATGAGACCCTGTCTGAAGAAAAAGAGATTCTTAAGATTCACTCATTTATGTTAAAATTTTTTGAGATGGAGTCTTTACATAGCTTTGTCTTTTCTGGAACTCACTGTGTAGACCAGGCTGTCCTTGAACTAACAGAAATCTGCCTCCCTTTGTCTTCCAAGTGCTAGAATTAAAGACTTTTATCACCATGCCTGGCAATTTAATTAAAAAAAACATTTTGTTGAGATGTTATTTATTTTTATTTTAGGGATTTTGCATACATGTACATCTGTGTGCTATGTGCAGAGAGTGCCCAAAGAGGCTAGAAGAGCATGTCAGACCCATGTGGACTGGAGTTACAAAGTTATGAGTTGCCACGTGGATTCTGGAAACCAAATCCGGGTCCTCTGGAAGATCAGCCAGTATTCTTACCCACTAAGCCACCTCTCCAGCTCCTGCAATTTAAATTTTAAAACACCATGTGTGTGCATTGCCTGCGGAGGTCAGTAGAGGTCGTTGGACCTCTGGGACTGGAGTTACAGATGGCTGTTAGGCCCATTGTGGGTAGCTCTTTACCAATCAGCTGACTTTCCTGCCTTGTGTGTGTGTGTGTGTGTTGTTTTGTTTTTGAGATAGGGTCTTACTGTGTCACCCTGGCTGGCCTGGAACTCGTTTGCTACGTACACTAGCCTGGCCTTGAACTCCTCCTTCTGTCTTCCAAGTGCTGGGATTAAACGAACCTGCCACCACATTTTACATTATGTGTCTCTGTATGTGGGTATGTGCATGAGATTGAAAGTATACCAGGAGGCCAGAAGAGGGCATCAGAGCCCTGGGGCTGGAGTTACAGCAGGCGGTGAGCAGCTATGGATGCTGCATATTGAACATAGACCCTTTGGAAGGATCACTCTGTACTTCTGAGCCATCTCTCCCTCTCACTGCAAAACTTTTAAGAAAGCTTGATGCCCCAGGAGTTCTGATGAATAGTTTTGTTTGCTGATTTGGGAAGATGTTTCCTGAAACAGCTTGTCCTCAGGCTATATGTGCAGCACACCCTGCTATTTTCTGGTGTGTTCCATTTCATTGACAAAGACACTGGTTTTGCTTCAGTAAATTCACTCCAAGGCCATAATGGTCTGTAATTCATCATTTTGAGGTCACTCTTTGAGCCAGCTTATCTGCAGAGGCCGGAAGTATCAGCCTCCCTACCCCAGCGTCCAGCTTCCTTGCAGCTAAAGTTCTGGGTATGGCTTAGGCACCGTAGAGAGTTCTATGTAGTCCAAAGTAAATGTTCCACTAATGCCCATGTTTTGAAGGCTGAGTCCCCACCTTGTGGTGCTAGTGCAATGTGGCACAAAGGTGTGGGTCTTTTAATTATTACTATTTTTTTACATGCATTTGTGTTTGGCCTGCATGTTTGGAGTTACACACAGTTGTGAGCTGCCATGTGGGCGCTGGGAATTGAACCCCGGTCCTCTGGAAGAGCAGCCAGTCCTCTTAACCACTGAGCCATCTCTCCAGCCCCAAAGGTGTGGGTCTTAATGGCAGGAAGTTAAGTCACTGAGGGCACACCCTTGAAGGGGATATGGGAACCTCAGCTTCTTCCACCTCCTCTCTTTGCTTTCTGGTTACCATGAGGTGAGCCACAGGACCAGCAAGAAAGCAACAGAGCCAAGACATATAATCTGAAACCAAAGTAAACTTTTTCTCCTTGTGAATGTAGGGGGAGGTAGGGGTGGGAGTTGAACAGGTTGGGTGGGGTTAGGTTAGAGAAGAGGCTTAGTGGCTAAGATCACTTGTTGCTCTTCCAGAAGACCAGAGTTCCATTCCCTGCATCCATTTCAGGCAGCTCACAACTACCTGCAACTCCAGCTCCAAGAGATCCATCACCCTCTTCTGGCCTCCACAGGCATGCATGCACACACACCACACACGTGCACATACACAAATTTTAAAAGTCAATTTATAATACACTCATAAGTTGATGGACCTATGCATTTTGTCATGGAGACGGAAAGTTGACTCACATACCGAATGACTAATGAACCAAGTCTGAGTGTCAACAGTGAGGGTTCAACGGTGACGTATAGCAGACAGAAGTCGTGCCTGTGGAGCTGACACCATGACAGAGTTGGAGTGGGAACAAGATCCACAAGAAAACCAGAAGAACATGAACACTGAGTGTGTCCAACATGTGTAAGTGCTAGAGAGAAAGTAAAGCAGGAAGAGAAAGGAATGTAGGGAGGCCGCTGGGTGACAAGTGGACAGAGACAGGGAGGGGAGGACGGAGGCCGCTGGGTGATGAGTGGACAGAGACAGGGAGGGGAGGACGGAGGCCGCTGGGTGATGAGTGGACAGAGACAGGGAGGGGAGGACGGAGGCCGCTGGGTGATGAGTGGACAGAGACAGGGAGGGGAGGACGGAGGCCGCTGGGTGACAAGTGGACAGAGACAGGGAGGGGAGGACGGAGACCGCTGGGTGATGAGTGGACAGAGACAGGGAGGGGAGGACGGAGGCCGCTGGATGACAAGTGGACAGAGACAGGGAGGGGAGGACGGAGACCGCTGGGTGACAAGTGGACAGAGACAGGGAGGGGAGGACGGAGGCCGCTGGGTGATGAGTGGACAGAGACAGGGAGGGGAGGACGGAGGCCGCTGGGTGATGAGTGGACAGAGACGTGAAGGGGAGAAATGTATGGAGGCCGCTCGCTGGGTGACAAGTGGACAGAGACAGGGAGGAAGGAGAGGTCATGATAAGACCAGGATGTGTAGCAAATGGGGAAGCACCAAGCAGTGGCCGGGGTGGGCAGCTAAGCACCGAGGAGCTAGAGCTACTGTTATAGAGGAAATGGGAGCAGAGCAGGGGCGGGGGGGGGGGGCTCAGAAGGCAGTGGGCGGCATCCATAGGTTCACTATGGCCACAGTAAAACCTTCACCTTTGTATACATGGAGATATGAATGCCTCGGATGGTTTGAGTGAAGGCAGCTGTGATGGTTTAAATGAAAATAGCCCTTGTAGGCTTACATACTTGTATGCTTAGTCCCCAGCTGATAACTGCTTGGGAAAAATTGGGGAGGTGTGGCTTTGTTGGAGGAGGTGTGTTGCTGGGGGTGGGTTTCAAAAGCTTTCCTCAGGCCCAGTCTCTCTCTCTCCTTCTCTCTCCCTCCCTCCCTCCCTTTCCCTCCCTCTCTTTCTTTCTCTCTCTCTCCCAGCTCTCTCTCTCTCTCTCTCTCTCTCCCCCCCCTCTTTTTCTGCCTACCACCTGTGGATTAGGATGTAAAGCTCTCAGCTACTGCTCCAGCGCTATGCCTTTCTGCTTCCCACCATGATGATAATGGACCAATCCTCTGAAACTGTAAGCAAGCCTCCAGTAAATGCTTTCTTTTGTAAGAGTCGCCTTGGTCGTGGTGTCTCTTCATAGCAGGAGAACTAAGGCAGCAGGATGCACTCGATGTTGTAAATACACATTCAGTCAGTAAACACTTTCCCGAGAAGTAATCGTGGAGTCAGGGGTGAAGCCGTTCAGTCAGGTAGGAGTTTCAGGCACAATGCAGCAAGCAGACGGTGGCTTAGGCCGGAGATAGCAGCACTCTGTTGATGGATCTGATGTGGGCGAGAGCAAGTGAATCACCAGTGTCTCCCACAACTGCCTCCTACCTGAACTTCAGAGCTGTTGGGGCCACTGATTCCTTCTTTAGCAGCTGCACTAGAGTTAAGGTGGTAGACTTCAGTGTGCTAAGTGAAGTCTTCATTACAACAGAGGTGCCTGCTGTCTTCAGGCCATCTCTGGGGTTGCCTTCGGTCACCTGTGTGAGGTCACCATGACCTGTCTGAGCGGCTGTGCCTCTGAGGTCCTGTGTTTGATGTTTTGAACAGCCCACACGAGGTCGGTATAACCTGCCTGAGTAGCAATTTAGCTTCAGCTTCAAAAGGATCGAGATTCAGCAAATAGCCTTCCAGAGAGAATTATTAAACTTTTGAATCAGTCACCCTGTAGACTTCTTTTGTTGATATCTTTTTATTCTTTCCATGTGTATACGTGTGGGGTATGTGTGCATGTGTGTTTGCATACGTGTTGGTGCACATGTGTGCAGGCATGTATGCTTGTCTACAAACATGTATGTGAGGGCCTAAGGGTGATGTCAGGAATCTTCCTCGATTACTCCACCTTACTCATTGAGGCAGGGTCTGTCAGTCAAACCCAGAGCCCTCTGGTAAGGCTGCTCTCAATAGTCAGTTTGCTTTGGGGATTCTCTGTCTGAGCCTTTGCAGGCTGGAATTACAGATATGCTACCATGCACACCAGGTATTTCTGTGGATGCTGCATATTTCTTGTATGTGTGTGAAGTAAGTGGTTTAACCACTGACCACTGCACTAAGTCCTTACCTAACCTTTTAAAGAAGAAACTAGCTGGATAAGGTGACGAATGCCTGAAGCCTAGCATTTGGAAGACAGAGGCAGGGAGATGAGGAGTTCAAGGTCAATCTCAACCATAATGGATTCAAGGTTAGCCTGGGGTATTAGAGACCCTCTCTCAAAAACAAAAACAAGCAATAACAACAAAAGCATGATATCTCAGGCCTGTAATCCTAGCACTCAAGAGGCTGAGGTAGGAGGTTTTCTGAGTTGAGGCTAGCTTAGGTGGTGAGTTTGGAGGGCACCATAAGACTCCAGTTTGAGACCCTGTCTTAACCAAGAAGAAACTGAGGTTCTAAGCCCAGAATTTAGAGCCCCTTCGCGTTCATCACTTGGGAGGTTGAGGCAGGAGGATCAACACTTCTAGGACCACACAGTGATACTGTGTCTTGAAAGAAAACACCATTGGGAGTGCTGGGGATGTAGCTCAACAGTTATCTAGCATGTGAGATGCCCTGGTTCCCAAACAAAACATAACTACCCCAAAACAATAAAAACCAAACAGAAATGAGATTTTGAAGGAAACACCAACACCACCCACCCACGCCCACCTGGCTGTGGTCCAGCACTTCCCATTTGCCATGCTCTCAGGTGCTGCAGAAAAAGGAAAAGAGAAGAACCTCTCCATACTGGGGGCTAAGGATCACTACTAAGAGTTCTAGAAGTCTCTCTGTGGTGTACTTCCATGCACTACAAATGCCATCTTGCAAGAAAGGAGTACAGCATTTAGTGTTCCCATTTTCTGGGTACTTTTGAGAATACAGTAGTCAGTTGCCAATAGCCAGTCCTTCCCTGCATTTGTATAAACTCTGAAAAGAAGGGAGAAACCCAAGCCATGATTCTAGCACCAGCTCAACCTAGTTGCAAGTCTCCCAGGTTCACCTCCAAACCGAGTGACCAACTCATTCTAATTTGTGTTGGATTTCCCTCCTATCAGAAACCGTAAGTTCCATCAAACTTTCAGTCCCAGGCAAACCAGCAGCACATAACTGCAATCTATAACCAGCTAACCCACGGGCTACCCCTAGGTGGCCACATCCTACAGAAATGGACTTTGAAACCTCTGTGTTTGAACAATAAAAAAGAAGAATCCAAGTTAATTCCATAGCTTTGGATTGTAGGATCAAAATGACAGAAGATATGACAAAGGAGAAAAAATCCCCCCCCCCAGACTTAATAGAAGAAAATCAAAAGAGTGACTGAAGAGATGACTTAGTGAGTGAGCATGCTGGCCGCACAAGCATAGGGAATCTTCCGATAGCTCTGGCACCTACATAAAGAGTTAGGTGTGGTCATGGGCACCTGTGACCCCAGTGCTGTGGAGAGCAGAGACCGTCTGCCAGCAGGTCTCCAGTTCAGAGACAACCCTGTCTCAAGGGAATAAGGTAGAGTGTGACAAGAGAACACCTGATGTCCTCTTTGACATTGGTACATGTGCCCAAACACATACAAATATATAAAGAAATAAACAACAAAATAAAAATAAGAGTTGGTTTTTTTTTACGCAATTTGTTGCCTCATAATTGCCTTATAGTAGCGGCTGTGCAGGGTGTCACACATCTTTAGCGGCAGATCTCTAGGAGTTCAAGACCAGCCTGCTCTACACAGAGAGTTCCAGGTCAGCCAGAGCTACGCTGTGAGACTGTTTCAAACAACAGTGACAAAATAACCCTCTTAAAAGAAAGTCAGTGTGCACTTTGCCAGGAGTCCGACTGGCTGTTGTCATGCCATTTCCTGTAGCTGAGATGTCACCGAGGAAGGCCAGAGGGAGTCCATTTCTAGCTGAGATCACGTTTTTCAGATGCTGGTTTATATGGAAGCTCTTTTTGTATTAACTCATTAGGCTGAGAAATGGGTCACTTGGTCTCTAGTGCTTTATAGAAAACTAATTTATTCTCTAACCTTATACAGCAACCAGATGCCCACTTCAGAAAGAATCCCCATCAGTAACAACTGCAGTGTTAGGAAACTGAGCAAGGAGACAGTCTTTTTTTTTTTAAGATTTAATGTACATTTATTCTTAACATGTGGAACATATAGTATAAAGATTTCATACTGAATAAATGATATTCATTAAGCCAAAAGAGGAAAAAAAGGAGGAATTTACACCAAGTTTTTAGCTGAGACAGTCATTTTTTAAATTCTGTGGCTGTATACTTCTTCCTGGCTTCGGTTAGAAGGAACTGGATGACTGCTAAGACCTTTTAAAGAGCAGGCTGTAGGCTGGTGAGGTGGCTCTGTGGGTTAAGGCTCGCTGCAAAGTCTGATGACCTGCGTTGGACCCCTGACACCCGCATAGTAGGAGAGAATGGATCCAGAAAGTTGTCCTCTGGCCTCCTGTGCCTTTAGGCACAGGTCCCCTGCCCCTATACATACGTAAAAGTTAAAAACAAAACAAAAACTATTTCCCAAGTCTGATGGTGTATGCCAGTAGGATATGCCAAGGAGGCAAAGGCATGACAGAAATCACAAGTTCCATGCCAGGCTATACCTTTGGAGGAGCTGAGAGTAAATAGAGATCAGAATGACCAATATATGAAATGCTCAAAAAATTAAAAGTCATGCTGTGTGATCTGGGTAGGGTGGCCCATACCTGTAACCTCAGCACTCAAGAAGATGAGGCAGGAGGATTTCTGTAAGTTCAAAGCCTGCCTGGGCTCCATAGCAAGTTCCAGGCTAATCTGACTTTTGTTAGGCAATAGCATTTATTTCTGGGTTTCAGGATTAGCTGTAGGTTAGAGTCTATGAGATTGCATCAGGCTTCTGGTATAGATGAAGGATGCTGTCTTCCAAACAACGATTTTAGATGTGCAATGGTTGAAAGAGCATCGAATATGCCTGGTGTTATTTCCTTCTAAACTTGCCTATCTCATGGCTGCTAATACATGTAATCCCAGCATTCAGGAGTCTGAGGCAGGAGGATTACTTGTATGTTCAAGGCCATCAAAACCACCGTGACCAGATTCTGACTGCTTTAATTAGGAAAATAAAATCCCTAATGATAACATCAGATGACCCCCCCAGGAGCAATGGCATTTTGTAAAGGGCAATTGATGAGGTCAAATACCAGAGCTCCCAGGGCCTCATAAAGTATCTGCACAGATAGGCAAGTTGAGAAGGAAATATCAACACAAATATTTGATGTTGTTCTTGCCCAAGTTAGCATATGCTACTTTAAAAAACAGAAGGTAATTTTTGTATCTGGGCATGGAGGTGCACATCTATAATCCAGCTCCAAAGAGGCTAAAGCAGGAAAACTTTTGTTTGGAGGCCAGCCTGGGCTACATAGCAAGATCCTTTTCTTCCTTGCATGAAGATAATAATAAAAACAAAGTACAGAAGGCCAGCCTGGGCTATATAGCAAGATCCTGCCCATGAAGATAAAAATAATAGCAAGGCCCAATGACATATATGTATGAAAATGTTACAATGAAACCCATTATTTTGTATGTCCACTAAGAATTAAAAACCTCATTTTTTTTTTTTTAATTTTTGAGATGGAGAGTCATGTAGCTCAGACCGGCTTCTAACTCACTGTAGTATGATTCTGAACTTCTCATCTTCCTGCCTCCACCTCCTAAGTGGTGGTCTTACAGTTGTGGACTACCACTACATCTGGCTTCCAAAAATTAAGTTCATTTACTTACTTGTTTATTTATTTATTTAGACAGGGTCTCACCACCTGGCTTGTCTGGAGCTCCCTATGTAGACGAGGTTGGCTTTGAACTCCTAGAAATCCACCTGCTTCTGCCGCTTAGAGTGTTGGGATTAAAGGCATGTCTGGTTCAAAAAGTAACTCTGCCGCCAAAAACAAAACAAACACCGCTGTAGACTGCATGTCAACGCTTGGAACGTTTTTAGTCTGCCTACGTTTTCTGAGAGTCGGTGTGGGGGTGGGAGCGATGAAGAAGGCTTCTGTCCTGAAGTGGTTACCAGCGAAGAGGACCCGGGAGAACCGGACGTCCTAGCCTGGGGAAGGGGAGGAACCCGGTCTCAGAGATCTCACACAGAGAGACAGGGACTCTGTCCTCCACCATATTCGTACCCAGAAAAGCGCTGGGTACCACTGCGCAGCCTAGGCAGAGAGCGTCGCTGGCCCCAGCATCCCGGAGAGGTCAGCCTGGGACTCCCAGCAGCTGGCGGAGACAGGGCGTGGCCTAGAGGCAGGGCCGCGTGGATTGGCTGCGGCTCACGACCCACAGCCCACGAGCTGGTCAGCGCACGCCCCTCCCGTCCGGGGCCGAGCCGCACGCTTAGTTCACGTGCCCCGCGGGGCGCTCAGCAGTCGCACGCACGTATCTGTGCGCTGCCGGGTTGGACGAAGGGCTTGTAGCCCAGGGGCTTCCCGCCGCCACTGGCAGGCTGGGTCGCTTTCCTGGCAAAACGAGTTTTCCGAGAAGCCCTGGGAGCGGCAGCGCTTTGTAAATAACTAGAGGAATCCTCCGGAGCTGGGTGTGGCCGGGGTGGGCGTGCAAACCTCACAGGAGGAAAACAGTTACCGGGAGAGATCTTCAGTAAAGAAAACAACAGCATAAAAAATAAAACCACGCCGCCCCCTTGAATTAATTAATTTTGAAATCTTGAATTTGGGCGATTGCCTAAGAGCACAGCATGTTTTTTAATCGTAGACAGTAGTACAATTGCTTGGCAGAAACGCGTGCCAACCCCTCTGATCATGGACGCAATGTTCTGCAGGACATTTGTGTAAATAACCCACGGAAACCGCTGTAGGAAAACAGTCCCCGACCACCACCATCAATGTTCGCTTTGGTCCGGAAACGACAAGGTCAAAGTTATCTCTGGTAGGACATCAGCTCTGAACCCCGAGAATGCCCCTTACCTAACCCTATAGGCCCATAGGACCTAGAATGTTTTGTGTTTGTGATTACACACAGCATTGAGCTAAGAGGACAGGAAGAGTTGCTGAGTTGGTGAGGGTGGAAATGTCATGTGAGGCTTCCTTGTAAGCACTGAGGATGCTTGACTCAGGACAGGAGAGGGGAGGCCGATGACTTCTATCTACTAGTATTTGGAAGCCTGTGTAAACAGAAGGTTTCACTGGTCTTGGGTGTAAATTTCTAAGAGGCAAAAATGAGGTCTGTAACAGAAAAAGTATAGACTTCTGTCCAGGAACCAGCTGCAGCTAGATGTTCATGTTCATTAATGAGGGATGGGTGGCTAAGACTCAGTTTTCCTCTTCTATACCTTAAGCCTTTGTGTCTTCATAAAGCATCTATCTTTACAGAAGAGATGACTTTGCAAAGAGCAATATTGCCAGGAGGGTTTCTGCATTGATTTATCACTTTGGACGGCAAGGTTTGTCCAGCCCTCTTGAGCTATGTTGCTGATTCATTTGCAGGTGGAAATGGACTGCCCAGTGCTAAGAAGGGATGCCCTGTTCCCATCTCACCAGTGACAGCCCCCTTCTGCGGTGGCTTCTCAGGTCCTTGTCCTTATACTTACTGAGAGAATGATCCAGTATATGGGTTGAACAAATACGACAGGATCTTGATACCCACAGTTGTTCACTGTTTTCGCTACCCCTAGCTTTAGTTTTCTACCCCTTCCCCTCCACACAGCTAATGAAATCTGGAAGACCTGGGACAGAAGGAGTGATTTTGGCCTGAGATTATGGTACCTGGAAGGCAACACCAAGTCTAGTGCCCTACAAGGTCACGAGGGTCTGATTCAGCTCTGTGGTCTTTAGGTTGTGTGATATTTCAGACTTGAAGGGATGTCTAGGTAGGATGGTATGCATGTATAATCCTAGCAGCTCACAGGAGGATCAGGAGTTCAAGGCCAGTCTTGGCTTCATAGCAAATTAGAGACTAGTCTGGGATACATGAAACCTTGTCTTAAAAAGATGTATACATGTTACCCATGGTCTCAAAAGTCAGAAACAGAAGGATTGTTATGAGATGAGGCCAGACTGGGCTACACAGTGTGAATCCCAGGCTAGCCTGGGCTACAGAATTTAACATGAACCTGTAGAGGTGCCAAATGTTTTAGATAATT
Source organism: Microtus pennsylvanicus (assembly GCF_037038515.1). NCBI lineage: Eukaryota > Metazoa > Chordata > Mammalia > Rodentia > Cricetidae > Microtus > Microtus pennsylvanicus. The sequence goes on from NC_134582.1 coordinate 122,175,057, forward strand.
TTTTTCCTTCTTTAGTTTTGAGACAGGTACTCATGTAGCCCAGACTTTTAAATAATTAAGAATCCATTCTGATAATACCAGAGTTTTTTTTTAAAGTTTGTTTGGTTTGTTTTTGTTGTGGTTGTTGTATTTTTTTTCCCCTGAAACAGGGTTTCTCTGTAGCTTTGGAGCCTGTCCTGGAACTAGCTCTTATAGACCAGGCTGGCCCTGAACTCATAGAAATCTGCCTGCCTCTGCCTCCTGAGTGTTGGGATTAAAGGTGTACACCCTTTGTTTTTTTTTTTTTTTTAGAAAGGTTTACCTGAGGCAGCATTCATACCTGGTCGGCTCTCTACACTGACTACCGTTTTTGTTTTTGTTGTTTTTTTTCTTTTGTCAAGACAGAGTTTCTCTGTATATACTTGGTTGTGTTGAAACTCACCCCGTTGACCAGGCTGGTTTGAATTTACAGAGATCTGCCTGTCTTTGCTGGCATTAAAGGTGTGCTGTAGTGAGGAGCAGCGGGCCACCTCCCGCCACCCGGCTAGCTTTATGCAAAATAATTACACGGAAACTGTATTCTTTTAAACACTGCCTGGCCCATTAGTTATAACCTCTTATTGGCTAGCTCTTACATATTGATCTAACCCATTTCTAATATTCTGTGTAGCACCACGAGCTGGCTTACCAGGAAAGATCTTAACCTGGAGTGGGAGAATCATGGCGACTGCCTGACTCGGCTTTCTTTCTCCCAGCATTCTGTTCTGTCTACTCTGCCTATCTAAGCTGCTGTCCTATCAAAAGGGCCAAGGCAGTTTCTTTATTAACCAATAGACATATGACCCTCCTCCATCAGTGTGCAACACATCTAATGGTTTAAATAAAATGCTTCAGGTCCCCTCATGGCCCCACTCTGGGCAGTGGTTCCCAGGCAGGGAGCTGTGTGGCAGGCAGGTGACCGAGAGCAGCAAGTCCCAGGCAGGGAGCCTAGGCAGGGAGCCATGTGGTGGGTAAGAGACCAAGATGGATAGGCACGCCATGCAGAGTGAGGTTGGATATTTATTTACTGGGTTATGGAGGGGAAAGGGAAAGGGGGGAAGGGGAGAAGGGAGAGAGAAGCAGAAAGAGAGAGAGAAGGGGGAAGGGCAAGGGGAGAAGGGAGAGAGAAGCAGAAAGAGAGAGAGAAGGGGAGGGGCAAAGGGAGAAGGGAGGAGAAGGGAGCGAGGCAGAAATGCCTCTTCAGTAGAGAGACATTTGTTTGTTTTGGGTTTTTTTTTTTTTTTTTTGGTTTTTCGAGACAAGGTTTCTCTGTGGCTTTGGAGCCTGTCCTGGAGCTAGCTCGGTAGACTAGGCTGGTCTCGAACTCACAGAGATCCGCCTGCCTCTGCCTCCCGAGTGCTGGGATTAAAGGCGTGCGCCACCATCGCCCGGCTTGGTTTTGTTTTTAAGAGCACCAGAAGTAGTGTTGACCTGCTGGGCATTGGCTGGGCCTTAGGGAGAACATATTTTCCATTCTTACCCTTGAACCTGGAAAAGTTAATGGGTCTCTAGGTTACAAGTAGAGCAGGATCCTCTTAGTGAGTGGAGGGGTATAGGCAGCTCAACACTAAATCACCATGACGTCATTGGGAGTCAAGGAGGCTGGTATCATCACTGAATACAGAGTAGACCTCCTTTGCTTGAGAGATTTGCTTTTATTGGGAGTGAGTGAAACCTCTGACTGGTGACTTGGAGTTGCGGTGAGGAGAAGAGAGGCGGGAACTGCGGGGATCTGTAGAAAGACTTATAGATACCGTGGAATCTTATTGGGGATGTAGCTCAGTCGCTAGAGTACTTGCATTCAAGAAGCCCTGGCCCACAGCCCTAGCACTGCAATACCTGGGAGTGGGGGCACATGTCTGTAATCTCAGCACTCTGGACGACCAGGTGTTCCAGTCATCCTCAAATATCTAGAGTGTTTGGGGCGAGCCAGAGGAGAATGAGACCCTGTTTCAGAAACAAACATTTACGTGTAGTGACAGACACCTTTAATCCCAACACCAGGAAGATAGATACAGGTGGATCTCTGTGTGTTTAAGGCCAGCCTGGTCTAAATAGTGAGTTCCAGGCCAGCCAGAGCTACACAGTGAGGCTGTGTCTCAAAAACAAAAAAGTCACTGTCATAGGATTTTTATTGCTGTGCAGAGACACTATGACCACAGCAACTCTTATAAAGGAAAACATTTAATGGGGGATGGCTTACAGTTTCAGAGGTTCAGTCCATTATCATCATGGTGGGGAGCATGGCAGTGTGAAGGCAGAGGTGGTGCTGGAGTAGTAGCTGAGAGTCCTACATCTTGCAGGCAACAGGAAGTCAACTGAGACACTGGGTGGTATCCTGAGCACAGGAAACCTCAAAGCCTGCCCCTACAGTGACACACTTCCTCCAACAAGGCCATGCCCACCCAAACAAGGCTACACCTCCTGATAGTGCCACTCCCTATGAGATTACGGGGCCAATTACACTCAAACCACCACAGTCACCTAAACATTTGGCACCTTTCAATATTCATGCTTAGAAAAAAATCCCAGTTTCTGAGCAGGAGGGGCAGAGACCAGAGGAGAAACTGTCCCTGCTTGCCTCTCAAGTGTACATTTTTTTCCCTTGCATGTGTGTTTCCTTGAGGCTTTCCCAGTCTCTTTCAGGTTCCAGACCTAGAATGTTAAGATTATGGTTTTTCTGTTTGTTTGTTTGTTTGAGACAGGGTCTTGCTGTGTCTCCCAAGCCAGCCTTGTACTGTGTATGAACCCAGGCAACCTTGCCCGCTCAGTAATCCTCCTGCCTCAGCCTCCTGAATGCGAGGATTATAGGAAGGCACCTCTTCACTGGGATCTATGATTTTGCTTTTAAGCAAAAGAGCCTTATGTACCACAGCTCCAGAAATATATATTGGGCTCAAGACCGGATGTGGCATTCCCAAAGGCACGCAGGAAGGCTCTGTTGTCATGGTGTTGTGAGTGACTTACTAGGTCGTTGGATGGTCTCGGAATCAGAGAGCAGCTAAAGTTAGCCTTGCCACCTTCTAAACCCTTCCCATTCCTCTGCTGTATTTTGTTTGCTTGGTTTGGGGTCGATGTTTTTTGAGACAGGGCTCAGGTAGCCCAGACTGGACTGGAACTTACTATTTTCTTGGTTTTTCTCCAACTCATATCATTGCTCCTGCCTCAGCATTTTTTTCTTGTGTGTTTATTTTTCTCTTAATTTTTTTTTTTTTAAAAGCTGGGCATCGTGGCATATCACTTTGATCTGAATGCAGAAATAGCCAGATCTCTCCAGTTTAAGGTCAGCCTGGTCTATGTGTGAGTTCTGGGACAACCAGGGGTACATAGAGAAACCCTGTCTAAAAACATTTCTTTTAGTATGTGTCTCTGTGTCTATATGTATAGAAGCTGGAAGAAGGCACCAGCTCCCCCAGAACTGGGGTCACATACAGGCTGTCATAAGACTTCTTTTTGTTGTTGTTGTTTTTTTATTTATGTTTTTGGTTTTTTGAGACAGGGTTTCCTTGTTTAGTTTTAGCTGTTCTGGAACTCACTCTATAGACCAGGCTGGCCTCAAACTCAGGGATCTGCCTGCTTTGCCTCCGGAGTACGGAGATCAGAAGTGTACCACCACCCCCCATACGTTTTTGTTTTTGTGTTTTGTTTTTTAAGACAGGGTCTCCTGGATGTCCTGGAACTAGATGTGTAGCCCAGGCTATCCTGGAACTCACGATTCATCTGCTGCAGTGTCTGAGTTCTGACATTATGGGAATGTGCTAGCCTTACCCTTAACTCACCTTCTTAAATTTGTTCTTTTCCAAATGTGAGCTTTGTTGCGTACACAATCACTCAGTGTGGTACCACACATCTTAGAGGAGGTAATAATTTGTTATCAGCAAGAATCCGCGAGCCCCGTTCAAAGCAGGAATGAGATAGCAGAGATAAGCCAGCACTTCCAGATCTGGATGCCTGGAAGCCACTTGTCTATCATTTCAACTGCTAGTGTTCCACGTCTGGCTGGAGCCCAGAATTGCAAACGTTGGAAGGCTGACTCAGAAAGCTTGAGTTGGGTGCCTTTGCCCCTTTTGCCATGTCTGAGTCATTGAGGGAAACCCAAAACCACTGGGTGTCAGGGACAGATGCTGTGCTGTCAGCTGGAACGCTGCGGTTCTGTATTTGAGGCTGCAAGGAAGTCCCTGCTTGCTCACTCTGGGAAGTCATCAGCACATTTGCTAGGACTGTTCCCACCGAGGATAGGTCATGTATTTCCCAATGTTGCTTTGCGTCATGGTCCAAATGGTTTCTGTAGCCCATTGCAGCAGAGGGAAAGGGCCCTGCTCATGCAGTCAAAGAACTGAACTCCGCTGTAGTGAGGGGAAGGAGGTGGGCATGGGCTGTCTCCTTGGAGTAGAAATAAAGAAGTCAGGAACAAAATGGTGTTCCCCTTACCAGTCTGTACTGAGTCTGTTTGGAAGCCTCATTCTCCCCCTCTGCCTCAGAATCAGCAAGTGTGAGAAGACAGTAAGATGCCCATGGCTTCCTATGGCACTGACATTAGGAGTACGTACAAGCACCGTTTCTTCATATCCAGGAGGCAAGGCTTATTCATTACTGCTTTTCAAATGATACTGAGATACTGAATGTGTAAGCAACTTATCTAACCGTGTTGTGTGATGCGACTTCTTGTGGGAAGACAAAACACACTCATCTAGTCACCCCAGAAAGGGAACCCACGACAGACCAAAGTACTGATGCCACCACAGTCCAGCATGGCGAATCAAGAGTTTTATTGGGGTTACTTACAGGAGAATGGCTGGGGGTGACTTCCAGGGGCAGAAGTGACTCTAAGACAGCTGCATCTTCAGAGCTAGCCATCCTGTGACAGCTCACAAGGGCTGAGACACCTGAAGCACACTGCACGGCCTGCAGGCAGCTCAGCAGGTCGGACAGTGTTTTCTAGTTGCCCCATTTGGTCTAGTCTCCTCCAGGCCGGGCTGCTTTTTGCTTCTTCTAGGCATCGGGTCTGGTCTGAGAGTCTTCTTTGCAGCAGAGCTCTGCTTACTCTGGCATGGTGGGGCCTAGTGAACCTGGTCAGTTTCAGGGAGTTTGTACTTGTTTACCTCGCTACTTAAGGAGCTCATTGTTTCAGTCTCAGAAGAAACTGTTAGACACAGACAGGCACCAGTCTGTTGATCACTGATCAGTCTATTTTATTTTTTTAATAGGCCTTGAACTCATGATCCTCCTGCCTCTGCCTCCTTCACCAAATCCTACCATGTACCACCACAACCAGCTGCTCAGTCTGTTTTAATTAATTGTGAGTATCCCTCAGTGTGTGCATGCATGTATGTGCATGCATGTGTGTATGCATGTATGTATGTCTGTGGTGTGTGTGTGTGTGTGTGTGTGTGTAGGCATGCACATACCAAAGTGCTCATGTGGAAATCAGAGGATAGCTTGGGGGAGTTGGGTCTTTTCTTCTGCCAAGTGGAATCCTGAGATGGAACTTGGGTTGTTAGGAGCACGTACACTCTAGCTTTGTTCCCCTTCCCTTTTTTTAAAAAACAAAAACAAAAACCTGGGTCTCACTCTGTAGCCATGGCTGATTTAGAACTCTCTGTATAAACCAGGACTCACTCAGAGATCTGCCCGCCTCTGTTTCTGTGCTAGGATTAGAGGCACAAGCTAGAATACCTAGCCTAGGTGGATAGGCATCTCTCTGGGGATACTGCTACAAGGCTTGTCATTTGGAGATTTAAACTCTAACTCATCAGTTACATACAATATGTCCAGTCCAGTATTGTCTTAAAATTTCTAATCCAGGCATGGAGGAGATAGAAGGAGGAGGATTTTCATGAGTTTAATGCTTGCTTAGGTTGTAGGATGGGAACCTGACCCAAAACCAAACAAACAAAAGAATCAAGATGGAAGGCAAGTGTAATCATCTGTCCTGTCCCTTTAAGAGACAAGCCCTGCCCACTCCCTCTCCTCCATCCACTGAGGCAAGCAGATCTTTCTTCTGCTTCCAGCCTGAGTCCTTTCCCTTCCGTCTCTCTCCCAAAGAGGTAACTGCTCCTCTCTGCTCCCCACCTCTGTCTCTCTGTCTCTCTCTCCCTCTGCCTCTCTCTCTGATCTTCTCCCTTCTCCCCTTACCCCTTTTCCCTTACCCCTCCATAACCCACTAAATAAATACCCACTTTCTCTGCATGGAACATCTCTGTCTTTCACCCACCACGGCTCCCATCTGGGACCTGCTGGCCCTCGTGTCCCGCGGGCCACTCGGGGATCCACAGGATTTTATTTTTACCATAACAGCAAGGACCAACACTTGAGTGTTGACCTCAACATGTGCAACACACACACACACACACACACACACACACTAAAAAATAAAAACAAATAGATTAAAAAAATTAAAAATACAAATAAGAAGAGAATTTTGAGACGAGAATTGGCACAGCACTCAAAAGACTGAGGCAAGAGGTTTAAAAGTTCAAAGCCAACCTGGAATATATAGTAAGCCCCTGTCAGAAAAAGAAAAATAATTCACTGATGAGTATGATACCAACCTTGGCTGTAAGGAACTCACGATCTCTGGAGGGGAAGAGATGAATAAACTCACTAGACTCTTGGGTGCTGTGGTGGGGTAAGCTTGGGGATTCTTAGGATTTCATCACCCTCAAGGGATGTTTAAGAAGATTTACTGGTGAGGATGTCCAGACTAAGCCCTGTTAGGTGAAATGACAAAGACTGGGGTGGGGTGGGGGTGGGGCGCTAGTTAGAAGTCAATGTGTAAGCATCAGAAACAGGCTCAGTGAAACCAAAACAGAAATGCTAAAACATCTGAAATTGAGTAAAGATAATTTCAATTACTTATGTTAGTAAACTGTTAGATCTTCAGAAGACACAGGCTGGAGTTATCTGAGAAGGGGGTCTCAATTGAGAGACTGATAGACCAGCTTGTGGGGATGTCCCTGGGGAATTGCCTTGATTGTTAATTGGTAAAGGAGGGTCTAAACCACCGTGGGCGGCACCATCCTGTAGGCCAGGCATCCTGGACTATAAGAAAGCTATCTGTGTGTGAACTTGTGAGCAAGCCAGCAAGCAGTGTTCCTCCATGGTTTCTGTTTCAAGTTCCTGCCCTGATTGCTCTCAGTGATAGATTGTCATAGGAGGTATAAGCCAAATAAATCCTTTTCTCCCCTAGGCTGCTTTCGGTCTGAGTGTTTTATCATAGTAACAGATGAAGGTCCAGGCAGCCACTTACCATGAAGTCTGCCTCTTTGAACTGGTAGATATCCTTCTGAAATTTTCTTTGCTGTTTATGTAGTGACTCCTTTTTCTGTTGCTTAGTGTTACGTGGCATTTTTCATCTTTTTTTTTAATTGCAAAAACTATCTCTTCATATCTGAAGTATGTCTTATATAGTTAGACTTGTTATTAAAACTTGTTTTAAAATTTGTTTTGAGATAGAGTCTTTTTTGACTGTGTAATTAGGCTGGTGGCCCAGAACTCACTACGTCTCAAAAGTTGGCCTTCAATGTGCAATTCCTTCTGTCTTGGTTTCTCACTGCTGAGATTACAGGCTTGTTGCCACCATGTCTTGTTCAAATTTATGTCTTTTAATTAGAGTGTTCAGATTTTTTATTGATGCAATTATTAACTACCTTTAAATACACAAAACCCAAAAGCTCTGAGTGTCCTTGTTCTTTCCGGAGTGAAATATGTCCACAGGAGTGGCAGCCTTCTTCAATCCGTTTTGAGCTGAGTAAGTCTGGGCTTAGCTAAGGCTTGTTCTCTGAGGATTTCCTTGGTGATGGACCCCAAAGTATGGAGCTTGCAAAGGGAATTCTTCAGATTTTGGGTGTTGGTCTTCCAAAATCTGTTCTTTTTAAGGGGTTGGTGGAGCTGGGAACAAGCATGAGGACCTGAATTGGTAGTGCTAGAACCCATAAACAGAGGCGAGCCTCCAGGGCGCCTGTAACTTCAGTGCTGTGGGGCGTGGAGACAGAGGGTTGCTGAGGCCTCTGGCTGCCGGTCGAGACCTATTTCACAGTACTAAGGTACGGAGGGGTAGAGCAGGACACCCACTGCTCTGGGGTGGGTTCTTCAGGCCTGGACTCCCAGCACTTAGAAGTTTAAGGACAGGCTTGGTTTCGTGTTGAACTCAAAGCCTGTTTGGGCATGACTTTAGTCCCAGTACTTGGGAGGTAGAGGCAGATGGAGCTCTGTAAGGCCAGCCTGGCCTACATAGCAAGTTTCAGGCCAACCAGAGGTATATAGCGAGGCCTTGTTTTACAAACAATAATCAAAAACTAACAAAACCAGGCCTGGGGATATAACTCAGTTGGTCGAATGTCTGGGTTCCATTCCCAGCACATAAGCTGGGTGAAGGGGCTGAGGGCTGTATCCCAGAGTCAGGGTGTGGAAGTAGTAAGGTCAGAAGTTCAAGGTCATCTTCATCTATATAATGAGTTTGAGGATAGCCTGGCTGTATGAGATACTGTTCTCCCATTTTTTTAAAAAAAGTATGTGTATGAGGATGGGGCTGCTAGTAGTTGGAGTTAGTCCTGAGAAGACCTGCCCTGCAGTCCACAGGGCCCTCAGGCCTTTCTCCTCTACTCTTTTTCTAGTAGTTGGAGTTAGTCCTGAGAAGACCTGCCCTGCAGTCCACAGGGCCCTCAGGCCTTTCTCCTCTACTCTTTTTCTAGTAGTTGGAGTTAGTCCTGAGAAGACCTGCCCTGCAGTCCACAGGGCCCTCAGGCCTTTCTCCTCTACTCTTTTTCTGCCTGGGAAAAGCACACTGACATCTTGATGACCCCTTAAGATAATAAAAGACTTGTGAAGTTCCAAGGGATTTACTGATAAACGGTCTTATCTCAGTGTGGCTTCCACACTGGCTGGAAAGAATGCTGGCAGGCCTGACAAAGCACCAGGAAAATCTCAGCGCATTGCCTTCATCCCTCGCCAATCCCTGGTTTACCTAGCTTGGCACATCCTGGATTTGGGAGCTGTGACTCTTCCCTTCTGTGTTAATATCGTCCAGTTGAAGGCATACCCCAGGCATACCTGAATGCTCTGGTGATGTGTTTTGCCACCAGGCAGACCTGACAGTTCCTCTACCAACAGGTTTCTCAGCTCCCTCAAGAGACCTAGGAGACAATGGAAATGGACTCCTTTGTGGTCAAGCCCTGAGAAGCCCAATTTCTAGCACATTGTATTGGAGCAAAAAGTGAAGGGATCAGAGATATTACACCATGAGTCACCTGCTCAGATATTAAACCACAAGCTGTTCTCTTGACGTCTCCTTGTGGTCTGTAGAAAGCAGGATGAAAACATTCATTCATCTAAAAAGCTGAGGTAGGGGCTGGAGGAAAGGTAACTCCCTTGATATCTGTCTAACATAGAGCTGCGAATTCCATCCCCGGCATTGAATAGACATGCATATGACCTCAGCATTTGGAAAGTGGAGGCAGGAGGATAAAAGTTTACAGTTGTCTTAGTCACTGTTCTATTGTTGTGAAGAGTCACCGTGACCAAGGTAATTTTTATTTTAAAAAAACAAAACATTTCATCAGTGGCTTGCTTACAGTTTCAGAGGCTTAGTCCATTACCATTCTGGTACATGTGGAGGTGGAGTAGTAGCTAAGAGTTACATTGTGATCCGTAAGCAGAGGGAGAGACAAGATAGACAGATGGGCAAGACAGACATAGATAGACACTGGACCTGGCATGGGCGTTTGAAACTTTAAAGCAAGCCCACGCCCAGTGAAATACCTCTTCCAATAAGAGCACACCCCCAGATCTTTCTCAGATAGTGCCACTTCCTGGTGTTTAAGCATTCAAATATCTAAGCCCATGGGGGCCAGTCTTATTCAAACCACCACAGTCCTCATAGTGAGTTTGAACCCAGTCTGGGAGAGTGAGGCCATGTTGCAAATAAATAAATAAAGGGCAAAGGTGTTGGGCACTGGAGAAATTGATCTATAGATCTCCATGGTGTGACAGTGATGTTGGGATACATGTGTCTGGTCTCCCTAAAACAAGCCAGTGCAACAAGCTCCTGTCCCTACCTGTTCAGCCTCACTGAGACGCTCAGTTTCACTAGTCACTGTCCACTACAGCTATTCCACGATCCTGACATTACCCACTACAGCTATTCCACGATCCTGACATTACCCACTACAGCTATTCCCACGATCCTGACATTACCCACTACAGCTATTCCACGATCCTGACATTACCCACCACAGCTATTCCACGATCCTGACATTACCCACTACAGCTATTCCACGATCCTGACATTACCCACTACAGCTATTCCCACGATCCTGACATTACCCACTACAGCTATTCCCACGATCCTGACATTACCCACTACAGCTATTCCACGATCCTGACATTACCCACTACAGCTATTCCACGATCCTGACATTACCCACTACAGCTATTCCCACGATCCTGACATTATCCACTACAGCTATTCCCACGATCCTGACATTACCTTGAGGGTTTTGCAAGGGACAAAACCTATGCCATCGGGGGCTGGAGAGATGGCTCAGCGGTTAAGAGCACTGCCTGCACTTGCAAAGGTCCTGAGTTCAATTCCCAGCAACCACATGGTGGCTTACAACCATCTGTAATAAGATCTGGTGCCCTCTTCTGGCCTGCAGGCAAACATGCAGATAGAATTCTGTACACATAATAAATAAAAAAAATTCTTAAAAAAAAAAACCTACGCCATGCTTCTTCTCACTCTGCCCTTCCCACCTCACCTCGCAGAACATCCCCCAGGAAGCCTTCCTTGACTACTCAGGTAGAGGGAAAGCATTCTCAGTCGGGACTACAAAGGGAGGCTCTGTCTCAAAAATAAAATGAAATAAGGAATGGGGAGAGAGTATAGGAAAGCCGGCTTAAGCATCCCCTGTAGAGGCCGTTTGATGAATACTGAAGTTCCATGTTGGTCTTGGAGGCAGCAGGGAGCCATCGGTAGCTTCCAGGGGAAGAGAAGGAGAGGGCAGGGCTGTAAATGGTCTCAGGAACTTAGATTGCACGCACAGAGAAGAATTAGAGAGGCCGTAGGGAATGTGATGGGAAACCTGGGGTGAGGAGTTAAGGTGAATAGACACCTGGGAGCCTGAGGTGGAATATGATTGTGAGTTCAAGTCCACTCTGGGCTTCAAAGTGAGACCTTATTTAAAAAACCATCAGAGTGCCAAGTGGTGGTGGCACACCCACGCCAGCAGGAGACAGAGGCAGGAGGAGCTCTGTGTGTTCAAGACCAGCCTGCTCTACAGAGCGAGTTCCAGGACAGCAAAGGCTACACAGAGAAACCTTGTCTCGAAAAACCAAACAAAAACAAAAAATAAAAAGCCGATTAGTTTGGAGACAGTAGAATATAGATAATTTATAAAAGAAGCTTATGAGCTAAGATTTAATGACTTTAAGAATGTTCAGGAAAAAGCCCCAGACTTCCCCAGGTTGACTTTTCTCCAAAGTGCCATTTTTCTGGTGATCCCTCTGCTCCTAACATTCTCATTTCTAAAGTGAGGGTTCATTCTGACCTAACACATCACTAGGCAGGTTGTTTTTCTCTCCGAGACCTGTTTACAAGAGGAAGTTGACACTTGGCTGGCCTGCCCTGTCTCCCCTTAACTTGTTTCTTAATTCAGCGTCAGGGTTCTTAGAAAAGCCACCGTCAGTAAATAATAAACAAGTTCGATTTCCCTCTGCCTCACAATGCTGGATGCACCTGGCTGAGGATATCACACCAGGTGGCAGGGGACACCCGGCATCCAGCTCAAGTTCTGCCGGGTGTGGGATTCCGCACCCTGGGCTCATCTCCCAGATCCGTTGGCCTAGAGGTATCTGTGGCTTGCCAGCCAAGACCTTGGCCTTGTTGGGCTTGTTTTCCAACCTAGGATCTTGGGTTCCCTGCAGACATGGACAACAGCAGAAGCCTGAAGCTGGATATGGTGGCTCAGGCATGTGATACCGACATTTGGAGGCTCAGGCAGAATTGCTGTGACTTAAAGGCCAGTCTGTGCTACAAAGTTCAGATTATGTCACAAAACCCTCCAAAAAGAAGAAGCAAACAAACCAAAGGCAAACCAACAGCGAACAGGAACAACAGAGGGAAGAAAGAAACAAAGCAGGGCGTGGTTGTGTGTGCCTGTAATCCCGCACTTGGGAAGTGGAGGCAGGAGGATTAGGAATTAAGGGTAACCTTGGCTCAGCTTCTCTGTGTGTTCTGTGCACGTGCCAGCTGCATCTCTTTGGTTTCCCAGGCATAATGTGTCTTTCTAGAGAGGAGAAAGCTACAGGCTGCTCTTCATGTGGTCATAATTCCTAGGAAATTGAGACATCTCAGCATTTCATTTCCCAGCCCCTCTCCCTTTCCCTTCTTTCTGGTTAATTTGTTTTTTTTTTCTCATTCTTTATCAGCTCTTTGAGAATGTCATATATGAGATGTACTTTGATCATATCTACCCTCTCCCACTCCCCTCAAATCCACTTTTGCCTCTTCTCATCCATCTTTGTGTTTGTCTTCTGTTTTTTGTTTGTTTGTTTTTTAATACATGGAGTACAGTCGGTGCTGCCCATATCCTCTTGAATTATATCCTTCGGCTCGAACATGGTCAACCTACCAGGAGCCTTGCCCTTAAGGAAAATGGATTTTCCCTCTCCTGGAAGCTCCGGTTGCCAATAGCTCTTTATATAAGGTGGGATTTCAGGCTCTCATTCCTTCTCCATGCTGGGATTTGGTTTTGCTTGAGCTTGTGAGGGTCTTGGACATGCGTCTCAGCTGCTGTGAATTCATGCGTGCAGTTGCCCTGTTGTGTCCCAGAACACTGTGTCCCTGTGTCTTCCACTGCCTCTGGCTCACAGAGTCTTTCCGATCCCTCTTCTGCAAAGATTCCCAAACCTTTGGAGGAGGTAGGTGATATATATGTCTTACATTTTAGGAGTGAGCCTTCTAGTCTCTTATTTTCTGTGCTCACATATTGTGAATCTGTATTAATCACCATCCACTACAAAGAGTCTTCTCTTATGAGAGTTGAGAAATACACTAATCTATGAGTATAGGAGCCAGTTTAATACTGTGTTCATTTGCCAGTAGGTTCTTCCCTAGGGCCTATGACCTGTCTAGCCACAGGTTCCTTGACCTGACATCAGTGCTGGATATAAGTTTTATATTGTAGATTGGGTCTAGACAGGGTCTCATTATATGACTCAGGCTGGTCTTGAACTCTTCTGCCTCAGCCTCTCAAGTGCAAGATTATATTTGCAAGACTTTACCTCTGCCTGACTTTATCTCTCAGTCATGCTGCCACCGCATGCCATGTTAACCCCCTCTCCATGGCAACAATCTCAGCCACTCCCGTAGGCTATGCAGCATCCTGTGTGCCTAGAAGCGTCTGCAATTGTTGCAGTGGAGAGAGGACTAAGTGTTGAATGCAGAACTCACTCAAGTGTAGGGAATTACACTGTTGCTGGCGTCATCTTATTTTAAGATGTAAAAATACCTAATAATTTAGCAACTGGGAGGTGTTGGCAGCAGGATATGTAAAAGGTACAGGCCAGTCTGGCCCTCCTCCTCCTTTTGTGAAAGAAACAAAACGTACCTTTCTGATATACAAATCAGATTTGTTCCCTTCTGTTCTGAAAAAACTCATGTCTGTAAGAGATAGGACGAAGGGCAAGAGAATGCTGGAAAATTCCCTGGTAAATACCTAGAGAGCAAGTAGGAGGAAGTTACCATCCATGGGTACAATTAAGGACTGCTGTGAAGACCAGCATAGGGGCTGCAAGAGGGAGAAGAGAAAGAACCCATCCCCAGACTTCCACTCTGCACTCTACGGAGGCAGATGACGGAGCAAAGGCCACTGAGGGCGACAGGCAGAGATACTGTTGTCTGAACATGTAGAGAGCGGGCCAGCAGGGCTGGTAATAGAGCTCAGATGGTAGAGGGCTCGTCAGCATACACGAAGACTCCAGTTAAATCCCAAGAACTGCATTAACTGGGCATACTGACACACGCTTGTCATCGCGACACTCAGGAGGCGAAGGTAGAAGGATCAGAAATCTAGCTATGTAGGGCACAAGCACACAGAGCAGGCTACCAGAACATAGAGGCTCAGAATCCTCCTCTACATAGAAGTCCAGAGCCAATCAAAGGTGCTGGCGTCAAGGGGCAGAGTGCTCAAACCCAGTGTTTGTTCTAGATTTATAAGTCCTGAGATAACTGCTAAGTCACTGGAGTGACAGCCAGGCATGTGACCATCTCGAGAACAGGATATACATATTCAGCTGCAAGGAATTCTGAGAAGTACTCTGGAGGCCCTGGGTTCCATCCCTAGAACTGGGGGCAGAAATGAGCCTCTTGACGTTCTAATGGTATGTCTCTGATCATGACTCTCGGGAGGGAGGCAGGAGGTCAGGCTTTACCAGGTGCTTTTCTCATTGCTGTGCTAAATGACAAGAGCAAAATAAGCAAGAAAGGGTTTATTCTCACTCACAGTTGGAGGAGAGAAGGCCATGGTGGGTTGGTCATATTTCAGCAGAGGGAGGTGGATGCTTACTATTGACTTAATTTCCATTTTTTATTCAGTTTAGAACCTCAGTCCATGGAGATGGAGCCACTTACACTAGGATGGTTTCCCTCCCCTGTTAAACCTTTTGGGAAATATCCTCACAGTGTCTCCATGGTGATTCCAAAGCCAGTCAAATTGATAATGAAGCCTAGCCATCACATCAGGGCTGCAAGGGGCAGGGCTAGGGGTGTAGTATTGGACTGAAGACAGTTTCAGTTGGGGAATAGGAAATGTTCCAGAGATGGGTGGTGGAGGTGGTTGTTGCAGAAAAAATGTGAATATACTCAATACCTTTTGGATGTGTGCTTAAAGATGGTTATAACAATACATGTTATGCCTGCATGTTCACCCATAACAAGAATCCCAGCAAAATGGAAGATGAGTTTGGAGTCCTAGCTAAGTATGCTAGTGCGTCTATAATCCCAGCACTAGGGAAGCAGAGGCAGGAGGATTGCCACAAATTCTAGGTCATCCCGGTCAATATAGTTCCTTTCTAAGACAGCCAAGGCTTAATAGAGAGACCCCGTCTTAAACAAAAAACAAACAATCAAACCAAGCAAATAAGCAAAGCCAGTCTTGGTTCTTAGTTTCTAGCTTCCACACATCTTGCTTTTGCTCCATCTTCTTCCTTCAAGGATGTTGACTCTGGCCAGAGACCAGCCAGTCCTCACTCTTTCTCCCTCATCTTTGTGTTTCTCCATTCCCAGCACACATGCATGTGTACCTGCTCACTTCCCCCTGTATACAGACTGAAACTCCCAACGTCTGCACCCTAGTGGCAGGTAGGTCGGGGACTGAGACTCATGGTGAAGAAAGGAAGGGCAGCCAATGGTCAGAAACAAGCTGCTTTGTATCCAGTGCTGGACAGGAGCAGGGTGGAGGGGGATGGCGCAGTTGGCAGCCTGTCTGTCTTAGCGCTCCAGCAGGGATAACTAGGAATCTCCTAAGGAACAGACCTTCGCTTCCCCAGGTTCTCACAGGCTAGGATTCTACGCCATGGCTCTGTGTTCCACTTGGAAGCACAGTGGGAGGCAGAGCAGTAATTGCCAGTCTGGAGCCCAGAAACTCAGCCTTGGTTGTATGATGCAACACGTACCCATCCGGGCCTTGTTTCTGCTATGTTTCTGCTGCCGCAAGCCAAAACTGAGAGCCTTGGTCTGGGGGAGAGATGTCCGTCTGACTTAACTGGATCATGTCCAAGTCGGCGTGAAGTTTGCCGTCAGGTCAGGAGTCTGGGGCTAGGGTAGGAGGACAGAGGATACAGCTGGTACCATGAATTTCCAAACTCTCCAGAGACCCCACTTGCTTTGTAGCAGGTGCAGCCGGACCCGCTGGTGTCTCAGGTTCTGAGTGTGGAATTGCAGCACACACACATCTGTATACCAGACACATGCTCAGACAACTCCTTGCTTAGGAGACTGTGTCCTTTTTAGCCATACCTACATTTCCTCTTGGGGATTTCCAGTAGGGCTGGCAGCGGGCAGTTTCTCTGGAAACTCCCAAGGAACTTAGTACCCTAAGAATGTGTCTAGTCTTCTCACAGGTCAACTCAGTTTTAGTTCTCAAAATCAAACCAAAAAGAAAAACATTTTTCCTTTTCAGACAGAATCTCCCGTAGTTTAGGGTGGCCTTGAGCTGAGCATGACTGAGGTGGCTTACGGGTCTGGACCACCATGCCTGATTTGTACGGTGGGGATTGAACACAGCACTTTGTGCCTGCTAAGAAGTACTCCACAAACTGATTTATACCTCCTGCCCTCCTTGTTTGGATTTTTGAAACTGGGTCTTATTATGTAGCCCAGGCTGGCCTTCAACTCACAGCAATCTTCCTGCCTCAGCCTACTGGTTACCTGGAGTGCACCAACCACCCGGATAGCTCTCAACATATTGAGACTAGAACAGCATCAAATGTGATTAAATAGCCAGGAGGCCAAAGTCTTGCTTCCTGCAGGTCTCTTGTGACAACTCAGATGACTGGAGATCACCTATGGCTTTGGGGGTGATCTGTGGACACATCACCATCAGCAGCCTACAAGGCCTCTCAGTTCTTCCCATACTTCCGTTGAGTCTGCCAGTGTTTGGGAGAGGATTATGGAGACAACTGCTAGCCCCCTCAGGAATCCACTCCAGAGGCATCCAGGTAGGCTGCTCCTCAGGCGGCAGGCACGTCTGCTTTCTTAAGTGTTATGTGGGGCTTTCTCCCAAGATGTTTATCAGTCGGAGATGATTTAACAGGAGTGGGGCTCAGGTTGTTTTCTGAAAGCATTCGTTGACCAAGATTGGAGAGCAACGGGGTGGCTTCGCCTAGCAGGTGCAAGGCCTTGGATTTCAACTCCAACACTGGAAAACAAAACAATAACAACAACAGCAAAATCTAAGTCAAAATATGGTAAAAATGACCATAATTACATACACTTGTAATTCATCGAGTGTGTGTGTGTGTGTGAGGGGGGGTGTATCTGTGTGTATAGGTGTGTATAGGTGTGTATGGGTATGTGTATTGTATGTGCAGTTGCACCTGGCTCAGTCACTCTGCTTTATTCCCTAGAGATCTGGTCTCTCACTGAACCTGGAGGTAGGCTGCCAGGCAGAAAGCCCCAGTGGTCCTCTGTCTTCACCTCCCTGTCACTGTTTGGGCTACACTCTGCTTTTTATGTGGATACTGGGATTTGATCTCACATCCCCAGGCTGACTCAGCAAGTGCTCTTATCCACTGCACCATTTCCCCAGTTCCCACATTTATAATTCAAATTGGGAGGCTGAGTCAGAAAGATCAACAGTCTGAGGCCAGCCTGAGGTACACGGTGAGCTCCAGACCAGCCAGGGACTACATAGCTAAAACGTGCCTGAATACAAATGCCAATTCAATAGTCTTTTAGATTTTAAAGTAATTTTTCATCTTAAAGTAAACAACAAACAAAAGTCCCTCATGTGCATACAAAACAGCCCAGAGAACTGGGAAGGATGAAATAGAGAAGTAGAAGCCAGCACAGGGGTGGGGCAGTGGCGCCTATGCTTTCTGTGGTCTTCTCTATCATCGGTCTCTTGTCACTGGACCTATGGTGGGTTTCAGAGCTCAGCCAGGAAACTGCATGGTGATGGGTGGCGGTGGAGCATGCCTTTAATCCCAGCACTTGGAAGGCAGAGGCATATCAATTTCTCTAAGTTCAAAGCCAGTTCTTTCTAAGACAGCCAGAGCTCTTATACAGAGAAACCCTGCCTCGAAAAACCAAACCCTCCCTGAACAAAAAAAGGCAACAAACAAACAAACGAACAAAAAACAAACCCCAAACCGAAGCTGCATGATGTGCACTGGGGGTGACCCATGTTCACTCTCTCAGTACTTCAGAGGTGGATGGAGGAGGACCAGGCATTCAAGTCTAACTTTGTCTGTATAGCTGTGTAGTGAATATAAGTTCACTGTCTGAAAAAGAAAGTAATCCCTAAGCCAACAAAATAGATGATTTGGTAAAGGCTTTTGCCCTCAAGCCTGACTACCTGAGTCCAATCCCTAGATCTACCTGGTGAAAGGAGACAATGGTTCTTGAAAGTTGCCCTCTGACTTCTGCAGTATGGACTGTGGTGGTCACTCCCCAGCCCCAACAACTCCCTCAGCTCATTCTTGCTTCCTTGTACTACATCAGCAGTGGCTTCCTTCCTTTCTCCAGTTGTTAATTGATTAGTTTATTCATTCTTGAGTCCCAGCACTGTAGCCCAGACTGGTCTCAGAATCTAGTATGTAGTCGAGGCTGGGTTCTAGATCACTGTGTAGCTGAAGATGACCTTGAACTTCTGGTCTTCCTGACTCTACCTGTCCAGTGCTGGGATGCAGACAGGTGTAAACCATCACGTCCAGTTGATGCAGTACTGGAGAGTGAACCCAAGGCTTCAAGCCTGCTGGACAAACATCCTACAAACTGAGCCACCTCCCCAGCCCCATTGCCTTTGGTTTTTATTTTGTTTTAGTTTTTGAAACAGGGTCTTACTCTGTAGCCCAGGCTGAACCAGAACTCAGTGTGTCGTCCAAGGTGGCCTTGGACTTTTGACAGTTCTCTTGCCTCAGCCTTTGGAGTGCTGAGATTTCCAGCATACACCACCTGGTATCTGGCTAAAAGACTTTCCTTCCTTCCTTCCTTCCTTCCTTCCTTCCTTCCTTCCTTCCTTCCTTCCTTCCTTCCTTCCTTCCTTCCTTCCTTCCTTCCTTCCTTCCTTCCTTACACACACACACACAAATAAAAATAACAGATCAATAAGACAAAAAGTGCCCAAATGAAGCAAAATGAGACAAAAGTCTACAAACATACCACTGACTTCATTTTTCCCCCTTTGGTTTTTCAAGACAGGGTTTCTCTGTGTATCCCTGGCTGTCCTGGGACTGTAAACCAGGCTGACCTCAAATTCAGAGATTCACCTGCTCCTGCCTCCCTAGTGCTGGGATTAAAGGTGTGTGCCACCCCCACCCAACATCACTGAGTTCATTTTGTGTTGGCCAATTACTTCTCGGCAATGGGCCTGCCCTGAAGTGTGGCTAATGTACCCAGCAAGAGTCCATAGGAAGAAACGGATTTTTCCTTTGCCAGTGGGTATCAGTTGCATATAGTGTCTTGATTAGGGGCGGGGACCCATGTCCACTTCCCCCTCTCTGGGCTGGGACCCCGCCTGTCTTCAACCTCTGCAGACCTGTGAAAGCTGCCCCAGTCTCTGTGAGTGCACATGCGCATCGGTCCTCTTGTGTCTGGGAGATTCTGCTTCTCTGGAGTGGTCACCCATCACCTCTGGCTCTTAGCATCTTTCTACATCCTCTTCTAGGTAGATCTTGAGCCCCGAAAGAGACTCAGATGACAACATCCCATTTAGGACTGAGTGTTCCAAAATCTTTCAGTCTCTACATTTTTCGGTCACTGGTGTCTGTTAGTTCCCATCTACTGCATGAAGCTCCTCTGATGGGGGCTGAGTGAGGCAGTGCTCTATGGGTATAGCACTATGTCACTAGGACATAGTTTATTTATTTATTGCTGTGTTTCTTTAGCAGAGAATTGGGCTCCCCCTCCAAACCCCTGGCCTATCTAGTCGTAGGTTCTTGGGTACTGGAGCAGGGTCAGATATGGGTTCCATCTTGTGGAGTGAGCCTTAAAAAGACTTTCTTTTGGTGTTTGTTAAACACTGTCTTATAGGAAAGTGATACTGAAAGAGACTGCGAGCATTATTCACTCAGCATCCATTCTCCTCCTCTTCCGCAGTAGAAGAATTCTGGGCAGTGGACCAGCTAAGAGGTGGCTTTTGTTCCCTTATTTGCAGATAGGTGTGGGCTGTGACTCAGTCTGGCCTGGGAATTGAATGTGAAAGCGTTTCATGGATTTGGGGAGAGTTGCCATCACATGAAGGAGCAAGTGCTTTATCTTTGTCTTCTTCTGCTTCCACTGATGGCCAGATGGCCTGTCATGTATGCTACCCAGTGTTATGGTGTGGTCCGATGGTCAGTGGATGGTGGGATAGGACAAGTTTCCTGCCACTGTGGTAGAAGTAGACATCACCAGTTTCACTCATCGAAGGTCTTTTATTTATTGCTGCCAGCAAATGCCAAGTCCAATTAAGTGTATTAATCGTTATCTGTCACATTTTGTTTTTAGTGTTAAGAATTGATCCCATGCTAACCAGCTGCTCTAACATTAAGCTATAGACTCAGTTGTTTCGTTCTGTTTTTTTTGTTGTTGTTATCATTGTTGTTTTTTTAAAAAAATATTTATTTATTTATTATGTATATAATATTCTTTCTGCGTGTATGCCTGAAGGCCTGAAGAGGGCACCAGACCTCATTACAGATGGTTATGAGCCACCATATGGTTGCTGGGAATTGAACTCAGGACCTTTGGAAGAGCAGGCAATGCTCTTAACTGCTGAGCCATCTCTCCAGCCCTGTTTTGTTTTTCTTAAACATGGTCTCCTGTAGCCCAGATTAGCCTTGACTTCCTGATTCTTAGGCCTGGAATTCTGAGTGCTGAAATTACAGACCTGCACTACCGTACGGTGCTGGAAACAGAACTCTGGGGCTTTGTGTATGCATTCGAGCACTCTATCAGTTGAAATACAGCCCTGGTCTTGCTTGGTTTTGATTTAGACATAGCTATCTCGAAACTTACTCCTAAGCCCAGGATGAATTTAAATTCTGTTCTACTTGCATTTCTGTTGTTGCTATACAATATCTTGGCCAAAGAGCAACTTAAAGAAGGAAGGGTTTCTTTGGCTTATGGGGCCAGGTTACGGTTAATCATTGCGAGGGAAGTTAAGGCAAGAATTAAAGCATCGTATCTACAGCCAAGAGCAGAGAGAATAAGTGAGCGGATCCTTGCTTGCTCTCAGCTGGATTGCTCCTGTCTTGCATTGTTATGGACCCTCTGTGTAGGGGATTGGTGCAGCCCACAAAGGGGCTGCATCTTCCTCTGTTCATTAACAATCAGTCAGTCCCCCCAGTCATACCCAGGCAAACCTGATCTAGATAATTCCTAGAACTCTCCCCTCAGATGGTTCTGTCTGTTTGACAGTTTAAACTAAGCAGCATAAGCTCATAGCAATCCTTCTGTCGCAGCCTACCAAGTGCTGAGATGACAGGCAGGTGCCTGGGATCACATGCTTCATCAGAGAGATCTCTGTTTATTGTTTATTCGTGAGCCATAAGAATTCTGACTAGATGGAGGGTATTCCAAGTGGAGGAAGAGCCTTTTGAGGGGAATATCAATGGAGCTTCTGACATTTTGTGATCCACGTGAACTTTAACATTTTCAAATTTTGACTTTCCATTTTGTAATAATTTCAGATTTACTGAAAATGTTGCAAAACAGGGCTAAGTATTTCCAATAGCCTTTACCCAGATTCTACAAATATTAGCACTCTGCTCTTACTTTTTGATGTTGTCTGTCTTTTTGTCTGTCCACCTGTCCTCTGCCTCTAAACATTTCCGAGCATATTTCTTCAGAACAAGGAGAGGGTTGAGCATGGGAGCTCACACCTGAAATCCCATCACTTTGGAGTTTGAAGATAGGTAAGATTGCTGAGAGTTCAATGCCAGCCTGATCTATGTGCTGGGTTCTAGGCCAGCCCAGGCTATAAAGTAAGATCCCGTCTCACAAAACCAAAACCGAAATCCAAAACCAAAAGTGAGACCAAGCAAAAACAAATAAAAACCAGGAAATGACTTCACCCAGAGCCCTTATCTCACAGGTAGACTGCTGAAGTTTCCGGTGTCAGATCATTGTTCTGTGTTTATAGAAGGCAAACACATTTCAGCAGACGTGGGACTTCTATCCAGGATCATGCTTTTGGGGACCTTGCGTCTTCTTGCAGAACTATCTTTCCTCCCTTGTGTGTGTGTCTCACACCCTTCGTTGGATTTGAAGAGTATTGCCATATATTTTTAAAAGTAATTTTCAAAGTCTTATTTTGTGGTGAAAACATGTGACAGAGTGTCCCCTTTAACATTTCCAAGTGTTCGTGTCAGTGGGCTTGAGTATATTTACCTCATTGTGCAGAGGAGTTTCAGAATGTTCTCATCTTGCAAAACTGAGAGTCTCCCTTCATTTTCCCTCCTCTCTCAGATACTGGCATTCTTCATTCTAGTCTACCTTTTGCCTTAATGAATCAAACTGCTTAAATATCTCAGATAAGTGGAATCATACACACGCACACAGACACACAGACACACACACACACACACAGAGGCACATACACACTTGTGATTAGCTTATTTTGCTTAGCCTACTATTCTGGAGGCTTATCTATATTCTTTTGTGGGATGAGTAATGGTCAACACTCTCCACATATCATGTCTTATTTGTTTATTCATCCTTCAGTGAATACTAGCTGTCTCTGCCTCTTTGCTATTCATATGTAAGAGCTGTGTAATGGTGCTTTGAAAATGAATGTGCAAATAGCAAATACCTTTCTCCCAGCCTCCTTCCTTTCTTCCCTCCCTCCCTCCCCTTCCTTGAGGTCAAACCAAGGGCTGTGTGCTTACTAGGTAAGTGCTCTCCCACTGGGACACATCCCACCTCCATTCTTTTTGTTGTGTGTTGCGGATTGTATCCTTGGACGCTGAGCCAGAATATGATTTTCTTCCTTAGGTTGTTTTCGTCCTGTTGCTTTTGGTAACAGGAAAACAGCTAAATCAGGGAATGTGATCCCAGCACTTGGAAAGTGGAGGCAAGATGATCTGGAGTTCAAGACCAACCTTGGCTACATGATGAGATCTTGTCCGAGAAAGCTAAAATAAAGTTTAAAAATTAGACATGGAAACTGTGCTATTTCTATGTGCGGTTTGAACCCCATGTCTTCCTCTGTGAATTCCTACCTACTAGTAAGGATGGCTTCAGTCATTGCTTTTCAAAGGACTTGTCAAAGGAAGGTCTTGCCCAGTGACTTCTGTACCCTGACTACCAAGTAGTCAGTTGTGTTACTGTTGTGTGTAAATCTACAGTTTCCTACTAAAGCTCCCGTGTTAACAACTTTTTTCAGATGATTGGAACTGAGGGCTCTGACACTATCAATAGAATAGATTCAGAATCCATTAATGGAGAATTAGGAGGTAGGGCCTGGTAGGAGGAAGGAGATCATGGGGAATAATGTCTAATCTTATCTCCAATCCCCATCGTATCTCTGTCTCTCTGATCTCTCTGTGTCTGTTTATCACTCTCTTTGTCTCCTTTCTATCAGTCGTGGGGTGAGCCGTCCTGCTACCCTGCATCTTTTCACTCCTGACACTGTCTCATTAGGACCAGCGGGTCCTATTAGGCAACGGGTCTGGCTGATCTGGAAACAGAAGCTAAAATAAGCCCTCCCCTTTTGTGTTGTTTGTGTCTGGTGTTTTGCCACAGAGATGCAAAGTGGCGAACACAGTCACTGCGTACCCAGTCCGCAGTTTTATATCTGGACTCACTCTGGATTGCACTCATGGATTCCAAGACAAAAGAATTCTTGAGAGCAGAGATTTGTCTTGTTCAGGTCATAGAACTGGTGAGAGGTTGAGATTCCCTCATTTGCAGGACTGGTTGGAGACCGGCTGCTTTGACTTCCAGCTGTTGTATTTGTGATGTGGGTGTCACGGTGATGGTGATAGGGTAGATGCTTGACATCTCTCCAGCCCACTGCTGCTCCTCTCCCAAATACATTTTTCTTTGTACCATCTAGCTAGCACTTCCTTTCTGGCCATGGCACAAAACAATGGGCACAACTCCTTGGGGCTGGTGATATAGGTCATCAGGTAAAAGCACTTGATACAAGTCTGATGGCCTCAGATCAATCCCTGGAATCGGTGGTGGGAGAACAGAGCCCACTCCCAAATGTTCCTCTCTGACTTCCACGTGTGAAAAGATAAGACCTTGAGTCTTTGTAAGAGGTTGCTATTTTAGCTATAGTCTTACTCTTTGGGGAAGTGATGTGTTGAGACAGGGTCTCACTCTGGAGCCCAGGCTAACCTGAAACTCTCTGTGTAGCCCGTACCAATCCCAAACTCATGGAGATCTTTCTAACCGGCAGGATTAGAGGTGTGAGTTACCAAGTTTGCAATGTAGCCAAGGGTGACGAACTTCTGATTCTCTCGTCTCCACCTTCCAATGCTAGGATCACGAGCATGTATCACCCTGGCCAGCATCTACAGGTAGAACACCAGGGCTTTGTGCATGCCAGGAAAACACTCAACCAACTGAGTCACATGTTTGTATCTTATATCTAGTTTTTTTATCTGTTTCTCACGGGGAACAACCTGATAGCTCTGCTCTGGAGAGATACTGATTTTTTTTAACACTCCCTTTAAAAGTCATCATCAGGATTGAACGGGCTCTTTCTTATCTCTAGCTGCTCCAGACTGTCCCAAGCCCTACTCTCTACTCTAAACATTACGCATTAATACAACCCAGCTGGAGTCGGTTTTCCACCATCTAGTTAGTTTTGCTTTCCAAAACCTGCAGGTTTTTTTTTTCTTCATGATCCAGCTCTATTTTTAGGCTGTTTTCCATTGGGAGAAGTAAGAATTGTACAGGGGGAAGAGCAGGGGAAGGGCGCCAGCCCTGTTTGTCAGCTGGGAGTTGCGCCACAGCACGTGTTTGCACCACAGGCACAGGCAGGCAGGCCTTGCGACACTGCCCTCCACTGCTCTCTCACTGCCAGTCCCTCTGAGCAGTGCTGGAACTCACTTTTCCCTACTCAGCAGAAGGTGGGCTGTTTTGCAGGTCATGGTTTCCCCAAGCCTGGTAACGTTAGCAACTTTAATAGACTTGACTGTGACTTCCCCCACCCCAGTCTGCACTCATGCACCGAGAGTGAGAATGTGTGTCTGTGTGTGTGTGTGTGTGTGTGTGTGTGTGTGTGTGTGTGTGTGTGTGTGTGTGTGTAGGTCAGAAGGCAACTTCTAGAGTTGGTTCTCCCAGCGCAGATTCAGGACCAGGAGCATAGAGTCGGTGCTCTCGCCAGCCAGGTGTCACCTGCTGGCTGAGCTGTCTCACTAACCTGGTATCAGGCATAGTTTCTTCTTTGCTCTTCCATGCCTGCTGGCCAAGCTTTGGCCATGACCTTAGGCTGGATCATAATCGTAAAGTATCTTAACCTGCAAGACTTACTACTTGGAATTGTTTCCCCTTCTCCTTCTCATTGTAGCTTCCTTCTTCCCTGCCTTTTCCTCTTCTTTCTGAAGGCAAAGTCCCACTGTAGCCCAGACTGGCCTGAAACTCATAGTGACCCTCTTGCCTCAGCCTCTCCAATTCTGGGGTTACAAGCATAAGACACCACACATACCTATAATTGTTTCCCGTTGCAGCAGAATTTTTATTGTTATTGCTTTGAGAAAGGGTCTCATGTAGCCCTGCCTGGCCTCAAATTCACTGTGTTGTCTTGTCTTGGTCAGTGTTCTGTAACTGTGAAGAGACACTATGACCATAGCAACTCTTATAAGAGAAAGTATTTAATTGGGGCTGGCTTACAGTTCCAGAGGTTTAGTCCATTATTATCGTGGCAAAAGCATGGCAGCACACGGGCAGACATGGTGCTAGAGAAGTAGCTGAGAGTCCTACAGCCGGATCCACAAGCAACAGAGAGAGCCACTGGGCCTTGCTTAAGGTTTCGGCACCTCAAAGCCCACCCCTCCAAAGGCCACACCTCCTAGTTCTTCTCAAGTAGTGCCGCTCCCTGATGACTAAGCATTCAAATACAGGAGCCTATGCGGGGGGCATCCTTATTCAAACCACCAGTCCTTGATCTTCTGATCCTGACCTTTTCAAGTACTGGAATTACGGTGTGTGCCTGCTGCCTGGGGAGTCTCGCTGCTTAGTTCAGCCTGGCCTTGAATTCACTGTTCTCTTGCCTCAGCCTCCTGCATGCTAGGATTACAGACACTCACCATCATGCCTAGATAATATCATTGTTGTTTTTTGCATCATGGTCTCCTGTAACCCTGGTTAGCTTTAAGCTTACTGTACAGCTCAGGGTGGCCTTAGACTCCTGATCCTCCTGCTCTCACCTCCCCAGTACTGAGATTACAGGCATACACTACATCTTCTTTATATGGTGCTGGGGGTTGCAACTAGGGCTTTCTGCATGTTAGATAAGCACCCTGCCAACTGAAGCACACCCTCAAACTTGGTTGCCCACCTTGTGAGCCATGTCCCATGTGCACCTCTTAGAGTCCTCTCTGACCATCTCGTTTTTAAGCTTGCTCTTAGAGGGGAAGACTAGGGGAAGAGCCACAGATTGTCTTAGAAGATCTACCTCAAACTCAACCATCCTCTCCCCAACTAGTACCCACCCTTCACTCTGTCTTGGTGTTGGGTGGCAAAGCTTTTCCTGAGGAGACACAATACACAAATTTTTACCCCAGATAAAGAACTTCCCCATAATAAACCAAAGTACTGATCCCACCAAAGTCCAACTTGGTGAACTAATGAGTTATATTGGGGTTACTTACAGGAACGTGGGGGAGGGGTTACAGGAACAGAAACAAGTTAAAAACAGCAGCATCACTAAGGTCCACCCCAGCGTGGGTTACAGCTCACAAAGCTGAGAACCTGGAGCACACTGCACAGCCTGCAGGCAGCTCGACAAACTGGAGAGTGTTCTTTTCAGGTACTTAGTTGGTCTAAATCGTTTTTTAGGAAGCTTGGCTGGTTTCTGCTTCTTCCAGGCAACTGGTCTGGTTTCTTTCTGAGTCTTCTTTGCAGATTTTTCTCCTCCCAGAGTCTTATTTATTTATTTATTTACTTTTGCAGCACAGCTTGTCTGAGAACCTTCTTTGCAGTTGGGCTCTGTTTCCTCTGGTATCAGGGAACAGTGAATCCGATGGGTTTCAGGGAGTCTTGAAGGTATTGTTTTAGTTGTTTCTCTGCCTGCTGAAGGAGCTCCTCTGCAGGACTGGATGTTTTCACCTTGGTGGAAACTGTCACACTGCACCTGGATTTCTTCAGGTGTAGCATCAACATCGATGCAAACTCTACCCACCCACCCACCTACCCACCCACCCACGTCCATACATGTCCTTTGGAAAAACCAATGCTGTGGTCAACACATGCAGTCACCATCACACAGCGTTTGTTTATCTGAAGTCAGGCTCGAACTCCTGACCCTCGTGATTTCACTATGGAATGCTGATATTACAGATGTGTGCCACCACCCCTGGCACCACGGAATTCTTCACTAACATCCTGTCAAAGTCCAACCTCTCAGTGTCAGAATCCACACAACTATGTGCTTTCTCCCTGGGGTTTAAACAAAATGAGTTATTACTCATTGACAAACATGAAATAATTTTAGCTGTTACCAAGGCATGGTAGTGCGTGCCTTTGATGCCAGCCCTCAGGAGGCAGAGGTAGGCTGAGTTCCAGGCCAGCCTGGTCTACATAGTCAGACCCTGTCAAAAATATAAAGGGAAACACCATATATGTATGTCTTTGTTTGAAATAACTAGAGACTCACAAGTGTTTGCAGAACATATGAAGTACCATGACCTTTTTGTGTTCACCTTCTTCTGATTGAGACATCTTATGTAGCTCTAGTATAATATCAAAGTGAAATTGACCTTGGCCTAGTACTGCTATTTGAATTGTAGAACATTGCATTTTGGAAAATCATGAATATTCTGAAGGTATAATACCTTTGTTTTCAGGGAGCAACAGTTCAAGACAGCGTTTCTCTGTATAGTCTCTGGCCTAGAACTTAGAGATCCTCCTGCCTCTGCCTCCCGAGTGCTTAAAGACATCAAAGGCATACTCCACCACCTAGCTAACCCTTAACACAGATCTCTGTGTCTTGACGGGCTGAAGAGGCTGGCAGAGGGTTTAAAAACATTCTCAGTGATGTATGAAGGAGCACACACAACACCTACAGAAAGCTTTAGTAGCATGGACTACGCAGAATGTCGTTAAAAAAGACAGGATCCTGCCTGGCATGGTGGTCCGTGTCTGTCATTACAACAATTCAGGGGGCTGAGACAGGACCTTGAATTCAAGGCTAGTCTGTGCTGCATCTCACGAGCTAATTTCAAAATGTAAAACAATGCCCAGGCCCTGGGGATGTAGCTCAGTTGGTAGAGAGTTCGTGTTCTGTGCATGAAGTCTTGGGTTCAGCCTTAAGCACCACCTAAACTAGACATGGAGGCATATGCCTGTAATCCTTGTACTTAGGAGGTAGTGGCAGTAGAACCAGGAGTCCTGTGTCAGGGCTGGAGATGGCTCAGTGGTTAAGTGGTTAAGGGTTCCTAGTACCCCTGTATATAACTATTTTTTAAAAATATTTTATTTATTTATTATGTATACAATATTCTGTTTGTGTGTTTGCCTGCAGGCCAGAAGAGGGCACCAGACCTTATTACAGATGGTTGTGAGCCACCATGTGGTTACTGGGAATTGAACTCAGGACCTTTGGAAGAGCAGGCAATGCTCTTAACTGCTGAGCCATCTCTCCAGCCCACCTGTATATAACTAACAGCCATCTGTGACTCCAGTTCCAGGGGACCCAGCACCTTTTTTGAACTCTGTGGTTACTATGTACATTGATATACAGCCATACATGCAGGCAAAATACTCATACACATAAATTAAGAAAGGAGAGAGAAGGAGAGGGAGAGGGAGGGGGGGTCGTTCATTCAGTGTCATTCTTAGGATATAGAGAGAGTTCAAGGCCAGCCCAGTCTATAGGAGCCTTCTCTAAGAACTCCAAATAAGTAAATGAATAACAGTATAGCAGAGAGGTGTGAAGTGTGGGCAAAGACCTGTAAACCAGCTCTCAGAAAGCCAAGGCAGGAGAAGAGTGAGATTCATGCTTGCTTGCGCTACATAGTGAGATACGGTCTCACAAAACAAGAATATTTAGGCCGGAGAGTTGGCTCAAGGGTTAAGAGCACTTGTTGTTCTTACAGAGGACATGGGTTCAGTTTTCGGAACCCACAGGGTGGCTCACAGCCATCTGTAACGCAGTCACAGGGGATCCATAGCCTTCTTCTAACCTTCAAGGGCAATAGGAGCACATATGGTGCATAACATGCATGCATACAGACATACATATGTACATACATACAAGGAACTCATACATATATAAAATAATCTAAAACCTTTTATAGAATATCAACGACAAAAAATTAAAAACACCACCAAAATAAAACAAATATAAACAACAAAAGCCAGGCATAGACGCTCTTATAATTTTAGCACTTGGAAAGTTGGGGCAGGAGGATCAGCATGGCCTGGACTACAGAGTAAGAACTGTCACAAATAACAACAAAACAAACACTCAAAAAAAAAAAAGAGCAAACAACCAACAGCCCTCTCCCAAATAACCCACCCACCACCAACACCAACCCCCCCCCCCAATAACAATAAGAACAAGGGAACATTGATTGGACCAGGAAACTTGTTGGAAGTTTGGTTGCCCCTCCTCCCCGACAGGTTGGCAAGTGCTCACCCACTGAGTGGACTTGTGTAAATTGCACAATCTGAGTTGATTCATCCACAGCCAGGATGTGACCACAGTAGACCTTCTTCACTCTCTAATAATGCAACAGTTAATCCAGATAAGAGAAAAAAGTAATGACATGCAAAAATAAGGAATCCCTTTTTCAAAATGGATTTTTCTCTCAGTGCAGTTTTAGGTTCATGGAAAAAAAAAGATTCTTATTGCCCATCCACCTCTGTCTATGTCTCTGTGTACATTTCTCCTCTAAATGTGGTGGAAATCTTAGTGTGCTCCCCACACCCCACACACATTTTTGAAACAGGGTCTCAGAGTAGCCCATCTGGCCTTGGACGTCCATATAGCCTAAGGAGATCTTCGTTTTCTTTTCTTTTCTTTTCTTTTCTTTTCTGAGACAGGATCTCACTACATAACCCTGACTTTCCTGGAACTGGCTACCTAGTCCAGGCTGACCTTGAACTCACGGAGATCCGATTTTCTTTTCCTCCCAAGGGCTGGGAGTACAGGCAGATGCCACTACACGTGTAGGGAAACTTTCTGCTCCAGTCTCCCCCTCCTTGAGTGCTGGGATAACAGTAGTGGTTCCTCATGCCTGACAACTTCCAGGTTTTGAATATATTTAAGCACATAACCTATGAACTGGATTCGGGAACCTCTTATGTCATCTGTGCAGCTAGCCTCCAATCTCTATTTCCATTCGTATACAAGTCACAAATATTTCTTTAATAAAAGTCACCTGGCAGGAGGAGCTCTGTAAATTTGAGGCCAGCCTGGTCTACAAAGGGGGTTCAGGACAGCCAGGGCTGTTAACAGAAAAAAACCCTGTCTTGAAAAACAAAGCAAACAAAAAGTCACCTTCCCTCATCTTTGGATGAGGGGAGGTGACACAAAGGTTTGGTTTTGCTGTTTACTTGATGTCTTGCTTCACCCTCTCATACGTGGGATCTTTCAAGCAAGCAAATAATGACACTTTGGGTCTAATTAGCAACATGAGATTGCTCACAGCCTGCCGGAGCTTGTTCCCTCCATCCTTCCTTCCCTGGGGAGTAGGTGTAGGCACCAGTGTGGTTTAAACATTTAACTCTAAGCAGTTGGTGCAAGAGCAAGGAAATAGAGTTGCTTGTTGCTGTTGATAGACACAGTTTGGCAGCACTGGTAAGGGTTAGGTGACACTGGTCAGAGAATGGGAACAAAGGTCATGGAGAAAAAGTACTTCCAAGGCCTTTTTGCTTAACTAGACCCGGCTCACCGACTTCACACATCGAGCTCTCCAGCAGGTGTGGGGTGGCTTGTGAGTATGAGAATATCATTTTAGGTACTTGCTATGCTAATGTCTCATTTACACGATGAGGCCTTTCTCTTCTTTCATGCCAACAGCTTAACTGGTCCAGGTGAAAGGACTGAATAACAAATAGTCCAGTCTTCCCTTGTTTAGGGTTGTACTCAACACCCTGGGTTGTGGTAGGTCTGTAATGTGACCGACCACCTGTGAAGCTCTCTGCTTCTGTGCCAAGTATGTGATCATTTTACACAGACACAGACACACACACAGACACACACACAGACACACACACACACACACACACACACACACACACACACTCTCACACACTCACAGGGCTGGAGATGTAGCTCAGTTGATGGAGTGTTTGCCTAGTATGCCTAAAATCCTGGATTTGGTTCTCAACACCAAATAAACCAAGCACGATAGTTCGTGCTTGTAATTTCTTGGCTAAATATGGAGTTTAAGGACAGCCCAGGTTATATGAGACCCTGTTTCTAAAACAGAACAAACCAGCCACAAACACACGGTCTTCCTAACTTCTTCCTTTCTTGGTCTTTGGCTTGATTCCTTGACCTTTCTAATCTCCAATCTCCCCTTTATTCCTTCCCATAAACAAGGGGTGGCAGGCTGTGGAATGTGAACTAGATTGTTCAGTAGTTTCTTTTGGCTTTCGTGGGGGTCCAGATTGTAACTTAAGAGTCCAAGGGAAATTGTCAATCAGTTCTACCAATTGGAGTCGCCTGACTTTAAGAATGCCAACCTTGAAGAATGTTCAGATTCTTGGCAGCCTCTTCTAAAGGGCTGAATTCATAATATCCACCCTGGAGATGTGAGAGTTAGAGAAGCCCCAGGGGACCACATCTGAGCTAAAGATAAGGGTGTATTAGCAGACCAGGAGGAGGCAGGAGGAAGACTAAACAGCAAGCCTAAGGAGGCATTTTTGGATGTAGTTGCAGCCGGTTGTTCCTAAGGAGTATCTATCATATTGAAGCAATTTTACCTCCCATGAGGACGCTCATTTACCCGTGCTTACAAGCTGACTGAATTCAGCTGTGTCCTTCATGTTCCATCTACACCTAGATATCTGGAATCCTATGGGGGTTAAGTCAACTTCCCCTTGCCTCTCTGATAGCAATGGTGACTGGAGAACTTGGTCTTTGTTCTGGACACCCACTGCATTGTTGGTACCTGGGCAGGGAACATGCACCATTTGAGAATGCTTAACTGTCTCCTGCCTTGAGAGCTGACCTTAAGTCAAGAGATTTAACATCTCCTTCGTCACCAGTCTGATCACAGGGGAGGGCCAGTTCAGGGTTGGCATCCACTACTGGGGTCATCCTTGCAGACTCATGGAAGTTTCCCTTGCTTCAGGCTTCTACCTGACTCTGTAAAGCCCCCCTTTTTCTGCCATCTCTTTCAGCACTGTCCTCCTCTGCCCACCCCACCAATGCGATCCCTCAAGTTCGGCCCCAAGTCTAACCAGGGTATCTCCTCTAGTTCCCCTCCCCAGGGAGATTCATGTGTTCCACCTTGGGCCCTTCCTTGTTACCTAGCTTCTCCGGGTCTGTGGATTGTAGCATGATTATCCTTTATTTTATACCTAATTATTATACCTAATATCCATCTATGAGCGAGTCCGTACCATGTTTGTCTTTCTGGGTCTGGGTTACCTCACTCAGGATTTTTTTTTTTCTAGTTCATTCATCTGCCTTCAAATTTCCTGATGTCATTGTTTCTAACAGCTGAGTAATTCTCCATTGTGTAAATGTACCACATTTTCTTTATCCATTCTTCGGTTGAGGTGGCATCTAGGCTGCTTCCAGGTTCTGGCTATGACAAATAAAGCTGCTGTGAACATAGTTAAGCAAGTGTCCTTGTAGTATGATTGAGTATCCTTTGGGTATATGCCCAAGAGTATTGCTGAGTCCCAATTTTCTGAGAAACAGCCATATTGATTTCCAAAATTGGCTGTACAAGTTTGTGTTCCCCTTCCTCCACATCCATTCCAGCACGAGCTGTCATTTGTGTTTTTGATCCTAGCCATTCCGACAGGTGTAAGATGTAATTTTAGTTGTTTTAATTTGCATTTTCCTGTTGTCAGAGGATGGTGAACATTTCTTTAAGTGATTCTCTGCCATTTGAGATGCTCTGTTGAGAATTCTGTTTAGGTCAGTACTCCATTTTTTAATTGGATGACTTAGTTCTTTGATGTCTAGTTTCTTGAGTTCTTTATCTATTTTAGAGACCAGCCTTCTGTCAGATGTGGAGTTGGTGAAGATCTTGGTTGTCATTGGAGATCCTTCATCCAGTGACTGATGGAGGCAGATTCAGAGACCCATGACCAAACCTTGTGATAGGGGAGTCCTGCTGAGGAGAAGGGGAGGAAGTATAGGAAAAGTGGGGTGAGGAGCGTCTCAGGAAAACAGAAACCAATAGTTGTGGCTCCTGGGAACTCATGGAATCTGAACCAACAACCAGGGAGCTTTCATGGGACTGACCTGGGACCTCTGCAGATATGTGACAGGTGTGTAGCTTGTTCTGTGTGTGGGACTCCCAGCATTAGGAACAGGGGCTGTCCCTGATGCTTTGACTGGCTCTTGGGAACCTATTTCTCACGCTGGGTTGCCTTGCCCAGCATCTATACATGGGAAGGTGCTGGTCTTATGGCCGCTTGATATGCCCTGCTTTGCTGATGCCCATGGGAGGCCTGCTCCTTTCTGAGCCGTTTTGGAGGAGGGGTGGATGGGGGGGTGGTGACGGGGAGGAGTGGGAGGAGAGAAGGGAGGGGATGTAAAATAAATTAATAAAAATAATAATAAAAAGAAGAAAAATAAATTTAAGCAAACGATGAAAGGTATAAATAAAGATTGATCTCTAGTGGTGCTATTCCCACCCTGTTCGCCATGAACTCCCAGCAATCTCTTCCTAAGCTTTGAAGTGAAGGAATGCCTTCTGACAACTGGACTGGCTTGTAGGTGTCTGCAGAATCTCAAGTGGGCAGCCACGGGCATGGCACCGGCCTGTAATACCAGGCTGAGAAGGAGCAAGCTCTAGGCCGGCCTGAATTATATAGGAAAGCCCCGTCTCAAACAAAGAAAACAAACAAAACCAGTGGGAATTTGAACATGTGTCCAGGTGCACTGTGGTTGCTGGGGAGCAGGAAAGGTGCAGGGTGTCTCCTGGCAGGGATGCACCTTCACCTATCCACCCCCCCCCCACGCCCTCGCCCCTACGTCCCGCTTCCCGCTCCGCACCCTGCCAACCCAGTGAGGGGGACCCTTCCAAGAGACACGTACACTCGATGTTTTCCTTGTCGAGTCAGTCCACTCTGATTTCAGGAGTGGAGCGGGACTCACCCTTGGGCATTCTAGGGTGTCACCTCTGGCATTTGCTCTCACTGCAGAAAAACAAGTTCAAATGCAGAACACAGACACCAGACGGTCAGCAAAGCTGTCCTGAGAGTGGGGGCAGGCTCTGAGGAGGGTGGCAGGGAAGGGTGGGGTGCGGGAATGGGGGTCAGAGCCCGAAGGTCTCCAGGGTCTACTAGCCAGGTGGGCGACTCTGTGCACCAGGTCTCCTGGGCTCTCCAGGCTTCTGGAGAAGGCGGAGGTCCCGGGCGGGGCAGGCTGGGTTGGGAGCAGAGCAGCTGCGCCCGCCGCCTGGGAGCCGGCGCCCTCCCAGCAGAGCATGCAGGACGTGCGCGACGTGTGGCAGCCTCTGCGCAGACTTTTCCACTGCAGTGTGGGGTTCCGCGAGCGCCTCCAATCACAGCCCAGCTTCATCGCGACGTGTACAGCTCGCCGCTGGGCAGGGCAGGGCAGTGCTTTCTGTGCAGAGGCTTCACTCGCTGAAGACACATTTAAAGTGCCATGCTTCCCCGCCAAAGGACCCCCAGACTGTTGCTGAATCAATGGCTTCTTGCAGTTCAGTGACTGCCTCTCCTGTATCGCCAGCCTATGCAAAGTGCGAATATCGGGAAAGGAAGTGGGGGCATGTTCACATCAAACTAAAAGTGGCAGTGTGTACCGGAGGAAGTGACATGAGTTTAGGATCTCGTCACCTAACGACTATAAGCCTCGGGGCTTATAGTCCGGTAGTGAAGGTGGGAATGGGCTCCACGTTTTATTCATTACTTGCAGAGATAAAGGTCTATGTAGAAAGGGAAACTGAAAATACCAACTCCTCCCCTCTACCCCAAAGTTCCGTTTCTATTGAACCTCCTTTACTTTTTTGCTCTCTCCAAGTGCCTAGTAATGCGGGACTAGGTGAGGGGTGACAACACTGCCCAACCTTAGGTTTCTAGGACATTCAGAAAAAAAAAGTGCCATCCCGAAGGTGGCAGTGACAGCAGTGGCAGAGGGCGTAGTGGGTGATGACGCACAGGTGTTAATAGATCCGACCTGGGTTTTCTCTTGGACTGTGCCGACCCCAAAGCTTGGAACTGTGATGCTCGCTATTGGGGCCCCACTGCTTGAAAGGCCGAACTGGGAAAATACCTTTTAAAACAGCATCTAGAGATGCCCTTAGGGGATAGGCTTAGCGAAGTAAAAGAGGGCTAGAGAGCCAGACTGGGTTGCAGGAGCCGAGCGTGCTGCCCTCGCCTGCCCGCAGAGGGCAGCAGCAGGCTATTTCTTGGCCTTGCCCACCCTTCTCTCCACGTGAAAGGGGGCTGGGACGCAAAGAATGCGGCCCGCCCCGAGGCTGACGCGCCGCGTTACCGGTCAGATCTTAAAAGGCCGGGCGGTGCGTGTGGCATCCCGATTGAGCAGAAGAGGAGCAAGTGGCAGTGCTGGGTGGCGGGAGCGCGGCTGTCACTGTGCTGGAGCATCCCTGAACTTCTGAACAGAGCCGACCAGTCAGCCAGCATTGCGCGCCGCCGCCAGCCCGCGCCGATCTCATCCGTCTCGTGTCTCCGCTCAGGCGATCCTCCAAGACTTCGCACAAAGCACATTTTTCAAAGCAGCGCAAGGGAGCGCCCAGCCGCGTGCAGGCGGACGCACCCTTCCTGTCCTTTGTTCCGGGGGGATCTGCAACTACTCTTCTCCCCAAGTCGGAGTCTCTTCTCCTGGGGTGTCGGGTCGCCGAGTGCAGCTACGAAAATGCCTTTGGAACTGACTCAGAGCCGAGTGCAGAAGATCTGGGTGCCTGTCGATCACCGACCCTCGTTGCCCAGAAGTGAGTGCAGCTGCGCGGGGGGCTAGGTTGCAGACAGCGCCGCGTGCAGATCCCGGCCATTGTGTGTGCAGCGGCTTTGTGCCGGTTCCCCTCTGCGGGAAGCGCACTCGTGCCGGTTGGCCGGGCGAGGCGGGGGTGGCGGCGGGCTGCGTCTCCCGGGCTGAGCTGCAGGGGCGCTGTGGTTCTGGAAACCTCCAGTGTGCCTGGCCTGGCCTGAGATCATGATGCCAGCGCCTCCCAGAGGCTAAGACCCGGCGCCCCGACTGCACCTGGGGCTCGGCCGCCGTCGCCACCGCCCCTTTTCTTGGGCTCTCCTCAGGTTCATTCTCTCTCACTCTCCCTCCCTCCCTCGTATCTCTCTGTACCTCCGTCTATTCCCATATTCACCCTCACTGCGGCGGATTGCAGGCTCTTG
This sequence comes from Microtus pennsylvanicus, assembly GCF_037038515.1. Classification (NCBI taxonomy): domain Eukaryota; kingdom Metazoa; phylum Chordata; class Mammalia; order Rodentia; family Cricetidae; genus Microtus; species Microtus pennsylvanicus. Next base: position 122,211,469 of record NC_134582.1, read on the forward strand.
GTTTCAGGGATGGTCTATGCGTTTGCTGACTACACGCTGGTGGTGTTTCACAGGTGCGCTCATTTACCCGGAGCACGGAATTTGCTGGCGGTTTGTCTTCGTGACCCACCTGTTGCTGTCGGTAAACGATTTGGGAAGGTTTCGTTCAATTCCATCCCTAGCTTGGGAAAGGTACCGCTGGAGAGACGGATGGAATTGCTCTAAGGCGATGTGTTCCTTCTAGGCAGCACGCCCAGGAGCCCATGGGGGTAGACAGAAGTGAGCTGCCTAGCGGGCATGAAGCTCAGACCACGTTTGTAGCTTGAGTTGTAAGCATGGAATCCAGTGACAAAGCCAGGAGGTGGTTTCCTGTCACCTTGGGGACACTTGAGCGCCGGACTTCAGGGTAGGCTTCTCCACTGCCACGTTTCACAGGATAGATGGTCATCACAGGACATGACAGCTCTTTTGGAGCATTGAATGCCTGAGTCACCAGCTTCCCTGCCGACCTGAGCCCAGCTTCCCCGTGGTGCAGTGTGAGACACCTCCAGCAGGTCTTCTCTGCTGGACCCGAGGGCGTTGGTGGAACCCGTTCCTAAGCAGGGCTCCTGTTCTCTTTTAACAAGGAAGTCAGGGGCAAGGGCTTGGCAGGTCTTCTTTCCTAAACCCTGTCAGACATGTTTATGCACTGGGGCTGCCTTTATAAAAAAGCTCCAGGGAATAGCCAAACCTGGTGGTACACCTATAATCGCATTGCGCTGTAGCCGGTTAACTGAGGAGGTTAAGAGAACCATGAACCCGGACTGCAGAGTGAGGCTCTACCCAATAAATAAATAAGTAAACAACAACAACAAACCAGGAAAAGTTGGTCAAGACCGAATTTAAACCACTGGACCCACCCCCTCACCAGCCCCCCACCCCCCTGCCTGAGACAGGGTTTCTCTCAGTAGCTTTGGAGCCTGTCCTGGAACTCACTCTGTAGACCAGGCTGGCCTTCAACTCAGAGATCTGCCTGCCTCTGATTCCTGAGAGCTGAGATTAGGTGTTTGCCACCACCGCCTGGCCCTTCTGGCCTTTTTAATAAGGAAAATTGTAACACATTTTTGGACAGGACTTGGTCACCCAAAACAATGATTGGCTTCATATGTATATATAAAGCCGGGAGTTGCATGTGTGCGTGTTCTTCCCTTGTTTGGGTCTTCCGGAACCATGGCAACTTTTGCAAGGACCCTAAGCTCAGTGGGGCTGACTGTAGCAATATTGAGAGACATCACAGTGCAGCTCTGTGCCCCTCCTCCAGGCTTCAGAACCTGATCATTAGATTCCGTGAGCTTGCACGTCTGTCACGGAGTTGAGAGATTTGCCAACAATTGCTGTCAGAGCCATTTAGAGCTTGAGGTGTGTGGGTCTAAAGCTGACGGATTAAGGTGACCAGTTCACCAGCTTCTGGAATTCTTCCATGTGACACTGGGGTATAGCCTCAGACACATCCCTTCACATGCGAATATCTACAGCCATGGTGTTTACTACATATCCGTGTTTTAAGTCCTATCTTTCCTATACTCAATTTGTTCCTCACTGCACTAGAGAAAAATGGCTTTTGTGTTGACATTGGGAATCTTGTGGACTTCTTTTTCTTTTTTGGAGACAAGGTTTCTCTGTGCCCTAGCTGGCCTGGAACTTTGTAGACTGGGCAGGCCTCAACTCAGATGGGATTAAACAGGCAAGCAGATCTCTGAATTCAAAGCTAGCCTGGTCTCCATAGCTTGTCTTGAAATTTAAAACAAACTGAGTATGTTTGCCCGTGAAGCACAGTAATTCAGTGCCAAGTTTCTTTACCAACATTGTGATGAATGCTTCTTACAAAACTGGAAGTTTCTGTCAGTTTAAACCACAATTCAGAGAGACTTGACTGTATTTGCAAATTAGCTTAGGTGATCTTCAGTTCTACTAGCAAGAGCTGCCTTTCCTGTTACCTCCACTGAATATCTGTAGCCTGCTACATAGTTGGGTGCCGCTACCTGCTTGGAACCTTAGTTTCCTCAGTTTCAAGAAGATTACGTTTTTGTATATGTAGTGTATCTGGGCTGTGAGCTATCCCAGCCTTGGGCAGTGTGATGGGTGGCCTGGGTTATAATCTATGTAGGTACAAAGATCCCATCACTAATGCAGCAAAGGGACATTAAGACTGATTACACAGAGTTACTTTAAACAACAGCTACAAAGAACATCTCCTTTAAAAATACTTACTTACTCTGATGAGGAGGGTGGCACATGCCACGGGGACGATCAGAAGAGGACAGCTCTGTGGAGTTGCTTCTCTCCTATTCTTAAGTGGGTTCTAGAGATGGAACTTAATCCTTGGACTTGAGAGGCAAGCAAAGCCATCTTGCCAGTCCTCAACTTTTTTTTTTCCCAGATACATGGGAGTAAGATACCAGTTTATCTTTGGTTAGGATTTAGAATAGACTGCATGTGAAGGAAAATGGGCATGGTATTCAACATCTTACAGAATTCTATCTGTTGATGCCCAGCCAGGCATATACATAGCAGCCGTTTCAGGTGAGTTATGTGGTGGTTCATAGGGTGGCTTTTTGTGAGTCTTACTTAAGGAACCATGGCCTTAAACTATGGGCAATACTTTTAGTATGAATCTTCCCAAACTGCCACAGGGCCTAGCTCTCGTTAGACAATGGGTTTTCCCCTCATATATTGGTTATTGTTCTCATTGCTGTGACCGAAGGGACTTCTGGAAGGAAGTATTTATTTTGACTAATTTGAGGATCTAGTCCATTATGGCTGGAAAGTAGTGGAATGTGAGGCTGTTGATCTCTGCATCCGCAGGCTGGAAGCAGAGAGATTTGAAAGTTGGTGTTCAGCTCTTTTCCTCTTTATTCAGGCCTACCACACCCGTAGAATGGTGCCATCCACAGTTAGAGTGAGTCTTCCCACCTTGGTTAACCCAGTCTGGAGGCATTCTCATAGATACCCTAGGGGTGTGTTTCCATCTAGTCCAGTTGACAAATGACGATCAACCATCATCACACTTTAACAGAACATCTGTGCATTCCTTTATCCGTATTTAAGTTAATACCTAGATTTGTTGCTAAAAAAAAATCTGGTATGAAACATTGAACATTAACTGGGTGGTGGTGACTCACCTTTAATCCCAGCACTTGGGAGGCAGAGGTAGGCAGATCTCCGAGAGTTCAAGGCCAGCCTGATCTACAGAGGGAGTTCCAAGACACCCAGAACTAGACAGAGAAACCCTATCTCAAAAAACACAGAGCAAAACATTGAACATTTATATGAAAGGAAAGGAGACATGTTTGTCTTAGGAAATCTTATGTTGAACTCAATAAATTGAGTTTGTTGGGAAGAAATAGCAATGTTAAGGATTGGATCCAGGGAGTGTTGTGAGATGGAGGATGAGGGGTCATGGCTGGTGTTTCTTTTCTTTCTTTTTCTTTTTTTCTTTTTTTTGTTTGTTTTTCAAGACAGAGTTTCTCTGTGTAGCACTGGAGCTTGTACTGGAACTCACAGAGATCTGCCTGTCTCTGCCTCCCGAGTGCTGTGATTAAAGGCTTACCCTGCTGCTGCCACCACCACTACCACCTGACTTTAGTCTGTCTGTCTGTCTGTCTGTCTGTCTGTCTCTCTCTCTCTGTCTGTCTGTCTCTCTCTCTCTAAAGATTTATTTATTTATTATATATACAGTGTTCTCTCTGTCTGTATGCCTGCAGTCCAGAAGAGGGTGCCAGATTTCATTATAGATGGTTATGAGCCACCATGTGGGTGCTTGGAATTGAACTCAGGACCTCTAGAAGAGCAGCCAGTGCTCTAAACCACTGAGCCATCTCTCCAGCCCTGGTGTCTCTTTCTCAATGGTAAAAATGTTTATGAAGAAAAGAACCCGGGGCAAGGGGCAGGACATTGTATGTTCAGCGAGACCCTTGAACTGGGTTATAAGCTGAAAAAGGGCTGTGAGGGGGATACTAGATTCATCTGGAAAGATTTGTACAATCTTTCCACGCACAGATGTCTGGGTGACGAAGCTACACTTGGTCTGGCAGCTCCTCTGAGTGCCTCAGCTTTGGGCAGTAGGAAGAATGGCTTTTGCTTTGTCAACTAAGAGTGATCTAGGTTTATTTGCTCTTGAAACCCAGCAGCACTCTGCTGAGTCTACGGTATTGCCTTTTCTCTTCCAAAGTGTCTATTGTTGGAGGTTTGTTCCTGCGATTAGTAGATAGACTTAATCCCTGATCTGATAACTCAGCCGGCTTCCGCCTCTGCATCCCTGACACAGTTCCAACAGAAACTGCCCATGTATACATGCATGTATGGGTGCCTGTTTCCAGGCATCTCTGGGTGCTTTCGGTAGCAATGCTTCAGCAGGGTCATCAGGGTGGGAGAAGGGGCCATTGGCTGGAGGGGCAGGAGCATCTGTCTTCTAGGTAACTGTTCTTTCCAGGGTCACTGGAATTCATTCATGGGGAATGTCTCTAAGGCTGTCTTTGGCTTCTGAATTCCTTGTCTAGATAGCCTCACACTCCTCACCCAGGTCCCCACTATCAAAGAGATCACTCACCTCTGCTTGTCCTGTTGTTTCTACTCAGACCCTAGTCTGCAGTTCTGGAAGCAAAAAAATCCACCTTAGTGTCCCCCTTTGCCTGTAGTTCCCATGAGCCTCTGTCTAAATCTGACATCTGTCTAGATTGGTGGCATGACTCTCATCTCTTTTTCCTGCAGGCTGTGCAGCCTGTGTCTGGGACGGGAGAAGGCCAGCTGGGTTAGAGTTGGCAGACAGCCTCTTTGGCTTGTAAGCTTACTTGTCGCCAGGATGCAGGAGTCGCCCAAGAGTCTCAGTGGCAAAGAGACAGCCAAGGAAATACCGGAACTTTAGTTTGTCTAGCGGGATTCTTTTGGCTGCTTTCTGAAAACCTCTGTCCCCGGTGTTCTGTCTTATTGAGATTCTGAGGATATATGGGGCACTCATTTATCACAGGCAAGAGTATCTCTGGAGAGCCTGCCTGGGACTTAGTGACTAGCTTACTTAGAACCCTCTGACTGGCAGACTCAGGCGACCCTCTGAACCTGGCATCCATCAGATCCCTGGCAGCAGGATGGAGGGGGGTGGTCAGGGAGGATGTGAGAGGCACAGGCATGGTGCCCAGCCAGGGTCCTAGCATTCTGTGTCCCTGACCCACTTTTACTTGATATATTCTTACTGTTTAATTCTTTTTTTCTTCAAGAAAGTCTGTGGAGTTTCTCTCTTGGTTTCTGGGGCTCCCCTCTGTTTGCTTTCCACCCGTTTGTTCAATTTACAATTGAATTAGAAAACCATCTTCCCCTAATTCTACCCTTCCTGGTATTAGGGTCGCATCCTTGAATCACCGTCTGGGGCTCAGTACCTGCATATCTGATTGTGTCTTCTGTTTGGAACTGCCATTGCCAAATATTGCCTGAGAAGTGAAACTAAACTACAAGGTCAAGGGATGTGGTCACTGGGGGGGTGGGGGGTGGGGGGTGGGGTGAAGTGTGCAGTCCCATTGGGTCATCAGATGGCAAAGACTTTGGGATGTGGAATGACTTCATAACTTGAGAGTTATTCTTTTTTTTGTTTCTTTAAGAATAGTTTCACATTGTTGCCCAGGCTGGCCTGGAACTAACTCTGTGTAGCCCAAGCTGACTTTGAACTCAGCTATGTTCAAGATCACCTTGACCACTCAATCCTCTTGCCTCTGTCTCCCAAGGACTGGAATTATTGACACGTGCCACCATACCCAACTTTGGTCCCATTCTTCAAAAATCTGTCTTTAGGCAGAGGACTCTGGCATTAACTTTTGCTTTTTGATTGATGACTCTTCACTTGGTCTTTGCAGCCTGTGGGCCGAAGTTGACCAACTCCCCAACGGTGATTGTGATGGTAGGCCTCCCAGCCCGGGGTAAGACTTACATCTCCAAGAAGCTGACTCGCTACCTCAACTGGATAGGTGTTCCCACAAAAGGTAAGCCAGGACGCGAGGCCAACAGCTGGTACTCTCCGGGTGGCCACTCACAGGCGTAACTGTCCTGGGTCATGGAGTCTGATCCTGTTTCCCAGTCCTGTAGCTCAGTTCACCTTCACCTTCTTCAAGCTCCCTGTGGTGACCTCATGCTCTGTGGATGGTTTTTCTTGGAAAGTCCCATCACATGTCACTGTAGCCTTCTTTGGGTGGCCATTCTTCCCAGCTTCACGCTGAATGCTATCGATGATATTTGTTTACACCCCTGCCCTGTCTTCCCAACTAAATGGGAAGTGTCCTGAGGAGAGGGATTAGCATCCCTCACTGGGCTGAGATTTCTGCTTTTTAATACTGGTGCTTGACTCTAGGTCTACATAGGTTAAGCAGTAACTATTAAATATGGTCTCATCATCAAAGGTGTGTCAGCAGGAACATGGCTAATTTAGACATGGCAGGGGTAATTTAGAGTTAGTAGCTCAGCAAGTAGGCAAGGCTGGTTGTTCAGTGAGACCCACTTATGTTTGGATACCTTATTTGTCTTAACATTTATTTATTTCATTATTTTATATGTCTGGGTGCTTTGATTGTGCACGTGGAAACACACACGCGTGCGCGCGTGCACACACACACAGTACATGTGTGCCCCATGCCCCAGACAGTCAGAAGAAGGAGTCAGATCCCATGGCACTGCAGTTATAGATGGCTGTGAACCTCCATGTGCTGGGAACTGAACCCTCATCCTTTGTAGAGCAGCATGTGCTCTTAACTGCTGAGCTAACGCTCCAGCCTGTCTTGTCTTATCTGTGTATCTGTCAGTCTGTCTTTCTGTCTGCCTGTCTCTGACAGTGTTTCACATCTCAGTGGTCTCCAATGAGCTATACTATATCAGAAGCCACTGAACTTCTGATCCCCCTGTCTACATCTCTGTGCTGGGATTACAGTTATGTATCACCATGACCAATGCTTTTGGTTGGTGCTGGGATCCAGCCCAGAGTTTCATCCATGCTAGACAGGACTCTAACAGCTGAGTGACTGACTTCCTGATTCCTACAGTACCTTTTTTTTTTTTTCCTGGATTCTGACTGTTCTCGGAGTCTGTTTCTGGTTGAGGACCCTGGGAGATGGGATCGGGATCTGGTCCCTAGGAGACACTTCTGGTACAGCAAGAGTCATGGGTGCTATCCTTTGGTCTGGGCCTTGTTTCCCAGACTGTGACCTGGGGATGACAAGCCTGGACTGGGATGTCCACACTGTTTGCATATGAGATTACTTATCCAGATAGGTATTGACTGAGAAGCCGTTTGTTCCTGATGGCTTATCCAGGACTGTCCTTGTCTTTCCTGTCCAGTGTTCAATGTGGGAGAGTATCGACGTGAGGCCGTGAAGCAGTTCAGCTCTTACAACTTCTTCCGCCCTGACAACGAGGAAGCCATGAGAGTCCGAAAGTAAGCCTGAGCTGCCGTGGGTTTCCCGTGTGTGTGTGTGTGCGTGTGTGTGTGTGCGTGCATGTGTGTGCATGCATGTGTGTGCGTGCATGTGTGTGCATGCATGTGTGTGCGTGCATGTGTGTGCGTGTGTGTATGCGTGTGTGTGTGCGTGTGTGTATGCGTGTGTGTGTGTGTGTGCGCGTGTGTGTGCATGCGTGTGTATGTGTGTGTGTGTGTATATGTGTGTGTATGCTTGTGTGGAGGCCTGAGGAGGAGCTTGCGTGTTCTTTGGGCACTGTCCACTTTATAATAAAATAATACATGTAGGTGAGTGTGAGTGTGTATGTGTGTCCACGTGTGTGGAAGCTTAAGGACGCCAGATAAATTCCTCTATTACTCCTCTGTCTTCTGAGACAGGGTCTCTTTAAACAATTGTTTTATGTGTGTGGGTTTTTGCCAGCATGTATGTTGTTAGTGCCTGGTGCCTGGGGAGGCCAGAAGAGGGCTTCAGATCCCCTGGTGCTGGAGTTGCAGGAGGTTGTAGTGTTCCAGGTGAGTGCTGAGAATCAGACCCGGGTCCTGGAAAAGCAACAAGTCTTCCTAACTGCAGTCCTCTCTCCAGCCCTTAGACAGAGGCTGTTGAGGAACCTGGCACTAGCCTGGCTGGCCAGTGAGCTCTGGGGACCAGTTCTAGGGTTACAGAAAGTGGCGTCATGTGGGGCGTTTCGATGAGTGCTGGAGATGGAAACTCATGTCCTTGTGCACATGTAACCAGCAGTGCTTTACAAAACTGAAACAGCTCTGCAGACCTCTCTGGAGAGGTAGGGTCTGTCACTGTAGAACTTAACAAGTAGTCTAGACTGGCTTGCTGCCGGTGAACCCTAGGGTTCTCCACCTCCCTGGCACACCCCCAACACAGCATCCGCTGCTTCCTTTTCTCCCTCCTCCTTCTCCATGTAGGTTCTGAGAATCCAACTCAGGTTGTACTATGATCTGAGCTCTCTTCCCACCCAGTGGCTTCCTTTGTTGTAAAGCCAGGTTCTGTAAGAGGAAGAAAAGGCCAGTCTGCACGCTGGCTCTTTGCTGGTGGCCATTAGACCGAGCTAGTAGTAGGACAACTCTCTTGGCCTCTCTACGACTGGCTGCTTTGAACTGCTCCCAGGAGTAGGAACTGAGCCTTCCTGAGGCGGTTCAGCAGCAGCCAAGCACCAGGAGTGAACAAAACCCCTTTCTTTGGAAACCATCAGTTTGCATTTGCAAAAGATTTCTTAAGCTGCAGGTGACAGGGTGGTGCTTTTCAGTTCTGCAGGTGCTGGAATCAAAGAGGTCCCAGTCTCTGGTGCCAGGCCCAGCCCTAGGCATGGCCCAGTGAGGCTCTGTGTGTGTGCTCTGGCATCCGTCTTTATTTTACTAGTACTGTTATTAGTTTTGTTTTAAGTTAGGGTCTTGTTATAGAATCCTGGATGGCTTGGCACTACCTTTTATAGCTCGGATTGGCCTTACATGCGATCTGTCTTCCCGCCTTAGCCTCTGCAGTACAGCTATTATAAGAGTATTTAGCGCCCTGTCTGCCTAGCACTGATTTTTATTTTTATTACTAATTTTTGAGATAGGGCCTTATGTAGCCGAGGCTGGCCTTGAGCTTTCTGTGTAGCTGAGGATGAACTTCTGGTCCTCTGGCTTCCGCTCCCCTGTATGAGGATTATAGACTGTGTCACCAAACCTGATTTTATACAGTGCTAAGGACTGAACCTGTGGCTTTATGCATATTTGGCAAGCATTCTCTCAAGTAAGCTAGATCTCTTGCCCTTGGTACCAGTTCTTTAAAGCTCCTAGGTTTAATTTTTAAGCAGAGCATGGTTCACTGTTTCTATAATCCCAGAATTTTGGAGATTAAGGCAGGAAGTCAGCAAGTTGTAGGCCAGCCTCAGCTACTGAGTAGGTTCAAAGTCAGACTGGATAACTTAGTGAGATCCTATCTCAAACTAAAATGAAAAGGGGGCTGGAGTTGTTCATCGTAGAACACTTGTTTGGCATGTTCAAAGGCCTTGATTTTAGTTCCCAGAACCACAGAAGAAAGACAAAGAGCAAAAGGTTAAACCATTAAAAAAAAAAAAAAGAAGAAGGCCATGAATGGTATCTGGTGCCTGGAATCTCCACACTGGAGGGGCTAAGGTGAGAGGATTGTTGGGAGTTTGAGGCCAGCTTGGCTACGGAGTTGAATGCCAGCCTGGGCAGCGTAGCTGGAGTCGGTCTTGTCTGAAAACAAAACAAAACAATCCACAAATACAAACATTTCTCAGGGAAATTGATCCCACCGTGAAGCCAGGTATGATGACTGCCTCCCTCAACTGTGTGGAGGTCGGTGTTTATGCTGGTCCCCAGGTCAAGGGCTCCAGATCTAAAGAGGCCTGGTTAGCAGTGAGCTGCTTGGAACGGGAACATCAGTGTGTATCAACAAGGGATGTGACTGCTCGGCTGGACCTGCTCTGACCAGTGCTTTCCCTCCTGTGTGTTTGCAGACAGTGTGCCTTAGCTGCCTTGAGAGATGTCAAAAGTTACCTGACAAAGGAAGGAGGCCAGATTGCAGTAAGTCTGGGGGGCCCAGGCACCTCTGTCCTCGGGGGCTCTAGCAGTATGGAGAGCTACTGTAGAATGGCTTTAAGGGCTGAGGGAACAAGTGGCCCGAAGCAGCTCAGGAGTCTATCTTGTGATGGATGTTGGGATGTAGCTTTGTCACTCACCTGTGCAGTGGGCATCTGGGTACCACCTCTACTGTGATGCTTCCAGCCACAGCAGTGAGGGGCCATTGCTTGGTCCCTCATTGTATGTAACTGCTTGCTAGTTCCCCAGTTTCCCTGCTTTGCTGGAGAGCTGAGGGCAAAGAATGAGGAGGGAGCATTATGGAGGGTTAGGGGATAGGACACCCTGTCTAGAGGGAGGAATTTGGGGCTTATTTCTGGAAACAACAGATTGAATTCCTTGTGGTTTAGGTAAGAATCATTTTTGGTTTTTCTGAGCTGCCTTTTTCTCTATCAGGTTTTTGATGCTACCAACACCACTAGAGAGAGGAGACACATGATCCTTCATTTTGCCAAAGAAAATGACTTCAAGGTGAGCCAAACTTGCCTCCCCCAGCAAATGCCGAGTGGAAAACACCTTGGGAGCTGCTGATTATCTGACTCTGGCTTTAGCCTCTTTCTGTCTTGAGCTGTTGTTGAGGCAGGGTCTCACTCTGTGGCCCAGGTTTGTTGAAAGACACTCCGTAGCCCAGGCTGCCTTCAGACTCACAGCAATCCTCCTGCCTCCGTCTGCTAAGTATCGGGAGTGCAGGTGTGAGCTTCCACTCATCGTTGTCCACATTTTACTGCCTTAAACAAGGTCGTCCTTGTGGCAGGATGCCTAGGGACAGTGAAGCCCGCCCTCCCTCTCTGGCGGAGGGTGAAGGCCGTGGCCATGCAAAGTTGACGTTTTATGGAGTAATACTTTCCCAGTTCTTCTCTTCCTCCTTATGAATATTTTGGTTAACAAACAGGGACAAGAGCTTCTGGTTCTAAAGCACAAAATCATGGGTTTTGCTGAGACATTTCATACATGGGCATCATTATACTTTGTTCCTATTTGCCCTCCCTTCTTCTCTCGCCCCCCCCACCCACTTTTACTGATTTACTGGTCCTCTTCTGCTTCCCAAATAGCCCCTAGGATTCTGCTTTCAGGGTACATGTATTCCATGCCTATCGTTCCTCACCCCTCCCTTTAGTCTTCGGTCATGATACCCCCCCCACACATTTAAATCTAGGTTTTGCATATAGATGGCAGCATGAGTCTGAGTCTGGCTCACTTTGCATCTCCCCAGTCCCATCCTTTTCCTGTTGTTTTCCTTTCTTGTGTCACAGTGACATCCAGGTTGGCCTTTCGTGGGTTGTTTTTACATGTCTGCCTCGCTTCCTTCCTCCAGGTATTTTTCATTGAGTCCATATGTGACGACCCTACTGTTGTGGCCTCCAACATCATGGTAAGATAATTAGGAAGCCCTGTTTGTATATTGTCATTATACTGGGAGGCCATTTGCAGTCTTGGTCAAGGACTGGACAGGAACTAAACCCGGAGAAGCAGACCACCCTGCTCCATGTGTGGTTGAGTGTCTTCAGGAGGATACTGGGATGGCAGAAGTACATGGGGGATATTAACTTAGCACAGCACAGGCTGTGACCTGGACACGCTCTTATGGGTCATCCATTCCTAAGGACTTTGAGGACATACAGCAGGTGTATGTCTTGATTGGGACATGGTAGATAAAGGAGATAGACAGGAAGTAGATTCACCTGGTGGCAGAAACCGAGTGATGGTGGAGTAGCCAGGGATGATGGGCAGCTCATCCCATCGTACAGCGGAGGCCATCCAGATGTTCACTTTTGCTTTCCAGGTCCCTGGTAGGGAACGATGCTTTTATGTAGGCCAAAGCCTCCGAGGCTCAGTATGCCAAAGACAGAGTTCCTGAATTTGGGCAGAAACGGTGTAGTGATGCACCCCTCTCTCTCAACTCTATTGTGCCAAGGATAGCTTGTCCAAATAAGTCAAGGTCAATGGCACCATTATTTGATTAAGCCTTAGTGTTACTTGATAGCAATAGACCACAAAGAGAAATGAGTATTATAAAGATGTTTTCACAGGTTAGTTTTGTGTGTGCATGTGTGTGCGCGCACATGCGTGTATGTGCATGGTGGGGTGGGCACACATGTCACAGTAAGAATGTAGCCATCTGAGCCGCTTCACGAACTCACAGCTTCTTATGTTTTTAGATCGTTTCCTTTTCAACGTTATTGTTGTTGCTGTGTGTTTGAGGCAGGATTCCCACACTGTAGTCCAGGCTGTCCTGGACACTGTGTATCCCAGGCTGATCTTGGAATTTGAGGCCCCTGCACTGATCCTCCAGTGCTGGGATTATGGGTGTGAGCATCACTTCTGGTTTCCAGGTTAATCATATTGGAATAGGACATATTTAATAAGGAAGACAAGTTTTTCATAGGTAGGGGAGGCAGGTGGTGTGACTGCATATACATTTGCTTATTTATTTATTATTTGGGGATGAGATCTCACTGTGTAACCCAGGCTGGCCTTGAACTCAGGGCAGCCTGCTTCCTCTTTCCTGAGTTCTGGAATTACAGGTGTGTACCACTGCCCAAGGTACAGGTGTACCTTGCCCAAAATATACCTTACCTTTAAAGGGATGCTAAGTATCTATAGCATCTTTCATTGGTCTTTTTCTTCAAGATGGTGGGGGTGTCTGCAAGCATTTCTAAGGAACAAGCTCACACTTCAGGAGGAGCGGGTCTGGAGGCTCAAAGCTTGAGGAAGGGCTGTGCTCACAGAGGGAGGGCTTCGCTGTTTTTCTTTGGTTTTGTTTTCTCCACTCTGCTTGATAGTGAAGCAGCTGTGAAATCATTTTCCCCACGGTGTCGTCATTCCCGTACTTAGGAGCTGTCTTAGTAGTAGCTTTCTATCCATTCACATAGCTGTTGGCCCTGATCCTCTGTATTCAGAAAATCTTTCTCTGATTAAACCAAAAGTTTTGCAGATTAGGTTCAGGGCTTTGCAACCTATATTTATGTTTTTATTGTACAATTCACATAATATACAACTGACCTTTATAGCTATTTTTTTGTGTGCCATTTGGCAGCATCAAATACATTCAGATTTTAGGCTACTGTGTTTGTGATGTTGGGCTGTTGGTAGGCTGCTTGTCTACCACATACAAAGCCATAGGGTCAGACACCTGCACTACATAAATTGGATATGGGAGTAAATACTTGGAATCTCAGCATTCAGGAGGTGGAGGCAGGAGGATCAGAAGTTCAAGATCATTCTTGGCTGCATAGTGCTTTTAAGGGAAACCTGGGGAACAAAGGAGCCTGTCTCAAAGCAAGTAAACAAAAGAAAACCAGAAGCAAAAACGCTGGGAATCTCCAGGCCTTTCCATCCCCCTCTCTGCCTTCTAGTTGTGGAATCACAAGATTAAAAGCAATTCTGAGGGCAGGCATGATGGTGCCTGTTTAAATAATTCCAGCACTTAATGGACAGAGAAAGGTAGGGGGTTTTTTAGGAATGTTTGAAGCCATCCGACTTTACATAGCAAGGTTCATCCCAGTCAGGGCTAGATAGTAAGACCCTGTCTCAAAAGACGAAAATCCATCAGAGTTTCCTTCCCATCTACCTGGGTTTCTCGGCATAATTGTCCAATTATAGGAGACTCCTTGTCCAAGAAAGGCAGCTCCAAAAAGGTAGAGGCACCAGGTCTAGTTCGGTGTCATCACAGAGACCAGCCCAGGAGGATGCTGCTTCTGTTGGGACGGTTGGAGAGACCTCCCCAAGAGCAACACTTACTGTGCCTTTTCTAACCAAAGGCCTGCTCTTGGTGTGCCTCTGGGGTTCTGCTGAATTGAGGGCCAGGCTGACTCAGCTATTGGACTGACCTGCCTCAGTGTATGGTCCAAATGTGTCCCTTATGGGGTCTCTGTGGGTATCCCGTGTCTGTCTTTCACGGGCATCCGTCTTATGTAACCACAAGGCCATGAGTCAAACCTCCTAACCCACACTCTTTTTTTTCCCTCTGAGACACTGGGTAGGATAATCTTTATTCTGAGAATTTCTGGGCTTTTCCTGTTTGAAAGTCCACATCTGACTTAACTAAGCAGAAAGCCTTCCAGTATGATTCATCAGCTGCTCTTGGTGATGTTACAGGAAGTTAAAATCTCCAGCCCGGATTACAAAGACTGCAACTCGGCAGAAGCCATGGACGACTTCATGAAGAGAATCAATTGCTATGAAGCCAGTTACCAGCCTCTTGACCCTGATAAATATGACAGGTGATTTCCAGAGGCTGCCACCCTCAATTGTCCACAAGGGGCTTGAAATATCTTCTTGAGGTTCCCATAGAACAGCTCCCAAATGTGTTTGTAAATTCTGAAAATGGCTTTTGGAGGGTCCCTGAGGCCACGCCTTTTGGTGATGGAGCTATTGGCAGTTGGCGGCTGAAGGAGGGAGGGTCCCTCTTCTTTGGGGGCATGACTGCTGCTAAGTTGTCCATGACCCAGTGGATGGTGCATACAGGTCTGCACTGATAATAAAACACGTGAGATGGGGACATTTAGAGGGAGAGAGTGGTGGATGGGCAGGTTCAGAATAAGGGATAGCTCAGCAGTACTGCTTCTCCCCATGGCTGGAGTTCTGTTCCCAGCAGCCACATCAGGCAGCTCACAACCAATTGTAATTCCAGCTGCAGGGGGTCAGATGCCTCTGGCCTCCAGGTTCCTGCACTTATGCATGCACATATACATACATACATACATATATACATACATATATATATATATAATTAAAAATAATAAAACAAGAAGTCTTTAAAAGTATAAATGTATAGGCCAGGTGGTGGTGGCGCACACCTTTTATCCTAGCACTTGGAGGCAGAGGCAGGCAGATCTCTGTGAGGTCAAGGCCAGCCTGGTCTACAAAATGAGTTCCAGGACAGCCAGGGCTACACAGGGAAACCCGGTCTCAACCCCATTTTCCTCCAAAATAGTATTAATGTATGAAAGTGTCTTCTTCGACTGTTTTACCTTAAAAAGATATATACTAGGTGTTTGTTTGTTTTGATTGGATCTCACCATAGCCCAGACTGGGCTGGAACTAGTTATGTAGAGTCACAGGTCTGCCTACCTCTGTCTGTCCAGCGCTGGTATTAAAGCTGTGTCACCATGGCCAGCTAGGTTTGCTTTTCTTTTTTTTAAACATCTATACATTTATTTATTTGCTCGTGTTTGTGCTTTGTGCCTGTGTGTGTGCGTGCATACACACATGAAGGCCAGGGGACAACCTTTGAGAGGCCTTTTCCTCTCCTACCTTGTGAGCCTAGGGAATCAAACCCATGCCATCAGACTTGATGGCAAAGCGACTTCACTCGGAACCATGTCACTAGTCTCTCCGCCTTACTTTTTGAACAGTCTCTCACTGAACCTGGAGCTCACTGGTTTGGCTAGGCTGACTGGCCAAAAAAAGTGGGTTTCAGGCAACAACCTGTCTCTTTCTCCCCAGCTATGGGATTACAGACGCAGAGCTTTTTAAGAAGGTGCACCTGAACTTGATGTATAAGACTTATGCTTGTGCACCACTGGGAAGTTGTCTGTCCAGTTGCACTACGTGGCTTGAACAGCCTGACCATGGAAACTGTTGCCTTCATTTCCTCTCTGACTCCTAGAGAAGACAACAGTCCCTGCTCTGGGCCCCCAGGAAGCAAATATTCTAGAAGCTGGCTAGGCCTAGGGTGAGGAGTGCTGTCCTGTGAACTAGGGTGGCCTCAATGTGGTCCTCAATGATGTTTCTTTGCAGGGACTTGTCGCTCATCAAAGTGATTGACGTTGGCCGGAGGTTCTTGGTGAACAGAGTTCAGGACCACATCCAGAGCCGGATTGTGTACTACCTGATGAACATCCACGTGCAGCCCCGCACCATCTACCTGTGTCGGCATGGGGAGAATGAGCACAACCTGCAGGGCAAGATCGGGGGCGACTCGGGCCTGTCCAGCAGAGGCAAGAAGGTAGGGGGGAGAGAAACAAACATGGGCTACGAACTGAGTGGAGTCAGGAGGATGATTGGGTGATTGGCTCCCACCAGTAGAATAGAGGTTCTTTGGGAGGGTAGGATGTTGTGGTTCATTTATTTACTTATTTGCTGTTTTTGCCTTACTGTATTGGGTGCATTTGCGTGTGTCTGTATGTGTACATGTGAGTGTGGACTAGGAAGGGGAAATAAGAGTCAGGCCTCTTGGACTCTGATAAGGTTTAAGTGGCACCGGAGGTTTGGGTGGCCTTGGTGGCTCCCAGGTGACCACATAACATAACCTATGGAAGGACCTGGAGTTGGGGTGACCCCTGTCTCCTCATTTCCTCAGTTTGCAAATGCCCTGAGCAAGTTTGTGGAGGAACAGAACCTGAAGGACCTCCGTGTGTGGACAAGCCAGCTGAAAAGCACCATCCAGACCGCGGAGGCCCTGCGGCTTCCCTATGAGCAGTGGAAGGCGCTCAACGAGATTGACGCTGTGAGTCCCAGGCCCATGTGGCAGTGGGGAGGCATGGCAAAGAGTGGAAAGTTCTCTCCAGGGTGCTATGGAATCCTGGGGGCTTCCCGAGACCCCCTTTATTTGAGGCGGCGTTATGGGTGAGTTCCCTGGTGTGAATATTGGTCTCTCTGACAGGGTGTGTGTGAGGAACTGACCTATGAGGAGATCAGAGACACCTATCCTGAGGAGTATGCTCTGCGTGAACAGGACAAATACTACTACCGATATCCCACAGGCGAGGTGAGCAAGGAACGGCCCGCATGCGCGTCTGTTGGCCTTTATAATGGTCACGAGCTGTTGGATGTGTTGTGTATGGAGGTGGCTGAGAGAAGGCCTTGGGGGCCCCAGCAGGACCAGGTGAGTCCCCACAAGGCCTCTACAACCCACCCCATCTCTCACCAGTTCTGTGAGCTCATTTCTACTATGACTTTGGTCTTAATGCTCACTAGAGGGAACCCCATAAAAAGCCCCAAGGGAAGCGTGTTGTATTTCTCCCACACGGGATAATGAGAAGTCTGGGTATCTGTCTCTGATGATGTGTGTGATGATGCAGGAAAGAGCAAAGAGGATGGCAGGTGATTCACTCCAGACCAAGCTTTCCCCTGGGTGGCAGGAGACATGATAGAAGGCTGGCTGTGAGGATGTCATGCTAGGTGGCTTGTGCCAGGTCCGGACCGATGTCGGTGGAAGGAATGACTGAGCAGGCAGCTACTCTTGAGTTGGAATGAAGTGTGCTGAGCCATGTGGTACTCTGGGCGTTGAGCCAGGTGGCTGTGTTGACACCTAGTGGGTGTCCTTCTGAGCCTTTGTCATAGTTCCCATTCCTGGTGGACCACCATGCTGTTTTCTGATCTCTCTCTGGTCTTCACTCGCTGTAACTCTGGTTAGAAGGAGGAAAGGCACAGAAGAGTCAGTGTAAGGAAGAACTTCTGCTACTTTTTTTCTGTCGCAGCTTTGCACTTGTGGTGTAGCTCAGACCGACCTTGCTTGCAGTCCCCCCCCCCCCCCCCCCCAGTGCTGGCATTCCAGATGTGCACCACCGCACCTGGCTCCATTTCTGTTGTTTGAAACAGTATTCTTTAATGTGTAGTCCAGGCTGCCTTGGGCTGCTGCCAGTCCTTTTGCTTCAGCCTTCTGGGTGCTGAGGATTATATAGATGCGTACCAGCCATATCCGAAAGGAAACTGCAGCTGTGTTAGTGGTCAGTCTAGTGTCTCCTAGCTCTGCTCACCTCAAATTCCTCATCTCTAGAGTTGCCTGTGCTAGGTGGTGAACAAGAGGAGCCATTCTGTGTATGTAGATGGTGATGCTTAGTGTCTTCCACTTGACATATAAATTTTCAAGATTCTCTCATGTTGTGGCATGTGCCAGGACTTCATTGCTTTTCATGGCTGCCTGAGTAATCGCCATGATAGCCTGACAAAAGTCTGATCTTTCTCCAGTGCTCAGGAGGAAGAAGCTCAGACAGACAGGATTGCAGGCTTCTCTCATGATTCTTTGGGATGGTAGTTCATTACATGCAGAGCTGAAAACTTAGAAGGGTGGATGTGTGCGCGCGGTGGGGGGATGGGCTGCGAGCGATTACAGGATTCTTCCCTGCCTATCCTCCCCTAATGTACTATCCCATCCCTTCGTTCTCAGTCTTATCAGGACCTGGTCCAGCGCCTGGAGCCTGTGATCATGGAATTAGAGCGCCAAGAGAATGTGTTGGTCATCTGTCACCAGGCTGTCCTACGCTGCCTGTTAGCCTACTTCCTCGACAAGAGTGCAGGTATTAAGGGCAAGCCATGCCCAGGAATGAAGGAAGAAGGAAATGGGCCTTGAGTGCATGTGGCAGGGGACCCATCCTCTCTGCTTTGTATCTAAATATAGATCTGCCTCACAACCTGCTAAGGGGTCTCTACCTGCTCCCTACGGAACAGTGTGATGCTCAGTGGGCTTCATCACTTCATAAACCAGCCTGAGAACCCTCAAGCCTCCATGTGACCCAGGGCTAGGCATGAGGCTCTCACCGTGAGCCTAGGGATGCCCCTGAATGTCTCCCTTCACGTCAAGTCTCTTATTTAACATGACAACCTATGTTTCGTTTCAGAGGAGATGCCGTACCTGAAATGTCCCCTTCACACGGTCCTGAAACTGACACCTGTGGCGTATGGTGAGTAGCAGCCCCTACTGGGCCTTGACCCTGAGGCTCCTGGTGGCTGTGGGGCTGCCGATGAGGACGATCTCTTTAACAGAAGCTGTCTTCTCCGTCTTTCACCTTCAGGGTGCCGTGTGGAGTCCATCTACTTGAATGTGGAATCAGTGAGCACACACCGGGAGAGGTCGGAGGTGAGTTAGGCTCCGGCGTGTGGGACCCTTGGGAAACCCTGGGTCTAGTTTTCTTCTGGAGGGTTCTGACTGAGTTTCTTTGGTGCCCACTGGCCAGCTACCATGCTCCATACCTCTGTTCCTAGCCTGTCTTTCCTGTGACTTCATGGGATCGGTTCCTTTTCTTTCTGTCCACACTTTCTCTCTGCCCCTGTTTCTGCTTGACTGGGAAGAGTGAGTTAAACAGGGAGTTAGTTCCTTCTCTCAACCATGACCCCAGTGCCGTAGCTGTTGCTGCCTTCTCAACAGCCCCAGGAGGCTGGCACGAACAGGATTAGCCGGTCAGCAACACCATGTGTGTGCACTTCGTTCACAGTTAGGCCAGGCTAGAGGATAGGAGTCCTAAGGGCTGCTGAGCAGTGGTCTGCAGGAGACTCAGTGCCTGGCTGTTACTGTGTTCCACGTCAGGGAGGTCTGAGTTTTTTTGGGGGGGGGACGGGGAGGGTGTGTGTGGTCATGTTGAATCCCTTACTGGGCAGATTGTGTATCTGTCCAGGTCTGCGTTGTGAAAGTGGGTTTAAATTTGCTTTATGCAGGCTGTCAAAATACAACACTTTGCCAGTGTAGTCAGACCTTCCTCTTACACCGAACTTGACTTTCTGTCTGTGGAGTCCGAAAAACAGGTGACTTCCCCATTCCCAAGAAGCTTGGCCGTCAGACGTTGGTAGGAAGGGTCCATGGGTATCAGCCAGTTCACCGCCCAGCTTGCACTGTGGACTTCACTGGAAGAGGACTGTGTCCCTGGGCTCCCTTGCCCTGTCTCCTGGCCCCACCCCTATCAGCCAAGGCACCTGGAAGATGTGCTCATTTTAGCTGAATGAGGACACCCCAACACTGGGCTTAAACATGAGATGGGGTCCAAGGGCCTCAGAATACTTCCTTACTTGGTGTTGGGGATGAAGCTGTCCTGGGCTTTGAGGTGGTGGGCCATGCACTGGACCCCAGGAGCCTACTTTCCTGTCTTGCCATCCTTTGTTGGAAGGTTGACATCTCATCCTGGCTGACAGACTCTGTCTGTTTCCTGCACCTTCTGTCACCTGCTTTGCCTCCTAGATGGAGGCTGGGTACCGTTTGGGGGAGCACAGTGTATTTCATGGGTGCTTGTGTGTGCTGCAGTCCCAGGTGGAAGGCAGTCGGCCCTCATATCTTCCCCCTCCCACACCTGTGATCTCAGAGCCAACCGTCTCTCCTGGGCCCTCTGTGGGTGGGTTAGCTGGGAATAAGGTTCTTTATTTTGACCCCCTTCTCTCCTGTGGTTGTAATTATTTTTTTTCCTCCTCTGCTTTGCACATAGCGAGAAGTTCAGTGCCAGCAACAGTTCAGGGTCAAGGCCACTCTCCTGGGTGTTCCTCTGGTTGTACCCCTACAAACCGCAAGAAGTGTGTGTGTGAGTGTGTGTATGTGTGGCTTTTCTACCTCCCTCCCCACTCCTTGTAACTGTCGCCTTCTTTCTTTTGTCTTTGTCTGCTTAGGATGCAAAGAAGGGACCTAACCCGCTCATGAGACGCAATAGTGTCACCCCACTAGCCAGCCCTGAGCCCACCAAAAAGCCTCGCATCAACAGCTTTGAGGAGCATGTGGCTTCCACCTCTGCTGCCCTGCCCAGCTGCCTGCCCCCGGAAGTGCCCACGCAGCTGCCTGGACAAGTCAGTGATTCTGCTTTAATTACTGCCTCCAGGGGAGACGATCCCCAGACCTGGGAACTGTGTTTGCGTTTGCGAGGGAGGATGTGTGCCTGTGTTTAGGGTGGGCTGCATGTGTGATGTGCAGTAGACTGTGTTTGTGGGTGTGTAGTGTGTGTCCATGCAGTGGGCAGAACGCGGGATGCCCTCTCTGAAGATCTTTCCTGGCCAACAGTGACTCTGTCTGTCCTTTCTGAGGTCATGGTCTTTGTCCTTTAATTAGCAGACTCAGGCAGAGCAAAAGAAATTGTAAAATGTTCTGCATATTTGTGAATAGTTGCCTCTAGGACAGTCTGTACTTTAGCAATGCCCAATCCAGGAGTCTGTACGTGTCTTCCTATCCCGTAGCTAATCACCTCTAGGAGAGAAAAAGTTGAGGTCCCATAGAAGAACCTATCCCCTCTCCATAACCAGCATAAACTGTCCCCCCACCAGAAATAGTCCAGACCTGGAGAGGCAAATTGATAAAGCTCTTTGCATGCAACTGTGAAGACCCAAGTTCAGATCCCTAGAACCCATGCAAAAGCTGAATGAGGAGGGACGTGCCTGTAAAATCACTGGCGGTGGA
The DNA here is from genome assembly GCF_037038515.1 of Microtus pennsylvanicus. NCBI lineage: Eukaryota > Metazoa > Chordata > Mammalia > Rodentia > Cricetidae > Microtus > Microtus pennsylvanicus. Next base: position 122,232,615 of record NC_134582.1, read on the forward strand.
TGGGAGGAAGCTGAATGAGGAGGGGCATGCCTGTAAAATCACTGGCGGTGGATGGGAGGAAGCTGAATGAGGAGGGGCGTGCCTGTAAAATCACGGGTGTAGACATGAGAAGCAGAAACAGATGGATCCCTAGAGGCTCCCAGGTCTGCTGGCCCGACCTACACGGTGAAATTCCAGGACAGTAAGAGACCTCCTTTAAAGGAAAGGTAGAAGACTCCTGAGGACTGACATCTGCTATTGTCCTTCAATGTCCATTCACGTGATACTTGTGGTCATCGGCATCCCTGTACATGGTGCACGTATGCACAGTCTGTGTATACATAACATGCGTAGAATCAGGCAGCCAGGATAGCCACGTTTTCACACAGCAGGTAGATTATCAGAGTGAAAACAGACAGAACCCAACAATATTTTCTATTTCGCTAGCTTAAAAGATCAAAGGCTGGAAGAGTTTGGCCATTGAGCATGAAAATTTTCAGAAAACCAGATACCCAAGAACCTTTGCAAACATGAAATATAGACCATGCCCCGATGCCTAGCTGAATTGATCTCCATGCTAGGCAAACTCTCACTATGTCTGCTGCCTACCAGCGCTACTGTTGACCCCTGATCTTCCTTTGACTTCCTGAGGTCTGGGATGTGGTATGGAGAGAACACTGAGGCCTCCAAAGTTCATTTAACCACCCCAGGCCTCGGTTTCCTAATCTGTGGAATTGGGGAATAATATACCCCGCAAAAAGTGGCTTGGAGGGGCTGGAGAGATGGCTCAGTGGTTAAGAGCAGTGTCTGCTCTTCCAGAGGTCCTGAGTTCAATTCCCGCAACCAGATGGTGGCTCACAACCATCTGTAATGAGGTCTGGTGCCCTCTTCTGGCCTGCAGACGTACACACAGACAGAATATTGTATACATAATAAATAAATAAATATTAAAACAAACAAACAAAAAAAAGTGGCTTGGACAAGGTGATTGGTGTGGTACATGTGATTGGGGTCTGGCATGAAGTAAGATTTGGGTCCAGTAAGATGACAGATTTGCTGAGAACCAGGAGACCTGGTTTGGGTTGTAGCTCTGCCACTAATGTGAGTGTAAATACCCCCTCCCCCTCTGACCACAGGATCTTGGTTCAGGCGTTGTCTTTTATGTAGTCTCAAGTTTATGGTCGTCCTATCTCTGCCTCCCGAGCATAGGGTTTTGTTGTTTTGTGGAGAACAGGGTCTCTCACGATGCTTAGAGATTGGCCTCAAAGTCACTATGGAGTTGAGGATGATTTCAAACTCCTGATCCTCCTTCCAGCTCCCAAGTGCACTGCCGTGCCTGGCAGGTGTAAGATTTGAGTGGCCAGGCTCAATCTCTTTAGCTTTGGAGATGGGCTCAGGACTAGGTGGGAAGACTCTGGTGGATATTCCTTTAGATCTGAGAGTTTTCTGTTATAGCCAAGCAGAACTGAATTGCATCACCATGCCACTTGTCCTGGTGCATTGTGGGAGTCTTTTGTTGCAGAGGCCTGAGGAGATTAACCTGGGCCTGGGACAAGGGACATCCAGAGCTACACTGATCTGGTTAAGGAGGACGCTGGCAAGAGTCCAGTCTTATCCCCCACTTCCCAGATGCCTCTGAATTTATTAGGATAGCCCTTCAGGATAGCCAGATCCTCAGAAACAAATGTCTGGGATCTATTGGCCGGGTCAGACATGGGAGGTGTGGGGGTAGGCTCATCTCATCAGCTGCCATCTGGCCTCCTGACTGACTTTTTCTCTCTCCTTACCTTGTCTCCCTGCAGCCTTTGCTAGGGAAAGCCTGTCTGTAAGTATTTCCTTCTCGATAATTCTGTCGCTTGCATTTGCTCTTGCCTGTTTGCCAGTCTGTGTCCTGCCTGTTGAAATATTTAGGCTGAAGACAGTTTGGATAGACTCTGAGGCTGTCCACAGAAGAGAAAGAGATGGGAGGAGAGAATCCCCAAAGTTGATAGAGAAGGGTTGTGTTGTAGCCAAACTGACAATGTTCAGCAAACCCCACTACTGTCAGCCACGGAGTTCTACTCCCCAGTCCCTCTTGGGGTTCTAGGTTTTGTCTTTAATGGTCACAGGCTGGGGCCTATGTAATGTCAGATTTCCCTGGTGGGGTCAGCTTTTGGTGGAAAGTGAAACCAGTCCTTGCTGTCATTTCCTGCCTGCCCTCTCTCAGAGGAGCATCCTTTTATTCAGAAAGCAATATTTATCCGGAGCCTAATATCCAAACATGGGGACCTGCCGTGATGGCCTGGAGGTGTGCCTGCCAGTCCTACCTGGGGACAGGCTCTAGAGAGACATCCATGTAGAAACTACTTGATGATCCCGCTTCACTGCATCCTCAGACGCCACTGCGGCTGTGTCAAGCTTGAGAAAGAGGAGTGGTCCGGCACTTGGAGCTGTGCAACCACAGAACGGGAGGGCCCAGCCATTGTATCTCTGTCCTTACATAAGAGACTGGCAGGGCAATCCTTTTCCTGTTTAACAGTACGGTCAAGTGACCTGCTTGCACACCCACCAACCGGTAGGCAGTAGAGGCAGGCCTCAAAGAGACCTTGTGTCCCAGAAAGCTAGCTTCTTGCAAAGGCCTAGGTATGGTTTTTCTCTCTCTGATTCTTCTGGGGTTTTGTTGTTGTTGTTTGTTTGTTTGTTTTTGTTTTTTGTTGTTTTTCAGGACAGGGTTTCTCTGAGTAGCTTTGGAGCCTGTCCTTGAACTCACTCTGTAGATCAGGCTGGTTTTGAACTCACAGAGATCACCTGTCTCTGCCTCCCGAGTGCTGAGATTGAAGGCGTGCGCCACCGCTGCCCAGCATCTCTCTGGTTCTTGAAACCTGAAGGGTACATTGAGCAGCCGCTGGCCTGTGGGTTAGCTCCCACAGCTTCTCTTGCAGCCACTTCCAGCGGAGGGGATTGGCCTGGCTGCCACTTTCCCCTCAGAAAGCAACAATGTCTATCACCCACCATCCAGTGTCTATAATTTGAGGACCAAGGGTTCTCCTTGCAGAACCTTTGGGTTGGAACTTGTGGCTCAGCTTGTCCACTCCAAGATGAATCTAATAGTGCTTTTGACTGGAATCCCTTAGTTAAGCAAAAATGATTCCTCCTAAAGACTCATCACCCCAGGTAGGGTCAGATTCTATTCCCGAGACCCAGAATCTAGTCCAGCCCAATCCTGTGACCAAAATTAATCAACTATTCTTTTACTGAGATAAGACAACTATGACCCTGGAATTTACTGTGTACCCGAGGCCTCAAACTCAAAGCAATCCTCCTGTCTCACCCTCTGAGACTTGAATTGTAGCTATGCATGGACCAACTTACCTGACTTCCAGCATTTATTTTAAAAGCCAGTCTAAACCAACTTTGCCACAGCCTTTGGAACATTAGGGAAGTTAAACCAGTCTTAAGACTTGAATTTCCTTATCTGTAAATGGGGATTGCAACCCTGTAGGGACCTTCCATGGTAAAAATATGCATACAACTCACAGCAAAAATTTGGCACCTAGGAGGGTCCTGATGGGTGATGGGCAACTACTCTACGTAGAGTGCCTCAGGCCAGCCTGGGCTAAATAGACCTTATCTCAAACCCAAACAGAAAATACTAAAATTGGTTTTGCTTTCTCCTTTTCCAACCTTCCAACCTGTTTTTTTTTTCTTTTTCCCCCCATTGTGCTTGAAAGACGAAGTGTCTGTCACATTTTTTCAAAGTTTTCTCCTTACTAACCTGGGAAAGGTAATGGAGCTGTGCATGTCCCTCTGTTTCCTCCTGCATCTGGGTCATGGCTTTCAGCCGAAGGGGACTGTGGTCTGTGCACAGATTGGCCATTGTGGAGTCCTGTGGCTCATGTGTCAGTGCTGGGTGGTCTTTCAAGCAGCACCATTGATGTGGGGTCCTTCCATCTCTGCCTCTGTGTGTTCCAAGCCGGGGGTCCCTGGGGGAGTGATGTGGACACGGCTCACCATGTGGCTTCTTGTTATTGTCACATTGTCATCATGTGTGAATGCTAGAGGCCCCTGACTGGAGGTGTGGCAGGTGAAGTGGTAACCCCCTCCCCTCTTAGAGCCCACTACATGGCCAGGGCTCTTCCTACACACGTGGTCCAGGGCCCTGCCAGAAGGAACTGTTTCACACAAGGCACAGCTGCCTGGATCTCAAGTCTCACTCAGATGAGTGGTGACCCTAGGGCAGACCAGAACTAAGTGTCCCTTCTCTTGACATCTGCAACTAGGCTCCTTCATTCTGTGGCTGAGAGTAGTTCTTGCATTCCTGCCTACCTGAAATCCACCACTCTGTGATCCTACCCCTGGAGTTTGGAGGGCCCAGACAGAATACTTTTATTGGACATTTCTTTTTTGAAGGCTTAGATCTGGGGGTTTTAGGGAGAGATGCTTACCGGCCAGTGGTAGTAGTCAAGGCAAGGGACTGAAGAACATTTTAAAAGGGAACTTGATTCCAGCTAATGTTTTATGAGACTTCTTGCTAGGGGTACACGGGTCAAGACCCAGTAGACTTTAGTGATACAGCCCCCGCTGGGCCTCCATTGAACGGCCAGCCATTGTCTCTTGTATTCTGTGGGGCTTTGTGCCCAGACTTGGGACACCCCTCCCCCTTGTAGCTGAGTGCAAGGTTCTGTTTACTGATCCCAGAGAGCAGCCCTGCTGTTCCAGACAGTCCCCGCTGATTTTGCCCTGGCTGTGACCAATGAGAGAGGGCTGTGTGGCATGGAGAGTGGCCCCCAGTTCCTAAAGCGAAGGGTGCATGACGTTCCTATCTGTGCCTCATGGTCACTTGTCCTCTCTAAGCAGCCTTGACTGAGGCCTGTGGCAGCAGGCTCCCGAGTAACATGCCTGTCCTTCTCCATGCCCTGCTGGCTGGAATCTAGAGCTCAGTGCTAAGCAGAGGCCTGGCCTGTGTCTCTAGCTTCTTTCTGCAACCTAGGGTATTTTCTGTCATGTTCTGAGACCTACTTGGGCTCTTCCACATGTTTGTGGTTATCCTCTGCCAGGGGTGTGTTCTTTCGGGGGATGGAGGGCGGAGGTGTCTTGTGGCATGGCTTTGAGCCTTTTGCTTTCGGCACAGTGAGCACCAGGTCCTGACCCTCCCTTCCTCTCTCTCCTGGTAACAGAACATGAAGAGCCCCCGGAGCGGCACTGACTCTTCCCAGAAGCACTGAAGCTGAAACATGGGTTCCGTTCCATTTCTACAGCCTGCCTTGTGCCCGCTCATCTACCTGAGGCCAAGCGATCCCAAGAACTTCCGGACTGGGGGAGAATGGAGGTCTGTCTGCTGGGTGAAGAATAGCAACACCGCCTGAGATGTTGGGGTGGCAAAGACAACTAGGAAGTTGGACAGATCCCATCTTCCCATGGCAAAGCTGCAGCCCTCCCCACACTCTGTTCTCCTGGGACTTCCAGGGTGTCTGACCTCACAGACCCGACTGAAGAATGGGGAGGACTGTAGTTCTAGAGGAGGTGAGGTCAGGCCTCTCAGTGGATGTCACCATGCTGTTCTGGTTTGTTTCTTTGGATGCTGGCCTGGCATGTTGATAGCCGAGAGACAAGACTGGCAGAGAATCCTGAAGTTCAGAGTGAGTTAGACCCCAGATGCTAGAGGCTCAGGGATGTTCAAACACTCTCCTGGCTTTTATACATCTTGGCCTGGGAAGAGGCCTCAAAGATAAGGGACTTGGACAAATGCTGCACCGGGTGTGGCTGTTCTCCTGAGGCTCACTGGTCAGCTGGGCAGTGACGTGCCCTGGCTCTTCCATGCATCCACATGCCTTCTAGGTCTCGACTTAAGGGACACACTGGTTGCATCGGTGTGGAAGGAAGCATTTTGCTGAAAAAAGAACCAGGACTCCCTCTTCCCTTGGGCTCTTAGGCTTTCTGTTCTCCAGCCTTGGCCTGGAGGCATCTGAGCAAATCCTGTGGCTGGCTGTTTGCTGTTTTGCACTTTCTTTCCTTTCCCTTTCTTCTTCCCTCCCTCCCTTCTTCCCTCTCTCTTTTCCTCTCTCCTTTCCCTTCCTCCCTTCTTCTCTCTCTTTTTTTTCCCTTCCTTCCTCCTTCCCTCCCTTCATTTTTCTTTTTCTTTTTAGACAGAAGTGTGACCTGAAAGTCCCACTTCACTTCAGGAACCAAGATGGCAGGGTGTTGGCCCTTGGAGGCTTGGAGCAGCTGAATGGGAGGGATCGGAGTGTCTGTGAGATGGGAAGGCTCAGAGTCTTCAACTTTGCTCACAGTTTCCAAGAGGAATGGTGGCCTAAGTAAGGCTTGTTCCAAGCCACTTGTTCCTAGAGCTGTCTCCGTGTTTTGGTCTAGTGTCTGTTGTATGCCTGATACAACCCTGCTAGGCATCTCAAGGAGTTCCCAAGAATAGAAAATTGTCCTTGTCGTCTTCATGATGTCTGTGACATTTTTGCATGGGTTGAAAGCAGTGCTGATGTAACTACCTATTGTTTTTGTCTGCCTGTTTGGAAACTCAGTGGGTTTTGCCCAAATGAGCCTTTTATAAGGATGCCCCACAGCTGGTGCTGAAGGTTACTTTCCTTCCCACCTTCTGCCTGTGAGTCTTGGGAGCCTATCCTCCCCAGGTACAGGTCCTGAGGTGACACAAAGACATGCTTTGGATGCTCCAAAGTCATTTCGTGCTTCTCACAGCTAACCACTCAAGTTCTCAGTCCAGCCCACTACCCTTTAAATCTGTGGTCACCAGAGAGGACTATGTACATAAGACGTGAACTGTTTCCTCTTAGTGACGTGAGTCTTGACAAGGATATCTGTAGTGCAGACTTGTGCCCGGGTGTGCACAGGCAGGTAATACTTTGGCCTGGGGGCCTGCAGCGTTGCATTTGGCAGGTGGACAGGATCTTAGCTGTGTAACCCAAACTAGTCTCAAACTTCTAGCAGTCTGCCTGTCTCAGGTTCCCAAATCCAGCATTGGAGTCATAAGCATGAGCCACCATGTCTGGTAATGTGACTTTGCACTTGGAGGTAGTTCCTTAGGTGTCCCCTTCTGAGCACATCTCTCTAGTTACAGAACTAACTCTTAGAACATAGAGACTCTCGAGGCTGGGACAGGTAGGGGTGGTCACCCGTGACTAACCTAAGTCAGTACATCAAGCGAAAGCTTTGCCCGGTGTGTTTTTACTTTCTGTGAAGGGGTGGATAAGATTGGGCTCAGGAGATCTTGAAGGGGGTGGAACACAGCTTGATTTGAAACGCAGTGACTGGATGGACGGGGTGGCGTCACTCACCGAACTTCCACACTTCCACCCAAAGCAACAAAATAAAATGGGGACCAATGTTTTTTAACTTTGCATATTTGTTTTGGGGATAAATTTCTCCCATTCCCTTCAACCATGGGCAACACCCTTCATTTATGAGAAGAAAAACTGTTGGAACCACGCCAATGATATTTTCATTTGTAATACTTGAAATTTATTTTTTTATTATTTTGATAGCAGATGTGCTATTTATTTATTTAATATGTATAAGGGAGCCTAAAAATAGAAAGCTGCATAGATTGGGTTTAATTGTTCATTGGTTTGGGGCCTTTTAGTGTGTGATCGGTGACTTCTTCATGTTCTGTGTGTATTTGTCTCTCCATGACCTGGGAAGAAGCTATGCAAGCTTTTAAGCAAGATACGCCTTTTAGAAATTTGTATATTTTGCAGTTGCTAGAATAATAAAAACCGGGTTGAGATATGCCAACAAAACTCACTTCTGGGCCTTTTGCAGGCACAAGTGTCAGTTTTCCTTCTGAGCAGCGTGTGTGTGAGTGTGTGTGTGTGTGTGTGCGCGCGCGCACACATATGCATACATGTAGAGGTCAAAGGAAAACTTGACAGAAGTCGGTCTCTTCCAGCCTCCAGAGACTGAACCCGGGTGGTCGGCTTGTCAGTGCCTTTACTGGATGAGTCGGCCATCCTGGCCGGCCACAAAGTGTCTTCATGGCCATTGTACCTGCCAGCTCCTTGCAGAACCACCGATTATTTTCCTTTAAACAGGACACAACAGATTGTCAAGTTTGTACATTTGGGAAATAAATAAAACGTGTTAATTTTAAATTAATAGACTTTTGCTGCTGGTTTATTTTTCCTTTTCTTTCTTCCTGTCTTGGTCTCCCAAGTGTTGGGATTATAGGCAGACAGCACCACACCTAGCTTAGACTCAATTTAAAAAAAAATCCTATGTTTCCGTGTGAGTGCCCACCTGGAGAGGTCAGCTGACAACTGCAGGTGCTGATCCTTGCCTTCCACCTTGCTTGAGACAAAGTCTCTTGATTGCTGCTGAGTATGCTAAGCTAGCTACCCACAATCCTAGGATTCCCATCCCCCCACCCCCTATCTCACTCTAGGAGCGCTGAGACTCAGCTTTCGGTGGGGTCTGGGAATGTGATGTGCACTCAGGTTGGTACAGGAGAGCAGCTAGCACTTTCCTCACTGAGCCGACTCAGTCCCTCTAGAATTTAGAGGTTGAGTTTAGGGATTCATGAAGGCTAGGTCAGAGCTGGACCACTGATGCTTCCCATCAAGCTTTATGGCCTGTACGGTGAAAGAAACTCAGCTCCTACCAAGTAATCCTCTGGCTTCCACAGACGCTGTGTCAGTGTGCCTGTGCCCCACTTCCCCCAAATAAATGATCTTTTCAAACTTCAGCAACTTTTTTTGTCCTTATTGATAGTCAAAAGTTAAGAGCTTGGTGTTTTGTTTTGTTTTCCTCCCAAGAGTCAAGCTCTTTACAGATTGAGGAAAGTTTAAGACAGAATGAGAATGAGCATCCACTTTGAACTGTACACATCGCAGAAGTTGCCCTGATGTCTAAATCCTTCCACTTTTCTAACCCTAGCAAAGAGAACCTTGGGTCATCTTCATGCTGAAGTGACTCCTGGGGTTGTCTGGAAGCTGTAATGGGACAGACCACTGTAGACTTCCATGCTCTCTGACTCCCAAGCAGCCCGGTGTTGGATCTAGGGGATGGAGAGAGCTTTGTAATTTGGTCCCATCTTTTAGGTCATCTTCTGAGAGAATGAAAAGATTGCTTTGCTTCTGCAAGGCCCTAAGTTTGATCTCTAGCATGCTTCTTTCCCTGATTAAATGCAGCTTAACATAAATTTTAAAAATGCTAAGTGTGATGGAGTATACCTGTAATCACAGCACTTGAGAGTCTGAGGCAGGAGGATCATGATTTTGAGGCTGACCTGGACTATATAGTGAGAGTCTAACAAAAGTCAAAATGAATAAACAATACCCCCCTAGAGGTATGGATAAAGAAAATATGGCTTTGTAGAAACTGGAAATTTATTTATTTATTTATTATGTATACAATACTCTGTCTGTGTATATTCCTGAAGGCCAGAAGAGGGCACCAGACCTCATTACAGATGGTTGTGAGCCACCATGTGGTTGCTGGGAATTGAACTCAGGACCTTTGGAAGAGCAGGCAATGCTCTTGACCACTGAGCCATCCCTCCAGCCCCTGGAAATTCTTTTTTCAGCCATAAAGACCAAAGAAATAGAAAGCAAACCAGGCTACAGTGCACCACAGCAGGGTGTTGCACAGGTCAGAGCTCGAGGGAGCTGGTCACATTGTATCTGTAGCCAAGAGGGAGAGTCAGATGCTTACTGGGTTTGCTTTCTCCACTTTATTTAATCTAGGATCCCTTGCCCAGGCAATGGTTTTTCTCACAATTAAAATGGATCTTCCTACATAACCAAGATAACCCTTAGCAGACATCTCCAGAGGATCATCTACCAAGTGAGTCTAGAGTCTTTCACTTTGACAACACTAATTGTCACACTGTTCAAGGAAACAAAGAAAACTAATGGGAAGGTGACAGCTTTAAAATGAGAGGGTAAGGGGAGAAATATGCTCAAAGTATATTATACATTTAAATGAAAATGCCCTTGTGCAACCCAGGACTATATACTATGAATACATGCCAATTAAAATATTAAAGAACAAGCAATAGTCTGATATGATTTTTATTTATTTTATTTTTTTAAAGTAATTTTATTTATCAATAGCTACATCAACCTGTCACTCCCAGATCTAAAACCCAAAACAGGTCCATAAAAAGCAATTTCAGAAGCACTAGTAGGCAGGAAAAGAAAGTCAAAGAAAACAATGCTCATAGGCAAGAAAATGCTCATGTACAGACTTATAACCAGCCCTTGGGAAGTAGAGGCAAGAAGTTCAACATCATTCTATGCTAGCTATGTACTGAGTTGACAGCTAGGCTGGGATACAGTTAACCTTTGAGGGGTGTTAAAAGTATTAAAACCACAACCCCCAGCCCAGAGGAGGCAGAAGTCACTGAGGTGGGACCCTGTGGGGTGTGGCACTGTGGAGTCTCCCAGAGGCCCCCTAGAGACTCAGAGACTTCCTGCTTTGTCATCTTTCATGTCATTTCTGTCCCTGTCTTGGCATCCAGGAGTTTACAAATGGACCCCTCCGCTCTCATAAGCCCCCAGTTTCTAGAAAGCCTCCAGCATTTTGGCGCGTTCAGTGAAGCCGGGAGGCGGCAAGGGGGTTTGGAGTGGCTCTGGGGGACGACAAACTCTCTGGATGGCAGAGTCAGCAAGTGTGCTCACAGCAGGTTGAGGACTCCGAGGAATTGATGGGAATGAGCCTGAACGGCCAATGTGGTGTCCCACAGCAGCTGGCTTTGAGGGAAGCAACAGAAGAAAGGTTATGGCGGCCAGACTTCCGTAACAAAGCCAAGTGAGGACGCATCTCCTGCTTCAAGGAACACTGGATGAACCAAGTCTCAACTTGTTCCTCCTTCAGGTTGAGTCTGGTGGCCAGGACCCTTCGAGGTCTGGGTATGGCTCCATCTTGAAGTGTTTTTCCAGTTTCTGTAGCCGTTCCCAACTGTACTCCTGGTCAAGGGTACCCAGTGTATAGGGGTGCAGGGAATGCAGAGATGCTCCTATCTTTTCTGCAGCTCACTTTAGATGTCACTACCCTGCCCGTCAACCCTTCTGCTGATACGATTTTTAAAATCCCACAAACACACATTAATGTGTGTCATATGATATTCTGATCTAGTCAATGCTCCCCACTACCTTAAATAGTTGACCAGGTTTTCCAGTGATCTGTTAAACAAGTCCAGGTAAAGGTGGTCTCAGCTGTGCTCGGTGAAGAGATGAAAGGGAGGTGGAAAGCCCAAGGAGACAGCAATCTCGCCTGAGGTTTCTCCTGAGCTCGGGGCAGGAAACCATCTAGACTCACTCATTTCCCTGCAATGAACATTTCTAGGCAGCCCCATGCTTACTCCACGAGCTTACTCCATCTGACTCACTGAAGCCTTCCCATCTTATTCTGTCAGCCACAGCTACGAGTTGTGGACACGAGTTTCTGCCCTGGGGGTGTGTGAGAGTATTCATTGTTCATTTGCCCTGGTGATTGATGTGTGCCTTGTCCTTTGAACAAAGTGCTTTACCCCATAGCTATTGGGGCCTTGCTTGGGGACAGCCCTGACTATGCCAGTCCCCACTGATCAGCCTTTTTGACCTCTCTGCTGGGATCCCAGCCAAACTGGATTATGTCTGAGTGGTTAGATGCCACAACTCATCGGTTTGAGTTCAGTTGTTTTTAATCAGAGTTGCACAGCACAGTTGCCAGGCAAGATCTCACCCAGGGAGATTTATGTATGTATTTATTTATGTGTATGATTTTGTGTGGTGTAACGTACATGCGCACAGAGGTCAGAGGGTCACATTAGGTGTCCTGCTGTATCACTCTGCCTTGTTTCCTTGAGCCAGGGTCTCTCATTGAATCTGGAGATAGGGTAGCAGCCACCAAGCTCCAGTGAGCCTCCTTTTTTTGCCCTGTACAGTGTTGGGATTACAGGGCACATGTGGCGTGCTCTGCTTTTTTATGTGGGACTGGGAATTTAAATTCAGGTATTCAGGCTTGTGTAGCAATCACCCTTACCCACTGAGCTACCTCCCCAATCTCTGCTGAGAGTTATAATGTGAAGAGCCAAGGCATTCTGTGTTGTAGGAGGACTTGCGGAGTCTTGTGTGATTTTGAGAGAGATTGGTAGACAATCACCGGTCCAGAATGAGCATTATACATAAGGTAAGAGCGGAATATATAGAGCAGAGCTCGGTGCGCGCCCTGTCCAAGCGAGCGCGCCTTTGCTTCTAAGTGGTAGGGACTCTTGTTCTTTCCACTAGGCCTCCAGCCCCTCTTTACCCTGCATCTCACTTGCCCACCACTCCCCAGTTCCCGGTCCCGCCAGCGGCCCTGGCCACCTGCCAGCCCCGAACCCCAGTCCTGTGTCCCCAGACCGCCTGCCTGCTCCAAGACCAGCAGAAGCTCCACAAAGCCACGCACTGCCATGGGGGTGGAGGGTTGCACCAAATTCATAAAAAAAAGAGTGGAATATATTCACCTCCATGAGGCATTTAGAGTGATTCGTAGAACATTGGTTCATATAACAATCCTGATGGCCAAGAGCTGGGGGTAGGGAACTATGGCAGTCGAGTTAAATTTCTATTGTAGAAGATAGAAAGTTCTAGAGAGCTGCTGTATAAGATGTCTCTGAAGCCAATGGTTGGTACAGTATTGTGTACTTTTTTAAAAATTTATTTGATTGACCTCTATATTTTTCTCTGCTCCCCTCCCTTCCTCTCCCCTCCCCTTCAACCCTCTCCCATGGTCCCTATGCTCCCAATTTACTCAGGAGATCTTGTCTTTTTCTACTTCCCATGTAGAATAGATCTATGTATGTTTCTCTTAGGGTCCTCATTGTTGTCTAGGTTCTCTGGGATTGTGATTTGTGGGCTGGTTTTCTTTGCTTTATGTTTAAAAACCACTTATGAGTGGGTACATATGATAATTGTCTTTTTGGGTCTGGGTTACCTCACTCAATAGGATGTTTTCTAGCTCCACCTATTTGCCTACAAATTCCAGTACTTTATTTTTTAACTATATTTATTTACTTTATGTATGTATATGTGCCTGAGTGTATGTCTGTGCACCATGTGTATACAGGAGACTGAGAAGGTCAGAAGAGGTTTTAGATCCCCAGGAACTGGAACTGGGGTTGGAGTTGGTTGTTAACCACCATGTGGATGTTGGGTATTGAACCTGGGACCTCTGGAAGAACAGTCTTAACCGCTGAGACATCTCTCCAGTCCCATACCGTGCACTTTAAAATATGTTAAGAAGATGTTAAGAAGTTCAGGTGAACTTCTTAATACACACATGAAAATCCTAACAAAGCGAACGTCTTGCAAAGCCCCTGCCCCCCCTCCAAGAGCACAAGGAAGTCTGGGAGGAGATGGGTGTACTTGGCACCTTAGACAGTGTGGTGGTACCAGGAACGACTGCAAACCTTTTGGCAGGTGGAAATAATTTCCTTACGTGACCCCAGCTGGTCTCAAACTTGTGATTCTCCCACTTCAGCCTAAGTGTTGGGATTGTAGGCATGCACAACCACACCCAGATAAAGTTTTTGGTGTAGATCAATTACCAGTAAAAAAAAAATTCTTTTTAAAGAACCCACTGAGATATACACAAAGTTAAAAAACAAAACAGCAGCAACAAAAAGGAAATGGACTATGAGCTGGAGAGATAACTTATTTGGTAACACGCTGGTTGTGCAAGCTTGAGAACTGGAGTTTGGACCCCCAGTGTCTATATAAGAAGAGCCTGGACAAATGGACTCAAAAGTCAGTCAGTCTAGCTGAACCAGTGAACCTCAGGCTCAATAACAGATCCCACTTCAAAAAATAAGGGGGGGGGGAGACTGAGGAAGACACTTGATGCCAAACTCTGTTCCCTCCCCACAACACGAGCATGTATCTCTCTCTCTCTCTCTCTCTCTCTCTCTCTCTCTCTCTCTCTCTCTCTGTCTCTGTCTCTCTGTCTCTCTGTCTCTCTCTGTCTCTCTCTCTCTCTCTCTCTCTCTCACACACACACACACACACACACACACACACACACACACACACACATTTGCTAAACACTCACTGGATTCTCTTGCCAATGAATGTCAGCCGTTTAGGGGACCCAGGATAGAGGCAGGATCTAATGTGCAAAAACAACCTCTTGTCTTCCATTCGAGGAGCTCATCACTGTGTGGACATGGTTTCTTGCAAGGCCAGTGTGCCTCTTCTTTCCACACAGCTCCACCTCATCCCTCTCCTCCAATGTCTGTTTCCTTATCACATGCATCTTGAAGTCAGTGGGCCAGAGATGCTTTTCTGGCAGAGAGAATGCTGAAACAACCCAAAGCATAAAACCGTCTTCCAGCCCCTCAGGACGAACAGTCTCTCTTGGTTTCTAAGTTCTTCCCAAACTCTTGAGTTCTAGTAATCCCCCTGCCTCGGCATTCTGAGTATGTGAAACTACAGGCACATGTCACTATTTGGCTTTCTTCCAGTCTTTTTCTTTTCTTTAAATTTTTTAATTATTAATCAATTAATTAAAAATTTCCCAGCTCCATCACAGTTCCACTCTCTCCTTCCTCTCCTCCTAGTCCTTCCTCCATTCTTACTCCCCCCATCCACTCCCTCTCTCTTCTCTTCAGAAAAGTGCAGGCCTTCCTCCTGTATCCATCAGCCATGGGATATCAAGTTTCAGCAAGACTAGGCACCTCTTCTCCTTTAAGACTGGATAAGGTTTTCTATTTCCATTCATTTGCATGCAAAATTCGAGAAGTCATTGTTTTTTACCGCAGCGTAGTACTCTAATGTGTATATATTCCACACTTTCTTCATCCATTCTTCCATTGAAGGGCATCTAGGTTGTTTCCAGGTTCTGGCTATTAGAAACAATGCTGCTATGAACATAGTTGAACAGATGCTCTTGTCATATGATAGGGAGAAGCCAAGGACGAGGGCACAGGGTTTTGATCCTACTTAATGTGCTGGCTTTGTGGGAGCCTAGCCAGTTTGGATGTTCACCTTCCTAGATATGGACGGAGGGGGGAGGACCTTGGACTTTCCACAGGGCAGGGAACCCTGACTGCTTTTTGAACTGGAGAGGGAGGGGGAGAGGAGTGGGGGGAGGGGGAGAAGGGTGGGAGGAGGGGGAGGGAAATGGGAGGCTGGGAGGAGGCGGAAACTTCTTTTCCTTTTTTTCAATAAAAAAAAAAACGTGGAAAAAAAAAGACTGGATAAGGAAACCCAGCAGGAGAAAAAGGTCCCAAAAGCAGGCAACAGAGCCAGACACAGCCTCCCCCTCCCAATGCCAGGAGTCCCACAAGAAGACCAAGACCCACAACTGCAACACATGTCCAGAGGACAGAGGTCAGCCCCATGCAGTTCAGGGTCCGTGAGACCCCATGAGTCCCTTAAGGGCCCACGTTAGTTATTTCGGTGCCCCCGCCCCATGGTGTCCTTGGACCCTCTGGCTCCCGTAAGCCTTCCTTCCCCTCTTCCACAGGATTTCCCAAGGTCCACCTAATGTCTGGCTGTGGGTCTCTGCATCTGTTCCCATCAATTGCTGGGTGGAGCCTCTCTGATGACAATTGGGCTAGGCAACCACCTGAGTATAGCAGAATATCATTTGGAACCATTTCATAGCCCTCCCCCCCTTTTGCCAGTCATGTTTGGTTCTATTCTAGGTCTCTGGGATGTTCAACCTCTGGGTCCTGGCTCTCCAGACAGTGTCATCGTATGGGTCTCAAGCTGGACCAGTTATTGGTTGGCCACTCCCATGATTTCTGCACCACCTTTGTCCCAGCATATCAGGTAGGGCAAATTGGAGGTCAGAGTTTATGTGGCTGGGTTGGGGTCCCAATCTCTAACTGAAAGTCTTGCCTGGCTGCAGGAGATGCCTGGTTCAGGCTCTGTATCCCCCATTGCTAGGAGCCTTAGCTAAGGTCACCCTCATAGATTCCTGGGAGTTTCCATTGCACTAGGTTTTTAGCTCATCCCAGAGATGCCTCTGATCCCAGTAGTCTTTCCCAGTACTCTCTTCCTCTATCCTGACCTGATCCCTTCTGTTCCCATGTGCCCTGCCTCAGACCTCTCCCCCAGTCCAACTGTGATGTCTGTTCTAGTTCCCCTTCACAGTGAGATTCATGTGTCCCCCCTCCCTGCCCTTGAGCCTTCCTTGTTGTTAAAAATTTTCCTAATGCAAGCTCTCTCCCAACGCAAAAAAATCTCAATCAAGCCAAATCACAACAAGCCAAATTAAAAAAAAATATCGAAGTTTAATGGGATTTCTGTTCTCTCAGATGGCCCTGAGGGGGACTGGGAAGCCCCGGAACACGACCATGGAGGTGGGGGGGGGTTGGGATGGAGGGGATGGGGGGTGGGGGGTAGGGTGGTGGCAGGGAAAGACCATGAAGGAACTTTCCAGGGAAGCAGTTTAAACAGACTGGGGGAGTGGTCAAGATTTTGGTGGGCTGTTTTGACACTCCTCCAGGGAGGGGTCAAAGCTGGGTGGGCAGGGACGGGGCCCCCAAAGATGGAGGCCAGAGACCGGGACTTACATTTGTTATTTAGCTTTTTTGGGTATGTGGGTTGTTGTTGTAGAATATTATTATTTGTGTAAAGGTGTGTTACATTTGTTTATGTTGCATTTGTTTAATGATGTAAAGATGTGTGCTTAATTGTGTAAAGATGTGTTGCATTCTGTTTCACTTTGCCTGCCTAAAACACCTTATTGGTCTAATAAAAAGATGAATAGTCAATAGCCAGGCAGAATAGGGAGAGGTGAGGCTGGCGGGCAGAGAGAATAAATAGGAGGATAAATTTAGGCAAAAGAGAGAGGAACAAGAGAAGAAGAAGAGAGGAGAGAATGAGGGAGACTTCCAGGGCCAGGTAGCCGCCAGCCAGCAGATACAAGCAGTTAATGTAAGACGTACAGAAAGAAGGTTAAAAAAAAAAACCCCTGAGGCAAAAGGTAGATAAAGAGAAACAGGTTAAAAAAAAAAAAACCCAAAACGAGCCTAAGTGAGGCTGAGCGTTTGTAACTAATAAGAAGACTCCATGTCATGATTTGAGAGCTGGTTGGTGGCCCAAAAGCCTGGTACAGATTGTAGCATGGTTATCCTTTACGATATGGCTAATATCGACCTATAAGTGAGTACACACCATGTTTGTCTTTCTGGGTCTGGGTTACCTCACTCAGGATGATCTTTTCTAGTTCCATCCATTTGCCAGCAAATTTCAAGATGTCATTGTTTTTAACAAGTGAGTAATACTTCATTGTGTAAATTGCCAGATTTTTCTTTATCCGTTCTTCAGTTGATGGACATCTAGTTTGTTTCCAGTTTCTGGCTATTACAAATAAAGCTGCTATGAGCATAGTTGAACAAGTGTCCTTGGGATATGGTAGAGAATCCTTTGGGTATATGCCCAAAAGTGGTATAGCTGGGTCTTGAGGAAGAACAATTCCGAGTTTTCTGAAAAACGGCCATACTGATTCCCAAAGTGGTTGTACAAGTTTGCACCCCCACCAGCAGTGAAGGAGTGCTCCTCTTGTTCCATATCCGCTCCAGCACAAGCTGTCACTTGTGTTTTTGAGCTTAGGCATTCTGACAGGCATATGATGGAATCTCAGTTCTAGTATTTTTCTTTAAGTTGTCTTTAAAATTATTTTTTGAGCAGTTTTGAATTTCCTGGACAGAAACTCCTGAGTTTCACAAAAGCATAATCAGTGCTTGAAAAGGCTCAGAATTCAGGGGACTTCAAGAAAATAATACTAGACATTGATTATAGCTTATTATATTAATATAATAACATATATTCTTTTTGACTGAAATTTGAGTCTTCTACATAAGTAATCAATCTCCACTGAGAATCCATAAACTCTGTTTCAGTCAGTGGTCAGGAATTTGGGATTATTCTTCAATGTCTCAATTTTCAATTCTTCTCCAAGTTCATTAAGGCTGTTGTCTTAGTTTCTTTTCCTGTGGCCATGATAAAATACCCTGACAAAAGTCACTTCAGAGGAACAGGGTTTATTCCAGCTCATTGCTCAAGGTTCATAGCAGGAAACTAAAGGACCCCAGGAGCTTGAAGCAATCCGGTCACCTCATATCAATGTTCAGAAAGCAGAGAATAAAGAAACACATGCGTGCTTACACATTCAGTTGTTCTTTATATAGTCTAGGATCTCCTGTTCAACTAGTGTTTCTGCCCACAGTCAAGTTCTTTCCACAGCAATTAATATAATCAGCACAACCCTTATAGGATGCCCTGGAGGCTCAACTCTCAGGTTCTGCTAGGTTCTGTTTTGTTGACAACTTTGCAGCTGCTTAAATGAAGCCAGGCACGGTGATGCAGCCCTGGAGTCCCAGCAACTAGGGGGTAGAGGTGGGAGGATTAGGAATTCAAGGTCATCTCTGGGTTTCAGACTAACCTGGGCTGCAATAAACCTTTTCAAAACACCAGAATGAACAAAAAAACCAGAGCCTATGTGGACCCACTTCCACATATTAGATGATTAGAAAGGTTATTGCTTTCATCTAAGACAGCGATTCTCAGCCTTCCTAAGGCTGTGACCTAATCATGTTGAGGTGGCCACCAACCATAAAACTATTTTCATTGCTATTTTATAACTGTAATTTTGCTACTGTTATGAATTGTAATGTAAATATCTGTGTTTTCCAATGGTCTTAGGTAACCTCTGTGAAAGGATCATTCAACCCCCGCCCCCAAAGGGGTCATGACCTACAGGTTGAAAACCACTGATCTAAGACCTCACCATCTGCTCCCTGAACTATTGTCTATTTCTATATCTAGTCTTTTATTTTAATTTTGCTTTTAGGCAGGATCTCACACTGAAACCTAGACTGGGCCCAAACTGACTATGTAACCAAGCCAAAATCAAACTCATGACAATCCTCTTGAATGCTGGGATTCTAGGTTATGTATCACCACACCTTGATCTTCTGTTCACTCCTTCTTTCTCTGTATCAACAGGCTCTCAGACTTTCATAGGCCCCCCAGAACTTAGCACAACTGACTCCATGATGGAAGTACCATTCAGGTCATAACACTCAGCATATAGACAGCATCACCTGCCAAAACAAAAACAAAGACCTGATCCATTAAAATCCATAGTTCTAGAAAGTCTCAACACGTACTAAAAGCCTTGCTTTTGGGCTTCTGTAGTTCTGCTTCTGACTTACTGTTCTTGCTAAGCCAGGACATGGCTTTTGTGCTTCAAAGTTCACACTGAAAAAGGCCCAGGGCTACACTAGGATCGTGAACACTCAATGTAGTTACCGACTGTCTACTAGAGTGTAGTATTATTGGCTTAAACTTGTGTCCGAGTAGACTGTGCCCTGACCTTCTCCTCAGATATCCAAGGACTTCTATTGTTGAATGTTTCACTCTTTGGCTCTTTAGTCTTTTGATTCTTTGGGGGTTCACCACCCAGCTCCCAAATAAATCACACACAGAAGGCTTATTCTTAGTTATGAATGCCTGGCCTTAGCTTGACTTGTTTCTCACCAGCTTTTCTTAGCTTAAATTATTCCATCTATCTTTGGTCTCAAGACTTTTATCTTTCCCTATTCCTCTATACCTTTTCTTTCCTTCTTACGTCATGTCTGGCTGTGTAGCTGGGTGACTGGATGGCTGGCTCCTGAAGTCCTCCTCCTTCCTCTCTTATTCCCAGATGTTTTTCTTCTTATTTGTCATCTCTGTCTGCCAGCCCCACCTATTCCTCCCTCCTGCCTCACTTTTGGCTATTCAATTCTTTATTAGATCATTAGGTGTTTTAGACAGGCACAGTAACACAGCTTCACAGAGTTAAGCAAATGCAGCCTAAACAAAAGTAACACACCTTAAAATAATATTCTTCAACAGACCTCCTTTAATACTTTATTTTAATATTGATTTAAATGCCACTGATCAGATATACCTCCAAAGTTCAGGTAACCATCCTCCCCGCATATGGGAGGAGTGGAGTGGGGAGAAAATATCAAGTTATTTTTCAGACTTAGAGAGAGGACTGAATCTTAGGAATGACAGGCTCTTGGGCATCTCCCCACAGAGGGTGGCCCTGGAATGACAATTAAGAACCTAATCCTATGTGCCAAATGCTTTCGTTCCAAGGTAGACAATTATCCCTTGAGAGATGTCATTTGAAACTAGGTGGAATTTGTGATCTGCTTTATTTGTGATCTGGCCATATCTGGTGGCAAATCCCCGGACGGACTGGCTGATGTATTTCCAGGCAAACCCCAGCCAGCTAGGCAGCCCCGATGAGTCACCAGCTCACAGGGATGAGAGCCGACTTCACCTTCATCAGCAGCAGGCTTTTTGTGGTGGCAGCAGGTGCTGCGGAGAAATCCAGTGACCAAGAACTCTTCATAACGGCGGTGTAATTCAGTTCTCTCGTGTAACCTCAGGGACCAGGTCACCTGTTCTCAGTGCTCCAGTGTGTTACAGACCCAAGTCTGTTCGGCCCCTTTCTGTATGCCAGCCATTGGCATGAGCCCAAGGAGAAAGAATCTATTATTTCTTGAGGTGAAAAAGATTGTGGACAATGGGAAGCAGACACCCTATCTGCTTGGAGGAGCATTTATGGGTGAAGAAATAGCATTCTGAGGCATGAGGAGAGGTGATTGCAGGCAGGGAAGTCAGGTAGCTGGTGGCCCATGCAATCGAGCTTCATGAGAAAATGCCTCATGAGAAACCGTCAGCATTAGCGTGTGGTGTGGAGGCCGTTTTGATTTTCTATTGGCAGAAGGTTGCCCATGGGACACGATTACAAGCTTATGCAAAGGACAAATGGTTTCAACAGTTTGAGAAAGGCAGAAATAGCCTCTATGTTCCAGAAGAACACTTTAAGCTACTGTGGTCTGACTGGGTTACCAGAGAGCTATCCAGGGAGCAGGCTGGTGTGAGCTGAGCTGTTTGACGGCTCAGCCTGGTGATAGAGATCAATGCTAATGGCAAGTGAAGCGAAAGGGCTTGCTCAGGTTTGCCCTCCATGTCTGGTGTTTTCTCCTTTCTGATACCTCCACGTGGGGCTTGGGTTTTCTAGGATGCTTTTTAGGGGTTCATCTGTATAAGAGTATCCTCACCTTTTGTAGTAACCCCTTCTTAAATCAGGCTGAGAACTTCATCCATATTTGAAAAGTCTTCCTCCGTTTTGCAGAAATAAAAAATAAAAAAGATTCAGCAATGGGTGAAGGAGTTGCTACCAAATCTGATGACTTGAGTTCCATACCAAGGACATACATGGTGTAAAGAAAGAACAGATTCTTCAGGTTCTCTGGTTTCCACACACGACTCTCTCTCTCTCTCTCTCTCTCTCTCTCTCTCTCTCTCTCTCTCTCTCACACACACACACACACACACACACACACACACAAATACAGAAGTGTAATAAAAATTTAACTTTTTTAAATTGATTTTTATTGAGCTCTACATTTTCTCTGGTCCCTTCCCTGCCTCTCCCCTTCCCTTCAACCCTCTCCCAAAGTCCCCATGCTCCCAATTTACTCAGGAGATCTTGTCTTTTTCTACTTCCCATGTAGATTAGATCTATGTATGTCTCTCTTAGAGTCCTCATTGTTGTCTAGGTTCTCTGGGATTGTGATTTGTGGGCTGGTGTTCTTTTTTTATGTTTAAAAACCACTTATGAGTGAGTACATGTGATAATAGTATTTCTGAGTCTGGGTTACCTCACTCATAAAAATTGGATTTTTAAAAAGACAAACCTCACATTCACCCCAGAAGGACCAACTACAGTGAATTGCTCCCAATGTCAGAGTCCCCCTGAGACAAATCTTTCATTATTAATTCCAACACTATAAATCCCAGGGACTTTGTCTTCTCTTCTTTATTAAAGACAAAGCCCAGATAGTTTAATTGAGAGCAACTGAAGCACTAAGGCTATTGCCTCCATTCTTAGAACTTTTGGTATACAGATTCTGTACACTGTGTGTTGTATGTGCATGTTCAAATGGATGTTACATGTGTGGGTCATATGTCATCCTCACATAGCTCTCTGTTTCAGGCTTCTCCTCTCCTCTCCTTCTTCTCCTCTTCCTTCTTCCCTTTTTGCTTAATTTTTTTCAGACAGGATCTCACTGTGTAGGCCAGGCTTCCCTGGAAATCACCGAGATCCACTTGCCTCTGTCTCCAAGAGCTGGGTTAAAGCCGCCATACCCAGCTTTCTCTTAGAAGACGGCGTTTCATCACTGGACCTGGAGTACATAGGTTTGACTAGACTGGCTGGTTAATGAGCTCCAGGAATCCTCCTGTCCCAGCACTGAGGTTGCAAATATGTATCTCTGCACCTACCTTTTATCTGGAGCCAGGGGTCAGATCTCAGGTCCTAACGCTTATGGAGTAGGCACTTCCTCTGAACTTCCCCCCACCCCCAATCCCTCTTGCGCTCTTCAGGGCTATTAAAGACCTTGAGGAACTAAATCAAAGTGGAAGATCTCTATATTTAGTGCATATGAAATTAAAATGACAATTGAAAATCTACTTAATTTTTATTTGAAAATAAATTCTTGTCTTTCATGACCATGTGTTATAAATGCAAATTTTATGAAACTAGCCATGATTTCCTAAACAGAAACATGTGGGGGAAATATCACAGACATGTTTGTAAATCTCTCCCTGATGTATTTTTTCACACTAATTTTGTCTGCACTGTGTTGATCAATGTTGGGGCTGAAGCTGGAGAAGACCTGGCCTCCTGCAGACAGTTGGAAAAGGAGGAATTTCAAATAATTATAAATATTCCTTCTTGATCTTCTACTCAGACCGAATATATTACAGTTTTGCTTTATTTTGAGACAGGATAGCAAACTTACTATGTGCCCCAGGCCCGCAAGTTCACCGCTGCATTGTCAATGTGGAAAACAAAGGGATCCGACTAGTTAGTTGTACCGTTCGTTCATGCTACTAGGTATATTACGGTACAACGCCTGTAGTGCGGCGGCTGCACTACGAGACAATTCACGGGCAGGGCAAAGGCCTGGAGATTTAAACACACACAGACACACAGACACACACACACACACACACACACACACACACAAACACACACACACAGACACACACACACACAGACACACACACAGACATACACACACACACACACATACACACACACAGACACACAGACACACACACACACACACACAGACACACACACACAGACATACACACACACACACAGACACACACAGACACACACAGACACACACACACACAGACACACACACACAGACACACACACAGACACACACACACACAGACACACAGACACACACAGACACACACACACACAGACACACACACACACACACAGACATACACACACACACAGACACACACAGACACACACAGACACACACACACAGACACACACACAGACACACACACACACAGACACACACACACAGACACACACACACACACAGACACACACACACACAGACATACACACACACACAGACACACACACACACACACAGACACACACACACACAGACACACACACACAGACACACACACACACAGACACACACACACACACACACACAGACACACACACACACACGCGCGACAGTGAGACAATGACACGGGTCATCCTAGAATTCCCCACGAATACCCTCTTTATTGTCAGCTGCAGGCCTCACCAGAAACTACTCCCCTGCCATCAGGGTTTGTGCTCAGAGCAGCTGCAGGCTGCTCAGAGCAGAGGAAAACAAGTTGTTTACAGAAAATCCAGTGTCTGGTGGTCTGCAGTCCCCAACAGTATTTTAAAAATCTTATTTTCAAATTATTGTGGCTTTCCAGAAGTGCTGTAAAACAGTATGAATTGCAGCATAGCCTGCCCCCTGCATGCACTGTAATACATTATAGAAAGGAGTATCGCAAAACTGCGCGCTAACATTAGTGTAAAACAGTATGAATTGCAGCATAGCCTGCCCCCTGCATGCACTGTAATACATTATAGAAAGGAGTATCGCAAAACTGCGCGCTAACATTAGTGTAAAACAGTATGAATTGCAGCATAGCCCCCTGCATGCACTGTAATACATTATAGAAAGGAGTACAGCAAAACTGCGCGCTAACATTAGTGTAAAACAGTATGAATTGCAGCATAGCCTGCCCCCTGCATGTACTGTAATACATTATAGAAAGGAGTATCGCAAAACTGTGCGCTAACATTAGTGCAATCCTATTCCCAACACTAGCTTTATTCAGGTTTCCTTGCTTTTCCTCTTTCTGTGCTTTCCAGTTCCAGGACCGAGCTGTCCCTTCTCTTCAGAAACCCGAGAAATGTGACCACAGTTCCTCAGTCTTTTTTCTCCTACATGACATTGTTGCTCTGAAGAACAGCCGGGCATTTCGTATATGGTTTCTCAGTTCAAGTTTGCTTCTCATAGTTTCTCATGTGGGGACAAAATACTGTTGTATAGATTTTGGTGAGGAGACTACCACAGAGGGGACGTGCCATCCTATGGTGTCATATTTGGGGGACAAACTCCTCACGGTTGGTGTGAACTTTGATTGTTTTTACCTTATTTTCCCTCTGATCACCCATTTTTTAGAAACGAGTCATGTGTAGTTCAGTTGATTGTCAAGGAGAAAACAATTAATTCTCCCATCTGAAGACTGAATATGGCAGTAGCAAAGAATGTGTGCCTGGATTTTATTCACTTTTTTTTTTTGAGACTGGGTTTCATGTAGCTCAGGCTAGCGCCAAGCTTCTTACGTAGTTAAGGCTAGCCTTGAAACTCCTCATCCTGCTGCCTACACTTCCCAGCTGTTGGAATTAAAGATGTCCACCAGTTTGTCTCTGTGGATATATTTTTAAAACCACTGCAGTTGTGCGTATTTTAGAGGAGTCTTCTTTGAGGATATCCAAATATCCTGTACTCCTTGATGTCTCACCCTCTGATTTGAATGTCTGTTAGCTTCGCTCCTGCAGCAGGAAGAAGGAACCTTCTTATTATAGTGTTCTGAGTGATTTCTGTTTCCTTTTTCTTTTTCTATTTTTTTTTTTTGAGACAGGGTTTCTCTATAGCTTTGGAGCCTGTCTGTCCTGAAACTAGCTCTTGTAGACCAGGCTGGCCTCGAACTCACAGAGATCCGCCTGCCTCTGTTCGAGTGCTGGGATTAAAGGTGTGTGCCGCTACCACCCTGCTTCCTTTTCCTTTCTTTACATCTAGCGCTTGTAGTTCTTCCTAAGGGACATCGTCTCATCTTTCTATTCGTTAGTGGAAAGGAATTAAGCACGTCACTGTGGACTTGTGACTCTTTCTTGCTGATGGGTTCTTTGGTACCCGAATCAGCTCCGTGGCTTTCTGCCTTCCAGGATCTCAGCTTCCACCATCCACAGCATTTAAGGTGTATTCCTGACTGAGAAAGCCTGACTAGGGTATGTGGTCACCTCTCAGAGTGACAGCAACTGCTCCAGTTCTGTTTGGACCCACGGGCCAACAGCAAAGCCTCACTTTGACTTTCCTTCAGTGCTTCTGTTATGACACTCTTGGATGTTGAGGTGGTCTGGTGGCATAAAAATAGTCTCACTAAAATGCCCTAAAACAGTTGTTTAAAGCCATAGTAATAAGCTGGAGAAATGGCCCAGCTATTAAGAACTTGCTGCTCTTCCAGAGGACACAGGGTTTAATTCCCAGTTCTCACAGGGTAGCTCTTTGGGGCCTGTAACTCAAGAGATCTGACGCCCCCTTCAGACCTCCATGGGCACTGCATGCAGGTGGTGCATGTGTATACATGTAGACAACACACACACACACACACACATAAAATCTTTTAAAAAATAACAAAACATCAAAATGTAGTGAAAACCTCTGAAATCGCAGCACAAGAGAGGCTGAGGCAAGCTAGTTAGATAGAGGGTAGCCTGGGTCATGTAGTGAGACATTGTCTCAAACAAAAACAAAAGTAACTGCCCCCACCCACACATCCTGCGGACTCAGTTACTGCCCAGTCTAGATGAGTGAATTTTAGTTATTCTAGTGAGATTGGGGAGGCTGTCCCCCACCAGCAAGTATCTTTGGAATGCCTGCGACATGCAAGTCATTGTGCCAAAACTTAGAGGCAGAAAATGTGCAGAGACGTGGCACTTCCTTGTCAGAAGTAGGCAACTAGCTGATTCCCTGCAAATATTCAAGCCAACAGCCAAGGTTGTGAAGGGAAAAGAGGGTTTCTTTCAGCTGTTTATGCCATTCCAGGCTTCAGGTATGGAGCGCAGAGCAAGTAGTAATTCACCCAGGAGGACTGTGGGTACTCTTGGCATGGCAAATATAGGGCAGGGAGTGTCAGTAAAGACCAAGATGTCTTTCCCACCACAGGCCGCAGGAATATGGGTTTGGTCAAAGTGGATGGGAATGGCTGCAGATATTCTGGTCTTTCTGAACCAATTTATGGCTTACTCATTAAAAAATTTTTTTTCGAGATTTTATGTGTAAGAATGTTTGCCTGCACAAATGTGTGTGCACTGTATGTATGTAAGTAGGCATATAGCGAGTCAGAAGGCACTGGATCTCTTGGGACTGGAGCTACAGACAGCTGTCAGCTGTGGATGGTAGGAATCAAACCGGGTCTTCTGGGAGAGACCAGAAGAGTGTGCTCTTCACAGTTCTTCCTCCAGCCCCATGGCTCACTCGTCTTCAGAGTTCCGATTCTGACCAGGCCCGCAACTGTGGGCACAGAACGAGGAAAGGCTGGGTGAAAGCAGGTGTTCTGGGCCAGGCTGGACTCGTTAGCATACTTCAGTACAGTCGGGAACCTCGGCCTTCTCACACAGGAATAAATTAGCTCTATCATATCTGGACGAGCGATTCTTGGTCCTTTAAGTCAGGAGCTCACAAGGGATTAGGACTGAAGAAGAAGATGCAGAGGGCAGTTTAAGCAAAGACATGTGAGTCTAGGAGAGAAGCTTTCATCACTCAAAAGTGGTACTGCCAAGAAGTCAAAGAGCTGGGTTACCTCAGGTCTACTGATTCACTCATTCAGGATTTATGGAGATCCTGCTATTGTCCTAAGTAATAGGAACTTTTGCAAGAGACGGGAGAAGGCTTGGAGATGTGGGTCATTTGGGAGAGTCCTTTCCTGGCGTGGGTTTGATCCCCAGAACCTCATAAAACCAGATATGGTGGTATATGCCTATAATCCTAGCACTTAGAAGGTGGAGCCAGAGGATCAGAAATTCAAGGTCATCCTGGGCTATGTGACCACTCCCCCAAATGAATGAGAGTAGAAACAAAGTATCCACTCTGTGTGTGTATTTATGTGTGTGTGTGTGTGTTTATGTGGTACCTGATACATTTATTTGATTTGTATATTATGGTTAATATAAGCCTTTAAAACTGATGCTTATGGCCGGGCGGTGGTGGCGCACGCCTTTAATCCCAGCACTCGGGAGGCAGAGGCAGGGGGATCTCTGTGAGTTCGAGACCAGCCTGGTCTACAGAGCTAGTTCCAGGACAGGCTCCAAAGCCACAGAGAAACCCTGTCTCAAAAAAACAAAACAAACAAAAAAACAAAAAACTGATGCTTATGCATCAAGAAAGATAAGATGGCAAACTTCTATAAAATATTATGCTTATGAGGTTTAACTACTTAGGGCAATTTAGCATTCAGAAATTACTTATTTTGAAATCTCTTGTTTTTACAAATAAGAAGGCTGTACTTTTTCTGTGTGGCTTGGAAGAATAAAATTAGAGCCACCCACGGGGGTTTCATGCTGGGCTTATTTATCATCAGGAAGCGTGCTTGAAGAAAAGCATCAACTCTCAGTAAGATGTCCACACTCACCATAGGAGCTCCTTAGTCCTAGAAGTTCAGATGGCTGGAAATCAGACCGTCAAGATCTCTTAATGCAACTGTCTCCCTTTGCTGATGAGAAACCAAGGCTCACAAAGAAACAGGTCAGATGTATGCGGCTGTCACTTAATGACAACTCTGGATCTCTCCCTTTTTGTTGAGCACCTTCCCTGGAAACAGTATCCCACCATGGGTCAGGAGCTGTCCCGTGCCCCGAGCCGCAACAGCTATTGGCCAATGAGGAGACAGCGCCCAATGATGGGACAGCAGATTCTCATTCTCTCCATGAAATTTCTTCAGCCTCCTCTTTCTCCCCTTTGACGGAGAAAATGGTTGCTTTTCCATGGTGTCTGTCCACCTGGCTAGACCCAAGGTTGCTAAAAAATCTCTCTTTTAAAGAGTAAATATGCATTTGCTTCCTGGCCTTTGGCTGGGGTCAGCTGTAATCTGTAATAATTGTGTATTTTTTTTTTCCATCTCGACATAAGCTAGAGAGCTAGAATCATCTGGAAGAAGGGAGCCTCAGTTGAGAAAATGCCTTCAAATGATGATCTGGCTGTAGGATATTTTTGTAATTAGTGATTGATGGGGGAGGGTCCATCCCATTTCGAGTAGAGCCACCCCTGGGCTGGTCGTTCTGGGTTCTATAAGAAAGCAAGCTGAGCAAGCCATGTGAAGAGACCCATCCATGGTCTCTGCTCATCTCCTGCCTCCAGGTCCGCTGCCCTGTTTGAGTTCCTGTCCTGATTTCCTTCAGTGATGAACAGCAATGTGGAAGTGTAAGCCAAATAAACCTTTTCCTCTCGCAGCTGCTTTGGTTATGGTGTTTCATTACAGCAACAACAACCCTAAGCCAATACCTATCTCATTAGTCTAACATCAGTCAGATCTGCCTGTTGTCCAAGGATAACGTGGTTTTTTCAGTCTGTGTCTGAGGTAGCACAGGCTGGCCTTCAACTCACTAGCTGAAGACAACGTTGAGCTTCTGAGCCTCCTGTTGGCATCTCCAACTGCAAGGACTTCAGGCATTAGCCACCACACTGGACTCATGTTGTGCTGGGAATCGAACTCAGGGCTTCAAGAATGTTAATCAAGGAACTGACTTACTGAGCTACATCCGCAGTTCATACTAAATGACTTTGGACAAGGAAAAAGGGACAAGGAACTTGCTGTGTCCACTCCACACACTGACCTGGTCTTGGAGTGATTCCCAGAACATTGCACCATCTCAGGGGACTTAAAAAAAATAAATAGTTTGTCATGGTACGTTAATGAAGAAAGCTTGGCAGTTTTTCCTCAAAGAAAAGTCTGAAGCAGTTTGTGTTCAAATGAAAACCACAGAACATAATCCTTTAATCCTAGAACAATCAGTTTTGACAGCTGCTGATCAGAGAAACATGTTAGTTTTGTAAGGTGGGTGCCAACTCCTAGGATGGCAACAATTTGCAGATGAACCCCAAAGACTGATACACATCTGGTTGCACAGACATGGAAACGTCATAGGTCCCACAGTAGGTAGGGGGCTGAGGCAATTATAGAGACAGGCCATGGCAAACTTGGACTTTACTCATTTAATGGAAGATGTCACAACAGATGTATTCGAACATGGTGCTGCCTGTCTCCCTGTGCCATCAATTATCTTGATATAGCTCTCCCATGAAGGACAATCTATCTTTCAGGGTACCCCCCACTTCTCCCTCTTTCTCTCCTTTCTTTTCTTCCCTCCTCCATCCTAAGATCTACCAAGTCTTCCTTCTGTGCTTCCTAGACAAGCCCGTACTTCTGGTGTTTGAACGCTGCCACGCCTCATGGTGGCCAGCCTTCGTGTGGGGTGGACAGCTTTAGTTCAGCCCCTGGAGGAGGAAGCGCTGTCAGCGAACTTAAAAAGAAGCAACATTTCTTTGCTTTGCAGAGCCAGATCATGACCCCACATCTGAAGACTTCATCTCTCAGGCAGGCTGATTTTAACCACACAACAAAGCCCTCTTCTTGTCGGGGAAGAGAGAAAAGGACTCCAACAATTAGCCTTCTAAGATGTTGCTCTGTGAAAACAATAGGGAGGAAATAGGCAGGGACATCCATCCGCCCACAGCTTTTTGGCTAACCCTGGCCAGGGCAAAACAAAGGCAAACACACGCACTTGGTTCAAGAGTTCAGCTCTCCCTGCAGTATGAGAAAAGACTGGCTTCAGGTCACTTCCCTCTCCATCTCCCATGCGACGTTTCACTTTCTAGACCAAATCCCAAGATCCCCTTCTTCCTTGGGGTATCTCTCATGACCTTGCCTTGCCTTTCCTGTGAGATGAAAGAAGTGGCTTTAAAGAATGAGAAAGAATAATAATAAATATTTGGCTGCTCGCTAGGTATTTTAGTCTCGGAACACCTTGTTCCACGTTCCCTGCAACTTTATGAGCTAATCGTCTCCCTTGCTCGAGCCTGTTGTATCTAAGGATGTGACAAGACTTTGCTCAGGGCTTTAAAAAATGTTGCTTCTGGTCATACAGGTTATCGCAGGTGCATCACTAAACAAACCGTGTGACCATAGCTACTGGGGGAGTATGAAGTCGATGTCTTCCCTGTTTTGCTGGATCTGATTTGATTAGTCAGTAAGTTTTCAAAAATGCAATCCTGAAGGAACAGAGTCTGCTGAGATTAGGGAACTGTCCTCTTTGTTTAGACTTATTTATTGATTATTGTTGTTGTAGGGGTGGGGTCCCGCGGACCCTGGGGTGCCTTTAAACTCATCATGTTGGATGACTTTTCATATCTGATTCTCCTGCCTCCACCTCCCTAGTACTTGGACTAGAGGCATGCACCACCTCCCCTGGTTTATAGGGTGTTGATGATGGAACCCAGAACTTTGTGTATGCTAGGCAAGTACTTCACCTACTGAGCTACACCCTCAGGTTTATTCATGTATTTAAAAAATTAGATTGGCATACGAAGTAATGGGTTTCATTGTGACAGTTTTGTACATCTAGCTTGTCCCTCTCCTCCAGGGCCTTCCCTGTGTTCCTGCTCCACTCAGTCTGTGACTTCCTTCTTTTAATATCCTCTGGGAATCATTCATTTCTAGTTTACATTCCAGGACAATGTAAAAGTGTAAGATGTCACCTTTTCTGGTTTGGAAATTATATTCTCTCCTTTTATTTTATGTACTTATTTTTCATTTATTAATTATTGTCTTGAGACAGTCTTACTCTGTTGCCTAGCCTGGAACGCCTGGCAATCCTCCTGCCTCCTTCTGAGTTCTGGGATTGCAACATGTGCAGTTTTGTTTTCTTGATGTGTAGACCTTGTAGGTTTTTGTTTTAAATTTCAACTGGCTGTAATGGTGTGAGCCTTTAAACCCAGCGCTTGAGAAACAGAAGCTGGCAGATCTTTGTGAGTTTGAGGCCAGCCTGGTCTACATAGTGAGTTTCAGGACAGCCAGAGATGAGGAGTGATTCTATCTCAAAAATAAACAGCAACAACAACACACAGACACACAGCTACACACACAAACCCAACAACAAATTATTTCGTCTGTTACTTAAACTCTGACTCTGGGGATGTCTTAGCACATTTGCTGGTTATCAGCTACTTGGAAAGCACTGTGCTTCATGCTGTGGACGTGACAGAGGGAATCTAGAAGGGGCCTCGGGGAATGGCGGGAGTGAGTTGACCTGAGTTACTTCTTCATTTTGGTCACACTCCAGAGTCATCTGTGGTCTTTCCAGAGTGTGAGCCTTCCCCACGGAGTCTGTCGGGGTTGGTCTAGTAGATCCTTTGTTCCGGCTTCGTGGGTGTTTTTAGAAGTTCCCCAGGTGATTTGAATATGCAACGAAGGTGAACAGCCATTGCCCTGGAGTAACCTGAAGTATCTTCCAGGGCTAATATTTCATAAACTGAAGTCAATACGAGGAGATCCCAGATGTTCAGAGGGCAGGGAGAGGGTGGGAAGATCTTACTTCCCAGAAAGCTTCTCTCTGAGTCTGTGGTAGCCCTGGCCATCTACACCTATCCCATGGGGCATTGCCTCTGGGAACAGCACCTGACTCCCCTCACCTGGGAAGAGTACACCCCTCTGGAGTTATCTGAGTCTACAAATCTTAAATGACTTGAAAGTTTTTAAAGTAAAAAACATTTCATCTATGCCATGTGTATAGATGATTTGCCCACCTGCATGTCTGTACACCACAGGTGTGCCTGGTGCCCGTGAGCACTGGGTCTCTTGGAACTGGAATTACTAATAGTTGTGAGCCATTATGAGGTGGCTGGAAATGAGCCCAGTGCCCAGTGCTGCTGAGGTCATCGCTCTAGCAACCTTCTTTGCTTTTTTTTTTTTTTTTTTTAATTAGAGACAGAATCTTTCTTGCTATGTAGTCAAAGCTGGCCTCAAACTTCTAGTGTTTCTCCCAAGGTCTGGGTTTACAAATATAGTATATATGTGAAACACCTCAAATGGTCCTTGATGTGGACTGGATTAAAGAATATGGTGCATAAATCCAGGTGCGGTGACACACGCCTTTAATCCCAGCTTCCAGGAGGCAGAGGCAGGCGGATCTGTGTCAATCAGGCTGGTCTACAGAGTGAGTTTCAGGACAATTAGGACTACATAATAAATAGGACTCTGTCTCCAAAAAAAATACAACCCCCCCCAAAAAAAACAAGCAAACAACAATAAAATACAGCTAGATATGGGTGGGACATCCTTGTAACTCCAGTCCTTGGGATGCAGGGAGCAGGAGGATTTCAAGTTTTTGGGTAGCCTGGGCTATAAGAAAAAAAAAACCTGAAAAAATTGTGATTTTAGTATGGAAAGTTTATTATCGTTATAACTAGTGAAACAGACACACGTGTGCAAACCTGAAAGCGTCTGAAGTACATACCACTGCAGAGCAGATAACATCCTTCCAGCTTCTTTGCAGTGCACACGCAAAAGACTGGGAAGGCACATATAGGCTATCAGCAGATGTATTTAGTGTTGTAGAAGTTGACCATTTTAATATCAGCCCTGGGTATTTTAAAATAATCCTGTGCATTACTCTCATACACGTATGTAATATATTTTGATGACGTTCGTGACCATTCCCCTGTTATGTCTGTCCCACACCCTTTGGGATTTGAATCTTCTTCTCCCCTCTTCCTGATTTCATTTCTTTTTTCTTCATTTTATAATCTACTAAGTTTAGTTAGGGTTGTTTGTACGTGCAGAGCGTGGGGTTATTTACTGAATCACGGACCACTTACCCTGAAGAAATTGACTCCTCACCCCCTGCAGTCATTAGCTAGAGGTCCTTCATGCTTTCTGTAAGTATCTCAGGATCTTTCATAGTATGAGCATTTACATCGGTTGTGTGCTTAAAAACCTTAGGCTCTCATCTTTTAAAGGAGACTTGAACTTCAAGTTCCATTTACACATCTGCTCTTGAGGCTGGGCCCCCTGTGGAAAGCCAGAAAATAAGCTTGCTGTCTTTTCAAGAAAACCAAACTGGCCTTAGAAAGCAACATTAGTGGTAATCAGGAGGTTATCCAGTGAGGTACACGTTCTGTTATGGTCAACAGTCTTGCCATCCTGGACAGCGGGATATGGTACCCTAATGGGCCTGAGTAGGATCCAGGCCAAGTGGTAGCATCAGTAGGCAGGTGTTGGGGATGCTCTGTGCCGCGAGCTGGGTGTTCTCTACCTTCTCCCATCTTAACTGCTGGTGTAGTGATGAGAAAGGAAATGAAGGGTTGCCCGGCCCAGTGACGGGAGTGGGG
Source organism: Microtus pennsylvanicus (assembly GCF_037038515.1). NCBI lineage: Eukaryota > Metazoa > Chordata > Mammalia > Rodentia > Cricetidae > Microtus > Microtus pennsylvanicus. Next base: position 122,266,108 of record NC_134582.1, read on the forward strand.
GGGCAGTCAGTGATTGCAGTTTGTGGTATAGCTAGGCTGTCCAGGGATCTACCTGTGTGGTGGGATCGAACTAAGCCCCTCATGCTTGTGCAGTGAACACTTTGCCTACTAAACCTCTTCCCCAGGTCCCAAAGGGTCATTCTTTAGTTGTTTAGCATCCAGAGCTTGGCCGAGTCAAACATATGATAGCTACCAGAACCCTTAGCGTCTGACAGTTGTTAGGCCTGACAGCTCGGGCTCAGCCTGTCGTCTTCAAGAGACAAAGACTATCAAAAAGCAGAGAAAATCCTTATTCAGTGTGATGACGCTGAGAAGAAGAGCAAATAAAATGACCCTTGAAGTCCGTATCTAGAGTCCTGACATGAGATTTAGGTCTCAGCAGAGGGCTAGAAATATATATAACAGTCCTGGTCAAGTATGGTCCTGCCCATATGGACCCATTATGAGCATAGCTCCTAGTCTTTCTTACAAGGTGTTCTGACAAGTTGCTGGGACTGTGAAATCCTTTCTGAGTGACATTCTGCCTCTCTGACTGGCACCAGGTCCTGGACTGTTCCTGGTCGTAGCATGAGATTCATGGAGAAATGTAAAGTTCTTGGAGTCCATTGTTTCAACAGTCTGATACCTGAAGGGAGGGGTGCACATGGGTCCGAGCTCCTGCCAAGACTGCTACAGTGGTGACTGATGGATCGGGCCTTGCCCTGAGCCTGCTGGGATGTACATTTGGGAGTGGAGAACACTGCGTTCTTTCCATCAGTCATGCTGGTGATGCTCTGATGCTAACACGCGTGGCAGTGCCCCTGCTTCTCCTTCAGGGTCTCCCGGTTGACAAATCTGACCCCAGCAGTCCAGCGGCAGCAGGGACATAATTAAAGAAGGTGCTGGCAAGGATGGCAGGGCAGCCTTGACATTTAGTCTGTTGTCTTCCTGTGCTCTCTGTGTTTCTAATAACATTGGCTCCTGCGTTTACTGGAAAGAGCCCCAGGACCAGGAGTAAGAGAAGCAGGCTACAGCCTCCGACTTGCTAATAATGAGCTGGTTCGGACTGAGCCCTGTAAACTTAGAAAAATTGCTGGTCTTTCACTACCCCTCATCATGACTCAGTCTCAGGCTCTCCTCTGAATTCAAGAGGCCAAGGTCTATGTGTGACCTTTGAACTCTGTTTCCTAATTGCCAGTATCGGTGCTGGAGGCTGGGGCTGGGGAGGGAGGCTCAGTCTGTAAAGGGCTTCTTTTGTCAGCACAAAGGCTTGAGTGTGGTTTCCAGAACCAATGTGAAAGTGCTGGGCCTGGGTGCTCAGTGCTTATAATTCAGAACTAAGGAGGCAGAGACAAGAGGATCCGGGGATTACTGTCATCCGGTCTAACCCAATTGGTGAGCTTCAGGTCAAAGGAGGTGGAGGCCTTCCTATTTAGATGATACTCAAGGTTGTCCTTTTTCCTCTGAGTCCACACTCATGAACACACATGGACACACAGACACACATCTGTAATACTTTTCTAGAGAGAATATAGTTCTTCTTTTCCTGGAAGACATGACCCAATTTCTCTTAAACCAGAGGCTATAAAGTCCCAGGTACTAATTGAGCCCCCCCTTATTTTTATGATAGGAAGGGATGAAGTTCTATGAGACCATGAGACATGTAGGTCAGTCAATCTGTTTCAGTCTTTGCCATGTCTGGTTGGAAAAGGAAAAAGTCGGGCATGAGATGCAGAGGAAATTCTGTCTCCATCTGACCCCACTGGGCCCAGGGTTATAGCATTGCCGTCAGGTTTGTAATGCCTTCTCAGAGTCTGTCTCCCAGATACACTGCCGTGTGAGTCAGGGACGGCAACTGTCACACCTCTTCTCTCACGTGATGCTGTGTGAGGTACGTGGGCAGATGTATTCCTGGCCCTGGAAAGGAAAATGCCAACGACGAGGCGTTTCTCCTCCCAGGTACGTTTAATGCAGGCAAAGCTGTCGTAATCCTGAAACTTCGCTAAGAAACCTATTCCATGAGTGGAAATCGGTAGCTAGAGGAGGCTTCTCACACTTGTCTGCCCACAAGGAGGGGAGCACAAGGCCGATTGCCAAGACCCATGTGTAGGAAGCCTGGTGGCAAGACAGAAGCAGAAGGAGAGACAAAGAGAAACCATAGTTTTCGGAGGTTTCCCAGTTCTTGGTTGATTTCTATGCATCTCCACTCCTCATTTCAAAAATAAACACTGAACCTTTTTAGGGGCTGGGAGATGGCTAAACTGGTGACTGCTTACCCTGCAACCATGAGACCTGAGTTCCTTCTCTAGGACCCTAACCCCTTTTAAAACTAGGTATGGTGGTTTATGCTCATAATCCTTGTACTGGGCAGGAGACAGCGGATCTCTGGGCTCACAGGCTCGCCAGCCTAGCTTAGTTGGTTGACCCTATGTCAGCGAGAAATCCTGTCATAGAGATTACAATGGATGGTGCCCTAGGAAAGACAAAGACATCTGGAGCTGTCCTCTGCCTTCCCCACATACCTACACACATGTACACGTGTGCCAGATCATATATTCCAGCCCACTCCAGCACGATCTAGTCGGTTGAGTCTAGAGTGTGTGATAACCATTGATTACCTAGGAATCCGAGACCAGGGTGGCTCGGGAAATTGCGTGGGCTGGACTTTTTGATCTTAACTCCAGGAAAAATAAACAGAGCACACTGACTCATTTCTCTTCACCGTAGCTAATAAAGGTAGTGGGTTCCTGGCAGCAGTGTTTGCATTCTTACTTTGAAACTATGACAGCAGAAAGGCAAGCTTGACTTGACCATACAGCTCACTAGAGGGGCCAAGATGGGGGTGCAATTAAGGACTCTTTTATAGAGGACTGTGTGCAGATGTGTGCCCAGCACGCTCTAGCATGGCAAGAGCCAGAAACAAGCAAACAGACCATTCACAAGATACCAGTTCTGCAAATCACGGCATGTCCGGTACATTCTGTACCATGGAATATTACACGTCTTGGGTCATCTCCCCAGACACACCTGCTATAAGAATTTCTGTGTACCTGGTCATTATGGAAGAGTTTCTAGGCAACCTAGTAAAGGGAAAGGGATGCAGAAAATGAAGGCAGAAGGGGAAGTCAGGGTGTGTGTTCAGATAAAGCCTTGAGATCTACCCGATCCCTTTGGTGGCTCGAGTACAAGCTGTGTCAACTGGAGACAAGAAGTTGGGTTTCCTAATAGTTCTTGGTGCTTTCAGAAAAATGTGTCCAGAGGCCCAAGGGCAGGTCTTGAAAAAATCTGGGGGCAAGCGGGGGGGGGGGAGATGGTAAGATATATTAAAATGACACAGGGGTGGAGGGGAAGGGACAGAGTCTCTAACTATGCAACCATGGAAAAGTATGAACTAACTAGGGCTCTGAGAATGATCATAGAAAGTGTATGTGTGTGTATGTTCACGTGCATGTGTAACAGCATACATGCATGCACACACATGTAGATACCAAAGGTATATGTCAGGATGTCTTTATTTTTTTCTTTAGACAGAGTCTTTCAGTGAACCTGGGGCTTGTCATTTCAGCTAGACTGACTAGCCAGTGACCTCAAGGAATCCACTTGTCTCTGCCCCACCCAGCTGAGGGTTTAACCTGTACTGCCTTTTTATGTAGTTTTTTTTATCGGCCTTTTTATGTATCCGGGCTCCAAACTGAGGTCCTCACGCTTACACAGCAAACACTTCACCCACTGAGCCATGCCCTAGTCCAGGGGAAAGCTCATTATGAGCACTGATTAAAAATAAAGTCTCCCTGAGCTTGATCTTTTTTCTTATTTATTTATTTATTTATTTATTTATTTATTTATTTATTATTATGTGTACAATGTTCTGTCTGTGTGTATGCCTGCAGGCCAGAAGAGGGCACCAGACCCCATTACAGATGGTTGTGAGCCACCATGGGGTTGCTGGGAATTGAACTCAGGACCTTTGGAAGAGGAGGCAATGCTCTTAACCTCTGAGCCATCTCTCCAGCCCTTGTTTCGTTTTTAAAATGAGAAATACGTGATTGCGTGCATGTAAAAGAAAAGTCTGAAAGGAAACAGACCCGGAAATGAACTCTGTCACCGCAGGAGGGGCTAAGGTTGGGGAATAAGAGTGGAAGCACAGGAACCTGTAGGTTTCATTTTATAACTAGAACGAAAAGTCCCGTGATGGGACAGTGCACTCGGGCAGCTGATGGACTTCTTTGCCACTGGTCCAAAAAACCAGACAGCTCATACTGAGTGGACCGTGGGAACCACTTGGTGAGCTTGATGTTGTTTTCCTTGAATGAACAAAATGCTAAGTCTGCAATTAGCTGTCATACTGGACTGGAAATTGTGGCTACACCGGTCTCCATTCCGGATGGCTGGTTGTCATTTTACGCTTTCAGAAAACATGTTCTTAGCCTATTGCCTCCTCTTCCTGCTTGAGTAACTGTTAGATGTTTGTTAGTCTATCCTCTGTTCTCCACAGGGGACTGTCTGGGTGGAAAAGGACTCTCGTGTTTTGTCTAAAGTCAGAATTGGCAATCATGCCAGACCACTACATTTTTTAAATAAATAAAGTCTCTCCTCACTTCTACTTGGGGCTATCTACATGTTGGAGACAAAAATCTTTTTTCCTAGTCTATAATCAGCTAGGAAAGAACATGGAAAAGTCTGCAAAAAAAAAAAAATGGTCTCTAACTTCCTTGCTGGAAGTGATGCCAAAGTTCTGGGCAAAGAAAACCAAATGGCAGGTGTGTCCATGATAGTACAACTGAAAGATTTACATTGGAGAAACTCTTAATTCACTCCACTTATTCATCCTGTATTATCCTTATACCCATCCATCCTAGATCATCCATCCAGCCATTTATATTATATTATCCCATATCCACCCACACATTGACACAATTACCCACCTGTTCCAAATCCATCCATCCATCCATCCATCCATCCATCCATCCATCCATCCATCCATCCTATATAATCTTATATGTCATACTCTTTTTATTTTTTAATTATTTTTATGTATAAATGTTTTGTCTACATGTATATTTGCCACATTTGGTTCTGCTGCCCATTGGAGGTCAGAAGATCCATTGAAACATGACTCTGTTGGAATATGGCTATTAACAGCTATGTTAGTGCTGGGAATTGGACCCGGATCCTCTGCAAGAACAGCCAGTGCTCTTAACTGCAGAACCTCATGCATTTCATTTTTAGCATGAAACAACTTCAGGCTTAAAGAAGAGCTACAATAGTGTGTTGAAGCCCTTTTCACTTTTAACCCCAAATATAACGTTTGTACAAAGAAAGAATTTTCTCTATCCTGTTGTTAGCGTCTACTTTTTTCACTTATTCACGTGTGTGTATTACTTCCAAGTGTCTCTTTTTACTTAACCAATTGACGGTAGACTGCATTGATCAGCCGCTTTACCTTTTAGTATTTCAGTGTAAAATTTCCAAGAACAAGGAGACTCTCATATAACCATACCATAATGATCAGGTTCAGCTGATTTAACCTTGACAAAATTCTTTTATGTAATGCAATTTCACATAGAGTGTCACAGTGTTTTCAAATGTTTTATTTATTATTCATTCATTTATTCAGCGAGTATGTAGGCCTGTGTATCATGGCACATATGTGGGGGTCAGAGGTCAAGTTGAAGGAGCTGCTTTTCCTCTCTCACCATGTGGGTCTCAGGGATTGAACTCAGATCTTCACGCTTCTGCCTTTACCTGCTGAACCATCTTGCTGAGTGAGCCCTGCCCTGAGAGTTTTAATATTGTCCTATATGGCTCATTTCCGTGGTAGTACAGGCTCAGGATACATATTGTGTTGGTACTTTGTGTTAATATTCATTATTAATTTAGCACAATTCCTTACGATTTCTTTGCTGTTTTTATATGGACAATTTTGAAGAAGGCCACTTCTTTTACTAAATATTTACCAATTTAGGCTTTGTCTTACCTATCTCATGATTAGATTTTGTTTAAGCATCCTAGTTTGAGTATTATATAAAAAATATGTCTCTGAAAGTGCACGGCCTCTCATTGCTTATAACTCTGATAGCCTGCTCAAGGGTTTGCTTTTTTCATTGTATGTATTTACTCTTTGCCTTCTTGAATCTAGTCCTGTGATGGCTAGTTTTTGTGTCAACTTGATACAAGCTAGGACCATAGGGCAAGAGGGAACCTCAATTGAGCAAATGCTTCCACTATATTGGTGAGTAGGCAAATCTGTGGGGCTTTTTTTTTTTCTGATTGTCGATTGATGTGGAAGGGCTCAGCCTGCTGTGGGCAGTGCCACTTCTGGCCCACTGAGATGTGCTTACCTGTAGTATGTGCTTACCTTTGGGATTCTATTATTATATTATTATTATGTTGCCATTACACACGTGGATGCTAGAGATCTGAACCCAGGTCATCGCTCTTGTGCAGCTTTTTTCCTACTATGCCAGCTTCCCCGGTTCTGAAGCTCTCGTCTTTGCAGTGAGACTCTCCTTGCTTATTGGCCACATTGATGTATTGTCTCTAATAAGTATTTTCTGGACCATGTATAAAAACAAAACTGCAGAACCATTTCTATTTACAGTGTCAGAAGGGTTACTAAACTATAACTGGACATGGTGGTGTAGGCCTGCAATCCCAGCACACAAGCTAAAGGCAGAAGGATTTTGCTTTCAAAGCCAGCTTGGTCTATAAATTGAGGCTGTACCAGAAAACAAAAATAAAAACCAAGAGAAAGGACAAAGCTCCCAAACCAACATTCAGCCAGCAAAACAAACAAAACCCCAGCCGTGCTTCCTTTTAGGTCTCGGGTCTGTTTGGTTGTTTTCTGTGTGACGTGGTTTTGCTGACAGTACAGCTGACCATGACTCTGCCCTTTGCTGTAGGAAAATCTTCCTACATAGAAGCTGGGAAGGGCTTGATGCTGAGAAATGAGAGGATCAATAGGTTTAATATGTGGAGAGAGGAGGTAGGAAGACTCACAATTCCCAGGGGCAGAAGTTAAGTGAACTGTGTCTTTGGCCACTGGCTGAGGTGTTATATATACCTGGATTTCAGAATGCAAGTCAGAATGTGTAAGAGTCAAGGTCCATCTGCCGTGACTTACATGTATGTGTGTATATGTGTGTATGTATGTGTGAGCATGTGTGTGTATGCTTCTCTGTGTGCACAGGTTTGTGCTCACATGTACATGGAAGCCAGAGGACAGACACCCTTTGGTGTTGTTCCTCAGGATCAGTCCACTTTGGTTTTTGAGACAGGACCTCTCATTTCCTGGAGCTGACGTAGTAGGCAGGTTTGTTGGGCACCAGAGCTTTTCCTGTTTCTGCCTCCCCAGCATGGGGGTTAGAAGCATACACCATCTAGCCTGGATTTTTAAAAGTGGGTTCTAGGACTTGAACTCAGGTGTTTAAGCTTGCAGGAAATGCTCTATACTGACTGGGGCATCTCCAATGCTCTGACAATTGTTTTTATATTTATTTATGAAATTTATATATTTAATTCTTCGAGACAGGGTTTCTCTGTGTAGCCAGGGCTGTCCTGGAGCTCTCTCTATAGTCCAGACTGGCCTTAAACTCACACATCTGCCTGCCTCTGCATATGTTTACATTTCTGGCCTGGGTGGATGCTCCTGTTCTTGCCATCACTTGTAACATCTTCGTACTGGTGTTGCCCATGTTTGACAAGTATCCCCATTTCCTCTTCACCCAGGTGGTCCTGGATGCATTCACAGTCATGGCACCAGGAAGGTCTTCCCAGCCCACATCTTCATTAGACCCTTTGAGTGCATTCACTGGGCCCTCTGCTTCCATATCTTACAGGAATCTCAGTGATGTGATTGTGTCGTCCTTGGTAAGATCATTTGATTCTTTCCCATTCTCTCTAGGCTTGAACACCTCGAGGGAGAAGCTATGCCAAGTGTGATCCATCCCTTTCTTTAGCATCTAGCCTAGGGTTGTAAACATCCAGTCAATAATTGTCAAATAAATAAAAGGAGAGAAAATCTTGTCAATTGTCCCTAACTGTATATTTTGCTCGTCTATTAGCTATTTTGTAGCCTGAGAGAAAGTGGAATTCAGAAACAGATGACTGAGATGGTGGGGGAAAGAAAGATGATCTTCAAATGTCCTTGATGAAAAGTAATTGCTATTCATCCACTTCTACCATCTGGAACCTGGTTTTGAGTGCCAAGAGAAAATGTGTTTGGGTTCTTCTACAAACATCAGTGCCTGTGAAATTCCTGAACCACCAGTTAAGGGTTAGGTTTACTTCTCACATCTCAGATAAAGCTGGGTAGATGGCTGAAGAAGCATTTGCATGTTAATTTATTTCTTGGTGCTTTGAGTGATCGATAGTTGGTGGAACTTGGACTCAGTTCCTTCAGCTGCTGAAGGCAGCTACCTGGGAGCATGGAAGCCAAGAGGCTAGAAATCAAGTTTCAGATGCTGCTACTGAATAGCAAGATGAAGACCATGGAAACAGCTCTTGCAGAAGGACCAGGAAGCCAAGAAGTCTCTCAAAGCCTCTTCCAAGCAGGTAACACAAAGAGCTGTTTAAACACAATATCCCATTCAGATACATCTGAACTCCACTCCTGGTTCAGTCCCCTCTGTGTGACCTTGAATAAGTTGTTCAACGTGCTAAGCCCAGAGTTTCTAAATAAGGCTATTGTTCACACTAAATGAGCTAGTGAATATAAATCCTTTAATTAAAAAAAATGAATGTTCAATAAAGGTCACTGGAATAGTTTTACTCCAAGTAGCCCCAGGGCCTTCTTTAGTGGGTGAGGAGTGGGTGTGTCTGGTTGGTGTCACCTATGTGTGTCTAAAAGGCAGTTGTATGGTCTCTGCTCCCACACTTTAAACATGTGTGTATATATTTAAAGTTAAGTTCAAGTGAACTATGGCAAGCTTAAGGGGGAAGAAAAATTATAAAAGAAAGAGACCACAGAGGTGGGAATGGGAGAGGAAATCATTTATTCATTCAGGACTGATATAGACTTACATACTTGTCTCGAGAACTAACCGGCATGAATTCGGAGAACTGAGAATGCCTCATAGACCCCTCTTGTCATATCAATGTGACCAGCAGAGTAGACAGATGAGAAGCCATGTGTACCACAGGTGAGTGTGTGGTGAGGAGGCACAAAGAGCCTTCAGTTTGTGGAATGAGCAGCTACAGCTGACTTGATTTGGCAACTCACCAGGGAGGCAGATGCTGAGATGATAAATGTTCTTTATGTCACTTTGAAACCTGCAGAAATTAGTCTCCCCATCCCTTTCTTGGGCTCTCTGATGGAGGCTGTCATTCTGATTGCCTCATTATTATATTGGAACACTGAGGTTAATTGAACCCCGAAGAACACGTCACATTTGTGGATTGCAGCCAGCATGCTGAAATATGTCTGCTAGGGCTCCAGGGATCTGGGCTTGGGCTGGTTTCCACCTGACTTGTTTCTTATCCTGTGCATGCTAGCGGCTGTGTGGAAAGATTTCATATCAGGTCTTCAGTGAGCGGCAGGTCATGTGGAGGAGACAGGATTTCAGATCCAGAGGCTAGGCCTGAGGTCGAGTTTGATCAGACAGATTCTCAGTAAAATACAGGATAATAAAAAGTCTTCATCTTTGTAATACATATATCTTCAATGTATATGGGCAGAAAAGATTGCAAGGCATTTTCTTGATGGGCATTGCTGGATTTATGGTGTCCCTGCACCTTACATCCTATATGGGAGATATAGATGACTATAATTGCTGTAAAAATGAGGGCTAGAAAGGTACCTCTGTTGATAAAACGCTTGCAACACAAGCCTTAGAACCTGGGATCCATCTCCAGTTCACATTTACAAAGATGACATATTCTTGTAATCCCAGTTCTGGGGAGCTGGATCCAGGAAGATCTCTGAGGCTCTCAGGCCAGCCAGGCTGGCCTAATGGGTGAGCTTCACACTGGTGAGACACCCCATGCCAAGAAACAAGTTGAACAGTTCCTGTAAAATGACACTGTCTTACTTAGGGTTCCAGTGCTGTGAAGAGACACCATGACCACAGCAACACTTATGAAAGAAAGCATTTGATTGGAGATTGCTTACAGTTCAGAGGTTTAGTGCATTATCATCATGCCGGGAAGTGTGGAGGCATGGAGGCAGACATGGTGCTGGAGAAGCACCTGAATCCAGTAGGAAGAGAGAGACATTGGGCCTGGCTTGGGGTTTTGAAACCCCCGAAGCCCACCCCCGTGACACACTTCCTCCAACAAGTTCACACCTCCTAGTTCCTCTCAAGTAGTGCATTCTATGATGACCAAGCACTCAGATATGTGAGCTTATGGGGGCCATTCTCATTCAAACTGCCTCAGACCCCTGAAGTTGTCCTCCGGCCTCCACAGGCATGTGCAGACACATGCAAGCAAGCAAGCCACCACATATACACGTATGACCTCAGCACACACCCAGCGAAAAAGCAGACTGAGCAGCTGCACAATCAAGCTAATTTTTAAAAAGGGAATCGGATGTTTTCCTTGATCCCCTCCTGGGGCCAAGGGCTGGTTGTGCATAGTGAAAAACTCTCAGTTATCATCTGGCCTCACAGACTGGGAGTGTCTGCACATGGAGCCTCATTCTCTGTTTTCTGAAGAACCCCGGCCACCATACAGCTGACAAATACAAAACCTTTTACAGGTTAGAAAGCACTTACAATTCTGAACCAGGACGCAAGCATTTCTGTCGGCCACTTCCACCTTGAGGCTGCTTGCGGAAAGAATCATGCAGAACAGGTTAGAGTTCATTATAGGATGAATTGTTTCCTCTCATTAAGGTTGCATGGGAATTCAAACTGCCAGAACTTTGAAAAGTGATTGTATGAGTCATGTTTTTGTTTGTTTGTTTTTTCAGGACAGGGTTTCTCTGGATAGCCTTGGCTATCCTGGAACTCACTCTATAGACCAGGCTGGCCTCAAACTCTCCTATCTCTGCCTCCTGAGTTCTGGGATTAAAGATGTGTGCCACTACCACCTCGTTGTATGAGTAACGTTCACATTGTGACTTCAGTATGCCTAACAGGATCAAAATGGGAAGGTTTATTTTATTTCACTTTCAGAGGGATTCCAGTCCATCATGGAAGCAGGTAAGGGAAGGCACATAGGTTCCATCTCTGATGTCAAGAGCAGGAGGTAGAGGTTTGTTCACACGGCAGTAGAGAGACAAGCAGAGGAAGGGTGAAGTCAGAATTATGGCATTATAACCCTCAAAGGCCTGCCCTTGGGTTCTACATCACCATACAGTCCACACCTACTAAAGGTTGCATGGCCTTGCAAAACACTGCAACCCACTGGAGAGCAAGGGTTCAAAAGATGAGCCTGTGGGAAACACTTTGAAATCAAACCCGAAGGTTACCTTGTTTGGAGATGGGGTCTTTGCAAAGGTAATTAAATTAAAATGAGGTCATCAAGTGGGGTCTTAATCCAATATGGCTTATATATTTAAAGCAACATGAAACTAGCAATGAAAATAGACACATGCAAGTATGAGTACAACCCCAATAGGGGGTGCAGAGTGGAGACAGAAGAAGGGTGACTGGGATTTGTCGGCCACCCAGTCTATTTCAAGGTTAAGTGAGGGACAAGGTATAAGGAAGTAAGGCAGAGAGAGCGAGAACAGGAGACCCAGTGTCCCCCTTTTGCTTTTGAGCTGTACGTGGGTGTGAACACCCAAATACACATGTTCACATACATATACGACACAAACAAAATAATAAATATTTCCAGCATATTAAAGCACCCACTTGCCCCAAGCCTGACAACCTGAGTTTGGTCCCCAAAGCTTATATGGTAGAAGTAGAGAACTTCCTATTGTCTGCTGATCTTCCCCACAGAGTAAGTGAAAACCAAATCATTGGAAAAATAAAACAAAACAAGACATTATTTTGTGATAATGTGAAGAGACACAAATCGGAGGCGACATCTACCAGCCAGGGGAGAGGCAGGGACTAGGACGTTCTGCAGAGTTGTTAAAGGAACCAGTGCTGTAGGTATTGGGTCTTAGACTTACAATGCGTTACACGGGAATGTGGAGAGAGCTTAGCTGTGTGTGCGCTTGCTCTGCAAACTGAGGACCTGAGTTTGGTCCCTAGAATCCAAGTTTTTAAAGAGCTGGCATTTGTGGGGGGCACACTCATGAACACACGCATATACACATATACACAAACAAAAGAGAAAGGGGAAATGTCTAAAGTACAATGGATTATATGCTAGATTAAGAGGGAAAGTACATTTATTGAAAGGAATGACCCAGAACACCACACATAGACATCTGTAGATAGGAAGATGGTAACGCATCACACGAGAAGACACAGCAAATCTAAAAATAACTATAATGTTAAAGCAAAGCAGAAGGGTGAGTGACATCTTAAGGTACCTAACCCAATATAATGTGACATGAACATATTAAGATCTTGTTGGTGACAGGGACAGATGCTGCTAATATATGCTGCCTACATTCATAATTAGAATTGTGGTGCTTTGAAAGAAAATGGTCCCCAAGGGGTGGCACTATTAGGAGGTGTGGTCTTGCTGGAGGAGTGTGGGTGCAGGCTTTGAGGTCTCTTTTGCTCAAGCTTCCCTCAGTGTAACAACAGTCGACTTCCTGTTGTCTGCAAAATATAGTACTTTCAGCTCCAGCACCACGTCTGCCTGTACACGCCCTAGCTCCCTGCCACGATGATAATGGATGGAACCTCTGAAACTGTAAGCGACAATCTCAATCGAATGTTTTCTTTGTAAGAGTTTCTGCGGTCATGGTGTCTCTTCACAACAATAGTAAACCCTAACTAAGAAAAAGTTCAAGAAAGCAAACAGAATTCTATCCCATTCCAAACTGCATGATGGCTAAGAGCCTTTTGAGATGTCATTAGTCTTGTGGGTTGATGCCTCCATGAGGGTGATGCCTGTTTTCTCTTGCCTGCACCCCTATCCCTGACCTTTTATCTGGGGCTTTAGGGGCTTTCATGCCATGCCTGGGACTCATGGTCACCACCCTCTTCTCTGCCTTCTCTGTTGTCACAGCAACAGGACCTATCTGGATTCTGGAAGTTCCACCTTTCAGTATCCTGTGGACCAGAGCGTCCTGCTGCTCCTGATCTCTCTGTCTAGCTTGCCTGTGACTCAGCGGGGGAGGACCGAAAGGGTGCTGAGAAGCAGTTGATTCTGCCAGCTGCATGACTCAGCCAAGCCTTCCTGGCTTGGCTACAGACAGGAAGTGGCTGACGAGCCCTCACCGGAACCCCATCCGAGGCCTTGTGATGGATCATCCACCAGTGACTCAGATCAGCTGGGCTCTGCCTGCACAGGGTCACCCAAGTGCTGGGCTCTGGGAATTTTCCCATGAGCTCATCTTTGAATGCAGCAGCCAGCCGCACAGTCTCCTCATTCCCCATGCAGCTCGCACAGTGCCTTTGTTTGCATCCTGGGTTTGAATGGAGGGATTATATCAGCATCCAGGGAAATATTTTCTTTATGTCACATGGGAGAAGTCTGTCCTTTTAAGAAACGGAGTTAACAGTTTCTCAACCCAGAGAGTCTAAAGCATGCTCTGCCCCGCTCCCATGCCTCAGATGGGAAATAAAGTTGTGTTTTGAAATTCCCGGCAGCTTGTATTTCATAAGATAAGGTACAAGGTACAGGAAGAAGGAGGCTATGGGGCTGGGACTGCTCAGAATTAGAATGCTTCCTAGGATGTGTGGGGGCCTGGGTTCTATTCCTCTGCTCGCCTACCCCCCCCCCTCCCAGCAAAACAAACAAACAAACCAAAACCAGAGAGAACAAGGCAATAAGAGAATTTAGTAAGAACAGAACCAAAGCAAGAGAAGTCTTTGGTTACTTTTAGTGAACCTGCCCAACCAAATGCTAACTTTTTTTCCTGCAGTTTTGGCCTTTGAGTCGGGATTGTAGGTGGCATGTTATTTAAATAACCTCACAAATGTGATGGTGCAAGTTTATAAATGCCAGCACTCGGGAGGCCGAGGTAGGCAGGTCTTTGTGAACTCAAGGCCAGCCTGCTCCACCTAGCAAGTTCCAGGACAGTCAGGGCTGCACGGGAGACAAACAACAAACGGAAGAACAAATGATTCTTCAAAAAGAAATAGCATGGGAATGAAAGGGGCTGCTGTTTACTGTATGCATGGGTCAGTATAGATGAAGCATAATTTAGAAAAGATAAAGTTAATAAAAGTGCTATGCTTTAAGCAACAAGTGGACAAAAGACAAACTCTACCTAGACAAAATGGTGCACATCTCTAATCTAGCACTCCTGAGGCAGAGGTAAGTGGATCAAGCTTTTGAGGCCAGACTGGGTTACACATCAAGTTCAAGGCCAGCCTAAGACAAAGTGAGGAGATTTGTCTAAAAAAAAACCAAGGTCAGGTGTGGTGTACGTTTTTTTTTTTTTTTTTTTTTTTTTTTTTAGTCCTAGCTCTCTGGAGGCAGAGGCAGGGTCTCTGAGTTCAAGGCCAGCCTGGTCTATAAAGAGTTTAAGCAAACCAATACTATACAATTAAAACCTCCAAACTGGACCAAAATGAACAACTGAAATTCCAAAGGGCTAGAGATAAAATTGTGTGATAGAACACTTGCCTAGAATATGTGCAGGACCTAGATATCACCCGCCCCCCCCTTTTTTTTTTTTTGGAAAGGACTGCTATTTGACAGTCTGGTAGGACAGTAACAAGTTAGCTCAGACAACTCAGACATCAGCTATGATAATCTCAATCGACTTCTACCAAATGCTGATGAAATCTTGGCTTTTTCAGAGCAGCAGCCTTAACTGAGAAGTTGCAGCAATTAGTGAAGTTAAATGGTCTCTCCTAAATAAGAATACTAGTATAATTATTATTAATTTAAATATAATTTTAGTTTTTTAAATTTTAATTATCTATATGTGTGTGCCTGCTTGTCTGTATGTGCCCTACATACACGCAGTGCCCATAGAGGCCAGGAAAAGGTGACAGGTTCCCTGCAATTAGGTGATGGTACTCACTTCAACTTGTTTTATATATTTATTATTTATATATTGTATATATACAAAGTATATACAAGTATATAAAGTATATATATTTGTGTATGCATGTGTAGCCCTATGTAGCTTTGCCATGCATAGACTTATGCAGTAACTTTCAGATCAAAGCCCAGAGCTTCTACATCCCTGTAAGACTCACTCAGGATTCCTCCTCTGCCTCCCTCCTGGCAGTCAGCACTTTACTTCCCAGTTCTTCGATGTTGTCCCAAATGGCATCCCACAGTATGGTACCTTCAGAGGAGGTAAGAGCATCCTTCCTTTTGAGATCCATCCAAGTCACTGCACGTGTTTGTGTTTTAAGCTGGTGAGAAGGAGGCGTTCCCCAAGAATGTGCCAGTTTGTTGCTAATCACATCCTCTGAGGGACATCCGGGTGGACTCCACTTGAGGCTAATTACGAATAAAATTGTTATCTGTATGGCAATTTAAAAGATAATGTTGTTATTGACTGCAGACCAAAGGTTTGCTGACGGCAGAGAGCATTTTGTCCCATAAACAAATAGTATAGAGTTTTCACAAAGACACAGAGGAGAGGTTTGAATGAGTGCAGACATAGGCCCCATCCCAGGAGATGGCACAATGCTACAGCTAAAATCAGTTTTGTAACTCAGGCAGACTAGAAGCTGAGGCCTAACTGTATCTGCTCCTCCTTGGGATAACCAAGTCAGGCCTGTTCTGGAAAGTTCCTCATCTGTCAAATGAAGTGAGTAGCAAAAGCTCCTGTTCCAGGACTGTGTTTGAATTAAAGGCGGCAGTGTGCAAAGCTCTCGGTGTCATTAGTGTTTGGTAATAAATTCTGTTATTATTGCTATTAGTAGATCACTTATCTACCCAGTATGATAATAATAAGGTAGCTAAGAACTTCTTTAAAAATTTACTTATTTCTGTTTGTGGGTTGTGTGCATGTGGGTACACATAGATGTGTGGATACGTGTGCTTGTGTGTGCCTGCGGTTGATTTTAGGCATCTTTTTTAGTTGCTCTCCATCTGACGTTATATTGAGGCAGGAGCTCTCACTGAACCTGGAGCTTGCCAGAGAGCCCCAAGGGATCCATCTCCCCTGACCTCCAAAGCTGAGGTTACAGAAGTGCACCACTACACTGGACTTTGATGTGGATGTTGGGAATCTGAACTCAGATTCTTATTCTGTGCAGCAAGTGTTTTACCACCAAGTAAGTCATCTCCCCAGACCTGACACCATTATAAAACCTACATAAACGTGCATTTAAATTTTATATTTATATATGTGAACAGCTACCATTTTGTTTTCATTTTCTCTCTCTCTTGTTAAAAAATTTTTGAGACATATCTTACATAACCTAGGCTGGCCTCAGACTCAACTGTGTAGCAAAGATGACCTTGAACTTATGGTCTTCTTGCCTCCACCTCCCAGATGCTGAGATTACAGGCACGTGACATTTAATCAGGGTTGTTTAGCACTGGGGATCAAACCCAGGGCTGGTGTGCTGTAGACAAGTATTCTACCAGTTCAGTTACATCTCCAGTCTGCGTTTAACATTCTGAATTGCCTTCTTTTAGAAATAGAAATTAAATTCTATCTTAATGTTATACTGGTGTGAATGCATGCATATGCATGATGATATTTACATTTCAAAATATTAAAAATTTTAGAAGTCTTGCAATATCTTTTTCTGTACAACCATTGGATGTTTCTATCAGTCTTGGAAAATGGCATCTGTCTTTAAACAACGAGTTTAGAAGAGTTTATATTTTCCTTTTCCTAGTCCTCTATTTCAATGATAGGACTCTGGTTCATCTTCCTCCCCACACCAAAGGTTGATGGGCAGGGAGAGAGGAGGGGATCTCGTTCTGTTCCCCTTGCTTGCTGGCCTGCATACCTAGGGTCACGTGGGGATGTGGGGAGTGTCTCTCTGTGACCTCCTGGAATGCTTTTAGCGCTCTGAGTCACTGAGAGCCAACCTCCCACCAGGCAGCACGGGGCTGGGCGGTTAGAAACTAACCATTAACCAACTCCCGGGTAGCCAGGGGTGAGCAAAGTTTCCAGCTGTTGGACAGGACTGGTGATATTTGCCAGGACATAAATGAAGCCGAAGTCATCAGCTGTGACATCTCAGGGTGCTTCTTCAAGGGAGGTGATGGACTGTGTTCTGTTAGATTTCTTAAGATTAATCAGACACTTTGCCTGACCCTGGAAGAATGAGTGTGTGCAGAAAAAGTTGATAAAGACGCTTCTGGGAGGAATTTGGGCTCTGCGGATGGGTGCAAAAGCAACCAGTAACCAGATGTGGTAGGCAAAGGGTTCCAGAGCCTTCCCTTGTGGCCGGCTATCACACAGTGGCTCACACAATAGCTGCCTCTGACTAATTTACTTCAAGCTGTGATTTCTTTGCTCAGCTGCCTCTGGCGTCTAAAATGCCCTGCCCTGGAGACATCCCACTCATCCGCTGAGACCCATTTTGTGGTCACCTCCTCCAAAGCAACTTTCTTATCTCAACCAGGCAGAAAAGCTTGGTTTTCTTTGCTTGCGGTAAAACCAGAATGCTGTATGCAGTAGTTGCTACATTGTTTTATTTTGATTCGTACTCCATCCTTCTGTCCCTCATAACTGTTACTTAATTGGATGGCAAAGCTGACTCACGTTCCTAGAAAATGTGTGTGATCCCAAATCTAGGGAAGATATCCGACAGGTGTTTGCTGTCTTGATTTCCTGAAGGTAGGGAAGGCAGAGCTCTTGGAGGAATTCAGGGGGCCAAGGGGATGGCATATTGGTTACTTTCTTTGTTACTGTGAGGTAATACCTGGCCACAGTCAAGGTAAGGAATCACCGTGGGGTGGCGATTTCAGCTCATGGTTCAAGGCTGTGCTCTGCCGTGGTGACGGCATGGAGTGGGAGCTTAGCGCAGCTGGGCATATTGGGTGTACAGTCAGGAAGCCGGCAATGCTGGTGTCAGGTAACTTCCTTCTATTTAGTCTGAGATCTCAGCTCATCAGTTGATGCTGCCTACATTCAGGGTAGCTCTTCTCACCTAAGATAACCCAGTCCAGAAATCACCTCGCCAACACGCCCACACACCGTGATTCAAAATGCGGTTGAGATGAGGATTAGCTTTAACCCTCATTGATGAGGACACTGGAGTCGTCTTGAGTGTTACCAGTGTCTTTCGAGTTCCTCTTCTGGATCTACTGCTAGCGTATTTTCTCATATCTTTTGTGTTAATTGTGGCCGTAGCGTTGAATCCTGGCAAAAGGAATGTGGCTGTATCACTCCCAGTCACTCTAGAACAGCTTCCCCTGCTTAAGTCTCCTCGCGTCCCCCACTGGCTCTCAGAAGGGAAAAGACCATGAAGCTCTCTTGGAGGACACGAAGCCACGAGATAGAAGAGGTCGGAATCCCAGCCTGGGAAACAAAGTAGACCAGCTGTGCTCAGATGGGGGTTTGTCTCTGCGGTGATTCTAGACCTTGTCAAGTTGACAGCTGTTGGAGGCATACACTCGTCATTGGGTGGACAGACTACAGGAAATGCCAGCAAAGGCCCAAGGCAATTTTAAGATGTCTTTTCCTCTCATATAACATAATCAGGCTTTTATAACTTTGTTTACTTCCAAAACATAAAAATGAGAAGTGAGCCCTAAACAAATCAGGCATTTACTCAAAGGGGAAGGAATAAAAAAATTGCAACGTAAGCAAGTGACTTGGCCAAAGCATGTCATTTTGTTGTGAACAAACTTAGGGGCTTGGTTTAATTATATGAGTGTAAAATGTTCCATTTTTCTGTTTGAGTGTGTATATGTGCACATGCATGTTTGTACGTGTATGTATTTGTACGCATGTGTAAGACAGAGGATGTCCTCAGATTTCATTCTTCTCAGGAGCTTTCTACAGTTTGCTTAAGATAGGGTCTCTCACTGGCCCAGAACTCCACCAAATAGGCCAGGAGGTCAGGTTGGCTGCCCTTCCTCCCAGGCCGGTAAGCATTTAGGGATCGCCTGTCTCTGTTTCCCCCGTGCCTGGATTGCACTATATCACACATCTGACTTTTCATGTGGGTTTTAGAGCTGGAAACTCAGACGCTTAAGTGCTTCACTGGCTGAACCATTTCTTCAGCCCCTCAAATCGGAGTCCTTTAACTTTCACCTTAAAAGAAATGACAGCGACACCAGCTCTCCTGAAAGAATTTTTTAGGCGATAGCAGGCAACTCGCAGTCAGGGAGATAGATGGGTGCTATATCAAACTGAAGGTGCATCTCTTGCCAGGGCAAGAGAAGTGTTTGAATACAGAAGAAAGACGAGTGTTGCAACAAAGAAGACATTGATTACAGAGGCTTATCACAGGAGCTGATGTCACTCCCTGAAAGAGACAGGTGTCAGACAAGTATCCTTGTGCAAGTGGCTACTTACCTTGTAGGCTAGTTGCCTTTAGGTGACTCATGCAGTGGGCTGTGTACATGGAAATGATTTCCTTTGTTTTTGCTTCTGTTTTGGTATATGGATAGTATAAGAATGCATGCTCTCTTGACTGTGTGCTTGTGTGTATGTACGAGTGAGTGTACAGGCCAGTAGACAACCTTGGCTATCATTCCTCAGGCACTAGCCACTTTTAACAATATTTATTTTTGTTTTATGTGTATTAATGTCTTGCCTACATGTGTGTATGTGTATCACATGTGTGCAGTACCCACAGATGTCAGAAGAAGAAGTTGAATCTCCTGGAACTGAAGTTCCAGACAATTGGGAGCTGCCACGTGGGTGCTGGGACTCAAACATGGATCCCCTACAAGAACATCGGGTGCTCTTAACTGTTGAGTCATCTCACCAGGACCCCACTTTTTCAGGGGGTGTGCAGTGTCCCTTACTGGCCTGGAATGCAACAAGTAGGCTAGGCTAACTGGTCAGTGAGCCCCAGGGTTTCATATACCTCTAGTTTTCATACACTGGGATTACAAGCATGGGGCACCATTTTTTCTTTTTCTTTTTTAAGCATAGATTCTGGGGACCTATTTTAGATCCTATGCTTGAAAGACAAGCACTCTGTGGTTTGAGATATCCCCTCAGTCCTGGACCCATTTGATTAGGGTCAGACTTAGGTGTCTTTATTAAGTGCTGCCAGCTTTTGCACGACTAGAAAGTTTAGGTCCCACTTTCCCCCATGCTCTGTGTTTTCTGCCTGTACCAGGCTTTCTGCTTGAATGCTATTCTGTGCCTATTGATGTGGGAGTCGTGTGTATGTGTGTGTAGGTGCTATCATGTGTATGTGTGTGTAGGTGCTATCATGTGTATGTGTGTGTAGATGCTATCATGTGTATGTGTGTGTAGGTGCTATCATGTGTATGTGTGTGTAGGTGCTATCATGTGTATGTGTGTGTAGGTGCTATCATGTGTATGTGTGTGTAGGTGCTATCATGTGTATGTGTGTGTAGGTGCTATCATGTGTATGTGTGTGTAGGTGCTATCATGTGTATGTGTGTGTAGGTGCTATCATGTGTATGTGTGTGTAGGTGCTATCATGTGTATGTGTGTGTAGGTGCTATCATGTGTATGTGTGTGTAGGTGCTATAATGTGTATGTGTGTGGTGCTATAGCATGACACAAAACAGAATAAGAGTCTCTTTAGCTTTACTTTTTCAAAACCCATGTCCTTATAGGAACATCAAGAAGGCGGGGCTTCTAGAAGGAGGCTGGCTGCCTCTACTTAATGCCTACTAACTAAAAGAAAAAAACAGTCTCTGGGCTGGAGGGAAAAAAGAGAGCTAGGGATAAGCAGGTAATAAGGAAGCATTAATACTCAAGGAAGAAACCGTGTACAATTGCTGGATTAGAATCTTGGGGGCTGCCATACTCCATGGAAGATCTTATAGTTTGGATCTAAACATCTCCCCAGGAGCTCATATGATATTGGCTTCTTGTCAGCTGGTAAAATTTTGGGAGTGATTGAGTCACAAGGACACCAACCTTATCAGTGTACTCACCCAGTGTATATCCATAACTGAATTGACTGTCAGGGGATGGGCCTGTTGGAGGAAGTGGATTACTGGTTGAGGGCCTCCAGAGGGAGATTCTATCTTT